>NW_026713028.1:0-2400000 GCF_030625045.1 Achroia grisella | reverse complement strand
GGGTTCGAATCGTCGAACGATACAAACATTTGTATTCATAAGTATGATTGTTTTCACTGGTCTGGTTTGTTTTTTCAATCAGTCAGTGTTTATTTTTGGTCAGTTGTCTAGTATCTACCCATAAACAAACTCTGCTTAGTTTTGGGCTTAGAATGCGCTGTGTGAATTGTCCTGGGTTATTAACATTATACTAATATTTGAAGCAAAAATTTAGTACCAACCCCTTTTTATGAAAATTGCGAAAACTATAAAATTTCGGACACTTATATATATCTACACTAACATGTACTTAACACATACACACGCATTTATTATTTTATTATTTTAATTATTGCTGATTCAAAGTCTTTTTGTATTTATTATTATGGTAGAAATTCGACCACTGGTAGACCACTATTTATTATTATTTATAGGTATAGAAACTGTGTGTCCAGGAGAAGTCAGTATTCGTGATCGCGTTCCTCTTAAAGTATTTGAGACAGCCAAAACAGGCCACGGTCACAGGGTCTAAATAAGGGGCATGATTTATAGTTCATATAAATTGATTTAGTAATGCGATCAAACTTCCGTGTATGCGTTAAAAAGATGTATTTATTCCGATCAAAAACTCGATACGGAGTTCAGAACCGGTTTTAAAACCTTGCGCCGAAAGAGAATTACGTCACAACTGTTGTTGTTAAAATATTTATAATTTACTTATTATATTTTATTTATATTATAAAAGTGACAATGACTACAATACTGAATGAAACATATAGTCTTATTAATCAACTTACGCTTATTCAAGGAGTAAAAGTAAAATTGGCAAAATGGTTGTTAGTTCTAATAATTCTTGCAATTTACAATTGACATACCCACGTCTAATTAATCCATTTAATTCACTCTCTTATATTACATTTTATATATTTATAGTAAAAAATATATAAATAAGACAATTTTTTTTTCGGGAGTTGGCTCCACTGAAAATTAGTGCTGCAGTGTTTTTTTTTTCGGACTACTCTAATGCTGTTGGCCGCAACTGGCCTTTACAGCCTCGCCAGACGATAGAGATGAGTGCAGATGGCACTCCAAACACGCGGAAGGACTTATGGAACGGCTGAAGGCCAACTCCCGCCTGACGGATACGACTTTAGTCTGAGGACACCGCTAGGGGTTCGAAACTCGGTTCAGGCCGTCGATTCGCGTTTCGATTTCGACTCCTGTTTGCATTGGACGGAGGATTTCGCCGATTTATTTTTGAAAGGGAAAACTTGGCAAAATGGTTGTTGGTTTTTATAGTGACAAATAATTCTTGCAATTTACAAGTTCTATGCACAACGTGTAATAGTAGTAGTACACCTGTATGTGTATTTTTAATGATAGATATATTAATTTTAACCTCTTGAAATAATAATTATTTTATTTTTGTTATTATTATTACAATGTTGGAATCATCTGTAGTTCATTATTATAATATATGGAATGAAATTTATGCAGGTGACCTGCAATCCAAGTATAGCTCTTTCCATGGCTCGTTTATGATATTGATACATTTCTATTCATATGCGCTATATATATGCACCCATAATTATTTAGCATAATTATATATAAATATATGATTAACATTAAACCATAGTGCTGTTCCTCAGTAATTAACACACAAATTATAAAAAAAGCACTTACTAAAATTATATACTTACCGGTAAGTACAACTTTTTGTTCAATCACTGAAGCACGCTATGTAACAAGAACCGTTTTAATTAAATCTTAATGCTTATTTTTCTTTTCGAAATTGTTAAATTTTATAAACATATTAATTATAAAAAACTTTGGCAGACAGAAGTCAATATAGCGACAGCCAATGTCAAGTTAATTAAAGTTCAATATTGTAGGAAATATTGTGTTATTGTAATAAGCCGTGCATTTTTCCTTTTTTTAAAGTGTCAGGGTCGGACTGGGTAGTGATCCACACTAGGATTTCGACTCTATCGAATTTGGAATTTAAGTTTTACGTACGAATACCGACTAAATGAAATTTATTTTTTATTTTTTTATTACTACTGTAATATATGATATTTAATAATAACTTTACATGTTAAAAGTTTATCTGAATTATATATATTGACTTGTATTCTTAATCGACCTAATGTGTTTTGATAAAATTTAACACTTAAATCTATTTACACAGGATTCAATCTTGTGTGAGCCATTAGAAGCCCTTTCAGACGGAATAACAAACATTCGTGTGATGTAAAATAACACCATGATTTAATTAAAGGAAGTACCATAGAATTAAAGCAAACAAAACCATTATACATACCTATGTGCAATTTGGTATTCCAATTTCTTCTTCGAACAACACAAGTTAAAAGGGCACACGTGGGTTTCATTCGATCATAAATTTAGTAATGGAAATACATGTATTATTATATTCAGTTCACTAGAAACATGTGTCGCATACCGTCTATACTTGTGGTTACGATTCGTGCATCGTACACACAACTGTACTGAAATTTAGTACACGTAAACTATATAGAAATTTCGTTTGTCTATTTATTTTTGTTAGCGACGAATGTTGGCCACTGGCATTTGGATACGGAAGGGATATTGTTGGTATTGTTACGCAACAGTGTGACAGGCTGCCATTACAACTGTTGAACGTTTTATAGATCGGAGCAGGTAGTGCTATTGTTTATGGCACATTTCTGACTAAGACATGTGACGTCTATATTTTAGAACATGTTACATGTGTTTTCTTGACAAGAATTTATGGCTCTAGTAGATTTCTAAATAATTACTTTTAGATAATATAGACACAACAAAAAACATTATTTAAAAAGTTATTAAAAGGTTATTAAAATGAAGTCTCACACATTTTTTGATGAGTTTGTATCGTTAGATCCTGATAAGACTTATGTCAGAATTACTCAACAAAATTCCCAAAATGGAAACAACACATATATAAAGAAATATTAAATAAAAGTTAACTAAAAAAAGATATAAATAATGTTCGTTGATCGTATATTAACCGTAATTTAAACTATCGACTGAACATACGTGACAGGATGTTGACATTTAGTTTACAATAAAATTTTATATGTTCACAAATAAAATATGCTCGCCGTCTGAGTGCGGCCCATGCAGTGAACCTGTTTGCAACATAGTTGCCTCGCGATTGTTTTATTGTTTTTTTTTATTTGCGGCCAGCTGTACGGCCGGCCGGGTGTGATGCGAGCGCTGCGCGTTGGCCCATAAACCGATTGCCCTTCGTAACTTTTCACTCAATCGTAATTATAACGTTAGTGAAGACGAGAGTACTGTTTGAGTATTGCCAACTTTTATAAGTAATTATTATGTTTTTTAATTAAGTTCATAAAATAGAAAATTGTATATCAAAATAAAATTGACGTTGAAGCACTTTTGAATAGTCATAACTGCTTTTTTTTAATATACCACTTATTTGGAAAGCTGTCTTCAAAAAAAAAAACGAGGAAGAAATTAGCATGTTGCTCCTATAATTAATTTTTAGATATTTTAAGATTATTTTCTAATTTTATAACAAAGAGTCTATAGTCTTATTTTTATTAGTAACTACTGGTAGAAGGATATAATATATTACATACTATAATTGTATGTAATATTATGTTAACTGTGATTCTAGTAGTAACTAACACATAACTCGGTCGTCTTATTGCAATTATATATGTAACTTGTACATAGTTAGTCTTTTCTTTATTGTAAATTATATATATTCTATTTGTCTATTTGGTCAGGGCCGTTTAGATATCAGCATTCTAAATTATATCAATATTTATATTGTCTATGTATGGGGTATTTTTTTTTATTACGAAGGTGAATACGATATCTCTTCGCCAGATAGAATCATCCAATTTTTTAATGTTTGCAACACTTTATGAATTGCAGATCCTTAGGTATGAAGGTCTTGTATTCAATAATTTTGCTGCCATATGGCTCTTCAAAAGATTGATAAAAAACAAGAAAAAAATGAAATCATTTTAATGAACTATAAAGCAAGGGGAATATTTTTAAAGTAATCCTTTCAGCAATGTTATTATTATTAAACATAATTTTATTTTCTACTTAAACTGGCTATCCGCACCGGCTTCGCAAGAATTTTTAATTCGATTTACAGAGAACTTTAACAAATTATACTATAATACTATTACCTAGTAATTATACCTATATCTTCCTGAAAAATCACTCTATTATTGGATGAAAATCCGTTCACTAGTTTTTGAGATGATCACGAATAAATGCGGTGAAGAACTTATGTTTTATAATTTGTGTTATTGTAAAACCAACACATTATTAATATAATTAAACCGGTTTAACGGGAATAATTTTATGGTAAATAGACCATAAAACTATTCCCGTTAAACCTGTTTAATTATATTAATAATGTGTTTTTGCTTAACGCGAAAATTTAAAACTAAGTATATGCATTATTATTTAAAATTTGTTAATAATAATGTAATTTTGTGAATAAATAATTATTATCTTACCTTAGTAACTATATATATATAACATCTATACTCCCAAAGTAATTACACAACAATCAATTGAAATCGCTTAAACTACAATAATATTATTAATAATGTTTTTATTAATTGTCCATTTTTTTATTTGAATACGCAAATCACCAATTTACGGTATTTGTATAGTAATTGTTAATATTTATAATTTTATAATAAAACGATCTTTCTTATATTTATATTTAATTGTTTCTTCTTGAACATGTCATTACTGTTTCACACTTTACAAACCAGAGAGTTAACAATATAGAACCAATCATAGACAACAATTATAGTTGCCAATTACTACTAATATAAAAATGCTAAATGTATGTATTTATACTTAACACGCCTCCTTACATTTACAATTTTATTTATATATTTACCTTCTTACTTTTCATATACAGACTGTCTTATATATACTAACTTATTTATGTTTATTTACTTTACCTATATAACTATAACATCTTTAAATATCTAATATTAATTAAAATTAACTTAACTCTTTATAGATCATTCATATTTACTTTTTAAGTTTAACATCTCTCTAAATTTTGTAAATTTAACTGTCCCTAATGACTTTGTAAAAATATCTGCTATATTATTTTCTGAATTTACTTTACAAACCTGAATTGTTCCATTTTCACAATTTTCATGTACAAAGTGATACTGTACTTCTATATGTTTTGAATTTTTAGTAAAATTTCCATGTTTTGCAATTTCAATTGCTCCAGAATTATCCTCATAAATTTTAATTGGAAGTTTAACGTTCATAAATACATCTTTTATTAAATTCAATAAGAACAATATATCTGTTACCGCATCTGACAAAGCTACATATTCAGCAAAAGTGGATGATTTTGTCACACTAACTTGTTTCTTAGATTTCCAAAATATTACATTTCCAAATAAACGAATTATAAAGCCTGTTGTGGATTTTCTATCTATAATATCACCTGCCCAGTCGGCATCTACAAAACAATCTATTACATCATTATTTATATTATTTTGGCGATATGTTAATTTCAGATTTTTTGTTAAATACAAATATTTCAGCACTCTTAAAGCATATTTAAAATGTGTCTCATTAAAACAATTTTGAAACCTACTCAAATAATTTACACTAAATGATATATCTGGTCTGGTTTGTGAACTTATGTATAAAAGTGCACCAATAAGATTTCTATACTTAACATTCTCATTAACATCACACTGTTCTAATTTTAGGTTCATTTCCATTGGAGTTTTATATAATTTTGAGTTTAAAATATTATATTGTTTTGCTAATGACTCTATATAACTTTCCTGACTTAATGTCATTATATTAGTACTTGTGTAATCATATTCAATATTTATACCTATATATTTCTTTACTTTACCTAAATCCTTCATTTTAAATTTGGAACTTAATTGTTGTTTTATGTAATTTAATATTTCTATGTCTTTACAACATACTAACAAATCATCAACAAATAAAAGGATATATACAGTTATATTATTTTCAGTTTTAACAAAAAGACAATAATCATATTTACTTCTACGAAAACCTAGTTTTTCAATATACTCATTAAAACATTCATACCAAGCACGTGGGCTCTCTTTTAATCCATACAGTGCTTTGTTTAATTTATAAACTTTATTAGAAACATCATCATAGCCTTGTGGCTGTTTTACATACACTTCAGATAATACTTTGCTATTTAAAAAATCTGTTTCAACATCCATTTGATGAATATTTAAACTATATTGACAAGAATATGAAAGTAACAATTTTAAAGTTTGCATTTTAACTACTGGTGAGTATATATCATCAACAATACCTTTTTGCTGGAAGCCTCGAACGACTAACCTAGCTTTAAAAATATCACCTGGTTTTCTTTTGTACACCCATTTCACATCTAGGATTTCCTTATTATCTGGTTTGCACACTAGTGTCCATGTATTATTTTTCACAAGACTGTTTATCTCACTATCCATTGCATCCTTCCATTGTTCTGCATCTTTACATGTTGTCGCCTCCTCAAAATTACCTGGAATCATAGCATCACATAAATTTGCACTTATACAATAATATCCAAATTCTTCATCAAATCGCACTGGTGGTTTGATTTGCCTTCTTGGTTTTCTTCCACTTCTTATTTTGTCATCATCATCATCATCAATTTTCTCATTCTCATCATTATTTGAATTATTTGTGTCTTCTTCAGATTTCTTCTTCTCATTTCTCTCATCTTCATCATCATAACCAATAAACATAGTGTCTTCTTCTATAATGTCAACATGTCTAGCGACTATTATTCTGTTATTCACCAATATTCTATATCCAACTTCTGTATAACCAAGTAAAATTCCTAACTCAGCTTTTTTGTCCCATTTAGATTTTCTTTTTATTTCTGGTATTCTAACAAATACTTTACTTCCATACATTTTCAAGTTTGTTATTGATGGTTTCTCATTAAAAAATATTTCATATGGTGTCTTTTTCTCTACTGTATTTGCTAATGTTCTGTTTTTTATATATGCCGCTGCTTTTACTACTTCTGTCCAATACATTTTTTCTACCTTTGCTTCTGCCAACATACATCTGGCCATATCCATAATTGTTCTATTAAATCTTTCTGCCGTCCCATTTAGTTCATGTACATATGGTGGGCATGGTTTAATTGTTATGCCGTTATTTCTAGCAAATTTTAAAATATTCCTGTTTATATATTCTTTGCCATTGTCACATCTTAATTCTTTAATCCTTTTTCCTGTTAAATTTTGTACTTCATTTACATATTCAATGAAACATTCATATACTTGATCTTTTGACTGGATACAATATACTTTTACTAACTTACTATAATCATCTATAAAACTCAGAAAATACTTTTCATTACAATATCCTGTTGTAGTATGTGGTCCATTTATATCTGTATGCACTATTTCCAATATACCTTCAGCTCTTCGTCTATTATTCTTGAAAGGTAAGTTATGCATTTTATTTTCACAACATATAGCACATTTTACATAGTTATCTTCTAATTCTTTTGGTATCCCTTCTATCATTTCATTTTTACATAAAATATCTAACTGTGTGAAACTGATATGTCCAAGAGTTCTATGTAATTTTTCCTTCATAGACATTTTATTATTATTACTTCTTGTCAAATTTACTTGTGTATTATATTCTGAAAGATAACTTTTCATCTTATATAGTCCCTCTTCCTTTTTAGCTATGGCTATTAATGGTCCATTTATTTTATATATTTTTGTATAAAAGCCCTTTGAAACAATAGTATGATTATTTGTAATTTTTGAATAACTCAACAAGTTTGCTTTCATTTCACTTACATAAAATACATTTTTTAAAATAACTTTTGATTTACTGCCATAAATTGGGAAATATACTGTAATTTGACCAACCTTTGTCGCTTCTAGTATTCTACCATCTCCAACTTTTACTTTAACGGGTTTCTGTAATATTTCTTGTTGTTCATAATATTTGTCACAGTTTATTATATGGTCTGTACACCCACTATCCAGGAGCCAGTCTATATCACCCATATTTAAAGGATTTTTGTTTAAATTTGACATATTTATATCTATAGTAGTATGAAAACTACTGCCGGGCTTGATATTTGATACTTGATAATTGTTTCGTTTGCCATGATTAGCAAATGTCCCACGGCTACGATAGTTTGAGAAACCACGACCTCTAAAATTTGAGAATCCTCGGCCACATCCTTGATTTGTATTTTTATACCAGCAGGCATTCTTTATATGTCCTGGCTTTCCACAGATAAAACATAAATTATTTTCTTTCCTTTTAGTTTCAACTTTAAAAACATTTGACTTATCCATCACTTCCTCTTCTGATCCATTATTCTTTTCTTCCAAATATTTCATCTTAATTTTAGCTTTTAAATAATCAACAGTTCGATCTTTCTCGGGAATTACATCAATAATGTCTCCTATGTGACTGTAATGTTTTGGTAAAGATTTTAACATATAATTCAGCTTTTCCTGCTCTGTTACGATTGCTCCTGCTTGTTTTAATTCATTTACAGATTTTTCAAAATTATCAAAATATTGGTTCAAGTCTGTGTAATTCTTTAACTTTATATTTTCGATATTATTTCGACAGACGATTTGTAATGAGGTGGAGACTTTTAAATACATATCATCGAATTTCTTTATGATTTTATACGCAGAGTTCAAATCACTTACATATTCTAGTTGTTTATTTGTAATTGCGCTGTAGATATAATTTGTTGCTTGGATGTCCATTTCAATCCATTTAATTTTATCATCATCACTTGTTATTTGACGTACGGCTACATCTTTACATTTTTTGTACTCCAAAAATTTTAATAATCGAATTTTCCAATTGTTGTATTCCATTCCATCAAACAAAGGTATGCCAATGTCCCCGTTCCGTGACGACGCCATTTTTGCACGCCAACTTTTTTATTGTTGTAATTCACTTCACTTTATAAATTTTATGTATTTTATCCTTTTTTATTAAACCACGCTCTGCTACCATGTTAATATTTATAATTTTATAATAAAACGATCTTTCTTATATTTATATTTAATTGTTTCTTCTTGAACATGTCATTACTGTTTCACACTTTACAAACCAGAGAGTTAACAATATAGAACCAATCATAGACAACAATTATAGTTGCCAATTACTACTAATATAAAAATGCTAAATGTATGTATTTATACTTAACAGTAATATCTTAATTCTGTTATTACTTACGAAATGAAGCCGTACAGTACAGATTATTTTGTTTTTAGTCATATTAATTCGTTTGTAGATTTATATATAGACAAAAAAACTAAAATAAAAAACTATATACATTTTGCATATGTTACACATGTTATTCTAACTAATATCAACTAAAATACTCGGTCATTCAGAGTCACTGAGCTTTGATCTGGACTTAATTTTAAAAGAATAATTTATATTTAAACTTCAATTTAATTGAAAATTGTCACGGAATTCTAGATTAGGTAGGTATTACACTAACCACAAAACTATTAAAATGTAATAGTTCTATAGTAATATATATTTTTTAAATTTAAATGTCAAGAATCTTTTTAAAATATTGATATTAAAATTGATTATTTTATTATAAAAATGTTTCAATTACTGATACATTACTAATTCGAGAATTGATCATTTTTACTGAGTATAGTTATTAACAATATTCTAACATAATATTAATAATTATTTATATTCAGTAAAAAACGACCAATTCTCAACAACGTTACTATGTTAGCGTTCATGCAACTAAGGAATTGTGTGCAAAAACCTCAGTGCATTTATGTGTGTGAGCAGTTCATTTTGTATGTGTTCATACTACTGGATAAGTAAGCACTAACCATATAAATCCATTATCAAAGATATATTAACACTAGAAATGGCTTTATTAAATAGGTATAATTATTTATCATTCCAATTTTCACATTACACACACATATCGTGTGTTATCACAGTGTACTAATACTAGAAACGACATTTTTTTTTGTAAAATTGGTATTATTTATCTATTCAATTTTTGCATTAAACACATACATTCCAAAAAAACACTCGTGAGTTAGCCATCTGAGTTACCAAAATGTATTAATACTTAAAAATATTTTTTTATATAATTCGTATGATTATTTATCAGATAAACCAGTAGTGACTGACTGACTGACCTAACGGCTACCTTAACGACCAAGGCTTTCAATTTTCAAACCACCAGTCTTGGTGATCCAGCGGTTTAGCCTTACTTTCGATTATCGCAATTTCGATTCCTACAGAATACAAACAATGTTATTTATAAGTTGTTGTTATTATTCTGAACATTGCATGTAAAAAAAATATAGTAAGTATATTACGTAAAAAAATATTTTTAGCATATGCTTAGTTTGTAACTAAATAACCCTATGTGAATTGTCCTGAAATCCAAAAAAAAAATGCGAGCAGCGCAGGACCGATCGTCGTGGAGATCTTTGGGAGTGGCTTATGTCCAGCAGTGGACGTCTTCCGGGCTGCGATGACGATGAATTGTCCTGGATTGTAATAATTAATGAAAATTTGGCGGAAATCTATTTTTTAAATAAATAATTTAAATAGTTTTTTTAAAATTAAATACTTGGTATTATTTATATCAAATTCAAACTTTGTTTTAATATTTATTGTAGAATAAAACGTGTACATAAGCCGATGTTCATGCCATATGGCAGTCTCTACTTCCTTTTGGCGATGGTGGAAAAAAGACCCATTATATATAATGCTTTTGTACTCGCATGCCCCTAAAATGATAGAGGCGGTGTCTTGCTGTATAATCAGACTCGAATCCCCTATATTAAGCAAAGAACCTGCCAGTTATCGATTCGGCAGATGAGTCTCTCTCCTTTTAATTTAGCTTCGGTTTATGATGTGTTGTTTTTATTATTATACTAGCTTTTGCCCGCGGCTTCGCTCGCGTTATTTTATCGCCTTAGGGGTGGAATTTATTAAATTTCTTAGGGGATGCCTACGTTATAGTACTTTATACTATACATGCAAAGTCTCAGCCCGATAGGTTTAAAATTGATAAAGTTTCATACAAACTTTCATCCCTGTTTTTTATCCACTGAGGGGTGGAATTTATCAAAATCCTTTCTTAGCGGATGCCTCCGTCATAACATCTGCCTGCATGCCAAATTTCAGCCTGATCCGTCCTGTGGTTTGGGCTGTGCGTTGATAGATCACTATGTCAGTCACCTTTGAGTTATATATCTTATACATAAAATTCTCGTGTCATAGTTTTCGTTACCATACTCTTCCGAAACGGCTTGACCGATTCTCATGAAGTTTTGTATATTGAGTAGGTCTGAGAAGCGGTCAACATCTATTTTTTATCCCCCTAAATGTTAGGGGTAGTCCACCCCTAAATTTATTTTTTTATTTTTTAGACAAAATTTTTAGTTTCTATCTTTTTATGATACAACATACAAAAATACATACAATCCTAAATTTTCACCATTCTATCATCAACCCCTATTTTTTTATAGCGTTATTAATTTATATGGCAAAACAACGTTTCCCGGGACATATATATATCAGCAGCCACGAGTATTTCAGTTGTTTAATTCAAATTCTAAGCGAATCAATACACAAATCATACCGATTAAAAGTCTTCTATCTACAAGGGCTTGATATAAATTTAATAACTAAAGTTATAATATATTAATGTATGAAAACCGCATAAAAATCGGTTCAGTAGTTTCTGAGATTAACCCGAACATACAGAGCCGGCGAAGGACTTTGTTCTTTGATATCAATCATACTCATAAGCAACACTCGTTCTCGAGAACGGTTGTTGCTTGTGGGGACTGGTCTGTTCGGCTTACGAACACTGATTAGACTAAAATTGATTTGATTTTGACAAAATTGCAATAGCATGTACTTGTGGCCACTCTACTCTTACAAATTTGAATAGAAATAGAAATAGAAATAATCTTTATTCAAATAAACTCATTACAAGCACTTTTGAATAGTCATATTTTGATTCTACCACTCATTCGGAATGCAGATTCATCACAAGAAGAATGAGCAAGAAACTTGTGTGTTGCTCTTTTTAATAGATGTTTTTTTTTTATATAAATAATTACAGTATAACAAGTAAGAGGCATGCGATAATCAACATAGAAGTCGCTACGCACTCATTATTAATGTAATCAGATAATATTGTCAGTGCTATGGATTTAAAGTTTTTCTATAAAAACATTATTATCGTTAACGAATTCTTCAATTTTATAGTAAGCTTTTTTGCAAAGGAACTGTTTTATTTGACATTTAAATCTTTTTTCTGGCAGATTTATAACAGACTCTGGTATTTTATTGTAAAACCTTACGCAATTGCCATAAAACGAATTACTAACTTTAGCCAAACGACATTTAGGTAAAATCAGTTTGTTATTGCTACGTAAGCTTTTATTAGTGCAATCACTAACTCTTTTGAAACTGTCTATATTCCTTCTGGCATAGATGATATTTTCATAAATGTATTGAGAAGCAACGGTGAGGATATTTGATTCCTTAAAACACTCTCGCAATGACTCCCTGGAACCCATACCATAAATGGAGCGAATGGCCCTCTTTTGTAAAGTAAATATTGTATTTATATCAGCTGCTTTGCCCCATAACAAAATAACAAAATACCATTTTTATTATTTTGAATTGAATTTAAAAATGAATCCGTATTATAAACATACTTATTTGAGGTTCTCGTCAGTTCTTCTCAGCTCGAATGTACTCCGAATTGCCGGTAGATATAACATATTATAAGAGTCTGTAATAGTATATGTACCTACATGAATAAAGATATTTGGATTGATCGATTGAGATCGTAATGCTCAATCCTCAGCCATCTTTAGTTAAATCTTACTTTCTCTCCCTGTAAATGCTATGTTTACATCCTCTCCTCTACAATTGCTTATTACATTTAGTATAGTCTGTGATTTATATAAATAACACACTATATTAAATGTAATATGTATGTACTGTTTATGTATGAATATTTGTATATATGTATGTGTGTATTTATATTTAGTTGTATATTAATGGTTTATTTTAGTGTAGATTACTATTTAAAGCTATTCCGGTGTACATGTGTACACTTAATTTTAAGTTATTTACATAAGTGTAAATAATTGTTTTCAGTGGTTTTTTTTTAATTTTATTATCTTATTTTCACTCATGTGCCGCCTACTTTATTTTTAGTATAACTGTCTTTCCTACGGTTGTCTGTAAGAGATTGCGTTAGCGATAAGGCTATACCTTCTATACCTTCTTCTTTCTTTTATATATTGTTATATATATTTTTTTATGTATCTGCTTTTAATATTGGTGCAATAAATAATTATAAATAAATACCTTATTCCCATCAACAATTACACACACATACAATACAATATATTTAACGAAAAAAACATTCGCAATGTTATTAAAGATTGTTTAAATCTAATTTAAATTGTGGCAAATGTTGCGAATTCTGTTTGTACATACGCTTGTAAGTAATTACTTGTAAATAATTTTATCTGGCAGATCAATATTATAATAATTATTATTTCAATGTAGAATATAGAACCCTAAATATCAACGTCAAACTCATTGCCAAGCCCGTGTCAAATTGTTGAATCAGTTAAGAAATATACGAGTATATTTAATAATACATAATCTTAGGACAATTCATACAGCGCTATATATGTAGTGATGTAGTCCTAATGTAACCAGAAGTTGTGTTATAGGTACTAGACAAATGACATAAATGCGTAGATACATATTTTTATAAATACATACAAATTATACATAATATACCCAGACAAAAACAAACAATCATATTTATTAATAGAAATATTCGTACCATGCAAGGATCGAACCTGCGACCATCGGAAGTAAAGCGGTATAATTTTTTTAATGTGACGTAAGAAATACTCAAAATTACGCTAAGATCTGTGTATACGGTAAAACAGTTATTCCTAGATTATCGTGCACATGTGCACAAAAATGAAAAATGTGGTATTTCATAAAATTTCTTTTAAACTAATCTGAATATATACTACTAAGTTAAAAAATCTACTATCCCATCTGGAAAATAACAGACGTCACAGTATGTTTGTATGTTTATACGGAAAGTGGATTATTAGTAATGTGGACTTTTCACCCCTTTGCTAGCAAAGTACCATGTTGGGTTGACCTCCCCGCGGTTCCCCCTGGAAACCATCGTGATAAATTCTTAGTGAATTTGTCACGATGGGCTCTAACTGACCGCACTTCGTTCATGTTATCTTCCTCTACTGATGCCCCGCCAGCGTAAATCGTTAGCGCATGGGGCATCATTCCATTATCATCCATAAAAAAAACTATGTTTGTTTATATATTATAAGCTTTAATATTAATAAGAATTCATTACTTCCTTATAACTCTTTATAGACATTAGTAGTTACAATTCCTAGTTAACTAATATATGTTTGATTAGTACTTAGCGTTTTAATTAATTATACCATAAATCAAGTCAGCAGGTCTGTATAATTAATTTAATTAGTACTACAACAGATTTACTTATTCCCTTTTCTGTATAAACGATCCTAATCTATGGTAAGTCAGGTTAATCTATAAATCTAGAACGGATAAGACTTATATGTAACAAATTGATTGAAAGCTCTAATTATATTTATCTCATTTAAAATGTACCTTTTTGTTGTTATCTTGTTGTATTTTTTTAGTCCATGATAATGGAATGGTTAAACCGCCTACCTAATATCTAACGGTCTACGCTGGGAGGTCACCATCTTGGCAAGTGACAATTTACAACGTTGTGTTCCAGGAGACACCGCGTTGTGGTCCCGGTTAATTCCTGGTGAATTTCTCACGATAGACCTCTTGCTCATCTTATCATCCTCCACTGTTGCCTCACCAGCATTTACCGTTACCGCATGGACCCGCCATTATCATGCATTAAAAAAAAACACATGTTTGGACATGCCTACGACATCGTATGACACGTTATCATGTTACGCAAGTAATATCACAAATGCACTGCTAACTCGAAGAACTAAAATGTTATGGTTCTTAACCTGTAATATCTGCCGTAATTGCACCCTATAATGAAGTGTTTCCAGTGTGGGGTGCATTTACGGCAGTGATCCTTAAAGAGTAAGTTGCTTGGCTCCAAATAGGCGTGACTTTGGTATCCACGCATACGATATTTTACAAACTCTACTTCGGTCAAGGTATT
Source organism: Achroia grisella (assembly GCF_030625045.1). Classification (NCBI taxonomy): domain Eukaryota; kingdom Metazoa; phylum Arthropoda; class Insecta; order Lepidoptera; family Pyralidae; genus Achroia; species Achroia grisella. Next base: position 2,384,723 of record NW_026713028.1, on the reverse strand, counting down.
TCCCAAATGAGATGTTTCGTTAAATAATTAAATGAATTTCGAGCGCACACGAAGTACCGTAATTTTGGAAACGGCATTGAGACGGCATGGCGTGCCGAACTGAAAACGCTTTTTAGGTGCCTGGCAAATGTCGCAATAAATTTATGTCACCCCGCGAAGGCTATCGAATCATTGATACAATAAAACTTACCGACTTGTTTCCCTACTTAATTGGTACTTTATGCACTCAGTTCTACCTCAGTTTGCTGACGTAAACAGTATATGGAGCCGTCTATATGATATACCGCGGCAAAAACTCGGTACGAATTTATTAATATTAATATCTCATTGCTTAACTTTATAATATGTAGTTCATGTAAGTGTATTCAGTTTAATATACAATTACAATTATTTACATATATCTTATTTTTATTATACTTATTAATTTGTTATTATTTTCTTTTCTCCTTTCTGCATATTTTTTGAAGGGATAATAACGCAAAGGTGCGCTCGCCTCCGCTAACGGTTTACGCTGGCCGGGTACCAGTGGAGGATGATAAGATGAACATGAGGTCAGGTCAGTTAGCCCATTGTGATAAATTCACCAGGAATTTATCACTATGTTTTCCAGGAGGAACCGCGTGGAGGTCAACCTGACATAGTACATTGCTAGTAATCATGAGTCCACATTACTAACAATCCCTTCCCCCTTTCTGCATATTATTTACCTTCTATAAGAAACAGATTTAATTATCGAACAGGTTACTTGAAAAGATTGCTTTCAGTAATAAGACCGCTATATACTAAATTCACCTATGCTAAATTGAGCATATACTTTCTATTTGATAGACCAGTGTTTCCCAACGTGGAGCCCACGCCCCACAGGGAGGGATGTTTTGTATAGTGGGTGATAATGAATGTCAAGTCAGCTTATTGTGGCAATTTCACCAGGAATTTAACATGATGGTTTCCAACAGGAACCGCGTGGAGGACAACCTGTCATTGTACGTACCTACATGGTATTGTAAGCAATGGGGTTAAATAATCCCAACCCCCAGCTAACAATACCATGTACGTAGGGGGCGAAGGGGATCGTTCATACATGGTAATGCTAGCAATTGGGTTATTTATCCACATTACTAACAATCCCCATCCCCCGCGCTGTGTGAATTGACCAGAGATGTTAATAAAAAACATTTGCTGCCCAATTCGCTGCCCAAACATATATCAACGGTTCTTGTAATTAGGAGACCGTTGGCGACTTCGACTGAATCAAATCGAAGAGAACGCACTGAATGTCTCCCATGAGACAACGATCGCAAGATGGCCGATTCCACTCCATATAAGAAACGAGATAGAATTTTTATGGCGCTAATTCACTGATCTTGATTAACCGCCCGCTTTGAAGACGAAACGAGTTTAATTAACTAGTGTGCGTTTTGAAATTTTAATCATTTAAATTTCTCAAATAGTTTTCTTACTTTGTGCTAAATTAATGTGCTTTGAATTGCTTTGTATCTGATGACTATTATTAGTCGGAGCATGTTTTAAGAGGTTATGGGCCCTTTGCGTCGTGATGGTATTCATATATGGTACTATAACAGTGTGAGATTTAGTGTAAGCTGCAGTCAGTTATGTGCATTTTATTATTGTATGCTGCAGATACTAGTCGAGCCCGCGACTTCATACCTATGGTAGTCAGAAAAAGAATGGCTTATAACTTTTTTACTTTAAAACCGCTTGTAATAAAACAAACATATTTTATGTGAAGCTTCCCATAATACATTAGTGTAACGCACACAAATTGGTTAAACCCTTTCTGAGATTAACGCACAGACAAACAAATAAAACATCTAACAAGAAAACATTTTTCTAAAGAAAGGAAAATTATTTACTATTTTACTTTGGCCACACGTCTTGGTATAATAGAGTTTTGTTTCATAACTTTTTCATGCGCAATATTTTTAGAGTGTGTACTTTATTTACCACATATTAGAAAATAGTACTTATAGAGGTAATAATAACTTTTTATTTACCTTATCTTCATAGGTTATATCATAGTAATTATTTGTAAGAATTTTATTAAACACCATGTCTAAATTCTATATCTAATAATATATTTTTAGGACGCATGTATGCCTTTTATAATACAAATTTACTTTTATTTACAAAATCAAGTTATGACATTGTAATTCTTTGCCAAATCTGTGTCGTACAAAATTATATGAATCGCTCATTAATGATGAAGTCATGTAAATTGTAAATTGAAATTTCATAACATATCTTTAATATGTAACTATGTGTTAATGTACACTCATTTGCAGTAATATGTACCTAAACAGTTTAGTACTTCCTCAAACTGATATTGTATAGACTAAAGATTGTACTTACATTATTAATTAAATTAATTTATGAAAATGGCCTTACAGGCCATTATAGCTTAAAAATAATTCAATCTTTATTTACTTGAGATAAAATTATGCCCGTCCTACAAGGACAATACAGTTGTATGTTCATATAAAATCTGGGTAATGTCCGTTCAGTTGTTTAATCGTGATAAGATATTAATTAAATGAGCAAACAAACACACTTTCACATTTATACTTTTAAATATGGAAGTATGGGTCTTTTCAGTTAATATTTTAATAAATGTTTTTTTTTAATAAGCTATAACATATTTCCGCATTTATAATATTGAGAATGGATGTATGGATTATTTCACTTCGTTGAAATTTAAAAAAAATTGTTTTATATTCCAGACGGCGCCAGATCCCACCGAACCCCCATCAACGTCTACAAGGGGGGACAGCACTGGAGGCTCGTAAACACCCGGTCTACCATCACGCTGCGCAGTGGGACCGCACCACATTGTGAAAATAGGACTTCAATAGTGTTAATCTGTAAAATATAATTTAAATGAAGACACCCACGGGAGCACAAGTCATATGGATAGTTTGCATACAGCCTTATTTTTTTTTTCAAATGTATAATCTATGGTCCATAAATTATGTCATTTGTTAAGGTGGGTCGACAAAGTGTAACGAGAAACATTTACAATTACAACTTACATTTATTACTTTATTCGTATAAACATAAGGTTTAAATTGTTTTGTTGACGTTCAACTTGTGTAATATTCTAAATGTAACCAAAACAGAGGAGGGAGAGGAGGGGGTGTTGAATAAAAAATCAGTATATTCTTATGACATAATTTATGGATGACCTCACACACAAAAATTACTTTTTGTGATTTTTTTTAATGTTACCATAGATGGCGAATAGTGATGTACCTACTATGTGAAATAAGTGTTGTAAACGAAAAGCACCGGAGGATAATATTTAATAATAGTAATTGTAACTCCATACGTGATGGTGTTTATTAGTAAACTAGTTAATTCAATTTCCTACCAATTTTAACGCAGTTGCACTATATCACGCAAGCTAGGGCTGCAATCGAATATAACAAAAAATATTAATTTCGCATCGTTTAATTTGATCGTTCGATAATATTATTTGCATCCGTAAACAGAGCTAATAAATATAAAGTGGCTAGCTCGTAATTCTATGCAGTACTTGAATATATTTCCACTCGATTGATATTAGTTACTAGGGCTACCATCTGTCCATTTATTCCGGTTTTAAAAAAATGTAGAAACAATATGCAGGCTTTTACACTATAACAATACATTTTAAATGTATTTTCTTTAATAACTAAAGAATAAGATAATTGAAATGAAAACCTTAAAAAGCACAGATTTAAAAACATCCTACAGAATATGAAAATAATTGTGAAAATATAATTACGAAACTAAAAATGTAACATAATAAATTTTCAGATGGCAACCCTATTTTAGTGTGTAAATTGTAATTTAAATGTGGCAATTTTCTCTACAGCCCATTATGTTAATTGTGTTGATATTGGCTCTTAATTAAACTGTTTTAGGTCCATCACGACTATAAACCGTACCGTTTTTTCCCCGTCCAGGATATTTATTGAAAGGCGGCACTAATTGATATATCTATGTATATATTTATTTATTCATTGCTTATGTTACCCCCAATGATGATCAGTCTATGTAGGTACTTATAATATCATACACCAATTATGTAATAAACATATTTTATTATGTATATTGTTAATCGGGTCTTAACACGTATTGTTTTATGGTAAATAAAGGTTGGATAAGAGAGAGGCGATACCTTCATTTACCGTAATATAATTGTGTTATGACTCGCTTAATAATATAAATAGTGCCGCCTACACTAGCCCTATATCATCCGGTCAAGGTGTAAAGGTCAGCAGCCAACAGTATTAGAGAATAAAGTCAGAAAAAAAAACTCACACTTATGAGAACAAATATTTGTAACATGCGAGCAATCGAACTCTCGAACATCGGAAGTGAGAATTAAGGAATATTAATATCGCGTAAGATATAAAAAACCATTAAATTCAGGGGCTCTATTTTTTAAAGTCGATTGTAGAATACCAGATCTTAAGTTTAAAATCTAAAATTTCAATAACAAAACTCGTCAGTTAGTTATTTTCATAAAATTCCCGCGTTTAATAACCGCCTAAATTCAAAACTCCCCGTTTTTGTGTTGACGTAATAATTCCAAAGTCACACAAAAACGCTCTAATCTAATTAATAAAAATATATATGTATAAAAAAATTAATCTGTGAAACATATAAAAGAAAAAAAAATCTAATTAATAAAAATTAGGATTGCGTTAATTATTAAACAGGTAAAACGATTAATTGGCTAGTTTGTGCATTGGTAGCGATACAATCGGGTCATTGTCATCGCATGCTGATCGCCACGCCGCCTTTGATCTGACCAAGGCTTTACAATGTTGTTCTTCGGTACCTACCGACTGCCGTCAGAAATAAAAAAAAAACAATTGAGAATACAATTGCCTCAAATTATCAATTTACAATCCGTACAATTTCATTATCAACAGGCTCTGCCGTTAGCTTACTAATTATGTAAAGCAGAAGAGTTTGTTTGTTTATTTGTTGTTATGAATAAGTTAATCTCAGTAACTGATTCGATGGGAAAAAATATTTTAGTCTTGGAAACTCAATTAGAAGATGATATGCTACATAACATCATGCTTGTCTAAATAAAAATAAAAAATAAATTACTCGTGTATGACAGTTTAGATGTATATAGTATGTTTTTTTCCCTACCGGCCAGTTCAGTATACAGATGCAATTGAGAAGAACTGGCAAGTAATTGAATTACTTATTTAAAAATAAAAACAGTTTATTTACAATGCATATAAATGCATATTTATATGCATTGTAAATGATATTCTTTTTTTAAATGCCATATTGTTTACTTACGTAGGTGTCTATGTCTAACATTAAATGAAAATCCCGTGCATGAACAACTATTGCTATGCACGCTCGTCATTCAAGTAATCTATTTCTAATAGAAACGGAATAACAATGATTCATGGTGTAAAAACGGAGTTTTGTTATTACGCAAATGCAGTTGTACGCTTTAGCTAGTTAGTTATATGACGTTGTCTGTTATTATGTCAACTGAATTCTGTTCATGACTCGTCCGAGATAGCAAGCTATTGATTAGTAATGAATTTTCCTGATAGACTTCGCTTTATTTTCTTTCGATTTATTCCAATTCTGTTGGCTTTATAGCTGTTCTTTACAGCTTCATCTGACTAAACAATTAATAAGATATTTAATATATGTTTAACAAAATAACTTTTTTAATCCTTCTTTTGCTTTCACTTATTTTACAATAACATTTCAGCGCTACACTATAAAAGTTGTATACATTCAATGTAAGTTACTTTATCATAAGGACAGTACTAATTTAGTAATTGTAGTATTAATTTGTTCAAATTTAAACCAAAGTCATCGTCATTTAAGCGCCATTTTACAGTACAGTCTTTCATTTTTAATTTTAAGATCACCGTCACTTACTACAATTGTCTTTAAATATTTTTATACAAAACAATACTAACTTTTTCATATTACAGATAACCTACCAATGTTATGAGCATGTAACTTTGTTACAATATCTGAATAGACGGAATGTTTGTTGCTCTTTGACGTAAGAACTACTGGATGGATTCAAATGAAATATCGTGCACAGATTGATCGTAACCTAGATTATCACAGTACACTTTTTGCTTTATTTCACGCGGCGCTGCGGGATACAACTAGTTATCTACAAGAGCGACAACTATTCGAAAAAATGCAATAAATCGAACGTATAAATCGCATTTTACTTTGTGACCGGCCGAGTACAGATACGACGCGTGATTGTAGAACTCGATACAATATCACGATTCTGTCATCGAGATGCGGTGCATCGATACCGAATGTTTGTCGAGCCGTTTTGAAAGCACTAGTTTTTAGTATGCAGTTGGATAAAATATTATCGTTAGGGTTGCCAACATTCGGCTGTACGAAATTAGTACTTACTAATAATACAAGAAGTGAAACTTTATTAAAATATTGAGTGATCATCTCGCTTTACTGATTTTAATGTATTTTTTTTAATATACCATCTTACATAATATATTTCATAAACATATAGTTTTATATTAAAGTAGGGAATTATTTAACAGAGTTTTTTTATTATTTGGAGCAAACAAAATAGTAATGCAGCAATTATTATTTAAAACAATTTTCTAATCCGTGCATTTTTTACATAATTTATTTTTTAATTATAGCCTACGTGTTCTTCTGACATACAAACTATATTACTCTACAGTGTCATCAAAATACGTTCAGTATTTTTTGCGGGAAAGAGTAACAAACATCCATACATATTGACAAACTGTCGCGTTTATAATTTTAGTAAAATTAATTAAAGGAATATATTGCATTACGAATAATTGGGTTCGTAGACATTTATAGAATACTGTAATTAAAACAAATGAGTGTTCATATGAACATTTATAACAAAACTAGTTGATACAACTGCGTCGTCCGTTTATTTTCTGAGATAAACGATACTCTAAGTATACCTATTAATTCTCTTCTATCTAAAATAAATCTCGCTAAGTTTAATTAAAATCGGTTCTGGCATAAAATAACAATCAGACAGACGAACCCACTTACATTTATAATACTAGTACTGCTAATATAGAGTAATCATTTCAATGGTATCTATACATATAAATAAGCTAGGGGTTGGTATTTTAATACTGATAGCACGCAGGCGTCGGGCGGGGCGTATGTAGCGCCGCCCTCTACATAATGTACAAGTTGTATAGCTTGTGTAGCGTATTTATGGACCGACTAGTATCGTTTTATTGTCGCCGGATATTTATCTACTAGTTTGGACAAATGTTGGTACTATGTTTGAACAAACATTGGTACTAAACTTGGATAGCTTATACCAACGTGAGACAAATGTTTGCTTCCTTCTATTCCACATATTCTAAGAGTGTTTAATTAAATTTACTGACAGAATTATTAAAATATTTGCCAAATGTATACGTACCTTACACTATATTATAGCTCTTTAGTACTATTTATACATATATATATGAATACAAAATTCATTACAGTTTATTCATTTTGTTGAAAACATGGTGGAGTTACAATGTATCTAATATGCGCACATATTTTACTAGTTTTGTCTATAATTTTACATGAATTTTGTTTTTAACTATTGTTGGCTGTTTTTATCATACACTTTATCTTTCTTTCTATTCAGTTATATATCTATGTTTTAGTCAGTGAGTGAGACCTAGCAGTTATTTAAGAAAGTCAACTGTATCAACATAATATTAAAAACGAGCGAGCCCTATAATAATCGCATTTGACGTGTGATATCTAACATATCATCTTGGCTATAAGCTACATACTACCTGACATTATCACCTCGTGCCCTTATTGGTCAAATCAAATAGCGTGCTTTTACCTGCTGCGTATTCGTTAGTCAATTCAAATAACGCGGGCTTAACGGCTACGTCCTTATTGGTCTAATCAAATAACGCGCGCTTCCCGGCTAGTCGCTTATTGGACAAATCAAATAGCCTTCGTTTTTTACTATAAAACAACTCTCACAAATTGTAGGAAAGCCAGATAAAAAAGATGATACACATAAAATACTTTGTTTTTTAAATAGAATATAATGTTACAAAATACAAAATTCAAGAATGTTGAGAATTATCTAAATTAGCGCCTCTTTTTAGATGTAGTTAGTATAGAGATATTCACTTTAAAATAAATCAGCCATCCAGACGTTATAACGTACATCCATCCGACATTTTGTAGATATATAGGTACTTAGGTAATTACCTATCTATTTTTATTATTCACTTGTTAATCTATCACGTATGTAGATTATTTTATTTGTTTACATTTTACAACAGAACTCTTAATTATCTAGCAATAAAAATTATATGGAACTTCATTCCATTAGATTTCTTGACAAAAAAATATTAAAAATTACATAAACGTAAGTATTTTCTATACTTAAATGGATTGGATCTCAAAATTTTCTATTCGGCTCAATTTGTTTAATTTTATAAAATAATAAATTTATATAATTTATGACGTAGGTCTATTATTAGATGAAATAAAAAGGTCACTAGTCAAAACCTTAAAATATCCAATTGTTTAAATTTTAAATATGGAATGTACGCCTATGTATTGTGTAAGTTTTTAATTAGTGCTTTGAAAGCCAGTGACAATGACATCCAGTATATACGTTTTAATGTCGTCATAAAATATTAATTTACATTAATGTTCGTCCATTGTATTCATATATTTCCATGTTATAACTACATATGTAATAAAATAATACGTCCATTAGTTTATTGTTATTAAAAAAGAAGTCTTTCATGATATATGATTACGTTTGTCGGTTAGGTACATTTTAAAATATTTAACAATTCGAATTACCAAATTTGAAAAAAGAAAATACTCCCGTGATAACGAACTAAACGCATCCATTCTTTGTGAGTCTTACAATTGACTGCAAGTTCTAAACGTTGTTCAAACTACGTCATTAATATAATTTCATTGTGTAAATATATTGTTTATATGTATAATAATTAAATGTTAAGGTGAGGTTAATTTTCGTTCCTAACTGGGTGACGGAACGGGATACATAATTACTGTGGTATTGAGTCTTATGTACCTACATATGTTTATCAGTGTAGTATCAAGGGCGTTTAAAACATTAAATGATTTGCAGACGAGTCTAAATTACTACCAATTTGTGTTATTATATCATATTGCCTATAATTTGTTGAATTGTAAATGTGTTATGTACCTGCGTGTATACATTTTGATGTTATTATTCAACAATCTAGTTATAATTAATAAAATTACATTATAACGAAACTTCTTAGCATTGTGAATGCTCAAAGTAGAAATAAATAATGTTTGTAATGAAATATTGTGAATTCTTTTTTTCCGTTTAATGTAAATTGATACTGTGTTCTCGAAAAATTATTTGGGATGATAAAATTAAATATACACTCAGACGTCTTTTACATATGGTTTAATTTTAAAAGTTGACATTTATGTTTAAGAGAGAGACAGCTATAAATTCTACTAATGAATTCAATATTTTAACATTTATTTTATAGCCCAATGGTATCTTTCGTGAAACACTATCTCACCATGAAATGCTTTATGTCATTCTAAGAGAAAATAATGATAAATATGTTTTATTTTAAATGATTTAGTGACATAAGAACTGAAATTTAATAATTAACACTGTAGTTACTAGTTGTAAATTGTGAATGAATCCTAGTAATGTTTAAGGTCTTGTAATTAATATTAAGGTAGTCATATAGTATTTGTCCCTACTTATTTATGAATATTGTAATATTTAGGGTACTAAGTACTTTATTTTGGACTTTTTCTCCGCCCATATATACATACGAGGCATCACAAGTTTATTTGTGATAAATTAATTAATACAATAACATATATATACATGTAGATAATACAATTTTGTCCGATTATGAGTCCATTTAACAAATTTAGTAGATGACAATTTTTAAATGTAGATTTCTAATATTATTCCGTCACAATAAAATCTCAAAGTTCTATGCTATGTAGCTGCTCTGTAAAAAATAAATTTCTATGTAACTATAATCGAAAGTCGTCCATTGTTTCTGGTGCTTAGGTCACAATCTTCCTAAGGGTCTTATTACACTATCAAATATGTACCATGTGTAGATAAATTTTATTAATAAAGCTGTATATAGACGCACTTTTGATATATGCAATGATAACAAATGTTCTTATATTTGAAACTTAATGTTTGTTGTAGGTATAATATAAATCCTATATATGATACTTATTGCCCTGCCATTGTCCCATCAGCCTCATTATCCTCATCCGTAGGCTCTGTAAGTCAATCCACTACAATTCATTATTTACCTTCTTTAAAACATGGTCTTATCTCCTACGCATATCCCATTATGTATATGATAGTGTAAAATGTCCTTAAAAGTGTAAAAATTTTATGATATACAATTTATCTTCTTCTATATAGTAAGTAGGAAATCTAACAGCATGTTAGGGGTCGTCCATAACTTATATGCCACATTAAGAACTGGGAAAGTGTGACAGCTGACGCAGTGGTGACTAGGTCACAATCGACAGGAGTCATAAATTTCGTGACATTCAAAATCTTTATATATCAATGAATATTACAAATTTTGAGACTACTGTCAGTTTGTTTATTTAATCATTTGTAGATGTAAAATTGCAAATTATAAGTTGAAGAGGGAGAATAAAAAATATTAAATTCGTGTGACATGTATGAATTGCCCCTACTGCATCACAAGCATACATAATAAATGAGAATCCATCACATTAGTATATCTTAACAAATTAAACAATAAACCTATTTAAGATTAGATATTAGTTGGGGAAATAATTTTCAGAAACATAGTATGTATGGACGGTTTCATTGGGATTAACTTGTTACGTTCGCGTGTTCGGAAAACTGTGCCTAATTGTTTCTTGTTCTATACGATATAAGCTCATTTTACAGATGGATGGACAGACTAAAAAGCAATTTATGTTAATCCAATGTCCGTTTTTAATATGATCTCTATTTATTAACTACTAAGAAAGAAGTTATTATAAAAAATAAACAAGATCGCATCCAATAATAGATTAATGGAGTAACGCAATTGTAGAATTATTTTTTTAATGTAACTGGAAACAAGATAAAGGGCCACCTGGTGGTAAATGGTAACCATCATCTACATACATACGGCACGGACTACGGACGGAGCACTGCAGATATCACGTTAACATGAGATACCAGTGGTACAACACATCGTTGCCATTTAGAAAATAATCGCATCTCACTCACCCTTTAACCGAAACGCATCTTACAAAGCATGATTACTATATATTAGGGTACTCACGCAAATGACTTAGTACAAAGTGTACCTCACCTTTTACTAACTAAATGCTAATCAAATCGTGTAGGTCTATTACAGACTCTTATGATATGTCAAATCTACCGTAAGTTCAGAGAGCATTCGAGCTAAGAAAAACTGACAAAAACCTTGGCTCTTATTCTTTTCAAATGAGCTTGCATGATTCCTAAAATACAAGGAGTGACTCCAAAGTCCCCATAAATATAATTTAACCCGTATTTTCCATAGTATTCTAAAGTAAAATTATTTAATAGCATTCCAAAATTTTGGGAACAGGTGCCATACCTGATGGCTCCTATATCCTGATGGCGCTATATCTCCAGAAGACAACAAAGGCCAAAGTTTGTCGCACGATTTTAATAATTATGAAGTCCAGCCCAAAATCAATCATTTCACTGCTAAGCTTGATGATAGGCCGCTTAGCTTATGTTTGGCACAATCAGTTTGGCAAAGTCGGAACCGATAATTTTCTGAAGCAGCTAGTAGATCAACCAATCAATTAGTTATCAATCAATCATTTTATATGCGATTAACGGTTTTGTGTGGTATATATTTAATATAACGTAGTCTTTTTCAATTTGTATTGCAATATAATTATAAAAATTGTAACATTAAATACATTATTTCATTTTACAAATAAATATGGAAGTGATAATGTCCATGGTAGTCATTGTGGCGTTTGTTACCTACATTAATCGAAATCTATGGGAATTGGAAATGGTTGTGACCGTTCATTAAAATTTAATAAATTCTTATACTTTTTTTTTAAACGAGTGATAACGGACATTGGAAATGACCAAGTTTTCTCGTCAGTGCTGACTACAGCAAAGGAAATAGCATTAATTAACTTATATATAATAAATATATTATAATGAAGTACTATTCTTTTTGGAGATAAAAAGAATGCGAAAGTTTATCTACTATTTAGGTAACTACGTACCCATAGATGAATATATTTTTTTTATCAAATTAGGCAATCAATCTTTTTGTATGTATGTACTTAGTAAGAAAATTTATTTTCACCATCATTATCATAAAATGCATTGATATCCCAGAGACTTTTTGTCTTTAACATCCTACACACATCAGTAAAATCAGCAGCTATTATAGGAACTAAACCTATAAAGTGTATTTCTCTCTTAATTACACCTTATAAGATCCGAAAGAAATTATCCTTAGAAATATATACTTAACGTATATCTACTTTCTTTCTACCATATGGGATTTATATATGTAATTATTTACGTTTTTATTCAGGAAATGGTAGTAGGAATTTAGCTTACGGTCTGCCTGATGATAAATAATAAGTTTTAATTGCAACACAAAGGTTTGAGTTACCTATCGTTGAATATTATTATTCAGAGTAGATGCTTCTCTGTTTCTGTGTCTCTGTTACTTATCTACTATTATCTACTATTAAAGGTATGTACCTACATACATTATGCAGGTAGGTAGGTACTTCTAAGTGAAGATCATTATAAATCTATGGGTGCAAAGGATATAAATTATCAGTCCATTACAATCATAAATATCTTATAGCTAACAAAAAACATTAAATAATGATGTGAACAAGTTTTTAGTCGTAAATCGAAAGATACCTACTTAAGGTCTGTACGTAGATAATTCTCACATGAAATGTTTTAATTTTTATGAATTTTTATTAAGTGTATTGTAAATAGAACAAAGTTTGCTGGTTTTTAGTGTAATGCGAATGTGATGTTTAAACTATTTCTCGTCGAATAAACGATTTCCATGATCGTTTACTATGTTTTATTTATGCTATACATTAATTTAGATGCCTACCTAATATCACGCTGGGATCACAAATATAATGGTTGGTATTGATGATAAGAGAGATTAATAAAATTATTTATACAGAATGACAAAATATAGAATAAAAATAATTCCTCTGTAGGTTAATAAAATAAAATAACAGAATTAAAGTACGTTATTCAATTTCCTAGATCGCTTATAAATTATTTCAATAATCCGTTCTTCTATCATCATAAGGGACCATCAGATGGGCTGAACGTTTGTTCGCCAAAGTCGTAGTTTAAAAAAAATCAACAAGTCAACCACCACCTACTCATCTAGTCAGATTATTTGTGAATAAGTAATAATGTATAATAAGTATGTGTGTATTAATATTTTATTATATTTAGTACGAATACCTTACTTTTTATATAGCAATTTCTAATTATTTATTAATGTCTAACGTTTCAGTTGATGTACCCAAAACATAATTCTTCAAAAGTTATTTCAACATTTAAAATAGAAAATAATTTTAGAAGGAAAAAAGTATAGGTTCTTTCTTGGTTTGAAATGTGTAAGACGACTTTATTTTATTATTATACGACCAGCGCCATCTTTTAGGTATAGTTGCTAATATAAATCAACAGCTTGCGCTCTAGTCGCGACAGTCTCGAGTAAGTGGTACACATTTACACCTCTTATGCTAGTTACATGGTTTGTTCAAAGATGGCGCTAAATGAAGAAATTAAATTGGCTTGTCCAAACCATTATTTCATTTTTAAAGATTCCTTTTTAACCCTTAAATCTAAACTAAAAATAATATACTTATTTTGTATATTTTTTAAATAAAGTCTTGATTTTCAGAATAAAATTAACAAAATCGGTAATATTTTCAATCAAGGTCAAGCGTTAATGTCAAAGTCAATGTTTGTGTTGTAGAGTTACTCCTGTTTTCATAATTTAAGTTTATTGTCTAAAATTTTTTATCAACTAACAAATTTACATAAGTATAACTTTATTTATATTTGTAGACTTATATACGAGTGAACAAAAATGGAAAGTCTACATTAATATTTAATAACCTATATCATCAAGTGTAGTGTTTGAAAAGTGTTAAAACGTAGAACCTATTCATTTAATATATTCATATAAACAACAGTTATAAAGATGACAGAATTAAAAATAGATGAAACTATACTCAAATACGAGACCTTCATCAACGACGTATTAAAAGAAGATTTGCGACAATTGCACGACCGACTGCAGTATGTTAACGCCGAAATGTCTGATTTAATCCAACAGAAACACACATTAAAAGTTGTTAATAACAAGCAAATGCATCCACATGGCTTTAAAACACAGGTCAATATTGGTTGCAACTTTTTTATGGAAGCAGAAGTTCCTGATACCTCGACTTTATTGATGGACATTGGTCTGAATCACTATTTAGAATTAAGTATAGACGATGCAAACAGGTTTTTAGATATAAGAATAAAAGCTTATGAGAAGAAGGCACAGGAATTGCAACAGAATGCCGCTGAGATTAAGGCACATATAAAATTAATGTTATTTGGAATTGCAGAGTTACAAAACAATGCAATAGGGAAAAATAGTTGATAAACAATACCTTCTCTATTATTATCCCAGTGGCATAGATAAAAAGTTTGTCAACTATGGTGGTGAAAGCAAGGCTTGATGTGACAATATTATGCTTGGTACATTTCTGTCCAACGTGACAAGGTGACCAAGCCTAAAGCAACATCTTATATATAAAATTCTCGTGTCACAGTTTTCATTCCCATACTCCGGAAACGGCTTGACTGATTCTCATGATATTTTGTGAGCGTATTGAGTAGGTCTGAGAATCGGCCAACATCTATTTTTCATCCCCCTAAATGTTAGGGGTAGTCCACCCCTAAATTTTATTTTTTATTTTTTAGACAAAATTTTTAGTTTCTAACAAAATACATACAATCCTAAATTTTCACCCTTCTATCATCAACCCCTATTTTTTGCCGGGACAGCTAGTAAAATATAAAAATTGAAATAAAGTGATAATAAATACATTGATTATGTAAGAATGGAGTTCTTGTGAATATTTTAATTTTCATTTATACCACAATCCCTAGATTTCATTTGTTATACAACTG
Organism: Achroia grisella; assembly: GCF_030625045.1. Taxonomy (NCBI): domain Eukaryota; kingdom Metazoa; phylum Arthropoda; class Insecta; order Lepidoptera; family Pyralidae; genus Achroia; species Achroia grisella. Next base: position 2,369,446 of record NW_026713028.1, on the reverse strand, counting down.
TCCATATAAAATTGTTTGCTTACGAAATTAGGTCTTTCTAGATTGTATGTAATATGCATAGACAATGACAATTTTCTTTCTGTCATACTATTGTAAAAAAACAAGTCATATGTGATCTAGTTTTGTAATTTTATCTGAACCATATGAAGACTAATTAATGTTTTTATTAACCAAGTCAATTAAATCTTTTGCTATTAATTAATAAAAAAATATATTTTTATAAAATGTCATAATAAGTTTATGACATTTTTATTTAAATATCTAATGTATAATATATACAACATTAATACAGATTTTTATAATATTCCTCTTATACCACTTTTTTTTTTTAAAATAAAAAGATAATCTATGCTTGTCATTGTGATTCAAACTAACTTTAAATCAAAAGTATGGATTCAGCCAATTAGTTGTGAAAAGGTAAAATACAATAATAAGGTAAACAGATATGCAACCACTTACAAATTTATAATATTACTATTGGTAAATAATGTGGGTTTTCTATATTATATTTTTTATACATTTATTGTAACATTCAAATTGTGTGCTTAGAAATTTTGTACAAATCATTGAGAATTGCAGATGCAACTCTGCACTCTCTGCACAAAGTTGTTCTTGAAATTGTAACTGAAATTATTCATACAATATGTAGGTATAATTTAATTGTACATTTTAATCTGTTTCTAATAAATATGGTTTGTTATTTCTTTATTTGATTGAGAACTTGATTGTCCTCATTGTTCCTCCTTAGCAAACACTTATCCATAACTACTCGAATTATACCTACCTATTTAATGTCTTCCCCTTGTCACTCAAAATTCAAATTTATTCAAAAGTAGGTTCAATATGAACCCAATAAGTAGCAAAGTACCTCATCTCACTTCAGAACATTGTTACAAAGTGGTTGTTGAAGTTTCAAGACTCACAATGAATTACAATTCTGCTGCTCTAAGCTGTTAGGGTTGATTTAATTAATCGAGTTTAAAACTCGCTTACAGACGATCTTAAAAACAGACCCATTTTTTTAAAATATTGACAGGCAATTTTGATACGGTTTTCACTATGATTTACGAGAATTTAATTCTTGCAAGTTTATATGAATGTATGTATAATGTGTTTATACATAGATACAACCTACGTATAACATGTTTATACATAGACTGAACCTACGGTATTGTTAATAAGTAGACTAAACGGCCCGTTTATACAATAACATCTGTGATGAGAATAAAGTCAAGTGTAAACCGTTAGCGCAGGCAGATTCCATTATCATTCTAAAAAAACTCCTATTACATACACACTTTATGCCTGTACGCAGTCAAGGTAGGTAGGTTCCTAAATATTCCTAACCAATAATAAATATGCGATAAATATCAAGAATCAGATGCATAAAACATTATGCAGTGCAAATATCTGTCTGTCTCTGAATTACATCGAGGATAGTGCCTTGTGTGTGCAGTGTTAAGCTTGACTGGAGTATTATAAAGTACACTACAGGATGGGTATTCAGTGGCTTATCTGTGCAGGCCTAATTTTCTGAGGTAAAGGTAGGGCTGGTCGTTAGCTCAAGTGACGGAAAAAATTGAATTTAATTAGCATAATGGAATCGTAAAGCGAAAGCTGTAGTGTAAATGTAGTCTCTGAAATCCTCTTTATAGGTAAGTATACTGGCAGTTACCTACAACTTTGTGTGTATTTACATAAAAGATAGTCTATTTCCATCCACATGAGAAATTTAATTATTTAACAAATAGAGAAAAGACACTACATAGTGGATAGAATGGTTTTTGTATATTTTGTGCGTTACAAAATTAAAACGACTGAGCCGTTTATAATGTATTAGTGTTTAACAAGAAATACACTACTCAAGAAATGTTTAAGTTTGATATTTTCGCGTCACAGGTAATCACAAATCTATATATGTGTAACATTATTTGTTAATTATAATTTATTTTGTATAAAACATACATATATTTAAAATAGATATTTATTCGATTAATATAATCTGTAATGTTAAATCTTACCTTCTAAAGATGTACGTCAATTTGACATACATCTTTAGAGGTCAATGTCATTCAAATCGTCAGATGTCAAAGTCATTCTTTTAAATAAAACTTTATGATCAAAACGGGAAAATAACAGGATGGTCGAAAAGTTGTTGTCGGTTGAGATATGAACGAAGTGGGGAATAAAGACAAAGAAATAAAGAAAAAGCAATTTATATTATCGATTATTAAACAGCTGTTTTAGTTCAGAACTGGGATTAGTGCAAATAAACTAATTTGCGTTTAATACTACGCCCATCGGAATAAAACTTAAGGTAATTACTTGGATTGTTTTAAGAAATACATAAGACGAATAGACAGGGAACTAGCGAGATATAAAGTAATTACTTGGATTGTTTTAAGAAATACATAAGAAGAATGTACAGGGAACCAGCGATATGTAAGGTAATTACTTGGATTGTTTTAAGAAATACATAAGACGAATAGACAGGGAATCAACGAGATACAAAAATAAAAAAAAAAAAAGATGTCTACAAGTGATATCAAGAAATGCTGCGGAATAGTGTATTATTTCCTTCATGATTTATTATTATTATTTTTTTTTTTCTCTTCTTCTCTTTCTAATTTCTTTCTTTCTTGGTTTGTTAGAAATGAAATTTTAATATGAGTGAGTAAATAAGTTCATAGTTTAAGTGCCATATTGAATAATTATGACGCAATCGATTTTTCAAAAATAAAAAATTGAATTTATTTGTTATTAATTAAGTGTATGCTACTATTAATGACTCTTGAGAATACAAAATATACGACAGAACACATCTTTAATACAAAAATGTTTCTAAGTTCCAGTTAAAATGAGACGAAAACAGCGAGATGATTCTCGAAAACAGCGAGATAATTTTCGGAACAGTGATAATGATAAGGGTACTACCCCTCGTCATAGCCGCAGTCGAAGTCGCCATAGCGGCTGCCATGATGTTCAACGACGTCGAGCTGTACACGTCAACAGTGATAAGGCCCCGCCGAGCTGCTGCCATAGCAGAGATAAGACATCAAGAGTGAGGGAGAGATCTGCAACTCCACATGAGCAGGTACAAGACGATCACACTTTATTTGAAAAGAGGCAAAGCAGATGCGATGGAGATTTCGAAGCTGTTGAATCTGATTCTAATAAGAATAAGAAACAGAGAATGAACACTTCTGATTTGTTCGAGGAATTTTTATATGCTTTAAAAAGTAGAGTAGGGGATCGTGAATCTTACCCAGCACTTAATAATATAATACCCGAGTTTGATCCACTGTCCAAAGAACAGACTATTAATGTGTGGCTTGATAAAGTTGATGAATGTTCAGATATCTATAGCTGGAGCGAACGACAGACGATTCACTATGCCCTACCTAAGTTAACTGGCCATGCTCGGTCTTGGTATCAAGGATTGCCATCTGTTAAGCACTCTTGGGTTGAATGGAAAGCAATGCTAAGAGGTTCATTTCCAGCTACTGAAAATTATGCAGAATTATTGACAGAGATGCTCAACAGGAGAGCACGCCCGTCTGAGTCCTTAGAATTGTATTATTTTTCTAAAATTAATCTATTAAACCGTTGTAAAATCTTTGGTAAGCAAGCGGTGGATTGCATAGTTCATGGGGTTGATGATAGGGGTGTACGTGTTGGGGCACAAGCTGCAAAGTTTGAAAAGACTGAAGATATTCTAGAATTTTTTAAATCTGTTAAGAATAATTCTCGTGATTATATCGACCTCAGAAAAGATGGTAGTAACCGTGACAAAAGATTTCACATGTCTTCATCATATCCCCTAAGTAAAGGAAATAATGATGTTAGTAATAAGACTCGGGGTCGTGGTGAGACACTCACCTGCTTTAACTGTAAAGAGGTAGGACATCCATGCTTTAGGTGTCCCAAGCCAATTGTTAAGTGTACCAGTTGCTATCGATTAGGCCATGTTTCACAATACTGCCCTAAATTTTCTAGAAAAGACAATGTGGACAATACCCAATCTAAAGAGAAAAAAATATTTGAGGTTGCATTAGATGAAGTGGATATAGTGGATGAAGCAAAGACTGTACTGAAAGTCTTCATTGAAGACAACCCTAGTGATAAATATAAAATTTATATCAAAGTTAATGACATCTTAACACCTTGTCTTGTCGATTTAGGTAGTGAGGCAACCGTAATACGCGAAAGTGACGCAGCCAAATTAGGTTTAACTTGGCAAAGAATTAAAGGCCCATTTTTAAGGGGCCTCGGTAACATACCCTATCTACCATTGGGGCGTACAACGGTTAACATAGCTATTCAAGATGTATTAGAACGGGACGTTGAAGTGTTTATTGTAGATGACCAACTCATTTCATATAACATTTTACTTGGGCACAGCTTTACTGAACGGCCAGATCTACGGATTATCAAAACAGCAACCGAGTTGCAGTTTGAAAAGGTTGATCCCTTCAATATCATAAAATTGCCACTCATTGCATTCGAGACTGCAGTACTGGATGTTGGTGCAATGAAGTCTATCCCAGTCAGATCTGAGGATTTTATAAGTGGAAGCATTTATATTTGTGGAACTGTTAGAAGCATTAATGGAAATGAGTATTATTTATTACCAGGAGAGTTTCAGATTACTAAAGGAAAATGCCTTTTGCTAGCACAAAATGTTGGAACAGGAATAGTGACAATTAAAGAAGGATCTCTTGTAACACGAGCACGGTATTTAGGAACAAGTAAAGCAATTCACCAAATATCAGAGGGAGATAATACTATCCTAGGTTATAAAGATTTACAATGTGGTAAACAGTTAACAGAGAAACAACGACAAGAGTGTGAAAAATTATTAAACACATACACAGATTGTTTCTCGAATGGAATGCATGATCTAGGTTTTACTACAGTCACCGAAATGGAGATTCATCTTAAGGATTCCACTCCAGTTGTATACAGACCTTACCGGTTAGCTCATTCGGAAAGAAAACTTGTTCAAGAGATGGTAGAGGAAATGTTAAAATTTGGGATAGTACGTGAGTCAAGCTCGCCCTATGCCAGCCCAATTGTACTAGTACAGAAAAAGTCGGGAGAAAAACGTTTATGTGTAGATTATCGAGCATTAAACAGCAAAACAAAGAGGGACCATTATCCTTTACCGGTGATTGACGATTTATTGGACCAACTAGCGGGCCAGTGCTTATTCACATCATTGGATTTGGCATCTGGTTATCACCAGATCCCTATAGCAGAAGCGTCCAAAGAGAAAACAGCATTCGTCACGCCTGATGGGCAATATGAATATAATCGTATGCCATTCGGGTTGGCGAATGCTCCATCAGTATTTCAAAGAACCATACATAAAGTTCTTAATAAGTCTAAAATTGGGTATGTCATTATATTTATGGATGATATACTAGTACCATCAAAGACATTTGAAGAAGGATTACAGCGCCTGGAAAAAGTATTACTTCACTTAAGAGAGGCAGGTCTGACGCTAAAAATGGAAAAGTGTAAATTTTTTCAAGAGCAAATTGACTTCTTAGGATTTCAGATAGATAAAGCTGGTATCAGACCTGGGGCACAGAAGATACAAGCGGTTTCAAAATTCCCAGAACCACGCAATCAGCACGAAATTAGACGGTTTATTGGACTGGCTAGCTTCTTTAGGCGTTTCGTAAGAGGATTTGCTATGATAGCGAGACCGTTGACTAACTTATTGAAGAAAGATGTACCCTGGCAATGGAGAGAAGTAGAAAAGCAAGCTTTCGAGAACATTAAAGTACTACTTGTAAGTCGACCAGTTTTAGCCTTGTATGATCATAATGCTGAAACCCAATTGCATACCGATGCGAGTAAAATTGGCGTTGCGGGAATATTGTTGCAAAGAGAAAAAGAGAGTCTCAAGCCGTGGCGACCAGTAGCGTATTACAGTCGCCAAACTACAGCGGACGAGATGAAACTACACTCGTTCGAACTGGAAACATTAGCTGTGGTCAGTGCTCTAAATAAATTCCGCACGTATCTAATAGGAATTAAATTTACTATTGTAACCGATTGTAATGCCTTGCGCTCTACATTCACAAAAAGAGACTTAGTCACACGAATATCCCGATGGTGGATTCAATTCTTAGAATTCGATTGTAATATTGAATATCGCCCCGGAGACAAAATGGCCCATGTAGATGCCCTCAGTAGAGGGCCCATTCTTGGTCAACCAGTTAAAGAACATTGTTTGGATATTTTAAAGATAAGCTCGGAGGACTGGATTTCAACGGTTCAGTCGTCAGATGAAGAAGTGAAACGTCTTAGGGATATAATAGAAGACCCTGATACACCAAAAATTGCGAAAATCCACAAGGAGTACAAGATAAAAAACGGACGAGTTTTTAGGGTTTTACAAGATGGCTCCTTGAGATGGCTGGTGCCAAAAGGAGTACGTTGGCAACTGCTGCGGGCTAATCATGATGAGGTTGGCCACTTTGCATTTGAAAAAACCTTTCAGCGAGTGCGGTCTTTGTTTTGGTTCCCGAAAATGCGTAGATTCATAAAAAAATATGTAAACGCATGTATTGAATGTGCCCACCATAAACTTCCATCAGGTAAAAAGGAAGGTTCGCTTTACCCAATTGAAAGAATAGAAATTCCATTCCATACCATTCATGCTGATCACCTTGGTCCATTTCCACGCAGTAAACGCGGAAACGCGTATATATTAGTAATAATTGATTCATTCACAAAGTATATAAACTTAACTCCGGTACGCAGTACTAAATCCAAAGAAAGTATTAAAGCGTTTAAAAACTTGTTTAGTTATTTCGGTAGTCCTTCTCGTATAATTACTGATAGAGGTACAAGCTTCACTAGCAAAAAGTTTAGGCTTTTTGTCAATTCAGTGGGAGCAAAACACATTTTGAATGCTGTAGCTACACCTCGAGCAAATGGCCAGGTTGAACGTTACAACCGTACGATCTTAGCTTCACTCGGTTCGATGTGTCATGGAAAGGACAATAGAATATGGGATGAACTAGTGCCAGAAGTCCAATTAGGCATAAACTCTATGGTTCATGAAGTGACTAAGAAAACCCCTACTGAGTTATTGTTCGGTAAGAAAATAACTAACCCAGCAGATGGCATACTTAATAACTTAGTCGATGATATCCGGAGCGACATACCAAAAAACTCAGTGCACGAAATGAGATCTGAAGCAGGTGAACTGATAAGGAAAAGTCAAGAAGCTAATAAGCGGAGGTTCGATAGCCATAGGAAGAAAAGTAAAGAATATAAAGAAGGCGAACTTGTACGAATAGCAAGAACTATCGTTGGCGGAGCGGGTCAGTCGAGAAAACTTGAGGCAAAATGTCAAGGACCATATAGGATCAAAAAAGTGTTGCCAAATGATCGATTTTTAGTGGAGGACACTCCATTGACTAGGAAGGGGAAACGGTATGAGAGTGTTGTGGCTATTGATAAGATATTCCCATGGTTAAGCTATGATGCCCCCGCTTGCTCATCAAATGAAGACGACAATGACAGTGACGAGGATTTTTAGGAGGAGTGATTTTAATTAAATAATAAACTAGAATATAATGTAAAATGATTATACATGTGATTATTTATGTTCATAAGTAGTATCATGGAAAATATTGTGAAGATAGATAGTTTAAAATGACATAAGTATAATGTAGGATAGAATCTTGAATTGATATCTGCGATAGAGATTGAAACATATAGTGATATTATGTTGCAGGCGAATGAGTTAATGAATATAAGGGATGGTGTCTCTGCCACAATAGTTATTGTTGATAATGATTGAGTAAGTTTGAAGAAATATTGAATAATATCATAAGATTTAGTTATGTTGGATGTAATTGAGCAAATAATTAGTGAAAGGACATCATGAAAATCAGTGAAGGGTCCACTTATCAGAACGGGATAACGACATACGAACTTGTCTCCCATGATCTGATAGATGGTATCGCGGGCATGACAGGCTGGCGGTGAAGGAAGTAACCCCGTACTGTATGTCCATAGATATAAGTAGTGATTTTATGAAAATCAGTGAGGGGTCCACTTATCACAACGGGATGTAGACATATGAATTGTCTTCCACAATCTGATAAGTGGTATCGCGGGCATGACAGGATGGAGGTGAAGGAAGTAACCCCATACTGGATGTCCATAGATGTAAGTAGTGAATTTGTGAAAATTAGTGATGGGTCCACCTATCAAGGCAGAATGATGACATACAAAATAGTTGCCTAGGATTTGATAGGTGGTATCGCGAACAGGCTGGAAGTGAAGGAGATCACTCCGCCAGGTTCATAAATTAAGTGACAGTTCAATTAATGAATAACAGTAATTTTTTTGGATTATTAGAAAATAATTAATGATGATTGTTATATATGATACCGAATAAGAATGTAAATGAAACTAAGTAATCTATGATAAATATACCGATAACTTAAGTACCAATAAATAATATATTTGTTAATAATATAGTATTTTAATTGTAAAATCAAAGAAAGAGAATTTTAGTTGCATTTGATTGTTATTTTATTTCAATTATTTAAGTTTATGTTGTAATTTGTAGACGTTATACAACTGGTATATTGTAATAATGCCATGGTTAAAATTGTTTATTTTTTATATATATTTCTATTAAGAAAACACAGTAAAATGGATATTTATAAATAGAGTTCTGCTATAACAAAATAACTATGTCTTTAAAACCATTTTTAAAATAATGTTTTGCTCTTTACTAATTGTTCTAGTTTGAAGTAGATGTTGACATTAAGATTTTAATTATGTACTTGTTATTAAAAAATATATATATGTATAATAATATATATATAACATGTAAACGAAGGGCCTCGTTTAATGTAGGATGGCCGACTGTAACATTATTTGTTAATTATAATTTATTTTGTATAAAACATACATATATTTAAAATAGATATTTATTCGATTAATATAATCTGTAATGTTAAATCTTACCTTCTAAAGATGTACGTCAATTTGACATACATCTTTAGAGGTCAATGTCATTCAAATCGTCAGATGTCAAAGTCATTCTTTTAAATAAAACTTTATGATCAAAACGGGAAAATAACAGGATGGTCGAAAAGTTGTTGTCGGTTGAGATATGAACGAAGTGGGGAATAAAGACAAAGAAATAAAGAAAAAGCAATTTATATTATCGATTATTAAACAGCTGTTTTATATGGTACCTATATACATAATAATTATAAGTATTTTCTTCCCAAAACTCCGAATAATTGCAATCCAGAGTAGCAAAATAATCCAGTGAAATAAAAATTACGAACTGACGACTGACAGCTGTCAAATATATTTGACACAGCCCACACGGCGGGGCGGCGCGGCGGCGAAGCATTTCCAAATTTGAAATTATAGAAACTCGTGAAGAAATACAGATATAATAGTAAGCAGGTATGTTTCAAATAGATATTTATAGATAGATAGGGCTAACGTTTTTAATAGCATTTGTTTAGGCTTCATTTTGCTGCTAGACCAAATATGCTTATTCTTTATTATCTTTTTATACAAATATGCTCTTAAAAAGAGAAAGAATATCTGAGCAAAATTGGTCTTAATGATTAGCTTGTTTACACAAACATTGTAACATTTTCGTTTTGTCAAAAGCTTTGGATCATATTTTTTTTTAGTGAATAAGTGTAGTGTTTTTTTTTCAATGGAATACTGCACCCTCCTGCGCTAATGGTTTACGCTGGCGGGGCACCAGTGGAGGATGATAGGATGAACATGAGGTCAGGTCAGTTAGCCCATCGTAACAAATTCCCCAGGAATTCATCACGATGGTTTCCAGGGGGAACCGCGTGGTAACCTGAACCTGACATGGTACATTGCTAGTAATGGGGTCATGAATCCACATTACTACCAATCACCTTTCCCTCTTTGGGTCATATTGGAGTGTTACTCATGAACTATGTTGAGTATAAAATGTTGGCGAATTATTAGAACATCACACGGATACAGTTGCATTGTGGGACATAATATCTATTATTATTTTATATCAATTAGTCTGAATTTTAGTTTAAAAGTAACAACGTTATGATACAAACATTCAGTACGTAGGCAGATTTCATTTTGCGAGTTGTCACATAATCGTACTTAACACAACTATTAGCCTTAAAAACGTAATTGCCTGAGGCGGTCCCAATCTCAAAGATAAATATAAATAATCGAGTTTCGTCACAGACTATTAATTTTCCTTTAAGTGTTATAAAAACAAGACCAAATGGAGACTTAAATAACATGATCTGCGAAGTAATGGAATATAGATAAATAGATTATTAATAAAGATTTATTTATTAATAATATACAGATTGTCAAATCCCTATACTACACTAGACATAATCGATAAATAATCATGTTCACTTCTTAATAATACTTGAACACCTAATAAAAAAAGTTAGTGTAGTAAAGTAGTTATGCGATGTTATCTAGATGAATGTATATCGATCGACTACTGTTCAGTGTACTGGAGACACCGAGCGGTATATTTGTGTACAAGTGTTTATGTGGGCCAATCCCGGCGGCACTGCAATGCCGGGCCGACCCGTGACGGGAGTGGAGCGAGCCCCGAACATCCCGTCGATTTACAAAAATCAGTTTAATATACTGGTCCCTCAGTGAGGGAACTTTCAGATATTAAGCTGAAAAGAACAGATACTACACTTTGATCTTAGCCAAAAGGCCGAGAAGCGATAACTAGCATTTACCAAACGCCGGTAGTCATTCAAACCGAAAAAATCTTAACATCGCGATGTACGAATTCAGTGATATCGAATACAGCGACATCTAACGTAAATGCCTAGGATATTCCGAGTACCAATAAACGCGCTAGGCTACATTACATCTACATTAGCACATTGATCAGCGCCATCTATTTCTGATATACGGAATTAAAAGCACGTCATTTCTCTTGTCTCGGCGCTCTATAAGTTCTGTCTAATTGTTCATATAATTATTAACCAATTTAATAACTTAAAAATATTTATTTTTATAAATGTCGACACAGGCAATGTAACACTTTTTTTTTTAAACCATGGATTTGCTGTTCTACTCATAGCTCCATCTGGATATTAATGAAACAACCAATAAGGAATCCATTTACTGAGCAGCGAGATACGAGGAGTGACGTGCTATTAATTCCGTATATCAGAAATAGATGGCGCTGATCAACGTGCTAATGTAGATATACGCCTAGCGCGTTAATTGGTACTCGGAATATCCTAGGCATTTACGTTAGATGTCGCTGTATTCGATATCACTGAATTCGTACATCGCGATGTTAAGATTTTTTCGGTTTGAATGACTACCGGCGTTTGGTAAATGCTAGTTATCGCTTCTCGGCCTTTTGGCTAAGATCAAAGTGTAGTATCTGTTCTTTTCAGCTTAATATCTGAAAGTTCCCTCACTGAGGGACCAGTATATTAAACTGATTTTTGTAAATCGACGGGATGTTCGGGGCTCGCTCCACTCCCGTCACGGGTCGGCCCGGCATTGCAGTGCCGCCGGGATTGGCCCACATAAACACTGAAACACATTCGTACATAGATACCGCTTAGTGTCTGCAGTACTCCCTAAATATCTATACGACTGTCTAGTATAGAACAGTAATCGATATATAATACATTCATCTAGTCTAGACGAGTGAATACCAAATAAAAAAATATTGGATTTAATATAATTTTGCATATCGCATAACTTTTTATTATTTTTTTATTTCAGACGACCCTCTCTACAACCAAAATACAATATATATGGCAAGCTGCTTGGAAGCTGAATTCAAAGTCTACACCGGGATAAATGATTAGTACCTAATGGTATGAATTCTCTATTCGTTTAATTTTTCAAAGTAATTCAATGTACCAAATGTATCAGAACGTTTACTCTTTTGTGAACTGAATAACTATAGTAAAGTAAGTCGAATCGATTTGAAGTTGCAGAGATAAGTAGTTTATATGACTCTATACCATTATTGTCAATTTGTTGTTTTATAATTAATATAGGTAGGTCGTGGTGGTCTAGCGTTTCATCACACCTTACCCATTGGTCGTAGATTCAATTCTCCCTCAATATTAATACAGTTTATTGACTTGTTTTTGTATAAAGTTCTTTGTATTTCAGACGGGTAAGTAAGAATAAAATATAAATTATTACTATATCAACTAGGCAACGCGCACGTGACTGCCCTGGTGTTTCAGGCGTCGATAAGCTACGGTAACCGTTTACCATCAGATGGGCCGTATGCTTCATTGCCACCATCATATTGTAAAAAAAATCTTTACATAGTATAAGTTTAAGTGGAAAGGGTATATTGGTCCAACGAAATAAAAGGCATTGTTCAAATAAAAGCTTAGCTTTATTACTCGTTATATTCACGAAGAAACATCCCTCACTGTTAGACATCAACAAGTTCTGATGCTGACATTACTATGACAGATACGACTTATGTTTCACCGTTTCAAATACTCAATCGAACAATTTTGATAATTTTGATCAACAAATTTAGAACCGCCAATATTATGTCGATATACGAACGTTTGTAACAATCTGTCGGTCTCGCGACCGCAGATATACAATTTAGATACAATTTTTGTTTCACAATAAATTACTCATCTTTATGTCTAATACACCAAACAGTGGTTAGATCCTAAAACATTCACGGACAAAGACACACGCTCGTAAATTATAAGCATTATGACAATGTGATATTATATTAATGTATAAGTATTGTTGTATTATTAAGAACCGTAATAATTAATGCGTAGTTAGGTTAGGTTAGTAGTGGTGCGTGACATTAGGTATTACTTGTCTCAGGCGCACAGATTACAATAGTGACCATCTAGCAGCCATTCTAAGACAAATACCGAGGAATCGTTTACAATTTATTTTTGTTTACCTTTCACCTTAAAATTGCTTTTAAATTTATCTTTTTTACATCCAGAACCATATAAACATCTTTGAGTTATTTATATATTTTTTTTATCTATATAAAGGACCGGTCGCTCCGTCGCCCCGGTGCCGAGTCGGTCAACTTTTTATTTACAAATGGTTAATGCTCCTAAACGTTTAATATCCGACGCTATTCTTAAAATTAAATACAAAAAACGCATGACACTCTAAATTTATCTAATGTCCCATTTTGTCATTGCTATAATTTACGAAATTTTGATCTTTACACCAACTTTAGAAATATTCAATACAAAAATACTCTTTTTGAATAAAATTTTATACACGACTCGTTACATTTTCGGCCCGGGGCGAGGCGACGGCGCGGCCGCCTCCAAAGAAAAGCTTTGAGCCTCGTAACCTTAACATCATGAAATTTGTACTAAATATATCGCAACGAGCAGACGCGGAACCATATCACTTAGCCAAAATGCGAGGATACCGAAACGACGCCTAAACACTAGTCAAATTTCAATTCGATGACCCGCGGTTTCGTGCCCACCACGCTTACGGTCTCCGGCGACACTGTGCGGCGATTGGCGCAGCGCGTGGACACAAAATTCGGAGTCACCTTAATATAATTTCGTTTTACAAATTTTGTAACTAATTTTATCACGAGGTATCCACGTCAGCTCGCCGTAGTTTACAAATATATTAAAACGAATTGGCGCCACAAACGTGGACTGCATTTCACCAAAAACCGAATTTAATACACTAAATACATTGTACACAATATTAATTCAAAATGAACATATCGCTGTTACGAATGAAGACCACAAGGATATTAAACATAACAATATTATTATATTACTTTCGGGAAAATAGAACATATTGAACATAGGTAGAAGACCTACCTGGTCTTACAATATAATTTGATAAATGTTGATATAATTTGTTCGTACAATCAAAAATTTGGGTAAACGAGCTTATCGTACTAAATTTATATGATAAGCGTCGGCAGTATTTGTTATAAGACTTTCTAATAGTATATCCGTGCTCAGTTTTTTTTTTTAATTTTAACCAGATACAAACGAATGATACTTATCATAACTACCTAATTTCATCAGAATTTCCCTTATTGAAATTTTTCACGTATAGAAATATTGATACAGCTATTTGGTACACCTAAATGTTTTCTAATTTTCACAAATGAATCGCTACATACAATAGAGTCTATTACAATTTCGAAAATTTAGGAACCATAATACCCAAACGTGAAACCAAACACATTCTACATTATATTGTTATATTTATAATAAATTTTGGAAATAAATACATATTTATTTCATACTACATTGATAGATCGAAACATTTCGTAGACGGACTCGAAAATATTAAAAATGTAAAGTAAAAACGTTAGATACAATATCTGAAACAGAAATAAACTATCATCTAAATACATAATTTCCATAAAGGATAAGAACCGATATCGCCAAAAGGACAATTTCAATAAATCTACATACATAGGTAATAATATATATAAACGTGAGTTTTTTAAAGTCAACACCGAACTTTGTACTTTTACTGTGGGATAGCCCCCATGATCACTGCGGACTAAATATTTCGATGTTTTAAACTCGAGTCTTTACATTAATATAGAAAAATTGTCAACCCATAACTTACAAATAATGCGTACACCAATTAATTTTGAATCGGTTCGATCACATATCCATTGTGGTCTCGTAGTGGCTGCTGCACAGTGCATCACTCAAGTATAAAATCCGGATCAAGATGTAAACAATAATTTAACAAATTAAAGTTAAAACTACATATTCTCACGATTTTCTTATCCAAACATATCCTAAACATTAACGGCTCCAAGTATCTGCAAATTACGGCATCTCGGTTATATACTGTTGATGGAAAATCAATACTTTTCTATTGTAATATGTGTTGTAAAGCCTGCATTAACTTCTAGTAGATACGAAGAAATCTATGGAGAGATCGGAATAACGGATATTACTTACTATACAAGGAATTAAGTACATGATTAATACCAATTTAGAGCTAAAAAGTTACCAGCTAACTTATTTTCCAGCACAATTACTATATGTTAGAAGCCTCACTCTGACTGAACAGTCACCGAATTCATACCGACTCACTTAAATGTAATCAATTCCATCCATCAATTCAAATTACTTTGAGATAATGTAGTCAGTAATCGTCTAATCGTCATATATCCTCTCCTTAGCTCTAAAAAGGGATATCTAATGGTACGATTGAAACAAACAACATATAACAAAACACAATGGTAACGTAACATGGAACGATGCTCTATCTCGAATAAGCCCTGCGGCGACTGCGTGCATGCTTACTAAACGACGCGAATCGTGGAAAATTAACCCGGGCTATTGATTCTGTATTTATTTGGCTGATATTGGGTATTGGTCATCACTACGCAATCGAAATATCTGTTTCGATCGCTTAATATTGACCGGGAAGAATTTCGAACTAAAAACCATTTCTCCTAACGACGGGGGGAAGCTGCGTGTAATCATTTACGTGTCTATGTCTTGAAGAGTTCCGTATCTCTCGGCTAACCTGAACTATATTCTAAGCATACCAGTCGACGCCTGGTCCATCCTAAACTGAGGTAACCTTATATTATTGTAATAGATCAAAATGGTTACAAATGAAACGATAACAATCGTGTAATATCAAATGAAAAATGCTTACACTTGCTTAGCTAAGGCCGGCCGTCTGCCTAGCGCAGGTTACAGTACCAAAAACTCAAGATGGCTTAATATTTGTACAATTCCGCAAATCAATTCGCAATTTTCCATTGTTTACTATTGAGCCTTACGTAAATACCATTAGCACTAAGATAGTTTACCGATTATCATCTTTTCTGTATTAAAACTATTGTATTATGTACACTTGTGATATATGACATACAATATGATATCTCTGTACAACTATCTATCTTATTAGTTTAAGTCTATTTGAGAAGCGAAATAATATATCTCTGTCCTGATGAAATGAGGATGTGAACAGAAAGTGTGACCGCGTAGCAAGGAGGACGGCCGGCAACTACATGTTATAACAAATACATCGAGATATGTGGTCCTATGAAGCTTGCTACCTAATAACTTTATGCATCTCATATTCGGTACCACTCTATACTTCTCACCTGTGTAAAGCATACCTATCATTAGAGAACAAGCTTCGAGGAATCCACGCTACATATATCTACGAATCAAACTAATTATTTTTCTATAGTATAGTAGTAAGTATATACTGACTGTTCGATACGGTGAACAAATAATGCGTGCGCGTGTTGGTTATGTAGCGTGAGTACTTCGCGGCGACTTCGGCTGGGCAGTAGGTTCTATTGAGGGCCCTTTGTTATTAATTTCATATTAACTTTTCTCGTAAAAATCAACATTTCTTTGAAGGCACTTCTGATCGGACGAGGTGGCCCAGTGCAAGTTTGTGGATATCTGACTCATGCCAAATGTTGTGAGTGCTTTATACTGTATTGATTTCGGAAGGATTTCTGTTTGTTAGAATTTGTTGCCTTCGATTATTGTCCTTGTTTTGCTATGTATTCGTGTCTATGTCAATGAGAGTCGCCGCGAAACAAACGCGTGCGGAGCGAGTGCGTTACCACTGAGGTATTTTGAAAAAATGTAGGCAAAAATATATCATGATAAAGTTGAAACTGTCAAAAAAATTACTGTATATATGGTACTATGTTGTATGTAATATTATAAGTTTTGTATAGATCTAGCTAGAATAATCAGACATTAAAAATAAACTGAACTAAATTACATAATATATGGGGAATAATGTAACGCTCCGCATATAAATTACGATGTTATAGTAATGCGCGCACGCATCATTTTGGAAAATAGTATTTTATCTAACAAATAAACTTAACCCTATGTCCGGAGCAAATTTATTTCGCAAATATCCCGGACTAACTGAGAATGCGACCCGAATCTTGTCGAAATACTAAATATGAAATCAAGATGTTGACATGAATTTCAAATAATGATGTATAAAATTATTTTTGAATTTTGTGGCTGTATTATATTTATTGTATTGATAATCTCTCTGCAAGAACTTAAAACCGGCTATCAGTATAAAAATAAAAATCTTTAAAAATCTTTGTTTGTGGATCGAAAAATAACCCTGCTCTATTGTACTAACGACTATGGTTAACGTTAATTATTCCTAAAATAATTATGACGAGGTAAAGGTTGACAATTTTGGGCCACACTAGGCAGCCTGTATAATCAAACACTACCAGGAATAAATAAACTTAAACGTGATCCAAAGGACTAGGAAACAAGGAAAAAATAAAATAAAAACAACAAAACTTTCAAAACTTAAGCAGTTAATATATTAATCGTTTTTTTCCTTAGAATAAATCAATAAATGATTTTATGATATACACAACTATAAAAACCATTTTAAGATAATACTTAATAATAATATAATAATAATTATATATAGCGAAATATATTATGTGCAGAAATAAAATTCTAGGTGACTTAAATTTTCTCTTACTCGTTTAACCTAATGAATTTCCTAGGAGAGCGCGGGCCACGGCGTGGCTCGGCTGGAGCCGGCCACACCGCTCGACGTGCAACGTACAAATTCAATTTTTTTAATAATTTAAATTTAACTTTTTTTATCGATAATTTTGAATCTGAAGGCCTAAATGCGAGTGTCGTAAAATTTTGGTGTGCGAAACAATCGTCCAATGAATTTCATATTTTGTCTATAAAATTAGTTATGCCGAAACAATGTGCATCGAATCGAGGCGGCGCTCACTCCAACTGTTCAAGAAAGTTGGGTGACTTGAAGTACTCTGGCACCGGGTCGTCGAGCCGCGAGATCACCTTGTAGATGGATTTCTTCCAGCTCTGTTCTGTATCCTTCCCGCTTTGGATGGCGCGGAAGAACTCGCGCAGTGTCTGCTCAACCACATATCTGAAGTTGGGCGGCACCTGCAATTGAAAATTACTCATATAAATAAAAATTACGAAAATAGTTTTAGAGCTTCCCTTGAGGACAACTGCACCTATTTGGCTAATTCTTTTTTTTTTTAGGTGATTTTGTAATTGTAAGAAAGTACTACAAAACGTATGAAAAAGTGTATATAAAAATACTGACAGAATTGAATAAATTGATAAATTGAAGTTTAGTTGTTAAGGTTCTTACATTGTTATTGAGAAATTGACTTTCAAATCTACCGATGTTTAGTTTCTAATTTTTTTTTTTTAATTATTTCCACACCCATCCGGAACCGAGGCGAGAAATTAGTAGGATACGATTAGGGAGCAGATTTATAGGATGAGAAATCATTAGTTATTGAAAATATAAATATTTTGGGAAAAATTTCAGATAATGATGATGTTTCTCTTACTTACCTCAATGTGGTTATTTCTGTTGTAGTGCAAGTTAAGAACCCTGTACAGTTCTGAGTCGCCAGCGACGTGGAGGTCATCAGCCGCCTTTAGACCTTCACTGATCGCCTGCCGCGCGTACTTCTCCATTTGAATATAATAGAACTCCCTGCAAAGATAGAAATACACATTTTAGTAATGATGCTTATTAACAACACATCATTTTAGATATAATACAATATTCGTAAACTTACATATTAATAATTTTTAAATTAAATGAGTCTTAAATTTTTACGTAACTGGAATGACGTATCAGGTTTGTACCTAACAATTCTTGAAGAATAAGTTTGCTTGTAATTTGCTATCATATCTTAGTCTCCAAACTGAAATAACGCAAGCTAGGTACTTGGCCGTAGAAATAGATGAGACAGAGATACATCGACATGCAACTCTATATAAAGCCTACCTCGATGTCAATCTAGAATGAAATTAACTGTATAGATAGTGATGGCATCAATTAATCTAGTGCTATGTGTACGTAGACTGTGGATACGTGATGGCATCAAGTATCTACAGGGTGACACTTCACAGCACAATGAAAATAAAAAGCACTTGAATCCCGTGGAGAGCGGGAAAGGATTTGATTAGCTATTTTCTCTCCGCTTGGCGTGTCGCATCGTTTCGCTATCTTCGCTTCGGTTCGCTTACGAGAGCGCGTTGAGCGAATCGAGAGTCTCGCGAGGCTAATTACTTACGAGTTCGCATTCAGACCGGGCTAATTCAGTTTCGCGTTCCTGCAAGTGACGCGTGGTTGCAGGTTTTCAAGGGTTACGAGACTCAAAAGGAAAATGGCAACTGTTGGGTACTTGCATACATACATCTACAATATGCATACCTACATACGTTGGTATATTTGCTTCTTTCTATCACCTATCTTTATGTAACTGTTTTATGACAGATGTTTGTCTGTTTAATATTATTGATATGACATATTCGTCTACGCCCCCTGTTGTTTTTTATGCAGGATATTATGTCATTTTATATTTATCAACTAAAATGATGTTGCTGGGTAATTATAATATGCCTCGGACTACGTCGTAGCAAACAAAGTACTTGACATTTACACATTTTCCTGAATATTTCGCTATATTTGCCGCAACGTATCATCTTAGTTTGTAACGGTTTTCTATAGCCGAAGATTTAATCGGAAATTTAATTCACGCATAGAATTTTTGGTGTATGTTACATTCGTACTCACGATCTTTTGGATTTGTATGTCAGAATAGTATGCCAGGAAGTTCGTTAATTGAGATTTTTCGATTTATTTTATTCAACATTTCAATGGTATTTCCAATTTGTTTGTTCTATTTACATAAATCCATAAATTACCTAATCAAATACTTAGATATTATACATTGTTAAGTATATCAATTGTGAGGCTTCCAAAAGAACATAACAATTGCTAAATCACGAATCAGTCTGCTTTCAATTGATGCAGATCATCTCTAAGCCACTTCCAGAAAAAGAGGCACTCGTCTCACCCGCAGTAGAGCTTTCTATTATTTTTTAATTGGCACTCGGCGCGAAATTGAAGCCATACTAATTGATAAGTAAATGAAGTCAAAATCACCTTACTTTTTTGTCACGTGTTTGCTTATAATACTCCACCATGCGAGGTCATTATTTATAACCGTTTCATTTAAATTATTATTTCCTTGTTTATTATAAGACAGTACAAATTGTCTAAAGCTATAGCTATTCTTGTGTTAAGTGTTAATACATTGTATACTGGTATATATTGAAAAAATGGTTTCAGCTAAATTAGGTATTTCTGTGTTTTGTATTTATAAACTCTAAGATGTATTAAATTTATTAAGATTTTCAACCGGGGAAAATAAATATATTTTAGATTCTATCGTTTTATTCCTTATTTAGATTATCATTGAAATGATAAATATTGAATAATTTAAATGTATATCTAATATAATAATACATTAAAAGAACTACATTTTTTGCATTTGACAAACTCGACTAACTGATTTTAAAAGTTCTTTCACATACATATAGCTACGTAATCAGTTAATAACATGAATTACATTTTTTTAATATACAAATCCCCACAATAAATGCATCTGTGCGTAACCGAAACTGACTATTAGTAATAAATACTTTCATATACATTTCATTCCATATAAATAACTTATAATGACAACCATGCGTTAATTTATTTAGAGTATAGACTAACTCTGAAGTGTTCTCAGATGGTTTTTAATGTCTTTAATAAGTATAAGTGATCCAGATAACTTCGAAGCGTGTGAGACATTATTACATGTCAAGTGCGAGTTATAATTAACCGTCCAAGTGGCTGATGTTAATTAAACTTAAATACACTTTGTACTCCACGATAAAGGCTATTTAATAAGGAAAATATGTTTCCTTATTAGTAGTTGGAATTTTTCATAGGTACCTAAAAATATAACTTTCAGTGCGGCTATCGTGTCGCTAAGTAACACTAAACTATTGTTTCGAAGTTGTTTGCGTCATATGTGGCAGGTACCTAATTAAATTAATCAATTTCATTATATTTAAACTTAACTACTTTTATCTTACTACCTATATGTAGGTACACTAATATACCAATATAATAAAATTTTGTTTTCGAACTATTCTAATGCTGTTGGACGCAGCTGGCCTTCTCTATTAAATTAATGTATTTTGTTAAGAACTCTATAGTTCATATAAAGAAAGTATAAATTTGAATCTTACGTTACTTGTCAAATGACCGTCTAAATGTAGCTTTACAACCAATCAATACATTTGATTGATTTATTTTTTTATTGTATTCTATTATACCGCATTTTTTGAGCTGTTTTTTTTTTAATACTTAATATTAGATTGAAACGATATCGTATACTGGCAATAGCTTCATCGAACGACAGGGGCCGAGTGCAGATGGCACTCCAAATGCATGGAAGGTCTTATGGAGCGGCTGAAGTCAAGTCCTGCCGTATGGATACGACTTTAGTCTTAGGGCACCACTGTGAGTTCTAACCCTGGCTCGTGCCGTCGTAATTTTTCAAATCGGACGGGGCATCGATCGGGCGATTATAACCGAAGGCTGAACCGTTTACTAGATTATTTCGTTAAACACCCAAATCACAGAAACTACTGGTTCAACTTAAAAAAATCTTTTAGTGATGGATAGCAGAGTTATCAAGGAAGAGCTATACAACATCGTAGTGCTGTTCACGTGTAATGCGAAGGTTGATACTTTCCATCAACGGATTCTAAACTTGTTCGTCATTCAATGTACATTAAAAAAAAGTGTTGGCGAAATCGAAACGATAGCAATCATCACGTAATGATGACGTTATTGGTAAGCAAACGGCGTGCGCGTATGTCTATTGAGAACATGCGGGCGTCGAGGGGAAACTTGCAAAGAAATACACCGTTGTGTTTTTTTTAGTATAAATACAATATAATTTATCTTCATCGTCATTATATGTTTGTTACTATTTACTTTTCTTTTACTTTCTTTACAGGAGAAAAGTAATAAAAAGTATGTAAGTAAAGTTTCCCTAAAAAGTTACTTTGAAAAAACTGCTTTCAACAATAAGGCCGCCTTATTGTAAGTATATATATGTTCTTTAATATATTGTTTAAGCCTTTACTGTATGTTATAAATAAAATATATTCCATCTACCTATCTATCTATAATTTAGACTTAGGTGTATTTTTCACTTTAACCGACTATATGAGTTAGCATTCATGCGTTGTCATACAGAAGTCATTATGCCTCTTATCCTGTAATTTCCCTGCCCAATTTGTACCCTACAAACGAAACATAACTTACAACAAGCTGCTTGGCAGCTAAAATAGGTGAGACTCTTAAATTAAAAGTGTATTAGGATACAATTATGAAAATGCAACTAGACGCAGATTCATGTAACTTTATGAACCTTTCACATTTCTTCATAAGTAGTAGAATAAATAAGTAGTAAAATCTCCCAAAAACCGTTACAACTGTGGGAATCAGCTGTTTGGATTCGCAATTGTTATATTCACCCTCAATGTATTGGCAGGTTTTGGTAATGAACACTCAAACAATTTTATACTCTACCATTATGGAATTAAAATCGAAAATCGCATTTACCGTTGTAATTATGAATCGAGACCGAATGGCAACGTCAGTTATAAGAATTGTAAGGGATACCTGATAATATCAATGAAAGTGGTACGCTATTACTGGGTCATAGGGTTTAATTTTATTCGCCATCTGCGATCTATTGTTTGGATTTTCTTAAGACGTTGGAAGCATCTTGCGTTTACCTGAAAGACTTGGTCGTTTGTTTGTCAGCAGTTGCTGTTTTTTTGCAAGATTCTTATAAAAGCAAACTTTTATAATGGGACGGAATTGGAGTTGGACGTAGCGAAACTCTCAAGAAGTTGCATCTTGCAACAAAAGATTTGAAAAACAATAAAAGTTAAAAGATTATAATTAAAAGTTAAGGAATGAGTATTGAATATGAATCTTCTATTTTGTTCATGTAGGATTTAAAATATATATATGAGACTTGGAGTGTAGTGAAATATATGACTTATTAAAACTTATTTAAATTTTTATTAATATCTAATCTTGTAAAAATTAAGTTTTTGATTGTTTATTTGTAATAAATTAAACTTACATTAATTGTTTCACATATAGAAAGTTTCATTATCAATAGATAATATGGGTTATATATATATATAGTGAAAAAAAATACAGGCCTACAATATATATCGTGAAGTAGGATTGTTAGTTAAATATACAGATTTTCTTAATAATTCTTCTTGGTTAAAAATAATTCCAGAAGTGGTAAGTATTAAAAGAAAATTAAAAAATAACATTTACAACACAGTCTGATGGAATTGGACTGACAATAAAATATTTCTTGTTTTTTTTTATCTACAAAATTATGTATTACTTAATTATCAATATTGCCCATAGACAATAAGAGAACAACATTAAGAATAAATCACATAAGCAATACCTTACCATACCATATCTTTACTCGCTGTGGTTTCTCCCCTCAAGAAAACATTCGATTCCCGTGTGAAACCCGCTTAAACGGTGCCATAGAATTTGAAATCTCACAGACAACTAATCATATTTGAAGGTATTTTTTTTCACCATAACATGTGCAACGAATTATTGTTTTACAATTGTCACGGAAAACAGTAGTCATATCTCTAATGTAATTAATATATAACCTATATTGTAATGTTTATATGCCTAAATGTATTAATAAAATCAAAGTATTTCAATTACCGCTAATTTACAATTTATATTAGTGCCTCTATAAATTTGTACCTATTTGATTGTCAGTGACAATAACAAAAATATATCGCTAAAAGCAATTTTTAGTTGGTAAGTACTTGGTTGGTTGGTAATTAATTATATGTTGTGTATTTAGTAAATTTATTGTAGATTCATTTTATGATTTTTCTGTTCGTTTATAAACGTTTATAACTCTACAATTCTTTCAAGTTAGCGGAGCTAAGACGCTACTCTCGGAGGGTGAGACTTTTGTTATTTTTTTTTATAATGTCTTCTATTCATTGTTGACTTACTCCGTGCGAATGTGTGTATGTTTTGTTTGAAACTTGAATTCTTTACCATTAGTGGCCATAAAAGATTTGCGATTTAGTTTGAAATTTTGATATATACTTACTTATACAAATACAAATAAAAGTTCTCGATTCCAAAAAGAATTTTTGAGGACCAAAGCAGAGCGTTATTTTATTTATTTATTTAATTCAGGCTACATGGCCCATATTATAAATACCTTATAGACTAACATACATAAGAAACAATAATAAAATATGAAAAATAAAATGGTCACGGCACTGACGACGGCAATCTGCCACGGTAGCGCCGATAGAGATAGTTATGGCGTGGGCAGTGATTAACTAAGTCGATTCATAGACTACATAATTAGCGATTTCGAAAATGGTACATACAACAAAAAAAAATCATAGATCTAAATAGGATCTATACTACATACGAATCTTTGACCCACTCAACACTTCCTGTGCCACGCTCTATTAGGTTGACTGGAAGAGATCTCTTTTAGAGAAAAGTCCTCCTTTGTTAACATTATTTCTAAATCATTTATTTATAAAATGTATTAATTAGAATTATCTTTTTTTGATCTGTAGACATGTCAAGTGTGCTCTTCACTACGTCAAGAAATAATGACATTACTGTCTACCCCATCCAGAATTGCAGTCGTGAAGGTATAAAACAAACATTTCTTTTTGGTCGTGGATAGAGAATTGAAAATCTAGAAAGTGTAAATGTGTTTAAAATGCAAGATTATTGAATGTAGGTCGCAGTATTGAGGCATCGGGCTTCTCTTTATTTCCATACTTGTGACTATGCGGGCGAATACCGCTATGCGATAACGGGGTAAGAACGGTCCCCTTCATATATAGTCGAATACTAGCTACATTACGTGGCTTTGTACGCATAAAGCATCCAATGTCTAAATCAAGGATAAGATCTAGCTGTGTAGTAAATATCATTCGTATCCCTTCGGTCACTTATGCGCGATGAAATGATTATAAATTAATAAATTAATTTAGAATACTGCAGTGTACATTTGCAAACATTTCAATACTAGCTGTAGTTTTCAGGATCACTTGCGTTAAATAGCCTATATTGTTTGCTGATGATATACTATAAATTCTTTCACCTATAGGTAAAAATATAACTAAAACGTTTAAATACTTATGTTTTAGTTTCCATATTAGGAACAAACGGCCAAAAAATATTCTTATTCCTCATTATAACACTCGGAAGTATAAAAAAAATGTAATATCACCCGATTATGAGTTGCTGCGGCTCAGTAAGTTTAATATTTTGGAGATTTTACCTAGTCATCATTTTTATGTCTGATCGAATATTTTTTTAATATATAATAATAATTGAATATATATTGTAATTGAGTAAATATATTTAAAACTACATCGTATAACTCTAGTGAGTTACAATTAGTGTTTGTGGTCTATGTTTTGCTACATTTATAGTATGTAGATTATGAAATTAAAGTACTAATTATATACGTGTATGCAAAGGATTTTCCATAACCTACATAACAACACTCCTAATTAGGTATTCTTGTTAATCTTAAGGAAAATACTTCGAGGTACTTAATAAGTGCCTACAAGCGACCAAGAACAACAGATGTTGATAAAATATAGAATAACTATGTATATACCGAAAGAGGTGACATTGTATTCATTACCCACATATTTATTTTTATTACCTGTTAATTAAAATAATTATTATTTTCCTAGTTTTTACCTACTTCATCCTGGTGACTCTAGTCATAAATTTGTTTTTTTTTTTAATGAACGGTCGGCAAAGAAAATTGCCTCCTATATATAGAACGCTATATAATGAAGTACAGGTATCAACAATTAATATAAAAAAAACTAACATACAAAATATAAGCCCTAAAAGTATAAATTTCAATTTAACTCCCACTTTTCCACAACTAATAACCACAAAGCTAAATTGCATCTTTAAATAACAGCATCGCGCAACGAAACTGCGAAAAACTCATAAAAAAAGTTGAGGTTACGAAATTTTGGTAAAAAAAAAAACTAGTTTCCAGACATGTCCGTCGGACATTCCCTACGTGCTCATTTCGATCGTTGCCAAATACAATGGTTATTAAAAGCAGATGCTTGACGGCTCCGGATGATGGCTACGGAAGGTAATGCAATGTATGGATGTATTTGTTTGCGTTCGTGTGTGTGAGTGGACGGCGTCCAGCTCTCGAGGAGTACGGGAGAATGAGCCGACACTGCCTGAAAAACTAGAGTAGCGAAAGATGCAGACATGCCTAATAAAAAAACTTTTTTTTTATTTAAATTAAATAGAAAAATACCCTAATGGTAAATGGTTACCGTCGCCTATATATAAGTATGATTAGCACAAGAGACATCAAATCCTAATGGGATGCCTGTGGTACCATTAAAGCGTTGCCACGCTGGAAGACTAAAATGTCTGGCCTAATTACCCTTAATTAGTAAGTAGGTACTTTTGTTACCCGCTAAGTCAATATTGTCTGACATACTTAAGTGACCAAAAATGTTATATATATGTATATATGAATAACCTTTGATTTTATCTTGAATTTAGAAAAAAATACTTTATGTGTAGCGGAATAAAGTTTAAGTTTGAAATTCTTGTCTGGCTCTTTAATATATGCCAATATTAATAAACATTATATAAGTGAACTAAATATAAATCACTAAGAATATTTCCTTATATCTAAAATATAATATTAAAGTTATTGTTAGACGTTCATGTTAATTATTGCGTAATTTCTAATAATTATATTGTAAATTGGTATATGTAAAAACAATATGAAAATAATGTCTTTATGTTAGTGAAAATATTTAAAATTTTCAATATCACGACTCTACATTTTACTTGCTCTATGAAAAAAAGTTGGACGGCGCACACACACACTCACATGACGCACACACAGGCGCGGGTAAAAGCGAGTAAACTAATACCGGGCCGGATTAATGCTTCAGTTAGTGAAAAAACTTTTTTCAGACTGCACCGTCCGTTACAGGGGTGTATTAAGGATCGCTTAATGTAGAATGTCTATTTACTATTATACAATCCATACTAATATTTATATACGCGAAATGTGTCTATCTATTTTTTGCCTTTTTACTACAAAACAGGTGAAAGGATCTTAATGAAATTTCATCAGGTGGGGCTTCATCTTATTTTCTATTCCAAGTTGTTTAAAAGATTGTTTCAGTAAAAAGTATTATAGTATTTTCCTATAAAAACCGCAAAATCGGAAATGTAGCATGTTAATAATAAAGAGTATAAATAAATATACAATGAACGGGAAGTCCAATTTAACCACAACTAAATATCATACAAATTACATAAATTTAAATATGTACGAAAATATTTACATGATGACATTTGTATATAATACCTACTTTCTTAATCTATCCGCAGTACTACTCATAGTAGGTTGTAGTACTACTGAATACTATCCTAACATATGATTCATATTCAGTTATAGTTTAAGAAACTAAGTGTATGAGGGTTGAAAAAAAATGTGTTATCAACCGCAGTAGTTGACCGTAGTTGACACTTTCTCACATATCTGATTTGAGTGTATGAATTTACATTATAGTCGTTAATAGAAGTTATTGCACACTAATTCTGTAAGTATAGTACATATATTATATCATTAAAGTGTTAAAGAATTATTATATATAAATATTACTAATAAAGTATCACAGATATAACTCGACAATTATTAAATATGTCAGTTAAAGACAAAGAAAGAAGTAACAGAAGTAACACTTTTAAATAAAATATCATATTGCAAAGTAATATTTACTTAAGAATAAGTCCAATTACGTTTTTTAGTAGTTAGTAGTATCAGGAGTTTTTAGTGAACACATTGCTAGCGATATAACCATATCAAGCTAACCTTCACGTGAGTGCTTCTGGAAACCATCAGGGCTAATTCCTGGTAAATTTGTTATATCGAGTAACTATCCTGACTTCATCTTCAGCCTTCTCTGGTGTCTCGCCAGTGTATAAACAGACGGATGCATAATTTCATTATCAACAATTAAAAATTGGGTTTTTGGTACTTGTAACTTGAATAAATTAAAGTGTAATATTGTGGTATCAATCGGAGTACCTCCCTGTGTAATGAAGCCCCCTCCCTCTCGCTGACCTGCCTCTGTCTTGTACCCGCTTCGAAAGTTCAGCTCATTTGAGTGCCTGCCGAGATTTTATTAGCCCCCAACTACTAGCGTTGGTATTAAAAATTAAAAAAAGGGTAAAAACAGATGCGTGGCCGTTTAAGGGCATTCAGAATATCTGACCGTTCACGGTTACTTGATTACAGGATTACTACGCTAATTACTGTTGGGAGACAGTTTCAAAAGCAGTTGTGAGTGTTCTTTGGATTCGTTTTGCTTTCGTTACGAGTTTGTGGTCGCGTGAAATGCTTTGACAAAAACTGTTTCTGCTCCTTGTTTTGGTCAAAACTACGGTGTACGTATTATTGTTATTTTATTAGTTAACTAGCTGTATCCCACGGATTTGCGTACGTGATATTGATAAATAGCCTGTGTTCTACAGGATTTTATTTCTATATATCTCCTCCAACAACTTATCTTTGCACCACTCGTAATTGACTGGTAGAAAATATAAGGTTTTAAGTCGGTACCGTTTAAGTATGTACTTTGTATTATATGCATTAAAGTTATATAAATAAATAAATATGTGTATGAAATTTCATTCATATCCGTCTAGCTATTTAAGTATTTACATACAAACAAGTGAATATTGATTAAAATATCATATTTATAATATTAGTGGAATTTTATGAAAGTGTACTTATTCCAATATTCTATATTGTTTTGTTTTTTAAGTATTCTTCAAGATTAGAAAAGTTGTGTGAAAATACGTTAATAAATTCTTAAAGTTTTAATAATTAAAATCTTGAATATAGAATAAGAGATACTTGGAAGTCAACTAAAGTAAATATAGGTTGTGTTACAGTGATGTCTTAATTTTATGCAAATGAAAATATTATTATAGCCGGTTGGTAATAGCACATTTTAATATGTGGAGTGTTCATGTCTAACGATAATTACGTTATACGTGACATTATATCAACCTTCTCCGCTTGCATTCCTATAATCAAGTAATTTCCCATGAGTTTTGATCACTATTTTATTAAGATTTAAACTTGTTAGTAATATTATTTATATTTATATTATTATTACATATATATGTTAGTCTATAAGGTATTTATAATATAGGTCATTAGTAGCCTGAATTAAATAAACAAGAGTGTGAACAGGAAACATTTTTTATTAATATTTATTTATTATATATGTATATTATAGTATATTGTATATTATATATATATGTATATAACGATGTTAAGTACATAATACTTGACTGATTTTTATTTCTTTTTATTGGTTGAAAAGTTCATTCCAGAGTGACAAAGTTTGTATCTATTAATATTGAACCTTAACTGTAGTAAAATAAAAAAAAGAAAATATGGTTTTTCTTTCTATTTGATGAAGTCAATTCAGTTAAAGTATTAAAAAATACATAGGTATAGAAACCTTTATTTACTATGAATAATATAGTTTATATTTAATTAATAAAGAATAAGATCTTTAAAATAATTGCAGCGACGCGAACCAAGGGGTGCTTGTATTATAATTTAATCGTGAGAGTCCAGATTGTATATATTAATTTATATAATAATAGATTTCAAAGTTGCATTCAGATGAAGTTATATTATTCTCTAATTATGAAATAACAATTTTCTTTATGCATTATAATTAAAAAAACTATAATTCGCCTATCTTTTAATATTTATTTATAAGATCTTAAATATTTAAGTTATTTTTTATACGCCTTTTCCAGTATCTTCTTATGTTAATAATATTTTAAATAGGTGAATATAGTTTTCGACACGTTTTTTAATTAATTGCGTCTTAGGGCGTTTCCGGACGACTTGTCGTGGCGCGCACTTCGCTGATTTCCCATGTGAACGCAGCCTATGCCGCACCTTTGTTACAGGCGTCTGAGTCCTTACGACATTTGACATTTTTAACCGACTACAAAAAAAGAGCGGTCCGCATTTCGTATATTTTTATAGTTTTATATCTCAGAATCATTCATCATTTATTATTTTTTATTTTTTTTATTTCAAATATTAAATTAAATATTAATAAAAGACGAAATAGATGAATTAATCCGTTATTTATTTTAAATAGACTATAGATATTATTTGTATGTATGGTTTTCGATGATTCGTTTTTCGATCGATAACATTAAAGTTAATCGGATCTTTTCGTGACATTAAATTTATATTGTCGACTTTTTAATATATTATTCTACTTACGAAAGCCTACCTTTTACTTAATTTCCTTAAATCCATTTATGGCTCTAACAAAATTAAAAATTAATTATATTTATTGTCTTTACATTCCACAGATTAGACTACACATTGAAGAGTCAGTCAGATTCTCCTTTTATATATATAGATAAGAAGTAATTTATTTCCCAACCACGAGTTTAAGTATTATTAACCATAAATCACAAATCAACAATAAGGGATTAATTACACCCGCAAAACCATAAATTACTAAACAAAAATGATAATACAATAATGTTATTTATATTTTAATTATTTACTGTCAAAAACAATTTATATTTAATTATTAAACCTAACAAAAATTATATTGTTGTAACAAGTGTGTTTGTGGCTGTCTTCGGTTGACAATGAACCAGTGTAAGAAGATACACAGATATGTGACTTTGTAATTAAATATTTATAAATGTAACAAAGTAGTTGTAGGTCTTGACTGATTGGTCTCCAGTTTCAGTAGAGATAAGGCTGCACAAGCGTTATATGCTTCCGTCCATTGCGATAGTGGCCGAAAGGACAATGTGCGAGTACCTACCTATTTGGTTTAATATGACATTGTACTTTGATAATGTGTAGGTAATAAATTCATACAGTTATATGATTTTTTATAAACTGCCAGTATTTAAAATTTTTAATAATATATTTCCTTTATTAATTATGATGGTCTATGTTTTTCTTTAATAAAATTATATTATTTTTAAATAAACAAATTTAGGTATTTGAATACAGTATAACTTCGGAGACAGAGACTAAGTAAAGGTTCTCATAGATTCGATCACTAACATGAATAAAGTAGACGGTAAATTAAAATTACTTTTAACAGCATACACCTGTGTTGATACATCAAGTTAGATCGTGTATATACCTACACATAATAAATATAAGAATCTTATACCTAGAGATACTAAAAAACTATATCTATTAAAACGTACTGGCTGATTAATACTCCAAATTAGCCATTAATATATTTATGATTTACTATAAAACTTTTAATTTGAATGCCGCGAATTTATAATTTTCAAGCCTGTACCATATGTGTGTGCATACGTATTATACGTGATAAAAAATCGCGTGACTTTCCCGCCCAAAACTCGCGTCATTAGTGGCGTATAAGGTTTTTTAAGGCGTATGTACACTAATGAAAGAACGGCGCGCCCGCTCCTTCGAGACCGAAGCAAGGCGTGTCGCGGCCTCGCATGACAAACAACACAAGGGTACATACATCCGTAGTCATGTAACGTGGTTTATAAAAGTTTATAACTTATTTTATATGGCCCGTATCCCGGTTTCATCGTGACATCTAATTAGGTTGTTTAGTAAACAATCTTGTTTATATATATATATGGCTAGTTAACCCTGACTTTGTCTGCTTTTTTGAGTATTAAAATAGACTGTCCTTCCTCGTGATACACTCTATCTTCACGTTAAATTTAATTTAAAACCGTTCAGGAGTTTCGTCATAAAAAAGAAAGAAACAGCTATCTATAGATATTCTTTCAAATTAAGCAAGGATTTAAAAAAGGAATCGGCTAAGCGCTTATTTTAATAAATAAAAAGGAGGGTTTTGTTTTCCTGAAAACACTAATATGAAACCTGATTCATATTAGTAGTTACAATTTTTGATAGTTTATAGGCTTTATAGATAACCTAACCTACATGATGTCATCGGATTATTATATATTATAAAAAAAATGCGTTTGAGTATTTTGCAGAAGATGCCGAAAATAGTTTTGATAAAAATATTCTCAACGTTAAGAGATTTTTATAGAATTAGTGTTAATTAATTATGAATACTTAATTGTATTCAAGTACATTACTAAAATATTTATACATAAGTACAAGTATGTTATAATATAATCTTTATAATTATATATTGCACTTTGAAACAAGCCTTTGTTGAGTCATTTCGCGTTTCATATCACGCATGTCCCAGTTTCTCAATATCAAAACAAAAGACTAAAAATAGATACCGAGATAGTAATGACGCCCTACAGTACGCAGGGTGGAGTAATTAAAAAAGTTTATGCCCCATCGAAGACAAGATAACGCAACGGTCGGAAGAAACCTCCACTTTTCTAATTAAGCTTTCATTAGCTGATGGATTGTACGCATGGGGTTAGTGGTGGACGTGAATAGTCAAGTTGCCGCTAGATTTCCTTCGAGAGCTAGAAATCTAGTGTCTCATTTTACGCTTAAGTTTAAACGTCACGGTTTAATAAAATACCTATTAATTAAAAAGATTTACAATAGTGACATTATAAAAGACCCTAAATTAAGTTTGAAAGGCGTGTTCCAAATATAAAAATTAGATGAAGCTCGTTCAAATAAAAATTGCTCCGATATAAGATAATTCTTTGTTTGTTATTAAAAGCGTTTTTATAAAGAACCTAAATTTACAGAGGAATAAGATTACACGTTCCAAATTTAAAATTAGGTAGGTAAACTAGAACAAGTCCGCCCAAAGCATCATAGCCTTTACACACGATACTTTCACTATTGTCCAGAAGCATTTACTAAAACGGCATTTTAGTATTAAATTGAACAAGAAATATAAAAGTGCGTTCCAAATTTGAAAATTAGATGAAGTGGGACAAGCCCGTCCGAGGCATCACAGCCCCTACACACGACACTTTCTTGATTATGCGATAAGTAGAGACCGCGCCTTCGCGTGTTTTAATTATATTATTAACGACGACGGCCGGCGAAAGGCTAATATTTTATAATGGCCTGCGTATCGCAATGATATGTAAATATTCTGCCGCGCCCTTACACCTATTACCTACTTCGTTTGCGTGCGTGTGAACTTTAATTCGGAAGTAAAGATACGTTAGTGAGAATTTAGTGGCAAGGTGTGACGTCACTAAAACCGTTACGATATCTTAAAAGCGAAGTAGTGCGCTCGCGCTAATAGGATTGGCAGCGTCACTTTCGCACAACAAGAAGTTTGTGTAACATTTAATTAGCAGGTTTTTGAAGGAAAACTACTCCTGTACTTTCTCAAAAGGGTCGTATTAATTACTGGAGGTGCTTGTACGAGCGTGGCGCGATGTAAATGGCCGGCCACTTGGCGCCCTAGCCTCGCCGGGCCTTATTAAAAATGTTAACACGTAAATTAGACTGAGAGATGACTGCGAAATTGTAATTATAAAGCCGCTTTACAGAGTACATTTATACTTTTCGATCATATTTATTTTTATCGAACATATGTGACATATTTTTGCCTAAAATGAATATGTTTTGCAATCTAGTTGATTTAATTACAAAATAGTTTGAGGATTGGATATATGGCGCAATCCTACAGTTTGTTTTTGTGCAATACAAAATATTCGCTACGCTAACTTTTTAGAGGTTTTCCAATTTAATTCCACAACCTTATTAAGATTTTTAGTAAAAATATGCTCAATATTATAAGTTGTTGCGTAGTAAACACGGTAAGTTAAAAGGGCATATCGAAATTGCGACGTAAGGCCTCCAACATTTTCGTATACGAGTGTACTTACGAAAGAGAAAATTTATTCTCGAATGAGAAAACTTTTATATTTTTACTCTATTTTCATGATAACATATCACCGTAAATATAATTATTTTATGCCATTTATACTGCACTAGTTTCTTCACGTTACTATGTCTGCATAAACATGGTTGATAGGCCATATTATAGGAATTACACGTTATCCTAAAGATATTCCAATATAAAATTATTTTAGGATAAGAGGCAAAACTTCTTAGTGTTCTGGAATGTTATAGCGGCTATCAGATATTAACAAGATGTCTGTAGTTCTGTTCTTGTATATAGGAGACGGTAACCGCTTACCATCAGCTTGTTAGCCAATCCAATATCATAAAAAGAAGAATTTTATTCAACATGTTGACTCTTACATATATATGGTTGGTCATGCAGTGTCTTTCAGAAGTCATCTTATATTGTATATTATAGGTTATATTACCTACTTATTCAGTTGGTATAATACCATAGTCCTCAGGTATGATGATGTCTATGGAGCTACGTATGTATATAGGGAGGATTTAGTATCGCTTTATTGAAAAATAGGTCGTCAGTTTCTTTTTCATTTTCTATTACAGTTACATAAAAAAATAGTATCTCAATTACAAAGTTACTCAACTTTGCAGCGTATATTTTCGTAGTAAAGAAACAAAATCTGAGTGTCGCCGTCAGTCGCTGCCGTGTAAACACTGAAAAGGCAACCTAGACCAAGTGTACACCCTCGTGCGCCTAGTTGTATGTGTAAAAAGATTAATTGGAGTGCCGTGTTCTAACAATTTACGACGCCTCCGCTGCCGGCCCGGCCGCAGACCACTTCTGAGCAACTTAATTAAGCGAAATAACTCAAATGAGTCACCGTTTGCTAATTAGTCCTATCGTCGCTTTGGCTAATTTTGCGAGCGGCTCTTTGTTTGCGCGCGTTTCTTT
Organism: Achroia grisella; assembly: GCF_030625045.1. Classification (NCBI taxonomy): domain Eukaryota; kingdom Metazoa; phylum Arthropoda; class Insecta; order Lepidoptera; family Pyralidae; genus Achroia; species Achroia grisella. Next base: position 2,334,659 of record NW_026713028.1, on the reverse strand, counting down.
GACTTTCAAAGAATTTTGTTGCATCTTTAAAGTATGTTTGCATTACCAGAAGAGTTTATATTTTATTTTATTATACAAATAATGTTTAAAAACAGTTTTCAGCTGGTTCTACATGTGCGGAACGCTCAAAGATGTGAGTGCTCTTCGTGCTAGGACTCTTGAGATGTCCTGCGCTTCAACAAGTGGCCGGCAGTCTGTTGACGGGCTGGTGTTACTTCAGTCAATTGTGTTTCTTGTTAGAAGTGGTAACGTATCGTCGAGTTGAATAAAACATTTGGGGTTTTTAAGAAAAATGTTACTACAGCTATTATTGGGTCTCGTAATGATGACAATCAACACGCAGTGTTTAAATTAAAATATATATATATATATATATATATATATACGACATCTAGAGATAATATATGTATTAAAATGGAATGTTGGTCTAAATAGTAGATATAAAATAACTGATGTAACTTTTATACAATTAAGTCACGTGACTCTTTTGATGATTTTGTTTAAATATAAAATCAGAATTTATTACCACTAGTTTCTTGGTCTTCAAATTTTATTAATGCTGTGGTAGAATTTTAAGATTAAAACCATTATGGTACACATTGTTTAGACTATAAATATTACGTTATTTATAGTCTAATATATATTAACTTTAGATATTCTAATTACCTACATCTACCAGATTGTCACAACACATTTATAGTATAGGCTACTTACTAAAATTAATTTTTTACAATGAAAAAAATACTGAAGTAATTAAGCTTTAATTTTCATAATCATTTAACTAATGTTTTCAACAATATCTGAAAGGCTATCGAAGTTTGACATTTACAATCGCGTTCTCGATTAGGATTTTTATCTCATTAAACATTAAAAAAAATATTAATTTGAATTAATTGAAAGTTGCAACATTGTGATACTTAAAACTGTAATATTTTTGTGTGGATATAAACCTCGTATTAATAATTACTTTTTAGCTTTTTTTTTTTAGATAAATACACTTACAGTTCGTTCCTATTGTGTGTTCATATAGGTTCAAACTTCTAAAATTTGATGCTATAACAAATCAGGTAATATTTGGTTTATAAATTAATTTATATTATCTTTTTTATTCTCAGCTATTTTAAACACACTTGTAATTCTTTCATCTTCTTTAAATTTTGTGTCTATTTAGATATTTTTACGAACATATAGAGAATTATTGGAGTGTTTGGAAAAACATGAATCATCTGGTAAATGGACCAGCTCTTCGAAGGCTTACTGCGTAGAACGGCATTATTGGTTTCGTTCAACGAAAAGAAAGGTATGGTATATATGGTATAAGGTAGGTATGTACCTACTATTGTGTAGGTGACCGTATGTACTAATATTAATATCGTTTAACTTTGTATTTTCTAAACACCATGTATTTGTATTACAACTTGTTTTATGCAGATTTGAATTGCAAATCAAAGAAAATGTTTATTGTATATTGTATTGGAGAAACAAATTGCTAGTTTCCGACTTTAAAGCCGTGCACACCTATATTTGGATCGGCCACCTTGGTAATTGCCTTTATGTGACTAGCACCCTCACCCTTTCAGTTTTATTCAGATGTTTATCGCAAGGAAATGGCCGTTTTCCGTTGTCCACAATGCCTCCATTAGTGGACAATACAAATGGACTAAATTCTGTAAGATTCAGAAGAAAAATTCATGTGAATGTTAGAACTTTTAGTTGTGACTGTTCTATATATGGCTGTGTACTTTAATGTTGTTTTAAATACAGTTATCTAGTTCGATAAAGTAAGCATTTATTAATTATGCACCATTTAAGTATTGCCAGTTCTTCTCGACTTAACTGTATGGTTAATAGTTAAAATAATAGTAACAATCCAAGAAACTGTACATATTGAGGAACTATTTATGACTAATTATGTATACTAGGTATTATATACTGTACTACTATTTATATATACGAGGAATATATTATTGATGAAAGTAAACATTTTAGCATTTATTATCTATTCAAAGAATGCAGATTAACTTAACTACAGAAAATTCCAGACTAAGTGGTAACTTAATGCTTTGCCCAGGTGGAGCCATATAAAAGAACATTGTTTGAACTTTGATTACAATTTACTTGTATTTCGCATTTGAAAGATATCGAGAACACATATTTTTCATATTATATCTAAATACCTAGTCGTCATATGCAAACATTATTATCAAAGCTTTTACCGAAGTTCCTTTATCTAACTTAGATATGATACAAGTTTGAGATAGCGACGAAAAGCTTTAATATAATATGGAAGTTGATATAACACGGTACTGAAGTGTTGAGTACACACTGACGTATACTTTGACGACTGATAGCACACAAAATTTAATAGTACTTCATACAGAAAATTATGGAATCTTCTGTTTGAAGTACAAACATTCAAATTAACAATAAGAAATAGAAGAATAAACATTTTTTGATACACGAGGTATCTATCAATATAAATAACAGAACAGCTTTACGTTAAATGCATATGAAACAATACACGCTACTACCATAAAAAAATTAATACTTTTAGTCTGTTTGTTTGCTCTTGCTAATCTCTGAAACGGCTGCACCGATTTTGACGCGACTTTCACTCTAAGATATCAATTGTTATAAGGAGTAACTTAGACTACTATTATTTAGAAAAAATATTAATTATATTAAAAACAAGTATGCATTTAGTGAAAAGCCGTTATTTTGAAGTTACAGACAGAGAGTTAACTTTATTTATGTATATATGAATTCAAGTGAAAAATAGAAGACAACACGAGCTGTTGTTTATATGCTATATTATTTATATGGAAAAATCCAGCTGGAGTATTGATTTCTACTTGACTAATTTTTCGCTATCTAAGTCCATGATAAGACCTGCCATAAGCCGCGTACACCTCTGATAAAAGTCCCCCTTCTTTAGGTACCTACTGTCGATATCTGGCAGATATTTTCTAATCAACACTCGATAATTGGGCCACGTTACCCCTCTGTCTATCTATGGATGTGGAAATAAAAACAATGATTGTAAAACTTTATGATAACACGCCTTAGCTTTTTCAGTATATTATGAAAAGTAGTCAAAATGAGTCCAGCTGTTTCAGAGATTGAGTGAGTGAGAGCAAAAAGAAACAGACAAAATTTATTTTAATTAATACTTAAACTGTTTATCTAAGTATTAACTGTAATATTTTGGACGTAACCAAAGATTTTGAAAGTTTAATAGGTTACAAATCGCTACGTAACAATAATTAAATACTTTTAGTAGGTAATTTGAAAATTTCATATATTTTTTAATGTCAACATAAATAAATTTTATTATGACAAAGTAATTTAATATCATATTCCACGCGAATAGACCTACGACACACCCCTATAGACGAAGTTTAAGTTTATAGTTAATACTAGCGACCCGAACCGACTTTGCGTGATATTTCAGTTCGTTTTTCTAAGGAAGGTTTCCTCAGAAATTACTCTGTTGATGAGTGAAATCCGCAGAAAAATCAGTTCAGTAGTATTTGAGGTCTCAAATATATAAATAACAGACATACGCAGCGGGCGGAATTACGTTAAAAATGCACGCAATATACAACAAATTAAAAATGAAGATATTTTCAAAAGTAGAGATAAATAAAATTTGCGTTTGAGTCAGAAGAATAGCTGAATGTAATACTCGATTTTTTGAGACATTTTATGAACCCATCCATTCCCTTCTTCTTGACTTTATTTCTCCAAACACATTACGTAATAACTACTCATTTGTCTCTATATTTCCCTCTATGAATAGGCAAGTGTTTTTCTATAAGTATGTAATTTTCCCAGTTGTAGACTATTTCCTACGCAGCAAATTAAAGGACGACAGTCCTGTACGATACGATAAAACATACATGTTTTTAAATTATATAAGGAAATGACAAATAACAGTAGAGGCACTGTTATTTGTCATTTCCTTATATAATTTAAAAATATGTATGTGTTATCGTTTCTAGTGACACATTCTATCTAAACTGTTATTATACGTAGGAAAGTATTGGTTCTTTGTTTGTAATGAATAAACTCAAATAATACTTTACGCATTTTAAAAATCCTTTCACATATAAAACAATATAATATTATCAGACAGCTATGTGGGACGTTTTTTATTTTTAATAAATTGAGCCAATAAGTAGTATAAAAAATTGTGGAATATGGAAATTATAAAGATACCTATATATAAAAGAGATTATAATTAGAGCTGTCGGTAGGTACTAGATAACTGAAAAGTATTTAAGTATATCTATACTTATATAATTTTTGTTTGTAAATGCAAAATATTCATAAAAATCACTCAGACCGATATTAGCAATCATACTCATGAATACAATTTTATGCATCGAGCGAAGATTCGAATCCACGGCCATTAGAAAAGACGCGTTGTGCAAAACCACTGGACCACCGAGGTCAGATGTGTATGTTATCAGTATTAAAACAAATAAATGACAAATTTAGGCTAAAATAATTTCCACTAAAAGCTTTATTACGCACAAATGTTATAACCTTACTATCTCGTTATTCCAAAACATAATAACAATAGCATGTATATTAATTATTTATTTGTAGTTATTGTTAATTGCATAGGTACACAATCACATAGGTACCTAAGGTAAAATGACCACTACATAACATTTTGTAATGCGCCAATGATTTAAGCAAAAGTAACCTAAAAATTATGCAATACGGTTAGCAGTCGTAACGTATCGTAACGAATCTAATAATTATAAAATGCACTAAAACTATAATAGACGAGATATGTTTGTGACATACCTTCATCCGATTCAAATCAACATTTAAGGGTTGCCACCCCTACACGTTAATTAGGAAATAGTGAATTCACCCTTTACTTTATTATTAAATTATGGACTAACCGGAATAAGATGGGATTGCTATTAAACAATCGTATTAATAAATTTAAGCGAATTATAAACGTCAAGATAATTTTGGATTTCGTCTTTAAATGAATATATTTTAAAGACGAAATCCAAATTTAATTTCACAAAAAATTATCTTTACCTGTTCAATTAAGTTAATAAAAAAACCAATAAGTAAAGCAACCAAGACCTAGTCGATCTAAAGTCTTATCGGTTATTAAAAAGAATTATATAAATCCAATTTTATATTTTGTGTAATAATTTTTTTAAAGGCCAGTTCTTTTTTGAGGGGCTACCTTGGCCTTTATTTTAGTACAGACGAAGCGACCTAGAAAGCGATATGTGGCTCTCCCAATCACTGTTCCGATATTATCCCTAATTTTAGTGTAGTGTATAGGTAACTATTGCGTTTTAAATATGTAGGTATGAGTTCACTCAACAAATTAATAGAAAGTTTCCTTAATTATTAGGTACCTATTCTGATAAAACCGCAAAATATCAAAAATAATTTCAGAAATAGCAAAATAACAAACAAAATATTATTTGAAATAACATCATTTTCCGGTAACATATACTAACCTTTCCAAATATTTATCTATATCTATTTATATAAATATTAATCAAACCCACAAACATAAATAAGTCATTTATATTTGTAATAATATATAATAATAATGAATAAAACAGAATTAATATACCAATAATGGGCCGTGACACTGATATATGAGTGTATATATATGATACTGCCATCGAAAGCAATAATTAGTCATTATATTCAGGATTTAGTTACCAACAAACCAATTTTACTTGTGAGAATCTAATACAGAAATAACAAAGGAGTCTACTATATTAATTATAAAATGATTCATTACGAACCCACTGCTACTAAAATGTATTGAAATATTTATTACTCAACAAATTAATCCAAATATTAAATACGTGAAGCAAAATCTTTATATCCCGTTTTACGAAAATTGCGCGTAAACTTATACACTTATAGTTTATATAAAGGTGGAGTACAGAATGCCAATATTTTTTGTTAAAATAAGCATAAAAGTACATTAAATTAATAAAAAACATTACACACATTACTGTATTTGACACACACACATTTATATTTTTTTGTTTATTGATAAAGTCTGTGTTTAAATTGAGAGTAGATTAATATCGTTTGTCTTTAATATAATTTGTCTGTAGTCTTACTGAATGACAAACATAACCATAACAAATTCATTTATAAATTAACAGTGTTTTGGGAAATATGTAATTATAGAAGTATCGTCTTTGACAATAGAGCCTTAACACATATAATTTAACTTAATTATAATGGTCAAATTTCGACCACTGGTTACAAATAAACGAGTACTAATGAAATAATCACTTACCGGAAGTTTGAGAACCACTTGACAAGTTGAGCTGTGTTGTTCTTGTTAAATTTGATGTCCGGGAAGTACATCTTGAGGACCGCCGAGCTCGGGTACCGCACCCAGAAGAACATCAGCTTCGCTTTACGAAGATGCATCGGCGTTAATGTGGAGGAGTGCAGTGGAGTTAAGGTTGTATTTGTAATGTTGGCTTATAAATTTATACACATAATAAAATTATCTGTATCTTATAGAATGATAATAAAAACAAATTGGACATCGTCATCAAAGTAACAGGACACAATAATTACGTTTTTTTAATTTTCTCTGTGTATCAATCTTGTAGAATTGTGAATAAATGGAAAATAAATATACTTATAGATCTTATTTTACTTCAGAAAAATATCTTATTCCATATCAAGTAAAGACGCATCGATAGTTATAAATTAATAAGTTACTCTATATTATAGCAATTAACTTTAGCTGTTTAACTTTCAAATTCAAGTGTTGTAAACATTTTTGGACAATTCACACAAGCTAAACTACGCTGAGCTGATACTATGTGTACTGACAGAATTTAATATATTTTTTTACAAACCAAATAATCAAAATGGTTGCAATCTTTGGAAATCGAACCCGCGACTCGATAGCAGTTAAATTTCATCGGTTAATCTAATTAAATGTTTTGACGTGGTAATTCGTTGCGCCTATTAATTAACGAACCGAATCAAACCCGAAAAACAAATCAGTTAACGAAATTAACCCGAGATAACCGAAGTATAATAAACTATATCGAAGTTATTTATCGTTGGTGACGATAATTTTAACGAATACATATCCAGGAAACTGCAGTTAATCATCAAAACAAACGAGATTATATACGGGTAATATTGCAAACGAAGATTAGAATAAATTATATACTTTATAAATAATAACTGATAATAATGTTTTTTGCATTATTTTTAGATACTTTTTTGTTGTAGATACATAATTATTACATGTTTGCAATTTAGAGTTTTATTGTTAGAAGGATGGATTTCAATGTTGCTAACTATTTATATATAAATTATGTTTGAGAGTATAGGTATGTTCTTTTCATGATTCTCATAATACTGTATAGGATTTTCTTTCATGGTTTTTGCATTTTACTTTCGCGACAATTTAAGTAACAATAGTTTTATTGTAGTATTAAAATATATATTGGACAGTAAGTCTTAATTTATACATAGGTATAATAAATATTATCTGATCGTAGGTAGATATGTCTCTAGATTCTTTATGTCGTAGGCATATCGTAGGTAACGAAGCACCATAAATACTTAATCCATTTACATTTCTAATCTTATAACGTGCCTTAGCCGATGTCGGTATATTTTATATGTCTATTGAAATCAGAAAAAAATATTACGAGCATAGACAATTCTAGATATATTGATATTTATATGTTATGTTAAAAGTATGAATTAAAAAGAAGTGGTAGACTTGAAATTGTATAAATTAGATTTCCAGTCAAGATATACAAGTCAATTTTAATATCTAAGAAAATCTCTCCCTAAAGATACAACACTAACCGACTAATGCTATAACGTAGCTATTAAAAATTGTCGAGGAAAATGTAGAGACCGCAACAGTTGTAGAGCTTCAAAAGTCGTAACACGTAACGACTAAGTAGGAAACAGGCGGTGGCAGTCGTAAGGTTAAATACTACAGAAATAAGATATCTGTGTGTTTGCGGTCGGGGGTTTATGAGTCGAATTAGCTCGGATTTCGTTTATTGTGTCGAGTTCACTTTGATTTTCAAGCTGTGAAATAAAATGTATTAATGTCATTTATCTATTTGAAAAGGATATAGTAGGCTGGACTCCATCGTAAGGCAAGTCTGTTGAATTGTTGTCTGAATGAGGGTCTTGCGTATCCATGTGGTGCGGATGATGCGGGGCGCCACCATGATGAGGCACGTGTGCGTGATGGTGCCTCAGGTAGTCGGGTGACGCGTGGTGCGCTGCTGCCATCAGTGCCGGATGTAACAGAACAGGTGCATGCGGCAGTGGTGGAGAATCGCGCTCCGGCGCCGGTGGTGACCGCGCTAGTCCGCCTCCCGCCGTGAAGAACGGTGAATACGGTGAGAACACTTGGCTCTCATGCAGCGACGGATTAGGTATCGCTACCGACGTAGGTAACGCCATCCCGCCAGGGTACGGCCGCGGGGATGGCGACTCTGGGAATTTGCTCTCGGGGGAGTGACCTACACCCTCTCCGAGAATTCTGCTTACGGTTCGTGGCGTTATTCGTGTATCCGTCACCTTGTGCCGCTTTTTCTTTGGCGTGACTACGAGGCTGAGTGCCTCGTTCTGCTCTGGATTCGGCTCACGTTCGAAGTGCCCGTTCATGGACCCGTAGAGGTTGGCGAGCGGTTTTGGCGGCGTCTGGAACATGCCTGTCGGAGGCCGCACATGAGTGCCATGCACGGGCCCGCCCGCCTCGGCGTGCAGCGGGAATGCCGCTCCACCTGGCGCGCGGGGGCCGTTCATCTGGCTCATCAGCATCTGATTATGTGTAATAAACGGGACGCCATTAGGCGCGCCAGTATGATGGACGGGTGTGTTACCTGATAATTGCCCTGACGGCCGCTCCTGTGGCTTCGGTGTCGGAGACTTTATCTCGAGTAGTCTAGTTGCTCGCATCAGATCCTTGTTGAGTTGTTCCGCTGCTGCTGCTGCAGCCTCCGATTGTTTCCCAATTATTCGTCGCTGATGCACAAAACGTGTAACAATAGAGTCAATGAGACTGACCAAGTAAGCTGTAACCTCACTTTTTAGCACCTCCGCTAATCCCTCGAGGTCAGCACCGGACACCGGACCGACAGGGCCTGTACTATTTCTAATTGCGTCGAGCCTCTCAGCTAGTTCTGAAGACAACGGGGGTTTTGGTGTTGGACCAAGTTGCCGCTGCTGTGGTGAGGGCTGGTTCGACAGAGACCTCTGCTGTTGGTTATTGTGTTGTTGTTGTTGCTCAGATACTTCTTTCATACGAGCCTCTTGTTGTTCTAGAAATAGTTTTTGACTAACATTTAAATACATTGCTGCAGCACTGTTTAAGTGCGGATGTGGATGAGGTGGATGTATGTGATCACTTGGAGGTAGAGGAGGTATCATCGGTAGCGAACCATTAAACCCAGGTGGAAGGTGCTGATGAGCTGCTGCATGGACGTGCATTTTTGCCGACATCATTTTGCTCATAACTTGCGAAAGCATGTTAGGTGTAGCACTGTTTTGTATAGGAGGTGGTACCTCTTTCACTGGTGACGCTGGTTCTGACTTTGGTACAGGATCATCAATCTGTTCTATATCACTAGAAGCACCATCATTATCGATTGTTTCTGACTCTTGTCCCATTCGATTGCACAGTTGCATATATTTCTCTTGCATCTCTGCAAGTTGCTCTTGCATAGTTCTAAGTTGTGATTTTAAAGCATTCTTTTCTACTAATTTTTGTTGAATAGGTGGTTTCTCACCATCGTCATCGGAGTCATCCGTTACTGTCTGTGCACTGCTGCCATGACTAGTACCATAGCGCTCCGCTGCACCGTCGTGCTGCTGTGGATGATATAATTTTCGTTTCTTGCAACCATTCACTTGTGGCTGTTGAGGTGCAGGACTAGCACGCATAGTCGACACAATGTTCTCAACACGAGCACGTTTCACATCGAGAGGTCGCGGGGAAGAACGTTGAGCGTCACTGTCACGATCCTCAGGCTCAGATTTCGGAGCTAGCAGAGCTTCAGAAGATGGAGGCCCAGGAGGTGGTGAAGTACGCGAGTCACCGGCACTGTCTAATGCTAAAAGAGCATCGTCGAGGTCAGGTCGAGAGTCCCGCGAAATAGGTCGCTCTGGAGACCGTTTCTCTTTAGGCTCGTCATTATTATTATTCGCAAGTACGTTGTTATTGTCTGGAGAAAGTCTCAATAACTCTTTCTTGCGATTTTGTAGAATATCCCGAAGTACACGGTGTGTTAAATCCGCACCAGTTGCTTCTTCACCGTCGTCCTGCATAGGCGTTCGCCCAAGCAGTTCGTTTAACATTTCCGCAGGCGGGTAGCCCGGACCGAAAAGGCCGAAGTGTTGGCGGCCCTCGAAGATGGCGCCGTAAAGTCCTCCGCTCATGTGTACGACGCGCGCGGGCGCGGGTCCGTTCGTCGCGAGAGTCGAATAAGAATTGCGCGGCTCACCGGCGTCAACGCGCTGTCTCGCACGTTTCTGTTTCTTCAGCAGCTTATCCGAGTAGGGCGCGTGTGAGTCGGCCTCCTCCTCCGATGACATCATAGGCGAGGCGCGCCGGGATTGGCCGTGCGGGCGGCGGGCAGGGCCCCACCGCGCTACTCGCGCCGCATCGCCCGCTCTGCAAGAAAGGAGGGGAGCACGATCACACCTGTTCTTAGCGTGCCGCTTGCGCGTCGCGCGCGCTCGTTCCATGACTTACAGCGAAACAATCTTATGAATATGTCATACATCAAAATTATACTAGCAACTTTCCTTTATGATATGATATAAAATAATTTATTAGATTTCATTTCAGGAAGTAGAGTACCGTAGTAATTACTGATAATACCCGTACATGTATAAAATTCCAACACATTACTATTAGATTATTGATTTTGAGATAACAATCTACCTCAAAAGTCAAGTTTTATAATAGTTCTTATTAGTTAGAAGCATTATTGTTTTGTTCTAAATATTTTCGTAATGGTCGACGATCTATAAATGTAGAGCAATATCACAAAATTACTGGCTTAATACAAGGAAAGCGATTGGGGCTAAAGATAAAATGTTTTTCGTTGTTTCTCAGATTAGTGATCACTTTTATAAAGACATATATTATAGTAAGTATATAGGTACCTTTCATAGATACATAAAGTAATTGAATACATATTTTTTTATATACCTAATCTATAAATATGTAAATCTGATAGTTCAGTTTTTTACTGAGCTTTTATGATCTACTACCGTGTAAGATATAATAAAGACCAACATAACGCTGCTAAAGTATTATAGCTTTTTGTAGATTCTTATTCGTTGTTTGGAGTATTCTAATTAGAACAATAATTTATTTAACTAATTTAATTTATATATTTGTACTTATCTAATACTTTAAGTAGAAGTACGATAGCTTCATGGTAGTCATTACAGATATAACTAGGTTTGTACAATAATTTATTATATCTGAAGAGTGAAAGCTTTTCAGTTAGTAGTTAATTTAAGAAATTATAAACGTTTCCAAAAACTACTTAACAGATATTAATTTTATTTCTTCATTTAAAAAGATAAATTATCTTGTGACATGGCCTATATTTTATTAAAATATACATTAAATATAATATAAATATACATTTGTACAGTAATTGCACACATACGATGTCGAGACGAGTCGTTAGTGAATGTAATGTTCTGTGCTTATAATGAGAAAAAAGATAGGTATCCATTTAATGCTAGTAATCTGACCTCACCTGGTCATCAAAAAGTGTAGATAAACAGTATATGTACACATGACAAAGGCTGGCTACCAACATTAATTCCTTTTGGAGCGTGACTCCGTTTTCATAGAGTACAATGAAGCTAAAAAAGTCAGAAATAATTCTGTGAGACACGCGTTGTTAGGGCGCGTGTTCACATCGTGGTACGGTACGAAATTGTTGTATCGTTTTCAACTAGAGGCACATACTCGTTTGACTAATTGGAAAAAAAACTATGACGGATTGAATAAGAGAAAAAGGTAAATTTGTAAGTAATACTCAATAAACACAGGAGGCTTCAACAATAGTCAAATCACTTAGTCATACATATGCTATTAAAAAGGAAGACCTACAGCCATAGGGAATATCGATACTACAGGATCAGGCGTAAAACCTCTACCAAGTCGTATGTAAATGATAATGTAAGATGAGATTGAAACTTTCTTAAAGAATATTAAAATCTTCATACAAACTGTGCAAGTTCAAAATAGAATTACATATTTTCCACTTTGTTTCTTGGTGATTCATCTGAACTCTACAGAGATTCGTACCTTTCGTACCTTTACGAGCAGATGTTGTTGGCAGCTTGGTCAGTTGATATGTCATTGTTTCTTATATTTCAGTGAAAAGAGGAAGTAATGCGTTCGTCACGCATATTATTATTATTATTATTTATTTCTTAATGATTAATGGTCATATTTCTGACCACACTATCTAGAATGACCGTCGTGAAGGTACAGTATTATTTTTTTTATACATTTTTTATTCCTCAATCTTGACTTATTTATTTAAGGCTACTAAATAACCTATCTATAATATCAATACTTTATAGACTAACATAAATATTTACGTTGACCTAACTATTAATTTTACATAAAAGGATTTCCCCTCAAACTAGTTAGAGCATAGAGTCAGTGAGGTAGAAGATTCGGGTAATGGACACAGGTTCATCTCCCGTCTCTGGCAACATCCGGCTGCAATTTGCGTGGCACAATGAGATGATATCAATGGCGGATGACTTCCGATGATGGCGTGACCAACCACTTGCGACCATCGTCACGGCTCGCCTGCTTGTGTCACCGTGGAACTGGTTTATTTGGAAAACATGATTATGTCCAACTTTCTATTAGATTTTGCAATTTGAAATATTAGAAAATAACTATTATCGTATAAATGAATTTTATGAATGACAAACATTAATTATTTATGTGATATTTCAATAACATGTCGTGAAAATGTAAAAAGAAAGTAATTAGATAGAATACGAATATATTTTTAGACTACTACAAAAAATAAAAAAAATACAGATCTATTACGATTATCATCACAGCAGAACGTTTATTTAATATTTGAAAACATGTTTAGTAGTTTTAATTTATGTCAAGAAAACTGAAAAAGCATATCATTCATGGTTACTAGAAGTCTCAATGAAATGTTTCATCAGATAATTAATGATGAATGAAAGTAATGTACAGATCTATATTATATATAAAAAACTGCTATTATTATACAATATTATAACCAGTTGAAGTGGATCCTGTACTAAGTTAAAATTTCTGTACTCAAAGATATCTGATTCCTGTGACACAAGCCTTAACTTCATTGCAATGATAGCTGTTTAAGCATTTGTCTATATTCATTAATATAAAAGTGTCCAAATTAATAATAAATATATACCTGTTCATACTGTAACTATTATGCTAATATATGGTCATTTTGGTACGATTGCAACACTATGCAGAGATTGCGAGATGTGTACAAATCGCCACACAAGTTGAACAATAAACAGTGATATTTAACCTACTTAAAAAGCATGAACTTATCTTTTCATGTGTGCATATTTTTTGATATTGTTTTATTTATTTTTCACGCATTTTCTCTATATAGATTATTCAAAAGTGCGTGAAATTCAGCTCATTAACTAAAAAATATAAATAAGATTTGCGTATTATAGACACTTCTGTATGTAAAAATGTTACTGCGTCATGTATTTAAATGATGGCTACTCAAGTTATATGTCCGTATGTGTGGCCATACCTACAGAACATTAGTTAACAATTGGGCGTACTGTACGTGTGAGTCGCTGAACCGTCTCGGAATTGTTCCGGTGTATCCGGTTCTTTATGTTGCTTTTTTATTACAAGAGGCATGCCGGTATGAAATAGGTAAACACCAACTTTGAGATTTTTATTCCTTAACTAGCGATCGCCCCGGTTTCACACGGGCGAATTTATAGTAGAGCTCTCTAATTTTCTTGAAAATAAAATACAAACTAATACGATAAAATTAGGTATTGTTTGAGCTCATCCAGTACAAACAAAAAAAAAACATATAGTATACAGTTTTTAAGCTAGACAGAGTTGCTGTCATGGGTGAGAACTGATATAAACTCTTATATACTCTTATATAACGTATGTAAAGCAATTTTATGACTACTATAATTAATGTCTTTCGCGACATTGTTTCTACTTCACCCGGAAATCTTTAGAGCGTAATGCATTCACTTTTTATGAAATAGTCAATTACTGCGAAAGACGAATAAATAGTAAATTTATTAAATTCCACTACATAATTATGAAAATATTGATGTAGAAATGAATGTAAGTTTTAAAAATAATATAATTAAGGGTGATTTCCGTGGGTACTACTAGAACCGTTCACCCCACGTTCGTGCAACTTGTGTATCGTAATTCTATCGTACCGGAAACAATTCCGGTAATTACCGGATCATGAATAAACAATGTACTGTCAAATTGTTATACATACCGGTGTTTGAGCATTTCATACGGTTTTTTTCTTATTTTGAATTAGGAACAACTAAATTTTATTAGATATTTTTATGAAATATATTAACTAGGGATAGTACTTAAGCTTTTTTAACTCTGGTAGGTATTTATTATAAGACTAACAGAGATCGTGGTTTCGTACTCATATAAGTTTTGTAATTATAAAACCTTTCAGAATACAATAATACTTTAGTGAAAATCATACCCAAATCTGTTACAGTAATCGACGTATAGACAAACAGATATTTGTCAGACGTGGATGTCATACATTACAAGATATACAGCGCTCCACGGACGATAGTGACGACATATGGTCGACATGACCTGTTGATTTCCACCCATCTAACATCAATAGTGATGTTCCCTAATACAACACTATAATTATTGTTATCGGTATTTGTCTGGGACCGATATTGTCATATGAAATTTAATTCTAGTTATCTGCACGTATAAGGGTTGTGAAAATCTTACTAATATTATAAACGTAACAGTTTGTGAGTATGGATGGGAGGGATTAATGTATGTTTGTTACTCTTTCATGAAAAAACTAACTTTACAGTAATGTAGCTTATACACATAGGCTATAAATTTTATGCGGGTGAAACTGCGGGTACATCTTATATTATATAATTCGATTTATATGTTCATTTTGTAACAATATATGTAATTAAAATAGAACGTGATGTTTAATTAATAGACAATATATAAAATGGGTTTTACAACAAAATTTTTTATATTTTTAAATTAAATTATAAATTTATAACAATCGATAAAATGTAGGTACATATATTAAATTAGCATAACTATAATTGCAATTAATAAAATACCTATCATATATGTCAAATTAACACAGAAAGTGCTAATACCAACTGCTTACTTGTTAGGAATTTCCTGTTCTGAATATGCCTAATTAATATAAATTATGTGTTTAAATTAAATTATTTAAGCATTACATATTAGTTAGATAAGAAATAATTAGCATCATATCTCTATATAACTTGAGTACAATATTAGGTAACTTTCCTCCGTTCATTTTATCTCACTCATTTACGTTCTACAAATCGACATTTTAAATATATGTCGATATATATAAATATTTATCGACAACAGGTGTTGTGATTTCATCCCTTAAACATACAACACTTGTCCCGCAACTCGCCCTTGTTTGACTTCCCGTGACCTGCCTGCGTCTAATTTTACTGAAGTTTTCCTTTCCGCTAGTGGTTCCCACGAGAATGGAAATGTCTTATAAGAATGTCCGGAAAATATTCATTGTTGAAATGAATGAATGTCGGAAATATTGATAAGATTCGAAGGGTTGTTGAAAGTCTATTGTTCTTTTGCAACAAGACTTTCTTATATTATAAATATGATTTAATAGTGTAGCTAGCTGCTGAAAGAAACTTAATGAGAATTAGTTTTACATAAAATGAATCGATCGAATCGATCGATCATGAACTCGATATATTTAATCTTATATATGAATCAAGATATCTTACTAATTAAGATATATCCTATAGCTAATAATTGTTCATATCCCCTTAAGTAATTATTCTTTTATGTAATTGGAATGAGAACTAAACTAATGCATCTTACTATACTGCATCTTACTAATATTATAAACGCGAGATTTGTGAGTATAGATGGATGGATATTAATTATTCATGCAAAAACTACTGAAAAGATGTTGTTGAAACTTTACAGTAATATAGCTTCAGAATAACACATAGGCTATAATTTAAAAAGATATTATGTAAATTGGGCGAAATATATTGATAAATACTAAGTAAGTGTGATGCAGAAGAAATTGCTCAGTTAGTATTCATTATTGTCTGCATTGAACAGATCACGAGAAAGTCCCATTTGTGTTATTGTATAGACATATTGTTCCTTACTTCAAATGTCGGAAAGCTCATTAAATTGTCTATTAATGTATAATAATAAGATAACGATAGCATCGTACCCATATGGTACCACCCCGGGGGCAGTGTAGGAATGCGTGGGAAATGCTTCCACCCCACACAATTACGTTTATTTACCCATTCTTTGTGCCACCTTAATTTGCCGGTGACTTATGGTCAGTTATGCCATATGGTCGTTTCGATACGCTATGCTACTTTCAGAGGGTAGTAAATGTCTAGGTTTGTCAGACAGACAAAAAGATAAATTTCGCATGTAATTTCTTCACCGAATTAAACGAACACATTGCCATGCCAAAATTATCTGTGTTGGATCTCATTAGTAACAGATATCGCAAAGCAGCTGTATATATAGGCAAATTATATTTTTGAAATTTAAATAACATACTTTAAATATTTATTAGCAAAATTATATTTTTGAAATTCAAAGCAGATAATTTTCATATTTATCAGCCAATAAAGTCAAAGAAAAAGGTCTGCTTTTTGACATAAAGACAGCCTGTATGTCCATTTTCATAATATCAATCTTCGCTTTAAATAAAAACTATTTAGTGAAAAAGTATCAATTGATAGACAGACCCATTTTCGTCTATATTATATTAGATTAGTTATTATTTTTTTTATATCCACTATTTTCTATTTAAATACGTGGCTATATCAACTTTGAAGGTTGCAGATAACAGGTTAGACTAATATGTTGCATGCAAGGAGAAATTGCAGCCTTCGTCGCGTGTTATTGGTAATTTTAATACATTGAAATTGTATCTGATAATATATTTTTCAAACTCTAAAACTATGTTTCGTGTTCATATTAATGAAGACCATAGAAAGTATTAAAAATTTACTAAAATAGTGTATTATTTACACCACTAATATGATTAAATATTGGATTTGATTAATGAAAAAAATATCCAAAGATTTTTTTATATATTTGTTTTTTGATCTACAGTTTAGGCAAAGAATATATACACAGACACAGAATATATATACAGAAATATAGCACTCGTATAAATAGTATTATATAAAATGATCTAAATATTCGTCACGGTATATATTAAGAATTTGTCTATTAATATATATCTATCATATTTTACTTACGACTACATTATTATCATTTAATCTGTTGTGTGTTTTACTTAAAAGTGACTGGAGGAATGGCAATTTTCATAGAATAAAGTAATAAGTATAGGTTACAGAGAACTGTTTTTATTTCACTAATCACTAATAATATATATAGAGCATTATATATTTGTTTTATTCATTGTAGGCGTTTGATTGTCATAAATAAATTACTTATATAAATGTATACGAACATCAAGTCGCGGCAACAACTAGGTACTATGTATATACATAAATAGATAATAGATATGTACACAGATATAAAAATAAACGGCCTGTACCGAATAGCAATCATTATTTTATTAGAGAAACTTTGTACAATAGATTTCCTATCTTAGATGACGTCAAACAGATAGTATCGAAAGACATTTAAAATAGAGTATGTCCAGTGGCTAAAGGGTAAAGTCGAAGCAATCAGCATGCATAACTTATGAAGCTCGGATGGCGTGCTTTCTGGGCCATTACCGTGCTTCTATGAAAAAGGACATTTCACCCTTATCGGTGGGTATCACGAGAATAAAAACGGCGATAAGATCGCCTAGGGTTTAGTATTATTATATTTTTTTATATCGATAATATATATGTGGATAGTTAAATCAATATTTCAGTCATTAATGTCGATATCGATAAAAGTATACAAACAAATTAAATTATAAAATGTTTATTTAAATTTTCCTTAATGGAAGATCACGTTGTAAAAAAGAGTTGGCAGTTAATAATATGTATATAAATACATAAACCTAACCAAATGATTTAATTTTAATTATTTTCAAGTAAGTAAATTCCTCATATAAAGTAAAGTATGATTTAACTAAATAATTAAAGTCAATTATATGACTTTTTAAACAGAAATGTTGTATATTTTCCTCATTCGTCATTTTGGTTACAATGTTATCTTACGTTAATACGGTGTAATAAAGAATTAATAAATAAAGTATAAAATATGCAAATTATTATATTAATATTTCGATACGTCGTACGTTAGATGAACTTCTTAGCATTTCATAGATTCACCGTACATTTACGGGGTACATCGTGTGGCAGAGAGGGAAACTCCGAACAGTTCCCGGGACTTGTGACCCGAGGGTAGTTTTAATATTTTCCAGGTATATTATGTATGTATTTACAAAAAAGATCTAAGTATTTATACAGTTATCAAGTACCTATGGCACAAGCTTTCCATACAGTGGGACTAGATTGTTCTGTGTTAATCGTCCAGGGTTATTTATTTATTTCATTTATTAATGGGCTCCTTTGCCGACGTTTGTCTGAAAGATATTTGAAAATAAAAATTCGATGTATACATCGAATTGTATCGAATTATCGATATTGTCAAAATCAGTGCAGCACTACAGTGGTGTGGTAGAAGACAGGCACTTATTAGTTGTCATTATCTACACCGCTCGCTTGACATATGGCCAATATAGTACACGAGTCATATCTGCGATGGTAACATGCGAGAGTTCACCACGCCACGCCAGTCGTGTGGTACCTACCACCTTTAATTACTCTTTGTTCAACTACCAGCCCTGAGTTGGTATCTACCAACACAAATTAAATGGACATATGGAAATCCTTGATAATTTCTGTCCGTGCTAAAACCAGGTCATTCGATTCAAATATTAATTTTAATTCTATTATTAGGAGGGCGAGGATATTATCCGTCATTCCATTATTGATGTGACGATATGTTTATTACGACTACTACTATACTATACTATATACTCAAGCAGGTAACTTTATACAAAGTCTAAATTTCCAACAATCATTTTTTATAACATAGGAAACAAGCGAGCTTACGGTTCATCTGATGTTAAGTGATTATAATTACTCAGGAACACCCGAAATACAGACAGAATTGCAAGTACGTTGCCGACCTTTTAAGAAGGAATAAGCTCTTTTCTTGAAGGTTTCAATATCATATTAGTTCGGATATATCATTGCTGGAAGGTGATTTCACAATGTGGTTGTTCGTGGCAAAATTTTACTGGATAAACCCACGGAAGGAGATTAGTCATCCAGATGATCATTAAATTATATAAATTTTTATGTATGTTACGTGAGGTAGTTTTAGTTGTTATTATAAATATGATGTCAGTGTCTTTGACTTGACCTTTGATAGGCCTGATGAGTGTGGCCATTCAAAGTATATAAAAATGCCATATAAGGTCCATATGGCACGAGTGTGTCAGTCAAGTGTTCATCGACTTGGTCGAGTGTGTTTATCAAGTCTACTTGCTAAAGCATCCAGAGCGTTTCTACTAGCAATGATCGGTCCGTTTTTGTATTAGAGAATTTTGTTGGGTATTTTCTAATATACATAACATTTATCAATTTTACTAAATATGTAAACTTGTGTGGTTTGTGTAGCATACATAGTCATGTTTTGTGGTCATTGTTATACCTATATAGGGTATTCATTTCTTTATGATATTTGGTATTCATTTCCCTGTAGTACCTGGAAATTTCAGAAATGAAATGTGTAATATGTGTAATAATGAATAATTAGAAACTTAATGCATACCTATTTTATTTTTAATTATACCTATCAAAGGTATAATTAAAAATAAATCAATTTTGATGAACCTTGTGTAAATTGTAACTTCTTAAGTACCAAGTTATCTAAAAGTTACTAGGATACGTTAATTTGAAATACAGTAGTTATCCGCCTATCCACCCTTAGATGGATAACTACTGCATTTCAAAGTGACACGAGGTCGGAAGGTCGTATAAAAATAAATATTTTTTTATTTCATTTGAAATTGAAATTTATTAATATAATAAAAGTAGATACTGTATTTGTACATAGATAAATAAATGAATATGAAAATAAATGATATAATTATATAAAAATAAATAGGAGCCAGTGAAAAATGTATGTATAGTGATCTTCACTGATCTTCTAGATGTTAATCGACATAACCTGTGTTTAGAATGATCTGTTCTGGTTCCCTTGACATTTCTATGTACATGCATTTATGCTATATACATATGCTATATATTTATGTATTAAAAAACAACTACAATTTTATAGTGAGCTCTTAAATAAAAGTACATTTAGATTAAGTTATTAGATTTCATTTGAGTTGTAAGTATTTACATAGTTTTGTTGAAATCTATCCTAATGTTAAAAGGGATTGAATTGCATTTTTTTTACTTTAAGTTACACATAAATTTATTAATATGAGTAAAACTACTATTCTTTATAAACCAACAGTAAGTAGGTACTTATGTAAAATAACTTTTGAAAATAACGTCAGTTTTAACGTATGTGACAGACGAAAAACCAAGTGACATGAGGCTGACGAGTTTTTATAAAATCTACCTCGGTAAAGGTTTATTGGTTTTAGACTTTGAAGAGGAGATGGTTATTTTTATTTGTAGTGAGTCTGCGTTAGATGCGATTGGATGAATTGAGAAGTAAATGATATTGTGACTGAATGCTAAAACGAGTACGGGTAATATGTCAGAGAAAGAGAGGGACAAGGCAGAAAAATTAATAGAAGAGAAAATAAAAACACATATTTATTCTAGCATTATTTAATTTAATGTAAAGTTTTAACTGAATTTAGACAATGCCTAATAATACCTCTCAACAAATTACACAATGCCTTCTAGTCCCAAGATAAGTAGAGCTTGAGTATCCCAAGATAAGTAGGTATTAGACAACTAACATAAATACTTAGAATATATATTTTCTAATTACATAGAAAAAGCCCAAAGAAATACTCATAAAACGTTTATACCGTGCATGAAATCGAACTCGCGAGCGTGTGTGTAGAAGTAGGTAAAGACGTGCTAAACCGCTCGACCACCGGTCTCGGTACGTAAAAAATATTCTAAGTATTATAAATAAATAAAATAAAATAAAAAAGCCTTTTTATTTCTTGCTTATTATAAAATTGTGGTGATAGTAACTTAGAATCATTTATCACTATTTGTTAATTTATAATTATTCAAGTATTTTTATTATTATTATTATTAGTAAATAATAATAATAATAAAAATACTATATGTATTTATTATTATTAATCTATTTGTTACTAATATGTATTTGTATATTTACTATATTATTATATATTCTAAGTATTATACCTACTCATAACACCAGATCTCCTTACTTTGGGACGTGGCGTTTTGTGAATTGTTATTAATTGTCTAAATTCAATTAAAAATCTATATAAACGGAACGTTATTTTTGGTAAGTATTTTTTTATTTCCTCTTATCAAATCCTACATGTAAATTATCTATTTGTCTGTTTGTTATAAATCTTTCAGCATGTGCAGCCACCCATCGTTACTGGCTCATTAGCGGAATATCAGTTGTCAGAGTTGCGAAACGTCATGTTTGGCCTCACACTAGTTCTTATCGTTTGTCCGTCTGTACTGAACAGAAAAACGATAAAATATATCTGGTTACAATTTTATATTACCGCCCAAGTTATAAGCGATTACGATTCCTAGTAATTACAAACATACTCTATGTATTAACGTCCGTATGTTATTCAATTTACTACACTTTTTTTATACTACGTAGGCGGCAAATAGGCATACGGCCCATTCGATGGTAAACGGTTACCGTAGCCTATGGACTCTTGAAACATACATACTGCATAATATAATAATAATAATAAATAACTCTGCACAATTAACACAGCGCCATCTAATCCCACGATAAGCAGAGCTTGTGTTATGGGTAATAGACAACTGTTATAAATAGGTAAACTTAGATACAAATATTTGAAAATCACCCGACAAAAACAAATATTTTTTAAAATCACTAGTATCACGACTTAGTGCGGTAATCGAGCTCGCGAGTATCGGAAGTAAAGCGATGTGCTTAACCGCTAGACCATCGTAACGTATTAGCAAATTTTTTCTTTTATTTTTTATTTATTCATATATATTTGTAATATAAAAAGCTGCATTACGGTGACTCATTCACTGATTGATATAGTTGATTATGCATGATATTGCATTATTAGCGTTACATAATAATACAAATATCAAAATAATGATTAAGAAAGAAAATTAGGTTAAAATGTGCCCACATTTTAACATCATTTTCTTTTATATTGATAACTAGCTGTTCCCGCGACTTCGTCTGCATGAATTTGACGTATGTTTCTAAAATAAAAGTTACTTCTTATTACATCAGCTACCTGGCAAAAAAAGTCCCGTCAAAATCTGTCCAGCCATTTCAGAGATTAGCCGGAACAAACAGACAGACAGACAAAATTTGTGAAAAATATTATTTTGGTGTATGTACCGTATTTATATACATACGCATGTAGTAAAAAACGGTTATTTCAAAATTACAAACAGTCTCTCCAATTTTATTTATATAAATAGCTGTATACATAATAAGTGAAGAAGTTCATTAACTGACAACAGTTGTTAAAATTCGCCGCTTTAATAAGTCCGTGCCTTGGACCACAACTAGGCAACAAGTCAACACCACATCTGGTCGTTTCTTATCAATAACAGAAACACGAGCCATTGTGCTGTGAAGGAAAACACTGGCCATTATCAGCATTATTATTCACATTTCCGTCCTTATATTCTAAAGTCATAAGGGAATTGAAATTAATTTTACGGCTCGACTTAGGAATAACATTTTTTTTAATAACCGTTTCCTGCAGATAACGAGAAACGAGTTGTTTTTTAAGTGTTATGACCTCCATAGAATTTAGTGTATTACTCTGTGATATTTATGTCAATAAGCCCATAATATTGACTGTTGGGAGTTGAAAGACGTCGTAGCTTAACGGTTTACTGTCCCGATTTTAGAATGCATAGGATGTGAGTTCAAATTTGGGCGTTATCACTTCCTTTGTTCACTATGGGAATATTTCTGACTCAAATACATAGTCGTCAGTCGTCTTGAATCTTGTCTTTACAAGCAATTAGTAAATGGTAATTTTGAAACTTTCCAGATCATACAAAATACACATAAATTTCAAAATTCAAGACGACAATATATTTGAGTTTGTTTGCTCCAGGGACATAAAGTTTTAGTATAATTCTCCAGTGATGTTAAATACCATTAACAATCTAAATTAACCCGAGAGACAGGTATAAGCAGGCAGTTTATGACTTTTCTGAGAGTTTCCTAAACCAACCTTTTGGTAAAGCGTAAAGAACAAAACAGTATTATAAATACTTAAACCTTTTTTATATACAAACATGGATTATAAATAGATTATATTTCCAAATCTATAAACGTTTTAAGTAATAATCAAGATGTCTCTTCAATTGTTTCAATAGAGACATCCTAGCGAACAGTCAAAACATCCCTAACCCATTACGTACAGTCGGCAATCAAAGTAACAACGTTTTATCACATGTAACCCTTACTGCAATGGAATAGAGTCCATTAGTGTTTATCTTATGTGATATATTGTACAACATCACTAGACTTCCATATCTAACTGTTTACAAATTGTCTCTTCCCTTCAAACAAAAACAAGCCAAGTACACACTAGAGATAGTGAAGAAAAAATTATAAATTTATTTCATTTAACTGAAAAAAAGATTCATATGTCGTATAAAACACTTTCTCTGTAACAATGCATGTTATAAAATTGAAGAGTTTGTAAAAGATAATGATGTTTTTTATAGAAAAAACTCAAAATTGATAGCGCTTACAATTTCTTACAATTATCTACATAATTGCACTAAGAAAGAGTGCGTAGCGGTTTTTGTATTGATTATTGCATGTCTTGTTTGTGTATTTATTTATTTGAATAAAGAGTATTTCTATTTCTTTTAACTGTAAGTATATCTATTTTTTCTCTGATTAGAGGAGAAACTAATATTTAATTGTAAGTATATTTTCAGTTCAACTTTTTTTTATTAAAAAAAAATTATTCCGATGCATACTGATGCATATATCCCATCTCTGTGCTCTAGGCATTAAATCAGTCGAGATTGACTAGAGTTCCGTCGGTAACTGTAACGCGTACAAGATTGTTTCCTCGTTAAACGACCAATTGAGCAAGGTTCCGTTCCTTGCCTGCGGAACCACGGCCCTAATAGTTAAATTGATCGTTCAAGTGCGTACGCGTTGTTTCGTATTGATCTTCATATTTTCGGATGTAACCGAGATGAGTGGTTTTATAAACAAATAAGTGAATCAATCAATTGCCAATTATATAATTAACAAATTAAAACAATTGCTCAATGTTAATAAAAATAAGTTTTTTTTTATGTTCTAAATGAAATAATTTCAATTGATTTTATTTAATTATGTAGGAAATATTAGCCGCTTATGAACGTCAAATTGCAAAAACTTTTAGGTGAATTATAAGATATAGGTGAATTATGAGAGAATTACAAATATACAAGGTACGAAAACATAACTAACTTAAAAACAATTAATTCATCATCATCATCATCTGTTCATCATTAGTTCGCACGCTGTTTTCTTGAAAACTATTCTGTATAATTCCTGAGGTATTCGCTGCCATGCGATGGACTTACTGACCACACTTTATGTCCATCCTACTGTCTTTACCAGCGTATACTGTTTACGGCACACCATTCTAACCTTGTTTATTAAAAAAACCACGTAGGTATGTACGCCTGCATTCTCAAAACTAAACTTACAACAATTGTGAGGTTCAATTACGTTACAGTCCGCTAAACAGATATTCGTTCCCGTATTACCCAAGTTGGGAACGACATCTTGAAGCCAAAAAGACTGCTGGCCACCGTCCAAAGTATGTCGAAGTCTGTCTACTATTCCAGAATAGGTACGTACTGTGTTATATATTGTTGGAAATATCGACATGCCGAGCATTTGGTTCATCTGTCTACATAATTGTAGGAAACTAATACTTAAAGAGAAAAAATTATGTACACATATACTTATTTATTTGTTTGTACTAATATTATAAGTGGGAAATATTAGAGTAGATGAATAAATAAGTTTCTCATTTGATTTTTGTTTTTGTGTTTGTTTGCTTTCAATGGATAAAAAAGAAGACTACTAATTTCGTAATCATTATTTTACCTATAGAATGTTACATTATCAATGTATTTACTTGGACAGTGTCGCGGAATAAAACTAGTAATGGAATTACAATGGAACCGATTTAAAATAAATACCCATAGAAGTTATCATAAAAAAGGATTCTACAATAAGCTGTAAAGATGTTTACGCAGACTACTTTGTATAAAGTCTCTCTCGGTCAATGATATAAAGAAGTTATTGTAATATTAAAATAGAAAGTTTCTTAATTTTATGGTGTGATATTCGAAGACCGACAATAATATTTTGAGTAAAGAGTAAGAGGTCTGGTTCTAATACAAGTTTATATAAATTTAAAGGACTCTATGTTTTGTGACTTATGTTTTGAATAGATAACCAACCTATTTGTGTTATAATTGACAAGCTGCTCGTACCGGCTTTGCTCGGCTGTACATGTTTTATATTATACATATAAACCTTCCTCTTGAATAACTCTATCTATTAAAAAAAATCAAAAATTTAAGCTTTGTTTTATACTATGTAATGATATTTAAATTAACTACTGTAATAATATGTTCGGCGTTCTATGCTGCCGTGTGTCACACGAGTCAGACTTTGGGGTTATGAATGACTTCAGTACAAACTCAGCTCGAAACTGCATGCATATGTAACGGGATAAGTTTCCTTGCAGTTTTAATGGGGGTTGTTGGTAAGTGTAATATCTGGTAATAACGATGTAGCTCGGGTTTTCCAGGGCCCACGGCTTTGGGGTATTTAATGTCTCAGGTGAAGTTTTGTATCGCT
Organism: Achroia grisella; assembly: GCF_030625045.1. Classification (NCBI taxonomy): domain Eukaryota; kingdom Metazoa; phylum Arthropoda; class Insecta; order Lepidoptera; family Pyralidae; genus Achroia; species Achroia grisella. Next base: position 2,308,267 of record NW_026713028.1, on the reverse strand, counting down.
TATAGTAGTGGGAATACTTGTACTTGTAGATTTAAGTGTTGCTGTGTTTAATTTTTATAGTCACTTAGTTTATGGCAACACTTTAATTTACATTTTATATAAATGTTGTATCGCCTATTTATAGTAACTGTAGTTTTCTGTATGTAACTCAATTTAAAGTATGATACAGTATTCTTTGAATTCATTACAAAAAAACATAAAAAACATTTCTTTTATATTTATAATTTTAATATGGGAAATACATCCGGCTATATTATAATCATGATAGGAATCTCAATTACTTTGTAATTGCAAAAAATTATACACGCCCATGTTACAACATTATAAACCAAAAAGTGATTTGTCTATTAACATATCAGAACTTTCTGACTTTACAATAACTGGCGAAAACAAGATAAATAAATCCGAAATATATTTATATAGTCTCGACTCCTATAATGTATTTATTTTCGTTTGTCACAACCGACACTTACATTCTTTTTGTAAATCCATATATAAGAAAACATCCAGATCGATATAAACAATCGTACTCAAGAATACAAATGTTTGTACCGTACGAATCGAACTCGCTACCATCGGTAGTAAGTCTGCTATCCACTAGACCACCGAGGTTATCAAAAATATTTTTTTTATTTGTCAGACAAATAAAAGATAGAGAAATAAATCGTTTTTATAAACTTAATCATCACAATTAGATGTGACACGTTTAATTGAACGCTTCTTGCTGAAAACTGAAAACATGTGCGCAAATAAAGTAGGTGGCGTTATATATAGTGAGGTCGGAAACTGTCTGAGTGTTAATTGTTGCTATAATTAGTAGTGTCTAATACTGGAAGGACGCATTATACTCTATTAACCTATGCTTGTTTGCCGTCGGTAAATTACGAAAAATGTAATTAACTCTTCTAATTGACCTCGCATCGAATTATAACCGATATTTAAAAAAAATTGTGAGTTACTATATTTTTACTATTTATTTAGGGGATATTATTAGGCAATGTGGGTTTTAATGTCATAGTTAAAACTATTTATTTATTAATATAGATGAGATATTAAAAAGTATCACTATTTTTACCGTTGAGTTAGTAGTTTCTGTAGAGACTCAATAATAAAGACATACAATACGTTTTTTGTTACTTCCGCTAATCAGATGATTCTCTTTGTAATCAATTTCAAACATCTTTGTTTTATACCAGTTTTTCTGAGTTAACTTTTTTATTATAAAATACTCGAATGGATATTCCACACTACCAATTTATTTATGTTTTTTTTTGTTAGTTTTTCGTATATATGTTATATCTATTCTTATTTCTTGAAGAATTTGAAATGGATTAGACACAGACATCACAATAATGTGTCACCACAGAGTATATGAATGGCGTACTTCTGAACATGTCCACAACAGTCTTGCTTAATCACTCATTAAGGATATTTCCTTTTTACAAATTAATAAGCGCGCTCAATTCACGCGGAGCGGTTTAGTTTCGCGCCTAATGTTTGTACACATATCAACTACAACACTTGCTACTGCTGCCACAGTTTACGAAATATCAGTATATTAACGTTCAAATTGCATGTTAAAATATATATATGTATATATATTAAGAATACCAAATTTATTAATTTAGTTTAAATTAATTACTGATCTAAATCTAGACCTAAAAATCTCTTTGATAAAAAGAAAATACATCGACAATGGTAATATGGAAAATATTTTACTCAATTTGCGTATCTATAAAATTATATATTATGGTTTAACAAGAAACCGTTACTTGTGATTAAATTTTGATCTAGGTATATATAAACCGCATTATTTACAAACTTGAGCTTGGATAATTCAGCTTAGTCACTTCTAGTTATCACATCTAAATTAATAAATAGTAACTGCACATTACAAAAATAATAATATTAATAAATATAAAAAAAGCTCTTATAGAGAAAAGTTCATCATTTTCATTTTTATAATAAATATGTACTATTTGTGATAAACAGGTAAAATATGTATTTATTAAATAAAATAAATTATATCTAAATTTGAGAGTGAGAGTGATTAAATAAAATTAATTGAAACTAAATCTGAGAGTGAGAGTGAGAATTTGTATTATTGCGTTATCGAGAATTTGTATCATTTGCTACACTGTGTTCGGCGTGCTCGAGATGTAACAAACGACCCAAAAAGCGCACGAGCACAAACAATTAGCGGGTTCGTTTAAGCAGGAAACGCGCGAGGATGTGCGATATGGATTTAACCTTTGTCACATCCTATGGCGTCTTGGTTTGACGCAACATCATAATTGGAGCAAGGATTAAGTGGTGACTCAGGAGTCAGGCGGATTTCTTAGAAGCTGGATTGGGCGAGACTGTTTTGAGTGTGACAAACGTTTTAAAGATGCCAGACGAGACGATGGCGCCATTGTTGAGATGTTTATAATTGTATTAATTATGGAAAGTGACCAACAATTTTGGACCGACTTCGAAAAGAACGAGCTTTATTTTTATAATTATTTTTTTTGTGTTGCACATTGGGCACCATTTTTTTTTCGTCACTGTTATTGTATAAGAGACGCCTAGAATACAAATCTCTTATTCTAATATTTTAAAAACATTTTGAATGTTCTGCCTTATCGGACAGTACAGTTTAAATACTCAGATGATTTATTCTACGATTATTTAGACACATAAATAGTGCATTCAAATATTCTAAAAAGAAATTTAGAATATTCTTTACCAGCCAGTTCATATCATATCATCATACAGATGATTAAATAAAATAGTAATATTATATATAGCCAGTATATATATCCTTTAATACTTTAAAAATGGAATTTGAACCTATTAATTTTTTTTTAATACTTCAAATACAAACAGCTGCCTACCTCCCATACAATCTGAATATCACCAAAGGCAAATAAACGCAGGCGACCCCTTGACACGAATGGCCTAAACAACCCAACTTAAACTAAGTTCAAGACAACGATCTTAATATCGACAAGTTAGTGAAGCTACAACTTAACTTGCTGGCAACGTTAAGTGCAAGGTAAGTTGGCGGACAACTTAAAGTACTATACAGATAAGCTTAGGGACCGTCTAAGTTTCAAGAAGTCGTAATTATTAATAGGATGTAAGATGTAAGTGTCCTTTACAGTTTGAACAATAAAACAAATTGTGTTTTGTACCGCATAAAAGTATTTGAATAGAAATTCTCAAAAATCTATAAAAGTTATGTAACAATGATGACGATCTTTTGCATAATTTTTTTTTATAATTTACTTACTAGCTGTTGGCTTCTTCTGTACAAACTTTCCCTAATTTCACCCCGTTACAGGTTATTATAATTTGAGATAAGAGTCTATTTACATCCTCGTGATACTGTCTTCATAGCAAATTTCATTGCCGTCGGTGTAGTAGTGAAATGGTAACAAACACACGAACCAAAATAAATGTTTTAATTTATAAATAAGCCACACTTATTTATAAATTAAAACATTTATTTTGGTTCGTGTGTTTGTTATGATATGGTATGACAACATAAAAAAGATATATACAATTATCCACATAATTGTACATATCGTTTTTATGTTGTCATTACTATATTTTCAGCACACATACATTTTATATTAATGTAGGTATGCTGAAAATACAGTAATAAAATACATACATTTAAAGAGCCATGTACCGACTTACGGGTATACAAATTACATACATGAATATAACTTGTGTTCTATATATACAAATAGTTTGTTACTAACATTTTAATAGAAACGATTGTCGTGATATAATAACAAGAAAAAATGTTTCACTTTACATTCTTACAAGATGTATATTTTGAAGAAATTCTTCAAACACATGTTTAATACATGTGTTACAATATGTACATAATTTATATACTGTACTATAAAGTCATGTTTTATGACGTATTATCATGGAACCAGGGTTCTTGTTGTTATTGTCTAAGGGTCCATAGGCTACGGTAACCATTTACCATCAAATGGGACGTATGCTTGTTTACCACCATTGAAGTATAAAAAAACCCAGGTGACGTAGTCTGAACAACCATCTGTAATAGTTACAGACTTAAACCCATAGGGTGTTGTTTAACTATTATAAAGTAGGGAACGCACTTCTAATTGTGGTTCTTCGTGCAAACCAACATTATCAATCAAACGATCTCACTTGCTTTTAAGTACAAAACAAGATAAGAACATTTAGTACTGGAAATTCGGAAGTAAACTCATTACACGTTGATTTAGTGGTGATAAATTAATGGATTCATCAAACAACTTTAAAAAAGATAAGTTTTTCAATTCTGCCGTGTATTTTAACTTATTACATATATCGTCTTCTGTGGATACATTAATTCCGACGATTCTGAAATTTTAAATATTAACTAATGTTGTAATATTTATAATAAAGTCACCGTCACGTGTTCACTAACCAACATGAAATTAATTATAGTCGAACCTCCACTCATATCTATTTATTTTTACTAACTCGCTCTTCTAAAACATGGTGTTTTATTCCTGATGAATTCGCCGCTATGGGCTAATTGACCTGACTGAATACTTATGTGTCAGTTATATTTATCAACTAGCTGTACCCGCGATTTCGTCCGCGTGGAAATTAACTTTAATATTCTAAAATAAAATATTTTTTTCTAGAATAAACTTAGCCTAAGTTACTCCTTATTACATCAGCTAACTGCCAATAAAAGTCCCGTCAATATCGGTCCAGCCATTTCATAGATTAGCCGGAAGAAACAGACAGACAGACAAAAATTATAAAAAATGATATTTTGGCATATGTACCGTATTTATATGCATATGCATGTAGTAAAAAACGGTCCTATATGTATAGATGATTCTATTATTATGTTTATTAAAATTTTGCATGCTAACACAATGGCAACATGTCCACATATGTTTTGACAATACTATTGATTAAATCAATACATTTCATTTCATGCTTTCCTATATCATATCATCTTTCACTGATGCTCCACCAGCATACATACGTTGGGGCAGGCGGGTTGCACCATTCCATTTTCATCCAATAAATAAATATATGTATATATAGATAATATTTTATTTATACATAGATACACAATCAATTCTGAAGTACAATTCAATGTTGATGTATTGATATGTGTAAATTATTAGACTATAATTTATAGTTAGTTATAATTAATTTTAATATTCTAAAGATATTTTTTTATTACTTTATAACTCCCAATTAAATAAATAACTTAATTACATAAAGACGAGCACCAGTGCCTTAAGACAGTGACGGTGGAGTGGTGAGCGGTAGAGTGAGGCAAGGTGTGAGGTGGACTCAAAGAGCGGACGAATTCAGTTCATTAACGTCTTACAAGCTCCTTGCTGCACTAGTGATGGTACGATACCTGCTAATGATTAAAAGTTTTTTTTTAATTTCATTTTTATATATACTAGTATAGATATAGTAGATAGTAGAGAGAGGATTATGTTATGAAAAATGTAAACTCCGAAAGCATTATACCAATTTGAAAAATATGTAATTATGAGCACACAGGTATAGCAAGGCGGTCCACTAGTGCTTTACTACAGTGGAAGAATATTGAAAGATAAATGATATATGTATAAAAAGATATATAAAAGATTAATATATATGTATAAAAAAAACTATATATAAATGGGATTAATAAAGCTCACTGTAATATAGTTTTCTATTTTACATAATTAACAAGTCTTAGATTAAAATAATGGTCTTCTTCTTCTGAAGAAGAAGTCTAATTGTGACATTATTTTTGAGAATTTAATTTTATTATCAAAATTATCTTTATTTCAAAGTCAAAATCATTTAATCAAATAGGACACTTTCGGTCACTTATGGACGTCATACTTTTGCTTACTATCCCTAGCATTCATTTCAGCTAACTATTTTCAGTTTAGAAGAACAGCTAGAAATACAACTAATATTTTTTTAATGTTATTATTTATCAGTGGTTGGTTTTTAATTTATGAATTAGGTAATTATTTCTGTCATAATAATAATTTTAAAAATAATGTTTGCTCTAATATAATTTCTAAATAGACTAATATTAGTTCCTTTAAATTTGATCAGTTTTTTCTTTTGCGAAAACTAAATTTACAAATCATCGTGCATGTAAAAGATCTATATTAATGTATATAAAGCATTTTTTATGTCAGTATGGTAAGTAAAATTTCTATTTGCAGGAAAAAAGTAATAAAGGAAAAGAGAAATTATATTTGGAACGCTTCAAAAGTGGAGCGTCACTAGAGCTATCATTGCTGTAGCGAGCGGAACAAACTACCGCCAAGTGTGTCGATTTCCAGCGTCGTCGAGTAGTCTAGAAAAAATATTCTCCAGTCGCAAGTTCAGGGGGAGTGGGGTGGTTCTACCCTTCTCCGGACCTCCTTAACTGCTGCAAGCGGACAAAAAGAATGAATGGATCCGCCCCTTAACGAATACACCGACCGGCATAATTTATACTTAGGAAAGTGCAAGGAGTTGACATGCATTTTTATTTTTTTTCGTGTACACTTTTTTTTATTGAATGCTGTTTTTGGTTTTGTTTAGTTTATTTAGATATTGGTAGAAATTATAGAATTAGATTATTGATTTGTTTATTTTACTCAATGCACGCATTACAAAATATTTCAGTACATTTGGTGGAATTAACACCATGCGGAAATTTTTTTTCAGAACTTAACATATGTCTATATAGCACTACCTGATGTCCATTGCTTTGCACGCATCTTCATAGTGGAAATCTTATAAAATGTATATGTATAATTTCTATACTTAAGGTTTGCTTTTGTATTGATAGCCAGTCAGAACAAACGAATTTATACATATAAATAATACATAATTTATATGTATAAATTCGTTTGTTCTGTTTGTTAATTCATTTTGCAAACGATAATGCTTATTCTCGTATTGTCTATATACGAATATCTAGGTTAGTAATCTTTATAATAAAACACCATATATTAATTATTGTAACTTAAAAGAGAGTGGTAGTAAAGGTATCAATGTCAATCTTTATCCGTGTTATCATAAAAGATATATATAGCTAAGCTGACAATATTTCTCAGATTTTTTTGTATTTATTTTTAATCAGCATATTTTTTTTAATATTTTTATCGAGCATCCCCCAAGTCCGAAATCACCACGGAAAGCAGCTCGGAAGTTAAGATGCGTCTGTTGCCACGTATAATTTTTCCACTCTCTTTCAATTCCCTCCCCTTATCGCCCAACCCCCCTACCCTTCCGTCTGTCAATCTTAACTACAAGGCGGGAAGGCGGTTACAGAGTTCAGTAGTGGTCCTACATTTTACTTTCGCAGTTAATGAGAGTAAAAAAAATGAATCGATGACGATGGGAGACTGTAGATTTGTGCACAATTGTGTATAACTATATATAAGTAGAATTGTAATATTTGGATAATATACAGAAATTTTAGTATTATTTAATTATTACATCGTTGGTTTTTTATCTATTTACGCTAATATTGGATGTTTGTTACTCTTTCAAGTAAAAACTGTAGGTAATTGTAAAATTGTCACATTCTAAGACACTGGGTGGGGTAATTCATCACAGGTTACATTTTTATTTTATATTTTATTACTAACATCGTGTTATTAAGCTGTTGCCAGCTAAATGGACCATGTTGTCTAAAAATAGATTTTGATTAAAAATATTTTGATTAAACGTTACAGTACTTATACTGTAACGTTTAATCAAAACTTAATTACTTAATTTACTTATACATTAGAATAACTCATACATTAATAGATATTATATAAATTTGTCAAGTAAGTATGATGCAGACGAGGTTGCGCGGGTCAGCTAGTGTTATAAATACGAAAGTCCAACCGTCTGTCTATTTTTTACCGTTTTGAGTCGAAACTGCTGAACCAATCATAATGAAATTTGACGTAAAGATAGACTAGAACAAATATTGTCTAACATTTAGCTCAAAAAAAGTAGACGAAATATACCTTATACCTGAAATTTATACTAATAGGAAGTAATTTGTATGCAAATGAGCAATTAATTAAGACCTAGGTCGTATCGAACACTATCGATTAGACCTATTAATAGTATACAGCAAAATAGCTGTCCACATCTGTCCGTAGCTCTGTGTAATCCATACTACTAAACTTAGCAAAAGATTTTTTTACACATTTACTGATGTATGTGTATATTTGTCTTCTTGTTTTCCCTGTCTTCTGGCTTGTCCCGGCTTCTTCTGGATTCTAATGAGTTTGTATTTTTTGTAAATTTATTTGAATTTTTGTGTTTAGAATAATGCACCTCATTACATACTACTCAATACTTATTACTTATATAGATTTTTTTTACTAAATAGAAGCTTGTTTTTTTAAGATTTTAGTACCTACCCCTTTTTAATTAATATAATTTAGAATTATTGGTATTATAATTTTCCGAAAAATTAAAAAAAATTAAAGCAAAAAGAAAATCTTAAATCGGTCTAGGATATCCGGATATTACTTTCCTCACATATTTTCTTCAGTATAGATATTAATTAACGATATATTGTATTTGGTACATACTTATCGATTGTTAATTACGAAACAGTAATAGAGTTTACCAAATTGTAAAATATAAATGTAACGAAACTTTTACAAGTCCGAGAATATTCCGTCGTCTGCCTGCACATTAATCACTATAGCTGTTTGAAGTTCCGGTGAAAATGAAGACCAGACACCAGGGGGAAGACGCAAATAAAAAAAATGCCCTCAACTTTCATACGCGCATAAATAGGCAGATGTCGCGGTGAAAATGACAGCGGAATGATTTTGGACAATTTGCAAAATGCCCATGTTCTATAAGTTTAACTTAAAATGGGAAGAGAAGCATACTGTAATTGTAATAACTGTATAAATTATAAAATATATTTTATATTAATAGTTACTCAAATTATTTCGTTTCAAAAGGAACAGAAGGATACTTTACAGTATTTTTACTTGTAAGTTATGGCAATTTTCATATTGAGCAATTTATCATTTAATATAAACTGGTGAGCACTGAATATACGGTATCTTATAAATTTGTTAAAATTATTATAATTATATTTACAAAAAAAAGATATATACACAACCAAAAAAGAATACCTTTATATATAAAAATTTTAATATATATATATAATAAATAATAAATATATTTGCTGCCAATTACCAATTTCTGCTTATAAGCTGACATGAATAATTTTCTTATACTAAGTGAGTACTCGAGTGGTAAAGTTTGCGGGTTTGTGAGGTTGTAGGAGGTTCTGAATCTACTGAACTGATTAAAAAAATTTCTTTTAGAGTTGGATAGCCGATAGGAAAAATGTCAAGAAGTCGCGCTAGTAAGGACTAAATTCAAAACAGTTTACTAAATTAAAAAATAATTTTAGCTATATAAAAATATTATATCTATCATCAATACGTAACAATTATCTGTAATTTATTTTTAAAAATTGCGATGCGTATAACCCGTGTGAAGTCTGGATGGGTTGATAGTTGTAAATATTCATCATTCACTTGCACTGCAACATGACAACTCAAGATACGACACTGAAGGGGCCCCCTACGATGCACTATACTGTACAAACTTCCAACAGATAAGGGTCTCGAGTGCCCCCTAAAAGGGGTAAGATGGGGCCCACCAAGTTTTCAGCCTAGACTTTTGTGGAAGGAAAAATATAGCCGAGATGATTTAATCTCTTACATATATATAGAGATATATATATAGAGAAGATATGTATATATGTATTTCAATTGATGCTACGTGGTATAGTTGTACTTCTCAATATTTATCATGAAATGAAATTAATTTTATTTAAGTACATTACACTTATTATTGTTCTATTACAAACTAGCTGTGGTTACGGTCCCACCTGCGAGAATTTAAAGGCTATGCATTATTCTGATGTATAAATTATATTATTGTAAAGTTTCATTAAAATCAATTCAGTAGTGCACGAGAGAGTAACAAACATACATCCATCTACACAAACTTCCACGTTTATAATATTAGTAAGATTTATTAATTATTTCCTAAGTAATTGTTTGTTGTTACATTGTTATAACGGCATATAAATAGACAAAATGTATTAAACATCTCAATGCTTCAAAAACAAAATGTCTTTGTTAGTAAAAACCGAAGAAGGCAATGCTCTAGTTAATTCCCACACTTGGATCATAATATTATGTTACATACGTATTGTACAGTTGACGCTTTGTGTGATTTCTAAATCTTAGTGGCAAAGATTCATTTTCATGTACAGTTAATGAGAAATATATATACTGACGGTAACCACGTACCGTCAGGTGGATCTTTAACTTGTAACCTATACTTCAGTTTATAAGCTGAATATTTCCATTAAAGCAGACAACGATCAAAAAATCAGTATGCGTAAAAGTCAGTCATACAAGTAAAATAAAAGTACCTACAATAAAACTATCTACACACAAAAAAGTCCATTTTGCTTGGCGATAAAAATATTTAATAAGTTTTCTTATTACATAAGAGCTCTCTCTAGAATATTATTTAGAAGAAAACTTCATAAATGGTTAGTTTCCATATGTTTCTACTCTATTAAGGAGTTTATGGAAACTACAATGACAAATGATACCTGACGATTTAGATTTACATACAAATTGTCGTATAGACTAGTTAATAATTATATAAACATTTGATAATTTAATACCTAAAGATTAATTAATTAATTTTTAGATTTGTATGCTTGATATAAGCAGATTTTACAAGTGCCACATTTTCAATAACATCATATATGCAATTTACCCAAAATCTGTTACAAATTTATTACATACCAGTAAGTTTAAAAAAGCTTTTAAACCTTTACGATTTCTACACTTTTTTATAATTTAGTTGAGATTTAAACTCTTAGCACAAATAGTTTCGACTGAGTTGCACTAGCCGTGGTCACGAGGTGACTGGTGTACAGCGATGTCAATGTCAGTAGTTTGTTCAACTACCGTCACTAAATTTTCAAATAACATTTTGCGACAGCACCCAGTCTGTATCCGAGGACTTATTTGTTTATCCGGAGACCGATGCTACCAAATTTCGTTAAAACTTGATCACTAGATTGCACGCTGACGACTTTAATCTGCCATCCAGGTGGAAATTTTGTTCCTTTTTACTTTATTTTCTATTGATTTTCGTACCTTTCGTAAGTAATAATAGCAATTAGTGGAGAAAAAAATTTGCGGATCTATGGAGGTTTTTTTAGAATAGAATGGAATAAAGCTTTATGAGTAACTCTGTGGGTAAATTAATTTGTAGGTGGTATAACAATATAATTGTAGTATCTATATGTATATGTATCGGACCTGCAGCAATTTAAAACAGATGTGATTTAAGATTATATCCTAAAATAATGTTAAATTATGACATGGGTTTAATATAAATATATTATGAAGAATATCTATGAACATTATTATTAGATGTTTTAAAATTATTATTTAAAAATTTAAAGATTTGTTACGGGGGGACTTATTAGAAAATAATTGAAAATAGACGTTGTTTATTTTAAAGAATTAAGAAATATACATATATTAAAAAGTGTGATGTATGTAAAATATATTACACGATAATACACAAATCTCTGCGGCGCAGTGTACATAAAGGACGCTCGGTTAACCTGCACAGGCTGTGAACTTGATACATGACATTGTCTGCCCTTTCACGCACCTACATGACATGACACACCTTTTGTCTTCCACCTGAGACGCTTTCTTGGTCCCCTTTAAATAGATACTTGTATTTCTGTCTCCAACCTTTGGAGCTACGTGTTTGAGCATCAGAATGTTTGTTAATGACTTGCAGGTAATAAAGATAAATAAGGATGCTGTAATTTATTAATTGTAATAAGTTTATTTGAATTCTATTAACAATTAATTATTTATTAATGAATTAATTGATCATAGCACAGTCCATCTCTTCTAGTAATGTATTTAAAGAAAGAGGATTATAAAAAAGGCTTCTAAGCATCTATTTTAAAGTGATTTTGTTATAACATTTCTTTAATCAAAAAGTATATGTATGGTTTTTTATATATTTCAATAAATTTTCTAAAGACAGCACACAGTCTTATGTCTTTATTATGCAATAATTGCGCTATTAAATTAAACAGACTGTAGTTTTGTTTAAACATATAATTCATCAAAGAAGGACGACTGTAATGTATTCGGTACTTAGCAGAAGTCAAAACTATACTGTACGCTTATATATGACATCTGATCTGATAAGAGAGAGGTATTAATGGTTTTATGAGAAAAATAGGGAAAAACTTAGAGATAATTAAAAATGCGACAAATCGACAGCGATATATAATACTATAACATATATAATATAAGCGATATATAATACTATTACAAAAAGAGTATGTCAAAAATATATGATTATTAAAATTTAAAAATCCATTAAGGAGTTCACTACAACATCATTAAAATTAACGACGACATTAAACAAAAATATTAAAGAAATTAAACTACGCCTTCCAACAGTTGAAAAGTACTTTTCGTCTTAGCGAGTCTGTGTTAAGTCTTCTTTATTTTTCCCCATAATTTAACATTAACATTTTCCGCGGCATCTGGTTACGCACAGGGATGGGGGTGGGGACACTTGACCACCCCAGCAACCCCACGCCACCTCAAGAACAACATCGACTTTTTAAACGCAGTCTGGAGCAAATAGTTTTGTATAATTTGTACAAAGTATTATTTTTAATTTATTTTACTTTATAATATTTTTTAGAAGTTACGAGTATAGTATCTTAATTAGATACTGCAATCGTGACTTACTAAAAGTTTTAACGACTGGATTCTTGAGGACTGTATAATAATTTTATAGTGAAGACATAATCGCTCTTGGTAAAAACACATATATTTCAAAAGTGACAATAAGAATGAATAGACAGAAAAATACACTTTCATGTAAATTGGGTGAAATATAATGATAAATGTCATGTAAGTATGAAGCAGAAGTTGTGCGGGTCAGCTGGTAGAATAATATGCAATTAAAATAAGCTTCCAATACAAAAATAGTGGAGCCCTCGTGAGTTTAACTAGCGTTTCTCAAGTCGGGTCAAATGGGGGGTGAACAGGTAATGAATAATTAATGCGCGCACCTACGCGCCAATTATAATAAGGTAAGTAATTAGGACGTGCTTGCTTGACTATATTCTATACCGATATATATAAACCTATACTATAATATATTAAAAATATCTATTATGTATACATATATATTATATGTATACATAATAGATATTTTTAATATCGGTAGGGAAGTGGTCACAAATGACAGTTCCGCGGATCAGCCTAAAACAGTGATTGCTGAATCATGATCCTTTATTTTAAGCTGTTCCTGTTCAAAGCTCATTCCTTTAGGGTATCATTTGTTATGAAAAACGAGATAAACTAGAAGATTAAGAAACAAGATAACATCTAAGAACACTTCAGAAGAATTTAGAAAACCTGTAAGAAAGATGTAAAATATTTCAACTTAAACATACTGCTTATACACATAGATTAACTAATCCTCAAGCGAGGATACTATACATTTAGTATAATCAATTAAGGGAAGAAAGAATATTACGGGTAAACTAACTATACAATCCAGTATGGACCCAATTCGTATAAATTTGTTCCTTGATGTGACAGAAATAATAATCGAACATGAGACCTCATGTAACACGTTACTTTACATTATACCTGCGTCATAGAAATCCTCGAATTAATAAGTCATATAATGTAAGTAATATGTTAGCAATATAACGTAATATCTAATGTTTATTTACATTTAACTGTACTTAGTTAAAAATGTAAACAAAATCTTATTTAGTTTCACCTCGTCTCGACCTCGGCTTATTCTTTATTTTGGGTTAAAAACTCCCGCTGCACTACGGAATAAGATCTCTGTGGGGATCGAGAGACGATTTTAGCGGAAATATCCCGCTACAGTTTATAAAAGACACCCTGGGTATTTTCAGTTCATTTGTACGGTGACTCGGGTCGTATTAGCAGTTTTGAGGGTTAGAAAAATATAGTAATAAAAATATTAGTGATAGAATTTAGATTTCAATAAGTTTTCATTCAAATTTGTTTAGATAATTTTGCCATAAAATTTTCTTGAAAAATAAAGTTTGATGTTGTACTTTAAAATGTTGTAGCTTTTTTTAAATAATTATTAATTTGGTAAGTATTTATTAATTACCTTTGAATTTATTAATAATTAACAAAAATTCTAAATTAATTATTACCTTATATTTTATTTAAAAAAATATTAAAATATGGTTTAAACGTGAATTGAAACCAATGAAATTTCAATATCGTCACATAATTGAAGCCACCGTCGCGTGCGCAGGTCACGGGCGGGCGCGTTTGACGGAAGTCGTCCGGACCGGACGCCGAGATTGTGCCCCGCACCTTCCGGTCGGGAGCTCGCACTTTCAAAACCGTACTGCACAAGTGATGGGAGGTCCGACGTCTGAAGTTATAACAAGGTTTAGTCTTGTTAACGCAGGTTATGTTTACATTTTTATTACCTATCGTTACCTACTTTCCCAATTGTGACGAATTTGTCTAATAAAAATTATTAAATGTCACTGGAGAAGAACATTATCTTTCTCATGATTATAGTAAAAAATAGACGGATTGTTTTAGTACTAGCAATAATAATAAAGAATTTAATAAGATAATAAACTTAACTTCCCTAAATTAGAGGATTCAATAAGAACTTTTTAATTGATTTCAAATGTGTATATTGTTAATTAAGTAACATTTTAACCGATGGAGGTTACGCGATATTTTCGTCAATTTTTATAATCCTTCTCTGATCAATTAATAGCTGTATAAGTAAAATGTGAGTACCTACTACAATTTTGTTAAGAAATTCTATTTTCAATTTTTGTACGATAATTAATTCGAATGCCCGACATCCACTCCGCAGCCTCTCATCGCATGTCCCATACAGCAAGGTCGTCGCACCCTGATCTTCAGTACGGAACGATTGGCGGTGATCTCTTTTTATTGAACCCCTCGTGTACCAGTTAGTGACTCATCTCGGAAACTACTCGTAAACTAGAACAAGTTATGATAAAGAGATTTTCTCAAATCATTTAATCATTATTGAGAATAAAAAGAAGAATAATGTTTTAATACATGCCAAATACAAGTACAGGCCATAGTGCAATAGTTACTAGTATATATGATTACTAATATACTACAACAATGTAGATTTATGCGATCTGCGTAACTAGCGCTATTCTGAATGACCATATTGGTTCAGTATAATATAGGTATGGTTATTTTTTTATTATTTTTTCTTATTATAATATTGAACGCTGTGCATATTTGATGCATATTTCAATTATTTATCATTGTAATAATAACAAGACAATTTTTAAAAAGATTAATTCTATACGGAAATAACACTATTTTTATAAACGGATATTGTCATTATAAGTATATTTGTCTGAATAATATGACAAACATCTTTATCATAAATTACCTGTTGTATAAATTATCTTGAGTATTAAGGATAATGAAATAGAACCTGTGGTTCTCACGACGTGCGCGCACTTCTCACGCGGTCGCCTTACACTTCCTTCCTGTGGGCCCTGCGTCTGACTTTACTTGTTCGGATACGCGTGCGGGCTTGTTCGGACATTACTTAAGCTGATTGATTTAAAATTCTTATTTAATATACTTTACATAACACACTAAAGCGATAAGACACATAATTGTTTTGTAGCGATTTTATGTATGCGTATTTTTTTTATTATTATTATTATTATTAAAGCGATTTCGTATTTTTTTATTATTTAAATTACATAATGCTATATATATTGTATAGCTATAGCTATTGTATAATATAAATTAAGTATGTAACTTTGAAGTCTTTTTCACGCTTTAAAATTAAGCGTAGTATTTTTTTCAGTATGAATATATAAAATAATGAATTATATAAAAATATTTTTTTGTTTAGATATCCGAACGCATCAACCTCAAGGGTCACTCGGCGGTTGTAACCGATACACTTAAGGGCGATAATCGTTTGCCGCGCGACCGCTCCGGGAACTGCTCCTTCCGCCCCTTAACAGCTAAGTGACAAATCTTTTTTTGATTGTGAGAACTATGGTTAGGAAGCGTAGTTGGGAAGTCGCCGCCCGGGCCGAGTGCGGTAATGAGAGGGCTTTGAGAGGGCAAGTGATTTTTGTGTCCGGTGCTTCATGTTATAATATATATTGTGGTATCAAATTATTTTAATTATTATGAAAATAAAACAAAATACTACATTTTGAAGAAATACTCAGTAGTATATAATTCATCATCCATCACGATCACCAGGAACCTTAGAATCATGATCTCATTCTTTTCTGATCTCAATATCTCAATACAGTAAAAATACGATTAAATCGAATACAATAAATTATGGCGTATGTTTTGCCCAATATTTAATTATTAGAGGTTGCAACTAATAATAAAAAATGTATCATTAATAAAATAGTATTATTTTTATTAAATGCAGGTATATGTAAAAAAAGGAAGAAATTAAGTCGTTTCAAATTACTGTTCTAAAACTTAGATTAAAAAAAAAATACATGACTATATCCAATATTAAGATTAAGATAACCAACCCATTAATGAATTATTCATTGACTTACAAAAGTATATTTTTTTTACGTTATGATAGTGAACAATATTTTTTAATTAACAATGAAAGTTACAATCCTTTTTATACATTTAACCCCTTCACTGGCCGGCGATTCCTTGGAGTCTTTCTTTTGTGCTTGTGGCTAAGGACTATTGTTTTATCTCCGGTCACACGGTATCTTAGCAAACAAGCCACGGGACGGCAGCCATTGTTTTAATGTTATATTGTTCAAATACACCGTTCCCATGGGATATTGGGGCGATTATGGTGTTGAGGGGTAGTTCCTGGAATGTTTGCGATCATGTCTCCGTGCTGTGGTCAGAGGGACCATTTCGTGCATTTGTTACATGCTGTACAGTTACTTATTTGTTTTTATAAATGTCGAGATATCAGTTTAAAATGACTTGGGATGACAGTTCTTATCTTACTTTAGTAATGGTAAATTAAAAAAAAAATATTACACTCTAGATTCATTTCATTAAAAACTTAGTAGTTTTAGTAATAATTTTAATAAACTGAATCATTTAAAGCTAATTTTTAAACGAAAATAATTATTATAAAAATAAACTAAACGAGAAAAAAAAATACCGGCAGCATATATTTTTTGTATTAGTATTATATGCTAAAACTCATTTAACTCTTTTAAATACTTATGTATCACATGAAGGAAACAATTTTTTGTCAGGGAGACCATACTCGTATATTTAGATATTATAATTTTCATTTAGTTTTGACAATTTACTTTAAAAATCATATATTTCATGAGCATAAAACATAAAAATAACTGAATTTTATTTATTTTAGAACTACAATAATTAATTTTATTTATTAATTGTCTTCGTGCAAAAAAAATATAATAATACTATCTTATTTTTTAAGACAATAAAAAGATTACGATCATTGCATGCTTGTAAGTAATTAGGGTGTATACACATCGCCATAATACGCGGTATGTCCTGCGACGAAAATTATTACCGTTCATTCCCTAACTGGGTTGGCATTTTGACGTACGAGTAGACAGCTAGGATAGACATACAAACTGATAGATACGATCTAAAAACTATAGCTTTCTTTTAGTTTAAAATAAAACATATCTGAAAAGATATATGGAGTTATTGTTGATACTAAAGAAAAGTTTAATTTTATTTATTTCGAACAGTTTTATGACCCATATAATATTTATTTACTTCTGAGACTAGCATACATAAAAAAAGGATCTTATAGTTATATTTAAAATCATTTATAGATAGCATTGTATCAAATAATAAATAAAAATAAATAATCAAGTAATAGGTATAACAAATTAAAACGAAATAAAATACTTAATTCCCAAATATGAACTAATTTAATGACTAACTATATGTATTCTGAGGGTATGAAATTCACAGAAATAAAAATAATATTATTACTCGTAACAATACTATCGTAGCAATGAAACTGATAAAATATTTTGAATTATCTAAATATTGTCAAAGAAAATGTTTGTATGAATTAAGTGAGAAAAAATATTATACCTAATTTTATCATTACTATTTAATAAATATCAGCAATAAATTACATAATTCATTTCTAAATCTCTCTAAATATGTTATTTTTATTTATATTTATTTATTGTAACTCTAACTAGTCTCTACTTAGAGTAACACTAAATAAAAATAAAAATATTCCTCCAACTATTCACACCGTTATGAAACAAATACAAAATTGTCTATGTTTATTTTTTCTTAATTCTACAGAGTGTTGGCATCGGTGCGATATCATATACAGTTTTAGATATTATAATTACAACGGTCTGCCAAGCTGTCGCGGTGGCGTACCGGTCGCCGCGCGCGACTTGCACATCTGCCGCGTTCTGGACGTTGGTGTGGCATTATCTTTACTCCATATTATTTTATTAGTTCCGTTACGAATAAAACGTACCTTCACGACTGTTATCCTTGACGAGGTAGTCAGAGGTATTGCTAGATTTTCTTGCTTTTTATTATAAAATTCTGATTTTATAATGGACCCAATATATTCGAAATTAAAAATTGTTCCCCATAAAAAAACAATCATTGTTGATTAATACGGAGAGAGTTGTAGGATATTACGAATTTGAAAATTATCAACCAATGCACTCGTAATAATATTTTCTATGATCAAGCTTTAAGAAAAAAATAGCACAGTTCCGAGATCTAAGAGACGGACTGTTTTAAGAAAATGTTTATAATTATTTTTATCACATCAATGCGTAGCCTTTACATAATATTTATTTGTGTGAGTGGGTTGCTACATATTATATACGTATGTAGAGATGCAAAATGAGGTCCCAAATTAACATTTATATAATTCTATATAGCATATGTTTAGTACGTTTTACCATGTGTGTAGTGACTTAGCAAATACCTACTATCTTTGTTTTTAAAATTAACACCTTATTATTAAGGAAATAAGAATTAAAATGAACTTTCATTAGTCAATACGATGATGCTCCTTTACACGATCAGTTTCAATTCGGTGCCCTTCTCAATTAAACAACGACGTCTTGAAGGAAGCCGTACATTGTTCTATTTCAAAGTTCGAATTATCAACGTCATGCTGGCTGACAACGTCGTGAATAGGCAAGTTTGGATTTCGAATATCGAATTCAAGGGTTGATTGGTTGAGTTTTTGTAGCGCACTTCCGGGTTCCGAATTCAAATTTTACGATAGTGACGTGGATGTGGTCGAATGAGTCTAGAGAAATTGATATTTGGAATCTTAGATGTTTATTAGAGCGTCTGTCATCCGGTTTCGTAGGTGTAGTGGCGCGTGCACACTTAATTGCTTCATTTGTAGCGATAATGCTTTCAATAATGACGCGTGATCGATGTAGTTTTTTTTAATATCTTTACTTTAAGGTGTTCTGGTACGCTTATTGTTGAAATTTATAACTTACGAGTATTTCCAAAATGATTTCTTTGGGATGTATTATTAAATAAAACTACTAAATTAAGCTTTCTATATTTCAGTTTCTACAGTTTCGGTTATCCATTAATAATATTTAGTCAGGATAAACGATTTAATAAGTACTTCGCTATATGTTATATATAAAATAACATACGTCTTATATATTTAAATGTTAATAAATATAGTAAGTTTATAGATATGTTTTTTTTATTCATCCATAACCATAAAATCAAATCTTTTCACTTCATAATATTAGTCTATGATTAGTCACAGAAATAGACTACAGCTCGACTGGCTGATGTATTTCTAATGATAAAATATCAGTCTGAGTGCAAAACAAACAGACTGCAATTGGGCGACAGAAATACATAACAATCACGTTGTTAACGTAAACAAATTGGATAAAACTCATCATTTTATGCCTAAACGAATTACGGGCTAGCAAATTTTAAGCCGCGTCGGTAGTGTCCGCTTATTCAAACAAAATACCAACCAATCACGATTTTGTGAATTTGAAATTTGTTAAAGCCCAACGGTACTGCAGAAAACCAATAGCGAGTACATACGTAGGTAGGTACAGTACGTGGTAAACGCTAGGGATGCGAAAAATAATATAATCGATTACGGGAATATCGATTATTATTTAATAAAAATATTTTAAAAAGCTTTTACATTTATATTAATAGCATATGTTATTAATCGATTTTATTATTCCCAAAATCTATTAATCTATTAATCGAACTTATTGAATAATTAATAGACTTCTGGAATATAACTTTTTATAAAAAATTACAAATAAAAATAAACTAAATGGTCACTTTAATAACAAAAATGTAGGTACAACTGTCTACACTCAGAGGCCAATGGGCTGAAAAATTTTAAATATGTTAAGAAAACTGAAATATTATAAAAAAAATCAATCAATTATTACAAGATCATTGATTTTTTTTATCGAATGACACATCCCTAAGTAAACCTACGCACAGGCTAAGCAAACTCTCGTTTGTGTGGAACTGCACGCACACACGGCCAGTTCCGTCCATATACAGACACACACACAATGCGATATTGCAAATGGGCTAGTCGAATGTATTCGCCCGCCGGCCGCTGGGGTGGCTGTGGGGAGAAAGATGCGTTTTTGTGCTGTACTCTCCACTTTACCTACGTTTATAAGTAAATATGTACTTCTGAATGCGTACCCGATAGCGTTACACATAGATAGATAGGAGAGGTAGGATTGAGAGCTTCTTTGCTAGCGAATAGACCTCCACGCGGTCGCCCTTGCAAATTATCAAGGTTAATACTTTATAAATTCAAGGTAAAAGGTATCTTTTCAAGGTAACCTTAGAGTAACAGAATGAATATCGAAGGAGATATAAAAATAATAAATAGTTGATAACTAGTTGTTACTAGCGATTTCGTCTACTTTTCTATGCCCATCGACTATAGGCCAGGCTTTAGAGTTTTTTCTATTTGTTAGCCCCTAAGGGTCGTAGCGTGATGTTTAACAGCGTATAACTTACAAAAATTAGGCAACGAAACCTGACCAATTCCAGAGATAAGAATGATCCAACAAACACTTTACATAGCAGTGTAGCCTTTGCTTTATTTACGCCTTTTACCATAGACCTAACAGCATTTTGCCTTTCACATTTTTCCCATAGACCTAAGAGTTTCCGCAATAAAACGTAGAAAACATTAGTTGAACAATTACATAAAAGGCTTTGTGGAAAGTCTGCGTGGTCGTCTGTGCGGACCGTTAGGTAGGCTTTTTAAAAATAAACGAATAGATATTTTTAGTGACAGTCGGCAGACTAAGTGGCTTCAGGCCGAGGGAAGTCCAGTACTGTGAGTTAACCACACCTGACTGCCGATGCTCACGGCCGGTTTCACACTTCTTTCAGCGCTTTGAACCGGCCGAATGGAAAGCTACATGAAAGGCCTTACGTCGTCACTAAGAAAAAAAGTGAAAAAAGACCGCGAAAAATATGCACACAGCCGGAATTTGGGTGACCGTTCTTTCGTTAGCCAAGTTGGCTGACTATATTGTAGAGACAACTACTTTCTGAATTACTAATGAAGAAAATATTTTGATGGGTGACAGTTCTTTCGTTAGCCAAGTTGGCTGACTAAATTGTAGAGACAACTACTTTCTCAATTACTAATGAAATAAAAAATATTTTGATGGGTGACAGTTCTTTCGTTAGCCAAGTTGGCTGACTAAATTGTAGAGACAACTACTTTCTCAATTACTAATGAAATAAAAAATATTTTGATGGGTGACAGTTCTTTCGTTAGCCAAGTTGGCTGACTAAATTGTAGAGACAACTACTTTCTCAATTACTAATGAAATAAAAAATATTTTGATAGGTGACAGTTCTTTCGTTACCAAGTTGGCTGACTAAATTGTAGAGACAACTACTTTCTCAATTACTAATGAAATAAAAAATATTTTGATAGGTGACAGTTCTTTCATTAACCAAGTTGGCTGACTAAATTGTAGAGACAACTACTTTCTCAATTACTAATGAAATAAAAAATATTTTGATGGGTGACAGTTCTTTCGTTAGCCAAGTTGGCTGACTAAATTGTAGAGACAACAACTTTCTCAATTACTATTGAAATAAAATATTTTGATGGGCGACAGTTCTTTCGTTAGTCAAGTTGGCTGACTAAATTGTGGAGACAACTCCTTTCTCTATTACTAATTTAAAAAATATATATTTTGATGGATGACCGTTCTTTCATAAGCTAATTTAGCTGACTAAATTGTAGAGAAAACTACTTACTATGATACCAATTAAAAACAAAGAAATTAATATAAAAAAAAGTCAATAATATATATAAAATGGAATAAGTTTAATGACTAATAGGTATATTATGGTTCCTAATGAAATATGTTTGTCACAAATAAATTAGAAACGTTCGAAAATATAAGTATAAAAATCCCCAATATATAAATTAAACAATTTACCTATCAACATCAAAATTTTTATGGATATATTATTGAATAATACAATACAATCTTTCATTTGATATGAGTCCGCCATTGTAATAAGTTAATTGTGTCCTATTATTCATAATTCATCGTACAATAAACAATTCTTACTTATAACTAAACCAAATTACCATTAATTATTCAAAGTAAAACTTAGTGTATCGTACGACTGCTTACTCAAAATAACCGCTAAGTGACTCAAATTAAATGCATTGTTTGCACTATCCATTTATTTTAGATTAATTCGTTACTCCTATATGTAGTACTCGTAGGTACGTCACTTCCGTAGTACACGATACGAATACAAAGCAAAACTCGTAGTGTCCACTCGTCTGACGGGCCCAACACGAATTTTCACACACACACAGCCTCTAGTTCAGTTTTACCGCACACTGCTGCTCCTATAAAATTTATGGCGCACACTTTTGCAGCAGCTCGGCTATGGCAACATAGAATTGTGAAAGGGGGATGGAGCTGGTCAGCCATTTCGTGTCGACGAGATTTATAACCTCTCTGTGAACGCTAACTTCAGTAAGATACGTTTGCAACTGACATTTCGATGTTGGCGGGAGGTTTATTTCATCGACGCACTTGAACGTTAATTAAAAAAACATTTTTAAATTTAGAATCGATTTTCAATTATTATGTCATAATGTGCAATTGGTCAGTACGACACGTAAGCCTAGTGTGGTGACTAACCAAAAATGTGGGTATACAAATTGAAATTATTTGTAATGCGAACTCTTTTCTTGTAAAACTAATTTAAATTGTAACATTGTTTTGGCTTTGTAATAATTATTTGCAAAGACATAAAATGTACTATTACAGATTGTTATCCCAAATAGCAGTCAAAAGTAATGGCAATTATTGATGTCGCAGCAAACATAACACTTGAAATGGCACATTTCGGTGAGTATAGGTATCCAACGTAGCAGAAGGATAGGCTACCGCCGTCTCTTAAAATAATTTAGTTTGTCATTTCCATCCCCGAAAGTTAATAAATTTAAAAATTATAAAGTGATCAAAAAAGTTCTTATTGTATAGATCAAATTCTAAATTATTACATTTCGGCGTAAGTAGTAATACAAAAACATGACGCTCGCTATTGTTATGTTATTCGAAATTCAAAATATAGATATATCTGAAGATTTAGATATAATCTGTACCTACTAAAAATAGTGCACGCAACGAATTTCGAAAATGGAAGGCTACGTAGTGGGCATAACGCAGCAGTTGGGGCCATTATTTCAAAATGTACGTTAGGTGGGGTGATGGGGGCAGTGGTACGGGGTCAGCCTGGCTGTTTGTCTATCGCCGCGTTTTCCATTCACCGGGTGAATTTTCCGAAGCCCATTGCGCTTCCGACCCCCACCGAGCCCCCTTTGAGCCGTCCTCTCCGTATTTTTATTAACGGAATTATAGCGTCTGAATGAGTTGTGCCTACTTATATTGATTAGTCTTCTAGTACAGCGCTTGTTCGAGTGTTGCCATTGAAATTATAATCTGATATTGATAGCAGTCTCTTAATTACATTTATTATTGACATTGATTTTAATTGGGTGGTCAAATGTTTCATTTACATAATATGTATATATACACGTTATATGTTATTTAGATAGTGGTTATACCTATTCAAATATTAATAATAAATCAATGTTTTACTCAGTTGTTTACAGTATACAATAAGCATAGAAAACAAAAGAACTAAACCACAAAATTACCACAATACGGCATGTTAATTTCAGTGTGTATGATAAAGTACTTATTATGTGTAACGGTATATTTACCATGATTACCTTTTTGTGTACAATTATAAACCGTGAAAAAAAATTGCGTCTGGTACCTATTACGACTGCCATGTTATAATTATAGTCTAATTTTTTTAGACGTTACCTAGATTTGGCTACGAGGTAGGCAAAAATGTAAAAAGTTGTCTCAGTGGTAAAAGGTCAGTCTCACATATTTCAGCTTAGCAGCTTACTTTGTACTCTGTATTTTGGTTAAAGCATCAGATAAAGTATAGATATATAAGAGGCATAAAATCTTATTACTCCGGAATACCAACGGATTAAAGGTATGATGAATGTTATATACTATAGTAACGTCTGTAGATGTAATAATAAGATATCTATAAGTATTATTGTGTACAGACGTTACCAGTTATCATCAGGTAGGTTGTCACGTTGTTTGTCACTCGTATGACATAAAAAACGTTCTTTAAAAAATCACGTTCCAAAATTTAACACTATTTCCAAATATTGTTCTATTATTATCTTTAAAAACCAGGTTCCGAAATTAAAACACTATTTTCATTGTGTTCTATTTATAATTTTCAAAAATGTTCACGGTTTGAATATCGAACATGCATAGCGTTGGGGGCGTATTGGACATCATTCAACTGAAGGTGATCAGAAACTCATAACGGACACGTCATGTCTTATCATGGAGGCGAAAAGTTGGGCCACGAAATAAGGAAATGGAAGCTCAATTCAGCGAACTCGGTGTATTGTTATTAACCATATGTTATTTAAGCTTATTATTTTGCCAATAGTATAAATACTTGTGGATCAATGTGTGATTATACTGATTATAGACCACATAAATTCCTTTATTATAGTAAAATTTTGCGTAAAAACATAACACATGTTATTTTATGGAAGTTAAATTGAACAAATATTAAATTCGTTTCTAATTTATTTATAATTACAATTTTCTGCTATTATTGTTATTTGGTATATATAATACATAAATATCGTGCAACATAAACTATTTCCTGATAAACAAAGTCGCTTTGTTTCAACAATAAATACCCAGTAGGTTTCATAATAAACCGCAATTTTTTTAAATACGTTTACTTGACTGATATCCGCCTAGAAGTATTGTTTATTATTAGGTATACTTGTTCTTCATATTATTCATGAACTTGAACAGTTACTAATATAAAAGAATATTACTAATATACATCATCAAAAACAGTTGGTGACTGTTAGTTCCTAATGTTGATTATGGCCACACAAAGCACGTCGAGTTGCGATGGGTTTGCATTGATATGCGATAGCTTCGCTTTTGGCATTCGATATTCAAAACTGCGTTCTTGATTAATGTTCGATTTAACGGTTTTACATTACTAACTGGCAACTAGCAAATTCAAAATTCAAATTGAGAATGAAAAAACAATTTGAACTTTTGAATTTTACATAAAGATATTAATTAAAATAAATATATGTGACGTAATAAAATATTATGAAGAAAGGAAAGAAGTTATAACAAAATCGGCAACAAATAAAAATATATCAACCGTTTTCTACTATGAGTAATAATATGACGTATTACGAGTTACAAGCATATAGGTGAAACTTGATGTGAACATAAAAATAATATGGAAAGTTGCTAGTAAAGTCTACATTTACATAGATGTTTTCTTACCATTAATATGATTTTTGTACACCTATCCGATGTGAAATACGCCAGAGGCCTGCGATGGATCTGGAATAAAAAAAAAATACCGTCATTATAAAGTTAACAAATTTAACACCGCGCGAGAACTATCAGTAAACTATTTTTTTTAAATAAATAACTCAGTACATATTAGATAGAGTCATTAATTCAGACGTAGAGCTTGTGCTCAAGGTAAACAACTGACAGAAATAGATTTTTTTTACGATTTTGTCACGTGACTTTAAAGATATAGATTTAAAATATATCTTTTTTGAAGTCTTTTTTGTTGGAACAAAACAAGCACTACTTGTAAATCAGAAGCTCTGTCCCGTAGATTATCTTGCAGTTATTTTGTTTTCATTTAGCATTTCTGTCAATTTTTTCTTTTACTCGTTTACTACTCGTGTAATGGTTTAAAATCTTATAAATTTTTGAGTATACAAATAAAAAATACAAAGACAATATTATTATTTTCTTTGCATTTATATATATTATAGGCCAATTTTGTTATAATATCAAGTTGCCTAAACTAATCATTATAAAATATTAAATTAAATGTTTCAATAACAAACAGTAGTTTTGGAGATTAACGCTTTCAAACAAACACACCCTTCTGATTTATTTTTATATATAGAAAGTGTCCACTGCCAAAGCTGCTAAAGTAGCATGTGTAATATAACTAAGCCATCTTACCTTCCCTACGTTATCGATAACTTATCGATATCGATCTATAGGGGTGAGCACGTGTACGACCACCCGGCGAGGGCGCGTGCGCGCGCGCCGTTTTTTGTTTACATCCGAAACAATCTTGGGTTCGATGCCCGTATGAAAGTGCTGCATTAGATTTTTTTGTGAATTACAATTTATCACTTTTTGGGCGTATCTATTGTTTTTGTTCAGGTATTCTAAAACTATGCGAAATTATATTTTCAGCGACCATTTCAGTTTGCACTATCAAGTATAGAGACCGTTATGTTTCACACAAAATCGAATTTATTCGTAAAGGGACTTTAAGTTTGGAATATTGTAAAAATTCTTGGCGTTCCATTTTATTAATAAAATACACATTCCAAATTTGAAAAGCGAACGTACCGCGTTCGATTTTAAAACTTTTATTTTTTAACTATTATTTTTGCCAATTTAAACATACAAATCTTACCTTCTTTTGAAATTTCAAGAATTTACAGCAAAGGCTCTCAAATTTCGAGTTCTGCTTTTTGAATATAAATTAAGTACCTAAAAAAAGTTGCTACTTATCACTGATAATGATGATTGTAAAACTGAAATATAAATTCCTTTAATACTAAAATAAAATAAAAATTGTGTATTACTTTTCTAATAAATCTTAATATACAATATTAGACATTACAATGTATGCATGTTAGTACAAATTGCTTCCGGTTTTTTCAATTAACTACTTCAGAAGTGGCAATAAACGATCAATGATGCGCAGGCGCCCGCCTCCGACACCTGGTAGGCAATTTTAACTTAACCTTTGTGATACTGTCAGTATATATTTGAAGACTGATTTATGAATGAAATGAATGATTTACTGTTAATTACGTAAGTTCTAGTATGACTGTAAAAATCATCAACGATCGAATCTTCTCTGTATCCATCAAATATTAAAAAAATAAACATATACATTTTTTTTATTACGACGGTGATCATACGGTTTGATTACGGTTTTCACTGACATGTAGTAAGAAGCTTGTCTTAACATTTAATTTGTTTAATTCCGATCGCGTAACAAAGAGAAAAATTAAACTTATTAGAATAGAATAGAATAGAATAGAACTTATTAAAATCCGTTGAGTAATTTAAAAGATCTAAGCGAACAGACAGCGAAAGCGACTTCATTTTGTACTATGTAAAGATATCGGAATAGCACGCGAAAAACCGCGCGGCCAGCTAGTGTTTCATGAATTACAATTCTAGTACCTATATAGGTAAGTATAAAATTATATGACATTGTAATTAAATTAATAATAATATAAAGTAATTTATATTATAAATTAATGTGTATTTATATTTCTTTGTGTAGTCATCCGTAGGTATAACTGTATCCGTAGTTTCCTGAATTTACTTTCCTTACAACAAAATCCGTTTTAACATCCGGGCGTAGTCGGGGTGGATTACTAGTGTTTGTATATTTGGATAATTTTATTCAATCTCCTGAATGGTTTCGAATGAAATTTGATTAAATCTAGATTAATATTTTACAATTAATATTTTAGAAATTCAAAGGATATAATCTAACTAATACACTATGAACTGTATAAATATATGTACATATATATTTATTGGCTGTTATGTGCGATTTCGTCTGCATAAAATTTCAACCCATTTTCCGATAATTTTATGAAATAAAAAACTGCCTATATGCGTCCTGGTAATATAATCTACTGCGTATGTTTATATCAATTAAGATACGTTCAGCCGTTTAGTCGTGAAAAGGTAACAGACCTTCTCGTTTATACTACTAGCCGTTACCCACGACCTCGTCTGCCTTTTTTGATAAAAGATAGCTTATTAATTTTTGAGATACAATCTATATTCGTATAAATTTTCATTAAGGTAACCGACAAAAACTTTCAAACTTATAATACTAGCTGTGCCCGCGGTTTCACCCGCGTGAAATTTATAGCCTATATGTTATTCTGATATACAAACTATATTACTGTAAAGTTTCATCAAAATCCGTTCAGTAGTTTTTGCGTGAAAGAGTAACAAACATCCATACTTACAAACTTTCGCGTATATAATATTAATAAGATTAGTATGAATAAAACAAGAAATATAACCTCTGGCAGAGATTGACATAAACAATGCAATACGATATATTTAAGACGATTAAGAAAACATCTTTAACTGACAAATTCAGTTGCGAAACGAAATCGAAACCAAACCAAACATCTGTGCAATATAATAGAATTTCTAAATTCAATTGTACAATATATTGATCCACATTAACTATACTGGATCACGTACCACCATTGTGATCGGATGTGTAAGCACGAGACGATTGAGAATAAATATCGACACCTTGCAATGAAAAAAAATCTATTAAACTCAACCACTATTCTTCAATGATAATGAGTATTTTAATGTTCCCAAAAAAAAGTTGATTATATTTGTATTGGTATTTTGAATGTTGGATTCTAAATTCAAAAAATTGTCCTAAAAATATTATGTAACTTTAATTTTATGTTTCATTACATTTTCTTTGCATTCAAATAAATGCTTCCAAATTCAAAATTTTTTTTAGAAAATAAATTTAAATTGGATTTTTTTATATAAAATATAAAGTATTCAAATTAATTGCTTCTAAATTCAAAATGTATATTTTGAATGGTAATGGTTATCTATACTAATATTATAAAGCTGAAGAGTTTGTTTGTTTGTTTGAACGCGTCAGTCTCAGAAATTACTCGCTCGAATTTAACAATTCTTTTTGTGTTGGATAGTCCATTTGTCAGGGAAGGCTTTAAGCTACATATATAACATTACGCTACGGCCAATAGGAGCGGAGCAGCAATTAAAAATATTGCAAAAGGTGGAAAATGAAACGCAGACAAAGTTGTGAGGATGAGGTCTTTATAACATTATTCAATTTCTACATGATATCAATTAACTGATTAAATTATTTGTCCGATATATATAATAACTTTGTTGTTTAGTAAAAAAAAAGAAGCACTGTTCTCCTTCTCTGTAATATAACCACAATAAGTCTAATACAATTCACATCTGTACTATTTTTTATTATATGTATATTATTATTCTTAAATAAACCTATCAAAATTGAACCGAATGTATCTCTAAGATATCAGATACCATTGTCAGTTAATTCTGTCATTGAATCGACGTAAAACGTCACTAGTGCATAATTTGTATCCAATTCTTTAATCTAATAGCTCCCATACATCACTATCTAAGTATGTACTATAAAAAAAAATATAGTTTGTAGAGAATACGAAATATAAACATTTTATTGATCAAATATGTATTAATAAATAATCTATATTTATTAAGTATTATGTAAATTTATTTTATTTATTATATTATATATTATTTATTTATTATATTATATAAATTTGTAAAATGTAGTATATAAATTCAAGCGTTATAATAACCGGAAAAATAACAAGGACACTCAGCATCCGACAGTAATACACATTCGCATTGACATGCGGGCGTTTGTACAAATTGAAGGAACAATTCTTGGGCCCCTTGAGCCACAATAGACCACTAAAATTGGACTACTTGGCCCAAATTACCAGTATACCGTCCCGCATCTTTGCCCCCCGGCGCGACACCAACAAATTGACTCTTAATGTTTTTTTTTTTGCAAAACCGGGCAAAGGAATTGTTGCACCGGAAGCCGAGAATTACACAACTATTAAAAGAAGCTTGACAGTAACTGGCCTAAATGAATAAACATGTAAATTGATAAATTACATGTTACCAGATCGCTTTATTGTACAACCCTTTCGGTTATCTCGTCATTTGATACATCCGAATGCAAGCTGTCATAACATAAAATGTATCGTGTTATTAGGGCGCGTTCACACGCCCACTTGTAAGATTGTGACGTCGACGGAAGTGACGTAAGGAGGTCGTCGCCGTCTTGAATGAACGCACACATTTTCGTGCATACGACTGTTGTGTGTGTGTGTGTGTGTGTGTGAATGAACGTATGCGTTGTGTTTACGTCGTGATTGTGTTGCGAGATTCAGACTATTGAGATTGACGGCTGCCAGTAGACAAACAAAGCCGATAGACAACATGCGTCTAATTGAAAGATGTCCGTTATACTTCCGGTCGTCGTATAAATTGAGCACACCAGTTTTAAAAAACTATTGACTAATGAAACATACGAATACAAACTCGCAGTAATGTCTCACTCGAGCGCTTTTACGACAATTTCGATGTAGAAAATTGTTAGTCATTTCCGAATTATAATGAGCGAACGCTTATATGAGTGATGGGGGCATTGGACCTCGTGCCAAAACCATATTACACCTACAGAATTTTCAGATCGTCCGTAAATTTCTTTTCAAACTAATTTGAACTCAGTAACTATATGTTAAGTGTTAGAATTTCGATTGTTGTGTGTGTATGAAGAGGGTAACGAGGGGTGTCAGTGGCGGGGCGCGGGCAGGTGTGAGGCCAGATGTCTTGAACAAATTGCCGTGCCATAAGGTACGTGCGGTGTGGACACACCCTTACCTTTGTTGGGCGCTTGTCGTGTGCCAAGTTTTAATTTTATGCTTGATTACGGAACGAGATCGGGGCCGACTAATTAATGCTTTCGAGATGAATGGCAGACTTCGTTCGGCTTGTCAATTCTTTCCTTGAAATATACAAGCGACGAAATTAATTGTTGCATAAATAATGATACCAGCTCTTAATTGATCTGTAATATACGGCCTCGATGGTCTAGCGGTTTAGCACACCGCCTTACTTCCGATGGTCGTGGGTTCGATTCCTCGCACGATACAAACATTTGTATTCATGAGTATGATTATTTGTATCGGTCTAGGTATTTTCTATGTATAATATGTATGTATTTACTAAAAAAAACTATGTATTTGTATCAGTTACCTAGTAGATACCAATAACACAAGCTTTATCTAGCTTAACATGCGTCTAGAGGGTGGTGTGTGAATTCTCCTGAAATTATTAGATATTATATGTTTTTTATAGATGAAACAATGTTTAACTAAACTTTGAACGAAATCGTATACGTGGGTACATCTCAGTTATTTCAGCCGCTTTGTTAAATATATTGCGATTGAAGAGTGAGATAAAACAGGGAAATTATCCGTTTTCTGACACGGATGTATTATATCTTAGCGATATCATAGGCATCACGTGATGTCCGTAGTCTTTTCATGTGTCTAGGCGATGGTTACCACTTAGGTACTAATAGGTGAGCTGTCAGCTTATTCCATTCTAGTTATGTAAAAACAGTATATTTGAAGTTAATCAATTATAAAGAATTTATCGGATATTTGCTCTTCAATATTATTCTAAATTCTAAACAAAATATACCATTCGAAAAGTTCTAGTAACAGAATAAAACATGAATTCACACATCTTGCTTTAACTGGCAGTTTCATAAAAGTGAAAATTAAAAAAAAAGTAAAGGTAATCCGTATTGTCTTTGTCAGGTCCGCGTGCTGCCCACCGGCCGGCGCACAGATAATCAAAGGTGGATGGGATGACAAAGCTATCTCGTACTTTTTGGTCCTTCGTTCGTGTTGCTTATGTTTCATGCCTCAGTAATTGACTTTCGATTTAGATAGACTTTGAGTGTTCTATACGATTTTTATTTTGAATCGTTTTTTATTACATTCTGTATAACAAAACATACATACTATAACCGCAAACTATAATAAGAAACAATGTAAATTCGAAAATGTTTATTAAGAGAATGGACATAGCTTTCTTTTATTTAAAAAATATGAAAGTAAATCGCCTGTAATATCTATTTATTAGCCGGTATTTATTTTACCTGTTAGGTATCTTCTCGTCTTTTATTGAGATCCGTTCAGCCGCTGAGTCATGAAAGGGTAACAGACAGACACACATATAATATTAATATGAATAATATCGGGTATTCTCCATATTAGGTAGATTATCTCGCGGTAGTCTATAGACACATCAAAATTAATTTAATAGAACTACAGTGCTTGTTTATAACTAATTATTATTTATATTATGTACTTTCTGTTACCTTTTTTGATAGTATCAGTAGTTTAAAAAGAATTAAACATAATATTTACAAAATATTTTAAGGCAGTTTGTGCCGTGTGCTTCGCCTGTCCGAATTTTAAAACAACAACAATAAACGAGTATAACAATATACAGTAACGTCATTGATGGCCGGTAACATTTCTTGGTACGCCGCATTCCAAATTTGAAATTAACCGCCAAAATTCGCGTCGCGTCAAACGTCGCCCTATTACGCGTGGATGCAACCCCCGCGAAAGGTGCGCTCACAAATGGGGGGGTCCAACCACCCTATTATCTTTAACATTTTGAAGTCTGTTTGCAAGATAAAGGCAAGGGGAGTCGGGGGGTGAGCTTTCTTTATTCTTCACCCGGATTTATTATTATTTTTTAGATATTATTACAGTGATTGTATGAGCGGCGCGTGCGCACATGTCCGTAAGAGGGCCACCCCAACAGAAATGAGTTGTGCGTAATGTAATGCTCTTACTTATTTATTATGTTTGGATTATTGAAGGTTATATTAGTGGTTGGTATTATTATTAGGATGAATTATTTTAAAAACAATACTTTTAATACGGTATACCTAGGTAATAGCGATAAGGCATGGGTGTCTGCATAGAAAGACAATAGATATATTAAATCAGTTGCAAAAGAAATGGATATAAAAATAAGTGTAGGAATCGTCTTAGTATTCATATCCATACCTAATGTAGAGTTTTTTGTTACATCGTTGTAACTTTGAGTTAAAGAAAAATATTCATACAGTTATCATACAGACATATTGAATAGTACAAATACTGAAAACTATTTTAAACCGTATACAAAAGCATTAAGGTTGAAATCGTTTGCGTTCAATAAACCTTGCAAGACAGTCAATTTCTTAAGTTTATTTTAGTTTCTATTCTTAACTCTGTTCTTTGGAATTAAGATTTATATTCGATTGGTAAACTCAAGGCACGTGTTATGAGATACGATCGATGCACATGCTGTTTGATCCGGCTATCTAATGTGTTTTGTGGGCGTATCAAATGTCATAGTAAGCGGCGCCTAAGACCAGACCAGGTGTTATTGGGTCATCTGTTAAAAAGAGAAAGATATCCTGTTTCCGTGATGGTAATGTAAGAACGCATTGTCTTAATTTTTGTTTCTTTTCTATTGATAAAAAATAAAAATAATAACAATTGTGTAACTTGACAGTTCTAAAATTAAGTAGCTTTTTTTTAATTAAGATAGTGTAACTGGGTGATAGGGATAATGTCCCAAAATTTTAACGTACGTAAGGTGCAGAAAGTTATTGGTACTATTTTATAAAAATAAATTATTTTGACTTTGATTTTTAATATATTTTGATTAGAGAATAATTAAAGTTAATATATTACGTATGTCAGTAATGAAGATTTATAATCTGTTACACTTTAAATATCTTCAGTATATGGTATTAATAAGAAATACAAAGAAGTATACGTAAATGCTTTGGCGATTCATTAAGAATAAAATATACAACATTCAAAATCCGAACAAAAATAAAAAAAAAACTAAACTGTAACTAAGAATTACAAATCGAACGCGCCCTTCAAAATATCGATCCAATATGGCGGTAATCCTGTAGACAAAGTACTCGGCGCCCACTACACAAAGTACAATAGTTACTTACCCCTCACTTGCCACCTTTGACCCTGCGCGCACGCAGCTGCAAGATGGCTACCAGCGGCAGGGGAGTGCATCGCGATCGATAAACACGATTGTTGTATTACAGAGTAGCATTCTCGGTGATTTATAGCATAAAATCAAAAGAAGTAGGCATAATTACTAATATAATTGAGTAACTGTGAGACGTAACAAGATTCAAGAATAAAAATTTATAATTAATACTTAGATTTATATACTTAGGTATATTTATAAAATTGTTTATATGTATTTACCATCTATCAATATACAGCTAAGACCAGTATGTGGAAAAAACTGCTTGGAAAATATGACCCTACTATTTTCCAAAACAGCGGGCAACTAAGAATTCTTTAAAATTCTCATCGAAACAGAAAATGGTGTTGTATAGGTAAAATTATGAAAACAAACTAGTTATTAAAAAAAGATATGAAATACACAGAGAAATTAACTAAAAACATGTATGACTAATATGAAAAAAATAACTTATATTATACAAAGTAAATATTAAATAATGGCCGATATCGATAAAGATCATTAATTTACATTCGATTATACTATACCATAAACAATCGCCATCAGAAATTCGATCTGTTTCATGGTAGAAGACGTCAAACAAAACCATCGTTCATCCATCATGCGCGAAACATCTTTTAGCAAAAAGTCGTAGAACACGCGCCCGTGCAGATGCGTTCCATTCAAGTTGCGAATGCATATTTTTGGTGAAGATTACTCATCTATACACGAAAGATATATGATTTTTTTTAACAACTTTCTTGACTCCCAAGCAGTGTTTTTTAGAATTTCTGTCTTTTGATCTGTGCGTTTATTTTAACAGTCGCAAAAATCCTAAATATGAATTATGAACGTACGAAATCAGGGTATACTGTTTGCATATATATAAATAAAATTAAGATGATCTTCTCTATACAGGCACTGCGCCCCTATACCACTCGTTATTGAATGAGATGCAACATGCGAATAAATGCTAATTTATAGTCATATTGATTTCACATCTGCCGACATGTTCTTGCAATTTATTTCTGAGGATATAATTTAATGTTATGCAGAGATATCATGAATCATAGATAGATAGATATATATACAAATTATTATCTAGCACAAAATTCTGATACATTTTTGATCTTATTTTTTGTACATATTTTTTAAGTATACAAAAGAGTAAACTTGTTGTTGTGGTCCAAATATGAATCGCCATCACAGCATCTACTCACGCCAATTGTGAAATACTGTCTAGACGAATTTCGTCTTCATACCTTTATATATACAATATATATTTAAACTAAATAAGCTTTTCTCATACAGAGTAATATTATACACCGGAAAAATTAGGTTCTTTTGTGAGTAATAGATAAATATACAAATACATAACCAATTTTAATAATTCTTTCAGCAATACAACTGACCTACATAATCATCACCAATTATTATAAGTTGTATTTTATAAAAAAAAAATAGATAGAGCTCTGCGGTTATTTTTATATATATCTACAATCAATATACATATGCGAAATAGAATCCGTGCACTAGTATTAAAAAGTTCGGAACACGTGCAATCAAACCCAAATAGAGGTAGATATTAAATATGAACTTGACAGGACGCAGATTGGGAGCAAAAAATACTGTATCAAGATGACCTACTTGAAATTTGCACCTTTCTATAAGAAAGAGTTTCTATTGTGGACAACACCTTGCCGACATATGGCGGTACCCGCATGGTACAATCATTTTTTGCTTTTCCATAATAATTCTTGAATGAATTCGCTCGAAGAAATTGGGGCATCCATTGTGTG
This sequence comes from Achroia grisella, assembly GCF_030625045.1. NCBI lineage: Eukaryota > Metazoa > Arthropoda > Insecta > Lepidoptera > Pyralidae > Achroia > Achroia grisella. Next base: position 2,271,994 of record NW_026713028.1, on the reverse strand, counting down.
AATTCAATTTATCTAGTACACAATAACAAACGTAATGACTATAGTACTCGTATATAATATTTATTGCGTTTAAGCAAAAACTAAACGCAACTTTACTTACATTATAGCTATAGACAAACAACAATTAGACTGTTATACAGTCTAATATATACTATAGTCTAAAACCTTTGCCTACATGGTCCTTTATCTATACGGTAATTAAAAAATAAACAAAATTCAACCAATCAGATTCAGTTCGCCTTCCCGCCGAATGCAGAACATTCAGTAAATGCATCTTTGTATATTGTTTCTATATATTGCAGTATTAAAAAGTGTTTTATTATGAAGATTAATCTTTTATTTTAATGCAATTTCCATATTTTAGTAATCGGACAAATTAAGTTTGATGAAATATAAAAATACCTAACAATATTTATGCAATTTCCAGGTTATACTTACTAATAAGTTCACTTATTAAAAATAACAATCGAAGAAATACAAATACTAAGTAATTGAATAAATTGAAGTTTGTAGAAATAAAAAAAGAGCTAACAACAATCCATTCAGCTGTTTTCTTGAGTATACAAGCATTAGTAGTAGCTATTGATGTACACTGTCTACGAAGTCATTTACGTGTTGTGTTTCGGTTGAAAGGTGAGATAAGGCAGTGAAATTACAGGGTACAGAGGTATGGACATCTTAGTCATCTGGTGCTGTTCTTGTATAGCCAGTTAACACTTACTATCAGGTGGGCTGTCAGTTTTTTGTAATTCCATTTACGTAAAAAAAGTATACTGAACATTACAATCGCAAGAATTCAAAATAAGAATAAAAGATTCCTGAGATTAGCAAGCTAGGGATGTGCCATTGTTCGCTGATTCGATCGATTGTTAGACCCTCTCGCATTAAATACTTTCTAGGGTCGATCCATCGATTGTGACGACATAATAGAGAAAGGGGTCTGCACCTTTACTATGCCGGTACCAAACGTCGCGTGCCTGATGGCACATGGTGCGTTTATGACCGATTTATTCCGTAAATGGTATAGCTTTGTTAAGAATACAGTTAAATATGGATTTCATATTTATAATAAGACTAGTGGTGATCACATCTTTGTGCGAATTATATTTGTGAATTGTTACCTATTGATGAAATTAGTTATTTCATCCTTATTTATATTTTCCTATTCATTTTTATATTTTCTTAGCTTACTATATATATCTATAGTCTAATTTTCATAGAGAACTCGTTATGTAATATTTTATATTCTTGGTTTTTTGTAGTTTGTAATTTTCAATGACTAACTCGTTCTTAAGGATACAGTCCTTAAGAACGTAGTCATTAAAAATTACAAGATTGAAAGAGATATAAAAATTGTAAGATTTTTACGAGAATAAAAACAATGATTGCCGTTGGTAAAGACGTGTACATTACAACAATATAATAAAGGAAGAAAATATTTAAAATACCTATATTTAAAAACTAATTATTATTATACCTAGGTATGTATAAAAAGGTGCGTTATACACAGTCATATTTCTCGAATTTTTACAAAATCCCGTAATTTAATAATTTTTAATAAATTATTATCCTAATGCGTCTTTAATTACAATATTACTGTAGATATATAGTAATGAGAAATAAAAAATACTTAACATTAGCTACCCACCCCGACTTCGCACGGGTGTACATGTATTATACATATAATCCTTCCTCTTGAATCACTCTATCTGTTAAAAAATCCGATTCAAAATCCGTTGCGTAGTTTTAAAGATTTAAGCATATCATACATAGGGACGGACAGACAGCAACAGCGACTTTGTTTTATACTATGTAATGATTGACGTTTTGTTATCAGTCGGGTAATATAATGGTAGTGTGTTATGTTTTTATTATTGATTTTATGTATTTGTTATGCATAATTTTATAACAATATTAGCATTCTGCGCTCCTATTCTAAATATATAAACTATAAGTGTGCGAAATTTCATACTACTCCGTCCATGCAATTTTCATAAAGAGGGGTACAAAGTTTTATTCTTTTATTAATATAATGATTACGACTATTTAATTGCAAACAATAATTTAGTATCACTAATTGATTAGGCATGCATTAAATGTTGCAAGGTTATGCATTAGCATGTCAGTATGTCACATCCGACAATCGATAACAAACAATATTCTAACATTCAATAGTCAACTTTATCATTTACATAATATAAACTAATTTAACATTATCCAAAATTATCTCTGAATATCCTAGATTGCATGTCTGATATTCAAAAGTCAACTTTATTATTTACGTTATATGGATTAATTTAACATTATCTCAATCTTTCTGATATCCTGGAATATATTGTTTAACATTCAAAATTCAACTTTATAATTAACAACATATAGCTTAATTTTTTATTATTCTAATCTATCCCGATTAACCTATATGACCAAATACACTTGACCTTTTTTTTTAAAGTAACAATTTGATATTACAGGTCAAATTATGATTGTCTAATACCACCCTTATACTAGTATGTTACACAGCATCTGGTTGAATAGTCGTTATGTCTCAGTGTGACATTTGGTGCAACCCTTAAATGCTCGTTGAAAGTTTTTTAATTGAACATTACGGTTTTGGAATAACAATGTTGTTTATTGGATACCTTTATTTGCATATTATTTTGCCCTGATGCCCGCTGCCCCTATTCCTATACAATAAAGCAAATATACTTTATACCTAAATTAAAGGTTATAAGATCACCGGTCATATAAAGTTGTCGGAATAGAAAATTCAAATACCTAAAGAAATTTTATTAAGATATAACTAAGAACCACTTCGATCAAGTCAAATCTAAAAAAATCTCATCAAAATCGGTCCATCTATATAGCTATGAAGCCACAGATAGATAACTAAATTCCCATATTACGCCTCCTGGACAACGTAACATAACAATATGATGATGGTGATGATGACGACGGCGATGTTGATGATGATGGTGATGATAATGATTGTGGATTTCTGATATCTATAACCGGCTTAGAGTTTAGATACTCCAAATTCATAATACCCCTCTTAGTAGGTTAGTAATTGTATCGTTAATTAATTGAACAACTATAACAATAATAGATACTCGACGCTAATAAAATAACTTAAATCACATCGCCCCTTTCGATTAAACTGCATACATTCATTATAGGCGGTGTTGTACAAGTCATAAGCGAATTGAGCGGAAATTTTTGTACTACTGAAAATTATGCAACCTCTTTTCTCCGGAGAGAGGGAGTTATATTATGCCCCGAATATATTTTGTTATTTTGTGAAATTAATGTAATGTTAAATAAATGTATTGTTATTAGCGATGTAATATCAATACAAGATTATAAATAAAGTAATACTGTATTACTACGAAAAGCTTGGTAAGCTTTTTTTAGAAAAAATTGAATAAAATAATATAGTTTAACGTCAAATTTTATTTAAAATCAATGCCGTTTCCTCGTGAAAGGAGACATACTGAAAACATACTTTTGTATTTATAACCTTAGTACGAATAAATAAATAACTTTAAAAATTCATTACTTAATTGATTTACATTATTTTGTTTATTTCATTAAGTAATGGAATTGATTGCGATATTTATACATAATTTGACAAAACATATCAAAGAAATCAACTTAATATATATAATATCTACATTTTTTACTAATCTTGATATAATCTTTATTTAGATATAATTATAATACATATTGTATGTAAATATGTATACATACTCGTAAATGAAATAATTAATCATTTATTATATATACATTTTATTATATAAACTTTTTATATAATAAAATGAAAACACAAACGTTTGTAATTTGTACAACAACCAGCCCTCGCACAAGACAGGAAGCGGTGGGTACACACAGACTCTAACAAAAGAGATGAGCGGAAAACATATAATTACGCTATCGCATAACGGAACGGAACCGAGTATTGATGGTGCGATACTCGAAGAAAATGATGACAAGTGAGACACTTGCCGTTTCCTCTACACTTTGTATATAAACCTGTTTTTCAAACACTTTTGTTAGGTGAATTATTTTATTTGCTTTAATAAATTTGATATGAATGTTTAGGGAGTTTATTAAGGTATCAAACCAGTACTTACCCTTCACCTTACAGCTGGTATTTATATCATAAATCTATTATAATTTAATCGGGAATCGATTATTAGGTATCCGCTCCTTTAGAGTAACATTTTAATGGACAAATTACGTATATGTCAATATTTTACCTTGTATAATATTTTTAAAGATGGAGAAACATATAATTACTTTATCGCATAACGGAACCGAGTGTGATGGTGCAATACATGATGATAATGATGAAGAAAATTATGACAAGTGAGACACTTGCCGCTTCCTCTACACTTTGTATATAAACTTGTTTTTCAACACTTTTGTTAGGTGAATTATTTTATTTGCTTTATTAATTTGATATGAATATTTAGGGCGCATATTTATTAAAGTATCAACACCCTTTGCCTTACAGGTGGTAAAAATTTATTATTAATCAATTATTATTTAAAAGGGAATCTTCAAGTTATATTTTAATGGACAAAGTAGATATCGGCAATAGATATATGTATATTTTTAATATTTTTAAATATGAAAACTAGAGTAGGTACCCATAACACAAGCTCTGCTTACGTTACGTTACGTTACGGATTAATGGAACTTTGTTAAATTTATATCTGGCCGTTATTAATAGAAGTCATAACTAGAATTTTATATTTAGAAAGATAGTGTATTCGGTGTCTTCTATTGTTCATGAATTAACCTGTTAACATATTGTGATCCTTTTACTTTTACTAATTATATATACACATTTTATTTTTGTTTTTTACTATATTTATCAACACTGTGTATTAAAGCCCTACAGGGTCTAGATGGCGCTGTATTAATTATACAGGGTTATTATTATTATTTTAAACGATTTGTAGAAACTGGTCATTTCGTTCCCACAGTTACTGGCATAGTACCCTCGTAATATCGTAATACGTGCAATAATATTTAAAAATTCTGATTGTACAGATAGTAGAAACGTAATGCAACAGGTGTTTTTTATACTTTTTTTGTAGTTCATTACCCACTCACGAAGATTCGTATCAAAATGTAATTACTAGTCACTAGCCTCAACTATGCTCGGAATTTAGTGAGTTTTGTATACATCTATTAATAGAACCTATGTCATTCTGAGACGGTGTACCTTTACGGTGAATTTTTGTTTTGATTGTGTAAGTTATTTTTGAGTTTATGCATTACTTACACGCACAATTTGTCTGTATCACGCTTACTTGACCTTTATTTATATATTTATGTGTCGCCCAATTTACATAATATCATTTTTAAATTATGGCCTAAGTTGTATTCTATTCTGTTGTATGATTTTTGCGTTAAAGAGTAACAAACATCGCGTGCATTCGCTTTTATAATATTAATAACATATTATATATATGTCATATATATAATACATATATTTCGATCGATCTATTTCGTTGAAACACCCGGTCGTAGAGACTCCCAAAAAAATCCAAGATAGCGGCGTCGGCGTGAAAATAAATTAAATTACATATTCATCCAAAATTATACTTAATATAAAAATATGTCCGTCTGTCAGAAGTAAATATTTGTAAATAATAACTATAAAATAAAAAGAAGTTTATAATATAAAGAGATAACAGTTATACAGTCTATTATCGTAATAAAAAGGAATTTCTATAGTAATCTGTGCATTCCCGCGCACGGTCACTTTAGACTCCTTGGTGCGTGACTCCACTCTCAGACTGCCGGAAGTGTCGCCATGTATTGTTACCGCTTCCGTGCCACGTCCGGCCATTTCCGCTCGCCGCTTATCGCTTACTCCATCACCTGTTAACGCTTGTTTTCTTGGGATTTATAGTTATGTTAATGCTTATGGTTAGCGAATTATACTCAAGTTGTCCGCACTCGCATACGTTACTATGACGCTGTTCGTGTATAGTGTTGCTTCAAAATTAATCTAGTTGCTCGGTTAATAAGGTTCATAATATATTGCAAAATACGTACAATTCTTTAAGAAGTGGACTATCTACTGTAAATAAAAAAATGTCCGACTGGTGATTTCAGAGATTAGTGCGTACAAATAAACAAACTCTTCAGTTTTATTATATTATATGTAGACGCTAGAATCGATTAACAAAGTTAAACAACATCGAGTATGATTAATAATTGGATGGATTAAAAATTATATAGCGGAATGCAACGTTATCCATATGCAAAAGTTATTAGAAGTTCTTAATTCCATAGATATTTATATGTATTTTATCAGCAAACTTTCAAATTAATGAATATCTCAAGTCGAGTGTGTTTTTTCTATGTAAGTAATTGCAAGCAAAAGTCATTAGACATTTAATCAAATAGAATTGTAATCGCATAAAATATACTTTCATTAATATAGAATATAGATTCATAATCATGTTTCTAAATTAACACAATAAATACGGACACACAAATAAAACTTCGATTATGCTTATGTCTTACATAGTCATCTACTACCTAGGTATATGTTATTACGATAAAATCACGTCGAAAATCAACCCACAAAATATTATTCTATGATGCTTTTTGCAATCGATAGAACTCACTACCGAGTTGCTTCAATGCCATACATTTTCTTTTATTTTTTGTCGACATTGAAAGACGTATTTTTGGGATCAAAATACGTCGACCACGACAGACATTTCCAACGTGAAATCTCCAATGTGAATTCGATTGTGAAAGATAAAACAATACGAAAATGGCGTACCTACATACAGTTGAAAATCTGCTAGTTCGCAAACAAAAATCCTCTTCTAATTAATTCCAGGAGCGTACATCAAAATAACTGTATGACCGTTACATAATGAACGAGGCGAGGCACTCGGAACAAAACCTAACATTGTCGTTAGACGTACAAAAGAGAGTAAAAAAACATTGCATCCAAGTTAAAAATACACTGAGCTGAATACGAGTAGTTACTTATTCGATTAATCGCTAACTTGTACAGACACAATCGAGATACGAACCGGTAGACAGCATTATGCTATCAATTTATTCTCAACTGTGTTTTAAACGATTATGTATTCGATATTTAAAACTAAAATGTAAATTTAAAAAAGATATGTAAATATTCTCACAAATATATTACGCATCTACTGTTTGCAATATTTTTATTGCAGTTCGGTTCCTATTAAGCGTAGCATGATGTTACGATGAAATGTCTTTCACGGTAAATGGGCTATCGAAAATTAAAATAATTTTCAAAGTTAGATCAGTAATATCATATTACCCGGAATTATAATGAGGAGGTCAAGTGAGCATATAATAAGGCGGATAAGTTTTAAGTTTAGATAACATAACAATTTATCCTCCACTATATTAGTATATGTAGATAATAAGACTGTCGTCCTCAGTAGACTAGCGGTTTAATGGTCGCAGAATCAATCTCTGACGATGCAAATATTTATACTCATGAGTACAAACGTTCGTATTGGTCTAGGTATTTTTTGTGTGTATAATGGAAGTATGTATTTAAGTATTTCTAGTACCCATAACATAGGCTTTGCTTAGCTCGGGACAAGATGGCCCTGTGTGGATTGTCCAGTTATTAATATATTAAGAGTCTCTACTCTCTACTCAACTCTATATCAATTATAAAACAAGTAATAAGTTCATCATCGTCATCAACAAAATGATTAATTAATGCTCATCACAATAAAAGCGGAATCTAAACCGAAATGGGTTACACAAAGCTCGCGGTCTCGCGGCTCAAGCGAGCCGTGCTGCTCGAGCCCGGCTCAACCAGCCGCGTTACCTAGTATAGTCTTGCGTAAATAGTTCGCGACCGGGATCACTCAGTGTAGTTCGCAGATCTCTTGCTAATTACGCGCATAATAGTCTGCAGATGTTTTGCTTTGACAAAAAGGAAAAATCTTAACAAAAAAGGAGAATATATTTTTAAGCGTAAAATATAGTATGTGGAAAATCTCCAGACTTGTAGTGTGTGAGATTCTTATTTGTGTCAGTCATAGGATCGCTTTAGCTGTTCGATTTACCTCTGGGTAAACATCCTATAAGTATATTTCACTTAAAGATATTTTCTTATTTTTTCTTTTGGTAAAATGACTTCGGTTTTATCAGAGCAAAAGATTTGCTTAGCTTAGGTTTCGTAGTTCGTTTTTAGGATCGCTTTTTTGAACTAGATGGTTTGCAAACTACACAAGCCTAGCCTCGAACCAACCAGCTAATACCGCTGCATCTGCCGCGTAATGAGCCACTCAAGTACACCGTAACTTGTTTACATTGTTTCTTTATTATGTTTTACCCGGCTTTTTCTTTTCTGATGATTTTTTCGCAATAAAACGTTTCTCCGCCGGTGAGCGTTCTTTGTCTTTGACGAGATTTGATTTTTAATTAGTTTTTTGGTAGTGTCATGTGCTCGTTTCGTGTGTATTAATTTTTCTTTGTGCTTCCTTGGTGTGTCGGAGTATTTATGGTAAAGAAGAGAAACAGATGGTTTGGTGCAAATTTCATTTGTAAATGATTAAAGTAATAATAATAGACAGAGGAGAACGGGATTTATTAATGTGGATTAATAACCGTAGCAATGTTCTCTGCCAAGTTGACCTCCTCACGGTTCCCACTGGAAGCCATCAGAATAAATTCATGGTGAATTTACCACGATGGGCTAACTATCATTAAGTCTCATTGTATCATCCTCCACTGGTGCCCCGCCAGCGTAATCTGTTAAGTTAAGTTAAGTTCTGCAGTGCACCCGCCTGCAGAACTTAACTTAACTTCATTTCAATTTCATCATTCAATCAATTTTTAAACTTTATAATCATATTTTTTTCCTCACAAAACCCTCGTTACCCCTCAGTCATCAGGAACCACCTATCACAATGGAAATTATAATACTCTATCAATTAACATTATAACTTTAAAACTAGTTGCTAGAGAAACGCACTGCAACGCGTACACAACAGAAAGTTGCAGAACAGTTGACAACAAAAGTAGGTATAAACTGAAAGAGCGGTGGTAGGTGGTAGGTGGTAGGCGGCGGGCGGTAGTGGTAGTCGGCCAACAAAGCGGCTAATCATTGCCGTATGTGCGTGGCCTGATTTCACACAATGTCTGTTCCCTGATTAAGAGGATTGTCTCCATCGTTCCTCGGATATTAAAAGCGTGTCTTCTCAATAGTGTTGGGTTATTTTTTATCGATACTAACTGATATAAATTGTAGAAATGTGAAAAACTCTATATTCTTAACAATTATCAATATTAATCTCTTTTTACATAAAATCGATAACTTTCTTCAAATAGAAACGAGACAGAAAAGATAATAGCTAAAATAGGTAATATTAGAGCTAGGTGCTACCTGTGGGTTCACTTGCTTGTTTTGAGATAATAGATAGCGTATGACCGTCCTTGTGATCTATCTTCCCAGTAAATTTCATGTAGAACCGTTTTGATGAGAAAGTAAAAAGACAAGAAAGATAGGCAAGTAGGCAACTTTTGTTTTGAAATATTACTGCCACCCAAAAATATTTAGATAATTTATTTCAAACAGATAAAAATAATTTTCGAATAGTTTTACTATTTTAACGTATCAGTAAACTGACAAACTACATTTTATAGCACTTGACATTATCTTGAGAATTGAAAAAAAAAACTGTATTAATCTATATACCTACACCTGAAAAAGGAAAGTTTCGTACAAAAATTGTTATGATTTAATTGATGTTTTTGAGGACGAAACTTTCAATTTCTACAAATTAATCTATACAAACATGACATTCTAAATATTGGTATCACAGATTCACACAAAAAATATTTTATTTCTAGTGACTCAAGCCTGGAGAGTATAGAACGAAAATAATTTTAAAATGTTCTATAGTCAACTATTGAAAGTGAACATTTTAAAAGTATTTTAATTCTATTCCATTTTATTTATATTTATTTTTTTATTTATTTCTATTCCATTCTATTCTATTTATATATTTCAAATTAGCATTCGAAATTTGAATATCATAAGTGATGTAGATTACTCGATATGATTAAAATAATTATTTATGATTTACGACACAACAATAAATGCTTGCACTAAATATGAGCCCAGAAGCACAATCTGTGATAGATAATGCGAGCAAAATGTGCTCGCCGCCGAGAAACTTTCGCGGCTCGGTTTTGTTTCTATTATTTGCCTTTTTGTGGTGCGCGCTTTAGCTTTTTTATCATCTTTTGATATGTGGCGTATGACGTCACAGCGGCGTAGAATAAAAATATACATAATGCTCGGTTGTTACACTTTTAAATAATAATGAATGTTATATGCTATTTATTTTATGCGCTGCTTCATGCTATATATAATATGATACATATAGTATAATATATAAATTAAATGCGAAAATGTTGTACGTTACCTTTAAACCATTTCAATTTATATAAAAATCTAAACAAATACCATCACAATTTCTTTGGAAATTACAGTATTAATATATGAAAACAGCATGAAAATCCTTTCAATAGTTTTTGAGTATATCGCGAACATACATAAACAAAACCTACATATCCTACAGGGTATTTTCATTTATAACATGAATAGATTTGAATGAGAATAAAAAATTAAACAAATCGTTAATTTTACTTCAATAAAAAGTGAAAGGGTGTAAATGCATATATCTGTATAAATATATCTGTACATAGTATAAAACAAAGTCGCTATCTGTTCGCTTATATCTCTTAAATTACGCAACATATTTAAATGCAGTAGATAGAGTGATTCAAGAGGAAGATTTAGGTATATAGGTATATAAAAAGTTGGCGACCTTGATAAAAATTAGGAAAAAATGTTAATTTAAATTATAATATTCTTGTATGAATAGATCTATTGCATTTAGTAAATTAAATCTACAAAGAATAATGAGAAAAAATACCCGAGTATTTATATCGGAATATTTATGTCAAGTACCCATAGGACAAGCTCTACTTAGCTCGGGACTAGATCGGGCTGTATGAATTTCCCTAGGTTATTATTATTATTATAAGTGTAAATAATAATCGATAAAAAAAAGTATTTATAATCTATTATTAACTTATGAAGTCAATTCTACATAGGAGAATATTTTGAAAGTTATGTATTTTCATAAAATATATCAATGTCCAGTCTTATTATTATTATAATAAGCAAAAATCTACAATAAAAAAGTAATAATAATTAAAATCTATTACTTATGAAATAAAATCTACGTAAGAGAAAGTAAGGGGATGTATCTTCATAAAATATCTCGAGGGATGAGATGGAATTAGAAAGTACCTATTTAAAAACTATACTGATTCAATTTTAGATATCTAAATAGTTTCACTTTCACCGGAAATAGATTTTTTTTAATACTAAGAAAAAGCAAGGGGAAAGTATTGTACGTAGTAATTCGGACATCATTATTCCTTGTTTTTATCTCATTATTATTGATCGATGCTGTATGTCATCTTTCACTGATCCCTTTCAGTCCCCTCCAATCGATCCCCCATCCAATTCAAATGGAGATCGAAATTATAACGACCTGAGCCGAGGTTCGAACCCCTAGTGGTGCCCTCAGACTAGTCGTGTCCGTCAGACAGGAGCTGGCCTTCAGTCGCTCCATAAGTCCTTCCGCGGGTTTGGAGTGCCATCTGTACTCGCCCCCTAACGTCCGGTGAAGCTGTAAAGGCCAGCTGCGGCCAACAGCATTAGAGTAGTCCGAAAAAAAAATCCCTATCAGCCAGCATCTCTGAGACTTTCCTTCTATACTTATCATCTTTTGCTGGCGCAACTGTACGTAGTGATTCTGCAATTGTAGCTGCGATAGACTGCGAAACTAGCTGTGCCCGCGGTTTCACCGTTAAATTTCAATACAAAATATAGCCTATGTATGTGTTATTCTTATAGATACATAAGTTATATTACTGTAAAGTTTCATCAAAATCCGTTCAGTAGTTTTTGCATGAAAGAGTTACAAGCTTCCACCCATACTCATAAACTTTCGCGTTTATAATAATACTTGCTACCCACCCCGGCTTCGCCCGTGTGTACATGTATTATACATATAAACCTTCCTCTTAAATCACTCTATCTATTAAAAAAATCGCAGTTGAGTTAAAGATTTAAGCATACATAGGGACGGACAGACAGCGAGAGCGACTTTATTTTATACTATATAATGATATAATAGCCTTACTCGAATGAGCTATCCAACACTATATGATTTTTTAAATTCGTACCTGAGTTTATAACAACGCTCTCATACAAACAAACAAACTCTTTAGCCGTACCTATATATTAGTATAGAGTATCTTTAATACCAATTTTGCTCAGCTATCCTACTCTCCATCAAGTGGGTTGCCAGTTTATTTGTCACTGCAAGTGTTATAAAAAGTGGCAATTGAGTGAGATTAAATAATCATTCGAAAATATCACAAGACCCTCACCGAAGAGGAAATCTCAAAGATACAAATAAAATATGCTTAACATAGGGTTGTCACTTCATAATTGATATATATATATTAGTAACCATTACTCTCATTAATTTGTATAGAGTAGCATTTATCTATGTCTAAATCTCACATCTTACTAATATTATAAACATCGAAGTTTGAAATATAAATATATACTCTAATGTGATGAGGACAGATTTGATTTTTGTTCTGTCGACGGCAGCAGCAGTTTAGCACACAGCTTTACTTCCAATGGTCGCGACAATCCACACAGCGCCATCTAGACAAGTTAAGCTAGCTAATGCTGGTGCAAAAAAAAAACATATGTTTGTACCGTCCGAGGAATAAAACCCGAGACAATCGGAAGTGCTAAACCGCTAGACCACCGAGGCCATTATTAAAGACAAAATAATAATATTACACGTGACGGTTGTTATTGCAAATGGGCAGTTAGTTGGTTTTCTTAATAGATGGTCAACCAGTAAGAAGGAAGGCCTCCAGCAAGGTGGACCGACGATCTGGTCGAGATCGCTGGAAGACGATGGATGCGAGCAGCGCAGGACCGATCGTCGTGGAGATCTTTGGGGGAGGCCTATGTCCAGCAGTGGACGTCTTCCGGGCTGAGATGATGATGATGACCCAGTAACAAACTCTGAAGTACCTGACTGTGCTACCTATATACATGAGTAGTACATCAATGGAAGATTTTAAGATGTATGAAGTCAGTTAACCAATCACAGCAAATTCAGACCGACCTTACAATTAATATAACTCAGATATCGTTTGCATTTCACTACCGATTCACATTAATATTATCGTAAAATCATGTTTACACGTTGTAATAAACCCATTACCGTAAATACAAGCCATTAACGCGTTCGCGTGTAATAAAACAAACGGACAGACCGCAAAACGATCGCGTGACAACCCTACACACCCTATCGTCTTACCCTCGGTTTTCTCAAGACACCGAGTAAACAGCAATAAACGCTTGTATGTGCTCACTGTCAGCGATTTAGCAGGAGAGTTCAAATATATAATAAGTTGTTGCAAATATAAGATAATTGGTATCAGTTATGTAGTGCCTTGAATGAAAATTTGTATTTTGGTAATAATTTCATTTTGACTTCAAGTATATGTTCAAGTATGTGTTATAAGTATATGTTTGATTTTACAACATTTCAATATTTTCTGTGATAAAAAAGAGACATTTAATAAAAAAAATATATCTTTAGCGTCATTACAGAAAAAATTAACATGATTATATTATTGATACAACAATATGCTAATTTATGAGTTACCTTATTAGTTTATTTAATTTAAAAAGTAAAACGTTCTAAATCTTTTGCGGAGTTTAATATAAATGTTGATTATTGTCAGACATATAAAAATACTCTCGTTATGCAGATTCACATATCTCTTTAAGAATTTGTATACATTAAGTAACTCATAAATAAATATTTATATCTATATTACAATTTTATATCTTTCTTATTTTTTTATTTATATATCGCTAGCAAAAAAAATAAGGCGTAAACCTTTTGCTTAATTTATATCCTATATCCTTGTTTCTTATTGTCTATTTAAAAAGACTGCCCTTATGCATATCCATACCTATTAAAGAATTTGTGCAACTTATAATACATTAAGTTAACTTAATATACTAATTATGGCTTACTCATAAATAAATCTTTAAGTCTATATAACAATTTTAATTCTTTCCGATCTTATTTCATAATTTGTCTACCGCTAGCAGTGTGACCCCACCCAAACACTTAAGTGGGTCTTTTATGCTCGGGGGAGCGCGACATGTGCTCCTTAAGATCACATCGTGGGTGGGAGGGTTAGTTAACTGCACCGCACTTTGGATTATGTTAAATTAGCCGTATTACTCTTTGAAGGTTAAAAATAACGTAGCTTTTTCAGGTATTAACTTTACATTAAATTGGATACTAGGTGCCTACTATTTCATTATTTATAAAAACTTGGCCATCATGGTGATAATCTTTTGACTATGATATTAAACCCGTGCTCTGCAGTGGGCCACTAATGAATAGTTAATAATACTCAAATAAGATTAGATTGAAGTTGTTATATGTCTTTTTGTTGGAAAAATCAAGCATATATTTTTGTATTAGAGTGAGTATAGTAATGAGTTTACATACTAGGTAAATCCTATTATAATATTGTATAAAAAATATATTTACAAATATACATTTCAATGACACGACGTGCTAATTTACACTTATTCTTATTTATTTATACATATTTAAACTTTATAACATATTAGTTGATAATGTAAGTAAAAAAATACAATAAAACAGTAATATACCATAACGTAACAGCACTAAAATATTAAATATAATCTTGTTAAATATTCATACTAAATGAAAATAAAGCAATCATTTAAAGTATTATCCTTAAAACAAAATCTGCATAAAATAATAAAATCGGAAGTAAAGGGTTGAACGCAACCAAAAAACGTATCGATAGCACAAAAAAAACGCCCACGATTTCGCGGTCGGAAGCTATTAAGCAAACAAACAAACACGCGCGATAAAAAATATATAAAAAAAGATTACAAAAGGAACGCCTAAAAAATGTTTAGTCCGCAAACCGCAAAAAGATAACGCACCTTTCGTATTCAGTTTTTTGTGCAAATGTTTGTGTATTGGCCGCCAGTCCGCCAACGTGTATTTGTAACATATGTTTTGGATATCTCGTGCGTACAACGGAACACCTTGCCGACATTTGTGAATGAAGATCAGCTGTAATGTTTGAATGTTACATATAATACGTTTTAGGGCCTCAAATCGAATATGTAAACGAATGTATCTCTTTGCTCGTCTGTCACATTAAATTATGTCAGGTATTGTGATAGCCCGTTATCCAGCCTCTTAAACTTAATAAATTATGTACTATACAATTAAAAGTAAATATAAACAGCTATTTCTAATTAGAACAACTTTTGACAAAAATTTAAACCGCTATAAAAAAAGCATTTTTTAACAACAAGAAAACTAAGTTAATTTTATGCTAGCTATTACCCGCGATTCGCTCTACTTTTAAGATAAAAAAGCCTATATCCGTACACGTGATGCAATCTATCTTCATGTCAGATTTCATTAATATCTGCTCAGCCGTTTAGTCGTGAAATGGTAATAAGCAGACAAAGATGCACTTCGCTTTTATAATATTAGTATGTATTTGGACTATTCGAGAATAATAAATACAGTTGTTTTATTATTGATATAAAACAACTGTATTTATAATTCTCGACGTTGCTATTATATTATATATCGAGCCGACTGTACTACAACTTAGTCTCTACCTAATTACAGGGTGGACTGTACCTCAGCATTCTTTGCATTATTATGTTTGTTCAGCACTTTAACAGACGCCATATTTACAAAGTTAGACGAAGGAAACTAACTACATACAGCCATAAGTTAATAAACAGTTTTTCTCAAATCTACAAAGCAAGATTTTTTTTTCACAGTTATAAGAGTAAGGAGATGAGTAAAATTAAATGAGTTGTAATTCTTGAATAGTCACTTTTGTATTCTACCATCCGTTTGAGAAGAATGAGGAAGAAACAAGCAGTTGCTATTTTGTACAAAAGTTTAAAAAACATTTGTAAATACATACTACCAAACTTTTTTGTCACATACCTACATAATATACATTAGAACCATTTAAACTGATATAATACTTTTGAATTCAAATATTTCCTGTTGGAATGATTGTGAGTTTGATTCTTGCATGTTTGCAAGAATCGAACTTACAACGATAGGAAGTCGATGCTAAACCATTGGACCACTAAACCTCACAACTTGATAGCCGTATTTTTTTTTTTTGCTATACACCGATTGGTGGAATGTATCCAATTGGTTAATAAAAAAACATCAGTTAAATCCGCACCGTATACTTCTGAGATTAGCATGCACAAACGCACAGACAGACAAAAATTCTCACTTGTTTCTATTACGTTAATAAAGTTCCTAAATGCTAGTTACCGTTACCTTCCATGAACAGACAGCGATCAGCTAACTATCATTACATATATATATACATATATATGTGTATATGTTTATATCAAATGGGGTGGTAAAGAGAAGATAACATAGTTAGGTAGTCACAAAACCGTTGGCCATTTGAACAACCGAAACTATTTGTTGATAGATCAAACAGGAACACACTGTGAAGCGGAGGCCACTTCACAGAGCGTTGAACTCTAGTTTTTTATACCTACAATGGAATACGGTATTTCATTGTATCATATCTATTGTACACGTAAATATATGTTATATGACATAATAGTATTTTCGTATATATGTACAAGCTCATTTGAAAAAAAGAGCTGAGTTTTTTTCAGTTCACAGCTCGAATGCACTCCGAACTGACGGTAGATTTTGAAATTATGTTAAATCAAATCAAAATATCTTAACTCATGTCAATTATGATATTTTGATACCCATGTGATACAGAGATGCAAATCAGCACGTTCGTTAGTAGATTATACCAGTGTACGTTTTATCTAACGACACGTAGGGCAAGCAGTTGTTAATATATCTATATATAGTCTTAATAATTAGTCTAAGTTAGAATAAATCAAGATGTAACAATTAATATACAAGTTCCACCACCGCTCCTGCAATATCACACTCATAACAATAAGTTGTTATGTGTACTAGACATATATATATAAATATGGCCCATAATGATAAGCTTAGTTTATCAACTAACAAGAATGGCGCTATGTTAATTGTCTAGAGTTAAAAAAAATAAGCCGTGTTTCAAATGTAGGATCAGATTAGTCAGGAGAATTACAGGATAAGCAGCATCTTCATCATGAACTTAATCCGCGAGTCAGCACTTAATTCTGAACCGATATTGATGATTCTTTTTGTAATAAATATTATACATTAAAAAATGTTCTTACTGAAACTATGTAAATACGTATATACAATTATAATTAAAAACTTAACCTATGGTCCCTCTTTACTCTATGACCGCCGCGGTAACCCGAGATACGAGCAGACCAGACGTACAAACAAGATCGTTTAGAGGGACACACAAACACCATCTGGCAATGTTAATGTACCATTAATTATTATTTGGTTTCATTCGAACTTGTTCATTAATTTTTAATTACTTTTATATCTATTACATATTACTGATATTACTGATTGTGACAAATTTTTCCCAGTTTCTATTGTATTCTCGACTATTTGTTTTGTAAATTATTTAGCTTGTTTCCCGCCAAATATTTGAGTAACCCGTCTTATAGTTAATCTACGGCCGTATCGATATGTTGCCAGTAATAGCATACTGCGGGTAGGCGGAATTTAGCAATTAAAGTTGGTAACATCTTGAGATGTGGGGGCGGGCTATTGCTGAAAACTATTAATGAGCAATCTATTACACTTCACTGTTTTCTCGTGTGTGATTTTAATTTAAAAAATATGCCGGATTTTCATATTTTATTAAAAAAACGTCTATGTAATAAAAATTATATCTTGTATGTTTATTACCATATAATGACTACAATTTGACGTGTAGTTAGACAGATTTTGACTTTTGTCTCAAAGACAGACAGACAAAGATTGCTGTATCAAAGCCTTTTAATTTTTTATTGGATATTTATATTAACTAACATACATATCCAATAAGACAACAGAAGAGAAACAAATATAATTAATAAAAAACAAACATACGGGCAAATGTAAGTTATATATTAATTTGAAATAGAGATATAAAACTCAAGTTAATAGAATATTTTTTTTAATTCAATAATTTTATTTTATCTTATTATTTATACAATTAAAAAATAATTAGTACTTTCAGACTAGATTTTTAAATTTCGAATACAGAAAAAGGAATAATAAACAAAAATCTTGCAGACGCGACCGGCACGCGTGCGTTTAAAAACGAGAAGCAAAACAATAAACGCCATTAACCGCGAACAAAAGGAGTAAAAGGCAAGTCGGGGCACAATTAAAACAAGAAATAATAAGGAGTTGGTAATAATAAGTATTATTGTGTTAGAGATGACAGCTAGGGGGACCACGCCGCTCGCACCTGGCGGGACACGCGCCCGGCGCCCCCTCAGAACTTCTGCCGATTATTATTTTTTTTCGGTGGCATACCAGCCCGGTTAAAGATGTAGATCTGATGTTGCTTATTTCAGCTATTGTTTAAACAATTGTAAATAATAAAAACTATGACTTTATTATTGGTACTTCTATTGTTCTTTTTCAGCTTCAATGTGATTCGCATAATTGTTAGAATAATGATAAAATGAGATTATTCTTTACGAATTATATTGAAAATAATAATCTGACTATCTAAGAATCGAGAAAAAGTCATACTGAAACTAGTAGACGGTCCTGAAAAGACCAGACAGTTTCCGTGTCATTCAGAAAGATTTACGTTTCAAACAGCGAAATAATTTCTTAAATTTATGGTCCGGGAATTAAAATATGAGAATAAATGAAAACATTTACACATGTATGTAAAATTTATCTATCGAATTTTGTATTGTCTATGGAAGTTCATTGACTACATTAAATCTATACTATTAAGTTTATTATTAATAAAGCTGTAACTTCACGCTTCAAAGTTGTTATTAAGCTGCCACCTGTCTGTAACACGTAAATATTTAAGTAATAAAACCACGACATGTACTTTGACCCCACTATGCCCGTAAACTTAACACAAATGAAAACATAATTCCCTATGCGTTCTTTGTATACGAACGAGTAAGTCACTGCCATCTGTCTTTAACACCTGGCCAAGTACCCTACCCTGGCGCGGTTCTGTTCCACTTTCGTTTGTTACTAACAGTGAAGCATTATCATTGTCATTTTTAGGGTTTAAATGTTATATATAAAAAAAAAATATAACATGGCAATTTTCAGAAATCTGGCCAAAATGATATTGTGGACTGAAACTATTTGAGAATGCATGGTCATACTATAAATTGTTAGGCAACTGCTATTTTAATTAATAATGCTTTTTAATAAAATTAATTTTTATAATAATTATTAGACATCCGACAAATATGTTTATATTATTATAATTAACTAACTATTGATAATTATTTACTTATCTTTATATTTTTATTCTTATATTTTCTGAAAATTGTCAATACTTTGTAGTATATTTTAATATTTCTGCCTCGTACATTAAAATTCGAAAACAAATTATTTTAATATAGTACCAGTAACCAATGCGTATTATTACGAAAATAGACATTTAATTGGTAGAGAATTAAAAAAAACACTTTAAAATCAATAATATCTTTCTATAGAAAAAAAAAACAAAACACACTAAACAATTCTCCATAACTGTGGATGACAATGCAAAATCGAATAATCGCCAACTCGTTACCAACACCATTAATACAACAACTGACAATTACATACGTACAACAATTACGTGTAATTATAACACATCCTTATGTACAGGTGTGCCAACCTTTACAATATAATTGCCGTGACTTCAGGAAACGGAAGCGAGCCGGCCAATCGCGCGCCGTCACGGCCTGCGAGCCGATGGCCACGCATTAAGTATAGAGTAAGATGAAAAATCCGGTTTACAACCTGATATTAAATATTTATAATACTAGAAAGAGACAAAGAAGAATATTTATTCAGTGCTTTTTAGTTATTTAAAAACAATAAGGGAAGATAAAATACTATCTATATAGTAGTTAGCTGACACCGCAAACGTTGTTTTGGTATATATATTAAAATCGCTTTAGTAAAATAGGGATTGGTAATAGAATATAGGTGAAAATTTTTTAATGTCACATTGTAAAAAAATAATAGATACCTCCGAAACGGCTTGATCGATCGAGACCAAAACTTCATCGAAGGTCAACATTCGTACCTCCATCTTTTACCATTCAAAAAAATTCCGATCGGTCATATGTCTTTGAGGAATAGTCGATGATAAACTTTGCCATAGACGCATAGCGGAAAATAAGGAGAAAAACCTAGGGTTTAAATACATCGGTAATAAACCTAGTTTACATGTGAAAGAGTTTATAAAATCCGTTAAGTATTTTTTTAAGTTTATTCATTATAAACCTAAAAATATCAAATATTTTTCTTTAGAATGTTAGTTTAAATGTAAATTAATATTCCTAAACTATTTGTATTAGTCCATACCGTTACCAAAGCAGATGAGTTAGCGGTTTCTCACAAAAGAAAAGATACGACAATGGCCCAAGTTCGCAAGTTGCAAATTGCTAGCGAGCGAAACGTCGCAAATTGAATGCGGAGGTGTGAGGTATGGAATGCGCTAAACATACGGAATTAAACTCTGTACGCTACCGCTGCGGGTAATTTTGGATAGATAAAATATACTTTGTTTGTAACATACAGTAAAGACATGACTTACACTATATATTAAAGAAACTTACGAATATTACAAACGCGAAATTTATATACACAGTCGTGTGAATAGATGTTTGTTAATCTTTTATGCAAAAACTACTGAATGGATTTTAAAAAACTTTACAATAATATAACTTAAATATACCTCAGAATATGACATAAGTTAAATAACATGCCGGTGCAACCACGGGCACAGCTAATACATCTATAATTAGCTACAATAAGGCAGTAATTGTTAATTAATAAATATGGAAGAGTGCATACGCCAACGGTAGTTACGGATGACTTACTTTTTTGTTAATATCAACGAATCCGCTTATAAGCTGATTCGTTGATATTAACATACATTTAAGTCAGTATACATATAAGGACGGAAGATTGTTTGCATGATATAGGAAAAAAAGATGACGTATATATACACAATATTATAATAATTAATTTCCTCTAATTCCTCTAAATGAAAAAGATGATGTTGCTATAATATCTATTAATTTCTTTACCTTCAATTATTAGTGCGTGCGCGGTAGCAATACAGTCCCGTGTGTTGCTGTTAAGTGAGCACACATTAGTACGGTAACTTGGGCACAACACCTCACGCGTCGACACTTACGAATAGCTGTCGCAAAGAGTTGCAAAGTTTTCGCATTAGGCCCACGGTGACATTGAAAAAGCGATTACGGAGTGTCTTTCAAGATGAAGAATAGACTACATTGTTTTACTTATTATTTAATTAATTAATTATTTAAATACTCTGTGCGTTCCATTTTCAAATAGTTTTTGTACTTTTAAACTGATTTATGTAAACTTCTGAATGAAATAGTGTTGATGTTTGAAAACCTTAGAGTCGACGATTATAACAAAATGTTTTTTATATGAATCTGTGTAATCACTTTTTGTAGCACTACATTTTGCAAACAATTTGTTGCATATGTTAATTTTGTAGATTATGTCCTCATAAGAGTACAATTCGAAAATGTAGTGTTTATTTGCGATATATGAAGTTAAAATAAGATAACCATAAACATAAACAGACTTTTGATTACAACTTTAAAGATATGGTTAATTTTTTACAACAAATATTCATTACATCTGATTTGAATGAAATAAATATGTTACCTTTTTAATTAATTACGATTTAGACGACTACTCGTCCAAAGCCATACGTATACCTATATATTAGTTATAATCATAGAACAATTAACACTGCAGTTTAAAAGTGTTAGCACCGCCCTTATGAGAATTGAAACATTTAACAACCTGTAATACTTTTAAACATAATAGTTTGCACAATTTCAAACATAAATTGGTTTCGATAAAGTAATAAAAAAATATTTTGTTTTAATTGCATATGCTGGACAAAATCTTCAAAATATTAATATATGCCATAATAATTGCATTGTTCCTAGTGTTAAAAGTCCGTCTATGATATCATCATGTTACATCTTTTTTTTTTGTTAGTGGCCAATATTTTCCACATTTGCATTTAGACCTCTTTATTAATTTGGCAAATTTACAAATACTTCACATAGTACTATTTCCCCTACATAAACATTATTTTTATATATTTTGTAGATAGGTACATAACAAACACATATTATACAAACAAAACATATTTTTAAACTAGAAGTATTGGTATATACTACTAGTTTAAAAAATGTTTTGTTTTGCAATACGACAGAAATAACGACATTCTAAATTTAAAAATGTAAAATAAAAGTCGGCATAGATAAAACTATGTCCAATAGAGCGGGCGGTCATAATGAACGCTAAGATCCCGCTCCATCGCCCGCGTTCTTGATTCCGAACATACTGCCTACTGCCGTTAATGAGATCCACCTTCTGTCTACGTACAATACGACGCGATGCGTGAACTTCTTTTTTTTTAACTTTTAGGGTTCTTTTTCTGCTCATATGTATACATACTTGTAGAGTTTTATTTTGTTATTTTAAAAATGTAATCCAGAAATAATTCCTTTTTTAAAATAACAAAATAAAACTCGTACTCGTGTTTCGTATTTATATGCACTTAGAGGAGTGTAGAGTTTAGTTTTGTGTTTTTTTAATGGAATTTTCTGTAGTCATAACATATTTTCTGTATTTACGGCACAAAATAGTTTTTTAATAATAATATTTTGAGAAATCTGTACATGAAATGTTATAAAAAGGAATAGGCTTTTTTATTTATCAATTAGCCGTTTCCTATACCTATCTAGATACTCGTAATCTTGGGAAACTGGTGTGCTAAAAATTGTTTTTTTTTTAATTGGAAAATATTCATCCATTATTATTGCTGTTTGTCTGTCTGCGCTACTATACCTACAATATTTTTAGGCTATTTTGAACTTTTAAGCTGAACGAAGATCCGTTGATGTTCCAATGATTTTTTCGTAAAGATATATTGTACCACAGATGGAAATTGGCTACATTATATCTGAACAACACAAACAAAACAAAATTATTAACTTTTACTCGTAGGTAAATTCTTCTACAGAACACATTCCCAACATTCCGTTTCACGCTTGTCCCGTATTTTTTTCTAAACTGTTTCAAGAGTCGTTCGTATTCAACCCTATGGATTCAAAAGAAACGGTTTAAGTAATGATTCTACGTGGATGCACGAGATTACACCAAACGGAACGCTCTCAATTTTTTTTTAATTTCGTTAGTGAGCTATTGTCTCTGGTTGAGGCCTCTATGATTTCACACACAAACAATAGAAATTACAAGAAGAATTGTTGTACAATTTATAAGAATAACTTTTCTTTAATAGGTAACAAACTCAAATGATTTAATTACAATCAGGTGGTCACAAATTCGATGCGTGCTCAATACAAACATTAGTATTGATGTGAATGATTTTCAATGTAGGTATGTATTTTAAAAATATATATTAATACGTATAAAGTATTTTTTAAATATAATACAGTCATTACTTGCTAAAAATAAAGGTTTCTCTACATGAAAGATATTTGTTGTATAAAAAAAATAAAAAGAAAAGAATTTTTAATATCGATTAAGTGTTTTTTGAGTTTATCCATTACTGTGGACATTATATAAACGATATAATATTAGTTAATAGAATATAATATAAGAAAAAACAAAATTATAGCTCCCGATATTTCGATGCTGTAATAAACGTCCTGAACACGGGTCGAATTAAGTCGTATCTTGTTTATATAATGCACTAGCTGTGCCCGCGGTTTCACATCCTTGAAATTTGTAGCCTATTCTGATCTAAGTATACGGAATATTATTGTAAAGTTTCATAAAAATCCGTTCAGTGGTTTTTGCGTAATACAAACTACATGATGAATATCAATGTTTACATTGTGTGAGGAATCGAACCCGCGACCATCGAAAGTAAAGCCGTGTGCTAAACTAGACCACCGATGCGGTCGATAAAACAAAAATCAAATCTGTCCTCCTCACATTAAAGTACATATTTCTATAATACTTCAAAATTTAATTCGGTACGAAGTTTCTAGAATTTCAACGGACTATGAATCGTTCAGTGTAATTACGGAAAATAAAACTGTTCCATCACTAGGTAAGAGACTATTTTAAAAGGCACGGAGTTGTGGACGCAAAGGACCGCATCTGACTCTCCATTAAGACTAAGAGGGACTTAAGGCGAGTGAGATGCGATTTCAGCCGCATCGTTCTACATTAAGATGCTGTGCTCACGACCTCGTTTTTCTTTGTTTACTACCAATGTTTTTACCTACCTATTTATTACGATTTCAAAAGACTTAGCGATTACACTAATAAAAGCATTTTAAACAGTTTTTAATAATAATATTTTTTTTTATTTAATTGCCAATAAATATTATTTTAAATAAAAATAAATTAATATGTAGGAGGCATGCGATAATCGACATAGAAACCGCTATACGCATTCATTCTTTGTGAAACCAAAATCGTTGTTCTTATGATGATACTGCGTTCTGGTAGAATAAAAATTATGACTATTAAAAAGTGTTTCTATTAAGTATATTCTTTCTATTTCTATTAATATAGATAATCGAGTTTTAACACGAATAATTTTATGATTCACAATAACCCTGACCAATTCACACAGTGCCATCTAATCCTAAGCTAAGCAGAGCTTGTGTTGTGGGTACTAGATGACTGCTATAAATACTTCAATATATATTTTTAAAATACATAGAAAACATCCAGACCAATACAAACAATCTAACTATGAATACAAATGTTTGCACCATGCGAAGTATTTCTCCTTTATTTTTCCGAGATGGATACAATTGTCTTAAAGGTATTATACCTATACCTACCCATTATAGAATAGGTATACCTATATATAATGGCTATT
Source organism: Achroia grisella (assembly GCF_030625045.1). NCBI lineage: Eukaryota > Metazoa > Arthropoda > Insecta > Lepidoptera > Pyralidae > Achroia > Achroia grisella. The sequence goes on along the minus strand of NW_026713028.1, from coordinate 2,246,752 downwards.
TTGGTAATAAACTTAAAAAACTTACCTAAATCAATGTTAAATACAACGTCGTTGATACAACTCGGTGTTGTTGGTCGGGATCTGAAAAGAAAATTGGTATAAGTACGTTATAGTCTGAATTGTATTTATCGTAGGTAACAATTAGATAGAAATAGAAATAATATTTATTAAAATAATTGCAGAATAGTGACAAAAGTAACCTCGTAGAATATACACTAATATACAGTCGTTATTCAAAATGTAACTTTCTACATATATATTTTTTTATATATTTATTTAGTTTATTATTTGAAAATAAATGAAAAAAATCCTCTTTGACGTAACGCATAATATATATTACGATTATGGGTATCTGATCATAGGGATCGAAAATCTACGAAGATAGATCATCGATACAACTTGACTTAACTTAGGCCCCGCCCCGCCTACGTCTTGCGCGTAACTTAGCGTCGGGCGCCGCCTTGCGCACACACGCCCACTGTCTTGGCGAAAACTTAGCTTCCGCATCCGCCCATTGTGTTCCACATTTAAAACTGTATATACAGTTATCTTTACGACTGTTATCAGCAATAAGACAGTTAGTACTATCTTATTAGACGTTATAAAATTTAAATAGTTTTTATTTAAACAAACTTAAATTTAGGCACTTTCTAATATAACAATATTATTTATTTACGTTTCAACATTTAAATATACCAACAGATCTTTGTGACAACATGTAGATGTAATATTTTCAACATAATTAGCATTTTATTTTAATTTACCACTCATTCTTAAATTATATTCAGTACGAGTGGTTGTTTTATGGTAAACGCATGACTTTCTAGAGGGACAAATTCTACAAAATAAATAAAATAAATAAAGTCGTCAATAAAACTATCAACATGCTTGTCACTCCAACTTCGTTTGTTATCGGTGTTTTCCATCACCGCAGAGTTAGCCGAAAATTAAAACTGACACTGAACAAAATTGCACAAAAAAAAATATTTCTAGGTGTCTTCTTGCCTTTTCAAATAATTTTTATTATTAATATTTTTATTGAGGTACGTACTACCTCTTATATAGTTTACTATAGCTTTTTTATTATCCTATTTTGTTATTACTGATAGGTATAGGTATTGACCTACCTCAATAACTATTCAATAAAATATTTATGTTTATAACTACTCGGTATACTTAAGTAACTACAAAAAGTTCAAGACAATTTCAACATTCCAACCTTACATAAATATAATATAAATATTGTTATCGCTTACATACTTAAATGTATGTTTAAGTTCCTAATCAAATATATCGTGAACCAATACGACAAAGAGCCGCCTACGTCTTGCCACGCCTTTCTTAGAAGTTTAGGATCCACCCCAAGTCGTATCGCCTTCGCCCAGTCAAGAAACCGACCAATGTACTACAATAACTTTGTGACCAATCGTACTACATACCTAAATAATGTATAACGATAGAATTTCAGACATTTACAGAAAGAAAATACAGCGTTACATGTATTATAATATACTAACTATAGGTTTCACTCGCGTGAAATGTATAGTCTATGTCTTATTCTGATATACGTATAAAGTTTCATTAAAATCCATTGAGTAGTTTTTGCGTAAAAGAATAACAAACATCAATCTACCAACACTCACAAATTTCCACGTTTATAATAGATACTAGTAAGATAGTACGTAGGTACTTAACCCGTAGCTTTCGTATTTTGACGAAAACGACCTACACATGTTCCTATAAATAATTAAGGGAAATATCAAAGTAGCAATAGGTTAGACTCTGCATTAAGTACTGTCTAGATCAACGCGCATTTTTAAGTCAATGAGAAGGGAATAGTGCAACCGATGCGCTAACGAATTACGCAAACGTACATGATGGTAGGCATAGAGAAAAGCTTATATCCAATAGTGGATTGAATGAACTGATATTAATGAATAAATAAACAACTAATAGTACATTTTATAAGCGTACTTTATATTGTATAGGTACTTAGACTTGTTGAAAGTGTGAATAAATCGTAAAGCTGTTGCTAACAGAACATAATTGATAGCGACATCTATATACCGCTATATATATTAAATATTACCGTGCGCTTGCGGCTATATTAATCAAGCGCCATCTATGTATACTACTCAATACTACGTCCATATTGAGCGCCATCTATAGGACAGAAGCATGCTAATAATTTAAATATTCTGCGCTTGCGACTGCCCAAACAGCGCCATCTATACTTCGAACATCAAACTATTTATTTTGTGCTAATACATCTGTACAAATTTGGTGACCGTAGTTTAACTTCTCGACACAAGATGGCGCTATTTTGATAATATGAAAATTAGATTATTTTTCCAATATATTTTTTTAAATACTACTTGACATTTTAATATCTCCTAAGTTGAAAACAAATATGTTTATTATTTTTATACTTAATAGTGTAATCGACTATTGCCATAACGGAGAGTTTAGTAATTTACATTATATTAGGTATTCCAAACAACGGAAATAAGTCGTCCTATTATTTTCGTTATATTTAGAATTTAGTAGAAATTTGATTTCGAACTAACTCACAATTTTAATGCCTATTTTCAATTTTTCACACTTATATTCACTTATATCAAAACTAAATCTACATTTCTATTCTATTTCTGTACTTTTTCAAACACCGTATAGTAAGTGCCTACCTAAGTAGAGGTTGTCATTTTAATGGAATTTCATATCTGCTATATCAAGAAAAAATATGCCAGTTTTGTAATCGATAGATATCTTATTCATATTATAAGTAAATGCAAAAGTTTGTGAGTAGGTATGGATGGATGTTTGTTACTCTTTCACGCAAAAACTACTGATTAAACCGATTTTGATGAAACTTTACAGGATTAAATTAAATTTCATGCGGGTGCGCGGATACCGCGGATACCGCGGGCACAGCTAATATTAAATATAACTGTAGCATTGGCATGTGATTTTTCTTAAATTGTATTACGTTTAAAATCTCTAATAATCCAGATATACATATATATATTAGTAATCGACTGCGTTTACGATTTTATAAAAGATTATAATGAAACATTCTTTTATAAAATGGTATTCATATAAAGGCCTTTTCTACGTCTCTCGAATGAACCTAATTATAATTCCTTACTTACTACTCTATTTAATCCTTAGTAAAGTCTGCATATAATATAATAAAATCAAATGAAACTCTGTTTCCTATCATCCTAATTTGTTCTCATTAATAGTAGTAACACAGAGAACATAATAGGTATTAATTGTAATAACATATTCTTGAAGAATGTAAAAGGAAATGAGGCTCTTTTAATTTACAGATTGTATAAGATTTATTTTATTAACCGCATGGAGATATTATACTTATATAATATTATTCAGAACTTTTAGTATTTTACGGAACTATTAATAGATGCATACTGAATGTTACACATCATGGTTTTGTATGCCTGAAGTTTATTAGATTGATAATTTAATAAGGCACATGTAAAAAAATATTATGCAAAGTAAATATTTTATGTTTTATATGTAACGGTTAAGCTAAACTAAATCTAAACCGATTATAAAATTCATTTCACATCTAGAAACCTATTAGCAGAAACATGTTGCATTTTATTAAAAAAAAAACTATTCATGAATACAATACGAAGACAGGACGGACCGCTAGTTTATATTAATGTTTAAGAGGAAAGATTTGACTATTTTTGTATGTTTATTTGTAACGGATAAACTCAAAAACTCTACGCGGGTAATGCCGCCGGATACTGCTATAAAAGCATAACAGCATTTTAACATATTTTGTCCCAAACCGTCTACAAAAGCGGAAAGTAAATATAAAATTTACATCTAATGTGCCAAATTAATAAAAAATATGATAAAGGAAATAAAAATTAGTGACTGTATAAAAATCTGACACTCGATAACTTGAAAAGGTAATTGTTAGCGTTTATTACACATTCAAAATTATTTTGATAAAAACAAAATTATAAATATTCCATATACCATAAATAAACTTCTGCTTGTGAAACCAAATTTTAACTCAATGTAGATAAATATTTAATATAGTACGAATAAGTTTAAAATACACTTGACATTAATTTCTTAAGATAATCGAAATAGAATTTCTACAAATTGAAACTAATAAATAGATCTATTTATCAGGCAATAAGAACATGTAGAATTAAAGACTAGAACTATTAACTAATTAATATCAACGTAACCAATAAATAATAATAAAATAACGAGAGCTCAAGGTATCAAAATAAAAAAATACACAAAAAAGAAAAATAATAATTTATTTCAAGCATTTAACACACAACACAGTAAATACAACATTACAAATGAAAATGAAAATAGCAAAATAAAATAACATTTTATTCAATGAATCTCAACAGCGTAAAAATTATTGTGCTCATAAAACGATACGTTGAAAAAATATTAACGAAAGTTCATTAATATTTCCGTAGAGTATTTAAATCGTTGCGATCCGTCGGCCATTGAGTAATATTGAGCCGATTTAATGAATGATATAATATTGACAGTTCTGAGTTTTACACATTAAAATATTTCTTTAAATTCGTATACAAATTAAAATAAAAAGAATCATTTAAAGAGCACTATAATTACGAAATTAAAACAAAAACAAATTATAGTTTAAATTAAACTAATACTAGCTACAATAACGTATGATCTACTTAAGAAATACTAAAAATATTAGTCAACCTTATTGTAGGTAGTCGATTTTTTCTTATGTGACGCACAAAAAGTTCAGAGTCCATAAACCACAGTATCAGTAAAGTAAGTATAGTTCCTATGTTAAACAAGTATATTTGTGGCAGTCAATAATTACTTTACTAAACGACTAAATACTTATTATTAATTCAACGCTTAACTTCTAATTTATCATCAATCGTTCACACGAGTAGTCGCTAGTTAGATAGGAAAAATAAATTCTCAAATAAAAATATTCTCAATAACGGCCAAAAGTTTTAATCTCTTTACAAATGTAACCGATATAAATATTAAAAATTTCGCAAAAAACTTTCATCCACTGCCAACAGTTTTAGGTTTAAAAAATTTAGGGTCGGGAATCGTTTAGCCTAAAAATATTTCCGATTAGCCGCGGTTAATTTTGTATTAACTTTTTTTTTGTAATTTTGTATGTATTTAAAATTTATAATCACAAGAGCACGAGGAACGTGTATTGCGTCGCGCGGCCCGGCCGGCCGCCGCGACTCCAGACGGACGACTGAGACGTGTCCGCGACGCGGCGCGCCACCCTGATCGCTCGCCTCCCCCCCGCCCCCCGGGGTGCCGAACAGCGCCGCCAGAGCCGCACCCCGCCGCCCCGGGGCCGACTTCGTTACGAGCCACTTGTAATCGCGCGCGATTTTTCCGCCTAAGACAAATTAGGCGGGCCGCCCGCCCCCCTTCTCTGATCGTCTTGATCATCTTCTTGTAATTCTTAAAACAAGCAACTTCATCTTTTCTATATTTTTGGACGTCTAATACTGATTTTCACAACTCCCATGTACTACAGCTACTAATATTATTTAAATATTGGTAATATATATGATAAACATATAATACGTACCTACGTCTTGTTAAAAAATAGGTAGTAAGTACATTCAACTGTTATGACGGCGAGCTGTTTTATTTTTAAATAGTATTGAATCGTGGATTTCACTTTCAACGAGCCGAGTCCGAGTTAATTGTAAATAAAATTCAGTCATTCGCAAAAAATTATCGTAATCAACAATACATCAGTGAATATTTCGGCGTGAGCAGAAGTTTACATTTTGATACCTATATGGAATCATTGAGTGACATCATTTAGTTTTAATTTTTCTTTTTTTATCTTTGTATTGATATGACTTCTGTAATCAGATAGTTTTGTTTGATTGACATTTTAGCTATGGAATACTTTTCTATTTGAAAAATGTTTGTTTTGCAAAAGAAATTTTATCAATACACAGAGGTAAAAACTTATTTTAGTTTACTTTCTCTATATACCATAGAATATATCTATAACACTTTTGAAGTAAATATTTTCGAAATTCGAAAGCTTTATCATATATTGTATAATTTAATTTTAAGGGTTTATTTCATACTTTATTCAAAAGAAATTTAATCGAAAGATCTCTTACAGACGGACTGATTTTCTCCCAAAAATTATAATGGAAGCGTAAAAAATTCAATGAAACATTTGCTCAGACCCCTAGCGGTGTCGAGGCCCGCCACTCGGCAGGCCGACACGTAAACAGATGAGCACCGGACGAGAGTATGAATTAATATGATTCTTTTATCAGAGCGCGGTCCAGCTGTCGTTGTTTCGGGGTCGATGAACCTCGCCTGATATTTACACAATCTATGGCTGAGAATTCAATATCTAAATCGTAATTTCATTACGTTTAACTAGAACGGCAAGTGGTAAAAAACCCTAGTTTTATAAATCATTTCCTGTGTAAGATTTTCTCATGTAACATGGAAAAAACATAGTAATGAGTACTCTCAACCACGTTGAAAATGAATTTATTTCTTTTTATTAATAAGACATTTTCAAAAATTATTTGAGTATCAATGTAGATAGATTAGTATTAACTACCGAGTAATACGTTTACCATTTTTGTAAACGAAAATGTGAACAGAACGGGATCGGGTAAAATCTTATATACCTATCAAAAATTTGGACAATATTATGATCACCTATTTTAACATTTTAAATATATCAGTTATTCAGGCGACTAGCTACTTTAAAAACTTTGTAAAATTCGCCAATATTTAATTGCAACTCAACCAGTTTTAACTTATACAACAAATAATGGAATTAATATTAACTCGAAAATATATTATATGACGGTAATTGCAAATTAATCCAGAACTTTTAACGCAAACCGAAAATAATCAGAAATTTATATACAAAATATACTTTATTTAAATTTCAGTAGACCGATTACACTCGTTATATTTTATGTTTAATTCATTTTCATATTTTTTCATAGCATTGAAATTGTTAGGCAATATTTTATTTTTAAGGAATGTAAAATTAAGGATTGAAATAACTGAAAATATGAAATCTTTGTTAATTACAAACATAATATTGTGGCTTGACTTCTACTGGTCGAATAGCAAAATATATCTTTTAAAAGAACGGTTTACGATCTCCGTTAAAAAAGCGAAATAGAATATTATAAAAATAGTGTTTATTTTATTTTATCCGGATATTTTTTAAGTTATTAAAATATTTTACCATTAATTGAATATTACCTAGCTGGCAAATCAATATAAAAAGATTGTTTAACCAATTATTTCATATTTCGACATTATACTATAGGAATGTACAGAAACTACTATTTAATATAAGAGATTTTAGTTAATTTATCACGGACTCATAAATTCAAAATTATACTGTATTTAATAAAGCTTTCTACATTTAACTGCATTTTATTGATTTAAACAGATTTAATTTAATATTTAGAATTTCTTTAGTATCTTAATTTTGCGAATAATAAAAATTGTCTATCACTTTTAAAAAATAACACCTAATATATAATTTTAATTATGGTAAATTATATATTAGGTGTTATTTTTATATCAATTCGACAAAATTTGCAATGGATACATATTTTAAAAATACAACTTTATTTATTTAAAAGTTTTGTTACAATTTCATTAGTCATTAAAAGTTAGGCCGTTAATGAAAATATCTAAATTTTAAATACAATAAACAAAAGTAACTATATTTTCATGCACAGTGAAAACGCAACTGAAAAACAAACGACTTTCACTTGTTCGCACTAATTACCTGTGATGAGTTTTAATATAATTCTTCCGTCTTCGAAAACACTTCAATACAGTAAAATATAATAAACATTATTTTTTTATTATTTTCCCGTCCAACACCACAGTAACAGCAACAAATAGTTCAGTAGTCAATCTAACTTAACAAATCAGTAATATTATTTACATATCTCTACTATCAATTAAAATTTAATTCAGTACTCAAAATCCGTACGTCTAAACTTATATTAATTTTTGTACACTTAACGACAAGTCCTCAACACTGCTAAAGTCAATTTAGAGTCCACTAATTAACCGCGAAATAAAAAAGAACGCGAACCGTCGAAGGAACTTAATACCACTTATAGACTATGCGGCAAAACGAGCCGAATATTTACATTGGAGAAAAAAAAATCAGGTCATTCGGAGGTTACGGGCAACGCAGCCGGTCGGCGCGAGCCGCGACGGGATGTGGCCCTCGAGTCCACACGCGCCCCCACACCGCGCCCCTGCACCGAGCGCCTCACTCCGGCTACTGGAAACCACGTGCGCGCACTCACGACAGAGATGCCGATACCTATCAATCGGTGCGCGCGAAAAGGACGTCGCTATACTTTTTTCAATTTACTATATTTGCTGATTTTTATTATTTTTTCGCATTTCGATATTTTATTTTTTAGTTGATGCGCTCCGCAACTCACCTGTTGTGCTTGACCCGTTTCGATCTGTCGACCGATCATGTGATCAGCGTTTCTCAAAACTTTATCGCATTCCGTTATTATTTCTGTAATTTAACATCAATATTTTTCGTAACATTAAATTAAATAGTCGATTAACACAGATTACTAATTAAAATGGATATAACATAAATAAGTCAGCTATATAAGTACTTACCTATCTATTTTTCTTATAAAAAAATATATCGAAAGGAGATATATCGTTGCCTATAATTTGACTTACACGAACACTTAAAAATATAAATGAAAAACTATTATAGTTATTATAAAAAATAATAAACGATTTAGGGGCAATAGATAACGTACTAAAATATAAATAACGAAAATTACTTTAACGAAACACATATAATGAAAAACGATGGTGCTGCCACTACAGCGCAGCGTCGGATAGCAGAACTAATATTACAGTGCGAGGGAACAGTGACATTAGCGCTCGAGCGGCACAACTAGGAACTATCGCTCAATGGTTCATTCCTAACTCGTGTTGGTTATTTTTTTTCATTTTATTAATCGTGAAAGTGCAACGTTCACTTCGCCGGCCATTCAGCAGCAGTTTTCGTTTGCATTTTCTTTTTCCTTTTCAATGTTTTTTACAGACGTTTTGATCATGTTCTCGAATCTCCTCTCGTAGCTGTCTATTGACAATCTATCTGTTACTTTTGTATTGGTTTACTACGTTGTTTTGTTAAGTTTTTAATCGATGTAAATAGTGTTTTGTACATTTTTATGAATATAAATTTTCAAGTAAAATACAAAATGAGAATAAAAGTATCATATTCATAATGACTAGTTTAAACACTAATTACAATAGATGGCGTTAGGTGTTCTAAACAACCCTGTTTACATTCAATAAAATACTTGCGTGTTTGGAAATACTACAACGGTTTCGATTCCGTAGTAGAAACTTTAATAAAATAGAATATGTACAAATGTCCAGCCTATGATAAATTCGACTTCAATAGCATTATCACTCGTTGTCTGATAGTTCTATTATATGAAAGTGAATCTGTCTATCTGTTTATTGCCTTTTCACTACTAGCACCTGCACGTATATTATGGACACGAAGATAGACTGAGGAAGGCTGTATACTATATTGCCTAAATAAAAAACAAACAGTTGCGATTTAAAAGTATAATATATTAAAGTATATATTATCGTAATAGGTAGGTTTGTTAAATACTCACCGTTATTATAATGATGTTTCTTAGCTTAGTCGGACTGCACTCAGGTGAAACCAGGGGGAGCCGCTAGTCCATTTCACCCTAGAAAACATTACTATTTAAAATATGAAAACAAATTAAGAAATCTGCGGTGAAGGAGATTGTTAGTAACGCGTATTACGAGTAATAACCCCATTGGTATATATCGATGTACCATGTCAGGTTGACCTCCACGCGGCTCCCCCTGAAAACCATCGTGATAAATTTCTGGTGAATTTCCCATGATGAGGTAACTGACGTGACCTCATGCTCATCATATCAACCTCCACTGGTGCCCCTACATAAACCGTTAGCGCAGGTGCCCCATTCAATTATCATCCATTAAAAAATAGCCTTCATATCTTTTTTCCGTATTTCATACAATATTTAAAGAAACGAAATATTTTTTATGAAAATTTCTAAAATATTTATAATTGTAATAAGTATAATTTATTAAAAAAAATTGATTTAGTATTCGCTAGGGTAAGACAAATAAACTGGATAAGTTTGTGTTATATTATTTATCTATACATATAATCTGTACATATAAATAAAATTGGAATGTCTGTTTGTAATATTCAAATAACGTTTTTTACAATTTTTGTCTGTCTGTCTGTTTGTTCCGGATAATCTCTGAAATGGCTGGACCGATTTTCAATGGACATTTATTGTCAGGTAGCTGATGTAATAAAGAGTATCTTAGGCTACTTTTATTTTAGAAAAATAAAGTTAAATTCCACGCGGACGAAGTCGCGGGTGCAGCTAGTTTAAATATAAATTCAAAGGTGTGAATTTATTTAAAAAATTAATAAATCTATCAATATATATTTATTCATGTAGATCTATTACAGACTCTCCGTCAAATATACCGTCAGTTCAGAGTGGTTTCGAGCTGAGAAGAACTGACAAGAAACTCAGCTCTTAGTCTTTTCAAAAGAGGTTGTGCATGTTTACAAAAATACAGATTCATTTTTAAATTCAAGTTTGGGAGAATACAGTCACTATCAGGATATGGTATTGCAATTTTGACAAAAGGAAACAGTGTAATCAGTGCTCGTAACCCGAATAGACCAGAAATAAAAATTATAATAAAAAAGCACACATTTCCCAAAAAATGGTACATATGAGCAGACACATACAGCGTATTCTTTTAGCAAAAAGTTAGCGTTCAAAATTATATTATTGTCTATAGAAACAAAAAAAAACTGTCTCATTATATGTAATTACTAGCTGTTCCCACGACATCGTCCGCGTGGAATTTAACTTTAATTTTCTAAAATAAAAGTATTTTTTGAAAATAACATTAGCCTAAGTTACTCCTTATTACATCAGCTACCTGCCAAAAAAGTCCCGTCAAAATCGTTCCAGCCATTTCAGAGATTAGCCGGAACAAACAGACAGACAGACAAACAATTGTAAAACCTATTATTTTGGTGTGTGTACCGTATTTATATTCATATGCATGTAGTAAAAAAACGGTTATTTCAATATTACAAACAAACACTAATTTTATTTATATTTATAGATAAATTAACCGTCATTCATAAAATGCATAAGAAAGTACATATATAGGATAATTATTTAAAAAAAATTGTCTGTTTGTTATTGTTATTGCAAATCTCTGAAACTGCTTTACTAATTTTCATTATAAAAAATATTGTAAGCTATTGTTATAAGAAATACCTTAGACTTCTTTTTTTTAATTTTATTTATTATAGTAAAAAAAGATAAAATTCCACGCGAATGAAATATATAATTTATACTATATTAATTTTATCAATAAAAATAACGCAATTTGCAACAAATTATAAAATTCTGCTCCAATCGACAACAACTTTGTCGGAGGTGGTTAAAAAAGACATCTTGCTATAGCACTAAAGGCAGGTGTCGTAAACCGCGGGTGCTATTACTTATTTTAAATAAACCGCGGCATCGCGCGTTTCAAGAGGAACTATGTGTAGGGCTCCTCGCGATAATGACATTTCTATTGTAGCTTCCGCTGTCTGTTTGTTTAGATCTTTTAAACTACATAATGAATTTTTATACTGTTTTTAGCAATAGATAGAGTGATCAAGAGAAACGTTTATATATGAATAATAAATTCATGTATATATACTACATATAGAAAAGTAGAGAAATTAATAAAAAAAATAATGCACCCGTGCAAAGTCTAATGCAGAAAAATAAAAACATAAAAAATTAAGCATCTCTGAAAACAGAATAAAGTAAACCTTTATTCTGTTTTAAGAGATACTTAATGATGCTTAATAATTATGACGATTGTTTATATGTATTACAATATGTTTTTAAATAGTATATCTGCTATTATAATTACGTCCAATCTTGTTTGAAAAAAGTAAGAGCTGGTTCTTGCCAGTTTTTCTTTTCTATACTCCGAGATATTCTAAATTCCGAACTGATAGTAGATTAGTTTTATCTTGAATTATAATAAATATTTCTTTTCTATTTAATTTTATATTAAAAAATAAGTACATTTTACGAAACTTAATTTTAACGAGTTTTACTGTTATTAAAATTACTACAACAATTATTTTTTCTCCATTGTTATTGTTATTATCATAATATCAGAATTTTTATATTCATTTATGTTTACAGAGATTTAAATAAATAAATAATATATTCATTCATTAATTGAGATTCATTGACGGTTCGGTGATCTAGCGGTTTGGCACGCCGCTTTAATTCCGATGGTGGCGGGTTCGATTTATCGTACGGTGCAAATATTTGTGTCCATGTGTATGCTTGTTTTTATCGGTCTGGGTGTATTCCATGTTTATTATGTATGCGTTTACAAAAAAAATGGCGTTGTATGAATTGTCCAGGGATAATATTATCTTATATATAAAATTCTCGTGTCACAATGTTAGTTCCCATACTCCTCTGAAACGACTTGACCGATTTTTATGAAATTTTATATGCATATTCAATACGTCTGAGAATCGGCTATCTATTTTTCATACCCCTAAGTGATAAGGGTCGTCCACCCCTAACATATTTTTTTTTATATTGTGGTCAAATTTATTTATTTATATAAAATTTATTACTACCCAAAATTTTCACCCTTCTATCACCAGCCCCTATTTTTATATAGCGTTATTAATCTATATGGCAAAACAACGTTTGCCGGGACAGCTAGTTACTATATAAAATTCAAGCACAATTCAGTATCTAATGTGACGTCAATAATACGAACACCCCGTTCTTACGTGAAGATAACATGACGCTCATAAAGTTTGTCACCCCTGTAATTTTAACCGAAAAGTACCTCGTAAAACTGTTGTCAATTCCTTCCTTAACTCGCGTGAGATTGACTACCCTCAAGCCGGGAATAACTTATTATTTGCTTGCTTTAGCTTCTAACGTTAAACTCTAGAATGTTCTGTTTACGATTATAGCTGTACAAAGGTGGGCACTGTGACGCTGTATCCATATTAAGTATTAAAACAATTTATAAAAAAAAATAGTGATGATACTAGCATAATACACTTGTCTATGTTTATGATATATACTGGCGTAGTTCTGATGGAAGATGGTGATCTGATGATGAAGTCAGAACAGTTATTCTTTCGTGATGAAGTCACCAGTAACAGTTTCCAGTTGGAACCCCGTGGAGGTCGACCTGACAGACATTGCTAGCAATAAGGCAGTATTAACAATGTATACTTAGTACTGTGACGGCGTACTATTATAATTATAATTGTATTGTTAATTGGTAAATATATAATTATTAAAACGAATTAAAAAATAACATTTTTTAGAAATTGACTAGACATCAAGAACAAATTATTTGGATAACAAATTAGAAACATGTAGATAGATTATATTAATGTCTTAAAACTATAGCTTATAAAAAAATAAGCTTATTAACTTTATGGAAATCCATTTAAAAAGCATATAAAAAATAAAATGAGTTCGTCACCTTTGATCCTTTTATCACTTTTTGTAATGGGCACGTTACATAAGATGCTAACTTCTTTTTTATTGGCCCACCTTTAACGTTTCGCATTTCGAATAAGTTTGAATTCCGAACGTTTTATTGTTACTTCTTACCACCTACGAGCTGTTGTCGTCCTTATTTTAAATACAATAGAGATTAGATCAATTTGTGGTAACCCAAGCATTGAGTAAGAACGACAAAATAAAAACTTTTCGCGTATTTTCTCATACACGTAATATGTTCCTTTTTTGTTATTTGATTATAAACCTTGTGTTTTTACGGTTAGAGTACAATTGTATTCAACATGAATATAGGAATTATATTACGGTTTGGCAAACGAATTTTCAAGTCTCACGTTTTGTTACAGCATAATGTTGTCCTTTTTGATGTGTCGAGTTGTGACGAAACATTGTACTCTTATAATGTTAGGGATAAACCTAAAGTCCGTTTATGACTTTTCTATGAGACCTTTGTGTGTGCATGAAAATGAATCGAAGTTTTTATTCCTTGTTTTATTTGGAAGCTGCAATAAAATGAGGTTTTATTAAGACATTATAAATGGAATTGTTACGTATTCTTTTTAAATACATAAGTATTCCAAATTTAAATATAATTTCATTGCGAGATAAAGTTTATGATATGAAAAATTTCCAAGAAAACACAATGAAAAGGGGGGAATAATCCTTAAAATAAATATTACGAATACTTTGTAACGAAGTAAGTTCTATAAAGAACTCAAGAGGGGATTGTGGTTCTTTCAGTTTGAACCTTCCTTTCAATTCGAATGTTAAATGAGAAAGTATAATGCAGTTTTAACGAAGGACTTAATGAAAGTTTTTTACTTTGTAATTTTGGCCCTCTCTTTACTATTGTTTTGGGCACAATCGACACTTATTGTTTCTCAAAGAGTATCTAATATGAAACAATTTGTTGGAATAATTATAAATAGATATAAAATATAGAGTCTTAAAGTGAATAATTTTGTAACTAAGTTTTTGTGTGTATGAATTAGATTATCTATTTTTTTTTAATTTATTCACCTCGAGCTTATTTATAGTAATTTTATGGTAAATAAATGTATTTACCTCTCTCGACGTAGTAGGTGAACTAATAACTGTCAGTAACTAATTTAGTTGATGGTTTTTTTACATTATTATGAGGGGCATTATAAGAGCAATGGTGAGGTTAGGATTTCAGATATACCAACTGCCTTTTTGTGATTTACATTCCCACGACGCTATTTAGTCCTAACTTAATTTATTACTGAATACAAATACATAGATATTTTTTTCGTAAATACTTAGATACATATTATACATAGAAACCACCCAGTTTAATACAAATAGTAATCATACTCATGAATACAAATGTTAGTGCCGTGCGAGGAAGCGAACCCGCGACCGTCGGAACTAAGGCGGTGTGCTAAACCGCTAGACCACCGAGGCCGTCGTAATCAGAGCTTGTGTTAGTAAACAACTAATAGAAATACTTTGTGAATGAAATACATAATCTACATAGAAAACAATCGTAGTCACGAAAACAAATGTTTTCAGGAATCGAACCCACTACCACAGGCTAGGTAAGATGGCGTGTCAAACCGCTATACAACCGAGGTCGATGTCCAATACCGGCATGGATTTAATAAATCACATGTTTAGTGCAAACCGCAACGCGTACATTAGTATTGTCCAGTTAATTTATAGTAAACTTTCAATGTTGTCCTTTTTGATGTAAATCTCGAGGGACAATTAAACGTGACGAAACATTGGACGCTCTTGAATACGATTGCGTATTAATTTGAATTTGGAACGCGATCCGAATTGTCTTTGGTCAATTTCTCGGGTGATATAGATACTGGCATGGGACGCTTAGATCAATATTTTTTTTATTAAATTATGATACTAATATTTTTAAAAAAGTATATTGTCTTTGGTCAATTTCTCGAGTGACATACAGGAATGGGGAAGTTATTGAATAAAAAATTATTTATTCAATTATTAAACACAAATAATAAATTCCAATTTTGTATTTGGTCTATATAATACAATATATAGGCATTGGGACCTAAAGATTTTTTTTATAAGAAAACAGTTTTTTTTAACAAATTATTCACAATGAAAATATATTTTGTAAAATAAATATATTTTTTTATCACATTATTTTGTTTGTATTAGGAATTAGAGAGTTTTGTCATTGTGTACAAACGTACAACATAACAATTTTTGTATTAAACTGTGCAAGCTCTTTTTTTTAGGTTGTTACATAGATTAGTTCTATTTGTGATGGTTATAATTGCCAAAGCTGTTATATAAAATATAAATAGATAGATAAAATTTTATTTTCGTTAAAAAATCGTGCCATTTGCTCTGTGTGTGAACCTACCCTTAGGTACTATGCTCCTGGACATTACGATTACTACACTTATTTGAAATTATATTAAGAAAGTTTGCAATACATCTAATATGAAAGTCCCGCATTCAATTTGTTGAATAATTATAAATCGTATATAAAATATAGGGTCTTAAGCATCCAATAATTTTATAAGACACCTAATCTAATAAGATTGTAATAAATATAATATAATGTTCTCCATAAAATAGCTGTATAAAAATACCGAATGGTTAAAATAATAATTACTGAACAATTCCATACTTGCTCATTTCATCTACATAAAAGTTTCAATTCATTCATAATTAATAATAAAATTAATATTTGTATCGAAAAATGTCGAACAGCACCGTGAATGGGCCGCCGCGGCCGTAGTACGTGAACAGCGACCTTGACATTGCACTCGAATAAAGTTATTACCGGCGCATTAACCCCGCGCTCCAATCAATAGCACATTACTTTTTTATTTCGTACAAAAATAACGTTCTTTTTTCAGTATTATGAGCCCCAATTATTGGCATTATAAGAGCAATGGTGACGGCGTACACTGTAGGTGTAGTACGCATCTACAATAATACATTTTAAATTAAGAACGCCTGTTTTATTTTAAATTAAGAACGCTTGTTTTATTTTAAATTAAGAACGCCCGTTTTGTTTTAAATTTTATTTACAAATACAAATTAATAATAATAATTATATTTTATTAAATAACTAGGTACATATTATACAAAATGATGCCACCACAGTTTAATACAAATACACACAGTAATCATACACATGAATACAACGTGTTAGTGCAATCGGTGTGATTTAGTATGAACCATTTTGATCGGTAATATTTTAATTAATAATGTGTGCTGTTTTTAAACTGAGACCATAAATATTTATTGTTTTTTTAAATAACTTGTGTTTATATTAAACAACTGATAGAAATATTTTTTTATTATATTATTCCTAATGAAATACACAATCTACATAGAAAACAATCGTAGTCATGAAAACAATAATTTTTCAGGAATCGAAATTACTATCACATAAGTAAATTATGGCGTATTATATATTAATTAAATTTATTTATTAATAAATACAAGATAATTTATTATAAGAGTCGGCATGGATTTAATAAATCACATGTTCTAAATGTTAAACTTAACGCGTAATTATTTTCCATTTATATATATAGTAAACTTTCAATTTGATTTAAAGTTCCCTTATCGTATAATCTCGGGGACAATTAAATGAAATTTACCAAATAAAGGAAATATATTTAGATTATAACCCGGTTTCATTGTTTCACTTAAACAATGACGATACTTGAATACGATCTGTCATTAATTTGAATTTGGAACCCGATTTCGACTATAAAGTAGTCTTTGGTCAATTTCTCAGGGTGATATAGATATGTATATCTATCTATATCAATATTTTATATATTAAATTATGATACTAATATTTTTAAAAAATGTATATTGTTTTGCCATTCAATTTATAAAAAAAGCTCAAGTGACATACAGTTCCTGATCATTGACGTCGCCGCATGATTGAATAAAAAATTATTTATTTAATTATTAAAGGATTTTTAAATAATAAATTCAAATTTTGTATTATTACAAGACGCCTCATTGCTTATATGGACATACAATATATAGGCATTGGGTACCTACTTAGATTTTTTTTATAAGAAATACAGTTTTTTTTAACAAATTATTTTGTCATTGATCATTTTCACCAACATACATATATAACAGATACAGGTATGAGGCATTTAGATCAAAATATATTTTGTACGAAATTTTAATACTATTTTTTTATCACATTATTTTGTTTGTATTAGGAATTAGAGAGTTTTGTCATTGTGTACAAACTTACAACAGAACAATACAATTTTTGTATTAAACTGTGCAATACCATTTTTTTAAAATTGTTACATAGATTAGTTCTATTTGTGATGGTTATAATTGCGCAGATTTTATATAAAATATAAATAGATAGATAAAATTTTATATATAACGTTAAAAAATCGTTTAAACGCCGATTTATATATCTCTGTGTGTGAACCTACCAGCTTAAAGGTACTTGTTGACTTATCGATTTATTAAATTATTTGAAATTATATTAAGAATAATAACAAATTTGCAATACAAATATCAGTATATTGCAATCTAAAATATCTCTAAACATTCAGCAATATAATGTATATATAATTTGAATTTTTTATCGTGCGAGATGATATAACACAAGATAAATGTTACATAAAAATAATAATGGTATTTTTATAATAAATCCAGAGCAATTTTATAAGACACCTAATCTAATAAGATTGTAATAAATATAATATAATGTTCTCCATAAAATAGCTGTATAAAAATACCATGCTACCATGTTTTTCAAATAATAAGGTTTACTGAACAATTCCATTTGTCTTGCTCATAAATTTATATATATATAAAAGTTTCAATTCATTAATAATTAATAATAAAATTAATATTTGTATCGAAAAATGTCACTGACAAATGTTTACAATGTCCGTAGCGTGAAAAAATAGCATAGGTCCGCCGACGACCGCTAGCGCAGTGAACAATTTACGACGCAATGGACATTTATACAACTTTAAATTATTATTATTGTTTATTTTTTTCTTAGAAACTTATATATTTTTTTTATATTTCTAATTTACAATATATTAACTTTATTATTTTTTTTTTATGCAAAAATAACGTTCTTTTTGAGAAAATTGAAATGATTATGGCAAAGTTTTGTTGGCGGGTTTAATTATGATCAATTTTTTAGATATTTAAGTTGAAAATAAAAAAAAGACGATGCTGCTCAATTTATAAAGTAATTATCAAGTTTTATCTACAATAATTTACATGTTTGTTTAAATTAAGAACGCTTGTCTTTATTTTTGAAATTAAGAACGCCCGTTTTGAAATTTTAAATGGAAAATTATTTTCAAAGATGGACTTTAAGCAAATTAATATATAATAATAATATATTTTATTGAACCAGAACCCCAAACACCCCGCTTTTATTAATGTACAGTCATTCTCAAACTCAAACTATTTTATACATTCTTTTTAAATACGCAGCATGTATTTCAGAGACTTTACCACTAATATCTAAACTAGGGTAGGGTAATACAGGGTCGTATTATATTCATAATAATAAACTCTTTATTGTGTACACAGAAGAAACAATAAGAAAAAAACAGATACTATTTTCATCCAGCGACAATTTTACCAAACAAACACCTTTACCTATAAAATTTAAAATATTGTAGAACAAGCCCAATAGATCTTTATAGGTCGCATTGCTACAAGTCTATACACAATCAATGGGCCAAACCAAAAAAAATAAACAAACTGATGGGTGGTGCAGTTGTTTTCTGCAACGCGTTACTTCTGGTGGTCGCGGGTTCGATTCTCGTAAGATACAAATATTTGTGCAATATTTTGGAGTATGATTATATGCATTACCAAAAATGTATTTATCTATTACTATTGTTTATTACCCGAAGTCCTTAATAAATGTTTTGCAACGTTTGGGACTATGTATAATAAAACCATCAATTCGTAAAAGGCGACCCGTTTGTCTGTTGACAGAAAAAAACACAATGGCCGCGGGAACTAATATAACATAACATTACAAAACACTCTTTTTAATACAAACAATCATCAGTCGTACGAAAGGCGCCGTGCTAAACTGCAAAATCACCCAGATTGTTAATTTCAAAATTGAGTATAAATTATATCTACACTAAATCGCGAAACAGTACTGTAAGCTCCCCACCAATCATAATCGATCTCTATTCGGTTTGTATTCGAATACGATCGACTAAATGTACCAATCGATTATTAACCACTACGATTAAGAAGATTAACACAGTGATCATTTACTTGCTAGTCACCGAGTACAAAAATATAAATATGCTACACGTATATTATTTGTTTATAACAAGGACAATACATAGATAATAATAAAATAAAAACCTTGGATTACTTATACAGCATTATCTTTTCCCAAACTAATCAGTGTTTCTATTATTGATACCTACTACATCACTAATAGACATAATTAATGAATACAAATGTTTCTAATGACCTGACGGATCAAACCCGCGACCATCAGTAAAACATACTGCTAAACCACTACACATTAATAATATTTAAAACAGGGACAAACAAAATACGCTTATAAAGTTTTTACTTACCGCAAAATAATAAAATCCCAAGTTCCTAAATAAACAATTATAAAAAAAACAACACTTATTAGCACCTATTCAGACTATAAATTCACTAATATCACAATGATTGCACAGAAAAAATGAATAACATTTAAATTTAGAACACTAAAACATGGTTTGTTTATCTGATTATTTTCCTTTCAGTTTCGAATTCCGAATTCAAATTTGGCGGCCGATCGCCGGAGTGGTAAAGACCCGGCCCGCTCGTGTGGCGGTCGACAAGGAACTCGGCGTGGCATCTTGAGGGGCGAAAAGACGTTACGTTGGACCCTTCAATCCCCCTTGGCTTGTTAGTTGAATGGTGATAACCGTGTGGTGCTTTGTAGTGAGTGAATAAAATTCACTCTACCTGGATGTATGTTTTTATTATAATTAGGAATAAGAAGTTATTGTAAACTAATGGTTACAAAGTATAAAGAAAACACATTTAATGTTACTTTAAAAATATTGTAACAAATACATTTATTATATAATAAAATAAAATAGAAATGTTTAATTTCAAGTATAAATACCATTTATGAATTTAGTAATAGGTGATTATTATAAATTTAATGCAATCGATATTTTTTTAATAATCACTAGGACTATATTTTAACAGAATTCACAATAAGCAATGTTAATTACATTAAAGTAATTTATTTTTTGGTATGGTAATACTAACTACTCGCCCCGGCTTCGCACGTACATGTATAGTATATATATATACCTCCCTCTTGAATCACTTTATCTATTTAAAAAAAACCGCTTCAAAATCATACATATAGGGACGGACAGACAGCGATAGCGACTTTGTTTTATACTACTATATGTATGAATACTAGTATATACTATAATAAATTCAACATCAGAATAAGTATATAAACTTAAAAGAATACTAACCTTTTTGGTTGTTGTGAAAAAGGCGACGGTCATAATCGTGTTCTTCTGATATCAACTCCAACCAGTTAAGGTGCCAAGCCACATGTTTAGTCGATGGTGTTGTAAATTAACTTTTATGACCTATACAATAAAGTTCATATGCTTAAGCCAAGTAGTTATAAAAAGGTTTATTTCGTAGGGTGCTAGCTTTCTTTGCGATCACTAATATTGTTCGTAAACATAAAGACGATTATTTGTACAGGGCTGCATTGAGAGTTGATATATTAAAATATTTAATAATATTATGTAATATTATGTTATCTGTGTATCTGTGTATAATATTAAGAAAAGGAATAAGAGTTGAGATTCTTGTCAGTTTTTCTTAGCTCGAAAGCGCTCGGAACTGACGGTAGATTTGACATATCATAAGTCTGTAATAGACCTATACGAATAAAGATATTTTATATTGATTGATTTGATGTCATGTTAATTGTCCACTTAATATTGGAGAAATAACATATACTAAATGTAGTACTTGAAAATTATACCTACTTATGAAATAGTGAACAAGAACAACTCACTATTCTGACCACCAAATTCCGACACCAAAAGAGGAGTGTTATAAGTTTTACGTATCTATATATCTGTGTATATGCGGTTTTATTTCTTTGAAAGTGGATGTTGTTGAAAAGTTTATGCAATAATCCTAAATCCTCTATTATTAAAAAAATCTCAAAAAAGTTGATATGGATTTCTAACTTAATACAGAAATAGAAATATTCTTTATTCAAATAAACTTAATAAAACTTTTAAACACTTTTTCATTCTACCACTCGTTCAGAAAGCAAACAAAATACATAAAATATTTATATTAAATACGTCCCTGGGTTAGGAAGTATTGCACGGTGACTTATTTTAACGGTCATACCAGGTTGCGGCATAAGACAAACTGCGGCCCGCAAATAATTATACCTATTTTTTAATATGTAATACATTGTACATACTTGGAAATAAATAAGAAAAGAAATTACGTTATCCGTACTAATACTTATTTAATATATAAAGTGTCTGTCAGTCTATTTGTTTGTTCCCTTTTCACGACTAAATGGCTAAATGAATCTTAATGAAATTTTATGTGAATATAATCTACATTATGAAGTTCTTTATATAAAAAAACTAAAAATAGAAGTGATGGTTAATCGCTATTATATTTTCTTATCGCACTAACCATCGGTAACAGTTTAATTATTTAAAAAATATATAATTTTGGTCTTGTACAACTGACTCTATATTATTTATTTCATTTATGTTGTACTAAATTATATATATATATTTTTTAATATATATATTTCGTGCTCCTGGTAGGAAAGTAAATTTGGTTAAATATAAGATAAATCTACCCCTTGTTTTTAAATCAATTGGGCAAATTTATGTACCTGCCTATTTATTAAACTAAATTGTTTCTTTTATTATTTTACAGTGTAGAAATGTCACTATTCACATTTAAGAATACATTTACATATTATTAAAGATACATTATTGTCAAAATAATTAGATACTTGTTACCAAAAGTGTGTCTAGTCTAGTGTATTAATAAATTGTTAGTTACCGACCCCGAGTTTACCTTTACTGAATATTGTTGAAATGTTGAATGAAGGCGTAGAGAACGTTATGGCACGAGCCTTCGAAATTTAAAAACGCGCGCTGGAACGAGACAAATGTTTGTAACGTATTTTTGTGTTTTATTCGGTACAATATTGTTTTTTAATAATATTGATTTAGTAAACAGGATTTGGAAGAATGAAGTTAGATCTAATATTTTGATTGTTATTTTGTATTATACTTTTTTTATTTACATCCCTTTTCGCATTAAAAAGTAGTCTATGTTCCTTAACGGAGTCTAGACTATTTGTGTACCAAATTACATTTAAATCGGTTCAGTAGTTTTGGCGTGAAAGTGCGACAGACAAACAGAGTCACTTTCTTTATTTTCTTGATTTTATTTAGAAAATTATTATGATCTTTCTTTTGTTCTCCATTTACTGTAGGTAAGATTAACTAGTTGTCACACACGATTTCGTCGGCTTATTATGAGATAAAAATTAGCCTATATCGGATCTTGTGGTAGGATCATGAATCTGTCTTTCCGTTTTTCATTTTCGTTTGGGTACATTATTATTTATATGAGACATACGATAAGAACTCTTTCGACTTGACTGCTCATTTTCAAACATAACCGACACCTGGACTTTAACATATGCAGGCATAATGCACGTCAAGACTCGCGCTTGGCACACGAACGGAAGTGTCTAATTTCCATAAACGTGGCACTCATTTAATAATTCACGCTATACAAATATAATCCTTATTAGTATAACCATAAAGTATATATTAGATTTATAGTTTAATTTTTTTGTTATTAAAATTAGACCATATTGCAAGAGCATAAAGTAAATTGTTGTCTTTGGCCGCGTGTCCAGCACGCGCCGTCATAGTCTACGGTTACAAGTTACAAGAAAGCAGGATGCGTCTTAAGTCGAGGGTGACAACCCTATTTTTAAGACGTTTGAAAATAATAAGTTACAAAGTACAATTATTATTATTATAAGTAATAATAATAATAATTG
Source organism: Achroia grisella (assembly GCF_030625045.1). Lineage (NCBI taxonomy): Eukaryota > Metazoa > Arthropoda > Insecta > Lepidoptera > Pyralidae > Achroia > Achroia grisella. The sequence continues at coordinate 2,222,953 of NW_026713028.1, read as the reverse complement.
TACTTAACCTAACCTAACTGATGTTTAAAATAGAAGAATGAATATAACTCTTATGCAAACTCATTTAATGATCAGTTAAGTAACTCATTTCAAACAGCATTCTTAAATATTTTCGCGCCAGTTTCATAATTACATATGTACTTATCTATATACAATAATTATATTTAAGTATATTTAAGTTAGTTTAAATAATTATATTTATTTCCTTCCCAAACTTCTAAATATGGGTATACATAAGTAAAAATCCCATGAAAACTTCAGACTGTCAACTGTCAAAAAATTTGACGTCTATCATCTTAGCAAAAACTGTGGTTAGAAATATGGCCTTGTTTTTAAAAAGAAAATGAAACTGGCCGGTTTCACCGTATTCAAAAATGGAAATGGGGTAAGTTAAGAATTTCCCTGCTTTTCTTTTTAATATAAATCTTGCTCTTGATATATTTTATGTATATCTGAAAACTGTAATAAAATGAGTAGTTTAAAATATCTAATCGAACATACAGTGGGAGCGACTTTGTTTTATATATATATATGTAAATATATACACCAAATGACGCGACTCGACACTCAAATAAAAATGTTTGATACAGTCCACACGGCCGACTTGTTTTCAATCTGAAGCAATTCCGGCTGACAACAAAAGTACTATGAGCATTATTACGACTCGCACAGTGACTGAAATTCGACCATAACCATAATTAATTTAAAGTATAAGTTTGAATATTATTAAAGTTCTAATGTTAAAGACTTGCTTCAGTATATTACTTTGATAACAGCACAGAAACAAACCTCGATTCGCTGATTTGACAAACATTGACTTTGACGTTTTGTTATCAGTCATCTATACGTATGAATAAAATTGGAGTGTCTGTTTGTAATATTGAAATAACCGTTTTTTACTACATGCATATGAATATAAATACGGTACATACATCAAAATAACACATTTTCTACAATTTTTGTCTATCTGTCTGTTCCGGCTAATCTATGAAATGGCTGGACCGATTTTGACGGGACTTTTTTTGACAGGTGGCTAATATAATAATGTAAAATAAAAGTACTGTATTTAATGTTTTATTTATTGATTTACCCAATGTCTTTTTATGTGCATAATTTAAAAAAAACGTTACCATTCTGCACTTCTATTCTACTTATATGAATTATAAGTGTGCGAAATTTCATATTCTTCCATCCGCACAATTTTCTTAAAAAGGGGTACAAAATTTATACTTCAGTAATTAGTAGTCATTGCTTTTCAATTGAAATTGGTAATTACCCGAAATAACTATCCGAACTGGACGGTAGGGATCCTGATAAAAGATATGACCTCTACAATAAGCCGAAAGGTCCTATGTGAATAAATGATTTTGATTTTGTATTCGTATTGTTGTCAATACAAACAGTTAACAATTAATCAAACACTGCTCTGTTGGTCGTAACTTGAGCGAGTTTAGTTAGTTAAGAACTTAAACTGTCTTCAATTACTCTCAGATTTGCCGCAGATTTGCTAAAGTTAGCAATACAGGCAGTATTGCTAACTTTAGCAATCGATTCAATTCCAGTATCAAGATCTAATACTAACTTCAGCATCCCAGTTCTAATTGGTACTGTTTTGTCATCTGCAAACGGACAGATCCTTCTAATATTATAAACCTGACAGTTTCTAAGAAAGTATTAGTGTTTGTTGGTCCTTATAAAGTTGCTGAAGTAATTTTGATGGAACTTTTTATTTAGTCTAAACTCAGACTTTGTAAAATGACACTTGATGCGGGTATTTAAGTATCGTCTATTTCAGCCAAGCAGCTTCAATTTAAAAGCTGTGTCGGTTTTTGGGTGAATTTTTTTTTATTGGGTTGTTTGGGCTATTGTCAGGTGACTGTAGCACCTGTAGCACTGCAACCTACATAGATCTAATGTGCTCGTCCTTTTTCAGAGTTCGCTACTTAGACCCGTCAGGGACAAGATGGATGGATGAGATTAGGTAGTGAAATTATAGGATAAGCGGTATGACATCTTAATCATTGGGAAGTGCAAACGCATGAGTCACCTGATAACGTGAATATCGTAGTGCTTTTAATGTTTATAGATCCTTGTTTATCATAAGGTGTGGCGTCGGCTTGTCTGCTGTTATAATTTCACAAAATGAATAAATAAATAACCCTTACAATTAACACAGCGCCTTCTAGTCCCTCGCTAAGCAGAGCTTGTGTTATAGGTACTAGACAACTGATATAAATACATAGATATTTTTTTTTGTAAATACATATATAGTACTAGCTTTCGCCCGCGTTTCGTTTCGTTTAAGTTTCATACAAACCTTCATCCCCTTTTTTATCCCCTTGGGGATAGAATTAATCAAAATCCTTTCTTAGCGGATGCCTACGTCATAACATCTGCCTGCATGCCAAATTTCAGACTGATCCGTCCAGTGGTTTGGGCTGTGCGTTGATAGATCACATGTCAGTCACCTTTGAGTTATATATATTTAGATGCATACAAAACACCCAGACCGATACCAACAATCATACTCATGAGTACAAATGTGAGTACCGTGCCAGAATCAAACACGCGACCATCGGACTTAAAGCAGTGGGCTAAACCGCTAGACCACCGAGGTCGTTGACAGAATCAATTGTTGTAAGATTCTTCAAAGTCTCACATATGTACAAACAATACATAGCTGATAAACACATTACCTCCTTTGAGTCGTACAGTCGGTTAAAAAAACAAATCATTAAGGTATCTTAAGGTATTTTAGATATTATTATAACGGCCGTAGCAGCCCATTACAACCAATTTACAACTGAATGGCCGCAACAGACTGCAAATAGCTTATTAATTGAAAAAAAAATCTATTCCAACGGATTCGGGAGTGGTATCCTTCATCATTGTTATTCTACTTTATTCTGTATTACTTAGGAATAAGGTTGAGATTTGATGGTGTGTACGTGATAGTTTTTTTTGAAATACTGATTAGTCACAGTAAAAGTTGATGAACAGTTTATGATGCAGTTGGATAATCGATTAGTAACGATTTGGTTGTTGACAACCCTATATTATGTTATCAAGATATTATTATAATGGTACGTTTGTTTGTATTTCTTAGCCAACTTCAAAAAGGAGATCATGGAATATTATTTAAAAAAAAGTAAATATAAAACAGTTTCTTTGTAAAGCCATGGCAATTTGTTGTAGAAATTAACCGCTCAGTTAAACATCATCATCATCTGCTTCTTGCTTATCCCATTTATTTGTGGTCGGCGTAATATGTTTTTCTCTTCCATTCATCTCTGTTCGCAGTCATCCCGTTATTTACTCCCTTTCTCACCATATCATCTTTCACACAGTCCATCTCTTTTTCGGTCTTCCTCTACCCTTATAACCATCCACATTCATATGTAAAACATCATCACCAGTAACAAATCATTTATTCATTGGCTTTGCGGCATGATATTGCATCTCTGTGCATTTTCTACCGCATATATCACGGGGAGTGTTCTGAGGAATTGTTCGGATTAATACCAGCTGCTGAGTTTCACCACCGTACCACTCGCCAGAAACTGAAATACCATCCGGATCATCTGGATGAATGGCGGTCTTCCACTTTGCGGTTTTCTAGAAACTTTTTGCCTCGCACAACCACATTGTGGAATCACCTCCCAGCAATGGTATTTCCGAACCGATACGATATTGAAACCTTCAAGAAAAGAGCTTATTCCTTTTTAAAAGGCCGACAACGTACTTGCAATTCCCCTGGTGGTGCGGGTGCTCATGGGCGGCGGTAATCACTTACCATCAGGTGATCCGCATGATTCAATTGAGAGGAACTGGCAAGAAACTCAACTGAATTTGTTTTTCTTAAAGCTTTTCTTAAAGGTTGTATGGAAGTATCGTCATTTTTGAAGATAGAGCGATGACATTTTTTATTGGCTCTTATCTTATTTTTTAATTTTTTGCTCAAGGCCACTATTTAACGCGGACGATGTCGCGAGTACAGCTAGTCGTATATTAATCAAATTTCTGTCGTTCGACGGAACAAGTATGGATATCATTATCATAGTACGGGGGCGACATATGTTGGACGTAGATGACTTCATTAGAGACAAGTGCACGGCTCAGGTGTGACCTCATTAATATTGTTCCACATTAAACATAAAAACATATGTTTTTGTGTATATTATATCTATTTCTAACTAGCTGTACCCGCGACTTCGTCCGCGTAGAATTTAACTTTATTTTTCAAAGTTATCTAAAATATTTTTTCAAAATAAAAGTAGACTCGAGAAGTACTCCTTATTATATCAGCTACCTGCCAAAAAAAGTCCCGTCAAAATCGGTCCAGCCATTTCAGAGATTAGCCGGAGCAAACAGACAAGACAGACTGACAAAAATGTAAAAAATGTTATTTTGGTGTATGTACCGTATTTATGTAAAAAACGGTTATTTCGATATTACAAACAGACACTCCAATTTTATTTGTATGTATAGATGTATATACAGACATAATGAAAAGAAACTTATTTACAACATTTGTAACTTATAATATAACCGTTCTTTCAGCTATTCATATATTTGTTAAAGGTCTCGTTGGTCTAGTAGTTTAGCACATCGCTTTAATTCCGATGGTCGCGGGTTCGATTCCTCGTACGATGAGTATGATTGCTTGTATTGATCTAGATGTTTTCTAGGTATATGAATAATCATGTTTCAGCTCTTAATTTATCTATATATTAATACGTGAATCAAAAACTTTGTACACCCGACTAAAATAGCGCGGGCGGAGGAATATGAAATTTCGCACACTTATATAGTTAGTTAATTATATAGTTAGAGAAGGAGTGCAGAATACTAATATAACATTTTTTTAAATTATGCAAAAAATATATTAAATCATAAAAAAAAAAAAACATTTCCATGTATTTGACATACACACACATATATGTATACTCTCTTGTTAAATTTTAGTTTGTGGTTAAATCGAGAATAGATTAATATTGTTTGTTTTTAATATTATTTGTCTATAGTCTTACGGACCATTAAATTAATTGTTGTCGAATTTCGATCACTATTCTATTAAAAACGTAAATTGATTAAAAGATACTGGAATTGAATCTTGCTTACTTAAGTCTGCAATAAATCTTCCCTCTTAATTAAGGTCCCGTAGAGAGGAGTCGAGACAATAGGGGTCAGTTTACGAGCGAAGAACTCGGTTACGATGTTTGTGTGCCTCTTCAAACAGATGGACAAACATATTCTTGACTGTACTAGCAAAATATTTGGACTAGTCGCTAAAATTAGTTGCGATTTAGTTTACTTTATTACGTGTCGAGAGCGTCGTGGCGTAGTTGTTTCCTTGGCTTATAGAACCCCCCGAACCTCCTGAGTTCGAATCTAGCATATAGAAAAAAATGTGTATAAAATTTGTCTTTTATTGATTCTGGCAGACTTTCCAGTGATGGAAATACCAATAACAAGTTAAACAAAACATATGACGATTTTTTTTGTTTAACTTGTCTTTTAATTTACTTTTACTTTTAAATTTCTTTTCAAGTAAAGATTTGTTTTTAGCTGATATTAAAATAGAGAAGATATGATAATATCATTAATATATGGTATGTGTATTTACTCCGATTCTGCAACGAATTGTGTTTTTTTTTTAATATTAGTCCGTTACAAATGCAATTGGGGTTACAAAATTAGAAGTCAGGAATTATCAAAATCCGTTTAGTTTAAATACAGATATCGTTTGTATTTGTATGTTTATGGAGCTGACACTCCTAAACACAGGTATTGATTAACATATGTAGGAGGCTAGTTCACCTACTCTTTGTACTGTCTCCTATTTTTTTTAAACCATTTTTTTATGCTACGATGGTGGCAAACTTTTAAATAAATAAATTTCATTTCATACTACATATAAAAAAGTTCTAATTCGGATTCTCCGCTTTTTTGACATTCGGTTGAAAACGTTTTATTACATTTATTTCGACACTTGTGATACCGTTACAAGAAATATTGCAACTCATTATTCAAAATTTCACAAGTTTGACTATTATTAATGGGAATTTGCCAAAACCCAGGTATCCGTTTTTTTTGTGGGGCAACCCTAACCTGTTGAGGTCATTTACTGCACGTTACACAAATTTATTGTTTTTATATCTATTTATATTATCTTGCCCTACTTATAACTAAACACACAATAGTAGAAGGAATTTGTTAGAAATGTGGCTGATGACCCCATGCTAGCAATGTACCATGTCAGGTAGACCTCCATGCGGGTGCCCCTGGAAACCATTGCGATATATTCCTGGTGAATTTACCACGGTGGGTTAACTGACCTGACCTCATGCTCACTCTATCATCCTCCACTGGTGCCCCGCCAGCATATACCGGTAGCATAGGCGGTGCACTATTTCATAATGATCCTCTACAAGGGGAAAGTGGATTGTTCGTAATGTGGTCTAATAACCTCATTGCTAGCAATGTACCACGTCAGGTTGACCTCCACGCGGTGTCCCCTGGAAATCATCAAGATAAATTCCTTATGAATTTATCACGATAGGCTAATTGACCTGTTCATACTCACTTTATCATCCTTCAGTCGTGCCCTGCCAGCGTAAACCATCATCGCAAACGAGAGCACCATTCTATTATCAATCATAAAAAATCACCCACTACAGAAAAACAAGTCCTCTAGTCGTGTACAGAGTTATAACACTACGCTTGGGATTTCTCATAAGCAATTTTCAATTTTTAGACAAAAAAGAATGTTTCTAAACAAAAAAGATAATAATATTTTTTACTGATGATTCCACTGTCAAGTCGTCACGTCGTGTAGGGTATTATTGTATTGACACATAACTATTGATTGATCATTAAAAAACAGTTGGCGAAGCATATACGTTACGTTATAAAAAATGACCATTGTTTTGTTTTTTTGTTTCCCTGTACCTTTCGTTATGAAAACTATAGTTCGTATTAATATTCAAAATAAAGTTTTTCACCGTAACTTGTACATTAGTTAATAATAATAATAATAATACTGGACAATTACCACAGCGCCATCTAGTACCACTGTAAGCAGAGTTTGTATTATGGATACTAAACAACTGATATAAATATATAGATACCTTTTTTTGTAAATACATACCATACAAACAACATACAAACAATTATACAAATGTTTACCGAGGAATCGAACCCGGGTCCATTGGAAGTAAAGCAATGTGCTAAACCACTAGACCACCGAGATCGTCGATAATAAATAAATTAACTACGGTTACCACTTACCATCAGGTGAACGATCAGCCTGTTTATCATTTCAGTTGCATAAAAAACATTATTTAATGTAGTTAAATATACAAATCTACTATTTTCGATACAGCCGTCTTGTTTAAGGACAAGACAACGCACCAGCTGTCACCTAAGGAGTAACGCACGCATCTGGCATTGTTATCTACATCTGCCAGCGTATACTGACCTCTGCACACACATTACACTTCATACAATACGATAGGGACCAAGGGGTCATATTTACGTGGTTCCTTGGAGTAACGCTCCGTAACTAACGGTCGCTGTTAACTCGAATGTAACGATAAGAAACATAAGGGCTTTTGAGTATTTTAGTTATAAGTACATCGTAAGAATCGGTATTAATAAAATTAATGTACGTTGGTACCTCGACTATGGCTCCCATTATGACGGCTTCGATGATCTAACGGTTTAGCACACCGCCGTGGGTTCGATTCCTAGTACGGCAGAAATATTTGTATTCATGACCATGATTGTTTGTATCGGTCTGGGTGTTTGCTATGTATAATATGTGTGTATTTATGAAAAATATTCTATGTATTTGTGTCAGTTAGATAGTTAGTATCAATTAAGCATTAGCTAGCTTAACTTGGGTCTAGATGGCGCTTTGTGAATTGTCCTGAGATTATTATTAAATATGTCATAAAACAAGGGCGGAATGCCTTACAAAATTTATATATGTACATGTTTTCTCTGAAGAATCACATTGAAAAAAAGTTAGAGCGAAACTCAGTTATATATCTCAGAGATTGAAAAGACTAATGATTTTGCCATTCGAAACACACGAACAAAACCTATGTTCAATATACAGACAAAATTCAACTATTAAATAAATAAGTTTCTTTTTATTATGTCTATAATAAATATCTACTAGCTGTACGCGCGAGTTCATCCGTGTGGAATTTTGCAACGTTCCTTTATTTTTCTAACATAAAAGTAGCCTACTCCATCAGTTAGCTTCCAAAAAAGTTCCGTCAAAATCGGTCCAGCCATTTCAGAGATTAGCCGGAACAGACAGACAGACAAAAGGTGAAAAATTGTTAATTTGGTGTATGTACCGTATTTATATTCATATGCATGTAGTAAAAAACGGTACACTTCAATTTTATTTATATGTATAGATAATAAAAAATACTGTTTGCATTTCATGTTTGTTTAAATTTAGTATCGTATCATCGAGCCATCTTGGACACTTTCTAATATAGCATTTAAATTTAATGACAATTTAAAACACAAGAACAAAAGCTATGGAAACAAAATTCAACTATTAAGTAAGTCATAAAGTGTCTACAATGACTCCCATTTGACCGGATAACTTACAACTAGGGTAACCAACTGTGCTAATTTAAATGGGATATCCCTATTTTAGGCGTTGATGTATCCCGAGACCTACGCGCGTACCGTAAGAGCGTCAATTGTCCGGATTATGTGAGTAAGTTGTAATGTTTTTGATGGGATATCATTACTTTTTGTACATAAATTATACGAGGTACTTATTTATAACTAAATTAATACCAAATTATTTTTGATAAACTACTGTATTTTCATATGTTTACGGGGTATAATTGTCTTTTTTTGTGTTATTTTCTATATTTTCTTGTAACTTTTAAATGTTTGATTATCGATGTGCGCTAAATATTGAAACAATAATTAATACCAAATCTCAGTTAATAACATAATAAATACGAAATTCGACTATACTCTTAGTTATAAGTACGAGTATATTTTAGACAGAATCTGAATTATAGCAACTAGTGTTTACCGCTCAATGCAATATTTGAAGTTTGCTAGTTATCGACACTGATGTGAAGGGGTCAACGTAAATTGGTAATGATCGACGTTTTCATACAATATTACTTTCCGTCCAGTACAAGATGAGCTATTTTTGCCAGGGTTCAATGTTAATTGGTGGTATCGACGTTTTCATAGAATTTTAGTAATCGTCCAATATAAGTTGAAATAGAATCAATTAAAGTGAAAAATTATAATAAAATGATAACAATTTACCAATTTCAATTTACCATTTTTTCCTTTATATTCACCTAATTACCTATCTGCATGCCAAATTTGGACATAGGCCTCAGTTGACGTCTTCCGGGCTGCGATGATGATGATGATGATGCCAAATTTGAACTTCCTAGGTCATCTGGATGTGGGTTATAATTTTGATCTATAGTTGATCAATGATAAAAATGACGATATTTGGACGTTAATGTCTAAATAACCGTTTGAGATATGTTTATGAAATTTGGAACACATATTTATCTCGCAAGTCTCAATATATGAACCAAATTTGAAAGGTTTATGTGAAAGAGTTTTTGAGTTATGAGGGGGTCAAAAGTGGCTCCAAATGGTTCGTGTAAATATACACACGGTGCTGCTCGCCAGTTCCCTTACTTGAAACTCGGCTTGACACGCTACCGCGTGTCTAGATACATTTTTTTATTTACTTCTAATGATCGGTTTGATTCTCGCACGATAGACAGACATTTGTAATCATTAGTGTAATTATTTGTACTTGTGTATATATGTACACATGTTTGTGTAGATACACATCAATTATAAATATAAAACTTCCTCTTGAATCACTCTATCAATTGCTGAAAATTCCATTAAAATCCGTTGCTTATACATAGTTTAAAACATCTAAACATACAGACAGACACCTCCGGCGACCTTTTTTTGTAAGTTTTTTTCGGACTACTCTAATGCTGTTGGCCGCAGCTGGCCTTTACAGCTTCACCGGACGATAGGGGGCGAGTGCAGATGGCACTTAAACCCGCGGAAGGACTTATGGAGCGGCTGAAGGCCAACTCCCGCCTGACGGATACGACTTTAGTCTGAGGGCACCGCTAGGGATTCGAACCTCGGCTCAGGCCGTCGTAATATTGATCCCCGTTTGAATTGGACGGGGGATAGATCGGAGGGGTTTTGTAAGTATAAAGATTGTGAATGGCCATTGCTGAGTGCATTCGTTTTGAAACTACGGAGTAAAACTAAAAACGAAAGAGTTTTTTTTAAGTAAATAAACCCCGAAAAAATTATATTGAGAGTTGGTCACCCTACTTGCAACAGATCGGATCTCCGATAACCCTTCGTCTTAAGAGGCCTTTCACATTTTTTGGCCTAAAAGCAGTGTCTTTGGGGTTCTGGTTCTAAGAAATTAAGAGTCGGATATACATTTTGATTCCTGAATTATATAGATAGATATCTAATCTTAAAAACAACATCTTTGAAATGTTAATTTTCTCTTTGTTAGTCTTCCTAATTTCTAAAATAGTTTATTCAAAAACGCTAAGAGACAGAAGTTTGGGGTCGTCGTTCATTAATAAACAAACATAAATTGATATGATATTTGTACTAAAACTTGATAATTACTTTATAAATTGAGACAGCATCGTCCTTTTTTTCATTTTCAACTTAAATATCTAAAAAATTGATCATAATGAAACCCGAAATTTCAACAAAACTTTGCCATAATCATTTCTAATTTTCTCATAAATACAACGAAATTTTTGCATAAAAAAAACATAATAATAAAGTTAATATACTTGTAAATTAGAAATATAAAAAAAATATATAAGTTTCTAAGAAAAAAATAAACAATAATAATAATTTAAAGTTGTATAAATTCCGTTGCGCCAAAAGTAAATTCTCAGTGCTGCGCTAGCGCTCGTCGAGGTAGGACCTATGCCATTTTTTACAACACCGCTAAGATAAGACATTCGTCAGTGAACATTAGTATAGAGCGACTAAACCATTTTGATAATTTAAGTAATATTTAATTAATTTTGCTAATATATACTTATTTCTACGAATATTAATTTAAAGTTGTTGTTAAATATATATATACATATATATATATATAATAATAATATTTATTTTAGCATGCCAAGACAAAAGTACAGTTATGCTACAAATAAAACCTACCTACCCTGCTGGACTATGAAAAGCACAAGAGCATGGTATTTCGTCACACTAATGGCAATTAATTGTTAAAATTAAAAAAGAGAACATTTTAGTATTTTTAAAAATAATGCTTATCTGAGAGAAAAATGTAAACCAATTTTACTCTATGTTTATTTTGTAGTTTTTTTCTAAATTAAAATAGGGTTATTGTTCATAAAAATACCATTATTATTTTTACGTACATTTGTCTTGTGTTATATAGTGTATATCATCTAGTATGCATTGTGGATTGTAAATAAATTACCAAATTATATATAAATTATATTCCTTAATGTTTAGAGATATTTTATCCAATTTTATTTTATTTTACACAATACAGATATTTATAAATTGCAGCTATTCTGTTATTATACTCGTTGGACTTTCATTACTGTACAGTTATGTCAAATAATTATGCGTGTTTGGGTGAAAAGTCAACAACATTATAAATGTTTTTATTTAGAGACTAGCTTTTAGCTCGGGGCTTCGCCCGCGTGAATATGGGATATATAGGTTATCGCGCGTTTAAAGATCCGTGTACAGTATTGGGACGTTATATATAAACCTTCCTCTTGAGTTATCTATTCTGTCTATTAAATAACAACGAATCAAAATCTGCGTAGTTTTTTAAGATCAAAACATACATGATCTATTACATGTGTAGATGATATTTTAACCGGAAATTGAAGCCGTTAAAATGGTATTGGCAGATCAGTTGGAATCATCGGTATTCTTGGTATATAAGCTGGTTGCCCAGCTAACGTACCGGTTATAATGGTCTACAATTAAATTGTCTTTCAATTCTTTAGTAAGCAATATATCCAATGGGACGCCATTGCACATGTTCGGCGGGCTTAAATTTCATGACTGGATCATGCTTTTGAGAAATTCCTTCCTCAAGTTTGAGCATTTAGTGTGGGAAATCACTATCTGTGCTTCCATAAAAATGAGCTCTCAAATTTGTCAGTAGTTTTAAACTTTCAATTAAAGTCCATAAGGGAGACGATGTTAATGACACAGAGAGTCTTTCAGAAATCTCCAACAAAAGTATAAAAGTAATCCCGCCAATGAGAGCAGAGGTGTTTCTAAGGTCTTTTAAGGTTCTGTCCAAAATCTCTATAGCTCATGGTGATTTCATTACATATAATCAATGAGGCGTCTTATAATAATTTATAAAAAGGTTTGACATTAACAATTAATTATTTATCAAGAATCAAGAATCGGCCAACCAAGAACGAGAAGCTGCAATATCAGCCAATATCATGCGGCGACGTCAATGATGCAGGAACAGCAATGATAGCAGTTGAAGCTTTTTTTACAACTTAGAATGGCAAACAAGCTGACGGCTCTCCTGATGGAAAGGGGTAACCGTCGCCTATATACATGAGCAGTACCTGCCATGTTCATATCAGCACATTGTTTCCCTCATGCGTTGCCATTCCTGAAAACTCGGGTGTTATTCCCCTGTACCTTGTAAATTCACTACCATATATATACACAGGTAGTCTATATAGATAGATATACATATACACAGATAGTATACCCTGAGAAAGGTCATAGACTACTTTATAGTGCGAAAAAAGTATTGTAAGGGATTAAAAGCGGAGATGAAAGGTTGTATAAAAGTATCGTCATTGTTTAATTGAAACAAAGAAACTTTTTTAGGTTATAATCTAAATATATTTCCTTTATTTGGTCAATTTCATTATACCACGCTGACGAAGTCGTGGACACACCTAATATACATATAAGGATGGGACCTTTAAATCAAAACAAAGCCTTGAAAACACAACTATTATATATAAATAAAATAATTATTTGCTAAGTATAATATTTAGAACAAGTGAATATGGCAATAATGTATCCGACTCTTATAATAAATTATATTGTATCTATTAATAAATAAACTGAATTAATATGTAAGAAGAATTAATTAGTAAATTTATGTTATAGTAATTTCATCTTCCTGTCCTTATCCCAATTATTTGTTACTCATATTACTTAAGGTTTTGGCTTTTAGTTGTACAATCGGCCAGCATCCTGACATCAACCCTCTAGGAATAATATAATAAAAAAATATGGTCATTATTAGCACTTTGATAATTAAGATAAATAACGTTATTTAAAAAATCCAATAAGTAGTCTCAGTTAAGTAGAAACATATCACATTATTAATTAAAATATTACAAGGATCAAAATGGTTCATACTAAATCCACACCGATTGAGCTACACGGTTATTTGCGTCTGTGTGCGTGTATTGCTGTGTGTGTGCGTAAATCCATGCGATTAAACCTAAAGTTGAGCGGCATCATTTTGTAATAGTCCTCTTAACCTTTCTTAATCTTGCACGGAACCCGTTCAATTTTCTTCGAACGATATAATTTGCATATGTGTAGTGTTAATTTAAAACAATCTTAACAATCTATAGAGGGTTGATTAAATTTTGTCAAAAACATTGTGAGCTATTTCGGTTGTAGGTTCAGATAAAGCAATGAAATTACGGTATACAGGTTCATAACGTTTTAATCCTGCAGAATGGATATGCCATTTTTCGACCTGATTATTCCATTTTAATTTATTTTCAATATCTTAGGTATACATAAAATTTTCGTGTCAGAATGTTAGTTACCATTTACCATACTCCTTCGAAACGGCTTGACCGATTTTTATGAAAATTTATATGCATATTCAGTAGATCTGAGAAACGGTCAACATCTATTTTTCATACCACCTATTGATAATATTTTCTATATGTTATACGAGTCATGTATTTCTTTTTCATAATAATTTATCACAGGCAAATTATTGGTATTCGAATCCAGCGGGTATAAAAAATCCAAACGATAATCCTTGAGAATGGTTTGTTTTTGTGGGTCGAGACTTAGTGACTATCTCACACACATAGACAAAAATGGTCGGGACTTCGAATCTTGCCGTCACCAAATTCATTCTTACTGTCATTCGAGTGATGGAATCCTAGTAATATAGGTAAATATGAATTTCATTCTTATTTGTTTCTTTGTTAGAATTTCACCTCTTGAAGGCTTGACACATCATGATTAAAGTTTACATACACATAGCATTTAGAACTGATTAAGATTTGAATCCAGTTGACTATGGTTAGTGGGGGAGGAGAGAATTATTACTTACTTCTTTATTAACAACTAGCAGTAGGTACTCGCGACTTCGTCCGCGTGGCACTTAACTTATTTTTAAATAAAAGTAGCCTAAGCTACTCCTTATTAAATCATCAGCTACCTGACAAAGTCCCGTCAAAATCGGTCCTAGACATTTCAGAGATTAGCAGGAACAAACAGCCAGACTGACAGACAAAAAATGTTAATTTGGTGTATTTATATTCATACGCATGTAGTAAAAAACGTTTATTTCAATATTACAAACAGACACTCCAATTTTAGTTATATGTAGATATAGATGTATAGATGTTCCCTACTATCTCGACCTCCACGTGGTCCCCGCTGGAATGAGATAACAGACCTCACATCATTCTCATCCTATCTTCCACTGGTCAGGTGCACCGCCATACAATCCAATTCATAATCATAAATAAAAAACCATGGTCAATTTTATCTGTGGTATAAATACCAACCAATAATATAAATACCAGTTTCATCAACATTTTCAAAGCACTCAAATTGATTTCATTCACGCTATGTATATAACCAGTTACTCGTAAGTACATTTCAGTTCTACTGTGTTTTTTTAGCAGACGAACTAAAAATCTGATACCGAACATGAGTCTCGCCAATTTGATAGAAAGATAGATAAAGCTCTAGTGACAGTGTATGACTTGCTGACACATTCGATCAGATAAACATACAAAATAGATTCAAACTGCAGATTACTGCAATAGAATGGTAGTAGAAATGGTGGTTTATTGTTTCCACCTGTTTGGAGATTAAAATTTACCTTCACGGATATAATTACAGATGAGGTAGTTAGAGGTATTGTCAAATGTAATCGCAATACTGTTTTGACTTTATTTCGTTATGTGTATTTGAATTGAACGGGATAATATTCTATATATAAAAATGAATTGCTGTTCGTTAGTCTCGCTAAAACTCGAGAATGGCTGAACCGATTGAGCTAATTTTAGTCTTGAAATTTCACTAAAAAAAATTGACTTCCATGAATAATTTTAGTATTCATGGAAGTCCAGGTTTAAACGGTGATAAAATATGAAGAAATTGTATGGAGAATGGTAAAAACAACATTTTTGTTTTCCCATACAAATTGTCAAAAAGGGAGCGTTCAGAAATTTATTGCACAACCAAACTTCAAAATTCTTTTAAGTCTGAGTTCGCGGGGTCAGCTAGTATTTCATATATAAATGGATAATTTACGGATACGGATATATATGGATAATATAGATATGGCGCGAGTTTGCAATTGTCTCTCGGATTACTTAAGTTTGTTTTCAGTATTTCTTATGACTGTGAAGTTAGTTAGAAATATAAATTGACTTGAGTTTTTACTTATATTTCTGGCTGACCGGAATTTTTTAGTCAAGATACTAAACACATCAGTTATTTATAAACATCAAT
The DNA here is from genome assembly GCF_030625045.1 of Achroia grisella. Classification (NCBI taxonomy): domain Eukaryota; kingdom Metazoa; phylum Arthropoda; class Insecta; order Lepidoptera; family Pyralidae; genus Achroia; species Achroia grisella. The sequence goes on along the minus strand of NW_026713028.1, from coordinate 2,207,128 downwards.
TTCATTTTTAAAATAAATACATTTTCCCTACAATAATCTACTGTATTACCAAAGGCTTAATTATTTGACATTTCCCTATAATTTTTATTCGAAACAAATTTAATTCTCAATTTTCGGATCATGCACCATTTCACATTTGCAACTGCATACCTTTCTTGCAACTTACTTTGTAAGGACCGTTTTTTTAATTTTATGGCGTTCTGATGTGTTTATACTGTATATACTTAGTTAGTTAGTATATGTATAGTTTATTTTTATTTATTTTATTCAGAGTAATGGCCTACATTATAAATACCTTATAGATTAATATACATATAAATTGTCTGTGTGGTCACGGCACTGATGACGACAATCTGCCACCGTAGCGCAGATGCACCATCCTTTTCGGCCAGTAGTCCTCCTTCATGAAGGTTGAAACTCAAATTTAGACCGATCTACGGCATTCTTATTTATTTTTTCAACTTTGGAAATCAACTTAAATATAAAAAAAGATAAAAGAAAATCCCGCTATAAAACTCGTAATATACTTGTATTTTTTTTATTACTTTGAACTGCATATATATGCAAAAAACTATTATACGTGGTATAAAACCTAACACAATGAATGTTAGAATTTTGTCAGCTTTTCAGTGTAAATTTCTGAAACGGTTGCATTTGATTTCGGTTTTCACTAACGTATTTTAGTAAGCTCTATTTAGTGTTTGTTTTATTTCTATCAGTTTATAAACAAAATATTCTACATCAATCGTATTGGTTGGTAACGCACCGAGCGTACGTCCACCGTCGCGGGATCAGCTAGTATTTTTTCGTGGCCATCTACATGTAAAATACGCCAAAAATATCACTTGTGCCTGTTTTATTTCCAACCCTCTCTGTATCGAATGGCGCTCCAGTGAGTACCAATATACATTCTCACCGCGACTTCAGCATTCGACACTTTGAAGGTACAGTATGGTTGATAATGGAATGATGCACCCGCCTACGCTAACGATTTACGGGGGCACCATTAGTTAGCCCATCGTGACTAATTCTCCAGGAATTAATCACGATGGTTTCCAGGGGGAAACGCGTGGAGGTCAACTTAACATGGTACATTGCTATGAGGTCATTATTCCACATTAGTGACAACCTTTTTACCCAGTCACTGAACGCTCAAAATTTGAGTAAATTCAACGGGAAAACGTAACAAATATCAATGAGGGCTGTTAGACGATTCACCGTTATCGAATTTACTTTAAAAAGTAAATAGTGTTTACATTTAGAAGATATTAAATGTACAGTGTACAATGTATAATGATTATTATTGAAATTTATAACTTCGAGAGTACATCTTTGACGTTAAAAAATTTTATATCTTTATTTATCGTAAAATTATTTGTGTTAGGACCCGGTAAACAGTATAAATAATATTATTGAAATTGTACAATAGAACACATACCGTCACGACTATATTCACGAATGGCATAGCCAGAGGCGTTGTAATTTTTTTTCGAATCATCTAATGCTGTTGGCCACATCTGGCTAGTTTAGTCCTAGACTAGACCGGACGATAGGGGGCGAGTGTAGATAGCACTCCAAACACGCGGAAGGATTATAGAGCGACTGAAGGCCAACTCCCGCTTGACTGATACGACTAGTCTGAGGGCACCGCTAGGGGTTTGAACCTCGGCTCAGGCTGTCGTAATTTCGATCCTAGTTTGAAGTGGACGGGGATCGATCGGAGGAGAAATTATCAATTGTAGATGTCATGCTGAACGCAACACTTGATGTGATATATTTTGATTGCAATGTGCACGAGGTTTTTTTTTGTTTTGTTATCACTTGGTTGTTGTTTGGTTTTGTTTCCTACGCCGGGGAGACATTTGTTAACACACACAACGCTCTTTTTGGTGTGGGTTATATTTAAACTCACGACGATTTAGATGGTAGTCGGGGCAGTCACTACATACTCTTTATGGTATTTATTTATGTTTTTGTATATATTTATTTTATTATGGATTAATTACGAAACAAATGTATTTGATACAATTTTATTAATAATTAATCGTGAGTTTTAAGACTGAAAAATATTACCTGTTATAGCTACGAAACGTTGTATTTTAATGAGAGATGGTCATTAATAGAGATTAATTATATAGATAATAAATATTAAATTATGAGTTGATATTAGGAAGTTAGAGTCCAGTATGGACTCGCAAAGCAAATGACAGGACAGAATGGAAATCTTTAGAGGAGGCCTATGCCGGAAGACACGCTGTACCGTTTTTCGATTAGTAACATTTTATATAATATTTTAAAAACCATATAACTTAGTGTGGCAATAAAATCTTTTATTTTATTTTTTATATTAAATTATATATATTTTACATTTTCACATCTATTTTGAGCTAATTAATATTGCTACCAACTACTGAAACCGAAATTAAAGTAGGCGAAACGGAAAGTTTAAAGCACCTACTACTACCCACTTACACGATATGAAAAGCGAAGTATCAAGAATCTTTTGCTTTTATATAATACACATTAGTATATACCGATAACTCGTTTGTTTTGTAAATAATAATACCTGCTGTGTTCGTTATAAAGATATTATTCGAAATTACGCTTTTGTTTTCTCGTAAATGCGTAAAATCATGCGCAAATATATAGTTAAGAGACAGCTCAATACAGCAATCAGACATATTTGAACAAATGTATTGAAGAAATGAAACTTATTCTTGTATGTGGAATATAACATTTTCGCGCGGTTTTATGGATGTTAGGGGAAAATGTGGAAGTATGAGGTTAAGTCAGTCATATCTATTGATGCTTTGAGGGTTTCTTAGTGCTGTTCAGCACATATCTGGGCCTAGCACTGAAGTTTTAATTATATTTTAAGAACGTCGAGCGTGCGTATCAGGCCCTTTGGTAAGGTCTTTGTAACTGTCATGGTAGGGGAAACGGAAGGCACACAAGAAAAAACTGTCACATGATCTGACATGATCACACTTATTGTTAATTTTTTTTTAACAATAAGTGTGATCCCATTCTATAGGAAATTTAAAACATAAGGAAAGTCAATTCAGTATTACATGGCAATGTCATAACAAGAGAAAGATATAAAGATTGGAATTCGACTTAAAAGAGAATTAATTTTACTATATACGAAGTTTTATTTACCTAATAGAGAATATACCTAATGCATAGGTATTTGCAGTCTATTTATCATTCATTCTTAATAAATAGCGCGTTGTCGATGGAGCTCTTACCATTTTGTAACGCTGTTAATAATAATTCTTAATTGTAACGGTTTGAAAGTCCAAGGATTGAGATTTTTGAAATTTAACAGTTTTGTAGATGTAAACTAAGTTAAGGCAATTTAATTTGGTTTGGTTTGCATTTTGTACAATATTTTAGATTTATATTCGTTACAATATATTTTTTTAATGTATGAGTTAACATAATCATCCATTAAAAAAAATATTAATTGCATCCGCTTGCGGTAACGGTATTCGCTGGCGGGGCATCAGTGGAGGATCATGCAAAATTCATCAGAAATTTGTCATGCTAGTTTCCAGGGGGAAACTGACATGGTACATTGATAACAATAGGTTTATTTGATCACATTACAAATAATCCCTTTTCCCCTTAAGAAATGGTTGTAACATTGTTACATAATTACGGGGCGAAGTGTCAATTTTAGAGTTTATTTGGAAGTTGAGTACAGATTGTATACGTGCAGCACACTATACTTCGAACTCAATACGAACAGACTTACAATTTCGTAAAATATTAATATCATACAAAGATTTTATCTGTAGTCATAATCATAACATACAATGCTTCACAATCAACCAAGTCTATATTTGTATTGTTCACAATAAGATTTAAATTTGTGTGAACAGCTTGCGTGTGTTTTGATCAAAATAAATTTGATAAACTTACGCGACGTACTTAGTTAATTATTGTAATTATCTAATCATCATCTGCTTCTTCCTTATCTCATTCATTTGGACCTGCTTCTTTCTTATCTCTTATGACAGCGTAATAAGAAGAATTATAACATTTTTAGGAGACTGGATCTTTCTAATATATACCTATTTCCTATTAATGTATTTTTTTCTTTATGAACGGATTTCTGTGGATCAAACAAACCATAAATGTCATGGGTAGGTATAGTTTATTCCAATTCATGCAGAATGAAAACCGCATTCAAATCGGTTAAGACTTATCAGCGAATACTATACTATGGACATACTAACAAAAAAAATATTTTTGTGTCCATTGGATTACTGATATTTGGCAAACTCCCCACTGGCACACCCGTTCCACCCAGACCACACTTTTACACACACATTACGACGGCCTGAGCCGAGGTTCGAACCCCTAGTGGTGCCCTCAGACTAAAGTCGTATCCATCAGACAGGAGTTGGCCTTCAGCCGCTCCATAAGTCCTTCCGCGGGTTTGGAGTGCCATCGGCACTCGCCCGCTAATGTTCGGTGAAGCCGTAAAGGCCAGCTGCGGCCAACAGATTTGAGTAGTCCGAAAAAAAAAGCTATTTGGCAGTTTGTTTTCAACTTTAAAATGTAAAGTATAAGAATTATATAATTTTCTTGCACTTTCGTCTTGTGATGCAACAGCTTTTACAATGATAGTTAGATTAAAAAAAATAAGATGATTCAGGGCTAATAAATGAAGTATATTTGAATAAAGAATTTTATATTCTATTTTATTTTGTCATATTTTAAAAAATTGTGTGACCTTAGTGACCTATATTAAATACTAGTTGGTACCCGTGACTTCGGTAGAATGATTTTTGTAAATAGTATTATTAAAATTGTTTATTTTATGTTTATTTTTTAATTATGGTAAATTAAGTTTAATTATATGTACATTTTATTTGCTCTTTTTTTCCGTTTGTTGTTTATATTGTATTTTTTACATTGCACTGAATAAAATATTTTTCTTTCTTTCTTTCTTTCTTTCTTTCTAAAATTAAAGTTTATCCTAAGTTACAACATTAGCTATCTGCGAGTGAAAGTCCGGGCAACATTGGTCCAGCCGTTTCAGAAATTAGCAAGAACGAATAGACAATCAGACAGATAGACAGAGAAAAGAAATATTATGTACGTTCATCGTATGCTTTATAGAAAAGCTATTAATTTGCAATTAGAAACTGAGGTACCATTAACTTAAGGGGATAAAAATTAATTACAAAAGTATTGTCAGACCTATATTTACTCACTTACTTTACTTATATTTTGACTAAATACCTTAAAAATATTTTCTTAAAAATGATGATACTTCCATACAACCTTTAATCACTCTTTTCTACCCCTTACAACCGTTTTTTTAATTAGAAAGCCTTTATCCTTTCTCAGACCATCTGTTCAAGTTCATCTGTCCAAATTACATATATCGGTTAAGTAGTTTTAGCGTAATAGAGCTACAGACACAGACAAATAGTTATTTTTTTTTATACTGCTATGGTGGCAAACAAGCCTACGGCCCATCTGATAGTAAATGGTTACCGACACAAATTAAATAAAACACAAACAAATAACTAAATTAAAAATGGATAAATTCTCTACTTACTTATGTTAACTACCGTTTAAGTAAATTTCAAATTAAAAGTGGTATTTATGATTTTGAGAAATATTTGTTATCTCCCATGAACAAGACTCATTTATTATTCAACGTTAGTTAAAAGTTAATACTTATCAATTTACACAATACATAATATATATGTATTATTTTTATTATTTTCATAATACATAATTTTAAATTGTAGCCTATATGTTTTTCTTATGTATAAGCTACTTTACTATAAAATCTAATCAAAATCCGTTTAGTGGTATTTTGTGTGAAAAAGGTAGGAACAACCATTAAGTTACGTCTTCATCCTTCCGTCCAAACTTTCGCATTGTTAGTAGGATCAGGGGGATGATCTGATTAGTAGTTCTTTAATTATAAATTAAATAAATTACTAAGTCGCTTACGCAATTATTTTATAAATACAATCACTTATTACTTTCTTGTTTTCAGGGTTCTCCAAAAAGCCCTTAAAGCTTTTTGGTATTTAGAGTCGAGTGTATGTAATATTAAAACTAGTGAATTATTTATTATACATTTCTAGAAAATTATGTAGGTACAGCATAACAATCGAATGCGTAAACAAGTTTTAAGATAATATTGACAACCTGACAATACTGAATCAAACCTTAATTTGTGTTATTGTTCGAGCTCTCCAGACGTTTAATATATTGTTTTAAATAAATGAGCATTTTCTTGCTTTAATTACGTCAATATTTACTTTATATCTTATGTATGACTATTACGTCAATAACGTAGCAGAATTGTTGTATAAAAAGGCCTGGAGAGGCAGGAATTGGCATCAGTCCGGTTCCACTCTCACCACACAATGAGAGTCACAACCTTTGTGATCTTGTGCTGTGCTCTGCAGGTTAGTAATACTTCATTGAAACTAATATCGATCGTCTAAATTCGCTATGTATTCTTTTAAAAATTCATATTTTCTATTACATAATTTTGTAATGAACTCTGTTCTAAATCGTATTTGGTACAGATGTACCCACTGTCCAGCCTATATTTTTAAATCTCTTCAACATTTCTCAGATATTTAAATATAAAATATACTTGAATAATAGATTTGTAATAAAGATACAAATCCTACATACTACGTCTCGATAATATCCAAAAGAGTTTTATTCGTTTCTTAGCCTACATATTACGAGTTCATAATTCCTCTATGTATCTTAAGTTCCGCAAAAAACACCACATTCTGCCTCCTGAGAAGCATAGGGAAATCGCGGATATTACATATCTAATGAGAGTAGCCTCTGGGTGCTTTCGACTGCTCTAATCTCTTGGGTAAATTATCTGTCAACGTAACACGAGTGATACTCGTGGTACGAGGTACAAGGCATAATCCTCTAATACTGTACTTTTGTTATTCTAATAATATAATCTCAAGTGACAAATGTTACCTAAAGAAAATCAGAGGTTTATTATCAGGGGTCGCCTAATAAACGCAACACTTGACATGTGACATGTCCGCAGTATATTTTAAAAGTCATATGGTTATAACGTCTATAATAAAATCAATCCAACAACCTGCGTGTGGATTGTGCTATGAAGACAAATTTTCTTTAATATTTTTTTATAAGAATATACATTATTTTTTATTTTCAGTATGTTACTGCAGATGCCATCGATGATAACCTTCTCAACTTTAAAAATGAAAATTTCATAGAGATAGGTGAAACTACTACAGCAGAAGTTGATGTCGAAAATGGGACTGTATACGAAAAAGAGACTACAATCAAAAAGTTCGAGAGAGATGGAGACATTACACCAAATATTTCTGGTGAAGACAAGATCGTCAGAACTTTCGTCATAGAAACTGATGCATCTGGTCACGAAACAGTCTATGAGGAAGACGTTGTAATAAAGAAAAAACCAGGACAACAAAGTGTTACAGGAAGGAGTACTGCTGGACGTCGTCCTGCTCAAGCTTCAGCTGTGACATCAGCAAGACCAAGCCCTGGACCAACTGTTGTAATTGAAAGAAACGGTCCAACAGGAAACGTACCAGCACCAGCTGTAGTTCCTACTGGGTATGGTCCATATGGACCCTACGGAGGACTCGGACCACTCGGAGCCTCATCGGCCGCCTCATCAGCAGCCGGAGCAGGCGGAATCGACGTTGTCGGACCAGCAGTCGTAGGAGGACCAGGATCCGCAGGAGCAGCCGCAGCTGCCTCTAGCGCATCGGAAGCCGCACCTGTCATCGTTATCGAAGACAATTCTGCAGCAGCAGCCGCCGCAGCAGGATCTGCCGCTTCGGGACTTGGCGGACTAGGACTTGGAGGATTGGGACCATACGGAGCACTCGGACCACTTGGAGCTCTATCGGCTAGCGCCGCTGGTGCCGGAATTGGCGGACTCGGTGCAGGTGGACTATCAGGATTAGGAGGAGCTGGAGGCGCAGGCGCAGCAGCAGCTGGCTCTGCCGCAGCCGGACTCGGTGGAATCGGTGGAGCAGGTGGCGCATCCGGAGCATCTGGAGCAGCAGCAGCTTCATCCGCATCTGGTGCCGCACCAGTAGTCGTCATCGAAGAAGGACAATCAGCAGCATCAGCAGCCGCAGCAGGTTCAGCTGCATCCGGACTTGGCCCATTGGGACTTGGAGCATGGGGACCATACGGAGGTCTCGGACCACTCGGAGCCTCATCGGCCGCCTCATCAGCAGCCGGAGCAGGCGGAATCGACGTTGTCGGACCAGCAGTCGTAGGAGGACCAGGATCCGCAGGAGCAGCCGCAGCTGCCTCTAGCGCATCGGAAGCCGCACCTGTCATCGTTATCGAAGACAATTCTGCAGCAGCAGCCGCCGCAGCAGGATCTGCAGCTTCGGGACTTGGCGGACTAGGACTTGGAGGATTGGGACCATACGGAGCACTCGGACCACTTGGAGCTCTATCGGCTAGCGCCGCTGGTGCCGGAATTGGCGGACTCGGTGCAGGTGGACTATCAGGATTAGGAGGAGCTGGAGGCGCAGGCGCAGCAGCAGCTGGCTCTGCCGCAGCCGGACTCGGTGGAATCGGTGGAGCAGGTGGCGCATCCGGAGCATCTGGAGCAGCAGCAGCTTCATCCGCATCTGGTGCCGCACCAGTAGTCGTCATCGAAGAAGGACAATCAGCAGCAGCAGCAGCCGCAGCAGGTTCAGCTGCATCTGGACTTGGCCCATTGGGACTTGGAGCATGGGGACCATACGGAGGTCTCGGACCACTCGGAGCCTCATCGGCCGCCTCATCAGCAGCCGGAGCAGGCGGAATCGACGTTGTCGGACCAGCAGTCGTAGGAGGACCAGGATCCGCAGGAGCAGCCGCAGCTGCCTCTAGCGCATCGGAAGCCGCACCTGTCATCGTTATCGAAGACAATTCTGCAGCAGCAGCCGCCGCAGCAGGATCTGCCGCTTCGGGACTTGGCGGACTAGGACTTGGAGGATTGGGACCATACGGAGCACTCGGACCACTTGGAGCTCTATCGGCTAGCGCCGCTGGTGCCGGAATTGGCGGACTCGGTGCAGGTGGACTATCAGGATTAGGAGGAGCTGGAGGCGCAGGCGCAGCAGCAGCTGGCTCTGCCGCAGCCGGACTCGGTGGAATCGGTGGAGCAGGTGGCGCATCCGGAGCATCTGGAGCAGCAGCAGCTTCATCCGCATCTGGTGCCGCACCAGTAGTCGTCATCGAAGAAGGACAATCAGCAGCAGCAGCAGCCGCAGCAGGTTCAGCTGCATCTGGACTTGGCCCATTGGGACTTGGAGCATGGGGACCATACGGAGGTCTCGGACCACTCGGAGCCTCATCGGCCGCCTCATCAGCAGCCGGAGCAGGCGGAATCGACGTTGTCGGACCAGCAGTCGTAGGAGGACCAGGATCCGCAGGAGCAGCCGCAGCTGCCTCTAGCGCATCGGAAGCCGCACCTGTCATCGTTATCGAAGACAATTCTGCAGCAGCAGCCGCCGCAGCAGGATCTGCCGCTTCGGGACTTGGCGGACTAGGACTTGGAGGATTGGGACCATACGGAGCACTCGGACCACTTGGAGCTCTATCGGCTAGCGCCGCTGGTGCCGGAATTGGCGGACTCGGTGCAGGTGGACTATCAGGATTAGGAGGAGCTGGAGGCGCAGGCGCAGCAGCAGCTGGCTCTGCCGCAGCCGGACTCGGTGGAATCGGTGGAGCAGGTGGCGCATCCGGAGCATCTGGAGCAGCAGCAGCTTCATCCGCATCTGGTGCCGCACCAGTGATCGTTATCGAAGAAGGACAATCAGCAGCAGCAGCCGCAGCAGGTTCAGCTGCATCTGGACTTGGCCCATTGGGACTTGGAGCATGGGGACCATACGGAGGTCTCGGACCACTCGGAGCCTCATCGGCCGCCTCATCAGCAGCCGGAGCAGGCGGAATCGACGTTGTCGGACCAGCAGTCGTAGGAGGACCAGGATCCGCAGGAGCAGCCGCAGCTGCCTCTAGCGCATCGGAAGCCGCACCTGTCATCGTTATCGAAGACAATTCTGCAGCAGCAGCCGCCGCAGCAGGATCTGCCGCTTCGGGACTTGGCGGACTAGGACTTGGAGGATTGGGACCATACGGAGCACTCGGACCACTTGGAGCTCTATCGGCTAGCGCCGCTGGTGCCGGAATTGGCGGACTCGGTGCAGGTGGACTATCAGGATTAGGAGGAGCTGGAGGCGCAGGCGCAGCAGCAGCTGGCTCTGCCGCAGCCGGACTCGGTGGAATCGGTGGAGCAGGTGGCGCATCCGGAGCATCTGGAGCAGCAGCAGCTTCATCCGCATCTGGTGCCGCACCAGTAGTCGTCATCGAAGAAGGACAATCAGCAGCAGCAGCAGCCGCAGCAGGTTCAGCTGCATCTGGACTTGGCCCATTGGGACTTGGAGCATGGGGACCATACGGAGGTCTCGGACCACTCGGAGCCTCATCGGCCGCCTCATCAGCAGCCGGAGCAGGCGGAATCGACGTTGTCGGACCAGCAGTCGTAGGAGGACCAGGATCCGCAGGAGCAGCCGCAGCTGCCTCTAGCGCATCGGAAGCCGCACCTGTCATCGTTATCGAAGACAATTCTGCAGCAGCAGCCGCCGCAGCAGGATCTGCCGCTTCGGGACTTGGCGGACTAGGACTTGGAGGATTGGGACCATACGGAGCACTCGGACCACTTGGAGCTCTATCGGCTAGCGCCGCTGGTGCCGGAATTGGCGGACTCGGTGCAGGTGGACTATCAGGATTAGGAGGAGCTGGAGGCGCAGGCGCAGCAGCAGCTGGCTCTGCCGCAGCCGGACTCGGTGGAATCGGTGGAGCAGGTGGCGCATCCGGAGCATCTGGAGCAGCAGCAGCTTCATCCGCATCTGGTGCCGCACCAGTGATCGTTATCGAAGAAGGACAATCAGCAGCAGCAGCCGCAGCAGGTTCAGCTGCATCTGGACTTGGCCCATTGGGACTTGGAGCATGGGGACCATACGGAGGTCTCGGACCACTCGGAGCCTCATCGGCCGCCTCATCAGCAGCCGGAGCAGGCGGAATCGACGTTGTCGGACCAGCAGTCGTAGGAGGACCAGGATCCGCAGGAGCAGCCGCAGCTGCCTCTAGCGCATCGGAAGCCGCACCTGTCATCGTTATCGAAGACAATTCTGCAGCAGCAGCCGCCGCAGCAGGATCTGCAGCTTCGGGACTTGGCGGACTAGGACTTGGAGGATTGGGACCATACGGAGCACTCGGACCACTTGGAGCTCTATCGGCTAGCGCCGCTGGTGCCGGAATTGGCGGACTCGGTGCAGGTGGACTATCAGGATTAGGAGGAGCTGGAGGCGCAGGCGCAGCAGCAGCTGGCTCTGCCGCAGCCGGACTCGGTGGAATCGGTGGAGCAGGTGGCGCATCCGGAGCATCTGGAGCAGCAGCAGCTTCATCCGCATCTGGTGCCGCACCAGTGATCGTTATCGAAGAAGGACAATCAGCAGCAGCAGCCGCAGCAGGTTCAGCTGCATCTGGACTTGGCCCATTGGGACTTGGAGCATGGGGACCATACGGAGGTCTCGGACCACTCGGAGCCTCATCGGCCGCCTCATCAGCAGCCGGAGCAGGCGGAATCGACGTTGTCGGACCAGCAGTCGTAGGAGGACCAGGATCCGCAGGAGCAGCCGCAGCTGCCTCTAGCGCATCGGAAGCCGCACCTGTCATCGTTATCGAAGACAATTCTGCAGCAGCAGCCGCCGCAGCAGGATCTGCAGCTTCGGGACTTGGCGGACTAGGACTTGGAGGATTGGGACCATACGGAGCACTCGGACCACTTGGAGCTCTATCGGCTAGCGCCGCTGGTGCCGGAATTGGCGGACTCGGTGCAGGTGGACTATCAGGATTAGGAGGAGCTGGAGGCGCAGGCGCAGCAGCAGCAGCTGGCTCTGCCGCAGCCGGACTCGGTGGAATCGGTGGAGCAGGTGGCGCATCCGGAGCATCTGGAGCAGCAGCAGCTTCATCCGCATCTGGTGCCGCACCAGTGATCGTTATCGAAGAAGGACAATCAGCAGCAGCAGCAGCCGCAGCAGGTTCAGCTGCATCTGGACTTGGCCCATTGGGACTTGGAGCATGGGGACCATACGGAGGTCTCGGACCACTCGGAGCCTCATCGGCCGCCTCATCAGCAGCCGGAGCAGGCGGAATCGACGTTGTCGGACCAGCAGTCGTAGGAGGACCAGGATCCGCAGGAGCAGCCGCAGCTGCCTCTAGCGCATCGGAAGCCGCACCTGTCATCGTTATCGAAGACAATTCTGCAGCAGCAGCCGCCGCAGCAGGATCTGCCGCTTCGGGACTTGGCGGACTAGGACTTGGAGGATTGGGACCATACGGAGCACTCGGACCACTTGGAGCTCTATCGGCTAGCGCCGCTGGTGCCGGAATTGGCGGACTCGGTGCAGGTGGACTATCAGGATTAGGAGGAGCTGGAGGCGCAGGCGCAGCAGCAGCTGGCTCTGCCGCAGCCGGACTCGGTGGAATCGGTGGAGCAGGTGGCGCATCCGGAGCATCTGGAGCAGCAGCAGCTTCATCCGCATCTGGTGCCGCACCAGTGATCGTTATCGAAGAAGGACAATCAGCAGCAGCAGCAGCCGCAGCAGGTTCAGCTGCATCTGGACTTGGCCCATTGGGACTTGGAGCATGGGGACCATACGGAGGTCTCGGACCACTCGGAGCCTCATCGGCCGCCTCATCAGCAGCCGGAGCAGGCGGAATCGACGTTGTCGGACCAGCAGTCGTAGGAGGACCAGGATCCGCAGGAGCAGCCGCAGCTGCCTCTAGCGCATCGGAAGCCGCACCTGTCATCGTTATCGAAGACAATTCTGCAGCAGCAGCCGCCGCAGCAGGATCTGCAGCTTCGGGACTTGGCGGACTAGGACTTGGAGGATTGGGACCATACGGAGCACTCGGACCACTTGGAGCTCTATCGGCTAGCGCCGCTGGTGCCGGAATTGGCGGACTCGGTGCAGGTGGACTATCAGGATTAGGAGGAGCTGGAGGCGCAGGCGCAGCAGCAGCTGGCTCTGCCGCAGCCGGACTCGGTGGAATCGGTGGAGCAGGTGGCGCATCCGGAGCATCTGGAGCAGCAGCAGCTTCATCCGCATCTGGTGCCGCACCAGTAGTCGTCATCGAAGAAGGACAATCAGCAGCATCAGCAGCCGCAGCAGGTTCAGCTGCATCCGGACTTGGCCCATTGGGACTTGGAGCATGGGGACCATACGGAGGTCTCGGACCACTCGGAGCCTCATCGGCCGCCTCATCAGCAGCCGGAGCAGGCGGAATCGACGTTGTCGGACCAGCAGTCGTAGGAGGACCAGGATCCGCAGGAGCAGCCGCAGCTGCCTCTAGCGCATCGGAAGCCGCACCTGTCATCGTTATCGAAGACAATTCTGCAGCAGCAGCCGCCGCAGCAGGATCTGCCGCTTCGGGACTTGGCGGACTAGGACTTGGAGGATTGGGACCATACGGAGCACTCGGACCACTTGGAGCTCTATCGGCTAGCGCCGCTGGTGCCGGAATTGGCGGACTCGGTGCAGGTGGACTATCAGGATTAGGAGGAGCTGGAGGCGCAGGCGCAGCAGCAGCTGGCTCTGCCGCAGCCGGACTCGGTGGAATCGGTGGAGCAGGTGGCGCATCCGGAGCATCTGGAGCAGCAGCAGCTTCATCCGCATCTGGTGCCGCACCAGTGATCGTTATCGAAGAAGGACAATCAGCAGCAGCAGCCGCAGCAGGTTCAGCTGCATCTGGACTTGGCCCATTGGGACTTGGAGCATGGGGACCATACGGAGGTCTCGGACCACTCGGAGCCTCATCGGCCGCCTCATCAGCAGCCGGAGCAGGCGGAATCGACGTTGTCGGACCAGCAGTCGTAGGAGGACCAGGATCCGCAGGAGCAGCCGCAGCTGCCTCTAGCGCATCGGAAGCCGCACCTGTCATCGTTATCGAAGACAATTCTGCAGCAGCAGCCGCCGCAGCAGGATCTGCAGCTTCGGGACTTGGCGGACTAGGACTTGGAGGATTGGGACCATACGGAGCACTCGGACCACTTGGAGCTCTATCGGCTAGCGCCGCTGGTGCCGGAATTGGCGGACTCGGTGCAGGTGGACTATCAGGATTAGGAGGAGCTGGAGGCGCAGGCGCAGCAGCAGCTGGCTCTGCCGCAGCCGGACTCGGTGGAATCGGTGGAGCAGGTGGCGCATCCGGAGCATCTGGAGCAGCAGCAGCTTCATCCGCATCTGGTGCCGCACCAGTAGTCGTCATCGAAGAAGGACAATCAGCAGCAGCAGCCGCAGCAGGTTCAGCTGCATCTGGACTTGGCCCATTGGGACTTGGAGCATGGGGACCATACGGAGGTCTCGGACCACTCGGAGCCTCATCGGCCGCCTCATCAGCAGCCGGAGCAGGCGGAATCGACGTTGTCGGACCAGCAGTCGTAGGAGGACCAGGATCCGCAGGAGCAGCCGCAGCTGCCTCTAGCGCATCGGAAGCCGCACCTGTCATCGTTATCGAAGACAATTCTGCAGCAGCAGCCGCCGCAGCAGGATCTGCAGCTTCGGGACTTGGCGGACTAGGACTTGGAGGATTGGGACCATACGGAGCACTCGGACCACTTGGAGCTCTATCGGCTAGCGCCGCTGGTGCCGGAATTGGCGGACTCGGTGCAGGTGGACTATCAGGATTAGGAGGAGCTGGAGGCGCAGGCGCAGCAGCAGCTGGCTCTGCCGCAGCCGGACTCGGTGGAATCGGTGGAGCAGGTGGCGCATCCGGAGCATCTGGAGCAGCAGCAGCTTCATCCGCATCTGGTGCCGCACCAGTGATCGTTATCGAAGAAGGACAATCAGCAGCAGCAGCAGCCGCAGCAGGTTCAGCTGCATCTGGACTTGGCCCATTGGGACTTGGAGCATGGGGACCATACGGAGGTCTCGGACCACTCGGAGCCTCATCGGCCGCCTCATCAGCAGCCGGAGCAGGCGGAATCGACGTTGTCGGACCAGCAGTCGTAGGAGGACCAGGATCCGCAGGAGCAGCCGCAGCTGCCTCTAGCGCATCGGAAGCCGCACCTGTCATCGTTATCGAAGACAATTCTGCAGCAGCAGCCGCCGCAGCAGGATCTGCAGCTTCGGGACTTGGCGGACTAGGACTTGGAGGATTGGGACCATACGGAGCACTCGGACCACTTGGAGCTCTATCGGCTAGCGCCGCTGGTGCCGGAATTGGCGGACTCGGTGCAGGTGGACTATCAGGATTAGGAGGAGCTGGAGGCGCAGGCGCAGCAGCAGCTGGCTCTGCCGCAGCCGGACTCGGTGGAATCGGTGGAGCAGGTGGCGCATCCGGAGCATCTGGAGCAGCAGCAGCTTCATCCGCATCTGGTGCCGCACCAGTGATCGTTATCGAAGAAGGACAATCAGCAGCAGCAGCAGCCGCAGCAGGTTCAGCTGCATCTGGACTTGGCCCATTGGGACTTGGAGCATGGGGACCATACGGAGGTCTCGGACCACTCGGAGCCTCATCGGCCGCCTCATCAGCAGCCGGAGCAGGCGGAATCGACGTTGTCGGACCAGCAGTCGTAGGAGGACCAGGATCCGCAGGAGCAGCCGCAGCTGCCTCTAGCGCATCGGAAGCCGCACCTGTCATCGTTATCGAAGACAATTCTGCAGCAGCCGCCGCAGCAGGATCTGCAGCTTCGGGACTTGGCGGACTAGGACTTGGAGGATTGGGACCATACGGAGCACTCGGACCACTTGGAGCTCTATCGGCTAGCGCCGCTGGTGCCGGAATTGGCGGACTCGGTGCAGGTGGACTATCAGGATTAGGAGGAGCTGGAGGCGCAGGCGCAGCAGCAGCTGGCTCTGCCGCAGCCGGACTCGGTGGAATCGGTGGAGCAGGTGGCGCATCCGGAGCATCTGGAGCAGCAGCAGCTTCATCCGCATCTGGTGCCGCACCAGTGATCGTTATCGAAGAAGGACAATCAGCAGCAGCAGCAGCCGCAGCAGGTTCAGCTGCATCTGGACTTGGCCCATTGGGACTTGGAGCATGGGGACCATACGGAGGTCTCGGACCACTCGGAGCCTCATCGGCCGCCTCATCAGCAGCCGGAGCAGGCGGAATCGACGTTGTCGGACCAGCAGTCGTAGGAGGACCAGGATCCGCAGGAGCAGCCGCAGCTGCCTCTAGCGCATCGGAAGCCGCACCTGTCATCGTTATCGAAGACAATTCTGCAGCAGCAGCCGCCGCAGCAGGATCTGCAGCTTCGGGACTTGGCGGACTAGGACTTGGAGGATTGGGACCATACGGAGCACTCGGACCACTTGGAGCTCTATCGGCTAGCGCCGCTGGTGCCGGAATTGGCGGACTCGGTGCAGGTGGACTATCAGGATTAGGAGGAGCTGGAGGCGCAGGCGCAGCAGCAGCTGGCTCTGCCGCAGCCGGACTCGGTGGAATCGGTGGAGCAGGTGGCGCATCCGGAGCATCTGGAGCAGCAGCAGCTTCATCCGCATCTGGTGCCGCACCAGTGATCGTTATCGAAGAAGGACAATCAGCAGCAGCAGCAGCCGCAGCAGGTTCAGCTGCATCTGGACTTGGCCCATTGGGACTTGGAGCATGGGGACCATACGGAGGTCTCGGACCACTCGGAGCCTCATCGGCCGCCTCATCAGCAGCCGGAGCAGGAGGACCAGCAGTCGTAGGAGGACCAGATCCGCAGAGCAGCCGCAGCTGCCGGAGCAGGCGGAATCGACGTTGTCGGACCAGCAGTCGTAGGAGGACCAGGATCCGCAGGAGCAGCCGCAGCTGCCTCTAGCGCATCGGAAGCCGCACCTGTCATCGTTATCGAAGACAATTCTGCAGCAGCAGCCGCCGCAGCAGGATCTGCAGCTTCGGGACTTGGCGGACTAGGACTTGGAGGATTGGGACCATACGGAGCACTCGGACCACTTGGAGCTCTATCGGCTAGCGCCGCTGGTGCCGGAATTGGCGGACTCGGTGCAGGTGGACTATCAGGATTAGGAGGAGCTGGAGGCGCAGGCGCAGCAGCAGCTGGCTCTGCCGCAGCCGGACTCGGTGGAATCGGTGGAGCAGGTGGCGCATCCGGAGCATCTGGAGCAGCAGCAGCTTCATCCGCATCTGGTGCCGCACCAGTGATCGTTATCGAAGAAGGACAATCAGCAGCAGCAGCAGCCGCAGCAGGTTCAGCTGCATCTGGACTTGGCCCATTGGGACTTGGAGCATGGGGACCATACGGAGGTCTCGGACCACTCGGAGCCTCATCGGCCGCCTCATCAGCAGCCGGAGCAGGCGGAATCGACGTTGTCGGACCAGCAGTCGTAGGAGGACCAGGATCCGCAGGAGCAGCCGCAGCTGCCTCTAGCGCATCGGAAGCCGCACCTGTCATCGTTATCGAAGACAATTCTGCAGCAGCAGCCGCCGCAGCAGGATCTGCAGCTTCGGGACTTGGCGGACTAGGACTTGGAGGATTGGGACCATACGGAGCACTCGGACCACTTGGAGCTCTATCGGCTAGCGCCGCTGGTGCCGGAATTGGCGGACTCGGTGCAGGTGGACTATCAGGATTAGGAGGAGCTGGAGGCGCAGGCGCAGCAGCAGCTGGCTCTGCCGCAGCCGGACTCGGTGGAATCGGTGGAGCAGGTGGCGCATCCGGAGCATCTGGAGCAGCAGCAGCTTCATCCGCATCTGGTGCCGCACCAGTGATCGTTATCGAAGAAGGACAATCAGCAGCAGCAGCAGCCGCAGCAGGTTCAGCTGCATCTGGACTTGGCCCATTGGGACTTGGAGCATGGGGACCATACGGAGGTCTCGGACCACTCGGAGCCTCATCGGCCGCCTCATCAGCAGCCGGAGCAGGCGGAATCGACGTTGTCGGACCAGCAGTCGTAGGAGGACCAGGATCCGCAGGAGCAGCCGCAGCTGCCTCTAGCGCATCGGAAGCCGCACCTGTCATCGTTATCGAAGACAATTCTGCAGCAGCAGCCGCCGCAGCAGGATCTGCAGCTTCGGGACTTGGCGGACTAGGACTTGGAGGATTGGGACCATACGGAGCACTCGGACCACTTGGAGCTCTATCGGCTAGCGCCGCTGGTGCCGGAATTGGCGGACTCGGTGCAGGTGGACTATCAGGATTAGGAGGAGCTGGAGGCGCAGGCGCAGCAGCAGCTGGCTCTGCCGCAGCCGGACTCGGTGGAATCGGTGGAGGTGGAGCAGGTGGCGCATCCGGAGCATCTGGAGCAGCAGCAGCTTCATCCGCATCTGGTGCCGCACCAGTGATCGTTATCGAAGAAGGACAATCAGCAGCAGCAGCAGCCGCAGCAGGTTCAGCTGCATCTGGACTTGGCCCATTGGGACTTGGAGCATGGGGACCATACGGAGGTCTCGGACCACTCGGAGCCTCATCGGCCGCCTCATCAGCAGCCGGAGCAGGCGGAATCGACGTTGTCGGACCAGCAGTCGTAGGAGGACCAGGATCCGCAGGAGCAGCCGCAGCTGCCTCTAGCGCATCGGAAGCCGCACCTGTCATCGTTATCGAAGACAATTCTGCAGCAGCAGCCGCCGCAGCAGGATCTGCAGCTTCGGGACTTGGCGGACTAGGACTTGGAGGATTGGGACCATACGGAGCACTCGGACCACTTGGAGCTCTATCGGCTAGCGCCGCTGGTGCCGGAATTGGCGGACTCGGTGCAGGTGGACTATCAGGATTAGGAGGAGCTGGAGGCGCAGGCGCAGCAGCAGCTGGCTCTGCCGCAGCCGGACTCGGTGGAATCGGTGGAGCAGGTGGCGCATCCGGAGCATCTGGAGCAGCAGCAGCTTCATCCGCATCTGGTGCCGCACCAGTGATCGTTATCGAAGAAGGACAATCAGCAGCATCAGCAGCCGCAGCAGGTTCAGCTGCATCTGGACTTGGCCCATTGGGACTTGGAGCATGGGGACCATACGGAGGTCTCGGACCACTCGGAGCCTCATCGGCCGCCTCATCAGCAGCCGGAGCAGGCGGAATCGACGTTGTCGGACCAGCAGTCGTAGGAGGACCAGGATCCGCAGGAGCAGCCGCAGCTGCCTCTAGCGCATCGGAAGCCGCACCTGTCATCGTTATCGAAGACAATTCTGCAGCAGCAGCCGCCGCAGCAGGATCTGCAGCTTCGGGACTTGGCGGACTAGGACTTGGAGGATTGGGACCATACGGAGCACTCGGACCACTTGGAGCTCTATCGGCTAGCGCCGCTGGTGCCGGAATTGGCGGACTCGGTGCAGGTGGACTATCAGGATTAGGAGGAGCTGGAGGCGCAGGCGCAGCAGCAGCTGGCTCTGCCGCAGCCGGACTCGGTGGAATCGGTGGAGCAGGTGGCGCATCCGGAGCATCTGGAGCAGCAGCAGCTTCATCCGCATCTGGTGCCGCACCAGTAGTCGTCATCGAAGAAGGACAATCAGCAGCATCAGCAGCCGCAGCAGGTTCAGCTGCATCCGGACTTGGCCCATTGGGACTTGGAGCATGGGGACCATACGGAGGTCTCGGACCACTCGGAGCCTCATCGGCCGCCTCATCAGCAGCCGGAGCAGGCGGAATCGACGTTGTCGGACCAGCAGTCGTAGGAGGACCAGGATCCGCAGGAGCAGCCGCAGCTGCCTCTAGCGCATCGGAAGCCGCACCTGTCATCGTTATCGAAGACAATTCTGCAGCAGCAGCAGCCGCAGCAGGTTCAGCTGCATCTGGACTTGGCCCATTGGGACTGCTCGGAATTGGCGGACTCTGCGTGGACTATCAGGATTAGGAGGAGCTGGAGGCGCAGGCGCAGCAGCAGCTGGCTCTGCTGGGACTTGGAGCATGGGGACCATACGGAGGTCTCGGACCACTCGGAGCCTCATCGGCCGCTTCTTCAGCAGCTATCAGGATTAGGAGGAGCTCTGGTGTAGCACGACCTGCTCCGGATCTGGTGCCGCACCAGTGATCGTTATCGAAGAAGGACAATCAGCAGCAGCAGCAGCCGCAGCAGGTTCAGCTGCATCTGGACTTGGCCCATTGGGACTTGGAGCATGGGGACCATACGGATTGCCGCCTCATCCCGACGTTGTCGGACCAGCAGACGTGGGAGGACTGCAGTGCCGACTCGTAGACTTGGCGGACTAGGACTTGGAGGATTGGGACCATACGGATTGGACCACTTGGAGCTCTATCGGAGGCGCCAATTGGCGGACTCGGTGCAGGTGGACTATGCATTACTTGGAGGCAGCAGCAGTTGGCTTTTTTAGCCGGACTCGGTGGAATCGGTGGAGCAGGTGGCGCATCCGGAGCATCTGGAGCAGCAGCAGCTTCATCCGCATCTGGTGCCGCACCAGTGATCGTTATCGAAGAAGGACAATCAGCAGCATCAGCAGCCGCAGCAGGTTCAGCTGCATCTGGACTTGGCCCATTGGGACTTGGAGCATGGGGACCATACGGAGGTCTCGGACCACTCGGAGCCTCATCGGCCGCCTCATCAGCAGCCGGAGCAGGCGGAATCGACGTTGTCGGACCAGCAGTCGTAGGAGGACCAGGATCCGCAGGAGCAGCCGCAATCATCGTTATGAAGACATTAAAGCTGCAGCTAGCAGCCGCCGCAGCAGGATCTGCAGTTCGGGACTTGGCACTAACTTATATAAGCACTCGGACCACTTGGAGAAGACACTCTATCGGCTAGCGCCGCTGGTGCCGGAATTGGCGGACTCGGTGCAGGTGGACTATCAGGATTAGGAGGAGCTGGAGGCGCAGGCGCAGCAGCAGCTGGCTCTGCCGCAGCTGGACTCGGTGGAATCGGTGGAGCAGGTGGCGCATCCGGAGCATCTGGAGCAGCAGCAGCTTCATCCGCATCTGGTGCCGCACCAGTGATCGTTATCGAAGAAGGACAATCAGCAGCAGCAGCAGCCGCAGCAGGTTCAGCTGCATCTGGACTTGGCCCATTGGGACTTGGAGCATGGGGACCATACGGAGGTCTCGGACCACTCGGAGCCTCATCGGCCGCCTCATCAGCAGCCGGAGCAGGCGGAATCGACGTTGTCGGACCAGCAGTCGTAGGAGGACCAGGATCCGCAGGAGCAGCCGCAGCTGCCTCTAGCGCATCGGAAGCCGCACCTGTCATCGTTATCGAAGACAATTCTGCAGCAGCAGCCGCCGCAGCAGGATCTGCAGCTACTTGGCGGACTAGGACTTGGAATTGGGACCATGGAGCACTCGGACCACTTGGAGCTCTATCGGCTAGCGCCGCTGGTGCCGGAATTGGCGGACTCGGTGCAGGTGGACTATCAGGATTAGGAGGAGCTGGAGGCGCAGGCGCAGCAGCAGCTGGCTCTGCCGCAGCCGGACTCGGTGGAATCGGTGGAGCAGGTGGCGCATCCGGAGCATCTGGAGCAGCAGCAGCTTCATCCGCATCTGGTGCCGCACCAGTGATCGTTATCGAAGCAGGACACATCAGCAGCATCAGCAGCAGCAGCAGGTTCAGCTGCATCTGGACTTGGCCCATTGGGACTTGGAGCATGGGGACCATACGGAGGTCTCGGACCACTCGGAGCCTCATCGGCCGCCTCATCAGCAGCCGGAGCAGGCGGAATCGACGTTGTCGGACCAGCAGTCGTAGGAGGACCAGGATCCGCAATATATCTTCGGAATTCATCGTTATCGAAGACAATTCTGGCAGCAGCCGCCGCAGCAGGATCTGCAGCTTATATATTTGGTGCCGGAATTGGCGGATTCCTGGTGCAATATGTCATGATGGGTCAATTGACCTGCAGCTTCAACTATATTCGTCGAAGAAGGACAATATCCTCAGCCGCAGCAGGTTCAGCTGGTGTAGTCAATCAAATCACGTTGTGTGTTCACCATCATTTATTTCTGCAGCCCAGCAGGATCTGCAGCTTCGGGACTTGGCGGACTAGGACTTGGAGGATTGGGATCAGCCATTAGCTCTTTAAACGGAATTATTTAGGAGGAGCTGGATTAGCTGGAGATGAAGAGCAATTAAGCAGAATAACTATATGTTTTCGGATACTATTGGGTTTTTCATTCATTAATATGTCCTACAAAATCATCAGCAGCCGGAAAATGATGTTTATTTTTTTTTATATATATATATAAGCGTAAAAATATAAAATTTTGTGTGCAGTAGCTCAAGACAATTCTGCAGCAGCAGCCGCCCATGATTCCGCTTCGGGATAATGCTTATGGCTCTGCCGCAGCCGGACTCGGTGGAATCGGTGGAGCAGGTGGCGCATCCGGAGCATCTGGAGCAGCAGCAGCTTCATCCGCATCTGGTGCCGCACCAGTGATCGTTATAGGTATACCATGTAAAAAGCCGCACCTTCATCGTTATGAGCAGCAGCAGCCGCAGCAGGTTCCCCATCTGCCCATCAATTAACCTAATGGTTAGCACGACCTGCTTCTCGAGTAATTGCTCCCGGCAGAATGCTCATATTAAACTTGTCGTACAAATTGTACAATTTTTAAAAGTGCAATAAAGAATAAATAAAAATAAAAAAATATATACAGTCTAGCCTGAAGAGATAGAAAATCATCGCTCCTAAGAATATCTTTCGATAATTGTCCCTGACGGGTCTGGGTAGCGAAGTCTGAAAAAGAGATCTATGTAAGTCGCAGTGCTACAGGGTCTAAAGCAACTAACAAAAGCCGGGAGAAGTGGATTGTTAGTAATGTACGAGTAATTACCTCATTGCTGACATTTGTACCATGTCTGGTTGACCTGCACGAGATTCCCCCGGAAATCATCATGTTAAATTCCTGGTGAATATGTCATGATGGGTCAATTGACCTGACCTCATATTCATCTTATCATCCTCCATGCTGGTGCCTAGTCAACATAAATCAGTGTGTGTTCACCATTCCCATCAGCCATTAATAACAATAACTATATAGCTGGAGATGAAGAGCAATTAAAGAATAACTATATGTTTTCGCAGTTCAATCTATGTTTCATCCATATTAAAAAGGGACTTACATGTTTCCTATCATAGGTATATAGTAAAAAATGAAGTGTACTGTCTGTTCACTTAGATCTTTTAAACTGTTACCGTTAACGGCAACCGCTCGCAAATGCTAAAGCAGATTTTAGTGGCTAATTGGACACAGATACCAGATACAACGCCATCTAGTTTGAGTGAGATAACTACCACAATATATTTTTAATTAATTAATATGATTTATGCTTATAAACTTGAAATAAATATTTAAATAGTAACGATGAAATCTAATAATAATAATTATCTCTTAGGGCAGGAATTAACATATGAAAATATCTAATTAACTAATGCCATACTTGGGGACATTTTTTTTTACTTTTGAGTTTTTTTTTAATTATATTTAATTTTTTTATACTTATACTTCACTGTAAGATGAACATGTCCATAATTATGGTTAAGTTCCGAACGCATCTATATGACTGTTTTATGACAGATATCAAACTAAAATAAATTGCACTCATCATCATCATCATCATCATCGCAGCCCGGAAGACGTCCACTGCACTCCTTGACCAGATCGTAGTAGTCATAAAATATTATTAAATAAAAAAAATCTGACTGCGATAGCTTCCCTCTAATATCGTCATTCAAGTAACTATTTAATATGTTTGTTATAATTATTAAATAGACAACCATTGTTATAAATCCCATATATTTATTTGAAAGTGAAATACAATAATTACAATTGCCCTATCTCGTATCTTGATTGAAGCTAGTTAGAAATATTTAATAACAGTATATTTCTAGCGCCACTCAATACTACTAATCAGCTAGTAAGAAATATAAAATATTTAAAATTGATATCATGCGACTCACTTACCCCTTATTCTTTCTCAGAATTGCATATTTTTTATTAAAATCATTAGTTCAGTTCATTAAACGAACAGCAAACGTTATTTGAATGGCACAAGTAAATGCTAACCGAAGTTCGTGTATTTGTTATAATACTTTATGGCATACGCTAGAGGGCAGAAATCATTTAATTTTATAAAAGAAATAAAAAATTGTTTTCTTTACTCTAATAAAACCTATTATTATTATGTGTAATCGGATAATATATTATATTTTTAATAATTTAAAAAGTTAATTTCAAAATATATAAATTTAATATTTACACATGCGATATCTATTTTATTATACGTAAAATAGTATATCAAATGTCTTCTAGCCTAGTGTTTTGAAGTTCGTCCGCTAGATGGCGCGCAAGTCATATTGATTGTGCAATATTTAGTACTTAGTGGTTACACTAGGTGGCTCTTCTTCAGTAATTTCAGTAGTAGGATTTATTTCTGACGCATAATAAATTGTTAAATTAAACTTCAAGGTATCCCGACTTTGCGCTTATAACCGGAGTCACAGTCGGTAAAGTACATTTTACTTAAATTAAATATGATCACTAAATAGTACCTAAGAATATGATGGGTGAGTCTAAGAAGTCTAAGAAGTAATGTCTAATAATTTTCATTCTGATTCATAAAAATCTATTATTGTCAATGACAATGTCATACATATTAAATAAAAATTGATATTTTTTTGTGATTTTTTTATATTAGTTTTCAACATCTATATTTAATATAATAGTGATTTCATTTAGTAATATATTATGTTTTCTCGCCTTATGTGGTGATAGATATGGTATATAAAGATAGATAGATATGAGTTCATTTGTAATTTATTTAAATGATATTATAACGTTCAGATCTTTTAAAACAGTATATTTACGCTCGCGTATATAGCTGAAAATCAGCTTTTGCTTCTTGAGTTTTTTTAATAATTATAATAAGAACTCAGGACGATCCGCACAGCGCAAGCTAGTCGCAAGCAGAGCTTGTGTTATGGGTACTAGGCAACTAACATAAATGCTTAGATGTATTGTTTTTTGTAAATAAATAAAACACCCAGACAGATACAAACAATAAACTAATGAATACAAATATTTGCACCATGCGAATAATTGAACCCGCAACGATCGGTAGTAAAGCGGTGTGATGAACCGCTAGACCACCGTGGTTATAGAATATGGGTGAAACTGCATGTATGTGCCACAGTAATACAAAATGGCTCATAACCACATATGGCGAATAACACAAGGTGACGCTTATGTTATTCTCCACACTTAGTTATGATAATTATGCTATCTGTGGTTATGAGCCATTTTGTATTACTGGCACATACATGTAAGTTCACCCATAGTCTATTCGTCTAAATATTCTGTAATCTATATAGATACTACAGCGCTGATTTTCAGTTGGGTCCACAATACGGATGCACACAAATTATAATTCTAAAATCGTTTTGCAAATATAAATTTTAATCACTATTAAAAAATAGGGGTTGGTTGGTAGAAGGGTGAAAATTTGGGGTTGTATGTATTTTTAATGCTACACCAAAAAATTAAAATAAGTTTTGTCTAATAATAATAATATTAAATTTTATCCAAAATATAAAAAAAATGGAGTGAACAATCTCAGAATTACTCACTATGCATATAAAATTTCATAAAAATTGGTCAAGTCATTTTGAAGGAGTATGGTAACATTGATTAGTTACCATAATGACTTATAAAATTCTTATCAATTGTCACAAAAACTTTATGAGATTATCTATAGCATCTCCCAAATTTGAACTGACGACCTTTCGCTGTAAGTCTGGTTAGTAAATAACTACCCCACGACGTCCTCATAAGAACAGATTCTCATAATAAACCGGTTGCTATTCGGATGACCCTTACACCTGAAGCGCGACCGCGGGATGATATTAATGCAAATCAATCCAAATGTATGTGAGAAATACAAGATGACAGTTGCCCTAATCTTATTTGTTAATACATTCAGTATTTGACCGTTGATCTGTACGTATCTAAATACAGCATTAACTGTAATTCGACAATTAAATTAATTAATTATAAGACAATATACCTACATTGTTGATCGTATTTGTTATTATGTGTTTACTGTGATTTCTGAATGTTATGTAGTGTATAATATTTAGTTTAATGACTGTGATACTTCTCAAATTGAAGGTAATTATTTATTTCTTATTTTTGAATATGTGAAGCAGAAACTTTATACCAAAAAATACATTGTTTTATGATAATTGCGCGGTCGGAGATGAAAGAAATTTCGCACTCTTATATTTTATGTAGAGACGGAGTGCTGAATGCTAATAGTCTAAATTACAATTAAAAAAAAACATTACACACACTATCATTTTCTATTTCACACACACACTCCTTCTTCTATTGTTAAAGTCTGTGGTCAGATTATTTATACCTATTATATATTTATAATATTTTTTGGTAAAAACATATTGAATATACATAGAAAACAACCAGACCAAATTAATCAGTCATACCTACTCTTGAATAAAAATATTTGCACCATGTGAGCAATCGAATCCGCTACCATCGGACAGTAAGGCAGTATATTAAACCGCTAGACCACCGAGGTTGTTAACATTCAATACTTTTTAATATCTTTCTATTCATATATAAATAATACGTCTTACTAGCACTAATACATATATCACAAACGCGATGCCAGAAAAAAAGGAAAATGGCTGCTGTTGATCGTCAAGGGTGGGCATTTTAAATGTTCGTTCTCTAACACAGGCGCAACCGTCAGCGCGATGACGCGTGGGGGTGACCCCTCACTATCTCAACTACTCCCCCACACAAGCTGCACTATTCAGTATAAAAAGATCTACCAGACCCGCATCACTATCAACTATACCAATGAACGCAACCCTCGGTGACGGGTCTAGTTATATTGGCTGTAAATCGGTACGGCAAAAACTACACGTACACGAGTACTGTATCTAGGTAGGCATAAAATTCAAAAATATATCACATACTGCGGCATGCTTCTCCATGCCGGCCGCAAATGAGATGACCACCCGAGTGGAATGAATGCATGATTTCGCTTTATTTGACTTGCGTCCGTCTATTCGTTGTTTCGATTTGATGGTAGCCTTTGGCAATCGCTTTTAGTTGTGAAATTGGGAATGAAAAACTGACTGATGGAGTACGGTCTCTTTTTTTTCATAATTTACTAGCTACGCGTCCCGTCTTCGCACGGCTGTACCTATATGTACCTATTATGCATAAAAATCTTCCTCTTGAATCACTAATTATTGCTAAAAAACTGTAATTTGAAAAACGGATTTTCCGTTGCATAGTTTGAAAGATCTAAGCGAACAGACAGCGGAAGCTCCATTTTATAAAATGTAAGAGGAAAAAATACAGTTTGAAACAATAGTAGGTATAATATTATATAGTGGACATGTTGATTTACTTGTTTTTAATTCATAAAGTCCAAAAATATGTATCATATCTACTTAATATTTTGGCAATGCCACAGACTAAAATCATCAACTACTAGATTTTTTATAAATACATACATAATATACATAGAATAGAGACACCAGACTGATACTAACAATCATACTCGTGAACACAAATGTTGGTATCGTGAGAGGAGTCGAATTCTCGACCATCGGAAGTAAGGTGTGGTGCTAAACCGCTAGATCACCGAGACCGTCTAATCTTTTCCTGTTACACTTTCTTTTTTGTCACTTTCAAAATCTATATTTAGTGTTGTAAATAATTTAGGACATATTCCAACTGCAATATTTGTTTGTTCAACTGATCATTAACTTCAGACTGTAAACAGCTCGTAACCATCGTATTTGTTAAAATTTCCTTCTTGATTCTACAATAAATTTTTTATGGGAAATAATTTGATGACAAGTCAACGGCAACTTGGTGGTAAGCGACAACGGTACTGCAATGATGATGTAGCAAACATACGGCCCATCTAATGGTAAACGTTTAC
The DNA here is from genome assembly GCF_030625045.1 of Achroia grisella. NCBI lineage: Eukaryota > Metazoa > Arthropoda > Insecta > Lepidoptera > Pyralidae > Achroia > Achroia grisella. Next base: position 2,179,199 of record NW_026713028.1, on the reverse strand, counting down.
TATAGCCTAAGGACGCCTGCAACACCAGGGGAGTCACTTGCGAGTTGTCTTCGAAGAGCGTATCAGCCATTTGGTAGTAAACGGCCACCGTACTACGACGATACCATAATAAGTATATGGCCCATCTAATGGTAAACAGTTACCATAGTTTATACGCCTGCAATACCAGGGGTGTCACTTCGCATTCCGACGAAAAGCAAATAGGACATTACGTCATCAGGTGACTCCTTTAGCAGCACCTCAAAGACAGTCGTCATTATTCTCAACCATATTATAGTCATTTTAAACGGCTTCTTTTTGCAATTAGATTGCTTTCCGAATAAGCTATCTCATTGCAAGGAAGTTTATTTGAATAAATACTTTTCTATTATATTCCGAAGTAGGTTATCACGGAGACTCTGTACCCTGTAATTACTATTATATCTTACCTTCCAAATGTAAGACAGTTTAGAAAATACAGTGTCTTTTTGAAATGAATGAGACGGAGTTACCCAGGAAGACGACTTTGTCCAGAACGTAGTTCTGGTCAAAATTGGCCTTTAAAATAATGCGTTACAGCATGTCGTAGGCTGGCGTGCATCAATTAATCATAGAAAATGACGCAGCATTGTGGGAATGCAGCCGAGTCAAAATTGTGAAAACCTATCCCGGGGCACGAACTAATAACGTGGCCGCTCGCTCACACTTCGGAAAGTGCCCAGTGGGAGGTACGGTCTGAATATTAAATAGCCATTTGGACCTATCAAAAAACGAGGCTCTCAAAATGATTTTTTATCAGGTATTATTTCTTTCAGAAGTAAATTTAAGACTTAAATCTACCACTTTATATAAAGTTCTCTGTATCAAGACACTCTCAGAGAATGCAGCAATGTTTATCAGCTTAGCGTGCTCATGCTCATTTCATTCTTATTTTAATTTTATGATTATTCAAATCGCTAACTTAGTTTGATTTGATATTAAATATGTGGCTAACTTGCAAAAAAAGATTTAATTCAATATTAATATTAATACTAAAGCACTAAATAAAAGCGATTTATGCCTTGTTAACACTCGTACACTTGTGCAACGTTCATGTAATACACTTACATGAACGTTGCACGAGTGTACGAGTGTAAGCTCAAAGGTCAAAGTGACCAATTTCCTTATGGTCCAAAACGTCTAAGATGGTCAAGAAAGTTGTGTTATGATATAAAAGATGTATTTAACACCAAATTTCCTGATATTTGAATTGTCATACTTTATATTTAAGAAAACCCTATTAGACGTATTTGTTTGAAACCAGTAATAAATAATGTATATAATAATAAGAGTAACATAACATAAGTATTAACCCGTGGATATCTGTATTGGTTTTACTGTTATTAATTCATATCTATGTACTTAAATACATACTACATTGTGAAACTGTTTGTATCCCAAATAAAATAAAATAAAATGAAGTCAAATGAAACATAGCTGCATTTCACTAAGCTTCATAAGTTTTATAACCATCTTAGAAGTTTTTGACCGGTAGGAAATAATAGCCGATATGGCTTGCCTTTGACCACTGTCTATCCACAGATAAGATAATATTACAGCTTCTTTTGTGAATGTCAGACGCTTTGCACTGAGCTTTAACACTTTCTTAACCATTTTAGACCGGGAGGAAATAATTATACTCTCAATCAATTATAATTAACGATAAAAACCTCTGGCTCGAGTATTCGAGTACTATATGGGCGACCATTGCCCACAGTCTGTCATATAGACCGTCAGCTTATTTTTATTCTACTCACGTAAATCGAGTGTTTTTTTATTTTTTGATCAGACCATACCTTGACGATGACGCGGTGCGCGTGTGTGCGGCCAGCCGCATGTGTGCATAGCGCGTGACACTGCGACCGACGTGATATATTGAGAACTGTTCCAAAAATCGCAACTACACATACGGATAGACATATAATGTGCGTTACATTTACTTGTAACATGTTTTTTTTTAATTGTAGGATCTTTTCAAATAGTAGATAAGTAAGTAAGTAGATATCTTTCTTCTGATAGCGAATTGACTCGGCTTCATGTGGATTTAATTTTTTTTAATATGAATAAGACAGAGCTTGTTTGGCTCAGTATTTTTTAAATCGCTTATATAGTAGTATTTTTAGTTTATACTTCTATAAAGTAAGAAAAAAATATGTTTTATTTTATGCGTCATAGGTATATATAGGTATACTATCTAAATAACAGGAAAATAAAAATAAAAATTTTATTCTTTTTATATCTTCTTTAATGTACCTATATGGACACATACACATATATATGTAATATATATATTAAGTACATATGTATGACGAAATAATACCCAATAAAACGCAAGTTAACATAACATACCTATACATTTAATGACAGTTTTGTAAATAAATAAAAATTCTTATTAAAATTGTCGTAACGTAAAATTGGTACAAAGTCATGAACATACGAGTGAAGTCGGGGAGAAACACTAGTTAGAATATTAAATAACGGAATTCATTAAAATTACTAATCAATATGCGAATGTTTGAACAAATATCGGATATGTAGGTACCAACAAAGCATTGCTGCACTAAAAAGGTTGGTAGGCCTAAAAACGTGAATTTCAGCCATCATTCCCCATAACCCCCTTTTTGAGGACCGCGTGGGGTGTGTGTGGGGGGGGGGGTGCACTATCCCCCGGCGGTACTTGACGGCTGCGCCACTAGAATATTAATGTAGCCACTTAATTGAATATTTTTGACTTACCTATCGACTATTTTTTCTCGCCGTACACTTTTTTAATTTGGGACGATTAAAATTATCCGATCTCTAATAAAATTCTTGTAAACCAAGGTACACAAACATATTGAAAACTATGATACACCTTTATACGTAAAGTTTGTTAAAAATAAAAATCTGTGTTCGGGAACAATTCTAGGTAGTGTTGTTGCTAAAAAAAATCGAAACAAACTTGAATAACTTGAATATATCGTTTTGCGATTATATATGAACAGGTTTAAGTTTTTATACTTTTACTTATATATGAATATAAAGTAATATTATACTATATTATTAATATTTTAACTCGAAAGTTTATGAGTATGGACATATAGATGGATGGATGTTTGTTACTCTTTCACGCAAAAACTACTGAATTTTTAATAATCTGTACTGTAATATAGCTTATGAATATAGCACACTATGTCATCTAAGCGGTAGATTAAAAAAAAACTGAATTTTTAATAATTTTATGAATATAGCTATTCAAAAGTGCTTCAATGTAAGTTTATTTGAATAAATGATTTTCTATTCTATTATATTCTATTCTATTCTATAAATCCGAATAACAAATTGGCTACAAATATCATTAGGGTGAACGCGCAGGCACAGCCAGTAATACTATAAAAGTGTGTCGGCTTGGTACCTGTTCACGACAAAACGGATCTTAATGAACTTACTTTGAATAGATCATCTCACGGGAAGTAATATAGACTGGCTTTTATCATAAGAGATTATGAAAGTTGGGAATGAAGGTTCTGAAGTTAACAGACAGTTCATAATCTAAATATATATAACTCAAAGGTGACTGACATAGTGATCTATCAACGCACAGCCCAAACCACTGGACGGATCGGGCTGAAATTTGGCATGCAGGAAGATGTTATGACGTAGGCATCCGCTTAGAAAGGATTTTGATTAATTCTACCCCCAAGGGGATAAAATAGGGGATGAAAGTTTGTATAAAACTTTGTCAATTTTAAATCGATCGGGCTGAGATTTTGCATGCATAAAGCTACTATGACATAGGCATCCCCATAGAAAGGATTTTGATAAATTCCACCCCTAAGGGGATAAATTAACGCGAGCTAAGCCGCGGGCAAAAGCTAGTCTACCTATATACATAGAAAATACTACGAACAATATAGGTATTCCTTTACAGTATGACGCTATATGTATTTTAGAAGGTACTAACTTAGATATGTCGGTAGGGTATTTAAAAAAATATTTTTTTTAAATACCCTACCTGAATTGCGGAAAAATATAGCAAATAAGGTTTCACCACCATGCGGTAGGGCGCGGTCGCTGGTTCAGAAATATGATGTTAATTCGCTGACTGATTAAAACATTCAAGGCTTGTTACCTGCAATATATTGGGCTCGTACTCCTACCACCTCTAAACGGCTGTCGCACAGATCACAATGATATAAGCACAAAACACAAAAATATTGTCCAAATTCGAGATTAACTTTTAGCAGCGCGCACGGCGGTTGATTGTACAAATCAGAGAGTTTTCGAAGAATAGATGCACAATTGCACTCGCAGTGACGCGACAGAGGCGCCACTTTACAGGTACATACTTACCCGCTAAATTACAAATATACAAACCTTGACTGCAAATACAACAGATCAGCGAAATAACAATATATATAATTGTTAACAATAAAAATGTTATAAATGGCGTAACCATTCCCCCGCCCTTGAAAGGACCCCTTTCAAAGAAGAAAGGTAAAAACTAGTACCAAAATTGACAGTTTCGCGATAATTGAACCTTATTATAAATATAAACTTAACAATATAGTATAAAGAAAACTTAGCAATAATAAGTAATAAAATAAAATTAAACCTTAAATCCTAATGTTGTGCTTGTCATAGCTATTGTGATGGTAACGGACACAGTTTTACCACCGGCCTTTGTAAAATACCAGCCTTTGTTTTCACTTGAGCTACACGTATTACATTATCCTTGCCCTTATAAATTCCAACAATAAGCCCAAGGGGCCATTGTAATGGCAAAACATTATCCTGCATTACAACAACTACCATACCTTCACGCACAGGGAAAGCAGGAGTGTTCCACTTCTGCCTAACTTGCAAAGTATGTAAGTATTCTCCACGCCAACGCTTCCAAAAAGACCTAATAAGTTGATCAAGAAGTTCGTATCTCTTAAGAAGATTAGAAGGCTTCTAATCGTTCCAATGCGGGAAGCATTTTAAGCGGAGAAGTATTTAAAAAATGCGCAGGAGTCAAAGCCTCCAGCTCTGATGGATCAGAACTTAAAACAGTTAAAGGCCGTGAATTTAATAAACACTCTATTTGAGTGAGTACGGTTGAGAGTTCTTCATACGTCAAAATCTGTGACCCAATAACTTTATATAAATTAGATTTAAGGCATTTGATATTACTCTCCCAGCATCCGCCGAAATGAGGAGCATTTGGTGGAATGAGCTTCCATTGTATCCTATTTTCTGCAAGCTCTTGCTTAAACGGTCCGTCATATTCATTTGTGAGAAAAGTATAAAGTTCACGCAAATACGACCTAGCGCCAATATAATTTGTCCCGTGATCCGAATACATGCATTGTACAGGACCACGTCGTGAAAGAAAACGCTTGAATGCAGCTAAAAAACAAACCGTGCTCATCTCGCTCGTCAATTCAATATGAACGCAACGCGTAGTTAAACAAGTAAACAAACATACGTAAGCCTTACAACTTTTTATACCACGACCACGGTACGGGGTTACATAAAAGGGCCCTGCAAAGTCACTTCCAGTATGGAGAAATGCCTTTTGCGTTTCTCTCACCTATCTGGTAAGTTTCCCATAATCGGATAGGTTGAACGAAAACCGAAAACATACATTACATTTAGATAACACAGACCGAATTATACGTCTGGCAAAAAATCCAATACTTTGTTCGTAAAATTGACATTAAAAGTGCTGTACCAGTATGCAAATTTCTAATATGATGATAAGATACAAGAAGTTCAATAATGTGATCCCTTCCGGGTAGCAGATAATCATATGTTTCATTTGAATTAGCTAAGCGTCCACCAACACGAATAATATTATTATTTAAAAATGGATTCAATTTACCGATGCGATTTGAGCATGCCTTGTCATTACTCAAATTCTGAAATTCATCACCAAAATATTTTAATTGCACTTGACGAAACACTTCGTTTTCTGCAAATTCTAAGTCAGAACTAGTGATAGGGCCTAGCGGTAATTTTTTAATAAATTTAAAAATATAACAGGCAACGCGTATAAATTTAGACCAAAATGAAAACCTGTGTGAAAGTTCGCATAGAAAGGGTTCAATAGACGTAACTATTACCATTGAGACCGGTTTCAATTCAGGTATGTCTACGTTAGCAATCACAGTGAAAGGTTTAACAGGCCAATTATTGAAGACGAGGCCCATAGGGGACCATGGAGCCAAAGTGGATGACTCAATAATTGAGCTGGCGTTAACCCCCGTGAGAGGCAATCGCTAGGGTTCTCATGCCCTTTATATGATAAAAATGTTTAGGTTGTAAATTATCTTTTCGTAATTTGGCTACAAAAGTATGCCACCTATGAGGCGATGAATGAATCCAGTTTAATGCAACTGTGGAGTCCGAAAATGCATATATCTATAGGGTACCTAGCTGAATAAGTTTCATAGACACGTTTAATCAGCTGGGATAGAATTACAGCAGCGCAAAGCTCAAGGCGAGCAAGCGAAATTACCTTTAACGGCGCAACCTTTGATTTCGCACAAACCAAAGATATTTGGTTTGAACCTTGTGCATGTGTTACATGAACGTAAACTACCCACCGTAAACCTTAGTGACGGAGCATTGATCTACGACCCCTATACGAGGAAAATATAACTTCGAAATAAGCGGTAGTTCCGTTTGGAACTGAGACCAACACTTTATTATATGTGGAGGAGGTGTTGCATCCCAGTCCACCTTTAGAATCCATTATATTAAGCTTTGCGTATAGGATTACCGGTGAGCGACTGAAGATAATATATTTCTTTTAGTATCGTTCGTCTAGGATAACCTTGAATGTGAAAACATCATTACTAGGGTCCCAACAGAAAAATTTTTAAAACATCATTTTTATCAAATTCTACATGTTGTGACAGTCGATAATCTTCTGGAATTTTGTACAGAACTTCCTTGCAGTTATAGACCACTTAACCAGTTGGAAATCTCCTGCCGCAAATAATGCTATTAATTCTTGAGATGCATTTATAGCATACTCAGGATTCATAATAGAAGTTACTATGTCATCCATATACATATCTCTGTTTACGATTTCCTTAGCTAAAGGAAAGCGATCATCAATTGCAAGTTGAGCTATGGTGCAATGCCAAATATGGACTACACCGAAGCCCAAAGGCAACACTATTAAATTCATAAATTTGAACAGGATTGTCAGGGCGAAAACGATATAAGATACGTTGGAAGCAACGATCTTCCTTACGTAATTCTCAAATACATTTGTTTTACATCAGCCGATAAGGCAATTGGAAAAAGACGTAAGTTTAATAATATAGTTAAAAGATCCCTTTGTAAGTACCACTGTGCAGGACATCGTTTAAAGACAATCCATTATTCGACTTCGCACTGAACGGGTACCTTCGTACTACTTTTATCTGCAGCACTACAGCGTGGTGTGGAATGTAATAACAGCGATCACTTCGTTCCTGTGCACTATGCACCGGCGACAAATACAATTTTTATATAATCATGACGTCATCATATAAAAGCTTTAATTGGGGTTGTGCAATAAATTTTCGCTCCAAATATAAAAATCTGCGTTTTGCGACGTCAAAGGAGTTAAAGTAAGTTTTTAAATGGCAATGCCACATTATATTTGCCTGCTGAATCACGAGTAGTCGTGGCAGTATAAAATTCCTCGCAATGTTTATCATCTACATTATAGATATTCTATAATTTCCCAAAATTTTCTAACTAACGCCTCAATTTGACAAGAAGCGGTAGTACACAACGCTAATGAACGCGGGGATTGCGCAAGCGTAGTCGCTTCCCCGAGCACGATATATCCCAACACAGTCTCGATCGGGCGTGCCTGGAGGATTCACTACCTTACCAGACAACAACATCCTTGCGAACAAATTAACACCGATTAATAAATCAATTTCACCCGGTGTGTCCCACGAGTCATCAGCCAGTGGGATATTTCTAAAATTCTCGAAATTAATTGCGTCTACAGGGCATGTAGGAGAGAACAAGTAATTTGGTTTAACACTAGCGGTTGAATATTAAACTGAAATTTAGTGTTAAACCGTGAGTTGAAAGTCATAGTTACAGATCCCTTAATTACTTGAGAAGCGCCACCTATGCCTTTAACAACGACAGGTGCGCTACGGTTAACATTGAGACCTAATTTAGAACAACATCTAGCCGTAACATAATGTTTTTGGGAACCAGGGTCTAACAGACACCTAATTGTGACGTCATCGCGACCAATGGCATATACCTTTGCAGTAGCCAACACTTCTGTCGAGGCACGCACGGCACGTGGCGACATGACTCCTTGAGTTGATGACAAACTACAAATGGCGACGTTAGGTACAGAAATGTCATCAAAGGACAGTTTTCGTCCTCATCAACTAATGCTACATTAGCAGTAGAATCGATTAGTTGCGACTCTTGCGACTGGTCCTTACCAAAATGAAGTAACGTATGATGTTTCATATTGCACTTACTACAACAAGATTTTGAATTACATTTCAACGTAGAATGCATGGACTTAAACAGTTGCCACAGCAATGATTACTTTTTATAAATTTAAACCTATCAATAGGCGCGAGTGCAAGAAATTGCTTGCATTTATAAAGATGTAGTTGCGAGGGCGAGGGTTCCCTGCATAAATTACACGAAGCCGGTAACGCGGACGCAGACATACAAACGGGTGCGGGAGCTGCAACTGCTAAATAAGCGCGAGGCGGGCGAACAGCAGCAGCGGGCGGCGGCGCGCGCGCGCTCGCAGCTGGCGCCGTCGCGGCGGACCCGCCGACGGAACCAGTGCGGTTATTGATACGATGTAATATTTTTACATGCTCGCGGATAAATTTCACAAACTCATCATAGTCAGGTACTTCTGAACTACGAATGGAATTTTCGAAACATTTAGCGGTATCAGAATCTAGTAATTTTAATCCCAAATGGACAAAAATAAAATCACTCAGATCATTTATATTAAGCTGCTTTAATGCAGCGATTAAAGATGCAATTTATCTATGAAATTTACTGCCGAAGGACCGTTAAGAGGTTTCATAAAAATAATTGATTTAAATACGACGTTGCCAAATATATTTATCAATAAGGGCGTTCCATACGACCGTATAATTCTCAGCGCATGACTAGACCGGCACACACGTTCTTAGCACGGCCGGATATAGTGTCCCATCAAATGGTGAATACGTTCAGAATCTGATAATCTTTTATTTTCATGAAGTAAACGTTTAAAAGTTTCATAAAAAAATGGAAAATTGTAAATTTCCCCATCAAACATGGGTAAAATTACGCGGGGAATATCTATTTCGTGTTTAGGTTCGTGGCTCGGGATAGATTGTGGAGTTATGTTCTCTAAAGACGCAAGAACCGTTTTAATTGGATAGTAAATATCATCGAACGCATTCACGTATTGATAATTTACAACGTAATCGTCATTTAATTCTAAATTCAATAAATTAATTTTATCGATGATATCCACATACTCCGATCGTATGTGGTCTACTTCACGAGCTTTCACTAAAAAGATCTCCGTAGTCCGATCTGTCGTTAATTTGGATGACGATTGATATATAGATTGAACCTGACTAAAGAGAAGAGCACGTTTTGCTTCAGATAATTTAAGATTTTTCTTAATATCCATTTTATTAACCTGAGCCATGTTCCAATAATATACTATATCGATATACAATATTAGGAAATAAGATAAACAATAGTACTATGTTATAAAACTCTGCCAATCCCAAGTAGAAAGAGGCGTGAATATATTAAGAAATTAATTACAATAAACCTACTATTAGGTATTTATGCAAAAACAAACGGTTAGTTGTATCTAACCAACAGTTAACTGTTATAAACAATAGTTAGATACAATTATAGCGGTAGGTACATTCATTTAATATTTGTACAATAGAAATGCAACTATAAAATATTGCATAAATTCGCGCGGACTGACACCTGCAAGTTATCAGTATAACCTTGACCTATATATGAGGTTAAGTATAAGACTATACTGCGAATATTGGTAAACAACCAAATTTAAATATTTATATTAGATAATCTCTGCCTACCCCTTATGGGCCTAAGCGTGAAGATATAAAGATAGATAAACCCTAAATATGTAATCTAGTAAATTCAATTTATCAAACCGCGTACTAATACAATAAGTAATCACGGCTATGATTATATATATATATACATACTATAATTATGTGCCCAAATACATATCTGAATTATTTCAAATTAAATACATTTACTAACTCAGTAGGTACATAAGCGATTCAATTACGCAGTAGTAGGAGGTTCGAGTCGATGCGGGGTGAGAAATAATTATAATCGAACACGAAACAACCCATACAACGTAATGCGGTGCAGTATAATACAATTAATTTTGCAAATACAATAAACAATGAATACACTTATATACCAGACTATTTTGAAATGCAGAGATAATGAGACATGAACTATACGCAAACGAGTTTATCAAAAAATATGCGGGTACATAAATAAAAACCGTACAACGCTACGTGCGATTTAATTTTTATAAAGTTTAATCTCTTATGAAGAAATTTAATGTATATGTAGTTAATAATATGAAATTACTATAATGCGTAGTTAATATAAAATACCTATACTTTTGTATTTCGAGTTACGGAACTAGCTAATGAATACAATCGAACTTAGCCCTATTCATATAACAATAAGGTTCAATTTCAACTATATATAACCAATTTCGTAATTAAATTTTATATAATTGATTACTAATTACAATCCGGGTCGAACGGATCAAATATTATGGTGGAAATATAAATATAGCAAATAAGGTTTCACCACCATGCGGTAAGAAATATGATGTTAATTCGCTGACTGATTAAAACATCCAAGGCTTGTTTCAATATTGGGCTCGTACTCCTGGAGACCACCTCTAAACGGCTGTCGCACAAATCACAATGATATGAAGCACAAACACAAAAATATTGTCCAAATTCGAGATTAACTTTGAGCAGCGTGCACGGTGGTAAGAGTTTTCGAAGAATAGATGCACAATATATGACGCGACAGAGGCGCCACTTTACAGGTACATACTTACCCGCTAAATTACAAATATACAAACCTTGACTGCAAATACAACAGACCAGCGAAATAACAATATATATAATTGTTAACAATAAAAATGTTATAAATGGCGTAACCACTAATAAGTTACTTACTAACTAAGCGCTGAGGTCGCGACATATTTGTGTATGTGTTTTAAATGAAATGATATATATAACATTTTTATCTTAACAAGATATACTGGGAACCGAATTGAATGACTATATTACAGCGTTGAAAACCGTATCCAAATCGGTAAAGGCATTTGTGAGAGTGAGATTAGTGAGCTGACATACAGACAGAAATTCTAACATTAATTGTTTTAAGTTCTAGAATGTTGATAAAGTCTATCAATAATTGATTTTCTCATCCTTCATGTACAGACAGATGACTTAAATTTTTATTATATGTAAGAATACACCATCGCTATATATGTAACAGCCCTATTAATAAGAGAAATCATATTCTATCCCTAATCCCATCGAAAGTCAACAATATAAGAACTTGTTATTAATAAGAACGTAAGTAACTCTCTTCTTTATATTTTAGAAATAGTTGATCGAAATCAGACTGCACATTACTAAGCGTCGAGACACGGCCGGCATTGAGTTCCTAAATCCTAAGCAATATCCTGGGACCACCCAATATCCTGGGAAACCGTCTCCTAATTGCCTGCAAATTAATTCCCAAATCGTAAATAATATCCAGCACGCTAGCCTAACAATATTATCTTAACAAATTGACGCCGCCCGGTTGGACAGAGACAAAACATGCTATCTCCAAATTTTACAATTTTGCACGCCAGTGTTTAGCGCTGTTTATGAGGGGTGGGGACCGGGACGGGGAAGGGGGTGGGGGCTTATAGTGCCGAAAGGGGAAAGGATAAGGAGAAACTGACCGAAACCCCCGGCACTTAGATATATTTGTGCGATGTCGACCCTTGAAGATACAGATCTGTGTGTGTGTGTGTAGTGACGATGTTTAGAAGGCTTTTGTAAAATAATAAGGGCAGATACGCTTAGTTTTGAATGTGGCTAGTGTAGGGACTCAGTAGTTGGAGGGTGAATATTAAATACGGTCGAGTGTAAAGCAATAAATCTAGCAAATTGATTAGTTTAATTTTCTTAGACGTAGGCAAAATTATATATGCGCATGTTAAACTCACCCCTACGTTTGTATTACTTAGTTATAATAACTAAATATACACTAACTAACTAATTTATAAGACAGACATTACCTATGTGAACTAAGTAGAGTTTGTACAAAAAAATAAGTCGATATCTCAGTCTCGCCTATTAGAGCCGGCAAACTGCTTGCTTAAGTCAATTAAAAAAAAAAACATATCATGTCTTTAAAAAAATATCTCCCTCTATGTTCTATAAACAAATTTAAATCCGTACTTAATACGGAAAACATTGAAAATAATAAAAATAAATAATATTAGAGGCAGAAACATTCCTTTTGGCAAAAGTAGAAAAGTCATTCGAATTTTAAATTAGATAAAAGTTCTATTATCTATGATCCTTATTAAAGGCAATTGAGATACATAAATAATTCCCAAAATATTTAAAATAATATTATAGGTACAATATGATCAGACAAAAGCACAATGTTCGTTCGAATTTCAAATTGATTCTATCTATCAATAAATTGATCGATTCATAAATAATTGATAAAATATTTATGGGGAACGGTCATTATATTTTCAAATTTAAAAAAAGTTCAAATGATTGACAATTGAGTTTCATAAACAATTGTTACAATAATCCAAATAATATTTATTTACTTATTGATACTCTATATTGCACCAATTACAGAACAAAATAACAATTAAAATAGAAAATATACATTAACTGATACAAAAGGCAATATTATATTAGAAACTTAAAATATTCCTTTTTTGAAAGGAGCATGATCGTTCAAATTTCTCATTAGAAAAAAGTTCATATATTCTCTATTGATCATCGATAAAGACAATTGACATTCATAAATAACTCCTAAAATATTCAAATTAATATTATACCTATTACAAAGTGAAAATATTCCCTTTTTGAAAAGAGATCGGTCGCTTAAAATTCAAATTAGAAATAGGTTCATCTATTTTCTATTCATCATCGAAACGACAATTGATATTCGTAAATAACTTCTAAAATATTCAAATTAATATTATACCTATTACAAACTGAAAATATTCCCTTTTTGAAAGGAGAACGGTCGTTCTAAATTCAAATTTAGAAATAAGTTCAATAATTCAATCGGTTGAGATTTGTAATCAATTTCTGGAATAATTCAAATACTTAATATTATATAAGAAATAGAAAATATTCCCTTTGTCAAAAGGAGAAAAATTCCAAATTAGAAAGGAGTCATTTATTTTCTATCGATAGTCAATAAAGACAATTCAAATTAGAAAACAATTGCTAGAATATTCCAAATAATATTATAACATTCCCTTCGTCAACTGGAGAATGGTCGATCGAATTTAAAATTTAAAATTACAAAAGAGTCATCTATTTTCTATCGATAGTCAATAAAGACAATTCAAATTCGTAAACAATTGCTAGAATATTCAAAATAATATTATATTAGAAGCAGAAAACATTCCTTTCGGCAACAGGAGTACGGTCGTTCGGTGAGATCGAATGTGTTTATCCCACCGTCCGACATTCGCACTTTAGTACGGTTGGCGTCCATTCGTCGGCGACAGCCCGATTTAATATTCTATTTTACTCCGGCGATAAGATTAAAGTATGTAATTTCTTGTGCCCGAATGAGAGAGGCATTTTATACACGCTAGATGTGACACGTAGGGTTGCCCCCTGTTGGAAATATATTTTCATTTTATATACCTAAAGAAATAAAGTCTAATCGTTGAAAAAAATATATATGTACTGTACTGTGTACCTTATGCAGTTAGATTCAAATTATTTTAGTTAGATCTGTTGGTTTTTTTAATGCATAAATTACAAATATTGTAATAATTTACAATATTACTAAGCTAAGTATCGCCGTAATGTCCGTATGAATTCAGGTAAAATAAATTTATTTTTCTATTAAAATTGTTTTTTATATTAAAATTAAAAAACAATTTAGAACATGACCTATCTGTATACCAAATTTCATTCAAATCCGTCCAGTAGTTGTAGCATGAAAGAAATTATCTCACCCTCACAATTTGGTCACAAACATTATTAATAGGATTCTTACCTCAAATATTATTACGCTTTTTTTACCCGTTTTTGTTTAAGTGTTATATTTAATTTAAGTGCTACTCGCCGCAGCTTCGCACCGGTGTACATATATTATATATATAAACCATCCTCTTGAATCACTCTATCTAGACGGACAGGGAGAGACAGCGATTTTATTTTATACTATGTAATGAAGATAGACAATATTGAAACATTGTATTATCTGGCAGATATAGGTTGTTAGTATTACATATTATGTTATCTGTGGTATTACGGATTAGAGAGTTTATTACTTAGCATGTCAGGCGGACCTCCACGTCGTCTCCTTTGGAAACAAGCTACGTGGTTAATTTGTTAAATCGTGAACTTCATGCTATTCTTATGATTATCGACTTGTGCCGTACCAACATCAGATGTAACATTCCATTGGTATCCATTAAGAAAAACTAATGGTCGAAAACTGAAGAGAAAAATTGGACCGTAATAAAAAATATTAATCTCTGAACCAGCAATAACAAATATATATATTTTAATAATAAACAAGAGAGTTCTTCTCAAGAAACTTCTCTATATAAACTATAATTGTGAGGAAGCTTTTGCTTCACTTAATACATATAGGTATATATACTCATACATGATATGTAATCATAATATTTAATAATTTGCTCATTATTTTAGAAATGTCAACAAAAACTATTAAAACAAAATGGCAACCCTTACTTCAATAGCTATAAGAAGTACGCCCCCGGGTCTAGCCGCAAACCGCTCGTCGGTCCTATAATAAAACCCTCCTTCAAATTCACCCCCACCCTTTCGCCCCACCCATACTAAGATGACGTCGGTATATCGGACAATTTTCCTACGTTTCGTGACTCGCTTAGCAATTTAGATATTATTGTGTGAGCGTCTTTTTATATGGTTGTAGGTTCCGTATATATACAAAATATTAATAATATATTTATTTCCGCTGCAAGAACATTGACAAAATTTATAGTGGAATAGAGCTATTTGGGTTCATAGAATTTAATGCAATAGTACAAAGACAAGATATCCAAAGAATTCTATATATCTTACTAATATTATAAATGTGTAAGTTTGTGAGTATGGATGGATGTTTGTTACACTTTCACGTAAAAACTATTGAACGGATCTTGATGAAACTGTACAGTAACATATCTTATAATTGTTTTACCTGTGCGGCACATTTACTTCTAGTAGGTAGGTAAAGTAATCTATGAAATTATCATTTTTTTTATCATAAACTCGAATTTGAGATTCCTAGTCATTTTAAGTTTTTTTAATAATTATTCACCAGAAACTATTTTATAAATATAGACTATTTTTAGGTATGTAGCAGTAGGTACTTAGCGGCCATTAATAAGAAAAATTGTAGGCAAATGTATATTAAGTCAGTGAGAAATAACCGGAAGTACAAATAGATATGAAGTTTGTATTATAAATACTATTTAGATATAGAATATACTTCACAGAATAGATTCTGCATAAAAAGATATTATTATGTTCCTTACATATTACGACTATACTTAGCGTATTTATTTCCTTTTCTTTTCTTTTATATGTATACAGGAGATACTATTAAATATTATACCTATTTATCTACTAAAAATCAGAGACAAAGCCGGTACCAATGCACTAGTCTTACATAAATTATTCCTTCATAATAACCGACGAAACATGACAAACGAAAACTAACACCACATAATCCACCCCGTAACGGTCCCAAAAACACCCTCGCGATTTTCTTTCATCCCCCCGCATGTGGGGGCAAGTTACCCTACTTAAGATCGATGGAGGGGTCCAGATTAGACTTTGCGATAAGGGTAGGGTCCACCCTGAATTAAGGGAGCCCTTTGTTCTCAGGGTCCCTGGAACTTTGTGCGTTGTTTTGACGTGTTGTATAATTAATTTGCTAGTTTTCAACCTTAGTTTGGGGAAATTAATTTTGATCTCGTCTAGAATTTATGCTTTGCAAAATATTTATGAGGCATTCAGTTGTACGGTTATGTATCTACTGAAATATTATATCAGTAGTATTACTATGTAACTAGGGAATCGCCTCGGTAGTTTAAGGATTATATTATTAATAAATCTCTAAAATACAACCCATGTTATTTCCTGATAAAACGTAACTTTAAACTAGCTAAACGATTTTTAAAGTTGTTTTTTGTGGAATAATCTGCCAATTCACATTCAGGAAAGTCCTTCCATCACCACATTTAAAAAAAGATTAGAATCTCATTTTCTCTCCATCAATACATGACGTGGTTTCAAATGTAATCATTATATGTAATAGTTGCTTATGTATTTGTTTAGGTATTTATATATGGTTATTTTATTATATTTATAATATAATATTTATTTATTATATGTATTGTATTTTATATATTTAGTTTGTGTATGCTTTTTTTTTTGTTTGTTCTTTAAGTATACATTGGAATATCTATGGTTATGTATTACAACCACTTAAAAACTCAAGCACTATCGTTGCCCGCTAATTACCACCTCTGTCACAGCGTTAGGTTGGCTGGAAGAAATCTCTTGCAGAGATAAGCCCGCCCTTGCTCACAATTTAGTATAACCACAGATAATATAATATTACATAGTATAACTGTCTTTGTCTATTAATGTAATAAGTGCAATAAAGTATATATATTAAGTATTTTAGGGTAAAATTCCATTTAAAAAAAGAATCAAATCTTAAGTTCAATGTATTTGGTTTACTTCTGTTATTTAGTGTAGGTACGATGAGATTGTCATCGTCACATATTGTCACAAAAAACCCCAAAAGGAGGGAAAAAAAAGTTCATTGCATTCTTTTATACTAAATATTATCAAGTCTTATTGTAAAATAAGTTTTGAAATTAATTATTACTTACATTACTAACAACCCCCTCTCAAGGATAATAGGTAAGCAGTGAAACTACAGGATAAGAATCATGACATCGTTATCTGTAGCTATTAGCAGTGCATGAGTGGTAGCACGGGTGTCGCGTGATAACGTGAAGCCCGTACAGTTCATGACTGTAAGAGACTGAAAAGTTTTTTGTCTAATTGCATTTCCAATCGTCATTAAATAGATATTCAATAGCATTAAAGAAATGCAAGTTATGTTTTTCAATAAATAGGTTCCGTTGTGTTTCACAATTATATTTGGAAATATAATGTAGGGCTCGCTTAAATATAATTATTAACCGAAATTAATTATGGTTGCTTAATTACCAAGGGAATGTAATTTTATAAATGATAATAATATAGAGATACAAGCAAACACTGATGAGTAAATATTGGTTAGTTTAAGGTTTAAGTAAATAATTCCTGGTAACTGATTGTTAGGTTTATAATAACATGTCGGTTTTAATATTATTTAAATACCTTACTTATGTATTAGTACTTATTTACGTGTCGCTAAGTGTTATTAAAAAAACTCTTTCAAATTATTTTACGGTTTACTATTTCGGTGGCCGAATGGTTGTTAATTTGAATCTTGACGACAACAAAAATCTTTAAGTCATTTTATATCTCTAACTGATTCTTCAATGATAAAACACCAATAACAAACCATATTCTGCCTCCTGTCAGGTTGAATTAAAATATACCAAATTATATTATATGTTATTATATATTATATGTCAACTTTTGATTTCGCCAAGATTTCGAAAGTTGACAAATTGATTATCACGAAGAATAGTGCTACAGTCCATTCTAATATTAATTCATTATATCTCATATTTGATTTTATTAAATCAAAACTGTGGGGAAGAGGATTCTTAGATAACATAAGAATGTCATAGATAACATAATATTACATACGGTTGCCTCTAGAAATTATCGTGGTAAATTGGCATTTGCCAAGACAACAGACCTGACTTCATGCTCATTTATCATCCTCCACAGGTAACCCGCTAACGTAAACAGTTAGCGTAGACGGGTGCATCGTCCGTTTGTTATCCATAAAAAAATAATAATGCAAAAGTGTAGATATCTATGTTTCTTATAGCTAAACAGCCGAACGAATTTTAATAAATTTAGACCTGAAGATAGATTGTATCACGAGGACGGACATATATTATCGTTTATCACAAAGTACACACGGGCAGTGTATAAAATAGATAATGCAAAGATTATTTTTTAACCAAAAAAATAAAAACTGAGCTTTCCAATTGGTGTAATAATAGACGTTTGTTCAACATGTTATTAGTAATACCCCTTAGTAATAATGTAATGAAATACAATATGCATTGTGTTTGTAAATAGTGGTGGGTTCAGTTTACAATGGCGACGGTGGGAGGAACATTCATATCTTCAAAGGCAGACATTCTCTTAAGACAATAGTGGCGCACCAATGGACGTAGTCTGAACAGAAAGGAGCGGCGATGAATAGTCTACATAATTAAAATATGCAGATACCTATCTAATTCTACATGTAAACCATATAGGGTACTTCACACGACACCGCGGCAGCGGCGACGCGACACGACATCGTTTATGAGCAAACTCGCGACCGGCTCCCGCTGCGAATGAGCAATTATTGAATAAAATTAAATTTTATTGGATTTAAAATAGAGTCGATTTTTACTAGCTGATCATGCAGCTTTTAGTTTTAGAGTTTATCTATTGCAAACAAAATCAGATTATTGTTAGTCTTGATATACCTATATGTAAATAAATCCAAAACGAAATAAAGCGTGTCATAACTTGGGTATTAGATTCATGAACAATTTATAACACATACTTAAATTAAATGAATACAAAGGCTTGTGTTATATGGGGATCTTACTAAGGACCATTAAACGAAAGTAAAGCAGGATCCTGAATCCTTTAGTTGCGACATAGAATCTCTTCTCGCCACATCAAGGTCACGAAAGAAACTCTTATTTGAAGTACTTTTCAATAGCAAAGATAATGAACTACCTTTAACCAAGTTAAATATCAAATTTATATATCTGTGATGCGAAGTCATACATATAATACCTACATATTGTGATAGGTGTTTCTCCCGATTTTGGTTTGTTTTGTTTTAGATAAAGATATTCTATATCCATCCTCCTGATTATACTCTTTCTTTAATTTTCAGTATAATCCGAATCTTACTGACTGACAATCAGACACATTGTCGCATTTATAAATATGTATTAGTATGGCTGTATGTACTTACTCTACACAATTTTAAACGGTCTTAATCTCACACATGATACATGGCCACAAGTTGCGATACAATACAGCGTTGTAATAACTAAGCTGTATTGGCGGAATGACGTCTCATCTAATAAACACGCTTTCATGCCTTGTCGCATGTTATTTTGCCGTATTCCGCTTGCTTAATCTAATTAGGACGTGTGACGCGGGCTTAATATTATTAAGAATGAATGTTTGTGACTCTTACATGCAAACATTTCTGGGCAAATTAGAATGGAATAAAGTACACTGATAGATCACATCCTTGATTAACAAATGTGATATGTTTTACCAGAATTTAAGCGAGCAGCACCGCGGTATATAACTAGTAATTGCATAAAAGCATTTCATTCGCTGCAAATAACTTTCATAATACGACCCCAGGGATTCCATAGGTACCTAATATAAATGATAATTAAATCCAAACTTGGTAGACGTAGTTATTTGACGGTACGCGTCCCCCCACTATCGGGTTATTTGCTTTTCTAACTGGAATTAGTTTGTCTGACCCTTGCGAGAATGAAATTAGTCGCAGACAAACACGCAAGTGTGGTACACGGCAGTTCCACTGTATTACGTAATATCTCTAATGAAAATTCTATTACAGAAGTTTTTATTAGCGGCGTCTCCCGACTCTGCCCGGAAATAATACAGATACAATACAAACTATATCCATATGCAATAATGTAATAAAAAAGTACTGGACATAATTCCTTAATAAATAGCCAGACAAAATTAGCACTCTCTCGCTTTTAAATTCATTATTCGGTTCAGATTAGAAAAAATCTTGATAACTTTGAATATCTTCGAGAATATCTTTTTTATCTATTTTTTTGTTTATATAACTGGATTGATAACAACAAGATTTTTTTATACCCATCCGATGGTAAACCACATTTGTGGAATCACCTTCCAGCAATGGTATTTCCGAACCGATACGATAGGGGGGAAAGGGATTGTTAGTAATGTGCACTCATGACCCCATTACTAGGTTGACCTCCACGTGGTCCCCCTGGAAACTATCGTGATAAATTCCTAGTGAATTTGTCACGATGGGCTAACTAACCTGACCTCATGCTCATCTTATCATCCTCCACTGGTGCCCCGCCAGCGTAAATCGTTAGCGCACGCGGTTGCATCATTCCATTATCATCCATAAAAAAAAAACCGATACGATATTGAAACCTTCCAGAAAAGAGCTTAACCCTCTTATCGCACTTGCAATTTCCCTAATGTTGCGAATGCTCATGGCCGGAGGTAAACGATTCTTTGTATCGGTCTGGGTGTTTTCTGTGTATAATATGTAAGTATGTATTTACGAAAAAAAATCTATATATTTGTATCAGTTATCTGCCCATAACACAAGCTTTACCTATCTTAACTTGGGTCTAGATGCCGCTGTGTGAATTGTTCTGAGATTATTATTATTATTTTTATTTCAATAGAAAAAAATATACATATATAGCAAATGATAAATATACATATAAATATATAGCAATTATAAAACTTTCATAGCAAACTCAGAAACTGTCATACGAATAAAGCAATCCAAATAGTGCTACATCCAAGTTGGGCAGGCAAGGCAAGCAATTAAAACTTCTTTGTGGCCCAGCGCGGTGCGGGGGGTTGAGGACGGGGGACGGGGGCGGGGGTTGGTCACTTGACGGAGTCCGTAATTGGAAAAGTTACCCTCTGGGGTAGCCAGCAAGCGGCGATAAAGGTTACTTTTGTCAATTGAATGACGTTAATATGTTGTTTTAACTATAATATATTAAATACTTATTTAATTATGCACTCATTATAATATACTAGCTGTGCACGCGGATTCACCCACGTAAAATTTATAGCCTATGTGTTATTCTGATGTATAAGCTACATCACTGTAAAGTTTCAACAAAATCCGTTCAGTAGTTTCTGCGCGACAGTAACAAACATCCATCCATACTCACAAACTTTCACAAATATTATATTAATAAGATTATTAATCCTTACTATAATATTATAAATGCGAAGGTTACTCTGTCTGTCGCGCTTCCACGACGAAATATTTAAATATTTCTATCAGTTGTCCACAATACAAGTGACAATGACTGAATGACAATTCAGTTAGAGTTGGAATTGTGATTCAGTCATTTTTTATAAAATAGAAAATACCCAGACCAAAACAAAAATACTCCAACCCGCTTTATAGAATCGAAATCGCGACCATCGGAAGTGAAGCTGTGTGCTACACCGCTAGTCCACCGAGGACGTAAATACCTAGTACAGAAGTATAACTATGGCTTGGATTTGTCGTGTGTTTGTTTGTTTTCTTGTCTTTACAAACATTTCAACCCCTTATGGGGTAGAAATGGACCATTCGACATTACAAGAAGCGAACAATAGCGCCTCGCGACCATTTGCAAATTTCAAAAGGGTTGTGGAGGTTACAGATGGCAGTTAGGGGTGCGTCTTAATTTTGCTGTATTAGTGAGTCTTGCTGACCCCTTAGTCATTAATCGCGAAGGGTCCGGGGGTTAGTGACCTCGAATTAAGATGGGAAGGAAGGGTAGAAGGCTATCGTTGTACAGCTTCTCTGGAACTTTTCATGTTACAAAATTTACGTTAGGCAAATATCTATATATTTATAATTTTAGTTACAATTTAATATAAGTTTTAATTTTAGATTCTAAAACGAAAATTAAATAAGAATTAAATGTTTTTTTTTAAATAAACATTTTTTATTATATATACTGAAGGATATACTGAAGTAGTTCCAGTATATTCTTATTTTGTAAAAATAAATTCAAAACATCTATTAAGTTATATTTATTGAGCAAAGCCTTACACACTAAACGATTACTTGAATTAATTTAAAAACTAACTAATTTCAAATTATTTTGTGCTTATCCTAGATAATTATATTTCTGATTTATAATAGGATAATAAAACAACAGTAATATTGTTAGAGTGATAATATAGAAAATATTTTAAACTTAGAATAAAAATAGTCTAGCACAATGAAAAAAAAACAGCGTGGTATAACATTTTGGAAAAAGTGCGAAAATGTTCAACATAGAACTAGCGACTCATCCCGATTCGATCGTGTTCAGTTAGTGTAGGGATCTCCAATTAATTAAATAAAGAAACAACCCATGAACGCTGTTAATAAAACTCAATATTTCAAATAACACCTTTAATATCTATGTATACATCAAAATTACTAAAATATAGATATTAAGCGTGTATGACCGATGAAATAAACAAACAAATCTTTCCTTTTTAAAATTATTATTTCTATTAGTACATAATTAAAAATGTTTAACCTACATCACTCTGAAAGAGGTAAAGAATATCTCAAAATTGAGCAATGATTTCGGAGTTTTATTTGCTCATAACCGAACTATATAATTCTTCTGTATATTTGTTTATTAATTAATTGCATCATCTAAACGGCTGGACCGATATCGCTGAAGTTTTGAAAAAAAATAGTTTCCTGGATGGTCTAATGTCTAACGGACCTCTAGTATTAATATAAATAAGTGCCGAATACATTTACATATCATTGTAATAGTCTTTATAAAGTATATAATGTAAGCAACACAATGTAATGGTACTCTTACATTATAATATACTATAGGTATATGTATAGGTAGGTATACTGCGGGAACAAGATAAATAATGCGGAGCTATCGCCCAGCTATCCAACTTTATAAATTACTTTCTCAGATAGGCCCGACTGCTGTCCGCGCTACAGTGGGAGCACTTTTATAAATACCTACTCTATTTTTTTTATAAATTGATAATATTTTAATTGTTCAAATATATTATTAATCGTAGTTATTCAACCTTTGTGTTAAAATTGTGCCTTATTAATACGACTTCTTTATTTTTTGTTTTTGAAAAAAGCACAGTAAAAATATTTATTGTACTTAATTACGTTATTTTTAGTACAAACTTTCATATATTATTTTCCATACAAACATTCATCATTCATTCATTCATTTGAATGTTATATTTATTTATATTTAATCAACAGTAAGGAAAATAAGTTTGACGATACTTCCATACAACCTTTCCTGTCCCCTTTAACCTCTTACTATACCCTTTTTTCGCATTAAAAAGTAGCCTATATTCTTTATCAGTGTCTAGACTATATATGTAAGTTAGTCGACATCACAAAAGACCGTAGAGCTGGCAGCTATCTCTGATAAAGAATTAATACAGCTATTCAAAGGGAGAAGCAGCCAGTTTCTTTGGAACCTTGCTTGCTCTCCATTTAATAAGGTTTTTAGTTTTAGGTTCATTGTTCTAGTATTTATTGCTGCATAAATAAAATATAGTTATAACAACATATTAACATCATTTAATTGGTTCAATAGTTTTAGTAGTTAGCACGACGATATATACTTTACTTTAGTGTACTTGTTAGTAAAGTAAAAAATATTATATAATCTATGGTAATCTAGAGGCATTGTAGAGAGCGGCACGCGTGGGCGGTCCCACAAAGGCAGTCCAACAACTATCGCGGGAAAGTTGTGTTTCCCGCCCCGCCGCGTCCGCGCCATGCCCGGCCGCCCTCGGCCGCCCTCGGCCGACATCTCGTCAGAAACTGTTCCGCTCAACTGAGCTGTCACTACGCGGCAGTCATTTCCACCTCATGATCTCTCACCTAATCTTTGAATATTCAAAGGTTATGACTTTAAATTAACGGCCTCGATGGCTTAGATGTTTGGAACATATTTTGTTTATTATGGTCGCAGGTTCGATTATTCATATACAAACATTTGTATTCATAAATCGTTAGATAGTATCTATTATCAAAGTAATGGCTACATATATTTCACGATTCACCATTCTTATTTAACTAAATTTTAAGCACTATTGAATTGGTACTGATTCTGTAATCTAACCATTTCATTCAGAATTTCAGTCAAAAAGAGTGACCAATATTTTTATTTTCTAGTGTATGGTGAGACCTCACAAGATTTTATTTTCGTTCATTCATATGTAATTAGTTCATATATTGATTCCATTCTATACGTTACCACAGATTTCGTTCAAATAACTAGAACACATAAAATTTAATTTTTAGTTTGCAATGGAATAACTCAAAATATACTTGTCCGATTGGACAAATTCTTTCACTCATAGAAAGTTACATAATCTGCGAATACTATAGGCTATATATCAGACGAACTACATCACAGGATAAACCTAGTATCTAATTACAACACGAACCAAACACAACGAAATTCAGCGTCATTTTATTCGCCGCAAAATCCAGCATGTTTTCTTACTGGAACGTACTTTTCCAACTCATTTGCATTCAAAAGCAGATAGCGCTGATGGCTCTGATAGTGCTGCCTCGTACCTTTGTGGGTTCCGTGCAGTCTACAAAGTTGTACAGTACTAGTTCCGTTGCAGTTGCCAACTCCGCTAGAAGTTGGCGTAATGTGGCGGCAAAAAGCACACGCTAGGTTTAACAATTGCCTAAGCAGGCACCGCGAACTTTTACTTTGTTTATTATGCCTTTGAATACATTTAGGTTGTTGATAACGTAATACAGATAATTTGTTGCATAAATTATAATATTTCGTAACAGAAAACATGCTGTATACAGGTTAACTCATAAACCAAATATGAAGACGAAAGTTAGTGATAGTAAATTTTCATAACCCCAAAAAATATGCACTAAGTAGTAAAGGGGAAATTGAAGAGTATTTTTTAATAATCTTCATACAAAGTACACGTTCACATGATCAATTTAGTTAGTAAGTTTGTTTTATACTATTATATGTAATTATATCGTTTACTACTTTATTTCTTAGTGATAATGATTCACTTTCATGTGTATTCTAAAAAGTGCTTATCTACTCGTACATTGTTTCATAGAAAGGTTTTGTTGGAAATGAATCATTTTACTCTATTTGTCGCGTATTATAACAGGATATTAAAATATTGTTAGGTTTTTTCTTTAATTTTATGGCTCCGAATATTCCTTACCAGCCAATACCATTTAAATCAAAGCATCGTTAAATGAAAAGATTAAACTATTCAAGCTAGCCAGCCAGCAACAAAAGCGATTAAGAAAAAAATTACTTTGGAATGAATTTATTTCTTATCTTGATTATGAAAGTTCAATATAGAACATTGGCGTTCTATATTTGAATGGAGTTTTACCGCAATCCTTCTATGTCGGGACCAAACTCGTGTGCAGAGAGAGCACTATTACGCTTCTAACAGTTGTAAATCGTCGACTCGCCGTTACGTAAGGACCATTAAAACTGTCGGGATACACTGTTTTCAATTACGACAGGCTCGCGAGATATCCATGTCGGTAGGGTTGCCACATATTCCTAATTATTTGTATATTTCAGGTATCAATAATTGTTTCTATGTAACTTTCTTTTTATACTACTATAGTGGAAAACAAGCTTACAGCTCATCTGATGGTAAACGGTTACCGAACCCTATGGACGCCTGAGACACCAGGGGTGTTACCTTAAACGTAACTGGAATGCCAATACAGCTAACATATAAAATCATAATCTGTATTTTAAATATAAAAAAAATATACTCTACTTTATTAAATTAATAAAGTAACTGCTTTTAATCTCTTCAGTATTTTAAATGCTCTAAAATTCTAATTGAATATGACTTGCGGTATTCATTAGTTTGATTTATGAAATGTTACAAATATTATAAATTTATAAATGGTCTCTCACTCTCTTTAGAATTCCATCCAATAATAGTGTACAGATGGTTAATAAATATTATTTGATTTTTGACAACCCTGTGCGATTGTTCGCACTACCCGCGTGCCTTTCCCGCCTTCCCGCCATTCCAGTATCGGGCCATTCAACGCCATCCGTGCCATTGCACACCTTCATCCTTCGATTCTATAACCAATATCCTCATTCCTTGTAACACGAGGAAGTGTCTTTGGAAGATAGACTAGACATTAGATTTTAAATTTATTAATAATGAAAATACCGATTATAATAATAAGCCAAGATTAATTATCTTACGGCACAGCGCCATTTAGTCTCAAGCTTAGCAGAGCTTGTATTATATGTACCAGACATCTGGTATAAATATTTCAATACATTTTTCGCCTAATTTTTAATTGCCCAACCTATGCAATATAGAGGTGCTCTGAACACCTTTTGACCTTTCTAATAGCAGTGCAATCACTCTGCCTTAAACCAAAAAACAATACTAAAAAATGGCCAGACATAAAAAAAAGGAAACATACTACTGTAGTGTATATCGACGACACCTCTACACCATCAAAATGGATTTCTGCAAACGATGAAACTTCACGGAAACATCAATCCGGTTCACCATCATCTCGAGATCGCCAAGCCGACCCTTTTATTCCTTACGGAGACACAGATAACCTGTCCCGCTGATACCTCGTACTTACTGAACCGTAGGTATAAGCTCGTCATGTTTATATAGAATAGGACATAGTGCTTATATAGGATATTAGCTGTAGCCGCTTTCTTGGTCTAGAAGAAAAAAACCTCTCAGATCTATGGGTACGAAGATATGGGTATGGGTACGTAGATCAGGATGACTATACCTATATCGCGTGTCTATACAGGTCTCATAGCGGTGACGAGGATACGACTCGTCCGTTTAAACACCTTCTGACGTCTGATAAATTTCTTGACCAATATCACTCCGCGAGTTTAGTTATTCTTGGAGATTTTAATTACCATCACATCTAGCTCCGTTCTAGATTTACTGACTACGCGGGGACTACTGCTCATAAGTTTGCCTTGACCTATGTATTCTCACTACTGGATCATTCTCCAACGAGAATACCAGATATCGAGACATTTGCATACATATAAAAGTAAGAGATAGATTCATATTTGCATTTCTTTTCCTTTTGCTGTCTTTGTTTATCTTTCGCATTTGTAATATTTATGCATCTTAATCTGGAATAACGTAACCTATTAAACAATGAAAGATTTTCTCAAATTGGTACAGCGATCCAGAGTTTAAATTCCATATTACAAAATCTGATCTCTCTATATTAATATACACAGACCGATCCTGTTTTGAAATTCTAGTGGAATCTGACTTGCGGTGTTCATTAGCTGCCTTAATACATGTTACTTTGCCTAATCTCCTTACAAAAGATTAAGTTGTATAAACAAAAACAAACCCTACCAACTTCGTTTAAAGCTTGGATTGGACCAACTGGATATTATTATAAGGCGATTTGACATTTTCAAGAGGAATATTTCATAGCATTGTTTCGCATTCAACGTTATATAGGATATTGTTAATTTCACAATGGGATAGTGGTTGTGTTTGCAGTACGTGTTCCTTGTATAATCCGACAAATTAGAAATCTCTAAACTGGTAGGTATTATTACAAATGATAGTGATACAATTATTGTATTAAGATTATCAGGTATTGAGGCGTAATATTAAAATCTGCAATTCATTTTACGTAGATGATTTTTAAATAGAATCGAATAGAAAATACTTTATTCAAATAAACTTAATTTAAGCTCCTTCAAATAGTTATAGGTATCCTTTTTTAATCTATCGCTCATTTGGAAAGCTGTCTCATCAATTTGAAAATAAATTATAGCCCATATGAATAATGTCAGTAAACTTTTAAAGTACAATCTAAAATAAATATGTGTAATTATTAATTCACATTGTTATCATCAAACACAGCAGAATATGTTCTTATACGATATCGTAGACCTTAAGTATGTTTGAATACTCAATTTTTGATGCTACCTTTCATTTAGAATACAGATTCAACATTAAATTTACTAAAACACTTCTATAATATTTAGGTAGTAGACGGCCTCAGTGATCTAGCGATTTAGCACACCGCTTTACTTCCGATGATCACGGGTTCGATTCTTCGCATGGCACAAATATTTGTATTCATGAGCATGATTGCTTGTATAAGTCGGGGTGTTTTCTATATATATATTGTATTTATTTACGAAAAACAGGCTTTAGCTAGCTTAAGTTAAGTCTAGATGGCGCTGTGTGAATTGTCTTGATATTATTATTTTTATTACTTTACATGGGTACATTGTGCCAAGGGTTTCGTAAAACACTATGCAAACCAATATGTTTAGAACTACAACTAGTATATAGAGACTCAACCCTCCCAAGACCCAAATTACGTAAATTAATCAAATACAAACACATCCGCGTGGCTACATTAACACATGCGTAATGAAATTTAACACAGATATAGTAGAGTCGAAAGTGTTATCTTTTTTAAATGTTAATAATGGAATGGTGCATCCTCCTGCGTTAATTGTATATGCTGACGGGGTACCAGCGGCGGAAAGATGAGCATGATAGCTCGTCAGCTCAGTTCTTCAGCAGGAATTAACTACGATGGATTCTAGGCAGACCACGTGGAGGTATACCATGGAAAGTCATGCTCCTTGTAAGGCCAATGATTACAATGATTTTCCTTCATCCACTCACCTTACATGTTAAAATTTATAATACTAATGTAACACTAAAATTTATATCAGATTAAATTTAATTGGTTTTAATTATGTGTATATCTTCGCCTATTTTTACAGATTTTGATGATTTCTTTTATTTTATTTTAATTGATAATATTAGCTACTTACTGTACGGTTCTAAATAATCTTATTAATCAGTATTGTAGTAGTTGTTTTTATTTATATTATTGTGAAATATAACACAAATTTAACATACAAAATAACTGGACATATCTAGTAATTATATCCCAAAATTACTCACACATAAACACACCCGACACACACATAAAATTACAAAGATAAGCCAAAGCGGGTCGCGAAAGGATACGGCAATAATGAATCCGGGAGTCACAATTAAAGAGGGGAAGTCTGTGCGGATGATCTTAGAGGAGTAATCTAAGGGTCGGGGGCGGTGGGGTAGAATGGGGTGAATGGGGGTGAATATATGTGCGTATCGCACAGGGGTGTTATGTGTTCGAATATTTTAATGAAGATAGTATGACGTGATGTGGCTTTCGCGGAACTGTGGAATAATACAGACTTAAAGCAAAATATGGTAATAAGTCGTAGCTATAGATATTATATCTTACTCACTGTTATACGCCTAGATTTATGTATGTATGTATATCATATATATATATATATATATATTTATATTTATAAAGGTATCCGCTGAATTCCAGCGTCGTGGCACCTCGCCACGGCATATGCTGAGTAGAAACCTATTTAATACCATACTTAAAGATCTAAATTGTATTTAAAAATTATTTTTGTTGTACATTTTATATATATCAAATAAACCTATTTTATTTCTCTTCTTTCAAAATATGAGAAGCGTTTGAGTCGTGAAAGCATACATAGTAGGTATATTAAAATATTATACGAAATGAATATACTATGGCGGTTGTTATGCCAGATGAGGTAGTAAGAGTCACTATCAATATATTTTTTAATAACAATTAGATTTGAACTCACTATCTATTCTAATCTAAGTCGGGGAAAAAATCCTCTAAGCTACGTTCAAAAATGGAACACTAATGTTACATTAATTAGTAAAGAAGTAATTAAAAACTTGTAATAAATACTATAAATCGTATAAAAAAGAACCTAAAAATACTACAATAATATTTGGGCTCCATAATGCAGAACGATATAGCTAGAGTAATGCTGAACAAGCCTACCTAATTGAACCTAATAGTGGTAATGCATCAACAAATGACGGACTGATTTCAGTCATGACTGACATGCTGTTCATGCTCGTACTTCAAATATTTACACAAACGACATCAAGGCTTACAAGGCCTTACTCTGGTCTACCAAAATTTGTAAATGTGGACTTTCTCAATTTAATACTCTTTTTATATAAACAATATCGTGAAATTATTTTTTACAATATTATATATAGTATTTTTCTAGGTTTTTACCTAAATCTTAATGATGATGATGACTTAAATCTTATAACTCGAAAATCCTAACGAATGTTTTCTGAACGAATAATGAGCTGCAATGTTCCACTTACGTGTTTAAAATGAGATTGTTTATTTCTTTATTAGTATTTAATGGCTGAATAGTTATACTAATTATTAAAAAAAATGCCATACATATAAAATGAAAAACAATAGTCACGCGGATGAAGTCGAGTTTTAACGATAATATATAAAAAATATTATAAAAGTATTAGAAAAATAATCCGTATCTGACCTGTCGAATATAGATCTGAGTAGCTGAAATTTTACTTCTAAAGTATGTAATTTTAATATCCGTTTAAATTTAAGATTCCGTACAAGCAAACCCTTGATGATTCCTAGTATGTATTATATGTACGACAAAAACGGCCTCGTAACAAAAGTCCCCAAGTCGTTTGGGGCCAAATAATTAGACGGTCGGACAGTGTTTCGGCGAAGTATGTAAGTAATTTAAAGGGTGGTGAAGGGATAGTGAGGGGTGAGTTTAATGTGAATAGCACATAAGCCCATGTTATTTGGTCATCGCTAGCAATATCTTGTATGGTTGGGAACACTTTGCTCTTTCTATTTTTACTTTACCTTCCTAGAATACTTTAACGCTCTAATTTTCTACTGAGTGCTGTGAACCTGCATAATTTATGCATCTTAGATGTAACATTAGATCCTCTACAGGCCTCTAGTCTATATTAGGTTAGACTACTTCGACAGATTATCTTTCTACCTATTCAAATTCTAAAATTTTAAATATATATGAACATAGACCACTTTAGAGTTATTTTGCGGTTTAGCATATGCTTACTTTCCCATAGTTTCGGGTTCGACCCCACCGCTGTACAGTTTTATTCATAAGTATATATCTAATGTGGGTTTTTATCATTGTATACTAACTGTATCTTATGGTTTTATGAGAAGTATAGTTTAAAATAAATATCGGCTACTGTCCCCGTTCACGCTCTACTTTGTTTTCATGTATTTCTTCTGACTTTTTATTCTTGATACTAACAGTGCCCCGAGCAGTATAGTTTAAAATATATATTGATTATCTATGGTCTCACGCTTTACTCTGTTTTCAAGTATTTCTTGTGACTTGCTCCTATATGGGGTAATATTAAATTGTTTACAATCTACTTGAGGTAGTTGCAAATAGCATTGAGTTATAAAAAAGTAAAATAAAAAGATTTAGTTTTACCCGATTACACAACAAAATGTTTTTATTTTACGTTTTATTTATTAAAAATATATTATTTATTGTGAAGATTTGTTAGAAAAAAATATTTAATATGGTAACTATATAACAAAACTGGATTTACAGTATATTCTTCTAAATTGTTGTCAATTAACAAAATAGTCGTATGATTATTTTGTGTAATTTTTTTCAACCATAACTAAGAATAAATGTTCCAGTAGGTGCAGTAAATTCAATGGGATATTTTTAATCTGTAATTTCACAAAGCAACTGAAACACCGGGCCGCCGGCCAACACTGCAGGCGGCGACGGTGCACATCTTTTGATCTCAGACCGGCCAGTTCAGTGGAGCGAGGGCTGCGAATCCAATGAACCGTCATTCGTATCTAATGCTCGTCAGATATATCCTTATTTCTAGTAAATCTGCACTAATATGCTGAAGAGTTTGTTCGTACGTTCTAATTTCTGCTGCTCACCTTCATGAAGGAAGACTACTGGCCGAAGGGAGTGGTGTACCGCCGCTACCATGGTAAATTGGCATAGTGAGTTTGGTGACCACAAAGATAATATTATATATTTATTTTATATTGGCTTATTATATATGTATGTTAGTCCGTAAGATATAAATGAATTCATATGTAACATTCATCTATAAGGTCCATAAGGTATTTATAATATAGGCCTAGTAGCCCCCGGAATTAATTGCGATAAATTCCTAGTGAATCTACCATGATCGTCCAACTGACCTGCCCTCATGCTCATCCCATCATCCTCCACTAGTGTCGCGATAATATAGGCCTAGTAGCCCCCGGAATTAATTGCGATAAATTCCTAGTGAATCTACCATGATCGTCCAACTGACCTGCCCTCATGCTCATCCCATCATCCTCCACTAGTGTCGCGTCAGCGTACACCATCAGCGAAGACGGTTGAAAGATTTATTTATCATTATCATCAATTAAAAAAACATAAGGTTTGAGAAACACAGATGTTAAAGGAGGTACAAAAATATACCTACATTGGTGGAAGGCAGGAGTATCTGTGGCTGTGTTAATTGATTCCGTAAATGGTAGGTCCCGTTGCGTCATTTCCTGTTGAGTAGATCCAATCAGTTACATCTAATGACTACGTCGGTGCCGTCGAGCCTTTTCCTTTAGGTTTCACTTTGTACGAAATTATTCGTGTATTCGTCTGTCATGTTGTTGTCTCTTATTTTTTTAATATTACCTATATTCTCTTTAAATAAACGTAAGAAGTGAAAATTAATTTATTAAATAATAAAAAAGAATAATTTTAATTAAATAAGTGTAGACAATCTATATGTATAAATAAAATTGAAGTGTCTGTTTGTAATATTGAAAAAACCGTATTTTACTACATGCATATGAATATAAATACGATATATACACCAAAATAACATTTTTTACAATTTTTGTCTGTCTGTCTGTTTGTTCCGGCTAATCTCTGAAATGGCTGGAGCGATTTTGACTATTTTGACGGGACTTTTATTGGCAGGTAGCTGATATAATAAGGACGAACTTAGGATACTTTTATTTTAGAAAAATAAAGTTAAATATTAACAATGCGAACGAAGTCGCGGGTATAGCTAGTATTGTATAAAGAAATAATAATATAATAATCAAGTTTTAACATCAGATAATTAGGTACTTTGTCTTTGTGTTAGAAATTCAAAAACGATTTTTAGTGAATGAAAGTAAATGAAATAGATGAAGAATGTTTATCGGAAAATATTATTGGGGTCGTAAATTATAATTCAGATATGGAAGATAAAAAAGAAAATATCTTTAGTGTTTGTTTTTCTTTTCTTCTTTTCCAGGTATAGTATAGCTACTGTAATTAAATTTAAACAAATGAAGACTATTATTAGTACAATAATAATATACATTATAATTAAATTTAAACAAATGAAGAAAATACATCTACAATAATAATATAAATGTTTAATAATATATTCAGATATTATTCATCTATTAATATTCTGGAAACCAAAAATACGCAGAAGAAATAATGTCGGTCACCCATCCAACATTAAACTATACTTAACATCATAAATCTCTCATCATAAAACTCTCAGAATATTCTCCGAGGATTGAGTATACAAAATTCTAGCATAACAAATAATAAACGTTATACTGACGAAAATGGTACGGATCAATACCTAACGAAACTTATATTTCGTCCGGCCAAAGAAGAAGGCTGGCGTCGACGGCTCCAAATTCGTATGTTAATATCCCTCCCCCCTGCCCGGACACCCCGGACACCCTCCCGGGGAGATTTGTTCGCTGTCTCGCTCGCACGAGCCCCGAGAGAACCGGCCGAACTATTATAAAGGGTAGCTCGAAAGTTAGATTAATGATGTTAGAAGCTGACCAGGGTACACCCGTTGGAGGAGCTGGAACGATCGCTTAGAAATGACTTAATTGCGATTTGATATTGTAGTAGTCTATGCATTTTGTATTTAATACGCATAAAACAACAACATCACAGATACTTATGTAGTGTACAGCGTTTTATTTTACTAATATTTTTTTGGCAGACATTTTTGTTTACTTTTTCTCCAGCTTTTTAACATTCATAAAAAATACTGTTTTATACAAAACTTAATGTAATTGTAATTGCAAGCAATAATAGTACAATAATTATTCTTAGATATAATACAGGCCACTGTGCTCGTAACCCCTTTTTTCTTTCTAGAAATGTTATGAAGCACTAGACCCATCACATCAAAAATATGTCTAGTGACAATTCAATTAACTGGTACATAAATAAAGCATGACATTAAATTTGGTGCTGTTTAAATAATATCATTCTAAATTCTAGTGTTTAAGTTTAAATAATATTATATGTCAGTCGAGTTCCGCCTGCGTCTGTACAGCTCCTATCGAGGCCCGCGGTAAAGTGTGGACGATCTAACTTTCCTACACATATACATTCATATGAACACATACACACACACACATCGATGTCTGCAATAGACGTACATACATTTCACATGGGATTAGATTCGTAGACACTATTCTGTTTCATTGCAGTTAATTATTTGTTTAATAGTTCAAATAATCTATTTTACTCCATTTATTATACGTATATACTAATCACTAGCTCATGTATTTGTTTATATGATCTCTAGTTGTTCCCTATCCTAATCTCATCATCTTTAGTCTTCTCTGATATCCATGCTTGATGTATTTTGTTCCTCAAGTAATTATTTATTTATTTATGTCATCTTTGCTATTTGGTAGTTTATATTCACACAAAATTCTTAAAAATGTAATTCTAAACAACATTTACTTAAATCATAGATCAATACGAAAGTTTCTAGCTCATTTTGCTTGTGAGGAGTCTGCGTTCTGAATGAATGGTGGAATAAAAAAAGCATGACTATCCAAAAATATTTCATTCATTTATAAAAAAAACATCATGATATTTGCCACGGCATGACCGCCTGACAAATTGCTATATAATAATTAGTCAACAGCAATACTTAGAAGACCGATTTACCGGAAACATTGTAATATTATATTAGTTTTATAATATTAATTCACATGTATGTTAGGCTGTAGGGTATTTATAATATGGGTGTAATAGCCATATAACAAAATAAATAAAGAAATAAAAATTGTGTCCTGTTCTTACCTGAATATAATATTGATTAAAGTATTTTAATCATTATTGATCAAAACTTCTATTATTTCACCAATTTTATATTGTTTAAATTAATGAAATAGATTTTTAAAAGCTAGAAATCGTCCGCCGTAACATAAATTAACTTAGATTTTTTTTTGTATATTTATTAAAGAAAATCGTTTATATCTGTTTACAGGGTAAATCTGACGTCAGAGGAACTGTAGGGGACGGTGCTCGGACTGGCTCTCTCGGAATGGCAGGTTCTTGCTTGTGATCATTACCGTGTACAGGAAAGTTCACTACGGACCAGCTCTTCAGAAACCCGTAGAAGCAACTGGTAATACATGACACTTATTATTAAGCTTTATCCTACTACCCTAGCTACATGGTATACATTTTTTATGAATGATAATGAACTGATGAAGCAGCCTTCGCCAAGCTGGTGTTTTTCATCCTCCTCTGGTACCCCACCAGAAGAGGATGATAATCTGAGCCTGAAGTCAAGGCTTTTAGCCCATTTTGGCAAATGGCATTTTAACACGATGGTTTCAAAGGAATACCGCGTTGAGGTCAATCAGACATGGTATAATATATTGATAGCAATGCAACTACTTATAGTGATTCGTCTATTCTGATAACTATACCTATTATATTTATTTACGGTTGTCAATCTTGCTTTGCAATTTGGTAGTTATTATTGACACAAAATCCTAAAATATGTAATGCCGATTTACATTTATGGAAAAAGCAACACGCAAGTTGCTTGCTTGTTCGTCTTGTGATGAATCTGCTTTCCGAATGAGAGAAAAAAAAATATGACTATTAAATAGTGCTCATATTAAGTGTATTCGAATAAAGAACATTTTTGTTTCTATTATTTGGAATAGGTCAAGAATTTATTGAGATTATTCTTTTCAAACAAAGTGAAATCAAATAATCTAAAAATCATTAAGATAACCTAAAAATAAGTAACACTTTTTTCTCATCTCATCATCTTACATTAATGCACCACATGCGTGTATGATATAGCATATATTACGATATATTTATATATCTATACACTTTGCCGTCATTGTTAATTAAAAGTAACAGTTGGTTCAGGATAGATCATGCAATTAGAAGTTAACTACGATGGTTACCAGGCGGGAACGGCGTGGAGGCCGACCTGGCATTGTACATTACTAACAATTGTGTTACTAATGCCCATTACTAACAATCCTCTTCTCTTTGTGAAGTCCTCCATGTGATACTTAATATCTACGAACCCCACAAGAAAATATAACGTTATACCCATAGCACTGAAAATTCTAAATTAAGTTAGGTATAAAACGTCGTGCAAAGCGAGTCATATTAGAAAATGAATATATAGTGACAGTTTGATAATTTACAACGGTCATGTGTGGGATCTGTGTGTGTGCGTGTGTGCACACAGACACAACCGTCCTCAAGTGAGCCGCCTTCGCCACCGACGTGTGAATTCAAGCAATTTATAATAGTATATGCGAGGGATGTAGAAAAATTACTATTTTTGGTTTCAATGGACATTAACTAAATTACATAAGTTGATAAAAAAAAATTTAGTCTATGGAAAACTGCAATTAAATATAATTTACCTATTTTTGTGCATATATAAACAATGACCAAAAAGCAAGTAGAAAATCATCAGTTTTTTATATAATAACTAAAAAAACCTTTAAACGAATATATATTTATAAAAAAAAATCTCTCTAAGGTAGTCTTTCGACTAGGATGTAAGGACTTTACAGAGTAAAATGTATGATCAAATATTATTGATTAAGAATCGATAAAAACAACGCACAACGAAGAAATTGCGTAAAACACGAACATTAAATTGTGAATGTTCACTATGCCTAATGTAACAGGTAGATAATATATATATAAAATGTATGTCAGTTCAAATAAATTTAACTCTAGCATAAGATACTTATTTCAATTAATATTCTATATCAGCTTGAATCTTAAGCAACACAAATATTACACGATAGACGGTTTTCTAACCCCTCCGTTGCATAAAATGTCTATTAAAGCCCAAATAAAAATCTAGTTTTTATTGTTAAAAGTATTAAGGATCAACGGTCAAGCCATAGTTCAGGGGCCGAGTATCAAGGTCGTAAGTTTGAATGTGGGAATTTTGATACCATTACAATTTGAATGGACAGCGGTCGCACACCGGTCATCTTCATACAGATGCGATGCTGTGACCCCTTCAGATTGTCTAATAGATTCTTTTATCATTTTAATAACTTCTACAAGTACATTATGCTGTAAGTTGTTTTCAATCGTTTTGATTTTAAGGGATTTTCGAATTTTAGTATTTCTCACGGTGTAATTTGAATTGGTAATTAATTTATCAATTTCTTCAAGTTGTCTTAACTGACTAACTGTTTTATGTTAATAAAGTATTGTATTAATAAATTTATAAGTATAATTATAAGTTTTTTATTATAATGCTTTACTATTTATTCATTTTTGATCAACAATATTGCAAATAGTTACTTACAAATAAATCTAAATACAACATCGGAGAGTTAAAATAATTGCGTAATGATAAATTAATTATTTTTTTTATTTAAGGCACGTTACAAATTGGCTTTTTATAATTTACTTCAGTAATTATAGAAATTGGAAATTCATTATAAACACTATATTAATTCTACACATAGAAGTAACAAAATATATCATGATTTTACATAAAATATATATTTTTCAATTTATCTGTATTTTTTCTCTTTACTTGACAAGTCCTTACCCGCCCACTCTCGCGAGTCGCCCAAACTACTCACACCCCGATATATTTACGCTTTATCCAGAACTTGTACCCTCTACACCTACCCCTATCTACCCTATAGCCTATACATTGTATCTATGTAACAGATTGATGCAAATTTCGTGCAGATTCTAATCCCATTTGCGTCTTAAACGTGACCGACAGAGCAAAATATATTTTGCCAATAACAAAATACCTTTTGCCCGTCTCCCACATGTGATAAAGTTGAATTTCCTTTGTATTTTATTTTATCGAGAATATGTTTGTATTGGTGGTGTGGAGATAATTATATTAATTGGTTAGGGTGCGGCTTGATCGGTAATTTGTAACATTTTGGCGAAGACAGATTTTTAGGGGAGAAATTTGAAAACCATATTAGGATCTGTCTACGCTTTAATATTCTACAGAAATTATGGTCTACATGAATAAGACGTGTATATGCAATAGATTACTATTAATAATTGAATTTAAAATGGATCTGTATTATTATATACATGTATATAATTTATTCCAAAAGAATACGAGCTGTGTTTCTCGTCAGTTCTTCTCATCTCGAAATCATTCCGAACTGAAGGTAGACTTGACATAATATATAATAAGAGTCCGTAATAGATCTACATGAATAAAAATATTTTAATTGAATTTTAGTATAATGTACCTTATGTATCATACACAAATCTATTTTCAGTGGTTTTGCTTGCGTAAAACTAAATATTATATTATCTGTGGTAAAACTATTGTCTTCTATTGTAAATGCATTGCAACCTTTCCTAAATAGCCTACACACGGTACTAATATCAGCATAGTTTTTCGACGGATTGCCTTTTAATGCACTACCAAATTATAAATATACTACAATGGTACCTATGATGAAAAATAAAATTACGTTATATAAAATGCATGCCAACCTAAGTGTTTTTAAAAGATCCTTTTTACTATTAAAAGAATTTAAAGTATTTGAAGCACTATTTGCCTGAAGCTTTACTTAGAAATCAGTTTGTTATTAATACTTGGTAAACACAATAGTTTCAATACAGCTGAGCACATACCATACACACATACTAATGTGTACTGGAGAGTCATTAACAAATAACGTTTCCGTTTGGATCGCGCTAAACTATAATATTACACGTTTTATGAACTCTATAATGACGAAAAGTTTCTCATAGTCCATATAATTTATTTCTATTCTATTTATAAGATAGCGTTGTAGCGTAGTGGTTTACAACTCCGACTTTTAAACCTCAAAGGTAGTGTATCAAATCTGATTGACATTAAAAACTTTGTGTCAATTTAAATTACAAACTAACTCTATGGTGATGAATAACATCGATAACAAATCAAATTAATGCGAACCACGGTGGCAGGTTATATTTAAGTATACCCAACGTAAGGTCTTGTCAAAAGATGTGTTTACCACAATATAGTTTACAATACCTCTGCCTATCAGCTATTTCAGAAGTGTCATATTTATGTAACTACTTATTTAAGTATGTAAAAACATAATATATACTTTAATTAGAATATTATATAATTAAAAAAAAAGTTAAATAAGAATCATCAAAATTAGTCCAGAATTGTGGAAAAAAAAGCTGACAATTTTGTTGTACAATCCAGCATTTGTAGAAATAGTGTCATATATGTATTGTTTCATATTTTTCAGGTTGCCTTCTCCCGAAGAGATATCTACTGGAATACTAGCTGCATTGTCAGATTTAATTTACTCGAATGACCCAAAAAAGGTGTGTTTTTCTATATTATTATCTTTATTTGTTCTAACACGTAGGGTTGCCAACCAGAAATAAAAAATCTGATAAAATCCCGTATATTTAATCAATTTAGAACCTTATCTCTCTTTCCTTATCTTAATCTGTACGAGGCTGAAGATCCTCGTCCAAAGACAAAAAATCTCGTATTTGTACTAGGATACACTTACGGTTGGCATCCCTGCTAATATTGTAAATATGATGTAAGTTTGTTTGTTTCTTAGAGAACAAAATAATATACATAGGCATATAAACAAATGAATATAATTAAATATATTTTTATTTTATTAATAATATAAATTTTATATACATATATTCCGTAATAATTGATATATTATTATATTATTTTTTATATAATGTAAAATGATAATATCTTAAGATTTAGTGTGCAGAAAATAAAGAGAAGAGTTTTGCAAATATTTACAGTAAAAAAATAAAACCAAATTAAAAGTGAAAAGGAATTTTACAAGTAAATATATTTAAATTTTTATTTCAAATGTTTCAGAATATCGTCTGGAGTCTATCCAGCTCAGGAAGCCGTGTTTTTTCACACCGACACTTTCATTATGAATTTTTATAACGTAGAAATAAATGTAAATATCCTTTTTTATACAGAATTATTCGGAAAGGGCAATATTAAATCACTAGCATTATATAATAGTACTAATAACTAATGATCCGGCGTGATATTATTTCGGATAACGATATTTTTTTTCATACAAACATAAACATGTGTTAGGTATTTATTATATAGATAACTGCAGATTTTGCCAAACTGAAGAGGTCACGCCACTACACATCCTATGGTGTTGTAGCCTACTCATGCATAAAGGTAATATCTCCTTTGGAAAGTTTACACTCTATCCTTAGGAGATAAAAACCTGCGCTCCTAAGAACATCCTTTATTTTTTGTCCCTGACGGCTCTAGGAAGCGAAATCTGAAAAAGGGCGAGTACAATAGATCTATGTAGGTCGCAGTACAGGTCCAAGCACCTGACAATAGCCTAAACAACCCAATAAAAAAATAGGTATTTATTACAAAGAATCGTCAACTTATTCTTTGGTATTCAATCAAAAATAGCTGAAGTCCTTATATGTGGAATGATAAGTACGAGTAGAGAGCGTAACCAAAAAAACACGGTCCGATTTTTTATATAACGTTTGAACCTTTGAACCCATTTTTCTCGATATTATTTTATGGTTTCAGGGAAAGTTGTAGAACAAAAATTGTTTGTTACCATATAATATCCTTGCAACTTAAGCCCTTAAACCCTTTCAGACTAACCCTATATGATTGAAATAGTAAACAGACGGCCCACCGATGGTGAGTGGTAACCGTCGCCTATATACATGAACTACGAACATACGTTATAATAAGATGTGAAGTAAAGTCTTATATTAACACTCATGCATTGCGATTACAGAATACTAAGGTGATATGCCTCTCTACCCAGTAATTTCACTGCCTTCTCTTCACCCTTCAACCGAAACACATCATATAAAGCAAGTTGCTTGGCGCCTAAAATTGTGAGACTGAGGCACCCACGTGCACCACTTTTTACAAAGTCTATCTCGGTAAATAATCATTGTTCTTGCTAATGTCTAAAATGGCGGGACAATTTTGGCAGGACCTTTACTCGCAGATTATAAGGAGGTTTGCTAGTTTTATTATAGAAATTTTGTCATATTTGAAAAAAGTCGGGGATAACAGCTAGTTGTGAAGTATCATGTTATTTTTTTATTTATTTCAGCAGAAAGAGTATCGTTCGGGCAGTTTAGTACGATACTGAGTGATCAGCAGCGTAGCAAGCGGTTTGAGCGGTTGGCAGCGAAGCAAGCGGTTGCCAACGAAGCAAGCGGTCGTCAGCGAAGCGTAAGGGTTTTCACTTGATCGCTTGCGCCACGCCTCGCTTCCGCTTGCGTTCCTTGCTGTGGTTCAAACCTACACACATCTAAAAATAGGCTTTTATTTATCAAAATATTTCTAACCTGAATGAGGATACATGATATATCTTGGTCCATACTTAAGTTAATTCAAGTTTTATTATTATTATTATAGCTTTAAAGTAAACCTAAACGACAACAGTTAACGATATTTTTTTAATAATATATTATTGCATACACTCACCCATTTGAAACTCTACCAATATGTTTTCAATTACCAATATTTGTCAATTTTCGAAACACCTATCAAACATTCATTTTTATCTCTTATTTTGTTTTATCATAGTGTAAATAGATCCCTAACATAAAATTAATAAAATATTGAAAATAAATGCTGGTTTTATTTTCCTTTTCATTTTGTGTGGCGCTAACGGGAGCTTGCTTAGTGCTTACTTCCTAATCTCATAATATTAAATTACTTACATTCATTGCTTTAATATGTGGCCAACAAAAATCAAACCTTCGTAATACTTCGTAGTAATCTATACTAAAATTATGTGAGAATTTGCAATATTATTGTAAATGCGAAAGTGTGTCTGTCTGTTTGTTACATTTTCACTACTAGACGGCTGAACGGATTTTAATGAAAATTTACTTGAAGTTAGATTGTATTAAGAGGACGGACATATACGTTTACCTCAAAAAATAATCAGGACGGGGGTGAAATAGGGGACGAATATATATACAGACGAAGTCGCAGATAACTAGTAGATTCATATAAAATATAATCAAAGTTTTTTAAATCTTAATTTAGGCCCTTTATCACAAAATGACAAGTCTCATCCTACGTAATTTCTAGTCTTATACTGTACTGCAAAATGATACCAAATATTTTACTGGCGATGGGGAAATCAATAACTCAATCCAAATATAATTTGATAATAAATTAAAACATAAGTATGTAATTTACCAATGTTAATTTTGCAAGCTTGTTATATTTTATTAATCGTATGGTTAGTACCAAATAAACATATCTGACGAATCCCAGAAGGTTTAAATTAATG
Source organism: Achroia grisella (assembly GCF_030625045.1). NCBI lineage: Eukaryota > Metazoa > Arthropoda > Insecta > Lepidoptera > Pyralidae > Achroia > Achroia grisella. The sequence goes on along the minus strand of NW_026713028.1, from coordinate 2,136,410 downwards.
TTATATCCCTATTTTGCACTATGTATGCATTACGTAGCTAACTGTGTCTGTACTGCCAAAGTGTCTGTCTGTATATTTTTTACTATATATAACCTACTTTTTATGTTCTTAAATGTTTAAAAACCAGAAATAAAATAACAATGTGAACAGCAGTTTAATATTCTAAAATATTTAAAATTAATCTCTGAAGACATTATTACTATCAAAATAAAATTACTTATTGCATTATAAAGACGTCATGTACCTAATTTATTTATAATATTATATATATATACTATTTCTAACCTTCGTAAGTAAAGGAATTGTACTGTAATATTAATCATAAAAAATATAAAACTTAAATTTAGCGTTAAATTGCACAAATTTCGGTTACCAAAATTTAATGGAAATAATTGAAACTGGCAAATGTTTAAATAACCTTTAGTGGGGTGGTATTCGAATATTAGTAATATTTACAATATCGTACGAGAAGTATCTACAGATTGCTTCAATGAAGTACCAGAGGTTCATGTTATATCTTATTATAGTATGTAAAATATCTACAAAAGCGCCACCGCGTTATTTTTTTCGTAACTAAAGTTGCGTCAGAAAAAACGCGCTACTAACGTCCTCTCTTAGCGCTCGCTGGAATTTTTCTCCCGGTCATAACACCCGGCCACGTGCATTTGTTTTGGTCGAGTTTTTTTCTCAAAAAAGATAGCATACATAACGCTCACCTCGGCCGCGTCGTAGGTGCGCCAAGCAAAATGGTAGTCATTTTTTTCTTCTCTTTTCAGCCATATGTCCGTCCTTTTCGGTCAAAAATTGCGATCGTTATTTCTGTTCCGGTGCGAATGTGTGCGTCTAGTGACCGGTGCGTAAGATATACGCCAGAAATATACAACAGTATTATGAACTTTATGCGTATTGATATAGAGGCGTATTTGGCGTACACATGACATCGTCTTACGTCTAATGGTAGACGGAGAAAAAATAGAAATATAGGAGGCACGCCGTGTACGATAAATAGAGCGGGAGTCGTTAACGATTCTGCGCCGGAAAGTTGCGCAGTTTGCGTTTTTGGTGCTTTTTTTGGGGGCATCGCCTCACACCATCGGGTGTTTTTTATGCCTGTCTTTTTCTCGCACGCAGTCTCACTCCTTGGGTGCGTGTGTGCGCGTGGGGGTTCGTAGTATGCGCACATGGTGATTGTTTGTTTGTGTGCGTTAGTCGGCGGGGGCAAGCACCTAGCACTAGATTTTTGCGTGCAAACTTCCTAGATAGGTTGATCGCGGGTGGGTATGTACATGTGTACTAGTATATAATGAGATGACATCGTTATATAACTGTGTAAATACAGTTGCGAAACAAAGGCCAGTACCTACATTGACGTAGATTAATCATGATCTTTCATATTTCCGCGCCTAACTCACACATCCAACATTGTTCGTTGTATAACACACATACATACATGACACATGTATAATATAATTATACTGATACTAACGTGTTTTTAAACAGCTGATAAAAAGAGTAGGTAGTTGTATGAATGAAGGATTATCAGTGGGGTTGAAAGAGGATGAAAACAAGTCTCTTAGACCATTGTGAGCAATTCACCCGATGTTTGATTAGGTGTCCGCGAGTCGGTCGACCTTACATTGTACTACATGGGTAGACGTAAAAGAAAACTTATATATAAAAACTGGTTTCTTTGCAAGACAATGATTTGATTAATAAGTCTATTGACATAAATTCCTGAATTTATTTTTAATACATCACATTTTTTAATTTGAATTTTTGTGAGTGTCAGCAGAAGAAATTGCATAGATCTAGAATATCAGTATTATTATAAATATTTCTCATTAATTGATATTTCTACCGTAGTTTTTTATCTGTTTGGAAGAAACAATAGAGAGAGTTTGTTGTTCCCCCGTTAACTTTATGTCTACCGTCAAGCAGCTTGCATTGTAAGCTGTATTTCAGTTGAAAGGTGAGAAACGGCAGTGAATTTAAAAGGTACTGAGGCATAACATCTTAATCCTCTTGATGTTAATATATACTGGAATTAATTTATGTTCAATATAACTATATTATGATGACCTTATAACGCCGCCTTGCTTTCGATGGTCGCAGGTACGATTCCTAGCACGGTACAAACATTTCTATTTATGAGTATGATGAGTATTTGTCTGGGTGTTTTCTATGTATGTTAAGTATCTATTTACAAAAAAAATACTATACACCAGTTGTATAGTACATACACATAACACAAGCTCTACTTACCTTGGAATTATAACTTAGATGGCGCTGTGTGAATTAAAAAAACTCAAGGAGTAAAAACTTTTATGCCTACTAAAAATGTTATACTACTGCTTGTTGATATCACTGTGGCATTAATTGTTTGTATATCTGTCTGTAATGTACCTAATGTAAATATAACTTACCGAATAGCAACGCTTGAAAGGTTACTGTTGTCACATGATGACGTGATGTCCATGATGCCGTTGAAGTTAATAGGCGACGGTTACCACTTACCGTCATGTAGATTATCAGGTTTTGTCTTCCAGTTATATAAAAAGGGTTTAAATTGCAATCAGTTATATGCTTGGTTATAGAGTAAGTAATTTTTATAAAGTTTTTTTTCACTTTACACTTATTCCAAATGGATTGAATTACCAATTTATATGTTTATTTGTATGTCGTACGTTATCTTCGCAATACTCCGGATTTCTTTTTATAGATAGCGTTTATTCTCGTTTTGTTTACACTCTAATTTTATGAACAACTGTGATAAAAAGGAGTTTCTCAAGTAACGTGATTTTTGTAATTTATTTTACTGTATTATTACTAATACAGTAAAATAAATTTACCCCTACCACGCATCAAATTTACCCCTATCTAAGCACGTACCCGTATACAGGGGTACGTGCTTTGATATTAGACGTAATTGATTGTTATGATATTGAATGAATGAATGAAACCTCTTTATTGTTCCTCTCGCAGAAAATACACTATTATGTAAAAAAAATAAAGACATATAACAATAATCGAGACAAAAATGTAACAACGGAAGCCTTATCATTAAAAGCGATCTGTTCCAGACAACGTCAGGATCGAGAGTAGTGATTCGACTTGCGACTAAATATAGGTTAACAATAATAGCAATATTGGGAGAAGTGTTATTAATATTAGTTATTATTAACTAATATGTTAGTTACGCGATATCTTCAGCAATTACGCACCAATTTCGATGATTCTTTTCTTCACCAAATATACGTAAGTACTAATGTTCTCAACATTACTGTACTCTTTTAAAGCTGATTTTATTAAGCGATTTTTTTTTATAATAAGCTAAATACAATCTAAGGAGTAAAAACAATTTGTAGTAATAATAAGCTGTCCACCTACTTGATGGTAAATGGTAACTACTAACCTATATATATAACCAGCACCACGAACATCACTGTATCATGTGACACCCGTGATACCACTCATGCGTTGCCATTTCAGAGGGATGTCATGCCTCTTATACTGTAATTTCACTGCTCAATCTGACCCTTAAACCGAAACAAAGTATGCTTATTGGCGGCTGAGATAGGTGAGATCCACACGTATCACTTTTTACAAAGTCTCATAAGAGACTCATAAAGATTTATATTTATAAGTGAAATAAATAATAAATCATTTCAGTACTGTAGCAATACTACGTTCAAGTACATTTTAGTACCTTTACATAAAATAATTGAGAGTGGTGTAATACAGTTTAATATTCACACCAAAGCAAAGGTAAATTACAGTTTAATCAAATCAATTAGTTCCTAATCACTCAACACAAGCGCTACGAATTCTGCACGCTACGATACGTAGCACAATAATTTGTAGAGTGCGATGGAACTAGCGCCATCTAGCGAGAACTTGAGGAATTAGTTATCACTAAGCATTAGTAGGTAAGGGTTAATTAATGTAAGTTAATTTGAAAATAGATAGTATTATAGCATTTGAATTATAATAATGTATACATTTTTTTAAATAACTGTTACAATCCTATTAATGATATATAATAGCTGTCTATATTTTTTAACTTCAATAAGTAGCGACATCTAGTGTTGAATAGCAAGAATCTATTAACAGGAAGAGTTGAATTAACAGGAAGAGTTGAGTTAAAACATTTTCGTATATAATTTTTAATACTTTTTATTTATTTATAGGTGTTGTGCATTTGTGTTTAATTAATTATAAGGTTTATTTTTGTTGATCTTATTTAAATTTGAATTCACATTTTATTTATACTTTTTACAATATCAATTTAATTTTTATCAGTTTCTAGGAATAAATAAGTTTATGTAATTTTATATTCACCTACTGTTAATTACTGTATACATAAGAAAATAGATGGTCAGGTAGGAAATAAGAGCATTCAAATTATAATTGTGTTTAAATATTTATATCATTTACATAAGTAGGTAAGTTAGATTGTTCTTAGAAATAAATACATAGTTCTACATTCAGCTACATTATGGGCATGCAAATTTGAATCGATGTTAATATTAAATTTATAAATTTAACAAAAATTAATAATTAATATTAATCATAATATTTCCTATAATAAAATGTCTAAAGCATGTTCTAATATATGTTCCAATATTGATTCAAATAATTAATATTAAATTAATAATATTAAGTAAAATAATTAAATTAAATTTACTTTGCAAATGCTTATTGGAAAGAAGTCGTCTACAAAATATAGAATATTTTGTTTCCTGTTTATATTAATGATAACTGTTTATTTTTATTAAATTTGGTTTTAAAATTTTTATATAGGTTCATAGAATTTGTTCAAAAAGTTTGGTTTCCAATGTCAGTCCTAATAAAACAGAAAATGATTATAAAATAAAATGTAAGAATATAAGAAGATATGCATGAGGAGACATATTAAATGAACTGTATTTAAAAAGACCAGGGCAGGAAAATAGTACCCATCGTCTACAAACATGAAACATGGACATCATACGCTTTGCCTTTCCTACGGAGGCATAACTTTATATAATTAGAGTCGGTTTCTTACATAATTATCCAATATTAAATTCTCAGTGTTTTAAGTTTTTAATAAACTTGAAAGGGTTTTTTGTTTTTTACAAAAACAAAATAGGCGCCAAAAAGTATGTCAAATAAAACAAAATATTTTATATTTTGCATTTTAAATTTTTTTTTTAAATATCACGTCTCTATATAGAAAGGTAACCATTAGCTTCTTGTTATTAATACATTATTATTATTACGTAATTGAGCCAGTTCCCATTACTAACAATTCCCTTCTCCCTATACTTAGTGATTCGTAAAAAAACTGTGGCCTTGTACCTTACAAAGTCGAACTCCTCGCAGTACCCTCTAAAAATCCAAACGCTACAATTAATTCTTTTTATAAAGGTTAAAAAAAACATATATTGCTGAAAACATATTAGGTATTTTCAAATAGCCGCCAAAATTTCAAAATAATGAACAGACGTTCCGTTTTGAAATTGTGTTTTTTTTCGGGCTCCGGCAAATTATGTCTCCTTCTTTTCTAGACTAAATAATGACAATTAGAATATCCAGCTTCATGGAGGCTTTACTTCACTAGAAACAGCAGAATTTTAGTATCTATAAATATAAATAGAAATTCAGTATTAAATTAGAAACCGTACAAAAAAACATATTCAAAACGACATTTGTGCATATACTTACACATTTTGAAAAATAACTGCACTATTGGTTATACAAGTCCACCACATTCACGATAAAACTATTTTTGTGTGAAACCAAATGTAAACTGTTATTTTTATATGACAACTTCTTACAATATACCTATAGATTCATTTTTAGTTCACTACTATCAAGGGCGATGTCAACCTTTTTAGAATATAGTATATACAAGCGTGTATATCTCAATATATATATCTCAAAGGGGGATTAAATAGGGGATGAAAGTTTGTATGAAACTTTGTCAATTTTAAACCGATCGGGCTGAGACTTTGTATCCATAAAGCTACTATGATGTAAGTATCCCCTAATAAAGGATTTTGATAAATTCCACACCTAAGGGGATAAATGAACACGAGCGAAGCCGCGGGCAAAAGCTAGTGTCTGATAATTTTAGAAATTACAGGTTAAGACATAAGAACTTACTATCGGTAGACCGTCAGCGTACTGCCGTATCAAATTAGTTTATAATGGGGTAAAAATGCTTTATTTCAGAAATCTAACCATCTTCCAAGTTTGCCATTAAATCTGCACGTGATTGCTATAATTTTATGGCAATTTTACTCAGACAGACATTTTACAAAGTCGTCTACGTAGTTACTGCACCCGTCCGATCCAACGCCAATTCATACGGAGGGCGAAATTACAAGCTTAGGTTGGAACCTCTAGCGACGCCCTCAGACTAAAGTCGTATCTGTCGTGTCACGCAGGAGTTGGTCTGCAGTCGCTTTTAAGTTCATTCGCTGGTTTGGTGTGCTATCTGCACTCGCCCCCATTGTTCGGTGAAGCTGTAAAGGCCAGCTGGGGCCAACATAATTAGAATAGTTAAAAAAAAACCTCTGTTTCAGTTATGACTGCTGCCAAGCAGCTTGATACAAACTATGTTGCAGTTGAAATTAAGATATGACAGTGAAATTATAAGTTAAGGAGGCCCATCCTGGGTCTCCGTAATGTCAACCTATGAGGGTTACCACGAACATGACATCGGTGGTGTTTTTCATATATGTACTCAATAGTTTTTTATTCATAACTAGCTGCACCCGCGGCTTCGTCCGCGTCGAATTTAACTTTACTTTCCTAAAAAAAAAAACAATTTCTAAAATAAATGTACCCTAAGTTACTCCTTATTACATCAGCGACCGGCTAAAAAAAGTCTCGTCAAAATCGGACCAGCCATTTCAGAGATTAGACGGAACAAACAGACAGACAAAAATTGTAAAAAATATTATTTTATATATGCATATATTATATGCATGTAGTAAAAAACGGTTATTTCAATATTACAGACACTCCAATTTTAGTTATAATATGTATAGATAATGGGATGTTGCTCCCGTCTGCGCTGACGGTATGCGCTGGCGGCACATCAGTGGAGCATGAGGTCAGTTAGCCTAGTTACTACTACTAGTATATTAGTACAAACACGTATTCCTGGAAACATATTATTTTTAAATAGCCGCTAAAATTTAATAATAGGTAATTGAGAGATATTCTTTTTTCAAATTAATTTTATTTCTTCGGATTCTAGCGAATTATGTAGCAAATTTTTCTAGCGTATTTGACAAGTATCTAGTGACAAGTTTGAACTTAAAGTGTAGTAGGTACTAGCCAGTTAGTTAGAATTTATCGTGCTGGTTTCCAAGGAATCTTCATTGAGGTCAACCTGATGTGGTACTTACATTGCTGGGAATAGGGTCAGCAGCTCACATTACTAACAATCCGCGAAATTTCATACTCTTCCGTTCGCGGAAAGTTCGTAAAAAGGAGTACAGAATTTTTGCTCACGTATTAATATATACTATAGATGACTGGTTCGCTTATATGTTTTCTTTGTAGACTGTATGCGCCAAATAAATATAGTTTTCTTTCTTTTTATAAGATTTTTTATTGAGATTTTATGAGTAGGAATATCATTGTAGGTATATATATATATATATATATCATCTTGGTTATACGGCTAATTAACTACACTCAATAAGATAATTTATAACGTAACTATAAATAATAGATATATCTAAATAATAATAACATAGGACAATTCACACAGTGCCATCTGCGTATCACACTAAGCACGATAATAGTTATCTACTAAAAATCGACATAAATACTTAAATAAATATTTTACTAAGTGAGCACGTCTATAAAAATGAATAAAATCTGTTTGAAATTTGAAATTAACTGCTGTTCACTAAATGCATATGAAGTTATATAACGTAAGTACTTTTATCAAAATATAATTAAGAAATATTTGAATGTCTGTCTCTTTGTTTGTTCTTAATCACTGAAACGGATGGACCGATTTAGACGAGGCTTTCACTTGTAAATAGCTAATATAAGGAATACGTAACTTCGGTCACTTTTATTATAGAAATTCTATTTACATTTAATAGAAAATATTTGACTATATATTTCATGTGAAATTACTCACGCGAACGAACTCGGTAGGTAACATCTAGTAGGTAAATTACATAGTAAACACTAAAAAAATAGCAATAGAAATAATATATAGTCAAATATAGGTACTTAATATAAGTACCTACTTTTAGAAACAGACATAGAAATAATCTTTATTCAAATACACTCAATGCAAGAACTTTTGAATAGTAATATTTTTTTATTCTACTACTCATTCGAAATGCAGATTCATTATAAGAAAAATGAGCAAGAAACTTGTAATTTTAAATGGACATGTAATATTTTTTTTATTATAACATTAATTCGGAAAGCAGCCTCATCATAAGAAGAACGTGCAAGAAACTAACGTGTTGCTTTTAAATGAATGTTGGTCAGCATTAAAAACAATTTATTATATAGATAGGCAATACACACAATCATACTCATGAATAGATACTCTTATTTGTATCGTGAATCGATTAATAATTTATCGTTAATAAATAAAATATATTGCTTTGTAAATAAACATATTATATCAGAGCGTCCAAATCTAATATATAAAATTCTATAGTCACGGATTTTTATAGATAGATCTGAGAATAGGCTATCTATTTTTTATGATAAGTGTGACCCAACGCAAAAGTTTATTTTTGAAATTTCATTTTTTTTCACCCTTCTAACACCAACTCTATTTTCATGTAACTATATTAGTAGGTACTTCTATTTATGTAACAAAACAGCGTTTACCGTTTTTTTAGATAGTTTAGTTACCCTTCAGTGTATATAACACTGACCTATCACGTATTAAATTCACGAATAAAAAATAAAAGTACTACTTTCATTGGTCTATTATATCTACCACCCTTGCGTACAAAAGAATAGAATCACCCTATTAACTAGGATAGATGAGGGTGTCTCTATTCTAACAGAGCGCTAAAATGAATTCTATTACAATGATAAAAGATTTAGTTTTACTTACATTCTCATATTTATGGTAGTATTTTTTAACATAATAGAAAAAGAGAATTGAAATAGAAATAACATTGTTTTGTTGGGTGTTTGTATGAACCCTATTACATGTATTATACCACATATTTTTTTGTATGTACTTTTCGTATATAGAAAACTAAAAGGTGTTTCCTGAAATATAACCGGATTTTATACATGTTATTATTTATTTATTTATATATAATTTTAAGGCACACAGTCCAAAAGTAACAGTACAGTAGTGATATTTAGAAATGTAATGATATAATTTTATATTGAATTAATTACAATTTCATTTTGAATATTTGCATACCTACCTCTATGGGATGATGCATGTCATGTACATGTACACAAAATTGACACAAAAATGAAATGAATTGTAATATAATTTAAAAAATATACAATTTATTTGTAAACAATTGCTATAGTAAATACATATCAATAAAATTGGAGTGTCTGTTTGTAATATTGAAAGAACTGTTTTTTACTACATGCATATGAATATAAATAGCGCACATAGGTACTTACCTACACCAAAATATCATTTACTGTTTTTTGTCTGTCTGTTTGTTCCGTCTAATTTCTGTAAATGAAAGGCCCGGTATGGCAACGGCAGCATTAAGTGGACTGTCAAATTATTTACAAGTTTAGTTTATTTTATACGACCCATCAGACGGTAAATTATTTATGTATAAAAAATAAAACATAGTAATGAAAAATAGGTAAACTTAAATTTTTAGATTTATACGTAATTTTTAGAATAGAATAGGATACAAAATTCTTAGGTACATTTAACATAAACTAAACAATATTTAAGCATCATTGACTAGTCATACCTTTTTTTTAATTTACCGCTCATTCGGAAATCTGTTTCATCACAAGAAGACCGAGTAAGGAAATTGGTGTTGCTCTTTTAAATAATATTATTAATACACAACCAAATTGTTGTCAATTTATTTTATTTAAACTTGCATTGTATAATAGGCGGGCTTTATGCTATTAGCTTTCTCTACATCTATTTATGACTGTACGAAGTAATAATTAAAACTACTTACTTTTGTTTTAATGTTGTTCTTCCTAACTTAAATATTTTCTGCGTTTTTTTTTTCGCATTTTTCTTTATCTATCCTTTACGACTTCGAGGTCTTGCACATTCGTAGCATTTCATATGAACAAGGTAATAAGCTATAATTTTCGCTGACAGAAGCTAGTATTATACCTAAAAGGATTTCATTCCACGCCATTTAATACACCATACAGCAATAAAATACACTGCTCCCCGTCCAAGCGCCATTTTCCTCGACTCAACCCCAGATATTAATAAAATATCACCAAGTAAGAAATCTCTCCCGGGTGAGGGTGGGCAATGCTAAATGCGCACCGGCGACCCTTCGCGCTGAAACAAAAAAAATAATACTCACAGAACAGTGAACTTTATAAAACGACTCCATTGGGTACAATTTCATTTGGCAGCCCTTCATACATAATCACGACTGTCTCCGTCATAATACGTAGGTAGGTAGCTATATACATATAATCTCACACTTAAACCATTTTTAGCAAAAGGTCGTTTTTGTGACGTCTCGCGAATACAAGATGGCGTCACACCGTGCTCTCTAATGCTATGAGATGTAATTAGATGTGTTACCGGTATTTTAGTATCGTTACTTTCAAAATGTGATATTTTATCGATAGTTTTTTGTTGGTAGATAAATAAAAAATATATTCGATTTGGGTTGAGAATGAATACCGATAATAATTACGATATACCTAATTTGCTACCTAATACTTTATAGGTAGCGAATTAGGTATATCGTATTATATAATACCTATAAAGAATTCTATTGATTGTATAATAATATCGATTCGAGTTAAGAATTTATTTGTATCGATAAAAAGTTACGCAGCGTTGTTAGTAGTTATAATAGATATTAAACTATAACAAGTTGTGGCTTTTAACTATTTTTGGCGATAAAAATTATGAAATGTTATTTGTTACCCAGTAAAAAAAAATACAAAATCAGTTACGTTTGATATGTCGTCCTTCTTTTACATACAAAACTTAATTAAGATAGCCCATAAATTAAGATACTAGAAAGATAGATAGAATATAGGTACTTTTATTTGCATTAAAAAGTAAAAGGGAATAGTTAAATTTAAACATTTATCAATTACTACAATTCATGATCGTAGTATTCATACGCACATTCTAATACGATCTGTATAGACTTCATAATCTAGACATATATATATATATATTAAAATTCAATTTTTGTCCTACCACCAAGAACAATGAGTAAGAAACTTGACCGTTGCTATTTTAAACGAACATTGATATAAAAAAGTCCAATCCAAAAGTACAATGTTATTTTAAAAGTGTTCAGACTTGTGTTTATCTTCATATTAGAAACAACATATATCGGTGACCATAGATACGTACTCAGCTGCTTAAAAACAAACAATAAAACCGGAAGCCGATACTCAAAATTGTAATCGATACCTACACCGATTGTTAATGAATGGGTAATCGATATTGTATCGATTTCGATACATGTTTCACAGGAGGCTTGAGTTTGTTAGTCCAGACTACGCCGACTGTGTGTTTATTTTGAACTTTGGGCAACAGTTCGATTAAAATAAGTTTTAGGTTTCTGTTGTTCCGTAGAGCCGTTGTGGTAAAATTTCTGTATGTTTATCTTTATGTTTTTTAAGAGGTCTTGGCGTCTATAAAAATATAATTCATATAGGTATATTACTCATATAGTACACTAGAATTAAATTTAATGAGTTGTCCATAGATGTAATAGGATTTGTAACTTATTTTAAAATTAAAAATTGATCATTATGAATTCTCTCTTCATTAGACTTTGAGATAAAATAACCACTTGAGGTATAAGATAGCTTACACTCGTAATACAATGGATTTATATTTGAATTTACATATGAATAAAAGGGGGAAGCCTATGTCCAGCAGTGGACGTCTTCCTGGCTGCGATGATGATGATGATGATGAATGAAAGGTTACTAAAAAAACCATTTTCATTTGACAAAAAATACATAGGCAATTCTGCAACCATAATGCTATTTTAAATAAAGAACGGCTATAAAGTTTCCTTATCATCATAGACATGCGAATGCAGACAATTACGAACGTATAAATCGATATTCTCATCGGCCTCGTCAATCGAATAATCGACACTACTATTAGACCAAGTTCAGTTGAGTACCGATTCGTGGCTCGAACGTAACAGTATCGACTCATTTGTCTTTTTACAGAACCACGTCCCTGGCCGAGTTAGAGGTTATTGTTCCGTTTTTGAAATTCTAACGTTTCATTTCATTTTAGTTGAATGTACGCCCTTGAAATGAATTTGTATTCGAATTCCGAAAAATCTTTATATTCAGCTATTCAATTCTGAAAGAGGCTAACAGGCTTTCGTTTCGAAGAGCAAAATAGTTTTTGTATGAATCTTCGTTACTCTTTTTTTGCGTGGCAATTGTTTATACAGTTATACATATATTGATTGAAGTACTCATGTGCAAGCCTGCTCAATTAAAATATTTTTTGTGAGGTACTGAGCATTATTTTGTTTTTAGACATTTTGTATACGTTGTGCCATGTACCTATTGAATTTTAATTCAATTCTTTTACGGGTGGTGCTAACAATTAAATTTTTGTTATACGTAGTTTTAACTACTACTAACTACTAAATCTGACATTATATACTTATGATATATAATTAAATTAAATATTCCAAAATTTCTCAGTACGCTAAGTTAAAACATAAAATTTTACAACAGATATAGATAGCTATTTAAGCTAATTATTTGCAACATAAGCCTATTAAGTATACGTAACTGCTTATTATACTATACCTATATTAAATAGAGCTTAAGTTACTGTAAAGGTAACTTTGGTTACATTTACAGTAACTTAAGTACAGTAAGTACAGTACCGCAACTTGTAACAGGTAAAAGAGTTTTTTTTTGTCCGTTAGATACTATTTCTTATATTATACAAGCTGTCGCAGTAAACGTTGTTTTACCTTAAAATAAAAAAAAAAATTAGGGGTGGACTACCCCTAACATTTAGGGGGATGAAAAATAGATGTTGGCCGATTCTCAGACCTACTCAATACGCTAACAACATTTCATGAGAATCGGTCAAGCCGTTTCGGAGGAGTATGGGAACGAAAACTGTGACACAAGAATTTTATATATAAGATAAGATAAGAACTTATTATAAATGATATATAAAATATGTATCTGTGCTCAATAAAAGACATCGTACGCGAACAAGACTGGTTTTCAAAATGCATGCAACAAAGCAATGTAAGTTAAAAAACGCAAAAAAACTCCATGCTTGAACACACAACAACAATTGTCTATTCTCGATTGTCGTCATTTTGCGTAGGAATGCGCGTCGTTGGCCGTATGGCGTGCGTCTGCTTCCGTTGACAAACAAACAAACAAAATGTTTTTTACTTTGTGGTTTGCTTGCAGTTGGTCGTTGCACGGGCGGTTGAGATTTTAGGACGATATGTCCGTTTTATTACTTTTCGGTCTCTATAAACATTTACTATGATAGAACAATGCAGCAGATTAAAGAAATGTCCATTCGAGAATCCAAATTATTCACTTTAGTTATTCTCATTTTGAACAACCTCTAGGTATTCTCAATTTTCACAATAGTGTAACAATCACTTGAATCAAATAAGTAGTTTAAAAAAATCATATTGAAAACACAAATTATATTTAAAACACAAGTCCAGGTATATTTTAATATTTCAGAATAATAGATGTAACACTTTAACCGAATAAGTATTAATTTAGGCTCTCATTTCTCATAATTGTATAACAATCACATTAACCAAGTAAATATTTTAAAAATGTTTTATTAAAAACACAAATCGTATTTAAAAATACACAAGTAATATTAAAAACGCCATTATATTAATATTCACATTTGAATATATCTTCGATATAATAATATTTTCGAGCGTCCGACAAATCGATGACAAAATCACATTTAAAACTGACATATTTTAATTTGATCAAACACATAAAGGGGTTGCCGTTTTAGTTTCATATATAAAATAAAATTTAAAACAGATATATGCTTTATTTTAAACGCAGCAAGGTCCAAAATTCATTACTACTTTATCTGCAGATTATACAATAATAAAAACTTGTTTATTTTTCAATTATTTGCATGCAACACAAAAATGTTTCTTATGTAAAAGCCATAGAATGCATTGGCTAATGTTTTCTCTCTCGTTCTAGTCGAAGAGAATAAAAAAGACGGGAATAAGCAACTGTTTAGGAGCCGTTGAGTTGTAAATAGACGTTTTGCAGAGGTTTCGCTGCAGAATTGAGCTCAAAACGAAGGGTTTCACCCTCCCCCAGTTTCGATCGCTTCAAGTACATAGTCTTTTTACGAGGGTATGCGATCCAAATTCAGTTTAATTGTGAATAGATTCAAGAAATTAAGTTTATAATGCATTATTTATATTCATACTTACTTATTTATAGCTATATAAATTTAATACGAAAAATAAACAGTTTTTATCATTTTTCTTTATTCATTGTTATATTTTACTGATGAACTCCTTGGTTTAAGGGTTTAGCACACCGCTTTCCCTCCGATGGTCGCGATTTCGATTCCTCGTACGGTACTGCTAAATATTGAGTATTATTCTTTGTATCGGTTTGGGTGTTGTCTATGTATGTGTATGCTAGGTATGTATTTAAAACAAAAACCAATCAAAATATTGAAGTATCTCTATGTATTATTATCTGTTGTATTTCTATCACTCATCTAGAATATATATAATCTTCATAATATTATAAACACGAAAGTTTGTGAGTATGAATGGATGGATGTTTATTACTCTTTCACACAAAAACTCCGTTCTTTAGTTTTTATAGCTTATACATCAAAATGACACATAGGGTATATAATTTCATTTATGAAAATCGAGTGTCACAATATTTGTTATCGAACTCCTCCGAAACAGCTTTAGCAATAGTTTATGAAATTTTTTATATATAGATAATTGATAAGTCCGAGAATTGCTCGTACGCATTCGTATTTTTTAAACCTTAGGTGGTAACTTAACACATTATATGTTATATTAGTGTCCTCACTGAAGTAGTAGAAACCAAATTACATATTATATATTAGGTAGATGTATAAGGCCACTATACAGATTGAATTTATATGAAAAAACGTTTGTTGGGTCAGCTAGTATCTACCTAATATATAATATAATATGTAATTTGGTTTCTACTACTTCAGTGTCCTCATAACGTCTTAAGTTTTGTATATATTATAAATATATAACATATAAATGTAACGATATCGATGTAAATAGCTAATACAGAACCGAAGAAACAGAAAATAGCTAAAGAAGAAAGTCTTTTACAACTTAATGGGGTTCATGTACTCACCTTTATTATTATATTACAACATCTATAAGTACATATAATATATATGAGATTGCATAAATATATAAATATATTAAAGTAATATATAGCTAATGTTACTCTGGAATTATCTTCCATACCGTAAAAGATATTCTTAAATAGGTGCTGTGACTTCCTACTTTAATTTTCGTATAACAAAATCCGCTGTCTATTTCCTTATAATTTTATCACTACTTATATATGTAGGTATATAAATTATTATATTGAGATTAGATATAGTAATTTTTTAACGTTAATATTATTTAAGAAATATTCAGGTAAGTACATAATTTTAATGCGAAAATGTAATGAAAGGCAGCAGAATATATAATTTTTTAATTAGATACCTATAGACACGGAGGCGAAGCAGCATGTGACCCTTTTCTATATTGTAATTATTCAGTAGAAATAAATGAAAAATGTCGGCGAGAAAATGGGGGAGTCTGCATAGGGGTAGGTATTTAATTGCACTGAATTTTTAACTTACACCGTTTTACGTGGCGAATGTTCTGGAATGGTGACAAGAAATAATGAATATTGGAGAAGTTTTCTACCTACATATATATATAACTTAATGTATTTAATTTTTAGCTTAACATTGCTTTGACGTGTATCGCTAATTTAAAAAATCTGATGGGTTATTCTTATTAGGCATTTATTCTTTATATGTAATAAAATAGTCAAGTGTGAAGTGACGAGGTGAAAACTTTATGAGTATTACGTTGGCTTGAGGAATGTGATGATTTTTTTACAGAATATGCTAGAATAATAAAATTAAATATGGTTCAACATATATGCTAAAGTATGTGAAGAAATGGACCCCACAGAAGGGACAATAATTTATTTGTTGAAAATATTCATCATCCTTCAACGAAAAACACCTTGCGAAATAAGGGGATTGGCGCCTAAAGTAGGTGACACAAAGAAAGCCCATGGAAAAAAAACCAGTATCATAATATTTATACACGAAGCAAACACTTTTTACGATAATTGCACGAACGGAGAATATGTTTTAAAATTATGCATAAAAAATATATTAAATCAACAAAAATAAACCCGTACTGTGTTTGACACATACGCGCATAAAAGTATAATATATAATATAGTCTTTGACAATAGAACCTCAATTATGTTCAAATTTATAATTTAAAGCGACTACAATTTACTATAAATTAATGTAAAACTATAAGTTATACAATACATGTATTAAGTACAAATAAAAAATATGTGTTACCTTCTAACAAGGCAGATAATATAACTATGGCAAAAAACTACTTTGACAAAGGCATTTGAACGTGTTTGCTTGTGTAATTTACGATGGAAAGAAAATTGCCTTGTCAGTTGCAGCGTAAAAAATAAGCAGGAAAACCACAGTGCACCAAGTTATAACCAGCTCTAGGTAATCTAGTACAAACAAGAAGGAAACGCTATATTTTTAGAATACACATTTTTGTTAAAAAATATAAAAACTTAATAAATTACTTCACTGTCATTACAATCTTGTATCAAGGAATATGTTTGACAAAATCGTATGGAAATACGAAAGCTGGCTTAAATATACAAAATAAATAAAAAAGATGATTCTTTAAACAAATGTTTTTTTTTTTTTATTTATTTAGGTCAACAAACAGTTACACATTATATATATGACTTATGGCTATTTACTAATAAATTTTAACAAATGTGTCACCCACTACGTTAACCACTGATTACTATAATTATACAATACTGCCTAAGGCATGTTACAGAGATTATGTTACTTATTAATTAACTACCACTACCACCTCTTAACAAAACTATTTTATATTAACAATACAAAGAGAAAAAAAATGTTGAGTAGTTAGAAGTGATTGTAATTTAAAAGAGTATTGTTGGATTGACATCCGTACCTATCTTTTTATTGGGAGGATTCATTTGAATATACGCGCGAAACCGGGATCGGTAGCTATATAGTTGGTAACAAAACCAACAAATGGCTATCTTCTCTTATATTGTGAGTTTCAATTTTTGCAGTATCATTCATTCATATAGGTGCTTACAATGAAATCATAATAATCGCCTACCAATCGCCCCAAACTTTCATTCGTAACATTCTAAAGCCAACAAACGGTTGCAATGTATAGAAACCGGATCAAAAATGGCCAAACATCCCGAACAACATAAAGAAACGAGTAACAATGGAAGGGTTAAATCTGCTACTTTGCAGGTACACGGGAAGCGAACAGCGAGCTGCAAATTGCTAAACAGGTTTTGGAGCTGTCGTATCTTATTAAACGTGCCGGCAAAATTGGACTGTGCTATTTTTTTTATTCGATAAAAGGGCACGGGAACAATGCTCTTGCAGCTAAAGAACGGCAGCTGTAGGTCGGAAAAACTGGTTTAATTTTCGATGCGTGATATTATAAAAGTGATATTTTTTAATATTATTTTCTGGGTCGGTATTTTTTACACCGTAATTTTTAATATTAGATAACATTAAAATAAGAAAACAGAAATACTCAGTTCTCAATTCTAAATAAAATGCAATGAAAAGCATACTCTATGTAAATTAGAGCTAAAAATGTTATTTCTGCTACAAAATTAAAAAAAGAAAAAAATCATGAAACATAAAACTGTAAGCCAAGAAAAGTAATGAACGCGAAACACAGACGGAATAAAAAAGCAAGTGCAGCAGATACAAGGACAAAAAACTAAATTTTACTTTAACATTTTCTACTAAGATAACGCTCCGCCGAGCGAAATATGAAAGGAGTTATCAAAACGATCTCTCGTGCACTAAATCACTGTATATAAGGGGAAGAGGAGTCCTATTTACTCGCAAACGGAAAATAAATGTTTTTATTACATGAATGCGAATTTTCTCGAAGGCTCATTTGAGAAGAATACAAATAAAAATACCCTTTCGCCGGTTGTCTTAGAGATTCATTTCGAACAGCATTTTTTGAAGCTAACTACTATCTTTGTTATTAAAATATCAACCTAATTTTGTTGCTGTTACAGTTGATTTTTGTGTGGGTCGTATGGGGCACATGTCGGCTTGGTAGGTATACAAAAAGGGCTGGTGCAAAATTTTAAGTAGAGGGATTTGCGCGCGGCAGCGGCCGTGCTTTCCGCGCCTACAATTAGATGTAGGTACGTGTATCTACGTGAATGTGTTTTGCGTATGCAAATATCGTCAAAGACAAAAGATAACTGCTTTTCATGCTCTTTGTGTGGCCGTTCCACATACAGATTCACATATATAGATAGCAATTTGGTCTGGTAAATGTAACAGACGTGTGTGTAATGAATAAAACTCGTGTTACAGGAATAACAGTATTTTTAGAGTAAGCTAAGCCCGAGATTTTATACTCGTGGAACACAGAACAATAGTTTCTGTATCAGTATATGTTTCTGTTTGTAAGTTGATTGAAATAAAACAAAGATTGGATGAGTCAAGCTAACCACAAAATCTTGAGAAAACAGTACACAGATTGGTTAAGTCTTTTCTGAGATTTGGGCATACAAACGCAATTATGGACAGACAAAAATTATAACATTTGTTGTTTTTTATTCTATTGATTTACGTATATATTGATAAACTCCGACAATAATAGTTTTTCGCTTATATCTTCCATGGAAACAGTGTTCAGTTACATTTTTTTTATATGTATGTCATAGTGTACAGAGAGATTGCATTATCGGCAAGTAGGGATATATTGGAAGTACAAAATGCACTAAATTTTGCACTTCCAATTATTTACAAATCTTTATTTATTCTAATGCCTTCCTTTTTAGTACCGAAATATTGATTCGGTAAAGTACTTTTAGAATTTTTTTTTTTTTTTAAAAAGGCAAAAGGCATCCATCTACACGATATCTCAAATATTTTCTCCTATATAAACTCTATAATGCATCATAGATATAATGCTAAGTGCATCCGTTAGAACTGTTGTAGTTATTGGACTAATATTTTTCGTTGTATTTGTTGTTGTCAGGTTAAGAAAAGAAATAAAAAGCTGTAAGGAAAAAATAGAAATTTGCAAGATTTAATTTAATCCACATAAAAAAACATTTACATAGTTATTACTATACTTACCAAAAGAAAAATATCAACACCATCTAATTATTTATTTTAGAGTCTGAGCTATTATAAAAAAGGTACCTATATTAATATTTATTGGAAATTTTCGTACCTACATCCTAAAAAATTTATTTTTAAATCCACAGACTAGTTGATTTAACGCGGGGTACTCTATTTTCAATTTAAAAAATATTTCATGAAACACAACAAAAGCGAAATATTATTAATCCTAATACTTGTACAAAAAGTGCTTTTAATTTTAGTCGGCTTAAAACCTGAAAGAATTACAAATATGATTTTGTTTGATGCTTTTTTCGAATTTAAATAGTGATGTCAGACAAAGGCTAAAGATACACGGTACTGTTGAATAATAGTTTTAGAAATAGAAGCTAGAAGAAACATATAAGGAATCGATATTAACACAAACATAACGGAAATCATAGGTAATAATAATCGTCATGTAACACCTGTGGTAACCCTCATGTCCTCATTACTATTACGTTACTTTGGATACAAATGACAGCCACCAATTTTTAAGACGTAGTTATAACTTTTTAAACGAATTAACCTTGTCTCTTTAGGACGCAGCAATATCTATGCACTTTCTTTTTACAGTCAGTCTGAAAAACAGACAGATCACTGCTTGAACTCCCTTTCAAACTGAAATGTAATTAACGCTAGCTAGCTACAAAAATAAGTGAAACCAAGATACATTACAAGGAGTATAGTATCGTGAACCTGAATCTGACGACACAGACTCTACGACAAAATCGGCA
Source organism: Achroia grisella (assembly GCF_030625045.1). Classification (NCBI taxonomy): domain Eukaryota; kingdom Metazoa; phylum Arthropoda; class Insecta; order Lepidoptera; family Pyralidae; genus Achroia; species Achroia grisella. Next base: position 2,116,007 of record NW_026713028.1, on the reverse strand, counting down.
ACACAAAGGTACGCCACGGTAAATAAAAACCTGACTTAAGTAATATGAATACGTGAAGCAAACACTTTTTACGAAAATTGCGCAGACGGGGGAGTATTAAATTTCGCACACTTATATTTATGTATTAATTATGCATATTAATACATAAAATCAATAAAACATATTATATATATTACCATGTATTTGACACACACACGCATAAAAGTATGTTTAAGCTTAAAATTTAAATTTAGTATGGTTTGTACAACTGTTGGGCGCCCACTAGTATTATAGAATTACACAATCAATAGAAAGCCCTATCCAGGTAAACAAAAGACTGTTTAATATAATCGGGGACAGTAAAATTAATGCAAGTAGGTACATAATTGGCGCCGTTATCATTCCCTCTAATGCTGGCCTTAAGCCCGTTTGAGTGTAATTGGAGGACGCGTAAAGGGTACGAAGGGGCCGGAAAAGGGGCGAAAATGGGAACGAAAGGGGGGACGGCTGGGAAATGTTATGGAAATGACGCACCACCATTTCCCCGTTTTTGTATTTGATTATATCCTTTCAAGACAATATTTTGTTGGGCCCGGAAATTAATGAACGCAATTTATGCGGCACGGAGCGTGGGTGCGGGGTTTTTATTTAAATAATGTTTTTTCCATTTTTTTTAAAGCCGAGGGGTTTTTGGGCCGCCTGCCTTTTATAATTGGAACGTTGTCTGTATTCGCGTTTTGTTCCTGGGGGCTTATGAGGAAGAATTATGTTTTTGAGGTTTGCGTAGGGGATGCTGAAATTGTGTCATGTAGGCTATGGGTATATATGGGAGGCGGCAGTATTGTTCGAGTTGAAGATTAAAAAATGTAATTACAATTCACTGTTTAGCATAATAATTTTAAGACAATATGATAGGAAATATTATTGTAAATGGTAAGAGTAGGTAGTAAAGATGGTAGGTAGTAGAAGGAATATGCTTAACAAAAGGGTGGTTATCTAGTAATTACTAGAAAAACAGGAAGACAGTAGTTATTAAATATTGCTCTGTTGGTATGTTTTCTTCTTTTTGAAGGAATACAGGTATATACCTACACATATGTTGTATACAATCTTTGAAATATTCTATACTATCTTGGAAATAATGTACCTACTCTATGTTACTCGCTGACAATGTATATGTCTATATTATAGTTTTTTTTTAATTAATCAAATTCCTATACATTATTTGAATATATCCATTTAAAAAAAATGTCAAGTAGGTACCTATTTACACTCTATGTTACTTTAGATTGTTAAATACTATACTTATAAATTCCATACTAAATTGTAAATGAGAAAGTGTGTAAATCTGTCCTTTTGTTATCTTTTTACGATTGACTAACTGAGCGAATCTAATATAATATAAAATATAGATATATTGTACTATGATAATAATGATACGCTATATTTTAATAAAAAAAACTGCAAACAGAGCCGCGTGTCTACTGTAGCTACTTGTACATGTGTTATAGACGTTTCTCGAATGTTGGAGACAACTGGGAGGTTCTGATTACAGTGATTGATTAATAAAGAGGGTATAGGGATGAAAGGCTTAGTGGATACGATAAAATGTCAATTTGCCATAAACTCTGTAACGTGGGTCGGTGGATAAACAATAAATTATATATTCATACATATATAATATTATCCTCCCCTTATTTACATTCTTATTCAAAATTGTATGTACGCGTGTAATGAGTTATCTTATTATTGTAACAGAAGAGTAATTTTGATGGATGAATATACGTTTTTTTGTGAACTATTCTAATGCATTTGCCTTTTATAGCATTAGTGCAAGTAGCACTTTAAAACTGCGGAAGGATGAAAACCAACTGATGGATATGACGTTAGTCTAATGGCACCACTATGGCTGGGGTTGGAATGCCGATATATAAGCTGCTAATATTTAAGTATCATCACCAACACACATGTCGTATGACAGTTCTCTCCCATAAGGTAGTCTGAGCTGAGGCTTTTTAAACTTTGTCAAATAGTTTGTTGTGGTGAACTCAACACTTGATATCCCCACATTTCGCTCGGCACATTTAAATCCAATGCGGCAGGGGGCGAGCCTACCACCGTTACTCGGATTAATTTATTTCTAAATATCTGTGTCTCCTTCACGGAGGAGTCAATTAGAAATATATTGAAACAAAGTTTATTTTTTAGTGTCCGCTAGATTTGAGCGATCTAGTCGCTTAGGTATTTCAGGGTAGTAAACCACTACGCCACGACTCTATAGAAATATATACATTGTTTTAATTACGGGTTTGAGCTATTACTAGGTGCTAAAGAGATTGTGTAGTACTGCAACCTACAGATCCATTGTGCACGCCTTTTTTCAGAGTTCGCTACAGGGATTAGAATTGATAGTTATTTGATGATTGTATTTATCATCAAATATCTTTCAATTAAAATAGATTGATGGTTTTTATCTCCTCAAGATATAGTGTATACTTTCCTAAGGAGATATTTCGTTTATGCATGAGTAGGCTACAATCACAAAGAATGCGCAGTGGCATCACCTCTTCCATTTGGAAAAATCTGCAAAACTTAAGCACAGGGCTATATTTGTCATGTGTTTATTTAATTTGCGGAGAACAGTGAGGGCCTCTAGTCATGATGAGTACATTTTTACTTTATTTTATTAGGCTATTAAAGTATTGATTCGAGTAGCTCGTTATTAGGTCTTTTCAATGTACTCCAGATATGACGACAGTTAAAAATTAGGACATTTTTTACGTTATACGGATATTATATACGATACCTACTCCAAGAAAAGCTTCTGTACACATTTACGCATGCCGTGACAACCAGTAATTAAATCAACACTATATACCTGAACTACATAGGGTAGGTCTTGTTGGTGGCTTAAATAAATAAATACCTATTACAGAGAATATAAATATACAACTATAGGAACGGAACAGTCGTAATAGCCGTCAAATTACATCGTCCGTGCTACACATATTTGCTTTTATTCTCTCCTCAGCCAATTTGGGCGTACGCACTTTATAGAAATTTGTCACAAAAAGTTGCCAACTTTCCCGTGGGGGTGGAGGGGGCGCGGTCGGCCTGTGTCATTTGTTATCCGACCCTCCCCTACAGGCTTTCCCTCAAGGGCCCGTAATTTCGCCTCCAAAGCCTTGCTGGGAATATATAATGACTAATGTCACGTAATTACGGGATTTATACCTTATCTGTTTGACTACTTACCCCGCTCGATACGTACATAAGTACCTATTGCCACTCAATAGGTACCTAGATCGGTAATTAAGTACCTATTGAGTCGGTTATGTAACGTAAGGTATACCGTCAACCTTTTTATATACTTACATTTACTTGCGACTGCAGTCTCCTGGTAAACCGTGTAAATATTTTCAATACTTAATTAAACATTACCTATTTAAAAATTTATAGTATTTTAATAATTACTAGTTTAGCACACTGCCTTACATCCGATGAAAGCGGGTTCAATTTCTCGCATGATGCTATAAATTTATATGCATCGTATGATTGTTTGTACTTTTATAAGTGGCACTCACAATACTATATATTTACTAAATGAAGAAATAAACATACACAAACATTAGGTATAAATACATAAACTTACATATATACTACATATTGTAAGGTATCAAAAATAAAACATGAGCTATAAAGAGAGATAATGAGATCGTTCAAGTATCAAGTTATATACTTAATTTGCGTACATAAACACACAAAACATGCAATGTCTACATTCACATAACATATAGTACAGCATTAAAATTCTGGCAGCGGGCAGCGAGTATAATATAAAGTCATTATGTAAATGTTGCCAGCTTTTTGCTCAAAGTTTAGGTAATTTGGCTTTAAAGCTACGGCTTTTTATGCGCAGATCATTTAAAATTACCATGATGACATTTTTAATGGGCGAATGTGCTCGTCGCTTATCGCCGTCGTGTGATAGGTATTCATTTCAAATACGGACTGCTTAATGTACTGGAGTCATCATTTAATGATGATTGCAAGGTGTTCAGCGGGCGTATTATGAACTCTTATTCCCATTCAGTTTAAGGCCGTAAACTGAACTGCCTGGAAACAACTGGATTTTAAAGAGTTCATAATACGCCCCCAGATTACGCCGATATCATCTAAATTATAATCATACTTTGAAAGTGGTCAAAAATCGACCATAATAAAAAATACACTTTTATGTTACTCTTTGAAATACTTTAACCTAAAGAGTAACCTAAAGTACTTTGAAATACTTTAGGTTACTCTTTGAACCAGCAATAACAATTAAACAAAAGAGTTGGTACATATGCTAACGTATTTGTTGTTAAAAAATATTAGCATTCTGTTCATCTTTTCTATATAAACATATAAAATATTAATATAGTAGATTGTAAACGAGCCTAGTATGTCAAAACTGAAATGTAAATTACATTTCAGTTTTGACATACTAGGCTCGTTATGTACACAAAATATTTTTTTAATCGATGTAAATTAAGAGTTTTTTACGATTATTCCCTCTTTGTCTGGATGTTTGTATACATAAGTTAATATTAGAAAATGCTTACTGAATTCTAATAAGGTTTTCGCTAATGTATTACAAAAGACTAGTAACATTCAACGTTAATCATCTTTAAATAAAAGTTACGTGTAATACGATATGTCTGAATGCTTCTTAAAAATGATCACAAGTTATAATAATATAATGTAACACAATTATAATAATTGTATTTCTAAAATAATTTTAGTATATTAAATAATATGATGTTATTGAAAATATGGCCGTTATAAAATCTACTTATCAATTATCTGCTGAGTACAATCTTAAGCGTACAGAGCAACTTTGAGCGTATAATTTTGAATGGGTATATACTTAGGTCTAGTACCTTATATACCTTAAATAAATGTATTATAAAGTGATCATATTTAATATATAAAACATAACAAACGTAAAATAATTTATATTTTCAAATAAAAATATGTGTCAAATTCTGTTCTGATTTACAGCAATATACGAAAAGGGAAGTCACATGAATCATCCGAGAGCGCCGTTCCTCCCACTCGTTCCCCTTTCTAATCTTCCAATACATGGCCCTTATGTATTTACGTTTATTTCTACGGACCCAGGAGGATCGGGGTAAATGGAATATTCATAAAAACACCCCGTTTACGGCCTTGTAAAGGGCTACATAAAAATTTACAGGCAAAAAGCACGGTCCCTTTAGGCGTGCTCTTGGGATGAGTACAAAGTTGGTAATTGAATTTTTGCCTGAAGCCCGCAAAGGGCGTCCCTGCTTAATTTGCCGTACTCGGGAAAGGGTTAGTTCTATTGGTGTAAGACAGAGACTGGAGCGGAAATGTCCACTGTCCACTGTCTTTAAAAAAATAAGAAGAGTTCGTTATGCCAGTACTTTCATATAAATAAATATATAATAACTTACAAAATATAGTTAATAATAATCCTGTGTAACACGGTATTGCCACCACAATACTTGTGACTGTAGCTAGTAGCAAAAATTGCTCGCACCTACCGACATAAGTAAGAGAGACTTTATTTAAAATAAAATTATTCGTGTTAAGACTAATAATGTGTAATACGTAATAAGACTAGATTAATAATGTGTAATAATATAAACGCGAAAGTTTAAAAATAAGTATTACAACGTTTAATACAGCGGTTTAGTGCTTTCGATTATAGCCAGTTAGAATCCTCGCACGATGCAAACATTTCTATTCGTGAATGTGATGGTATGTATCGTTCTGGGTGTTCAAAATTCAAAATATCTTTATTCACGTCGTCATTTAGGAATGATTTCGAGATGAGAAGAACTGATAAGAAACTCAGCTTGTATTCTTTTCAAATAAATGTTGTAAATGTTTACAATAATACAGATTCATTTTTAAGTTCAAATTTGAGAGAATAGATGGACCACCAGCATATGCTATTACAAAAGCAAATAGTCTAATCAGTGTTCATAGCCCAAAAGACCAGTCTTCACGAGCAGCACTCGTTCACGAGTATGACGGATGTTTTCTGTTATGTCATGTATAGATTTACAAAAAAAGTAATTAATTATTTTTATCAGTTGTTTAGTATTTGGCGGTGTATAAATAGTCCAGTGTTATTAGTATTTATTTGTTCAATGAATATAATCGCTACCTCCTGCCACTTACATCCATTTCGAAGGCACAATATATATTGTTGTAATCAAAAAGAAATATTCCATTTTTTATCCACGTAAGGGTTGTTTGGCCCTACTTTTTGCAGGCTACGTGCTAAAATTTAATTCGGGTTTTCCGGATTATGTAAAAGGTCTACGTGTTAGAAATGTACCCTTTTATCTTCTCTCGAATTAAAATTATTTTTTCGTTTACAAAAGCAGCAGATATATGTGCTTTTTTTTATTGCTGTGTGTTTTTAAAATTTAATTTTGCACCTTTCGGCAATGAGAATATGGTAGTTGAAATTTACGCATTGCGACATTATCATCAAAGTTGATATTAGAGGAGCATACCTATTATATGACTAGATATTACCCGCAACTTCGTCTGCTTTTTTAGATTAAAGCCTATGTCTATCTGAATGTGATATAATTTATATTCATGTATAAGTTATGAAAGACACATTCGCTTTTTTATGCAAGCAACAGGAAAGGCAAATAAGTTGATAGCTCACCGGATGGCAAGTGGTAGCCGTCACATATATACCGCTCATGCGTTATCATTTCGGAGAACTAAGACCTCATTCAGTCAGTCTCTTATCCAGAAATGTCACTGCCTTATCTCATCTTCAATTAAAACATGCAAGTTGCTTGACTGCTGAAATAAGTGAGAGTCAAGTACCCACACAAATAAGTCTACCTAGATAAATATGGTTTTTATTCATTTAAATTTGCGTATAGCCGTTTATCATCCGACAGACCGTATGGCTAATCGGTATTATTACTTAAAAATAACTTACTTCATTTTGCTTTAAAGGATCATTAATAATAATAATAATAATAATAATAATGAATGAATAGACAAGTGCGCGGTTCTCCATGTGCAGAGGGGACGAGTCAATCAAACTGAAGGGATCGTTACAGATCCCTCCAACATCAAAACCCTCTCCGAGGCTGAAACATACCGGTATCTGTGCATGTCACAAAACATCGGTGTGAGGGAGACGGATATGAAACAGTCAATCCGTGAGGAATTTTTTGCGCGCCTTACAAGAGTACTGAAAAGTTCCTTGTCGGGTGCCAATAAGATCCGAGCATATAACGGCTGGGTCATACCCGTACTCCTTTACACTTTTGGCGTGCTCAGATGGTCTCAAACCGAACTCGAAGCCCTGGCTCGGAAAGTCCGCACAACTATGACCCTCCATAGAATGCATCACCCGAAATCGTCAGTCATGAGGCTGTACATCCCGCGGAAGGCTGGTGGTCGAGGCTTGTTAAGCGTTAAGACCATGCACAACCGCGAGATTGACAGTCTCAGGACATATTTTCTGAAGAAAAGAGACGAGGGTTTGCATAGAGAGGTCATAGAATGTGACAAAGGATTCACCCCTCTTTCTCTGGCTAAAGAGGACTGGCGAAAACCCGAAGTCCTGGCTACCTCTCAGCGGGAGGCCGTGTGGAAAGAGAAGGAGTTGAACGGGAGGTTTTTCAAAGCCCTTCACGGGCCGTACGTCAACACGAAGACCTCCGTGCACTGGCTACAGTTCGGTGATCTCTTCGGAGAAACCGAGGGTTTTGTCTGTGCAATACAGGATCAGGTGGTTAAGACGAACAATTACCGAAAGCACATTCAGAAGGATGGCACTGAGGACATCTGTCGGGCATGTCGCCATCCCGGAGAGTCACTCAGACATGTGCTTTCGGGTTGTTCAGCTCTTGCCAACACTGAGTACTTGCACAGACACAACCAGGTAGCCAAAATACTCCATCAAGAACTAGCTCTGAAGTACGGCCTCGCGAATGAGAGGTTGCCGTACTATAAGTACAAGCCCCAGCCGGTCCTCGAAAGCGACAGCGTCAAGCTCTACTGGGACCGATCCATCATCACGGACAGGACCGTTCTTGCGAACAAACCTGATATCGTGGTGATGGATCGGGCACTTTCGAGGGTGTTTTTGGTGGACATCACCATACCGCATGACGAGAACCTCGTGAAAGCCGAAACTGAGAAAAAGAGAAAGTATCTCGACCTGGCTCACGAGGTGACCGAAATGTGGGGGGTGATGTCCACCGAAATCATTCCAATCGTTATGTCGGTGAACGGTCTTATCCCAACCAGTCTGGAACAACATCTCAGACGGTTGGGATTCCGGGGCGGCTCACTCCCGGGAAAGATGCAGAAAGCGGTGCTGTTAGATTCTGCCCGCATTGTACGCCAGTTTCTCTCCCTGGGGCCCCGGACCCCGGCCGACTGTGCTTCTGCCGGGGGTATGTTGCCTCTCCTTAAGAGGGGAGATGAGAATTTTTGGAAAAAAAAAAAAAATAATGATATACCTGGACAATTCACACAGTATCATCTAGTGACATCAACTGATAGATATACTCGTTCTTAAAAACATTTTTTGAGAATAAATCTATATAATGTACATAGAAAATACTCAGACCAATACAAATAATCATACTCATGAATACAAATGTTTGTATCGTGCAAGGAATTGAACCCCTGACCATCGGAAGTAAAGCGGTGTGTTAAACTGACCACTGAGGCCATAATTTTTTTTAGTTGATGATAATGGAATGGTGCGCCCGCTTGCGCTAAGGGTTTACGCTGGTGGGGCACCAGTGGAGGATAATAAGATGAGCATAGGATCAGGTCAGTGCCCATCGTGATTAAATAACCAGAAAATAACCACGATGGTTTCCAGGGGGAACCGTGTGGAGGTCGACCTAACATGGTACATCGCTAGCAAACTAGATCCCATTACTAAAAATCCCCTTCCCTTCGAGGCCATCATTATATTGACAGAATGGAAGACTAATAAATTAGAGTGGTGATCCATTAGTCATATTTGTTGTCCGGTGTCCGGTTATTCTCAGCTTAAGTCAATCGCATTAATTGAATAGAAACCATGGGAAATTGGTTATGGGCGTATGTAAAGACGGGTGTTATAGCGTAACTTGGTATAATGGAATCAGTTATAGATATGTATACTAACTGTTACACGTGATTTCTTCAGCATTTTTTGAGATAAAAGATATCTATGTGCATGTGCAAATTTCATTATGGCATCATAATGAAATTTGCAGTTCAGCCGTTTAAATCTCAAAAACTAACATTTTTTCATGTAAGTACACTATTTGATAGCCGACTGCACAAACTTTTACCAAATATTTAACCTTTTTTTTTAAGATTGGCCTATACGAAAAATCGGTCAAGCGGTTTCAGAGGAGTATGGTAACTAACATTGTGACACGAGAATTTTATATATATAAGATATAAATTACAAAAATCTAATTTCGCACCCGTAAAACAACCACGGTATTTATATTTATACTGCAGGCAAGTTTTATTGCGTGTATAAGAATCTAGTAATTTTATCAAATTTCATAATAGTTTATTGTTGAAAAGGTAAGAAATATACAAACAGACGTAACATACTTTCGCATTTATAATATTGGTATGAATTTTAATAATTTCGTCTTTATTTTTAATTTACAGTTACCATCAACTACATCACTTTCTGTTCTCTCTCCTCTACCCAAAGGTTGTCTGGAAGAAATTGCTTACGCGATAGACCGCCTTTTGTACTTTATTACTTCTGTTTACGTTCTTTATAATATACTTCTAGTGCAATAAAGAATAAATAAACATAAGATTTACAAGTTTAAATAAGTTAGTAGGAAATTAAATAAGTTTTAATTTCCTGCTAACTTCTTTTGATTTCTTCCGCTTTCTCATTCTGTCTCTATGATTCTTCATAAGTATATCTCGCTTCTTTCCTTACAATCATAAATATGTATAATCAAGTGTGACATGATTTAATCATTATGTATTTACCTCACTTTATCAAACTGTCATTCAGAGGATCTTATAAACAGCGGGCCAAATCCGGAACCCTGCTCAAAATCTGTCGCAGCTTTCTCTCCACCTCATCCACCAACACCACTGGACCCCTATCCCCCTCAATATCTCTATCAGATAAAGAAGGTGGGGAAGCTCACGTGGAGATGGTCAGTTGTCGATGATTATCTACAGCCGTTGTCAAAGTGAATAATTGGGTTTTAATACGCTTCGAGTTGCGAAGGGATTGCTCTGTTATTATTATTTTCGACTATGTATTTATATAGTTAAAGTTTATATTTAGTTTAAGTTGGCCATGGTATCACTGCACACTTAGTGTACTTCCGATGGTCACGGGTTCGATTTGTGGCATGGTACAAACAGTTTATATCGGTTTGGATGTTTTCTTTGTATATTATGTATGAATTTACAAAAAAATAAAAGTTATACATATAGTAGGTACTCATAACCCAAGTTTTGCTTAGCTTGTGTTATGGGTATACAGTGGCATGATACCTGTGCAACGCTTGATGCGTGCTATGGACTTCACATGATACTGTAATATCCATACATATAGGTGACGATGACCTACCACTTACCTTCAGGCACTAATGGATCGAAACTTTGTTTGCCATTTTATTTAAATACCCATAACCAAGCGCTGCTTAGCTGTGGACTAAATGGCGCTGTTTGAGTCGATAAAAGATAAAAAAAATGTATAAAGTTAAGTAGTTAATGAGCTGATTACTCACAGAACATGAACAGTATCACGGATACTATAGGATACATTAACACCCCGTACACGTAAAACGTATTAGAAATACAGCTGAACATAGACTATTCTACGTATACTATACCGTTCATACAAGCGAAGTTGCGTGTAAAATGAGTAAAAACGAAGCCGTATCATGTTAGCTCCGAACGTCATTACTCCTGGTTTATTGAAATCCCTTTGTGAGAATACAACCCCCAATAAAAATGAAAGAATTAAGCCGTATGTTTTTGCAAGGGATGCGTAGGCAAGCTATAACATCGTGGTGGGTAGAGAATTAAAAACCGCATTATTTAAATGCCTATAAAACAACCATTATAAATACATCAACCATTATACATATTATGATCATGTAGGTAAAGTGTCTTAAGGGTCGGCGACGCGCACGTGACGCACCTGGTGTCTCAGGCGTCCAAGGCTACAGTAACCGTTTCCCATCAGATTGGTCGTATGTTTTTTTTTTCACGATTAGGCAGTGAAATTACAGAATAAAGAAGCATAACAATTTCTTCTGCAATGGCAACACATGAGTGGAATCACGGTTTTCACATGATACCATGATATTCGTAGTGCTGTTCATGTATATAGGCTTTTCCGCTTGTCATCACGCGGGAGCTTGTTTACCATTCCAAATATAAAAAAAAATAAACTTAACAAAACCTAGTAAATACTTGGATACACTGTAACAAAATAAGTTAAAGTAGAATTTATTTGAAAAAGACCGCAAGTAAGACGGGAGAAAAATGCAAATAGGAACGTAACCACGCCTCCCTTCTTTTAAGGAGAAGGTATTTAAAAATTTAGCAGAATATTTTTTAATTATTTATATAAAGCAAAGACCTACGTGTATGTGCTGTGTAATAGTTTGTGTAAAAATTATATATAAAACGCCACACGTTTTATATATAATTTTTGCAAATACTGAATTTTAACTGAGCCCAAACACATTTCCGATAAAAATCGGACGATCCGTTTTGACGAGCACGTTCGAAAATTGTGTCCAGGACTTTATATTTATTTCTTCTACTGTCCAGCACGGTGGCTGGTAGTTTGTTTATATTATTCTATATAAATAAAAATTTGTCATTTCAGTGCATGGTGGAATGCTCTATCCTCAGGAGTGACAATGTATGAAGACTGCCTTTGGAGTCACAATATAGTGTGTGATGTTTTCTAATAGGTAAGAGAATTAGAATTGTTTGTTTGTCTTGCCATATATATACAAAACCTTTACAATATGTAACTATTTTTATTGGTGTAGAGTACATTTTATTTTCAATAATTAACAATGGCGGATGGACACCAGTGGAGGATGATAGGATGAGGATGAGGTCAGATCAGTCAGTCATCGTAGCCAACTCATCAGATATTAACTACAGTGCTCTCCATGAGGGAGACGCGTGGAGGTCGACCTTACATGGCACATTGATAGCAATAGTGTCAACTAGTCCCCGTTACTAATAATGTAAGTGACAAAGTCTTGTTTAGCATTTCTATTTAAATAAAAAATGTGCTATGGTGCTGAGTGTTTTCTATGTATATATTTTCAAAAAAAATCTAAGTATATATTTATATCAGTTGTCTAGTACATATAACATAAACTCTGCTTACCGTGACACTAGATGGCGCTGTGTTAATTGTCCAGAGTTATATATTTATTTATTACGTTTTACCCGACTGTCGAAGTGCTGTAAAATAGACATGTCCATAGTCCTTATCGGCCATAATAGAAAAGTGCAATTATTCCGGCGTCCCCTTAATAGTCCCAAGTGCGGCACTCGTCCGGTCACCCCCGCCGAGGGACGCACGCACATGCGTATTCCGCCGCCCTGTTTTTACCTAAGCTAGTCTTCCATTTTGTTTTTGCACATCATTTGAATTTTTTTATCGTTCTATATTCAAAGTCTTACCATAAATTAGAAACTATATCTTATAATTTATCTACCTATAGTAACATTATTTGATTTTTTTATCGTTCTATATTCAATATGAATGCTGTATTATAATTTATCTACAGTATATTATAAAGAAAGGGTGCGAATTTTGTCATCGGTAAAGTATATCTTGAACTCGGTAGATAGGTTCCGCGTTATAGGAGTATTCCCGAATTACGCGCTTTTACTACCCCGTACATATAAATTATTCATGTTTTTTTCTGCCTAAAGGGGGTTTAAATCGAATATTCGATAGTTAGATAGTTTATTCTAATAAACTATAATAAAAATGAAATACGTACGTTTTTAAACTAAATTATGAATATTCTAAACAAAAAACTTATGAATATGAACTATACAAAACAAATCAATATAATCAATATAAACACATCATTATAAATTTTATAAATTTACGGGGGACTGATATCCGCGTAATATGAAATTGCTTTATAAAAGTACGTTTTAAACGTTTAATTACTGTAAACTCTGAAACCACTGTTCCAATTTGAGAAATTCTTTCATTTATTTAAAGAAAAGTCTTATATCCAGAATGGCATAATATCATTTACATATACCCTAAATATCCAGTTAGGGTACCTAATATCCGGTATTACTAGTCTTTTAGTGTTGGATATCCGTTTTCGTGTGAAGAAAAGAGGATTATTATATTTAGTATTACTTACTAATCATTATCATCTGCTCACTGCGGTCCAATGTTAGACATAGATCTCCTAAACCAACGCCTCAGAGCACAATCTTTACCTACATATTCTCTTACAGTTGTAACACACTACCCTGCGTATGTAATTTCACCAAGCTGCAGAGCGTCACATTTGCCGATTCGCGGTTTCTGCTCTTGAAACTTAACACTAAAATTCGGGTTCTGAGCATGGCATCTAAAGTACATTAATTGCTAATGGAGATGAAGACATTCTATTGCTATCAAATCTAACACGTCATCTGAAGACATTGATTGCTTAAGCACCAATGCCAAGACATTGAAAATCCCTACATTAATACTTCACATAGAACTATACAAGAGCCATTTAGAAAGTTGCAAATATTACTTTGAAAAATGAATATATTATGTAGTAAAGTAATATCTGTCGCTTACTTTGTGGCGACATCTTTTTTGCCTAAGTATTATTCCTGTACTTTTATATGTAATATGTTATGCCTGTTTTTTTTTATATATACTAATTCTATTATTATACACTATAATCTTATATTTCTTTAGAAAGTATTATGATAATATATTCGAATCATAATTTTCATAAAAAATGTTCCTACCTACATCCCCTATTATATGGGGTTGGTTTAAACAACAGATAATAAATAAGAGAAAATAACTGCACAGATCTTTCAGATAGCTATCCATACCTACGCATCTAGATATCATATTTTCTATGTAACTCTGAGCTTTATGCGTATAAAAATAAGGCGATGAATTGCAAGGTAATACGACTAAATTATGGTGGCTGATGCAGGCATGAAGCTGCAATCCATCATTATGACGTTTCTATTTATCTTGATGAGCCCTCTCAGTGCCGATACAAATAGGTTTTAATTTTTCTTTGTTTTTATTTAATGTTATCTACACCTAGGTATAATAAATACATAAATAGTTTGATGGCCTCGGTAGTCTAGCACACCGCTTTACTTCCGATTGTCGCGGGTTCGATTCCTTGAATGGTGCAAACATTTGTATTCATAAGTATGGTGGTTTGTATCTGTATATATTTAGAAAAAAAGTCTAAATATTTTTATCAGTTGTTTAGTACCCATAACATAAGCCCAGCTTACCGTGGAAATAGACGGCGCTGTGTTAATTGTCCAGGGTTATTTATTTATTTATAGTGTTAAGTATGAGTGTATTTACGTACTGTATTTGTGAATTAAAATTTAAATAAATATGCAGTTGGTTACCGTTAAATATTACAAATATACGTTGTACGTAATTTATGTTGTCGTGTTAAAAACACCGATTAAAGTATTAAGGTGGTTTGTCATCCACTACGATGTATTCAATTGACAATAGCTCTGTCTACCCTACCTGGAATTACAGTCGTATCGTATCTACAATACTCCAGGCTAAAGTATCTATTAGATGATAAGTACAATTCAGTTCTCCGTCTTTTCCTATACATAATTCTATTTAACATCCATAAAAGAAATATATAAAAAATGTACACTGTAATACCTATTCGTTGTTCCATTGTTTGCGCCAATACCAGTCTATTTCGTACGCGCCATAAGTCCTCATAACAAAATAGATTTTATTGCGCCTGCCACCACCAAGACAAATGAGAAATACACAATATCTACCCTATTTACCTAGCTTTGTCCCACACCAGCCCGCAAAACCGTACACTTCTTTCCTACAATTAGCTTATAACGCACAAAAACAACCTTTATTCTGTACAGAGAAAGTTATTTTTTGTAAAGCAAAACGCACCTTTCAAAACTCGGATCTGTTTTCTTTACATAGTCTATGTTCCCAACGTTGAAGACAACGAATTTGAACTTTATTATCCAGGGAATAAAGTACATTTTTCAATGACCGTAGCAGTTGCAGTATCGCCATTTTGGATTGATGATAGCGGTCAAAATTTATTGCGCATAAATGTACCTCCGGCTAACCCGGGTGTTAGAGGGTGGAGGGAGTAGGCTTAAAAATCGAGGTGAGGGGTGCAGGGGTGCGTTTTTAGCATTCGCAACGCGTCGGCCTATTCGGGTGTTGATGTCAACCAGTGACGGATTAAGAATGGTAATTAAAAAATCATGACATAATTTTTATATTCCATTATAAAGTCTTCCTACTGAGTTTCTGACATAAGCGATGGTATCTTCGTTTATAAATTCATCTATGTTATGTTATGCATAGTACTTACAACTAAGTAACTAAGTACTAACAAATACCTGACGCTTAAAGTAATGTCGCTAAATGCTCTCCTAGTTCTAATAAATTCAGCAGATAATTTGTAATCTTATTTATCACTAATCGCACGTGTAATAAATATCTTACACCATTCTCTACCAATCACCAAACTTAATAATTACACAATATTTACTAGTAAATAAATAGTATTTACGATATTAATAAGTAGGGAGGTTGCCCTCATAAATATTAAATAATAAACGTTTCCGCGAAAATCTGATAAATATAATAGAACTTAAAATGTGATCAATTTAATTTCAGTTGCCGAAATGGTCTACAATGAACTGCCAACAATAAATCGAATCAATGGAAGGAATCCTACTATTGTGTTTTAATACATAATCATCGGATTTCCTTATATTAAATAACAATAATTATACTGAGGTACGTATTAAAGTTTTACATTTTGTTTGCACGACTTTATAACTTCAATACCTAATAATATGAATGTTTGTGAATTCGTGTAAAAGTATCGTATGGTTTAATTTAGCATCTGGTATATTTGTGCATGACAGATTAGCAACATTCTCACAAGCTAAAAAGAACTTGTATCCAGAGTCGTAAACTGTTAATAAATAAAAATAATAATAATTTACAGTTATAATCTTAATAACAGTGAGGTTGAGGTGATCTATAAACATTATTGTTTCGATCAAAAACACCAATAAAAAAACAAAAACTGAAAATTGACTTGACACCTTAGTTAAAAATATATTCGTTTGAAATGCAAAATGTTAGGAAATCAGATAGATCTCGATACTTGATGATCTAAACAATAAAGCTCTTTCAATTCGCAAAATGACATTAAATCAGATAAGACAGTCAATCAATGTTTTCTAATATCGATATTCCCTACAAAGAACCAAATGTTTATAGTCAAATAATAGTTTTGAATGTTATAAATCCGGCCCTGTAGCGCGTCTAACCGGCACCCACTCGACCTCTACGCACATCTCACTCGCACAAACTCCAAAAAGAACTCTCCGTCGCTTTCCACCCTTTGCTTAAATTATTGCACCTTCATTCCAGTGGAGGATTGGGCCTATCTAAACAGAGCTTAACCGTCCTAATCTGCACTTTAATGCTTTAAGATTACAGGCGAAAATGATATAAAAGTTGCGATTATAAGAGTGAATTTCTCCAAAGAACGCACTGTTCAGCTGTTGATCTGATACACCATTAGATACTGATCTAACTTTTGCTTCCTGACGGTGCAGAAATAAGCTGTATTTCCAGTATTTAAAATTCATTTTTATTTGTTCAGTTAAGGGTGAATTTTGCCTTTTGGGGATAAAAGTATCGAGGCCTGAGCATAAAGGCGGACGGCAAAAAAGACTGCCCGGGGTATGAGGTAAGTTCGGTGGGTGGCAAGAGGTGGGGATAAGTGTAGTCGTCATACATGAGGGGTGAAGTCACATTTCTCTGATAGGGTTTGTAGTGGAAAGACGTCTGACATTGATTGTATTTGACAGTAACATATTGCGTGTATGCATACACAACAGCGAAAATAGTTTCACCACAATATTACCACCTTAGGAGTTCTACGTATATTGTCTACTACAATATACGTAGAACTCTAAGAGCGTAATGAAATATGATCTCTTATTGCAATATAACATAACCTATATTCGTACGTACTAGCGATTGTAGGGTCATTATTACCATTATTTTAAAGAAATAAGCCCATTTTGCTCTCAGATCATTTTAGTTTCTAACAGAAATGATTATTTAAACTTGGTTAAGTATTTTATTGGGGTTTTCCGTTACAAAAAAAAATTTTTCGTCTCTTTTTAATAATACTTTTAATTATGCTATAATGCAGTACATATTATGACGGCCGCGGTGGTATAGGTTAGTGATTAGATTCCTCGCACAGGTTCAAACATGAGTATGATTGTTTGTATCGAGGTGTTTTCTATGCATATTATATGTATATGTAGGTACTAGCTGACTCCGTAAACGTTGTTTTGCGATATTAAAATCGGTATTAAAAAATAGGAGTTGATAGAATGGTGAAAATTTAGGAATACCTACATGTTTTTTGCCACATTATAAAAAAATAGTAATAAAAATTGTGCAAGAAATTAAAAAAATATCAAGGGTTGACAACCTTTAGGGGTTATGAAAAATAGTAGCCGATTCTCAGACCAATATCTATGCATATAAAATTTCATAAAAATGGGCCAAGCCGTTTCGGAGGAGTATGGTAACTAACATTGTGACACGAGAATTTTATATATAAGATTTACAAAACAAAATATCTAAGTATTTAAACCAATTACCTAGTACGCATAACACAAGCTCCTCTTACCCGGGGACTAAACTAGACTTGGCACTGTTCTGACATGTGAATTGTCCACATTGTGTTGTGACAAATAAATATGATAATTGTAATTATCATATTTATTTAGTTTTCACAAAACAAAACACTATTTAGTGATCCAATACAACAGAATATGATTTTTTGTAAAAGCAATGTTGCCACTATAAACGGAATTCCGAGTATGATTTCTAACTATACAAAAAATCTTTATTTATAAATAATTCTTCGGCCAATAACATCAGACGTTAATCACTCTCACTCCAAACTGCACATATATATGCAAAAAGTATACAAATGCTTATACGAGTCAATGCACAACAGACACTGAAAACTAGTGGTTATTACTATAATTATAAGTTTGAACATTATTGAGGCTTTATTGTCAAAGACTTGCTTCATTTATTAATATTATGAGTACTTTATTAACAGCACAGAAACATAGCTCCATTAGATTTGACAATTAACATTAATTGTCCTGTATTATTAAATATAATAATAAATAACCTAGTTTCACTGTAAGCAGAGCTTGTGTTATGGGTACTAGACAATTGTCATAAATACTTAGATTTTTTTTGTAAATACATACATGATATACATAGGAAACTCCAAGACCGATACAAACAAATATGACTGATACTTATGAGTACAAATGTTTACACCGTGTGAGGAATCGAACCGAGTGCTAAACTACTACCGAGGCCGTCAAGATTATTGACATTAGGTATTTGATATTGACGTGTTATTGTCAGTCGTGTAATATTATATAAATTTATTTGAAATGTTTTATTTATTGAATGCATAATTTAAAAAAAATTGTGACGTCACTATTTCTCTATATGTAGGTAAAGTACAATATAAGTGTGTGAAATTTCATACTCCTCCCTACGCGCAATTTCTGTAAAAAGGGGTACAAAGTTTTTACTTCACGTATTAAGATAATTATTTTATAAATTGTAACTAAATAACTGTCACTAAAATGTTACAAATGAACAAAGTCCAACATTACAAAGATCGTTAAAACAACAAACAGACGCAATTATCCTATTGTAATATTATCTCATATTTATTACGCAATCTAAACGAAAAAACAACAAAGGGTTAGCAAAAAAATGTAGTAAAATATAAGGCCTATTACACATAAGTGTCACAGGTACAGTCGGCAGAACAAAAAGCTCGGAGACAGGCCTGTATCAGATGGACGTAATTTTTCATTACATTACCATAGGATAGTCATGCGCGCGTGAAGATAAAACCTCATTCGTAGGCCCGGTACCACGAGACGGCGATAGTAAAACGATACGACAATTATTATAAAAAACATTTTTTTTTATTTTAAATATGTTTTGTTAGACATAGAAATTGTATGGTATAATTCTATGTAAAATATGCTTGACAAATACAAAACTATAAATTTCCGTACGTGAAAATCTCGTACAAAATTATACAAGGGTCCTCATACAGTTACAGTCCCTAGTTATGACAGAAATACCAGTGTTTTCGTCTGCTAATAAAGCGGTTGGATTAGCCTGGATACAAGGCTTGTGTAATTTGCAAACGAACTACTTCACAAGAGAACTGCGAACTAAATTATGCAATCTTAGTCGCGAACTACTAAACTGAAGAGATGCTTTTAATATCAAAGCTGATTATGCTCTCGTGAGAGATATCTACAATGACCAGTACAATGCTGAACAGAAGTTTTGTTCTTGTTTTGTACTCAAGAATAGTTTTAAATCACCAAACTTATGCGATGTACAATAAAAAAACAAATTCTAAAGCATTCTAAATTTACACAATGACATCTAGTGACAGAACTATTAACTTCTAACAAACAAACCTGAAGACACGAAGGAACAGAAAACTATGTCCAACATAGTATAATATAGTACAGTTTGTATATATCCATTCTTTTATTCTGAAAGTTAAATTCGAAACATGTTGTTTGCCAGCCACCTTTCACAACCATTCACGACTAAACGGCTGAAGAGATCTTAATGAAATTTGACCAAATATAGATCGTACCATGAGGAAGTAAAAATCTATAAAATATAGATATTAAACGAAGTAGACGGCGATACGGGTAGTACAGTAACAAATACACATTTGCAGCTTAAGATAAAAGAGAATATGTTTACCTTAGAGATTTATGATGCGATGCAAAATAACAATGGAGTTATCATCATTACCTATACTTCAGCAGAATCAAAACTAAAATAGATATACTATAAGAATACAGAATCTAGATTGTATATGTTTATTGCATATTTTATTTGTAGTCTAATATAGTGCAACACTGAAGTAACTATAAAACAAACATATAATAAAACAAATTAAAAAAATGCCAAGATATACAAAATATTAGAATATAATAGGCGCATTTGATAACATTAAATTAATTCGTAAATGACAGCCAAAACAATTCATAAAATAACAATTTGAAATCTACTAAGAAGTTGTAATTACTACGGTATCTAATTTAGATATCACAGATTTTATTAGGCATCTATATAAGAAAAAAACAGACATAAACTCTTGATAAAAATAAATAAAAGTTATCGTTTAAATCTCATGGTACCGGGTGGCAGGGTGTAAAGTTCCCTTAGGAAATTAATAGTCGAGTGCGGGACCCTTCCTCGGGCTGTTCGCACGATTCCTGTATTTGCCGCTAGGTGGCGAAAGTTAAACGATACATAAATATTTAGACACTTTACAGCAAATAACAAAAATATTTTTTTATACAGCAAATAGGTAATACGCACCTTGTTAGAGTAACATTGTACATAGATCACTCTGTACGAATTTATAATAACATATTTGTTTTATTTAGACAATACCTTGTCTAAATAAAAAAATATGTTGTTAGCGTACCCGCTAGAGCTATGGAATCTCTATTAATACTATTAGCGTTGGATAAAAATCCGACCTTTATATTTTTTATTTATTTGTAACTAGCTGTTCCAGCGACCTCGTCCGCGTGGAATTTAACTTTATTTTTCTAAAATAAAGAATTCTTTTAAAATAAAAGTAGCCTAAGTTACTCCTTATTACATCAGCTACCTGCCAAACAATGTCCCGTCAAAATCGGTCCAACCATTTCAGAGATTAGCCGGAACAAACAGACGAAAATTGTAAAAAATGTTATTTTGGTGTATGTACCGTATTTATATTCATATGCAAGGAGTAAAAAACGTGTATTTCATTATTACAAACAGTCACACCTATTTTATTTATATGTATAGATAAACAATCTGATGCTAACCTTACGATAATAAGGAGTAACCGTCAACTACATCTAAACATGAACGTCATCATGTTATCATGTGCGGACATCACATTATCATGTTGACGCACGCGATACCATGCGTTGCCATTTCTTAGGACTAAGATTTCATGCTACTCATCCTGCACTTCACTTGTTATCTTATTCACTCTTCAACCGAAACGAATCATACAAAGCAAGTTGATTGGCGACTGATATATGTGAGACAGGAGGTAAAAAATACGGAAAGCTTGTGTCGGTTAAATATGAACTTTGAGGTCTATAAGTTAAGGGTGTAATCCACCTGACAGTCATGTCAACTGAAATATACCTAACAAAAAATATAAATCTATCAGTATTTTCATGTAAATATGATCTAAAACACAAAAACGAACCGTGAAACTGTAAACCGCGGGCGTTCGTTACGTAGAAATATTAATAAGTTAGTAAAATATTTCGCAACTAAAATATTTGTTATGTTACACACGAGTGGAACGGGCAAATAGGGGACTGCACGTAATTTTCAGTCGTGTTTATTAGTTGCTAAAGTTTGTTGTTAAAATTTAGTTTAATTTCTATACAGGGCATATGCGACTTTATCAGAAATGTTATGTTGTAATTATACACTCGTAATATTTAACTGTCATATCAAACGAACAAATTTATGAAACTACTAATGATCTATAATGTTTGGCTAAAATATTATACGAGACAAATAAAATTAAAATATATTTGTATGTTAAATATAAAAAATATAATTATATTTGTAACTAATATGATATGGAATACTATTTTACAAAAAAACCACTTTGACAGAAATAAAATTAGTATGCGACCATTATCTTTTAAGATTTCTTTAAAGATATTGTCTAACACACATACAAGAAAATATACCTAATTTGAGAAATCGTTTTCTAAGTCTTTCAAAACATGATCACTTTAATACATTAAGAAATATATAATAGTATGTAATATTATGTTATCTGTGATAATAGTAACTTTTACGTATTACTTTGTCTGTGTATTTCATTATTTATAAATCACCCGTATAAAATATTGTTCTCCGTCCCAAATGCTATGTATAACATAGCATAGCATAGCAATTTAATTTAGTTGTAATAATATTATTTTCCTGCCGTTCAATTCAGTTATTAAATAGATTCAATTGAGAAGACATTCAAACGAATTTATTTCTTTTTAAAACCTATTTCTTAACATTATTTACTTATCTTTGTCTAACAGTAAATGAAAACTGTGATAGTAAACCGTAATTAGAATAAAATAGAATTTTATTGACACAACAATAATGTAAAAAAAAATACAAACAATAATTTGCACACATTCCAAAACAGTTTCAATTATACATTGAATCCACAAAAAAACAAAGTGGTGCACCTTTGTTTGTTTGTGGATTCAATGTTATAATTCACGAAACATATATACCAACTTTTCAACTTATCATTACACAGTATAAAACAAAGTTGCTGTTGCTGTCTGTCCGTCCCGTATGCTTAAATCTTTAAAACTACGCAGGGGTTTTTGAAGCGGATTTTTTAAATAGGTAGAGTGCTTCAAGAGGAATGCTTATATATATAATACATGTACACCCGGGCGACGCCAGGGCGTGTAGCTAGTCTGTATATATAAGAAATATAATGGATTATATATTGAGGATGAAAAACAAGAATGAAAAGTATGCTCCAACTTGATTTTGGATTTTATCCAAATGCAAATTAAACCACATATTTCCACATGAACTAAGTGAAGTTTCCGTAAATTTCCCATTGATGTAATAGCACAACCACTTCGGAATCCTGAAGTTACCAACTATTACACGTCGGTAGCCAACTCCCTAAATTTCAGTAAACGTAACGCACTCTCAATTAGTGTTGCGTCCGTAGTTAAAACCACTCGTATATATCCATTTAGGTATAAAATACGAGGAAAGTGCAAAGTTAGACTGTTCTATCCTTTCGTGGCTGTAATTTATGTGTGGGCAACTTCTACATTGTACAGATTGCAAATCCATTTAGAATGCTACTTATTAATAATAATAAACCTGGACACACTCGCCATAGCACCATCTACCGCCAAGATAAACATGTCTTATAGATATACTAGACAAATGTTATAAATACTTATACATTTTTTGTAACGAGGAACCGAACCCGCGACTATCAGACGTAAAGCGATTCCCTCCGATCAATCCCCCGTCCAATTCAAACGGGGATCGATATTACAACGGCCTGAGCAGAGGTTCGAACTCCTAGCGATGCCCTCAGACTGAAGTTGTATCCGTCAGGCAGGAGTTGGCCTTCAGCCGCTCCATAAGTCCTTCCGCGGGTTTGGAGTGCCACCTGCACTCGTCCCCTATCGTCCGATGAAGCTGTAAAGGCCAGCTGCGGCCAACAGCATTGAAGTAGTCCGGAAAAAAAGTAAAGCGATGTGTTAAACCGCCCAGGCCTATTAATATTATAAATTTGAATGTTTGTGATGATGAAACTGATAATTAATAAGGACTTACATGAAGTGCTACGAAATCATGTAACACACACAGAACTTCTCATACATTGCCATCACGAAGGAGTGTTATTATGTTTCTGTACTCTGTAATTTCACTGCCATATCTCACCCTACAATCGAAACACAGCTTACAAAGCAAGCTACCGGGCGGCTGAAATGGGCGACACGAAAGTACTAACGAGGTACGACTTTTAATAAAGTCTACGTTGATCCAAATATCTACAATATTAAGGCGACGATTATTACTTACTATCGTTAGTCAGCTTCGTTGGCAGTCATGTTACCTAAAAACATGTTTAGTTTGAACTTCTAGCCGTATAAACTATTTTTTAATAATTATTTACACAGATAAAATTAGTGCAGTGCACTGTTTCTGCTGTCGGTACACTGGCGGCCGAGGCGCTGCGGCTCTGTGGTAATTGTACAAAAGTTCCAATCCTCAGCTATGGTGAATTTGTTCACGCTTCCTTAACGTGTTGTAGATGGACGGCTGGAAAGCGGCAGTTGACACGCCCGCTTACTCTGTAACGTTAATAAAGAGATATGTTAATCTGAGAAGAATATGCTAATATTGAAATGTTCGTTTTATATTATTACTGGCTGTGCCCGCGGTTTCGCCCACGTGTATTTTATAACCTATATGTTATTCTGATGTATAAGGTATATTACTGTTAAGTTTCATCAAAATCCGTCCAGTAGTAACAAACATCTCTTTCTTACAAACTTTCGCGTTTATAATATTATTAAGATATAATATACCTATTCATAACAGGCGTATTTGAATATTCTATAAGTATACATAAACAATAAACAATTGCCTGTACACTCGCTACTTAGAACCTCAATTGGTAAATTCGGTAGAAAATAGCTGACCACGATTTTTTTACCCCTGAGAATTCACACAGCGCCAACGAGTATCAAACAAAACAGAGCTTGTATTGTGGGTATTAAAAAACTGATAAAAATACTTAGATTGATTTTTTAATAAATACATGTATAGAAAACACGCAGATTAGTACAAATAACCATAATCATTAATAGAAATCCTTGTCGTGCCAGGAATTTAACCCTACAAACAGGAAGTAAGGCGTATGCTATACATGTCGATAGAGGAAGGACATGTCTATACGGGAAATTCCATTAGGGGTGAGCTGTCTGCTTATTTGCTATTCCAATTACACATTCGTAAAAAAACAAATAAATATACTTGTAAGCGACGCTACATATATATAATTTATTATATACTACCGACCCGTCGATGCGTTACAAATCTTTGAATTTTTCAGCCTTATTCTATACTATAACATGCATTTATTATACATATAAACATTCCTCTTGAATCACTCTATCTACTGCTGTAAACTATATTAATATCCGTTGCGTAGTTTTAAAGATTTAAGCATACATAGCGCCGGACAGACAGTGACAGCGACTTCGTTTTATACTATGTAATAATGATGAACATTCCTATGTACCTTTTAAGATATACATTTAGTTAGGTAATTTATTCTATTGTTTCCAACTGTATATTTTAACACCGTGTAATATTTAATTACCTATTTATTATTTTTATTAAAGGTAGGTATATCTATGTGCAATGACTCGCAGAGTCGCAGTACTGTCCGAATAGCCTCCACTAAAGTATTGCTTAGTAGCTTCCCACCAACGATCGCGAACGCGGCTTGTTGTAAATCTTAGTTTAGTTGTACTAGCCCTTTAATTTTCATCCCTTATAATACTAGTAATTCCAGAGAAGGTCTTAGTAGGTATCAAGAGAGAATGGTCAGCGTTACCATAGTGTATGAGGCAGTGGGCGATGGAAGGCAAAGTTACGCGGCCGATGGGCGGGTCTTGTGGCACGCGACGCGCCCGTTAATGAGTTGGGTGGTCCAAGATTCATACACAAACAGATGCGTGAGTAGGTATAATATTAATTGTACACAATTTTTTACGGCCTCGGTAGTCTGACGGTTTAGCACGCCGCTTTACTTTCAATGGCCACGGGTTCATTTTCTTGCACGGTGCAAATATTTGTATTCAGGTGTGTAATTATTGTATGATTGTTTCCAAAACATTGTGTATGTATTTCCAAAAATTACCCATTACTCAAGCTTAGGACTAGATGGTGCTGTACACACTTTATTGAACATGCCTCTCCATAGAAAGCTACATTATCAGCTAGTAACATGGTCTGTGACAGTTTTATTGACATCATGTTGACATTCCGAAAAGTGGTAAACAGAAAAGCTAATTAATCTAAAAAGCAAATTTAGCACTTTCTATTTTTAAATACTTCCGTACATAAACTACATATGTTGGTATAATAAATACCCCTCTACACTTCGTACAAAGTTGGCCGTATGGATTCATCTGTCTAATCTATTCCTGTCGCCACGTTGCTTGCTTAGCATACTGTGCTTCGAATTAAAATATAACTGTGAAATTATAAGGAGGCAAAGCAACATAGTAACCTAGCCATGAGCCAAATGTCGAGTCATGAGAGATCTGCAGTGTCTGCTGTTCTTGTGTTTGCCATTTTCCACCAGGATTCCAGTTACATTCAGTTCTACTGCATTTTCAGTTCAGAACTAAAAAGGCAAAGTAACCTCTCAGATGGCAACTAATGAATGTAGGCAATAACCTCCTGCACGTGGCTGACCCTTCTGACTTTTTCCTTTAAACTCTACACCCGAAGTTGAGTTTTGGGTCCACTCTCGAGTCTACAGATATTTATCTGGCCGCGGCCCGACTTTTTTAATATAAATGTTCTTTGTTCGTGACGGGAGAAAGTTTTAATGAAAATTCAAATAAGGACAACTTTTAACCTTTTGTTTTTACGCTTTTTTTGTTGGGCACGAATTGTTTTTGTTGTTTCAAGTAAAATACGTTTAGGTACCTACATTCTAATTTATATGACATACTGTAGGTATACGTATAATATGAAGTCGTCATTGCTGTTATTATTCTTATGTGCTCCTGCATGTGACCGTAATTGTATCGATGAATAGGTACCTACTACATAACGTAAGCATTTTTTACAGATTTTATTATATTATAAACTGTCCATAAAAATATATAAAAACTCTCTACTTCGCAGTAGTAGTTATAAAATTACACCTGAATTAAACGATAGTCTAAATGACTGGACTACCTTCGACTTCCACTGGTCGTTCGACAGCGCCTACCATTAGTGCAAGTCATTGCAAAGTACCCTTCCATCATCATTCTTAAAAAACCCTATATTTACTATGTCATTGTTAGAGAAGAAATATTGTATGTACTGTGTCTCTTGTTACAAAAAATGGTAAATTAAGGTTTATTTTTTTAACGCATAAAATGAAAGTACCAAACAACCAATTACTCATTCCCTCCTCGTAATTCAACATGCCGAGCACTCGTCTCTGTAGAGAGTTTCTCCCTAATGAGACTACATTTAAGTAGGTACTATTTACACGGAACCACTGGACCTGTTCGCAAACAAACCCTTTTAAACATAGAAACGTCAATATGAACGGAGAGAGACTACTAACGGATACGCCACCAAGTAAACCAATATGGTCCTACTTAGGGATGTAACATAAAACACTCGCATACTAATTAATCGATTGTTTTTGTTAACAAATTGATCGATTAAATGAAATAATTTATTTTTACGATTATTTTTTATGTAATCTGAATGGCAGACAGTGATGGTAAGTGGTAATCATCTCCTGCAAACACCACGAATATGCATGATTATGTTAAGCCCGTGACTCATGCGTTGCCAGACCGATACATTGCCAGAGATGCGTTGTCATGCCTCTCGTCCTGGAATTTCATTATCTAATATGAACTGCAACCTAAACACATCTTAATAATCATTCATTTGTGGGAAAATGACAGAGACTGGAGTCCCCAAAAAGACGACATTTTATAATACATTTTCGGGTAAATTAATTTATTATATTGACTTTTTATATGTTTTTAGGTCACCTAGACTCAAACTTCGTAACATACCTATATAATATTAGACCATACATTCGGAAATAATATGGGAAAAATACAATTATTTACTTAATATATTTGTTAGAATATTAAAAATCTATTAATTTATTCGATTTATTAGGTATACATTTTTATTATTTTTTAAATTAAAATTTTTGCACATCCCTACTAATGCAATCATTGGAAAATTTGTGATATGCGAGTGTTTGTTTCTGAATCACGTCACAATGGAATAGAATGAAATTTTGTACAGCGTACTACTGTATGTATCTATTATAGTATCTAGTACTGTGGGATATATTTCTATTTCAATATGACATGATCTATTCCGTGCACTAGTCACCAAACAGTAGTCACGTGTCGAACTTAATTTACATATAACCTAACTTCTTTAAACTTTAAATAAAATAGAATAAAGCTACCCCTACTACGAATAAGTCTACGAATATGTCTTATATGTTCATTCTGAATAAGCTTTTGCGAGAATGTATCGAAATTCATTCAGTCATTTAAAGTACAAATACAATTACAAACATCTTGAAATACTTCCCAGTTTTTTTATAATTAGTGTTTAGAAACCTACCTACATATTCTAAAATAAAGTATATAATAATTTTTATCATATCCTCTATACAGTGATAGAATAAAACAAATTATGAATTCATTTAAATCCCGAAAATTCTATTCCCATTTAAATATTTAAATGCATTAAAATTGTTCTTATTTTACAATTTAAGTCTTTGCAACCGAGGATTTATATTCGGCGGCCACTTCTCCCTACTCGAGAGACCCATAAATAACGCCACAGAGGTCTGGCCCCCGACTTTTCCATTGCCCGCTCCCCCTAAACCCCAACCCCCCTCAGCCCCCGGCCAAACCCCAAACGACTAAGGTTACATGACTGGGAAGATGAAAGAACACCCTCATATATCTTTTTCAAAGTGCGGACCGTTTGAGAATTTTAATTTTGGGGAAAAGGTCGAAGTTAACGCGATGGTTGGGTTTGGTTAATGGTCTTTTTGGCGTGTGTGTACAATATTATGTTACAGCGGGTATCTAATATATTGTTTATGGTTTTCTATAAATAATTACATTCCTACATAGAATTTTGTGGGTACTATATTATTGTACATTTTGTTAACATTTTATATAAGAAAGATTTTGATTATTAAATAATTAAGTATTTAGAAACATTTTGGACATATGCATAGGAATATTGGATTTAAATCATATCTGCATTTTTAAATTATCAATAACCAAGGTTATCAACATTATTACTAATTTCATATAAATTTTTACCATATAAATAATCTCAGGACAATTCACAGAGCGCCATCCAGACGCAAGTTAAGTTAGATAAAACTTGTCTTACGAATACCAAATAACTGATACAATGACATAGATATTTTTTTACCTAAATACATACAAAATATACATGAACATGAAAACACCCAGACCGACACATACAATCATACCCATGAGTACAAACGTTTGTACCGTGTGAAGAATCGAACTCGCGACCATCGGAAGTAAAGCGGTGTGCTAATCCGTTATACCACTGAGGCTGTCAGATATCTGTTATTTTCTGAAATTTACAATAAATTTTGTTATAATTTAAAAACTATTATAGTACTTTTTTACATCGTACATACTACTACATATTATATCTACATGCTGCCTGAATGACGTTCACTAAAATTATTTCACAAAACATTTTTCATGAAATCCACTTGATCCACACATTTATATACAACTAGAGTCAACAAAAACATCATAAATAGTGAAATACGACGAAAGACATGTCCATGCCCGTGGCTGTAATAAAAAAAATCCACCGTAAGCCTGTCCATATAAAGTACGCACACTTCACTAAAAATATAATGCCGTGGTACAAACTATAAGAGTATGGAGGTTTCACAATACACCTACACTCTCAATGGTAGATTAGGACTGATAATTTTAGACCTGAAATGTAGTGAGTGTGTTTGTGACCACACTTTCTAATTGTTTTCCTGGTAAATAATGTTATAAAATTAATACGGTGTAGGAATAAATACTCACTATGTACCAACTTTATGAACCAACGAACTGTATTAATTATTTAATTTAGTTTTGTCCCTGTTTACCTACGAAATTTCTGATTTATATACATATAGATATTTAACTACATTTGCTTGCAATTTCATTCTGAGAACCGAAATATATTGGTTGACTAGAATTAAATGTAGTACGTGTGTGGCTGTAACTCAAATATTATTATACATATGCCAACTTGTCTGATGAAATTATGTCCATTTTAACAATAATATTTGTATTCAACATAGCAAGGACTAAGACCTTTGCTATTATTTAGATTTCCTCAGATTAATTATTTAAACTATATACATAATTAGTAAGTATATTAGTCTCTACATTAAATATTCAAAGAAGGCAATTTATAATACTAAGAAACGTTTTAATTAATTTGAATGCGGATCTCAATTTTTTGTTCTAAAAATTTTTCCGTAACATTCAAATATTTGTTTCATTCCAATAAGCACACAAACAAAAAAGTTTTAACTATTGTCCTTCTGAATACTACAGGTACCGAGCCCTGCAGAAGAAAGCATAGAGAGAGCATAGAGAGAGTGACATACTTCTTAGCATTCCATGGATTCACCGTACGGGTCTATCGTGTCACAGAGAGGGAAACTTTATACGTAAATCTTCAAAATTAAAGTATCATTATTAGTTGGATGATCTATACGAATACTAATAATATAAATGCAAAACTGTATTCTCTTATAACTTGGGCCACACGTCACGGCGTGATGTCGCACACAATCCCTCATTAAAATGACACGAGCACGCACAACGATTACCGAGATAATTTGTATGAACCTAACGTTGGATCACCGCCAGTGTGAAAAGGCCTTACTTATTTATCGCCATTTACTTTAGCTGCCCACGCAACTTGCTAATTCACTTGCCTTTGCATTACTTTTTTTATGTAACTGGAAGCCTAATCTGATGGCCAACATGCAGAGAACTACGGATATCACGTCATCATATAACACCCGACCCATAGTCAACCTTATGCGTTGCCATACCGTAGGACTAAGATGTAGAAAACAGAAATTAATTTAAGTACATAATAAACAGAGTATATAAATAAATATATGAGTACATTTACAAATTAACAAGAGTGTAATTATTAATTATTATAATAATACGTGAAGGAAAGACTTTGTACCCCTTTTTACAAAAATTGCTCTGACTCGACTCTGAGGAGTATGAAATTTTGCACAAATATAGTTTATATAGATAGATAAGGAGTGCAGAGTGATAACATATATAATTTTAATTATACATAAGAAATACGTTCAATCAATAAAAACAATACACACACGCATAGCATTTGATAATAGAACCTTAATAATGTTCAAACATATAATTTAAATTAGTTATGATCGAATTTCAGCCAAGAGCTTATAAAAAATGCATAAGTACATAATTTACGTGTTAAATTAATTAGAGTGCAATTATTAATTCATCTCATTAATTATATACAGATTAGCTACAAAATTTTATACATTTACATTGCCAATCGTTTATTATTTCGAAGGCAGCTATTAATTCACTAGTAAATAAGCAACAGAAAGTTAATTAAAGTAAATTTTCTATAGACGTTTGAGATGTATGTCTCTAATATATCAGTGACCAATCAGTTTGATTTCTAATTTGTATATCGGTTGACAGATTCCTATTCCTATTATATAAAAGAAGCTTATATAATATAAAACTATATATAGACCTTACGAATTCAGTTCATATACTTAAAAAGAACATAATTTAATATGAAAGCAGCATTATCCAAAGTGAGTTCACGCATGGAATATCTTATGAAAGAATATATAATGCGTAGCGTAAAGGGATAATTGATATAAATATCGCAGCGAGTGTTCGCCGGAGGCTTTGTCAGTAAACAAAAGGAATGATAAACAAGGGATCTGGTGCGATGACGGGTTTTGTGAAATACCTGACGGCTGCGGGGGATAATATGCTAATTATAACAAAGGCACGGTACACCGCCCAAAGTATTTGGAATAAAGCCTGAAGATTTTTTCATCGACCTATGAATATTAATATTGAAGAGTAGGTACTTAATCTACTGTTTGAAAACGCATTAGCCATTAGGTACTATTTAAAATAAAATAAAAATTTCAAATATGGAACGTCGAAATTAGAGCAGCCATTTTGTTTTTTTTCTTTTTATTGACTTACGTCACTTAATGGGAAAACATTTATTATAACTTTATAATATTTTTTAAGAATTAATAAGCAATTAATAGATTCAATTTTGATTCATACCTACTTCATTTTTATTCCATCTTCATTGTATTTTTCACTACTAGTGCTTCGCCAGCTTATATCGTTTACGTATTTGCATTGGAATACACCCGTTTACGTAAACAGTATTTTTTTATTAGATAAATATGGATATTCATCTAATAAAATAAATATTATACATTTCTAAGTAGCATATGTACCTAATATGTAACGTTTATGAAAATATACCGATATTATATTATATAAAATAAGAATATTATATAAAATAATATATATCAATTTGAAATGTAAACGTAAAGCATTACATAAATAATAATGAATGATTCCGAATGATTGAAGGTATAAATTTATTGGGAATAATATTGTGCAAGCGAGGTGATTATGTCAAATATTGTTTGGTAATATTTCTGTTTAATTTAATGAAATGTGCATGTATTTTAAATATCAATTGAAGTATATAATTTATACCTACTGATTATTAGAATACATATTTTAGTTTAGGTACCTACATATGTACAGGTTTTAATTTAACTTCCAATTCTAAGGCTTAACTTATTAAATAGAAAAGATGATTATAATGAATGAATGAATATAAAAAAGATGATAAAGGAGGCATGATTTTTTTTTTAATAGAAAATGTAATGAAATTCCACTTCAAGAAAATTAGTTAGACGGGTCAGACATTAATAACACTTCACAAAATTAAATTATTCTCGACCGCCGGGAGTAGATAATTATTACGGTATGAAAATCGCTTTGAATAAGGACTGATGAATTATAAAAAAATATAATGACGTTTGTAGCAGCGTCAAAATATCGGAAGCTCACGAATAATACCGATCATCTTCAATATGAACATTATACATACATACATATAAATTTGCCATTGAATAAAGTTTAAAATAAATTCCTTATTTAATTTAAATATGGAGATTTTAGAATGCCGAATGCAGATCTCAATCTCACCTACAACCTCTAGAATGGCAATGCATAAGCGATGGTAACACGGTTTTCACATGACGTCGTGATATCCGTAGGTTGTTCATGTATATAGGTTATCGCTTAATATCAGGTGGGCCCTCAGCTTTTTTGTCGTTCTAATTACGTAAAAAATACAGACAAAGTCGCGGATAATAACTAGTAAGCTATAATTAAGTTCTGTTCGTATTCTTAATGAGGTGGCGGTACTATTTCAATTTGGCGCAGCTGCACAGCTTTTTGTCCAGATGGACATGTCACTGTCGTAGAATTGCTTAGTCTGTTGCCGAGGACCGTAATTAATTTATCTGTGTATTTCTCGTTTTATAGCTAGCTAGCGATACACTTCGGCTTCTCACGTCTCTGTGTAATATATGATGGAGGTTTTACATCGATGTATTACACATATAAACTTTGAATCTTCCGAAAGAAATTCTAAATATTATAATGAAAAATGTATTAAAATTCGTTACGTGGTTTAGAAGGAGTAAGAGCAAGGAATATAGATTTAAACTACGACTTAACTTTTTATTATTCACTGGCTGTTATCCGCGTCTTTGTCCACAAATAATTTCACTCCTATTTTTAACAAAATTTTAAATAATAATTAGTATATGTCTATATCTGGGATAGTCATAGATATAGGGTTTTAAATTGCTATTTAAGAAATTTTAACTTCCATTCTATTTACTTATGAGTTTCTATTATTTATATATTCATAATAATATTATAAATGCTAAAGATAAAGCTGTTTGGCTGTTTGTTACCTTATTACGCCCGTTATAATCTAATGTATAATCTATGTATGTTCACACTAAATTTATTAGGACACAGGTTTTTACATATTTGGCGTGAATATAGATTGTAATCCAAAAACAAACAAAGCTCTTTTTAACTAAAAAAGGAAACAAAGTCGCAATTAAAAGTTAATAAAATATAACTACATTTAGCATTAATTCCGCTGTGCTAAATTCAATATAAAATTAGCCACAATTCTATCTTAAATATCACTAAATAATAACCGTTGATACTCTTCATTGTGTAATAAATAATTCTTGTGTTTCGAATGGTTACCTCGCTATTTATATCGCCCTGTTATTGCCCATTGATCTGTTATGATATTTAAGGCAATAGTATTATACCTTCACGACTGATATGCTAGATGTGGTAGTCAGAGGCATTATCAAATATCAACATACTAGAGAACACAACATTTGGTATGTATTTGGTATGCCTATATTTTATGGGGTATTTTCCTTTAATATGATAATTGTTATACGTCCTGACTTTGCTTGGGTTGAGCTATTTACATAGATAATAATCAGGAATAAATGTGAAAAACTATTTGGATTAATAAAGTAACCTTTCTATATATATTATTTTCCATTTTCAGGATAATCGAACTAACTTCTGGAGTCAAAGAACATTACCTGAGGTAGATAATACGAGACATAAGATGAAGAAAGCGTATAACTATCATTTTAAGATAAAATTTAATATAAAAGATAAGAATCCATTACGACATAAAAGAAGTCAAAATAATATTGTCCTAACCAGGATAGAGATGTACGAGAGTGCGTTTTTAAGTTCGCGGAATGAGAGGATTGTCAGGGGGTGATTAGGCTCATTGGAATCATAACATATTCAGTAACTCATAATTAGTATAAATACAAGGTTTCATTGTTATTAGACTATTAGTTTTTGAGTCACGTATATAACGTACAGTACTATGACGATGTCAGGGAAAGCTGTTTGTTCCGGCAGTAGTTTTTTTTTTTCGGACTACTCTAATGCTTGTTTATGGGGCCAGATGGCACTCCAAACCCGCAAGGACTTATGGAGCGGCTGAAGGCCAACTCCTGCCCGACGGATACGACACAGATCGATCCCCGTTTGAATTGGACTCGATCGACATTGTTCCGGCAGTCAGACTCAACAAAACAAAATATACTATTTTATTACAGTTTCAAAGACAGCGTTCCAGTCAAGCAGCTTGCTTTGTAACCAGTGTCTGTGTATAAGTTTGAAGAATATGACAGTGAAGTTAGAAGGTATTAGAAATTACCCTGTAACTCAAGTTACTTAAAAATTCCTCAGGTTAAACAATGCATGAACTGTACCACGCGTATCGCATGATGAAGTTATATCCCTATTTTTAACTTTCGCGTTTAGTACACATTATTAATAAACTTAAACGGATTTTAACACGAATAATTTTATGCTATTAATTAATTAAAAGATTGCACTAGCCGTGGTCACGAGCTGACTGGAGTAACAGGGACTGTCAATGTAAATAGGTGTCGGCAGGTGTTCAACTACCGTCATTACATTGTCCGACGAAAAATCGTGATACACAGTACTCACGGTACTCGCATTTATTAACCGATGCTACTGAACTTTGTTTGAATTTTTTAATTAATTAATAATAATAATAATAATAAAACTCTTTATCGTTCATAAAAGAAACAAATAATTACAAAAAGGAAATAAAAAAGAAGGATATGCAAACAAAAGGCGGCCTTATCGCTTAAAGCAATCTCTTACAGACAACCAGGGAGATAGAAGCATTGGGTAACGGAAAGGTAGGTGGTGGCGCACTATAAAAAGTTAGATATTATGTGAAAACTAAATACTAATTAATAAATCACTGTGTTCTTATATTTGGATTAAAACCCGTTTAACTATATTAATAATGAGGTAAGATCTATACTATATAGACTACTGTTACTACGTTCTACAAGAGAAAGAGTCAGCTCATTTACCATTCGTGGTGCACAAAAAGTCTCAATGAACTAGCTATATTCAAATTGAAATGCATTACGTAATTACCTAATCTCGGAAACTGAGAGGCAAAAACTTGGAACAAAAACAACTTAATACTCTCCGCCCTGTTACACCGCAAATGCATTTTGTTTATTACAAGCGCATGCTGCAAGACTCGCTTGGACGTAAGCTTATGCGCTTATTAAGCTAAGCTGAACTGAAAACTGGAAAGATCGGCCGGGATCCGTGTCCAGCTGTAGATTAGTTTATCAACTCGTCTGACGATCCTCTTGAATATTTTATATCTGAAACAAAGAAAAAGGACTTAATTAGCTTTTTGAAAACACCGATAGTACACCGATTTAAACCGCAAAGAATTAATCGCCCAGATTTTATCCAATCGATTCATTCTTTACCGAAATAATCTTTCATACCAAATTTATTAATCTTTAGCCATTTATATTTTTGACTCGTTGACTTCATATACTCCTGGATCACTTCATAATCATTATTGCCTTGCCTTACGTCTTTCTGGCTCGTTGCTTCCATCGTCTCCTGTATCACATTATAATCATAGTCTTGCCTTTTGTCTATTATTAAAATGGCATGGTATGTCATCTTCTCCTTTTATGTATGTCATTTTTCAAACCATCCAACCACCTTTTCTACGGTCATCCGTTTACAACCATTCACTTTCAAATTAAAAAACTTCTTTAATACATAGTCATCACTATTCCTTCCAGCATTAAATGCATTAATTGCAAACTCCTGCAAGATTTTCCTTTCTCCAATAGAAACTAAAAACAACCAACTCTTACAAATCTGTAGGATTAAGTATCTTTCATACCATTATGACTACTATGCTTAGATTTATGTATAATGTAGAATAGTAAAGTGGAAACAAAGCCAATGACAACAAGTTCCATATAAGTGGAATTCACATTTAGGTGTCGGGAATGCTTGACAGCTGAGGCCCGCGCCTGCACTGTGTCGACTGTTGCCCGCATACGGTAACAAACTACTAGATACGGCACCGTATTATTTTATATATTCATACATAAAATAATATAGTCTGACCGAGTTAGACTTTGTGCGAAGTCGTCTGCTTGCAATTATCATGTCGGTCGAGCTCACTACAATAAGGTGGGTAAAAATGTTAATAGAAGGAATAAGAGATACCACATGAACAAAGTCGCGGGCATCAGATAGTTTAGAATAAAATAATAGGAATAAAATTGAGCCACTATTAAAGCAAAGTAAAAACAGTATAGTGGCTTTAAGTAATCTATGGTGGATGATTAAAAAGTGATTGTATATATAATATAATTAATTGATATGTAAAGTGATAATAATTCTACAAATTTTTTAGTCTCGACAACGGCTGGACCGTTTTGGCTAATTTTGATTTTTAAATATTTGTAGAACTCTAAGAACTATAAAAGAATATGAAGAAATTGCATGGAAAATAGTAAAAACAATATTTATAAATGGTCATATCAGTCAAACGCACCTTATGTTCAGAAATTTATTGTATAACTAAATTTAAAAAATCCTTTGACATGTTATTTAATTCTGAGACACAACCACGCATGCTTGCCCCGCCCCCGGCTTGATCCTAGTGCTCGTCGTAATAAATATATATGCTTTATTATATTTAGATTATAATATAGGTACTTAAAAAAAGCATGCTTATTGTAGTATTAAACGATGTACATACCTAATCTGTATAATTATATTATAATTTTTAAACATCTATCATGTGTCTATCTGTTTCCATTCATTCAGTACCAAATGGCTATCTATTATCTCAAAACAGCAAACGAAGTCGAAGGGCAGAAGCTAGTAGAAGTTATAATTGGAATTTAACATAAATAAAAAAACATGGCCGTGTCTAAACATTACTAACACGCGTCACCTAAGCTTTTAGACTTGCACATCGAGCTTCTAAACTTTAAGCTCTCTCATATATAATTCTAAAGCAAGCTTTTGTACCGTGGGGAAATAGCCGAGAGTTATGTGTTTAATCATTTATCTGGCGGGCTCTAGTTAACCGAGACGGGTTAAATACAGAATGAAGAATATTTCGCGAACCAAATTAGCTTTGCTTATACTTAGATGTAACTTATTAATGTATGTACCTACTAAATGTAACTCGACAATTTTCCTGCATGACATCCATACTAATATTATACATGAAAAACAGTGTCTGTAAGGCTGGTTGTTACGTGTTGATGGTTAAACAACTAAATACCATCATTATGAATACTAAAATAATTGAAGATAATAATAATATTAATTATTATACTTTTGGGCAATAAAGCTTTTTTATAGGTACTATACCACTGATATAAATACTTAGATATATTTTTGTCAATACATATAAAACATAATGTACGTAGAAAACACTCAGACCGATACAAATAATCGTACTCATGAATACAAATGTTTGTATATTATACACATTGATTGTGGAATAAAAAGTATAATCCATCACATTTAAAATTAGTATTCTTATTGCTAAATAACACATATGTCTTACGAGCAACAGTGATAAAATTAAGAGTATATATTTACAGCTGTATATCCACTGAATATGACCATTATTTTACCGTGCAATGAACGTAACATATTGCTATATAGCATGAGAACGATTATGGATTATTAAAAAAAAAAAGCATATTTTTTTCTTAAAAATAATCCAGAAACACAAAAATTTTATACACGAAGTCACGGCTAAGTTAGAACTAGATGGCGCTGCGCTGTGTAAATTATTCTCGGTTATTATTATACATATATTCTACAATCGAGGTTACAGAATCCTACAATCGATGCCCATGGCGGGCATCGATTGTAGCATCATGAATATTACGTACCACGATAAATATAACTCTCACCAAATAACCACTAAACCAGGTCATTTATGTACCTTACTCAATCTTACTGGTTAATTACATAAAACCCTCCAAATTCGGAAAACATTCGTTTCGAAACCTCTCGAGCGAAACGGGCCTCGATTGAATCAATTTCAACTCGAAAATCTCATCTCACAGGGTCCGTCCCTAATTATGCCTGCGGAAGGACTAGGGTAGAAAAGAGACAAACATACAATTACATTTGCAAAAATGAAATCGCATCTTGCTATATAACATTCAACTCTATTTCTAGCGGCATAAGTTTATGAAAATATTACATGTGATTTTTGCGTGTGTTATGTAGAAATTTGTCGAGGTGTAATCGTCTGTTTCCAACAGGGTGGGGAAGGGATAAGGGTTTCCAAAATGGCCGCCGTAAGATTTTGTTCGGTTAGATTAATTAAATCTTTGTAATTTACGAGCGTCCAGCAGCTGTGTTTCTGACAGGGCTCTTCATAAATTAAAGGGGGTATTTCATGGTAAGTACATATGTACTTAGTGTAACTATAAGTGTAGGCCTACGGAATGGTTTTTTAATGTAATTGAAATGGCAACCAAGGTGCCCACATGATGGTATGCGGTAACCGTCGCCGATATATATGAACAGCACTACGGACCTCACGTTGTCATGTGACACCCGCGCTACAACTCATTGCCATTCTAGAGGACAAATGTCATGCTTCTTGCCTTATAATTTTTCGATCTGAACCTAATCTGCACTCTACAATCGAAATGCAGCTTAGAAAGCAAACTGCTTAGCGGCTGAAATACCACGTAAATAACTTTTTATAGTCTATTAGTCGGAATAAGGAAAGAGTAATTTTAAGAGATAGCGATGCTGTTGAAGATAGTGTATAGGCGACTTACCATCAGGTTGTTTAAAACTATTGCAT
The DNA here is from genome assembly GCF_030625045.1 of Achroia grisella. Classification (NCBI taxonomy): domain Eukaryota; kingdom Metazoa; phylum Arthropoda; class Insecta; order Lepidoptera; family Pyralidae; genus Achroia; species Achroia grisella. The sequence goes on along the minus strand of NW_026713028.1, from coordinate 2,076,379 downwards.
TAATTAAGTATTCAATTATAAGAGCCTAAAAAAACAGTGTTTTTTTAAATGAACTGTAATCTTGAAAACTTAATAGGTCTTAATACTGAAGCTAATAGGTCTATAATTTCACTGCCATGTCTCTAACTGCTATAACTCACCCTTTCAACCCCTCAGGCCGGAACTCAACTTGTAAAGCTATTTGACGATACATATAGGTGGGATAGAAAGTTCCTTAGTATGTATACATACTAGCTATGTACATATAATAAGGGATCTATCTATTCGACGACCTCGGTGGTGTAATGGTTTATCACACCGCCCTACTTCCGATGGTCGCGGGTTCGATTTCTCGCACGGCACAAACATTTGTATCCTGAGTATGATTTTTTGTATCGGTCTGGGTATTTTCTATGTATAATATGTATGTATTTACGAAAAATGTATCTATGTATTTGTATCAGCTTTAGCTAGCTTAACTTGGATCTAGATGGCGCTGTGTAAATTGTCATAAGATTATTATTATTATCTATTTCTAACAGATTTCATTACACACCTCTTCCATTAGAAAATAATCATATTCCCGTTTAGCTGTTGAAACAGTTTTGACTGTGCGTTTATACTCAGTCTGGACTAGCTTTATACGAGTATATACGACGTTAAGAGTCTAAAAATATATTTGAACCATTAAGCAATCTTATTCTGTCCAGCTTGAGGATTAATTAAAAAAAATATGACAAAATACTATCATCGTGCATATATTATATGCATAAATAATATTGATTAGATAAAATAGAATATAAAAAAATTAGATAATATTGTCTAACTACAGGTAACCTATGTATTATAAAATAATATATAAATGACAAATTCTCTTCGCGATAATCTCTAAATCTACTAAGATATATACAACAATACATTATTGGGGTATATTCATTAAAATTTTGTTGAAATTAATTGAAATATCCGTTTGAAACCAGAGCGTGTTCCCAAGTTTTTTCTCTAAACCAAAGGTATAGTTTTCAAATATTTATGTCAATTTTACTTAGTTTATATAAAAGATGAAAATTAATACTTAAATAACTATAAGTGTTTTAGTTTATGTAGTTTAATAATAATTATATTAAAATAATGTTACCTAATGGTCTGTACTAATGGTAAATAGTAAACGTCGCCTAATTTGTACACAGACACCGTCGCTATTTTATACTTTTAATATCACTCACGCGTTGTCATTCTAGTGACAATCTAGGCAACCTAAATGGTCTATAAAACAATTAATTATGATGTTAATAAAATACTCTAAACGCCATCAAAGATTCAGATACCGATGACCCTATAACGTTGGCTTTAAACCCAACGAGGACCAAGCAAACTCATCCAATTAAGAGGGTCGTCTGTATACCTAATGCCAACGGACATATACGAGTACCAACTCTTTTGAACTAACCTCGGTGGGCCCACGTAAAAAATTAGGGCATCCCCCACTCTCCCTAACCCTTCTCCTCCTTTTATAATCCCGTACCACCCTTATAACGCCCGGCGATAATTCACCCACCACGGACGGCCCTTGAGAAAAATAGCTCGGAAAACAGACAAGATTTAACTCGTTCTGTTTAAGCGGTATTATCGAGAGTAACGATAATAGAACGATATCATTCTTATTGGACTTGAATTTTCTTATAAGAGAGGAGTGTATTCTTACAAGATTTAATACCAATATAAGTAGTGTGTAATATTATGTTGTCTGTATAAGTAGTAAGTTAAATAACAGGATAGATAAAACTTATTAGATATAATAGATACTTGATAATGTTATTTAAAAAAATCTGCATTTTTATGAATTATGTTAGAGTTAGTTAGAGTAAGAGTTTTGTTACACACAAAATAATTATGGAGCTTTATAATATTTTTTTTTCAACATATATAACTCCTTGGGGATTTTGAATGATTAATTAAAAATATTATTATTATTCCGCTAGTTGACTTTATATTTATTGTCGAAATAGAATGTTTTAAATGAAATTAAATACTTTAATTTCTAAAGTTATTGCTATAAATCAATAGGCTTGATCTTATTAACTCGTCTATCATCTGAATAATGTGATTCTTAAACAGAATATACGAATGATAATCCAGCTAGAGTAATCAGAAGCATTATTATTTGTCAACATATTGGTAATTAAGACACATGATATTCCCACATTTAGCTAAATATGATTCAAAACTCAATGTATCAGGAATCGAGTTTACTAAACTTTGAAATAAAATAAGTAGATATACTTATCGTCCTACCAATATATAGGCAAATTAAATCTAATTAAAAAAATAATACCAGAAATGGGAGATAACGCAACAAGACCATCAATAGAAGAAATACAGTTATCCCCAATAAAATAATTTAATAATAAATAAATAAATAAATATTGTTAGTAAAAACTTTAATTACCAATACTGTTACAAAAAAATAATTAATCTTATATATTACCACTACAGAAATATGTCTTAATTTGTCATATGATATCTAGCAATGGCTATGGATTACTAATATTGTATTGTTATTTAATCAAATACATAAGTTTAGTTTCGCATATTTGGAATATATTATCAATATGATAATAAATAAATATTGCAATAACAATAATATTTTATGTTAGTGGGTAGTTTTTTTTTTCTTTCTTCAATGTATTGTGTATAGGAGAGAAATTATTAAAGGAGTCAATCGTTAGTTAAATTCCAGTTAGCGTAAATAAATAAAATAAAATGTTCGAACAAGTAATAAATTAAAAACAATAAATAAATAAGAGCCAACTGACAAAGACTGTTATCGGCAAAAATTTCAGTAAATATATCGATGCTAAACTTTGAAATAAAATAAGTAGATATACTTATCGTCCTACCAATATATAGGCAAATTAAATCTAATTAAAAAAATAATACCAGAAATGGGAGATAACGCAGAGCGCCATCAGCGTTATCCCCAGCGAAGCTGCGGTAAACAGTTGATATTTTACAACCATTCTTTAATGTATTGTGTATGGGAGAAGGGATCGTTAGTTAAATTCCAGTTAGCTAAATAATGTTTTGAAATGTATGTATATCAAATACCGTTCCTCTAAATAATGTCTTGAAAAGTTAGAACCCTTACACGCTTTGTCGTTAATCTACGCAAATGTAGCGCCGTAATCAGGAGGGCCCTCTGAGCCTACATATTATGCCGTTTGATGTTTTAACCTACGGCATCTCTAACTAAAATTGTTTATTAATGTCAAATAAAAAAAAAAGAAATATACATACATTTAACCTTAAAAATTTATACATATTATATTATAATTATTTTTATACATACCATTAAAATTTAATCAAGACGATCTAACTATACTAAATTTCAAATATTGTCAATTTGAGATTAATAGTTTCTAGAATAAAGCTAGAAATTACTCTTGTGATCTGTGTGATTGTCTACGATTCGAATGAGTTACCCGAGTCCGAATACCACTGTTGGGAATACAGATAAAAACAAAAAACTTACATACAAATGTTTGTATGTAAGTTTTTTATTTTTATCTATACTAAATTTCAAATCTTGTCGATTGGAGATTAATAGTTTCTAGAATAAAGCTAAGTTAGAAATTACTCTTGTGATGAGTCTACGTCTTGGGATAACTAAATAAAAAACATACATACAAATGTTTGTCTGTAAGTTTTTTATTTTTATCTGTGTCCATCCTGCAATCAGTCGAAGACTATGAACAGATTTGGTAAAAGTTATATCGCGGATAGAATGTGATTCCCAGCGGAATCGTCTCTTTAGGTGGTCCTGAATAGTCATCGTGTTCCAGTGGTATTTATTTAAATAGATATCAAAATCTGTTCAGTAGTTTCAAAGGTGCTTCATCATCATCATTTCAGCCCGGAAAACGTCCACTGTTTCAACAGTGCTAATATTAGATTTATTTGAATAAACTTTATATCTATCTATTTAATAGACAGATAAGGTCACATCTATTACGTTCCATTTAATGTTAGTGTCTGAATCCTGAAAGAATTATTAATATCGGTACAAAATAACCAAAGATATCTCTTAACAATATTACTCATATATACAATAATTGAATTCACAATCGCCTCTTAGGATCGTTGGAAAAAAGCTACGCACTTGTGTTACCTAGGTACCAATCAGCTCGACGAGCAAGGTGAGGGTTATCGAAGATGTCAGGTGTCGACATCAGGCCCCTCATTGCAGACACCCTCCTCAATCGTGGACCGTTCAATTGGAGCACCACAATTAATTAATCAATCTTGTGCCTACGTCTAAATGGCCACGCCGATTAATGTGTTTGTGTCTAATAGCTTAAATGAAAATGGCATTATTAAGTCCCACTGAAGGCCTTATTACACGATTGTAGAACTTTTATATTGTACTAGCTGATCCTGTGACTTCGTGCGCGTAAGTAGTACTACTTGTAGCAACTATTGAAAATAATAATAATAATAATAATAAAACCCCTGGACAATTCACACACCGACTATCACAAGGTAAGCAGAGCTTGTGTTATGGGACAACTGATATAATAACTTTACAAAGAAAATGTATAAAAAAAACACTCAGACTGATACAAATAGTCATACTCATGAATACTAATTTTGTACCGTACGAGGAATCGAACCCGCGAACATCAGAAGTAAAGCGGTTGACCACCTAGGCAGACGATCGTAATAATATCATACATACACATACACATCCAATAATAACCATATTCTAAGTATTTCCCTCAATTTCACACACACAAATAGACATTACGCAATTTAACAAAACAAAAAAAAAATTAAAACTGACTAAAAAAAATTATATAACAATGTGCAATAGGTGTATAATAAATACAAACAAATATACTAATAAAAGCACTCGAGATTAATTAAACAAAAGAACAGAAGAGAAACTGTAGTTTGAGGTCTCTTATTAATAATCCTTCTTTCTTCTAAGCTACTTCTTACTGATATTATACATGAGAAAAATTGTGAGTAAGAATGGATGAATGGATGAATAGTATTTGTTACTGTTTTATGCAAAAACTATTGGACAGATTTTGGATGAAACTTTACAGTAGTATAGCTTATACATCAGAATAGTACATACGCTATATTATTATATTATTGATCAAAAATTATAGACATATATCGAATCATTGCAGGATTAACATAGAGCAAGTGCAGTGTTTTGGGACTCGATGGCGCTATTTTTCCAGAATTAAATTATTATTATTTTCATATGGAGAACAATATATTTTTTTTCCTTTTAATTTGTTTATTATTCTATATTTAAAAAGGTATACATTATAGAAATTAAATTGTTAAATATCTATATTTGAGTACTACTTACATTATCTGTGAGTAGTTAACATAATTTTATATATCTTTAGTTATTTAATTTTTTATAATATTCTGCTCTAATTATTATTGTTTTAGAAACAAAACGCAAATGAAAAACACAGCTTTTAGAGTTGCTTTCACCATATTCTTTATTCACAAAGAATATACTGAATGCTTATGGAGTGCTGTGCTAACGGAAAATGGCCCTAGAGAGCCATTAGTTGCGTCAAAGCAAAGAATGTGGATGGCAATTGTTTTAAAAAAATGCACATCATAGTGTTTTTCAAACATTTCTCAACTGTAACGGTGTTACGTGAGGGAGGGGGTTGTTTAAAAAATAAAAAAGGAAATGTGAACCAACTACTGCTATATTTTTTTTTATTTTTATTTATTAAAACTTTAATGCACAGATACACAAATAAAGGTGCACATGGCGGACTTAACCCTAGAGGCATTTTCTTCCAGTCAACCATAGGGCAAACAGAGATTCATGTGGGCGGTGCATTATGATTAACATGTAATACATAATACTTACATAACTTAATAATATATATACATACATACCAATACATATACATACAAATTAACAATGAAAATTAAATGGTATTGAAATTTGGAATAAAAGGAATTACTCTAGTTCAAGGAAAGGTGTTTACGTAATTTTGATTTCAATGAGAATTTAGAAGCGCTAGATTTAATGTCAAGGAGTAACTCATTCCAATGTTTGATGGCTTGTAATGTGAAAGATTTTGAAACGAAGCTCGTACGATGAGCTGGAACGTGGAGAAGTAAATTCCTAGACGGACGAAGGTTGCGAAAGGAAATGTCCCCATGAAAAAGATATCTGGTATTATCTTATATAATATGGTAGTATTTTATACTCGGGAGCGTTAGGATGGTGTAGTAAAGAATAAAGAGTACACAAGAGACGAACAATTCTGCGTTGGCGGATTGGAAGCCAGCTATATATATTGGGCTTGTAAATATAATTATGGAAATACGGTTTCTAGGAAGAAATAATATAATTTTATGTACAAAAGTAAATCCGTTAACTGAACAATCACAATTATATATAACATCTTTCTATATTAAATAATGGGTAAAAAACATAAATAATATATAAAAACTACTTGTACAGGTACTAGTTTTGTGCCATATTCTGATGTTATAAGCTATATTACTGTAAAGTTGATATCAAAATCCGTTCAGTAGTTTTCATGTGAAAGAGTAACAAACATCCATCCATACCTACTCACAAACTTTCGCGTTTAAAATACTAGTAAGATAGGTACCATGTGTGACATGACAACGTGATATCCGAAGTGCTGTATGGTATTCTGTAAGCGATTTATCGCATATATATTTTTAAGGAGCAAGAAGTAAGTTACTTCTTGCTCATTCTTCTTGTGATGAATCTGGGTTACAAATGAGTGGAAAATTAAAAAATATGACTATTCAAAAGTGCTTGTATTGAATTTATTTGAATAAATATTATTTCTACTTTTATTTCAACTCAATTCATTCATCGCTTCACTGAAGGCACTCGTATCTACTTGTCAAATATAAAGATTCTAATGAGCTATCGAGTTTACCTATATTTCTAAAAAATCACCAGTGCTGGTTTAACTCCATCCCGCTCTCTGCACTGTCATGTGTGGCACTGCAGTCGCTGTCGAGTTGTATAAAATAGCAATGTACAGTGTTCATGACTATAAGCAATGGTTATCACATATCATCAAGTCGGCCGTAACATTGTTTGTCCATCCAATTACATAAATAAAACACACATTTAAAGAGCTAAATACATATGTATTAATAGGTAGGTAGAAGTCAAGAGTCGTTTCGTTTCGGCGAATGTATTAGCCGGACCTTTGTTTACGCTATCCAGCAAATTACAAACGAAAACCCTTCATCCTTTCACATACAAAAAACGTTGATTATCATCTCTGACGCAATTCCCAAAACGGAACCCCTTTTGTTATTGTCAAATTAGCCAATCCTCAAGATAACAAAAACATCCCTTTATACGAAGGGACAAAAGCCTTTTTTATTGACGAGCTAAATTTATTCAGGGTGGGTTTAACTATCTTTCGTATATAATCCGGAGAGGTTGGGGAGGAATGGTATTTTTGCGTCGTTAGAACTGGTTCGTAGTGAACATAATATTACCCGCGACGATGTCTGCTTTTATAGAAGTAAAAGATAGCTAATGTTTATTCTTATACATTAGATATATATATGCAAAAACAATTCAGTTCAATGTTTTTCTCTCTATTCAATTCAAACATTAATTTCTCTCTATTACTAGCGTGTAATAGAGAGAAATTGTTTGTTAAAAAAAAATATACACGGTTACTTTCGTTAAGCCATATTATCGTAATCAGCACACATGCAAGCAAACATACTTTCGCATTTATAATCTTAGTACTTTCCAATAAACTGAAATTAAACTTTGAAGGAATTTATCATTAATGAGCTTGTTCTAAAGTTGACTAATACACAATATTTAAGGGAAGAGAAACCTTAGTAACACTGTTAGTAAACATGACATTCTTTTTTGCCATGTTTTCATAGCTGTCTTGCTACTTGTCTAAATTATTTAAAATTTTACTAAAAATAGCTCAAGATTATTACAATATAATTGATATTAAAAGTAAATGGCTTCATTTATGTTTGTTTTTATCGATATATCAATTTATGTGTCCAATAATAAAATAAAATGTATTTCTTTTATAGAATAATATAGCACTGTAACAAGTATTCCTAAACCCGCTTCATAGATATCTTTTTAACAAAATATACCTATTTAAATTTCGAACGCCCCACGCAACCGCGTTTTATTGAAGACATAAAACCTTGCATTTCGCAATGAGGGTGGCCGGGGGCGAATTTAACTATCCTTGTATGTAAAGGGTGAGCGCGGGTACTGCGAGGTGTTTGGGGGGAGCGGGGATTAGAAGGGTTCGTCTTGCAAACGGCTCTGCGTGCCCGGCCGCGGCCGCTGGCGATTTGTCCCTAGCGTCCCCTGTCTACCCTTGTGTGTAATCTACTTAAAATACTTATACTTATTTGTCTTTGTTCATACGGAACATAGAGATTCATTACGTTGCAAGATCTTATCGTATTCATTCATATAGCTCCATATTTTGTACCATATAAAAACCAAGTATCTCAACCAAGAACAGTTTTTTTTTGTATACTCAAGAAGGCGAAGACCAATACGTAGATAAACTCCATAGATTATATAAACATGTAGGTAGACTATAGACATAGAAATCTGCGTGAGCACCTATGTCTCCTATATTTGCCGCCAGACTGCTTGCTATGTAAACTATATGTTAATGTTTTTATTACATTTTTCGTTGCTGCTCGGCTCCTATTAGTCACTATTAGTAACGTACTGTTATATAGCCTATAACCTTCCTCGATAAATTAGGATATCCAACAATATTTTCAAAATCGACTCAGTAGATCCGGTAATTACCCCCTACTAACTCACAAACTCACAAACTTTACCTCTTTATAATATTTTTCGAAGAGATGGTTATAAGGGACGAGGAAGGTCGCAAAAGAAATGGACGGACTATGTGAAAGATGACGTAGTAAGAAATGGAGTAAATAACGAGATGACAGCGAACAGGGATGAATGAAGGATAAAAACATATTATGATGATCCCAAATGAGGAAGAAACAGATGCTGAATATTTCTCGAAGGGTTTATAAATATCCATAAATAGAAGAATAAAATATTCATTCATAACAGCGTTATTTTAGTTTATTGGTATTCGACGACATTATAATGTATTCATACCATACAGTTGGTTGAATAAATGCATTTGTTCTCATTCATATTTTTCACCAAAAATATTTCAATTCTAGTTTTGTTTTTTCCATTATATCAAAGAATAACTAAATATACTCAATATTTAAATACTACAGGACAATAACGGGCTATACAGTTATTTTATTTTACATTCTCTTCATGACTGGGTTTAGATCAGCTACATCTAATCTAAATCCACTTACTATTGAAAATTCACAGACTGATCTAATAATATGTGAAGCAACACGAATGTATGAAATTTCTCACACTTATAGTTTATATAGAGAAGGAGTGCAGAATGGTATTTATTTTTTTAATTATGCGTATATAATACATTCAATCAATAACAAAAAGATTACACAATTTGCCATGTATTTGACACACACTTGCATATATACCATTTTTTATTATTAAAGTATATATCTTTGTTATTGGTAGTTCAAAAATCTTTTTATACTTTTGATAATGGTCTAATTTCGAGCACTAGTGTAATTATATAGCTTTTGTAAACACTATCTATTGACAATCTATAATAAAAGATACGAATCCACCAATTATTTTATTACCAGGTTAATCAATAAAATACTAAATTCTTCTTCTTATTCGATACGCTCATGACAGAACGACCGTGGTCATTATATGTATAGTGGGGTAAGAAACAAATGTCATATGCCTTACAACAGCTACTGACTGCCATTCTGTGGAGTAGAATGCCAACCACTGCTTTTTCTTTGGTCCATCGTATATATGATCGTCCAAGGACTAGTATATCTAATATCGTCAATCTAACCTGTATGACAAGCCGCTCTATGATTGCGTCGTTTCTTCGTTTGACCTGACCGAAGAAGTTAAAGATGCGTGTTAAGGATGCAGAATTCTTCAAGGTTGGAAACAGATTTAATCTAAATTCAGTCCATGATATCCGAAGCATTCTCACACACGATACATTGCTAGCAATGGGATTACTAACTATCCTTTATTACGAACTATCCTTGCCATCCCCCTATTAGGCTTAAAAGTTTACTAAAATGCACTTATAGTATTTCAGAGAAAGAGAGTTTAGAATTAATAAACAGTTTCATAGCAAATAGCTCAGTAGTATGTCCGAAGGCTGTCATTCTTAAGACAATCCAAAGAAGGCATTTACACACCTTCATTAACCATTAGAAACCCCTATTAGTACCAGTACAGTAATAAGTATTTTATTAAACAAAACCTAAAGTGTAAAACCGGGTGACATACTTTTCAATTACAATGCACATCGATTGCGTAGTAGTCGGTACAATATACTTACTATGAGTGTATATTATGAGTGTTTATTGTGAAAGTGGTAATGACATTGGAAATTAAAAGTCCAATGCGCGCGCCCCATTGACCGGCGAGCGCTCGCAACCGAAAAAAAACACAACACGCATTCCAATAAAAACGTTAAATTGCCGACACTGACATTATCCTATTACGTCATCATTTCATTCATGAAAACGATGCGAGAAAAAACAATCGCATCGGAACACGTGTTAAACTGCGCCATTAAACGGCGTGCGTCGAAAAATATTAATTATTAATTAACACGGCTGCTCTGAATTAAAATATTTTTATTGGCGCGAAAAAAGGGAAAAAGTCGGCAGTTAATTCGGTGGGCGCGATGGCATTGTTTGCGGGCCGCGTGCATAAAAACCCGTTACGGGACCGTTAAAAAAACAGAGACGAAACGGCGGGAAATAAAAAACAGAACCGCGTGGTGCACGGCGTGATTTAAAAATAAAAAACGCCGGACGTCCGTAATGAAATCGAAAGGCGGTTTCGTCGATAGCTATTGGAAAAAGGTAAAAGAAACGCGCCACTTTCACGCGTGAGAATTTTGGACTTTTTGGCATCGCGTGTGGTTTGGTTTGTACGGCCGAACACGGTACACTTATTAACATTTATATGACATCTCGATCACTTCTCACGGTTCTAACATTGACAAGGGGGGAGAACGGACTGGGGGGTTATTAGTAATGGAGAATAGGGGCCTCATTGAGTCAGGACCTCCAACATCCCAATGCCATAGTCACAATTGGTAAACTGATCTAACTTCATCCTACCATTCTTCATTATTGGTCTGCCAGCATCTACCTTTACTACTGATGTAAGATGGTGCTGTCTAAGGCTGATAACAATCTTAGAATAATTCACACATTGCCCTCGAGTCACAAACTAAGCAGAGCTCGTGTTATTGAATACCTAGATACAGTTTTTTTTGTAAATACATAGATAATATACATTGAAAACACCCAGATACAAACACTCATACTCATTAATACAAATATTTGTACCGTGCGAGATATCAATCGCGCGTCCATTGGAAGTAAGGCGATGTGCTAAACCGCTAGACCACCGAGGCCGCAATGATTCATTATCATAAAAAAATTGCTTAATATCTTCAGGAATATTAGATAGATGTCTATCTAATAATCCTAAAGAATTTACTTCATTAGGTACATAGTATAAAATAATGTCGCTGTCGCTGTCTGTCCGTCTCTATGTATGCTTAAATCTTTAAAATTACGCAACCAATTTTGAAGCGATTTTTTGAATAGATAGAGTGATTCAAGAATCAGGTATATATGTATAATACACGTATATCCGTGCAAAGCCGGGTGGGTAGCTAGTAATTAATAATATACAGTAATAAAAAGACGGCTGTAATTCCAAATAAGGTTCTCAGAGGAATTGTAATATAGTGACATTTTGAACACAACACTTGATGTGCCCATACGTAATTAACAATATTGAAATTCAACGTAATAGGAGGTGGGTGAGTTACCTACCTCTTCTTTCTCTGTCTTAATTTGATTTGATATGTCTTAATGACCGGAGTCTTAATTACAGTCAGAATAACGACTGCAATCAGACAATCAGGTACGAACCATCCCTCTGTTAAACATCTGGATACTCATAATTCAAATACTTGTCTACACTAGGATTGGAAACACTAAATATAAAAAACTAGCATCAAATGCTAGTTTTTTATATTTAGTGTTAGAAAATCCAGGACACTTCAGGTTAAAAACAAGATATAGATATCGAGTTGTAATAGTTAAATTAATATACCTGTACTCAAAATAAGTTAATGAAATTCAAGTAATTAAAATAATCCTATTTTTTAATAAAAGTATTTGAATAAACTTATTTTTCATATATTATAAATATAAACTAAGTTTTATAATTTAAAAACCCAGGACACTGCTTAATAAATACTTTGAACGTCCCAGAATAGATATCGATTGTATTTAGTTTAAAAATTCAAGTAATTAAAATAATCATATTTTTTAAAAAAAGATTTGAATAAACTACAAAAACTAAGACATGTCCTGGGAAAATAGGACTGTTGGCAACTCTCGCCCACTCTGACTGCTATCGGTACCTATTTCTTATTTAAAAGTCATTAAAAAATGAACTGTATTACAACAACAAAACATTATTAAATAGCTGGCAACGCTTTTATAACAGCCTATTAAAAGTTTATCTCCTTGAATTTTTTTCAAATAATCGCCTATTAATATTAATTAAAATACTAATTAACACGGGCCAGGGGGACAGCGGTAATTGCACGTTTTGGCTCGTATTTAAAAAGCTTAGAGCGCTCGCCCAAAAAATATTCTTGCTCCAAACACTCCATTCGTTATAATTTTCTACTAACTCTTAACGCTTAAAATTTTACGCGCCCAAAATTTTCGGTAGGTCGTTGAAACGGTTAATCCTTACTTTGTCTGTGTCCGTGAAAATGAGACAATTTATTACCAACTAGCCTTTATTCAAAGGCTTTCCGTGTACTTTAGGATTTATGTCTAAATTTCAACTGAGAATATTTCCACCTCTCTGTGCTGTGCTGCTTCTTATATATTTTTTCCTCTGTCATTCATTCAGTCTTCTTGACTGTAAGCGGATTCGTTGATAATAATCTAAATATATATAACTCAAAGGTGACTGACATAGTGATCTATCAACGCACAGCCCAAACCACTGGACGGGTCGGGCTGAAATTTGGCATGCAAGTAGATGTTATGACGTCATCATCACACATATTTAGGTTTACTATAGTAGTAGATACAAACGTCTGATGTAAATTAATACAAGTGGCTATAAATTTAACCCGTACTATCATCATCAGCATCATCATCTGCTTCTTCTTACCCATTTATTTGGGATCGGCATAATATGTAGAATACAGATACACACATAGTGAGAAATTACGTATCTAATGATTACTGTACGTAATTGGATGGAAAAGGGGAGGACGACCGAAAAAAAGATGGATGGATTGTGTGAAACATGATATGTATAGAAGGAGATTATGCTTTGGTATGATGGCCGATAGGGATCAATGGAAACGATAAGATACTGCGGCGACAACTAATAATAGGACTAAGGTAAGGCAATAATAATAATAGTTTATGTAGGTAATTGGAATAGCAATCAAGCTAACAGCCCACCTGATGGTAAATGGCATCCGTCGCTTATTCATTATCCTACGACGATAAGAAACAATCATACGGGCCTTTTGATTTTGATATCAAAACGGGGAACAACACTCAGTAGAGTTAATCTGTGTTAATTTTTTGTGTGTTTAAATTCAAATTCAAATTCAAATTCAAAAATCATTTATTCATGTAGGACATTTTAGCCGCCTATGAACGTCAAATTTTTACATTATAATTTTATTTTTTTCCCTACCGTCCAGTTCGGTATATAGATCCAATTGAGAAGAACTGGCAAGAAACTCAATTGAATTACTTTTTTTTTTTAAAGCCAGTTTATTTACAATGTATATTTATATAGGTGTCTATGTCTAACATTAAATGAAAATTCAGTGCATGCACACTCGTCATTCAAGTAATCGTTTAGTGAGTAATAGGCTTTGCTCAGTAAATATGATTTAACAGATGTTTTGAATTTATTTAAGGGTAATTCCAACATATCCTTTGGTATCTTATTGTAAATTTTTATACCTATTCCCATAAAAGACCTATTAACTTTTTCTAAACGATACTTGGGGACAGCAAGTTTGTCTTTAAATCTTGTATTAATATTATGAATATTGCTGTTTTTTGGAAATAAGTCAAGATTTTTATGAACATATAGGATATTTGAATATATAAATTGAGAAGCAACGGTGAGAATATGTTTGACATGGCAATAGAAAATAAAGCTTACCGCATTCCTAACAGTGAGGACCGACCGTATACATGAACATCATCGCAGACACGTTGCAGTTCTCGGCTTCGTACTCTCTTATTTCACTGAGATAAAGGTACCCACGCATACGAGTAAGTACAAAGTCTCCCCCAAACTTTGATTATATTACGCAATTCTTCAGTAATTCTAAGCTTTTAGAAATCGATAAGGTTTCAATAGTCCCTTGTTATTTGAAATCACAAAATAAGTAAATAAGTTTAATAATATATCATAAATTGTACTATTTCTAATTTTTACATCCCAATGGTCCAAGCATATTTCCCATCTGAAGTTTCTAGGCTAGCTGTTACCCTATACCTCAAACACCCAAGTACTTAAAAGTACTTTTATTCGAATTTGTTCAAATATCTTTTACCTTCACGTTCTCTTTTTACCTTTAGGTTTTATGCAACAATACGGGGTTTGTTTAACTCATTGCACGAAATTTAAAGTAAATAGCGTAGCATAATTGTACTTATCACCACACACCAGAAAGCTCGTAATGAAAATATGACAGAAAAAAAATGCAAAAGGAACTCATTATGCTTCAGCCGCGTCAGATACCTTTCCCTAAGCCCCTAATATAATAACCCTCCCACCGCCCGGGGTCATAACGACCCTCCCAAAATATTCTTTCAACAAATTCACCGTCCCTTCGGGACAAAAAAGAAAACGCTGCATCACGGTCATTTTTAATTTCGCCCCCTAACGACGCCATTGAAGGCATTTAGGGTCCGCCATTAGCCATCACTATCTGGTGCGTGCATCTTCCACGGTAAATGGACGGGAAAGGGCATGGAAGCTCGTGATGTTCCGAGGGTGATTATATCTTTGAATATTTTTTTTATGTGCCACGAATGGCAAACAAGCTAACGTCACACCTTATGGTAAGTGGTAGCTGTCGCCATTACATGAATAGCTCCACGGACATCACGTTAACGTGTGACGCCCGTTATAACACTCATGCGGTGGGACTTCGAAGCAATAAGATGTCATATTATAATTTGTAAGGTGGGAAAACGCAGTGATATTACAAGATAATCTTGCAGTGAAACGCCAGCAGCTGGCTGTTGAAATAGGAGGAATAGAGGTACTCACGCGGATGTCTTTTTAAAGAACCTATTTCGGTATAAAATTAATATATTGTTCCTTTTGTATAAAAAATAAATAATAAATATTCTGTAAGTAGGTATCATAAACAATAAAACCTTTTCATGACTGTTATACCCATAAATCTATGTAGAAGGTGAATTACGAAAACTTAGATTCACTAAAACCACAGATAATATAATATTTAAAAAATAGTTTGTATTATTCTAAGGTACAATTTATAGGTACGTGAGAATTTCTCTTTATATAGCTACGTCATTAAAAATTCATATTTAAGTGTTTAAATATATCAACAATTAACTTTTTATATATAGGAATTCATGTAAAATTGTAACTTCGTGGTCGTTTTCCGTCGTGACTACGCTATCTATTTATACCTAACTGTTAGCTGGTGGAGAAAGCTATACAGCAATAAGCTGGCTTTTCATACAATAAAGAATAAATAAATAAAGAAATAAGGAAATTCTCACTTACCTAGAATGACAAGTTTACATTAATATCTAAAATAATTATTGTAACCAAATTTTTTAAGCGTCTGAATTATAAAATTTGAAAATGTGTGATTAATGTATCCTGAAACATAACTCTGAAAGACGGTCGTATGAACAATATAAACTTTATCGTTTATTTTAGAACCCCAAAAAAGTCATATAAATAGCATCATGCTTGATCTAATTTTCCTATCACAACATCCAAATAGCTACGGACTGTTAACAAATCGAGTCGGCATAGAGTTTATTAATATTAATACAGTTACTCGTGATTTGCATTTCACCCCTTGCTCCCCGAATTTGGCGGACTCCACGCGGAAAAAAAACTCTAAAATGACGGACGTCTGGGTAAATGGCGCGAGAAAAATTAAGCTTGTCGTGTACACTGGCGAAATTAAGTGCACGGAACCCCGCTGTTAGGGATGTGATGAACAATATACTATTATGAAAAAAAAACAATTCATATTCAATAAAAAAAATCTCGGTATCTTATGTTACAAGAATATAATATAAGTAAAAACCGATTTAATTTGCATAGACGGTTTTTTCATCAGATCAAGTGGCCTAAAAAAATACTCTATCTGCAAAAAAACAAGCCCAAATGGCGTACTAAACATAAAGTAAAAGAAACATAAAACCAAGAGAACCACAAATCGATTACCTAAATATTTATATTATATACGTAGATATACTTAAAGGCCAATATGAAACAAAAAATAATCGATTAATTAATAATCAATTTTTTATATAAAACTTCACATCCCTATTCAGCAGATAGGCGCGGAGGCGGAATTTTTGCACGATTACTGCGACGTAATTGCGAAATTCTTTGCTTAATGAGTCCATTTTCTGTATGAGACTGCCTACTGCACGTTAATGAACACAGATAATATTCAAATTATATTTTACCGGTTTTTTTTTAATTTATTTTTTTACAGTTATATAACTGAGTAATATTAAACAACAATTATATATTCATTTTCTTATTTTTCATACACTTTTCAACGATTTAGCGACACTTGAAAAGATTAGCGTCTTATGCAATAAAAAATGTGTACTAATTCATATTTTATTCTTTAGGTATTTTATGCAAATACTAAATACTTAAAGAATAAAATCAATGAAAAGTATATGAAAAACAAGAAAAAACAAATACAATTGTTATTTATTATCGTATAGTCGTCAAGGAAGCCAACTAAGAAATACCATCATGAAAGTCAAGACCACTCTGTCAAAAGTGAATGACTAAAGAAGAGAAGTTTTAGTAAAATAATTTTCATACAAATGTTTTCTTCTTAGTTTTCATACATACATGATTCAACGATAAATTATTAGTATACGATGTTAATTATATTTGTCGTAGTTATAAAGTAATTACTTAAATTGTAAATTGGACAACAAAATTAATCATTGTGTTCTCATACTAATTTATAGTTTATCTATATATGTATAATAGATCGTCAATTTGAATCTTTATTCGATTAAATTTATATATATTATTTTACAATATTTCAGTAGAGGTTTTTTTCTTTTACCCCATGTTTTTCTAATCTATCTGTTGGAAACTATTTTATATGTCTTTTTTATCGTCTATATTTTTATAAATATTACATTGTTTTTATATGATATAAGTCAGTCATTATTACACAATATTCTACGACTATACCGGTGCCGTTTTATTTGCTCGTCGTCTTGATCCTTCACATTTTGGTCCTTCGAGCCGGATATTAATATCTTAACTATCAAGTAAATATTGATAATGTTTCTTAAACACTTCCTATTGTAAACACTTTGTTTTATATTTAAAATTTTTTTAAAAAAAGAAGCTGGTCGCTTGTAATTTGTTGTAGGTATTCTCTATTTCCTTACATTACAGGTAAGAAATAAAATTGTTGCTCCGCATGTAATAAAAAATATATTAAAAATGTATTATTTGTAAATTATATGATAAGTAGCATAAGATCATAGTCCCATGGAATGGTAACGTGTGAGTGATATCACGGGTCTCACAAATACTTGATGCCCGCGATACTATTCATATATAAATATATAGACGATATATATAGGTGCTATTTTTTAATGGTTGATAATGGAGTGGTGGATGCACCATTCCATTATCAACCATTAAAAAATATCGCATACTTTCTGTAACAAGATTTTTAAAACTCCAGAGTCAAGTTAAGTCAAGTCAAGTCTAGAGCATTAGTGTCTAAACAACACAAAACAGTTTAAAACAACTAAAAAAGTTTATTTGAATAAATGACTTTTTATTATATTCTATTCTAAGATTATTTTATTATATTAACCTACAGTACCTCACTCTCGCAAATCAAGTAAAACTCTACCCTATCCAATAGAGCTCGGTCACGATAGATAAATTAATGATGTTCCTCAATGCCTCATATAATGTTCAGTAAACGATCTTCAGTCGAACGGAGCCTAATGACTAGTAAACAGCGGGTGGGGGCGGGTATTTGGGAGCCGTACCTAAATGAGCCGCCGATTATTTGCGCCTAAACCGGTCCTGTTTGCCCGCACCTCCTCCACTAATTGATGCGAGCCCGCCCGAGCCCCGCTTTTTTACCAAGACCGTCGTAATGGGGCTCTTTCGAGTGAAATATCTTCTCGGTGTTTACCGAAGCCCCTTTTTCAGGGTGGGTTCGGGTAAACTGTACACATCTACATTAGGGTGTATTTGTTTGTTGTAGGGCTTTTTCGCATCGGTTAATTGTAACTTTACACTGGTTATTCCGGCCTATACCGTTATATGTAATATTAATTATTGTCCGCGACTTCGTCCATGTAGCCAGGATACATTTATGCACGTGGATAGGAAGTAGCATATATCTTTTTTCTTCTCCATGGTATATACTATGCACGATGTACAGAAAATTTCGTCCAATCTTCCGTTCTTATATTACTGAAACTACTAATATGTACTTACTAAGTAGAACCTTTATTTTATTCATAGTCGGAGTAATTTATTCAAATAAACAGGATATTTTCAAAAATATTCTAATCTTATTAAATTGCATTGCATCTCTATCGGGTAAAATTTCTTAATGGAGGGACACTACCTTCTTGCACTTAATTTAGATTCAGACACTATTCCATATCTACTCAAATAAATATTCCTTATAATAAATTTTCCTTTAAAACTATTGAAAAACAGAACTCTTAGTTTCATATAAAATAAAATATAAGCATATTAATCTGTAATTTTTTACTGTGACCTGTGTCGAATGTATTCTTTCTTATTTCTTTAAATTTGCCAATTTGTGACGAATAATATATTGTATGTTTATTTAGCGGTACCGCGTGGAGGTCGACCTTATTATTAGATTACCATATTAGTAGATATTCCATTGTACTAATTAACCCTTTTTCCCAATAATTTTATTATGCAAGTTCTTATTTACAAGGAAACTGTTGCATCTTGTTGCATAGGTACCTACCTACTCTAATTATAAATAATACAGACAAAACCGTGGCAAGTAGCTAGCTATATCATTAAACATATAATATACATGTATATATACGAACAATTTATATTACCAATTTTATTTTGGACTAGATGTTCACTCAACCTTCGTAAATCGAAGTTTTTTTTAATTTCTAGCGATTTAAAACAACGGTCCTGTTTACACAAGGGGCCGAAACGATATTTTGTGCCTGCCTTCCGTATAATTTGGGCCCCAAATTTACATGTGTCGACTTAACTCGCCCTTCCTGAGTAATTGATGACGCTTCGGAAATTATATTAGAGGGCCCTGCGGAAAACGGTCCTACTTATGACTGTAGGTATATTATCTACTATAAAATGTTTAGGAATATGTAGGAATTCAAATACAGTACACTTATTCGAGATGATTCTTAACTACAATTTATTAGATTTTTTTTATTTATGAGTTAATTAAAATTATTAATTTTATAATGTTTATATATTTATGTTACTAATATTCTTTCAAATTATATTATAAATTACTTAAATTATAAAAAAACATGTTGTATATTTTGAATAATTTTAGTGATTATTATATCTAACACAAATTACTGAAATAGCAAGCTAATATTAAGAGAATATAGCTAACCAAATAGTTGGGGGTCTATGGGATGACAGAAATTTTGACAAATAGTCTCTCATTGCTTAAAGTTTAAAAATCACTGATCTATCTAATTTAGTAGTAACATACCTACAAATATTATAAAAGCAAAATACTGTAAATTTGTGAATTAAAATACGTTATAAATAATATACATATTTTATAACTAAGATCAGACTATGTATCTGCAGATAAACTCCGAAGTGGGTTCTACAGTAACAATGATTGTAAATATCGTGTAAATTGGAAAAATAAAAAAATCTATCTATTCAAACAACTTAAACCGTTTCTGAAACATACGAATACGAGTATATACAAGAATTCCTCGCTCAATTTTATACAACAATGCTAATCAAAATGTCACAACACTACCATGTATTGTAACTAATCACAGTAACAGGGAAACTAAGCGCTCTAATATTTTCTATTACCTATCAATATTGTGTGCAGGTAACGTCAGCAACAGAGGTGTAATGAACTCAATAGAATTGTGTTAGTACACAATACTGCCGGGTGAGGCCGATACACATAACTCTGAGTTGATACACCGAGACGACACCGTACAGACAGAATAAACAGTGAATTAATTTAACACGCCAATCACGTACTTATGTATATGCACCTTAACGACTATTATCCCAAATAAAATTATTAAAGAGACTTTTTCCCAGGTGAGATTATTATTAAGAAGATATATATAGAGATAGATATATATAGATATATAGAGAATACTATTAGGATATTTATTATTAAGTACCTCTAAAAAAAACAAAAATAGTGGTCGTCCAATGAGTGGAATTCAATCATAATTAATCCAACATTAAATAAGACTAAAGACAAATACAATAATATAAAACATATAGAAGATACACACTTTAACAATAAACAAAATAGTATAAATGCGTGTATGTAGCATACAAATGGTACTGTGTGTAATTTTTTTTTATTGACTTAATGTATTTTTTAAGCATAATAAAAAAAATATTAGCATTAGAACTCGTCTATATATACTATAAGTGAAATTTCATGCATAAGCGGGACAGGGGATGTCCAACGAACACCTGAACTCGAACCATCCCATATGATCTTTAAACGATGGATTCAACACTGAAATGACGCAAAACCTCCAAGAGTGGTGTAAAAGGAGAGCTGACCCCATATAGCGAAATAACCAGGAGAAAATAATGACTAGAATAATGATAATAATATAGATTGTTGTTTTGCTGTCCGTACATCTCTGGATGTTGTTGTACATGGTTAATGGTCAGCTCGCCGACAATACTGTGACGTCACACATAGATGGTCACTTTCACCTGACCACAAACACAATTTGGGTAACACCTAAATACTGGTATTTGGCAAATTACTGTTAATCTATGATAACAACTTGCGGTTTCTATGTGGACATACGAGGAACTACAGAATATTTTATTGTATTCGTATACATTTAGTAACAATAAGATTAAGTGTTAGTTATATGTATGTCTTTATACCTCTATGTTGCAGTGGTTTAGCGCAGTGCCTTATCTTCGGATGGCCGCGAATTCTATTCAACAAAACAGGCATTTTTGAGCGAATGGACAATATCGACACAGAGGTTAGTTGAACATTAATAGTTGCAACACGGGTGTTTTTTTTTAATAAATAATTAATATTTTTAAGTTTTAAATACTAAAAATATTTACCTAACGTTCTTATTACATTGATCGTAATGCAAAAGTTAAACTATCTATCTGTATATCAAATGACCACCTTTCTACAATTAAACGACTGAATCTCAATTAAATATGAACATAAATGAAGAATATCATAAAGACATAAGCTATTTTTATCACAAATATAGCAAACGCGGTCACGGCTTTGTGTGACTTGTTTACCCTAATCAAAAAAACAGAAAATATTTCTAAATAAAACTTCTTGTTTAAAACAGAATAATTAATTGGATACACGCAGGCCCAACAACAGGAAACAGTTAGTAGGTACATTAACTACATTTCATCCCTTATACTATACACTCTCGTTTTCTTACCCTTCAAGTGTACCGTGTAAACTGTTGCATGTATTGATAAACACAGCCACTTAGCCGGTGTTTCACTCTCACTGACCTCTGACCTCAAGCCGCCCGTGTTTCAAACGCCCGCCTAGGATGCGACACTAGCCCTGTCTTAAAATCGTACCCGTTCTAATAAATCGTACCTAATACAGGTACGATTTCGATTCGTCGTATAAGTTTAAAATTATTGGTATCTATCTACATTCTATTATAGCAGTAATTAACTCTGATTCAGTAAATTATTACATACAACATATGTACGAACTTGTCCCACATGCCAATCGTATATGAATCCTCGTACAGATAAGGGATTTTTGTTCTTTGGTACGAAATACGTGTGGAAATCTATCTCACTTATTTCAGCCACAAAGGAAGTTTTGTAAACTGTGTTTCGGTTGGAGTTATATCTATATATATACTTTGGATATATGGAGGCATGACATTTTAGTCCTCCGAAATAGCAACGTATGAGGTACCTACCACGATGAAGTGATAACATTAGTGTTGTTAATAGTCGATAGACGGCAGTTGTCACTTATATAGTACCTGTTGTTGTCATGTCATGTTGGCCGTCAGCTCAGCTTTCTATTCTCATTTAGTAATATAATAATTTAAAAAGTTTTTGTAAGTAGTAACAACCCTAATCATATTTCCCGCATCTAAGTACGACTTAAGAGAGTGAAATTGAGTCATTATTATACAAGATTTTTCTCTTCGTACGAGGTAATAAAATTAATCAAGATTGGCAACCCTATCCGTATGTATCCGTTCTATGAGGTTAGGTAAACACATGCATTATATGTGGGACATGTCTAACGTAGTATTAACTCTCACTATCGGTCGGTTGCACGCAATAGGCATTTACGGTATTACTGTAGTGGGTCAAGGCAAGCTTTCACTGTCCTTGAAGTGTTGTGGTTAGCTTTTGACCCCGGGAAATTTGAAGGACACTATATTAGACTATTTACACGTGAGTGTATGTACAAATTCACCTAATACCTACTAGTTGACCAGCGCAACTTCGTCGTCACACTTTCTCCGTTTATATAACATTTTTCCCTTATTGGTTGTACTGTGATATTATGTAGCCTATATTATGTATTGCCTTCCTCGATTGATAGGCTATCCAACAATTAAAACACACTCTGAACATTCAACTGAAGGAACTGTACCTCTTTATAATATTATTCCGTATTCAGCTCTTGCTTAGTATAAGCAGATTCTACCGGCTTCGTTTCTAGAGCAAAAGATATTCTACAATACTGTCTACAAATAAACACATGTTACCACTTAAATTTAGAACAAAAATAATTAATTCAAAATAAGACCTACTGGCAGAACGCTCGGAATTTTAATTAATTTGATAACAATACGATTAGTGAAATTAATATATTTATTTTAATAAACTCTACATTCTAATTCCTCATTAAACTACACTACATGTCAGTGTTCCAGAAGAACAACAAATTAATTTCTCAAATCAGTGTTTCCGGCTTTACTTTTCTCAGAACAAATACCGACTTCTCCCTTTCTTTATTAATAATCATGTAATATTAATAATATTAATGATCATTCTATTTTCCATCTTTGTTTATTTATTTTTATCTATTTATTAAAATATAACATATGGATATATTCATAGGTAAGTATATGTACTATTCTGCTAACGGCATAATAGATATAAAGAAAGAAAGAAGGCGATTGTTATTAATGTGGACTAATAACGCCATTGCTAGCAAATGTGTGCACCATGTTAAGTTGACCTCCACGCGGTTGCTCCTTGAAACCCTCGTGGTAAATCGATGGCCAAGATAGGATAAGATGAGCTAACTGACCTCACTTCATGCTCATCTCATGATACTCCGCTGGTATCCGCCAGCAAAAACCATTAGCGCAGGCGGATGCATCATTTCATTATCATCCATAAAAAAACTATTCCATTAAAGAAAGATTGAAAAAACTATTCAATGATATAAAAAATTAAACTGTGAAAATTGTATTAATGCCTCGATAAAAGGATTATAATATACGATATATATACATAGGTTTCACTTAGTGTGGAGTAAATTGGAAAGACTGCATATACTTTGATTAAAATATTATTATGCCGTGACGGCAGAGGTATAAATTCTAAATAAGATTTTACTATAATTTTTAATGACTTCAAAAAATTACTTATCCGGTACAGAATTTGATGTACCTATGCTTATTGATATCCCTACTAAAATTACAAATACGCAAATATAAGCGTCTGTTTGTTACCATTACAAGAATAAACGGATCTTAATTAAATTTGATATTAAGATAAAGAGTATCACGAGAACTCGTGTCTTTTTTTTTTAAGTAAACAAAGTCCGATGTAGCTAGTGTATAAAATTAAGGATTAAATTAAAATTAGTTCAATATAGATCGGCCATTAGATCCCAACCCACCTACGCCGATTAAAGAAAATTATAACGCGAGCATTATCGACCGGCCCCCAAATAAGGCGCCGCGCGCCGTAGCCTAGCAACCACGCAACGGGCCTAACCCTTCAGATGCCGCGAGCCGCTTACTTTGCGGCGAGGGACGAACCGGGGGACACTGGCCCCCTGTTTTTCGGCATTGATCCGGACCCCACCGCGCCTGCGTGCTAGACGAAAAACGAACCGAGGAAACGCAAGGTCACGTCACTACAAATTCTTTTTTCAAATTCGAATATTGAATGGAGAATGCCGTTCAGAAATGTGGCCTGCTACGCTTTGTATTGGTTACTGGGACAGCGATTTTGTAGCGTGCAAACGGGTCGCTATTGAAAACATACTCACAGCTATCATTTACTATGAATATACATGTATGAGGCGAAGATATATCTATAATAAATTTGTACGAACCATAGATCTAAATAGTATGTAGAGATAGGGAGGGGATTATTGGTAATAGGGATTAGAAGCCCATTGCAATTACCATATCACGACTGCTACTTTACGGCACTGGTAAATTCACTTTAATTCCTGGTAAATTCACCACCTGACTTCATTCTATCACCTGCACTGGTGCTCCTCCAGCGTGTTTAACGCAAAAGGGTTAACTATTTTATATTTATACATTAATTAAAACCATTATACATTAATTAAAAATAATAGATACTCACATAGGTATAGGAACCCACGGTCAGAGGAGGTGTCCCCAAAGGAGCATACGCACAAAGCGCCTCGCGTGGCGCAGCCGACGCCCACCGGGAAAGGTACCCAGGCAGCGGAGACTGCAAAGTCACCAGCGCCTACCGTACCTCAGACACCTAGAGTCACATACCAGGCACTTGCGACACCAGGTGGCTCTTCAAGCCCAATGGTGTTTGCACCAACAAGTGTCACTAGTAGCTCAACTAAGCGCTCTACGAATACGGCCCACCAGTTGCGAACGCCTGCACCCAAGCAGCGCGTAACGACTACAGGGACGAACGTAAACGCAAAGGAGGAAACTGCAACCTATAAGGACGCTCTCAAATCGTTCCGAGTGGGGATCCGACACACGGCCCCAATGACGGACGAAATGATGAGCATGGTGCGCTCCTCAGTTCTCCGGGAAGTTGGCAAAATCACGGAAGCTGGGAAGGGCCCTCGATTTGTAGGTTGCAGTTTCAAACCTATAATGCTAATCACCTGCCAGAATGAGCCGACCAAAATATGGCTGGAGAGCATAACGCCCTCCCTAAAACCCTGGGCCGACGCAGAACTCTCTGTGTTGGACGAGAGAAATGCCCAAACCAGCCATTGGAACGGCCTTCATCCCCAGTTCGGAGACAAGGTCGGTCGATGAGGCACTCAGAATGCTGAAGTCCCAAAATGACTGCCTAAATTCCGAACTGTGGAAAATACTCAACCGTAAGGCTGAAGAGAACGGTACAGTCCTGACCGTATCTCTGGACGAGCCTTCGGTTGACTTCCTCAAAACACAGGACTATAAAGTCAACCTTGGCTTTAAAAAGGTCCTGTTCCGGGTCAAGGGGATCTCCACGCCTACACAGCAGCCTACTTCGGACGGTAATGGAAGATCTGCCACAGAAATACCCACACCATCCGAAGCGGCGAAGGGCGTAGACATAACGCCAAACCCGCCAGAGGCAGCTTTCCCCAGCCAAAGGGGACCTCGCAGACGAGGATCCCCAGTTTCAAGACGGGACGGAAAGATCGCGGCAGGAGCGCCACAGCTTCCAATCGCAACCCAAAGGGACGCCCACGTCCCACAGGGAAGGCGAAAGGAAGCTGCTAACACGCCCACACACAAGAAATGTATCAGAGCCAACATTGTCCAGGTCAACTTACATCATGCTATGGCAGCAACAGCGGTCATAGAAAACCTCTTCCGCAAAAACGACCTGGACCTTGCTCTGATACAAGAGCCATGGCTCAACAAAGCCACGCCTTTAGGCCTCAATGCCTCAGGTAATATTCTTTTTAATACCACTGGCACTAAACCTAGAGCATGCATTCTTTTTAATAAGAAACTAGATTTTCTGACTGTTCCAGAACTATGTACAGATGACCTAGTGACAGCCTTCGTCAATTTCCCTGGATGCACAGGGTCAAAAGTACTGGTCTGCTCTGCATACCTACCTGGACATGATGAAAACAACAAAATCATCAAAGACCCGACAACCGGCCTACAGCCTGTGGTGGAATACGCCCGTAAGCACAAGGCCGAACTCCTCGTGGGCTGCGATGCAAACGCCCATCACACAAACTGGGGAAGCTCTGACATCAACACCAGAGGTAAGTCACTTGATGATTTTATACTAACCAACTGTCTTCAAATCCTAAATACAGGGTGCACACCGACGTTCGTCACTGCCACAAGACAAGAGGTACTAGATATAACACTCGCGACCGACAAACTGGCCGAATATATCACTCATTGGCATGTCAGCAATGAGAACTCCATGTCTGATCACAAGCACATCAGATTCACAATTGAGGCTGCAACAGACTCAAACCCCATACTCTACAGAAACCCAAAGGCTACAGATTGGCCTAAATACAGAGACAGTCTTACAAGCCTAATTGCGGACCTTCCGAAGAGTATCAAATCTCCTCTAGAACTAGAACTCGCTGTGGACATACTTCTAAGTGGCATAACAAGTGCCTACCAGAACAACTGTCCCATCAAAACCAAAACCGCCAAATGTAAAACACCCTGGTGGAATAAGAGTCTAGAAAAGCTGAGGAAGAAAACTCGCAAATTATCCAACAGGGCTAAAAAGGGACCTTTCGAATGGGCCCAATATAGTAAAGCCCAAACGGAATACTACTGCGAAATTAGGAAAGCCAAAAGAGCATCATGGCGTGCTTTCTGCGAGGAGATAACTCAGACTCCCCAAGGATCCAGATTACACAAAATGCTTGCCAAGGCGCCAAATAACCAAATTGGACTTATGAAAAGGCCCAATGGTACCTATACGACATCAGAGGAAGAAACTCTACAGCTGCTATCTACAACCCACTTCCCTGGTTCGGTTCATATCTCAAGAGATAAGGAGAATCCTCCAAGCTCACATCTACAAAAGCCCAACCATGAGGCGTGGAACAGAGCTGCGAGGATTTTTCGACCAAAACAAATTATATGGGCTATAAAATCTTTCAAGCCATATAAATCATCGGGAGAAGATGGAATTTTCCCGGCCCTGTTACAACAAGGGCTTGACATCCTATCTCCCTATCTGGTAAGAATATTTAGAGCCAGCTTTGCCTGGGGTTTTATACCAGAACCATTAACGAAGGTCAAAGTTACCTACGTACCGAAAACCGGTCGAAGAGACTACTCGCAGCCAAAGTCTCACAGACCTATAAGCCTAACCTCTTTCATAATAAAAACCATGGAAAAGGTTCTGGACCAACACATTAGAGCTACAATCCTCGAAAATGCTCCCCTGCACAGGAATCAACATGCCTACCGCAAGGGACATTCCACAGAGACCGCCTTGCTCGAACTCACCGACAAGGTCGAGAAGGCCTTTGAGGACAAACAAATAGCTCTATGTGCATTTCTCGATATTGAGGGTGCTTTTGATAACACGCCCATAGAGACCATCTCACAGGGACTCATCCGCAAGAAAGTGGATGAAACCACCACTCAATGGATCAAAGCAATGCTCTCAAATCGAACCATTAAAACTACTCTTCACAATAGTACGTTAGAAATCCGACCTACCAAAGGATGCCCTCAAGGAGGCGTTTTATCGCCACTGCTGTGGCTACTAACGGTAGACCAGCTCTTAGATGTTATGACCAAAAACCAATTTGAGGTACAAGGCTACGCAGACGATTTAGTAGTCATGGTCAGAGGGTTCTGTGCAACAACAATATCAGACCGCATCCAAAGAGCACTAAACATCATAGTTAAATGGTGTAAGGAAAATGAATTATCAGTAAATCCTGATAAAACAGTAATTGTTCCGTTTACAAAAAGGAAGAAACTTGACAAACTTGTCATGCCTAAAGTAAATGGAAGAATATTAGAGTGCTCCAATGAAGTCAAGTACCTGGGCGTAACCTTCGACCAAAAACTGACATGGAACACACACATAGACAACATAACTCAAAAGGCGAAAACATCCCTAGGAATAAGCCGACGGGTAGCGGGGCCCAGATGGGGAATCAACCCCAAAATTGCCCTATGGCTTTACACAGCAGTGGTGAGACCGCTTACCACCTATGCCTGCGCTATCTGGTGGAGGAAAACCCTCCAATCCACAGCCGCCACCAAGCTAAACAGCCTACAGAGAATTGCTTGTCTGATTATTACAGGAGCCATGAGCACCACGCCGGGAGCAGCTCTAGACGCATTATTGGACTTGACGCCCCTTCCTTTATTCATACAGGAAAAGGCGAAAGCCAATATGCTCAGAATAAGTTCCCAAAGGAGGATATCTTGGCATTCCCTGGCCATAAAAACTATACAAGACTCGATTATGAGTGATCCTATTCTGGGAATGCCTGAAGACAACATGGCACCAGAGTGTAACTTTGTACAATATTACAAAATCGAAATATCTGGAAGAGACGAATGGCAAAATAACCATACACCGTCTCACTCAGAGCATGACCTAGTCTGGTTTACAGACGGGTCCAAAATAGGAGATGATGTAGGATGTGGAATATGTGGTGTAAAACCCAAAATCTGCAACTATATAGGCTTAGGAAAATACGCCTCAATCTTTCAGGCAGAGACTTACGCCTTAATTAGATGTCTGGAAGTAATCCTAAGCCTCAACTACATCAATCAGAACATATACATTTATTCGGACAGTCAAGCTGCTCTACTAGCACTTAACTCGTACGAAATCCGTTCTAAACTTATTAGAAACTGTATCCTGCTACTAAATGAAGTAGGAAGCAGAAATAATATTATTCTGAGATGGGTCCCCGGGCATTCAAATATTGAAGGCAATGAGAATGCCGACCATCTGGCAAAGTTAGGGGCAAAAACCGTCCAACTGGGCCCCGAACCCTTCTGTGGTGTGCCTCGTTGCCTAAAACTGGGACATCTCAAATTAATAACCAAACGAGAAGCACTGAATCACTGGCAAGAAATGCCAGGATTAATACATTCAAAAGACCTTATATCGGGCTTCTCGACCAAATACTCCAATCGATTACTGCTATTGAGTAAAAACAACATATGCATGATGACTAGGGCCCTCACAGGACACTGCAAATTGAACAAGCATATGGCTAAGCTAGGCCTATGCACGACTAGTATCTGCAGATTCTGCCAAACTGAAGAGGAAACGCCGCTTCACATCCTATGTGGTTGTAGCCCACTCATGCATAAACGAAATATCTCCTTTGGAAAGTTTACACTCTTTCCCGAGGAGATAAAAACGATCGCCCCTAAGAATATCCTTCAATTCTTGTCCCTGACGGGTCTAGGTAGCGAACTCTGAAAAGGGCGAGCACAATAGATCTTTGTAGGTCGCAGTGCTACAGGTGCTACACATCTGACAATAGCCCAAACAACCCAATAAAAAAATAGGTATAGGAAATAATGTATCTCAATGTTAAGCTTTATTTTTACTAATAGGTGTCTTCAATATGATATTATAATCACATATTAAATTCTTCAGCCTTAAATAAATTAAATACATAATCTGTAATAAAATTTAATAATAACTTAAAAACCAACTATAATAAATGGAATAGAAATAAAGACCCACAAACCGTGTTGATCACAGAATAAAGCAAAGACCAACCAACGCTCAAAAATAATATAAAATATAAAAACTAATATAAAATAGGTACTATAGCAAATCGGATAATTTTTATTCTTATACACAGTAGTACAGTACTTACATTCTTATACAGTTACGAAAAACTGAATGCACATATGAAATAATACTATAAATATATCAATTAGCTATACCCAAAATGTAGGTATACATATAAAAGAAATCAAAAAACATTTATTCATGTAGGACATTTTAGCCGGTTATGAGTGTCAAATTTATTGTATTCATCTTTATTCCCAACCATACAGACTAATAGTCTAATTATATATATAAATAACACTCTTGTTTACTCTCTCTACTGTAAGACTGGTACTAAGTCTTCTGCGTAGGTAAGTAAGTACCTTATGTCTCACCTATTATTTCAGCCAACCACAAAACAATTTTGTAAATTATTTCGATATGACGATGAGAAATTGCAGTGAAAATAGATTTAAAAACAGAAATAATCTTTATTCAAATAAACTTTTGAATAGTAACTTACTTTTTACGTACCATATGACCGTATCATACCACTCATTGGGAACGCAAACTGACGAAAACGAAAACGAACGAAATCACCAGAAGAATGCGCAATAAACTTGCTTGTGCGTATCTATACATCTTACTCCCGCCTAATTAATAGCATAACCGTACTATAAATAATAAAGTTGCGTAAAACGGAATAAAGCCGGTTATCTAATAAATTACCACACGTCAATATGCCAGACAACTAAAAAGGAGTCGGTGTATCGAGCGAACGTTTTGTTTCAATTAACTCGCAACGGACAAATGCTGGGTTATATTGTAAAAGGAGTCCATTTTCAATGTTGTCCGACTAATGTAGGGTTTAATTTCACTGTGCCCTTGTTTTGAGGATAAGCTATTTGTAGTCCATGATTGTTTGTTTTAATTAATTTTATAAAATAGTTTATAATGGTGTCGATTAGTATTTCTTAACCTTTTTCAGTCCACGGACTCGTAGAACCTAAACTAATTCCAAGGACCGCATTAATAATAACATATAAATTCTGTATAACTTATTTTATTACTGCAAAAAATAACTTTCTTCATAAAATATTAATGTGAAGGTTGACATTGTATTTCTACAACTAAATTAGTAATATTTAGGTTGATTTTATTACTCAGTGGTTATCTCAAATGGGTTTCAAATTTTTGTTACATGTAGTTTTTAATATATATAAAAGCAAAGAATACCTTTTGTAAATAAACATATTGTTATGGTTTTATTTTATAAGTATATAGGTAAAAAGGAAATACAGTTAATGACTTGGAATACGTAGATATATATTATGAAGGATTGTCAAAATATTGAAGAATATAACTATTTTTTAATTTAAATACAAATTTAAAATAAAAAATACATTTGTGATTAACCAGTACAATATAAAACACATTCTATCGAACCCACGACCACGGAAGTCAAGCCACCGATGTACCTACCTATGTATCATAAATAAGCAATATTTTTTTTAAATTAGATTTCGAAACTTGCAGCGAAAGCTTTAATGTAGAACCCTCTCGTCTATTAATAATATATTGCCTACAAACTCGCAATTTGTTTGGGCATTTGCGTACGATACCAAACCAAATAGATAGGTATTACCACAGTTTCGAGTTACAGATTAAAACGACTTAATTCTGGTCTGGTTTTCATTTAGGACACCTGTCACGGAAACCCTATTATTTTCATATTATTAAAGTGTCCAAATATAACTCATTTGATGTTTGAATATTAATAAATACGCCACCTACTATACCTTATATTATTTGATTTAAAAAGAAACTGTTTATTTGATAGCTATTAAAATATACCTAGGGATAGGTAGATATATAATATTTTTAATATATTTAAATTAATCTCTGTTCCCATTAGTTATAAGTTTGAAAATAACTTAATCATTCTTCATCTTTCTTTTAATTTTATAACACTCCGTAGAACATTCTTAAAGAATAAAAAAATACATAAAATGTAATTAAATAGAAAACTTAAATGAACACCTTTGTGCTAAACAAAAACTATACCTACTTTTACTTTTATCATTATACATATTACAAAAAAAAACAAAAACATTTATACATAGGTACACTTATACCTAAACTTAACACAGACATTTACACATACCTAATTTATTACCTAAACTTAATTAAATTAATATATTATTTCATTCTCTTATTGTTTGGTTAATAAGATATTAAACACTTACCCTATAATATATACATACACTTTAATAATATTTAAAAAATACAGTAAAAATTAAAGAATAAACTTTTCTTCTTAAGTTCACTATCAATTATCACAAGTGATCACAACACAGTAGATATAATATCAAGAGCAAATTACCAACTGACATTAAACTGAAGCATTTCAAAGTCGCTCATTTCACACAACTTGTTAATATTCTAAAGGGTACAAAATTAGGACATCTCAACAAAAGAAACTATTTTAATTACGCAACCCTCCGAAAGTCTGTTGTCCCAAACTATATCTACGAGTATATTTTAAATACGACGTTTTCGCATTATAACAACAAAAATTGCATCGTCCAAGATAGGGTGATACAAAATCCATTTTCATGCAAATAACTGCACGAGATGTGAGAAAGATTTGAAATACTTCTGTTATAACTGGTTATGGAAATTTTATAATTAGGTATGCGTATAACAGGTGAGGTCAAAGGTCCACTTCGCAAGAAAGGGGTCATCTTAAAATAATGAATGTGTTTGGGTCATTTTAATTGCTAATTTTATTTTAGATCGTGTGAAATAATTAACAATTATTTCACACGGACACGCTGTTTTCTTTGCAAATAGACATCTTTTAATTTCTAGCAAAGTATAAAAAAAACATTTCATCGTCATCATCATCATCATCAACAGCCCACTGCTGTCCACTGCTGGACTTAGGCCTCTCTCAAAGCACGCCATTGGGCATGATCTTCAGAAATCGCTTATATTGTGGTTAATAATAATAACTACGAACATCGTAAATAAGCAATAATTATAAATATATTATTCTAATTACATTATTTTTTATTTTTTATTCATTTATGTTTTTGTTTTCATACATTTATAATTCTTGCCACTGGAGCTGTAACCACTTACAATTATGTATATTTCTCTTTAAATGTCGATATGATGTGATATTTTTTTTCTTAATCTGCTTGATGTAGCATTGTTCTTTATAATGGATAAGGTCAAAGTATATTCGACAGATTTAAAAAAATGTTCCTCCTTATTGAATGCTATATGTATTGAACATTTAAAAACTTAGACAACCTTACAATATCAAAATTCACGCGTTAGATAAATTCATTCAAAATTCAACCGAGAGGAACTAGCAGTATGTAGGTACTATAGGTATTACAAATTCAGATACAATTTTTATTTTAAAGATAAGTTTATAGAATGGCTCTACTTATACAGAATTACTCCAAGATCTGTAGAAATAATAATTTCTATTTAAAATTCGCTCCATGCAAATGAACGAAATTTCCCAAGGCAATGAAATTGGTACAAAGCAGCATCTATGCTAATCCCGACACACGTGGGGTCAGATGTCTTGACCTTATCCGTTTAGGGTCAATTGTTATGAATATTCGTTGAACAGGTCCGTGCGACCTCTGACCCGCCGTTCTCACGGTTGACCCTTAAGGGTTAAATGTTAATGCGCTTGAATATTTTTAAAATCTATACTTCATAATTAGAACAACGTGATTTATAAGTTTTAACGTAAAATATAGAGATAGATCTGTGTAAGCAGGTAAGTTCTTAGGCAGATACAGGTGGGTAATCTTTTTATATTGTAAATCTTAATTGTCCATCGAGCTATTTGTAGGAAAGTACCAGTTTCCTTATAAATTAATTGTTATTTCTAATTTGTTTTAGAAACTTACTTGTTTATTTTAAATTACTTATAAAAATATATTCTACTAATATGTTTAATGGATATAAATACCTACATAATATTTATTTATTTTCTGTGAATTTCACAAAAAAAAAACAACTACCTACTACTACTTCATTTTATTATTTTTTTAAATATCTACCCACCGTATGGAGACGTAAGTAGATATTTACAAGTCCTTAGAATGTGATAAGAGTTTGTTTCCAATATTCATTGCAGCACCTAAATAAGAAATTGCCATAATTTGATGACACTCTTAAAAAGTGGCTACATTTAATAGAAAATTTCAGTAGATATGTCCCATATATATATCTATAGTATAAATATTAATTAATAAACAAGCAAGATGGCGGGCTATTTGTATTATCTTATACCTACGTACATTATGATGCCCTTGCCAGGACACTTTATTATAGAAGAATACAGGATCAGCAAACTATATGCCGGGTCTCTTAGTAATAACACTATAAATGCGCAAGTTTCTAAGTATGGGTGTTTGTTACTCTTTCACGCAAAAACTACTCAATGGATTATGATGAAACCTTACAGTAATATAGCTTATGCATCAGAATAACACATAGGCTCTATATTGTATTGAACTTTATATAGCTATTCATATATGACGCTCGAAGTACCACTATGCATTGCTACTCTATTATTTTATTATATGATATGTCAAACCTACTTTAGATCAATACCTATTTAAATACAACTCTACATAAAGAGAATAAATTAATACAAAACGTGCATGAATTAATACGGAAATACCTACTATTCTAGCTACCAGGTATATACCTATTTTCGATAACCTGTCATTATAGAACACTATATCACAAAATAATTAAATTACAAACCCATTTTGTGGAACAAAAATCATTCCATCATACCAGTAATCCGAAATCGTTTTTGCCTCTAATTATCTCATATTCTACAACAGCGTTCTGGCTAAGTAGGTACTCCAAAAATCATGATTAAACATTCTACACCACTATTCATTATCCATACAATTATTATGTATGTTTATGTATGGGGTTCCCCCTAAACCGTTACACGCAACTACGCGGTCGTTACCCCCACACCTATATCCCCCTAACGCACTGTTTTTCTCCCCGCAAGATAAAGACCGACCAAAAAAAAGAAAACGCGAAAAATGTCTCCGTCCCACTCTTACGCGTGTAAAATCCGCACGTGTGAACGGATACATAGCTAAGCTACGAACGACTCACGAAAACTTGAGCCCCGCCCGAGACGGATGCCTCTATCCATCTCTTTCACTTTTTCACACTTTTCATATGACCGCCACAATTGAAATACGACGTATATCCTCGAGCTCTTGCGATCGACTTTGAACTTTAGCACTTTGAATCAAAGTATGTAACGTTAAATGGGATAAAATGCGTTGAAAATATTTTAGAACGAAAGCATTTGCGTGTGGAAGGTCTCTCTCGCTCGCAAAAAAGCGAGCTATTCACGCGGAGGAGGGAGGGTGTTAGATGTGGCAGAGTGGGGTCGGGGATAGAGGTCGCCATGTTGCTCCCGACGGCGGACGAAGACTGGTATTAATTTTGGCTTAATTTGTCCGTTGATTTCAAGTATTATTGTTTCTATATTTAAATTACAACTACACGAGGAGTACAAACGCATTCTGCGTTTGTAATACGAGAAATGGTAAATGGATCACTGCCAACCTAATACTAATCAAGCATAGACAATAATCTAGGCTTCAGTTTGTTTCCGGAATTATTAAATAGGCTTCATGCAGTTTAGCACTTCAATTTAATTCCTATGGTCCTGGATTTGATTCCTAGCACGATGCTAACATTTCTTATCATGAGTATGATTCTTTGTTTTGGTGTTTTATATGCAAACCTAATCTGTACGTATTTAAAAAAAATTATGTATTTCTATCATTTAAAAACTTAATACAAACATAACTTATAAACATACGATAACAACAAATTTTACAAATCGTTTGAAATTCCTTTCAATGATGACCAAATTTTATATACCAACATAATTACGAGACCTTAGCTTTCAACAATATGTATTTCACACTGTTCCTCAACAACACATAATTGCATTGAGAATTTTTATAATCACACGTACCTGAGTGCGTACTACCCCCGTCTCTTGCATTCCTTCTTTCGGGAATACCGATAAATAATAAATTAAAGATCTAACATAGTAAATTACATTACACATATGTAGATGTGATAGCTATTTCAGGACGGTCCCACCACACTCCTCATTGTAAACCATCATGATCAATTCCTGGCACAATTTATGGTAAATCCATAGTATAACAACTAATCTGACCCCTCATTAATTCTCATCCTGTCATCTTCCACTGGTGCATTACCAAGTACTTACCTACCAATATAAAAAAGCGAATTATCTACTCAATACATATTTAATTCAATGACATATACGAGTACGTAGTTACCTATTTATTCAAAATTACTTAAGCAAATTTAAAAATTGATATACCTAGTCAGGTTTGAATTGAATAGACAATCAAAATTCTCACTCCAAGTGCCGATACAAGCACGATTGATTTTCTTATGTAACTGAAATAGCAACCAGCTGTAGTTCACCTGATGGTAAGTGGTGACCGTTGCCTATATACACAAATACCTGAACAATAATAACTCTACCATGTACAACCACATTGTGGAGGGGGAAAGGCATTGTTAGTAATGGGAACTAGCAATCCCAATTATTAGGAATGTACCATATTACGTCTACCTCCATCGTGATAAATTGCTAGTGAATTTGTCACGATGGACTAACTGACCTGATCTCATGCTCAATTTATCATCCTCCACTGGTGCCCCGCCAGCGTAAACCGTTAGCGCAGGCGGGTGCACCATTTCATTATCACCCACAAAAAAAACACATTGTGGATTCACCTTCCAGCAGTGGTATTTTCCAACCGTTACGATATTAAAAACTAGAAAAAAAAATGCTTATTTTTTCTCAATAGGCCGGCAACAGACTTACAAATTTCCCTGGTGTTGCAGAATCTCAATGGCGGCGGTAATCACATACCATCAGGTGAGCCGTAAGCTAGTTGCCCCCTATGCTATTAGAAAAAACTCGGACATTAAATCATACTATTACATGTAAAATCTAAAGAAATAAATATACTTTTTCATTAACAATAATAGTTGAAATTTTCATGTGTAGACAACTACAAATGGTAGAGTCATTTGGTAGACATTTAGTGCCATGGCCAGCTGCGGCCAATAGCGTGAGAGTAGTCCGGAAAGAAAAAAACATAGATTGATTATGATACACCGAGTTAGACTTTGTATAATGTCATTTGCAAGGGTAAATATATCTAGATACCAACTCTCTATCAATTACAACCAATTTAAACAGCAAAACAGTCAGCTTGTTGATCATACCAATGATTTAAAATTTAGTACTACACTACACACTCTACCTAATAGTACAAAAAAGTTGAAGAAGAGTTGAAGGCGGTCATTAAAATTGACCACAAAAGATAATGGGACGTGATTTCATCCTCATCTTTACATTGTTTACTGGTGCCCAGCATACACACTAATACACACAATATATAAACAAAAAAAATGGGACAGATTATTCTGATTAGAATCTCCATAACATTTTTAGGAATGACTTTGGTGCAAAAGCTTACCTTAACGGGTATTGCTAGCGGAGCATGAGTTGAGGCTAATAGGATGGCTCTTAGAGTAACTGAACCCATAGTATTCTCGAGGAATTGCGATGATAATTTTTGGGAGGTTCATAAACAGTTTGGTTAATTTTTTTATGTAATAAGATTAGCAAACTGACAATTCACTTGATTGTTAGCGGTAACCGTCCCTATTGGTATGCATAACGGGAACAGCACTACGGACATCAGACTCTTATAAGATATCAATGATACGACTTATGCATTGTCATTTCATCTTAAGTTATCCTGTAATTTTACGGAACAATCATACCCTGCAAAACACAACTTACTAAGCTATCTGCTTAGCGGCTGAAATAAGCGAGACCGATGTATCCACGCAGCCAACTTTTTGCGTTCTCGGTGATATTAGAGAAAAAAATCTGTAGTAAACATCTATGTCATAAAATTAATCTAGAAGCTATTGATACATTTTTAAAGTTTCTCGCCTTCAAATGTACACGTGACATGTTTGTATTCACACACTTAAACTTAAATTGTAAGTAAGAATAAATTATTTAAAAGAGCAACACACAAGTTTCTTGCTTGTTCTTCTTGTGATGAGACAGCATTCCGAATGAGCGGTAAATTAAAAAAAAAAAATGTTATGACTATTCAAAAGTGCTTCAATGTAAGTTTATTTGAATAAATGATTTTCTATTCTATTCTATTCATAGATAAAATTTTAATATTTTCGTATATTGTAAGAATTTTTTTTTTCAAATATATAATATATGTATATGCATGTAAAGTTCTAGATACTACTAGCAATAACGTAACAAATTTTACCACTATTAATATAGTATGCTCCAATTGTTTTATAATTGCACAAATATTTCTGTAACAGCAGTGTTTTATGGTGCCTACTAATCAGTTCAACGTTTATCTACCATAATGTAAACCAGTTACGACAGATAACAATAACAACTGCAGTACAACATCAACTAATGTACATGTATACAAATATTTTGCCTCTCAATATATTTATATAAATATGATATATGAAAATATTACGAACGTACGTAAAAAGTTTATTTACTAAGAATAAAGAAAAGAGAAATAAAAGGAATTTATTATCAATTAATAATTAAATAAATAAAATAAAAAATGACAATAAAACAATACTAAATATATAAATGTATTTAAAAATGAATCTGTATTTTTGTAATCATGTAAGGACAAGCCCATTTGAAAATAATAAGAGCTGAGTTTCTTGTCAGTTTTTAGCTCGAAAGCACTCCGAACTTACGGTACATTTTTATACCGTATCATATGAATCTGTAATAGACCTACATGAATAAAGATATTTTGATTTGATTTGATTATTCAAGCTGTACGCGGAGTATAGACTTTTTTATATTACTGGAATGGTAATCAAACTAACGGGGCACCTAGCATTAAGTGACATTGCTAATATTGCTATACTCACATTATCATTTGGACGCCCTTAGGTAAAGCTGCACATGCATTGCTATTCCAGAGGACACTGTCAAACCTCTTAACCTGTAATTTCACTGCCTCCCGTTAAGTACTCTAATTTCAAGTAATTACATTGAGCTTACAAAAAACACTGTTTTACGACTTACGAAATTAATGAGAGAAGAGTTATTTTATAAAGTATCTCGTAAACATCTGGTAAAACAGTAGTGATTTAATTTATTCATTATTGAAATCATATATTATGTTTATTATCAATTCATATATAATTTTATAGTACGATAAACTATATAGTTTGATAAATATTATTTTTTTAAATGAAAAATGTTTCGATCTATAATTATTTCGGTCCACGATTAGTAGCGCCATCTGTTAGTGAGTAGTAAAGAAAAAGTTCAGTGAGGTAAAAGTAATTAGAGAAAAAATAGATTTGTTAATTTCGTTATACGCATAATAACTAGTTAAGAATCTAAATATTTAATTACTAATAATATAAAAATCTAATTTGTTCCAAAAAAATAGTTTATTATACATACCTCAAATACAGAGTATTTATATATTTACTATCATTTATAAGCTATAAATAGACTTATATAACATATAGGATACATTAATACAGAAATTTTCATATTTATGTAGTTTTCAGTACATTAATATGAAAATTTTTAAACGTAGTTACTTGCCTTGACAAATTCTAAAAGTTGAAGTGAATAAAATTATAATATTTGTAATAAATATTTTTAGAACGATTACGATATCAGTAATATTATTAAAAATTACTAATTTTATTTCTGTTATATACCATTTCTTGTTCATATAAAATTAACATTAAAAAATAGTCACGAGAATATGAACATGTTGTTGGGGGTATTGGTTCCACTACTCACCACTAGATGGCAGGAACACCGCGTAAATCTAATAAGAACTACATTCTGCTAAGTTTATAAAATCACATTATGACAATAAATTATAGTTTTACAAATAGTGTCAAAGATATTAGTTTATTATTAGAATATTTAGGTTGCATTGTATCGGACCACAGATGAAACTAATTTTATTAAAAGACTTATAACCATTTATAATTTTTTTAATGTAAGCACTTTTTTACTGCCTCTGTGTAAGTTATTTTAGATTGTATCGTAAACGCAGTATCAGTAACTTAAGTGCGGTAACTTACAATATTATATATATTTATATATATATAAATATATTTCTTATACTATTACTATTATATTAATTTTAATATTTTTCACCATTAGAATATTACATTATCGCTC
Organism: Achroia grisella; assembly: GCF_030625045.1. Lineage (NCBI taxonomy): Eukaryota > Metazoa > Arthropoda > Insecta > Lepidoptera > Pyralidae > Achroia > Achroia grisella. The sequence continues at coordinate 2,035,646 of NW_026713028.1, read as the reverse complement.
GGTAACATATACGCTATATATATATATATATATATATATATATATATATTCTTTACTAGAAAAAATTAGGGATCCCTACTGAAAATCAATAATATAACACAAGGTATAAAAAATATCCACACATCCGAAGCCGGGACGAGACGCTAGTATGCTACAAATTGTTAGAATTTCTTACCATAGTGTTCATACTGTACCTACTGTTGTTCACATAAATAAATTTAGTAGGTATATCAACTATAAATACCAAAACCATTGCAAACATACTGCAACATCTAAAGTATGACTTTCACAGCGTATCATTTACTTCAACTAATAAATATAACACCAGATGCAACACACAATGCAAATTGTACCTTAATTATACTAGATTAATATCTAAAGTTGAGCTACGAAACAAATTCACGTTCTCGCATATCGCCAACAAAATGCTACGTCTCAAATAGAAACGGACAAAGCGCCCTCTCACGTAATTATCCCGAAACCCAATCGAGTTATCTTAGTAAATGTCACAGAATGTATGAAGACATGCGCTCACTTGGAGCAATTACCATAGGGGTGCATCCCAGACTCCCCCCTCACCCCCTGTGACCTCCTCGCCGCGGCCGCGCCATTTCGTCAAATCATCTTCACCCCACATTTGCACTGATGAAGTAGTGTAGATTCCACTTTAGCTCAAACAGTTGTTTGAATTATGTAATACTTGCTACTCGCCTCGGCTTCGTCCGGGTACATGTATTATATATATATAAATCTTCCTCTAGAATCACTCTATCTATTAAAAAAACCTCTTCAAAATCCGTTGCGTAGTTTTAATGATTTAAGCATACATAGAGAGGGACAGACAGACAGCGACAGCGACTTTGTTTTATACAATGTATTATTACATTATGATTATGTTATCTGTAGTTGTGTATTGATTTCATCAAGCGCTCTCAAATAATTTATAACCTCCACCATAGGAATTGAGACTAAAAATAATAATTGCAATATTATGTGTTAAAAAGACAATGAATAAAAAAAAATATTTATAAAAACAATGAAGAGAATAAATACGAGAATAATTAGTTAGTTTTTAAATCTATTAGCTATTATAACTTTTATACTATTTTTTATACTTTTATACTTTTATATATTTTTCATACGTACTTATAAAAATGTATTTATATTTGTTTTATTTTGGTCACTTATCTCCAATCACGCCACCTATTACCTACTTTATTTTTTAATAATTCTCTCTCTTCAAAAGTTTTCTGAAAGATTGCATTAGCAATAAAACTGCCTTCTATACTTAGTTTTAGATTCAATATTTTAATGTCCTTTCAACATGCTATAAAAAAAATATAAAGTGTTTTGTAATACACATTACTCAGAAATCCGTTTATCAGTTTCATGACTTTATAAGCCATACGATGATCAATGCTGTAAGTTTAAATTAGATTATACAAAAAGCTTTTCACAATTTCTTGTTAGCAATTTAGTTCTGAAATTAATTCACGTAAGTACTTACATTAATTTATTTTACAGACTGAGGTTTGACTTTGTAAAAAGTCGTCTGCACGAGCCAGAAAGTCTTCTGTTCTACCTATTCAGCTGCCGACCTTTATAAGATGTTTCAGTAGAAGAATGAGTGTTTGCTAGAGGAATATTGCTATGATAATGAAATAAAAAAGTGTTAGAATTTATTGTACACTTGAATTTAATAACGACGCCACGGAATGTTCGAGAAGAAGTCAAAAAATGTATAAAAGAAAAACAAAACGATATCAATGTTCCATGCGCGACGTTCCATATTTGAATTTTATAATTTTATTTTTAAATGCATTATTTGGGTATTTGGAAAATTAAACAGTGAGAGTGGGCAGTGACTAACACGTATAGAGGCAAGATTTATTTTTTATCTGAAATTACAACGCATAGGTATCTGCTTTAGATGATAATGTGACTACTTCCATTATGTGGGCTTATATGGGACAGCTTATTTGCCATCACAGTTACGTAGAAAAACAGATTATTTGTTTAAGACAGTTTTTTGCTTGATTGATCATTTACTGTTCAAGTAAATGTCCAAATAACCAAAAAACTGTCTGTCTGTTATATTTTCGCGCCTAAACCTCTAGATCCATTGTGATGAAATGTTGGTATTTGATACATAAAACCTTACCAAAAGGCTATATCGCTGAAACCATTCACGAATGGATGAAATAAAAGATGAATTTTTTTATGGTTTTATGATAATTTCTCAAGTAAGGGATAGATTACACGAACTACATATCGTGCTTGTATGCAAGGAATGTAAGTATATTTGGCGGCTTCGGCGGTCCAACGATTTACACTAATTAATTGTTATTAAGTAACTAAATACCTAGTAAATATATACATAAAAACACCCAGACCAATACAAACAATCATACTCACGCATACAAATAATTGTACCGTGCAAGAAGCAAACCCGCAACAATCGGAAGTAAAGCGCTTTGCTAAAACACTACACCAATAAGGCCGTCGTAAATACACAATAGATGGCGTTGTATAAAGAAAATGGCTTTATTTATTTTAATTGTGTGATTATCGTTCTACGCATGTACAAATGAGCGAAGTCGCTGACATCATTTAAATCAATCATCATTAAAAAAAATGTTACAATGAGTACAAACTCATACATTCATAGAGTAATATTAATCATGACTTCAGTTAGTTTGTATAGAGTCTTCTGTGTTCATTGGTCTAGATGTAGGTATTCCTTTTTTAAACGTTCCAAACCGTTCATAAAATTCGTCAGTACAAACGAGCGTATGAAACGCCGCGTTGCGCCCGCCCGCCTGCCGCAACCCATCACCCGGGCACCCACGTAGTGAAGATCATTATCTAGCACGAGAAAGTTGGGAGGAATCTAGTTAGAACCCTCCCCCCTACCCGCCGGTCGTCCCCCCAGCAGCCTTAACTTGTTATAACCAGTTTAAACCAGTTCAGTTTAGTTGGGCACCTGCGATATAAGATAAACTCGAGGTTCGTCTTATATACACCGTGAATAATATGAAGGATCACTTGTATATGTATACTAATTTAGACTAGTGGTCGCTTAGTGGTCGAAATTCGACCATAATTAATATAAGACATGTTTGACTATAGACTATAAACAAAAAATATTAAAAGCAGACAATATTAATCTATGCTCGATTTGAGAACAGACTTTAACAATAAACAAATAAGTATATAAGCGTGTTTGTATTAAATACATGGTTTTGTGTATGTTTTTTTTATTCATTTAATGTATTTTTATGCATAATTAAAAAAATAATTATCTGCAATTCATCTCTATGTAAAGTATAAGTGTGCGAAATCTCGTACTCCTTAGTCCGACCTATTTTCGTAAAAAGGGGCACAAAATTTTTGCTTCACATATTATGTATATTAACCTATATATACCATGTATATCCACAACTGTTATCACAGATTAAGTGATTAGAGTCATTGTCAACTGCCAATGTTGTTGTGAATGCAATCCTTGACATGGTCACATATGCTGAGTATTTTTTAATTCAACGAGTCTAGGAGTGAACATTAACGACGGCCATCCGTAACCATCAGTGGTCTAGCAGTTTAGTACTGACTTACTTCCGATGGTCGCAGGTTCGATTCCTCGCACAATGTAATCATTTGTGATTATGAGTATGATTGTTTACATTGGTCTGGATGGAGTCCATAATAAATGTTTTTATTTACAAAAAAATGTATTTCATTGTTTTTAATTTGTTATCTAATACACTTAATACAAGCTCTGCTTAGCTTGGAACTAGATGGCGCTGTGTAAATTGTCACAAAGATTTGTTATATCCAATTGGACTTTACGAACTAAATTAAAGTAGTTAACTACTAGGATACAACGTTCTAAATTTAATTTAATAAATAAATACTCAATCTACTATACTATAAAGTTTACACAGACATACAAAAATGTATTATGTGTACTTTATTTCATTTATGACCGTGAGTTTGCTCGCTGCAAGACGATTTCAGACAGGAAATGAATCTGACAGAGGTGGGAGTGGCGCGTGGCTACTCTACACCTACCCAACCTACACCTATGTGTATCTTCATACTTTTTGAAATCGGTTAAAACAAGACAACTCCATAAAGGAATACGTACCTTATCCTCCTAATGATTTTTTTATGAATGATAATGGAATGGTGCACCCGCCTGCGCTGACGGTTTACGCTGCCGGGGCACCAGTGGAGGATGATAGGATGAACATGAGGTCAAGTCAATTAGCCCATCGTGACAAATTCATCAGAACTGTTCCCAGGGGGGGGGCCGCGTGGAGGTCAACCTGACATGGTACATTGCCAGTAATGAGTTATGAGTCCACATTACTAACAATCCCTTTGCCCTATCGTACTAATGTTATAAACGCCAAAGTTTGTGATTATTGATTTATAAATGTTTATGATCTAGCGGTTCAGCACTTCAGTATACAAAAAAAATAAACTTTAAATATAATATTAAAATAGTTACTCAAAATGCCGCCAATATATACTATACAGGTAACGTAAGCGGGCGCGCCATTACATAATCATCCAAAAGAACTATTACTATATATAAGAGATTATTTATTTATATAATTACAATGCACAAAATATCAAGAAAAAAGTACAAATGGCGGACTTAAGACCTTACGGCATTTCCCACCAGTCAACAGGTTGTGCAGAGAGAAGTGTATACTAAAAGTAAACACATGCAATACATACACAAATACATATAATATATGTATAAAGCTATAAAATATATAAAAAAACATATATATAATGTTCAACCCGAGCGAAGTCAGAACGTCGTTAGTCGTAGGTATACCGTTATATACATATAGTACAAGTATGGTATACCCAACTATACCTAAATGTACCCCTAGCTTTATATATCAGACCCAGAAAACGCCCCTGGCACAGCGTTGCTTAGCTAAAATTACAAGCAACATTGTAATCCTAATCACCATAACGATACTTTACTATCGCGTCGTGCAAATTACTTGAGCCCTTCACAAGTTACAAGCGACCGCGGTTTAGAAGTCGCAAAGTTAATATATTGTCTCATGAAAAAACATTTTAATGTTACTCCATTAAAAAACCGTCGTGACTAGATGTGTATTGTACAAGTAAAGGAATATGTACTTTCAATTGAAACAGAAGACACTTAATATTTTAATTCTTATTGCACACAATATTGTATACATGGCGGACTTATTGCTTGATTGCAATTTTACTTTTTGCTACATAACATTTATGTTTGGACTTAAAATTGTTGAATCTACTCCAACCTTTTATTAGATTTTTATAAGTCAAAATCATTACATATATAATTTTTAATACAACTTTCCTATTTGTTTCATTAAACAGTACAAAACTTATTATATAATTTATTACTATATTCTTCACATTTGTAAATTCAAAAGTTATATGATTGCAAGGTAATCATTTTCGATTCGAGTGAACTTAAATTCTGTTGTTAGATATTATTGTATCTAACAACGAATGTAGGTACAACTAATGTCTTGTGTAGTGGAATAGTATATTGTTCCATTACATAATAGTGCCTACCTGTTATGCATTGAACGTATTCCTCTATCCTTTAATGACTTGTACCACACTCCAACGTCCTCCGCCCAAGGCGCGCCGCAGATAAACACTTTATGTGCGTACACGTCTCGCTTCGTGCACTTAGTTTGACTGCCGTTTACGCTGATCGCTTGCTCGATAAGCGGAGACAAAGATTACGACTTAGACGCTCGTAAATTGCACCGCTTTATTATTACAAAATTTTAGTGCTGTACCATTACATTACATTATATTACTGTATATTACATTACAGTACATATAAATCTTTTTATATGTAAAATAAATTATTGATTTTGGCAATATTATCAAATTATAGCTGTTAACACGATACTGCTTTTTTTCTCACTGATTCGTGATGCTGTAAATAGTGATTGTTAAAATCAATGTGCTGTATATTGGAATAAAAATAAAAACTTAAAGTATTGTCCAAGATACTGCTAGTTTATTTAATCAATGTATATGATTTATATTTTGTAAGGAAGGTGTTATATATAGTGGATGGTTATAAGGGTCGAACACACAGGGAAGGTCGAACTGAATTACGGTTCTTTGGCACAAGTCTGGACTTCAATGATTTTTTTAATATGTAAAGTAAAATTAAAATACAATCACCGATGTATACTACAAACTATAAAAGAAAAAAATTTAACAATATTTGAGATGTTAATCATCTCAAATATTGTTAAATTTTTTTCTTACCATACCATATTCTTACCATATTTTGAACTGTTTTATAAAACCTACATAAACAGTACATTAACATTTTAAATTTAGTCATTAAAAAAACAATAAACTTATAATTTTATTTTTATATTGTATAAGTTGTTATTTCACTCTTGATAATCTCCATTACGCAGAATCATCGAAATTTAAAACGATTTAATCCTTAACATCATAAAATGTCTTCTTTATTCAAAATTACCAACCCTTTCAAATATTTATCTCAGTAGATACATCTCAACAAAGATTGACCGTTAGGTTCCCACAGAATCCTAACTCCATTTCAATCCCACGACACTGGAATTAACACTAAAATGGCTAAGGTCAAGAAGACCACCAGTTCAAATTTGGAACATCGTAAAGGGGATGCTGCACTATCGAGCTTATTTTGTATGCACACACCTTTCTATTATATCAACTTTTTATTACACCGTCTACATTTAAAGTTATTCAAAAATGTATCATAAATTCTTAACTTTAAGAGTCATACTTATTTCAATAGCTGTATAACATAAGTTTGTGGTATACTCAGCACCCTTAATTTACCGGTAAGAACCAGTTTACACAATACTGATGCCTATTAGCATAACTTCTTAACCGGACATGGCAGTGGACATTCATTAATATTTATAAAAAAAGACGAGAGTGATTTTTTAAATTTCAGTTTAGTACTTACAGAGATGCTGCGGTGGTGACAGCTATGTAGTGATCTAAGTTTGGTAGAAAAGAAATCAAGGCATTTTGGGTAAGTCTATAAATCATTTTTATAAAATAGTATTAAAAGAAAGGAAGATTTTATTTTTCTGTTTCTAAAATATAAAATAAAAGTAAAATACCTAACTTTTAAAAATAATATTCACTTATAGAGAAACCTGCAATATGGCCTGTATATTTTATAAATTATCAAATCGTCCTAATTGTTACATAATAAGCCTGGTAATACCTACAGTAATTTTTTTAATTTCATTATTTTGCCACTTTTTAATAATAATGTAATATTTTAATCACTAGTGCATATTAGATATTTGATAGCAATGGTATCATTATCTAATGGGAATGGTTATCACTATCACACCCTATCAGGTAGTCCGATATCTTCTTCAATTCTCTCAATCAATTACATATATACTTGTAAATTCTTTATTATACAATAAAACAAGCATTTAGCTCGCTATATGGCATTCTCTACCATCTAACCCAACCATATCTTTTAAGTAATATAGAAAGAAAATTTTTAGCAATATAGCTACAAATTACCTTTTTGATTTAGTTTATTATTTTATTTATTTATTTCAAACAACTTAGTATTATTTTTATAACAATATTATTAACAATGCGTATTATATAATATATATACCTAAGGGACTAACTCATAGAAAATAATAATACATTTGTTCCAGTATTTTATTCAGATATATAAGATACATTTCTTTGAAATAATTTAATATTATTTATTATGGTATAGAAACAATTTCTAGTTCGTTATAATTTTATTGATAACAATTTATATCATCCTTCAATTTGTATGACACCATCAATGAAATTACACTAAATAATATTCGAATTGCTCAAATAAAATAACTGAATAGTACCTATAATAAAATACACAGATCTTTGTTCAAATAAATGTATTAATTTAATTAAGACAAAACTATTCAAGCAACAGAAAACATTGTCCATTCAAATATATACCGCACCCGTCAATCATAAAGTTTGAAATCGCCAATCGTGTACAATATTCTTCGATGAAGGGTCTAAAACTATCAATAAATCGATAAGCGTCGCGCGGGCCAGTCGGCTCATCACTAATTTACAATTTTATGGCTTGTGGGATCGCGTGGGGGGAGGTCACCACTCCATTAGTGTTTGCACCCCCGCCCCGCGGACGGGTTAACCCTTTGGTACGGTCGGGAAAGTAAAGGGATTCTCTAATATTCCTTTATAACTTTATTCAATATATCTAATGTTTAGATACATCTTTTGATATCAATATATCCATGCTAATATAGATAACAGAATATTAAATAGTAATATTAAAATAGTATACCTACGATATAAGTGCGTTATGTTGGTAAATAAAATATTTTATAGACGGATATATCCGTCTACCTTCACACGTCTTCGTTTGTTGCTACTATTGAAACTTGCCCGACATTCAACTTGGCAAACAATTCTCACAGTCTTCACGTATACCTACATTTAATACACTTTCTGATCGCGTCTTTTTGTTTTTGATTAAATAATTAAATTAATCACTGGATTCCAGGCATTTGAGAGCCTATAATAGTCTTCCTGATTGTTGTTTTTTTTTTGTTTTCTTGACCATAGCGGTTGAAACACTGACGAAATATCGGGAACACCTTAAAAATAAAACGTGGTAAGATCCCTTGTTTTTTACTAATTATACGTATAAATAATAACCGCGTCATATTTAAAACAGTATATAGACACTTCTGTCTATAAAAATAATATGGTAGTGGTGAAATATAGGATGAAAATTTGTACTGTAATATATAGCCTCTAGGTACTAATATTATAATGCCTCGTTATTACAGGATTCATTGCTTGATATTGACCTAAAATTGTATTAGTGTTTAACTACACGTTAAAATTACCAAATATCGATTACTTAAAATTATTCTGCTAACGGTACATTTCACGCCTCCCGACAAGAAACGCGTGCAAAGGAGAAAGGAGAAAACTGAGACGGGGAGAGGGAGATCTTTAAGATACGTCGCCATAGCAACCCTTAACCCACCCACACATGCACGGCCCATTTTAATGATAGTTGGCACTCACACACCGACATTTGTGTAGTAACACTAGGTATTAGGAGAATTCGACCCGACCGCCCCCGAAGTTTCAGTTATTAAGCAAATGCTTTGTAAACATTTTGGGTGGGCACCTTTAGTTTTGTACTTATAAATAGGTTGGGTTAAGCTTCAATCGAGTTAATGTAATATTGCTGTTAAGATAAGAATTTTGCTTTAAATTAAACGCAGATTCTAATTCTATATTCAAAATTTAATATTATCAAAATTTATATATTAGAACTATTTAAAAATGGAATATTGTTATGTAACTCCGGAGTAATTTCATTCTAAATTCAAATACTAATGTATTTCATAACTATTTCAAAATGGCACCTGTATGATATTGTAATCCTATTTCAAAAATATTCTCTGTAATTATGGTTTTACTCTAGTCATTCTGAATAGTGAACCCGAATCTGTTTTTAGTTAAAGTTCCTTTTTAAGACTTAAAATATTTCTAGAACTCGAGGACAGATGATAGTACTTTGGCAATGTATCAGTTACAAAATTAGAACTTTGTAGAGGTCCTTAATAATTATGTATTTTTGTAATGATCAAGGTACGTAACTTACAATCGTATTTGAAAAGAATCAGGACAGAGTTTATGTCTTTATCAGATTTAACGTGTGTGCCTGTAATAGACCTACATGAATAAAGATAATGATTTTATTTAATAGCATATTCTGAATCAATAGTACAAATGACTGTTTTATAAGAAATATATAACCTGCGACCATCGATGCGTTAGGCAGTATGCAAAACAGTTATACCACTGTGGTAATCAATAACGAGGCAAATTCTGCAAATAATTATGTAGCCAAGTGTAACAGTATCTATGGCGAGGTATATAGTATATAGCATTACTAAGTCGGCGAGGAAACTTTGCGACAAATTGCTCCAGCCACTAACGACTTTAGTTCGCTGTCGGTTCTGAATAGTTCACTATACCTAATACGCATAAGTTGGTTATATACTATGTACTTGCCACAATAGAATTTACCATAATATATTAGAAAAGTCAACGCCTTGCAGCGTAAGGCACGCTGCATGATAGCAAGCGAAATAAAATAACATTTGTAGGTTTCCGATAAAAAAATTAAACGGAATTCTTATAGTTAACTGCTAGTGTAACGGCTAGTGTCACTTATAACATACTATTTATTATTTTATTTATTTAGCATGAAACTGAGCAAACTCTACTTTTTTAGAAGCATTAAAGATTATTACGTAGATATTATTCATATTGTAGACATTCTCATAAGTGCGGAGTTAACTTTTATAGAACCTGGTGTTAATTGCTCTTGGCCTCAATCCGACTCTGTGTTCTTTTTAAAAAAGTTCTAATGTAAACATATATAAATTTCAAATTTAGAATGGATTTAGATACGTTAGCTCAATTAAAAGAAATACAAAATATTATTACTTCCATGGGCGTATAAAGAAAATAAAAATCCATCTATATTATTTATTAGGAATCCTCGGATGATACTGATTCGCTATATATTTATTTTTAATATTTATATAAGCAAAGATGTTCCATTATACTGACATAATCGAGACAATTCTACGTCAAATGAAGATGAAAAATTTTAAAACACTGCATATATGTATGTACTATATACATTTTCATTTAGCCATCAAAACTAAAACTATTTCATCTACTATTCCCCTGCCCACTTTAATAAGTTTGCCATCGACCTGAGCCCCTAATGTGTGGGCTTAAGGCATCGTCCTTAATTCCCCCCTCGCCACCCTATACACCCTCACCCCAAGACATATTTCATTGGAACTGTACCTTAACTACCGCCCGCGGCCGCCAACTTCTAACAATATTTCATATGTAAATAATATATATATATAAGATACGTGAGACTACCAACTAATGTTTTGTCACGTAACTTCAGTTAATGGCGGCCTGCTATATGATATCAGATGCTGGTTGTTTAGGTTTGGGAAACGCTGTATAAAGTTACCACCACAGTCATTTATTTAATTGGAACATGTATAGAAAAGAAAAATACAAATATACAATATCTTGTTATTATTATAACCGTAAAAGTTTTTGAGTACGGACTACGGATGGATAGATGGCTGGATGGATGTTTGTTACTATTTCACGGAAAAAGTACTGAACGGATTTTGATGAAACCTTGCAGTATTATGGGTTATACAACAGAATAGAATAACACATAGGCTATAACTTTCATGCGTTAAAACCGCTGGCACATATATATATAGGTATATATACATAGACACAATAGACTAATTCTCTAATCAATAAATCAAAAACAATAAAATTAACTCTATTATGTGCATTATTCGAATATAGACACAGAGCATAAATAAATAATTAACTTTATTATTATTCTTATCTTATAACATGTTACCTAATAGACGACTAATGGAAAGATTGAAATACGTTTATTTGAATAAATATATATAGTTATATAAACAAATATTAGTTACCATTTTTATCTACTATGACCTCTTTTTCTAACCTATAAATTTAATTGTAAAAAAGAACCAAAACACTGTAATATTTAAGGAGTTTGTTATAGATTTTAGTTTCTATGAATACGAGGGTAGATTTCTAATGAAGATCTTTGACGAGCGATACTTAAGGAATGCATTAATTAAAGTTAGAGTAGACCCCGCCTTCAAGCCAATGCGCCATAGATCCCTTCAGTGTTACCTATAGGGTGCAACCCCTGGGATGATGGATCCGATAGATTGAGAAAGCAGGGGGATTCAGCAGTTAACGTATATCTTACTGTGTGTTTATTATATAATTTTATAATAATAATTTTATTTATTTCTTTTCACAAACAATAGCAACAAATACATGTAGTGTTTCAAGATAATAAGTTTATTATCCAAATTACTATATGACTATAGCTATACGGATATACTATATATATATATATATAGATTGTATATATAGTTTGTATCGGTCTGGGTGTTTTCTATGTATAATATGTATTTAAAAAAAATCTATGTATATGTATCAGTTATCTTAAAAATGTAAAGTAATAATAAAATTATTTAAAAGTTGATTGTATCACGGTCTTGCTGTTTTCTATGTGATAATATGTATTTTAAAAAAAATGTAATGACTATTCAAAAGTGCTTATATAAGTTTATTTGAATAAATGATTTTCTATTTATCTAGTACCCATAACACAAGCTTTAGCTAGCTTAACTTGGGTCTAGATGGCGCTGTGTGAATTGTCCTGAGATTATTATTATTATGATATTTTTGTATTCTTTGGTATTATGGTGTATGTATTGACATAAAATTACTTTTACAATCAACTGTTGTGAGAGACTGGTATCTAAAATAGATATAACCCGTAATACCGATCACCAGAATATTATTATGTATATTATAAATAGGTGTTTATTAACTTTCGTGATTTAAACTAAATTCGTACATTGTTATTCATAAAAAATCTAATTAATTTAGTTCAGTTTTAAAGGGTTACTGAGTAACTAAAATGAATAGACGCGTGTGAGATTTTTAAATAGAAAAGATGTTATTAGTTTTTTTAATCTCATACATATTTATTGACTTTAGTGTACATGTACACGTAATTATAAAAACAAATATTTCATTTTTATTCAATACATAATATAATATAAAATACAATTTTAGATTTTAATAGTCACGGTTGTCGATATATCTACTGCTAATAATACTAAACTGTTAATTTAAAATTATCAATAATGACTATTATTTTAATTGTAATTCGTTGTAAATGTCATTTGTCTTCTAAAATATGGCATACTTACCTACAATCATATTATTTTAGAACATAATTACTCAAATATAGAATTAAGATAATATAACTGTTATTTAACTTGAATAAAACTTTAAGAACACAACGAAAAAATACTTTTATTACAGTAACACACAAAAACGAACAATCGAATTTTAAAAATACAAAACAAAAATTTAAGACCAATACTGCACAGAGTATAACATAAAAAAACAGATAAATAAGATAAAGCTATCTGCCACTGTATAAATACTATAGATTAAAAATGAATGACACAATATTTAATAAACAATATACAACAATAACACTTTGGTTGGGCAATAGAAATAGAAATAATCTTTACTCATATAAAATTAATATGAGCACTTTGAATATACATATATTTTTTATTCTACTATTCATTTGGAACACAGACTCACCAGAATAAGAATGAGCAACAAACTTACTTTCAATTAATGTTAAGTGCATGATAATACATAACATCCTCAAATAGGTACTTAAATTTATATTATCTACCTACTTAGATGTATAGTGTATTCTCTAAACAACTAAAATCTTCCAAAGCTCACATAAATACAAACAAACACATCTCACAGAGAACTAAGGGGACAAATGACCCAATTTCCTTGAGTGTTCTAGCGACCATTGGATAACCTTCATTCGCCCGTGAAGGGTCCCCGCGACCCTACCACGCAAATCCGACTAGGCCAACAGTTTTGCTCAAACCGTTAGCTTAAGTTGGCCTACTTGTGAAAAAATGCGGAAAATCGCTCTTGACTTACTGAAATGCTTTTGTGAAGTAAACTTATTAGGTGAACACTAAACGGGACTAACATTCCCTTTATGGTATAGGTAAAATGTTAGCCGAAATTGAGGGGTTATCTATTTTGCATTTAATTTTGGTAGCAGCGTGAGAGAAGAGAACAGTCATTTTTATTAAAATAAACTTAACATATGTACAAATTGTTTAATAGTCAAATTTTTATATTCTACCATTCATTCAGAAAAACAAGCACGAAACTAACTTTAAATAAATATAATGGTACAGCATTACATTTTAAGGATTTCGTGTGAATACAAACTGCTTAAATGAATGAAATAATTAATACAGATACAAACTGAGAGGAGATTGTTGGTAATGGGGTCGAAACCAATGGCTTTCCTAATAATGTAATTTCCGAGAATAACTAACTAGCAAGAAACTTTAATGTTATCCTAAAACAAATACATTAAAAAGATTACATACGGTACTATAAGTACATTAAATATATATTTAAAAGAAATTAAATTAAATTTATTAAACGTTATCTAAATGGGCGTCACATTATTTTACAACTATACTGACTGATATATTTTGCCACTTAATGGCAAATATTAATTTTGAACAAATTTCAATTATTTGTAGCATAAGTATTTGGCACGTATATGAAAATCAAATGTACCATAACAGCATTTTCCATTAGTAAAAGAAATCCTTTATCTATAAAACTCTCATCAACTCTCTTTCTCTCAACTCGTATCTTTAATTTCAATATAAAATTATTAAATGGTAATTAAATCGCAATTGTATATATACAAGTATTCAAGACCCTACGTAAACGAAACCTCTAATCATAGTTACTACATACTAAAGTGTGATAAGCAGTATATTTGCGAATGTTAATTAATTTACAGACTATATGAGAACTTTTAATGCTTCACCTGTATGAAGGTTATTAATTTAATTCAGTCGGGTTCAATCTGACCGCAGTACCTTCTCGGGTCAAGGGTCTCGAGCCCTAAAGAATGGCAGCAATCTTGTGGTAATTCTACCCCGCCACCCGACGCCCAAAAACTATCACCCTTCTATGGACAGCGTGGGAGACACAATAATACCCAAGTAATTCTATCAGGGTTGCCAGACTTACAAGGATCGTTGTATCAGTACGAAATTTTTAATCTTTGGTACGAGGTACTAGAATATCTATACAAAATATTGTACGAGATTTTAACCTCCGGTAATTTATGAGAGAATAATCCCGTCCAAAAAATAACAAGTATTGAGGTTTGATCAAATTACTCTAACCTAATAAAAGTTCTTGCTGTGATATAAATCCATGACTATATAAAAATGTATGGTTAATTTGAAGTAGGCATACATACTAAAAAGTCTATGTAACGTCGCAATAACTATCACGAGATTCTAGAGTACATGGGTATGAAGAGTATTTTAAGGGAGAGAGTTTTAAGGGTTGGCAACCCTGTACTCTAATTGCGCATCTACGTGTCTGTATATTTGTAAATAAGATTCTACAAATTGTTGATTATTCAATTTGTATTAAAGATGAAAGATATAGTTATTTAGATACAATTTTTTTCCAAAGACGTAAGAATAAAAAAATGTTATATAGTTTAAATAACGAACATTACCGCATCACATACAACAAAAAATTTTTTTATTAATCTATATAACATTTTATTATTATTACGTCTTTAGAAGAAGACGGCAGCTTTATATTTGATTAATTCTAATTTTCTCTCCTACAATCCAGAAATTAATATATATACAACAATAAAAAAGAATTAATCAAATAGGTTCAACCGTTCTGTACTGATACGCTTATTAAGTGTAGATTTATTACGGAAACATATTTTAAATAGTTTTTTATTAAAAAAAATAATACATCCTTCTAAATGTGTGTCCTAGAGAAGCGTCCATTGGTTAATTTTTACGCACATAAAATTAATTTATACAATAATAATTATGATTGATAAATACCTGTACTGTAGTACTTGTGGACACAGCTACAACGTTGTAAAACAGACTCGCATATGGTTAATTTAGCTTATAATTGTAGTACGTATTTAATACATAATATTTGCTATTGGAACAACAAACTAGTTCCCATGTTGAGTCCATACAACCCATTATATTCTGAGTTCGCGGTTAGCGTATAGCCAAGCAAACTATTACTTTCGAACTTTCCCTTAGGCTCGCTACACACAGTGTAATATTAAGTCTGCCTTATTATAACTGATAGAATAGCGAATCATTAACATTATCCATGTTATTAAGTCTGATTACCATTCTCATTTCTTTGTATTTGACGGCCAAGTTGTTACTGTTCAACAAACTATCTTAATTTATTTATTTCATCACAAATCTAAACGTAAAATATATGACAGCAACAATATTATTACAAAAATTGTAAGAAACTGGATCCTAACCTAGATCGAAGATTTGTATCTTAGGTCCCCATTTGAGATACATTTGTATTGAGTTTGGTTTGTATTGCTCTGAGTTATATACTATACTGAGAATATTAGTGATTGCACATTTACATACAACTGACCTATACAGTAAAGCTTGTACGATTACAAGCTTAGTTTGGAACCAGATGACGTTGTATATGTCATTTGTGTAAGATTATTTATTGATTTTAATACGGCAATAGTAACCTATCGTAAAATATACATATCTACGAGTTATAATAGGACACGAGTTCCAGATAGAAGTTTGTTTATCTATTGCCTGTTTTTTCCACTGCAAGAAAAGTTGCGATTGCGGTGGGTTGTTGGTTTTTTCATGAAAATACATACATATATAATTACTACATTAGAATATAAATATTAATACATTATATTATAAAGATTATTTATTATATTTAGTTCGTTTTATCTCTATTTATACCTTTCATCCAAAAGCCAATAACTTTACTACTAAGCTAATGCATTAGATGTTTATATAGATTTGTCAATGTCAACAATATTCCACCATCATTTCTTAGTGATTACATAATAAAATTAAATGCCTTCACCGAAAACATTTAGCCCACATAAAATTAAATAGGTAATCCAACAGAACGGACGTTTTAAAACGTCCTCCAAGTAAACGTACCGAATTCAAAACAATTTACGGGGCGCACTTCAATTTAAAGTTGTAAAGAGGCACCTCATCAGCAACTGAGAAGGACACCGTGGACAAAGACCGCTCCGAGACCGAAACGGCCCGAATTTAAATCCTACCCGCAGCTGCTGACTAGAACGGACCTTAGAAACAAACAAATCGTCCCTCCCACAGACCCCCACTCCCCCACGCGGCCCCCGGGGGGCGAACACGAATGGCCGCCTTATACGACCACATCTTACAGGCCCCAATTCCTACTTCCTTTCCATTACACAGCCAGCGCTGACTAAACATAATCGTCGAACTTCCTTACGACTCTACCCTTCCGGGAAACTGCTCATGACGTTCCACTGGACAATAACAAACTTTAAAGTCAACACATAGGGTCGAGTTCGGTTTACTATACCAATAATCAACTATCGATACCGACTGGTCGAATTTAAAACTAACATGAATAGATTCAACGTCGAATTTCGTTCGGCGACGGCGAGATATCCAATTTTCCTCGAACGACCGCTGAAGCACCCGAGTTAAGAACGTGGACATGCAAGTTACGCTGTTAACGGCGTACATTTGAATAGCTGTCGCAGTAGAAACTTATTTGGTGGACTGTTACGTGTTCTTATACAAAAGATGGAGGCAGCGGGGGGAGGGTCATGATAAATGGCATGATATTAATACTCGGGTCGGTGATATAGTATAGTTTTATGATCTTAGTTGGGACGCAATATAAATCTGCTTTTCCGGCCGAGTGCTCTTGTATAGTATTATTTTAGTTTAGTGTTGCTACTTGAATTCTAATAGATTTATATATGCAGACAATGAAACACTCGACGGTTTCAGCAAACAATTCTCAGTGGGAAACTCCACACTCGACAAACTACACTAGTCTGTACACGACTTCAACATAAAAATGTGTTCATATATGAAACAAAAGACAAATTAGTAATATTTCTATTATGGTGGCAATTAATATGAA
This sequence comes from Achroia grisella, assembly GCF_030625045.1. NCBI lineage: Eukaryota > Metazoa > Arthropoda > Insecta > Lepidoptera > Pyralidae > Achroia > Achroia grisella. Next base: position 2,017,862 of record NW_026713028.1, on the reverse strand, counting down.
TAGTAAAAATAAATAGTAATTTTCAAAACTTCAAAAGAAATTCTAAATATTAATACGAACGAATCTGTTAGGTAGTTAGAAATCGCCGAGACAGACAAACGAAAAGAGCGTCTGTTTTTAATATTAATTATAGACAACTAGCTGTTATGCCTAATATATCCTTAATAATCCCTAGTACAAAATATTTTCACGTTAAATATCATTGATATCAATTCTATCATTCAGCCGTTTAAATATTTATTAGTGAAAAGATATTAAACAGCAGACTGAAAAAGATATTATACTGACACATTTTCGCATTTATAATACAAGTTATTTCCTGCGGCTATGGGTCTCATTTTTTAGATATAAGATGCCTACGTGCGTTTTCAAGATAAATTCCATCTTAACGTCAAAATCCATTCAAGCATTTAACAGACAGACAGAGTAGTTTGTGTAATAATTCTTTATTGATTAAATGTATTTTATTTACTGGCTGTGCCCTCGGTTTCACCCGCGTTAAATTTACATTAAAGTTACGCGTAAAGTTTCATTAAAATCACTAGTTTTTGCGTGAAAGAGTAACAACCATCCATACTCACAAACTTCCGCGTTTATAATATTAGTAAGATACCTACCTAAGTGTTCGAAATATCACATTCCTTCATCCGCGCAATTTTCGTAAAAAGAGGTCCAAAATTTTGATTCACGTATTAATGAGGCTATAAAAAAATATAAATAAAGAAGTTCAATCTTCTACATTATTTAATAATAGTATGAGTTGTGTGTATATATGTACTCCTTACATACAATTCGTATTAACTTGACGGCGCCGTAGTATATTATTAGAGCCGGCAATAATCCAGTGAACAGTTTGGCATGCCTTATCTTTTACAGCTGAATAATATTCATAAAGCGGCGTCCACGTCGCTGGCAAGATTTTATTGCAGCGCCGTATAAACTAGTGAGCAGGGGTTCAACACATTCGGCTACTATCTTAATCGCTTTTAAAGTTGACAAATAAATATAAGTTACTTCCAAATATTATTTACATTTGAGAGAGTTTGCATAAATTATCTTAGTGTAGTAAATATATTTTATAATCCGGATGTTATGTAATTACTTTATGTAAAGCCGAAATCTTATTTTATTCTGACTTTATTATTAGGTTGTTTTCGAAAGGTAACAACAACATCTTAAATATAGCAATGATTTCGTATATTATTCGTTATTTCGTAGATTTTCTATACATTTTTATTAATATACAAATTGACTGAAAGTTATGAGCACCCAGACTTAAGTATAGGACTTAGTCTGGGTGCTCATAACTTGACAAATATTAATATATCTATTCATATATCACTTTAAATATGAAAATTTGCAAGAACTAAATGAAAACTTAAGGTAATGGTAGTACCAAAAATGTTGCGGACCCCTAGTATTGATCGTAGACACAGAGGAAGAACGTAGTACGCTTTCTACTCAGCGATTAAGTGTAATTGCTCTAAAATTTATCACTTACTGGTCCACAGATGTATAGGTGTACGTGTAAGTAAGTACACCCACTGGAATTTATGTTGCGTACTTCTGTCACCTAACACTATACTAGAAATAAGGAATTTCTAGTAGTATTAGATATCACAAAACTGTTTTACGAATATACTAGCTTTCCGCTCCGGCTTCGCAAGGGTAAACATGTTTTATACATATAAATCTTCCCCTTGAATCTATTACTAAAAACTTAATTAAAATTCGTTGTGAAGGTTAAAAGATATAAACGCATTAACGACTTTATTTCTTACTATGTACCTAAAGATAATGTTTTCGAGATGTTTTATTATGGATAATGAAGGAATTGTGCACCCTGGGCTAAAAGTATACGCTGGCTATGTCCGTGTAGAATATATATATAAATAGTAATATTATATATACAATTTTTTTTTATGATTGTTTTAAGTTCGTTTGCCCTAAATAGACTTGCACCTAGTAATCCTGGTATGGACCCTATACCAGGGTAGTTAACCTTAAGATAGTTATATTATGTTATCTGTGATATGGTTAAACTAAATGGTTAAAACTATGAAATAAAACGCTATAAAAATAAAATAAAACTTATAAAATTATACTTTATTCCTACATCCAGTTCTCATGTCTCTACAAAGTATAAAAATAAATATATATTATAGTATTGTAATAATATTACCCCTTTTTTAACCCGGCACAACCCGTTACTGGTCCAAGTGACCCGCCGGTCGCGGATACGACCCGCTCGACCTCTAACCTCTACGGTCAGATCATTCCAATTATGCGTTACTTTTCTCACGATATCAACCATAGAAAAAAATAAAACGTGAAATAAAATGTAATATTAACTGATAAAAAAAAACAGTATTGATATAAAAAAATTGCTAGCATTTACCCGCGACTTCAACTGCTTTTTTGAGATAAGGTATAGAATATATCCCTACAGCTATCCAAGGAATGCCGGAATAACATCGATCTTCACAATTGATTTTGTTAAGATTCGTTCAATAGACTAGTCGTAATATTATAAACGCGTTAAGTACGCATATATTTATTTTATTAATATTTCAAATTACATTAAAATCTCTTTTGACATTTAGTCTTGAAAAAGTATTAAGCAGACAAAAAGACATTCTTTCACATTTATAACGTTAGTATGGACAGTAGTAAGTTTAATAAAATTGCTAAACATAAATCTTTGTTACATTTAACAAATTACTTTAAAACACATATAGGTACTTAATGTCGACCATAATCCTAAAATAATAAATCGAGTTAAGATTTGCCGCCACCTCGTATGTCGTCTATTTAATTTAATGAAGTACATTACATTCATAATAATAATTTGAGATTTAATATTAAAAAACAAAAGAATAATAGAATATAATAGAACATTCTTTATTCAAATAAACTTACATTTAGCACTTTTGAATAGCCATACTTATTTTTTTAATCAACTCTATTTTATTAATCAACTCTTATTCGGAAAACTGTTCTGTTTCAAATTAAGAACGAGCAAGAATTGTTTTCAACTTATGCAATTTATGTATAACCTCATTAAAAAAAAAAAACTTAGTAAAATTTCGTTATATCCTTTAATTCCGTGTACATAATATTTTTATTATTTATACTTTCAAACAAGTTCTAAAACCGTTTTTACTAAGTATTTAGTAAAAACGGTTGTACAGATGCATCTTAACCAGTTCGTCTGACCGTTAAGTTGTTTTACAACTATGAAGATGTATTAAAAATATGTGTGACCTCAGGTCACCAAACACAACGATGTATTGTGTACACTTTCTCACGAAAGATACAGCATCCCTTTTTAGGGTTGCCCGTGTAATAACAGTATTCAAAGGAAATTTAAGATAATATTTTATTATTTTTAGGTGTGATAGAATGTTTTTTTTTTTTGTAAATACATAATAATTCAAATTCGAAGATCATTTATTGATATAGAACATTTTAGCCGCTTATGAACGTCACATTGTTTATATTATAATTTTTCCCTATCGTAATATCTCATATATACAAAAAACACCAAGACCAATACAATCAATCATTTTCATGAACACAAACGTTAGCATCATGTAAGAAATCGAATCTATGTATATGTGTGTTATATAATTTAATACCTTAAGTATACTGTGTTCCTATATAAAATAGTCAAATTACTGAATATGGAACCGATTAATTTTCGTATATTTTATAAGAATGAGAAGTCCTTCTAATTCTTATAAAATTCTAGTGACTAACCTAATATTGCAAGCTGTCATCTGACAGACTGTACTATGTTTACCATCCCTGTTGTATTAAAAAAAACCTCATTAAAACAACATAGTGTATACTACTGAATTGCTAATATATGAAATGATATTTCCACGAAACACAAATGAGCTTGGGTATATCAACAAAACTATTGGTAACTTTGATAAGTTATGGCCTAATCTATAATTTATTACCCTACATGAGCCTATAATCTGTATGTTGAATATTCTACATATGTACAACATAAATTGTTAACATACATATAATTATAATACATGCGCAATATATTATAATGTAGGTAAGCCGCAGCGATAAGACAAAAGGGAGGTAGGGGGTTGAAACAAAATGTTCACGGGGGGTTGAGCCGTACGTGAAGACAGTGTGTGAAGACGTCCCCGCGCGTATATAGAGCTGTAATAACCGTCTTTGAATAAAATAAAGTATTATATATCTATCTTCGCTCGGCTGTACATGTATTAGACATGTAAATCTGTTCAGATAAACAGTGCAATAAAATCCGTTGCGTAGTTTAAAAGATCTAAGCGATCAGACAGCGGTAGCGACTTCATTTTATGTATGTATATCCTATTACATTTAAAAACAGGAAAGTCAGAATAAGTAGATAGATGTTTGCTACTCTTTAAAAAAAACACTAGCTAGATTGTATTGAAATTTTATACACAGTTTAATACACTTTTTATGGGAATACACGCAGGCACAGTGTATAAAAGCTAGTATATATATTTTGAACTGTCTCATACATACTCAATACTCATTCCAACACTACACATGCATAAAACATTATATATCCGTAATACACTCACACTTATCCTCACACTCATTCTGTTCATTAGAAAAAAAATAATGTTAATATTCCAAAACAGAGATATAAACATAATCGACCCAATCTGTTACAGCAATGAATATCTATTACACAAAGTACAATTTGTGTACTGAGAGCTAACTCACTTTAGCACTCCTAAATCTTAGGGTTCTACATGCTATTAATTATGTAAATGCTACTTAATTATTATCTTATCTGTGCTTTTATTATTACACTAATTTTGACTTTCTTTGTTACAGGTTGGAAGATGAAGGTAATAGAAAACATTTCAGCATCTCAAATTTTAATACATCGGAAGAACTGAAAATAATCATGATGGATACCTATTATTATTACAGTCAGAAGATTAAACTAACGATAGACGCCTTTTAACTTCGCATCTAAGATTTCATTTCAAATGAAGTTATGAAGATTTGAACTATCTGTCATTGAAATTCGAAGATTCACTGCCGCAGCATCTTTCAGTACCACATATAAAATTATAACAAGAAATTTAAACCGCTATGATAATAAAAAAACAGAAAAATTATCAAATGTGATTAAAAAAATTTAATATAATTGGAAGCGGTATTAGCAGCTCTATGGAATACCCTCGGGGTCCGTACGGGCAGAGTCCGGGCGACTTTCGTGAGGGTGAAAACAGTTTGAAAGTCGGGTCGGTATTGATCGAGTGTCTTGCGTCCCCCTCCGCGCCCGGCACCCCCCGCGCGTCCACCACTCGCCCCCTGGTAAGGAGCGCCCAATTCTGAGGATCTACTCGTCTTTAATATATCTACCATTACATATTATACATACAATATGTTGTATAATATGTATGAAGTTTTATACTGGATGATTTTTTATTCATATAATTGGAATCAAAAAGAAACGTTGACTGAGTTCCTACTTCAAAAATGTTTCCATATAAAAAGTCGTCTCGTATGAAACAAACAATTACTTGTGTGTTTAATATATTTTAATATGTACTTTTGCTCTACACTTGCTTTGTGCGAATTCTCTAACAAAAATAGTTATTTGAGTTAATAATGTAATAAGCAATTATCTCGGATAACAGTGTAAAATAAGAGTTTTGTCGAACTATAACTATGTTATAATGATTTTTAATCTGTCTTTGCTTATCTATCTTCCCCCACTATATCTGTAGATAATAACATAAACAAGTTTATCCCCACATAGAGGTAGATAGATAGATATAATGATTAATATTCATTCATCTGGCGACAAAAACAGCTTCAACGAAATCTAAATCGTTCGAATAAATTTCTTATATTCTATTTATATTCTTTTCAATTCATTTCTGTTCAATCAAATTGATACTAAGTGATATTGAGTGCTTATTTATTTAACTTTAGCGACTTTAGAAACATTATTTAATGCATCGTACCAAATTTTAAGCTTCATCATGCATTACATTTTTTTAAAATTAACTTTCTAAGATGTAATCCTTTATTATTTACATTATAGCCCTTAAAATCTTACATTTAACATGACGTGAAAGGGCCCAAAATGAAATTCTACATCCGTTAAAGCAAAATTATATCTATATACATAAACAGCACTACTGAACTGACTCTATGGTCTAGATTCCTTTGCCTGTCTATATGGTAAATATGAAAAAAAAACAACGAGCTCTATATATACTAAAAGAGATTTATGAATAAATTATATTATATTATAACCAATTTTGAAAAGCACTGTTCAAGGAAACCGCGATATCCAAATACCAGAAATAACTATATTATGTCGGTCGTTAGGCACTCGTATAATAAAAATAATAACATAATTATTAAAATATAGAATTCAAAATAGGTATCTGCTTTATTATTATTTGGAATCGATTATTCTGGAAATTATTTTAAAAACCTATGTCCAAATTTAACTGTAAATTTAATAATAATTAAAACTTCTTCTTTTTAGAAATAATTTAAAAGCGTTCAACATACTCATTCTAAAGTTTTGATTACACTGACAAATTTACATTAATCAGCGATAAAGTTACTGTATAGTATGTGGGGTCAAAAAGAAAAAACATTTAAAACACTAGTCCAAAATAATAAATTGTTCTTATTAAGTCATTACCTAATGATATTTGTATACTCACAGTAATTCAACTTCCCCAAATTCCTTCGCGTTTCCCTAAAAATCATGGTTTGAAAAAATCCCCACCCATAAAGAAATATTTGTACTAGTACCTATCATTAAAATAACCATTGCCCGTTTTTTTTAGCTTACTCTTGTATTTTTGTTTTTTTATTCTGCAAGTCCGCATTGATATATAAAGATGTATAAATTTTATTATGTTCTTAAAAATGTATAAAACAAAGCATGCAACTTCATAAAGGTATTAAATACTAAATCTATTTTTGATCATATATCTAATAATTTGTATATCTGGCGTAATATATATGTAGCATAGTAGATGCCACATGAACGTAATTAGAATGAACTTAAACTCTACACGGTTAGATAAAAAAATTACTTTATGTATGCGGCAGATAACTAGTTCATTATTTAAACAGTACATAGAATTGTCTTCTGGTAAAAATTATAAATTAAGACTATATAATTTTTTTAACAGTTAAATTATAGAATTTTCTCATCTTTTATGGTTTAAAGAAAATACTATAAGTGAGTAGATACATATATATGTGGCGCAATATAAGCGCGTGGAAGGTAAAAATTTTTTACTCTATTTTCAGAGAAAACAGAATTCACTATTACTTGTTTTTTAAATACCTAACAGTTATACCTCAATTTTCTCCGATCGGGAAAAACGTCAACGAATAGATATATGAATATCATAGTTTTACCTACCCTCATCATTAGAATTGTATTTAATTCAATACAAAAAAATAATACACTTCAAAAGTTATAAAGTACCTATACATATATTTATTACTTTTGTCATCGATTAGTATGGACAGTATTTAGATATTCTAATTGTACAAAAGAAAAAACACTAAGTGTTAAGTATAATCTGTGTAGGACAATTCGATGATTTTACTGACTTAGTCACGATTTATGTTATATGTATATATTCAAAGCTTAATCTCACCTAAGTCATAAGGTGAATATGCATGCCACATAATGATAGCACTACAGACGTCACGATCTCATTCAACAACAGCTATACTACTTAATACGGCTGGTAGTACGTTAAAATAAATGAACTACTCACCAATCCTTAGCGATATACAGCAATAGAAAAACAATACAGAATAGAATTGAATAGAAAATCATTTATTGAAATAAACTTAATTTTGAGCACTTTTGAATAGCCGACAATTTTTTTTTAATCTACCGTTTATTCGGAAAGCTGTCTCATCACAAGAAGAATAAGCAAGAAACTTGTGTGTTACACAGAAAAAATATTATATCAAAAATTGGATTTAAAAAACATGATTCGTAATAGAAAAAGAACTATAAAAGGAAATCTGTCGCTAACACCAGTCTTACGTTATCATTGCAGAGGACTAAGATGTCATATCTCTTATCCTTTTCACATTTCACAGTCATCCATAATATATAGTGTAATATAATGTGATATAGTGTAATAACTCCCTCATGCCAAAAATTCCTCGACCTCGCTCATGACATTAGGTAGTATAGTCTCGGAGCCAGCCACCCGATACTTTCGCCCGTTCTCGTCTTACGCACTCCACTTGATTAATGTGTGTGCTAACGTTAATCACCACTCGAGATAACTCTGATAACCGCTCGTTTGTCGGCATAACACGCCATTATAAGGACAAGAAAATTCATTACATTTCTCTCTTCTCGTTTATGGTATAGAATTTCGAGATGAAATTTTCCGAAGCTATAATCCATTTTCTTAGATACCTACTCCTGATAGTAATTATTTATAAACATTCGATTATTGTTATTTTAGAACTCTATTTATATTATGACATAAACATAACTTTACTCTAGTATAACTCTATATATATACTATTAACTCATGGTTGATTAGTAAAACAATAAAAATAATAACCAGAGCATAAGTTTGTACCGTAAACAGAAAAAAGAAGTAGATGATCTGTGGTAGCATACGCATCGAATTTGCGACCATCGGGAGCAAGGAGGCGTGCTAAACCGTTAAACCATAAATGAAATGCAACGCAAAAAGGTTTTGCAAACAAAATATCTCTTCCTCTTAAATATTTATATCTTAAATATTTCATCCTTTGGAAAGTATACACTTTATCCTGAGGACCTCAAATCATCGCTCCTAAGTCATAACCTTAAATTATTGTCCCTGACGCGTCTAAGTAGCGAACATTGAAAAAAGGCGAGCACAATAGATCTATATAGGTCGCAGTGCTAGGTCAAAACATCTGATGCCCAAACTCAATAAAAAAAACCATTAGACCACCGAGGCCGTCAGTAAACAACGCCTCAAGCTATTAAATCCGCCATATTACGTTTAACCTTTTCTATTACGTGCGTTAAAGTTGAATAAATAAATAAATATGTCGATAATTTAATGAAATTACCGGATATTAAAAAAAATATTGGTTGTAGTTTGTTATTGTAAAAATTACTAAATGTATGGAAGTCACTAAAATATATTTTTTTACTGTCGTTGTACTATAGATGTATAGTAATGCAAACACTAGTATACCTACGTAAATTTTGAATATATGCTCTGAAAAATTTATATAAAACCTAAAAACAAATATTCTAAAATAAAATCGTACAATTAAACAAATCGGTATCGCAGGTACAGCACTACCCCGCTGGCAACATTATTTGAAAATTTAACATTTCCACCTGTCAATTTGGTTTACGGGATTAAAAAACGGACTATAGATACCACTTGCTATAAGATTAAATATATAACTTATATATAACCTTGTTTGCTATCTTTTCTTACTTACTTACTTTCTGCATTACATGATACACATTTTTACTAAAAATTAAATCGTATATCAAAAGTTATTCTTGAAATCGTAATTGTCAACAGATCTCCCTCCCTCGATTTAATATTAATCTTAAGTGTCTATATGTGTATTGTCCTACTAACTAATATTAATAATACTTATTTCACACAACACCCTTTAGTCCCAAGCTAAGCTTGTGTTTTGAGTAGTAGCCAACTAATATAAAACTTGAGCTATTTATTTGTAATACATACATAATATACATACAAAACACCCAGACCGATAGAAACAACCATACCCATCAATACAAAGTGTTCAAACCGTGCGAGAAATCGTTCCCCTAAAGTTTGTCCTATTAATAATGAAAACCTTACTAATTATAGTTTGTTATCACTCAGGTCTTTATTTATAATGTATCAATCTCAATCTGAATGAAATTGTCAAACCTTAAGCAAATTAAAAAAGCTACATAATTCTACTCTAACTATGACGTTGCCGAAATCACTGAACAAAATTAGTGGCAACTATTTAAAATTAAGAATTATCCTAATTTTTAAAGACATGACTGTATGGTTATAATCCCTTTACCTTTTCAATTAGATAAACAGTACATAAGAAAACAAATATGGCATGATATTGGCGAGTAAGCAAAATTAAAAATTAAAATATCTTTCTCTGACATACTATAAATAATATCGCTATAATAACTATTTAATTATATTTGTTGCAAACTCTTTGCTCGTTCTTTTTGTTCCAATTTTTAATGTATTTTCTTTACAGTTTTTAGAACTGTCTTTTTTGCACTGTTACTGTTTCTACCTTCATTATTTATTATTAACTATTTACCATTTTCTATCCATTGCCTGATTAATATCTCGCATACAGTTCATTCATTCTATCGCCCACAATATTTTTTATAGATGTTGTCATAAAACACGCGACTGAGTAATTAGACACCTACAATTATAATTAACTTACACACCCTTCTAAGTAATTATATCAAATTATTCTGAGAGACAGCGGGAGGCTCTTCCCATGTAGCGAGCCTGCCGTGATTTCAAATTATAAGCGAAATATCAAATTCTTTCACATCTCTATAATTTCAACTGTTTTGAATTCCTCTGGTCTTTAGTTCTTTAGTAGTGAGGATATTTATTTTTATACACTTACAAATCAATTATTATTATGTGTTTACACTGTTTTATATTTCAGAACTTTTGTTTAATGAAGGTAAAAAAATAGTGAAGTTACTCAGTTCGAATGATTTTATTTATGTGTCTTACCTCAAAATTTTGTCTTAAAATAAATAGCTTTTGGTATTCATTATTTGAAATAAAAATAAATAGTCCCTATTTTCAAATGAGTGATATAGAAATATAAAAATTAATTTGTATTTTAAAATGAAACCAGCTGAAATATAATATGGGTTTCATTGGCAATTATGGTCCTAGAATAGACCAATCAACTTTAAAAAATACACACTTAACATGAAAATTATAAATTAAAAACTGTTTTATAACAATCAAATTATAAAAAATCTCCAATAAATTGTAGCTAAGAACCTCGATCAGTTCAGCTTTCAAACAAAAGAATCCGCATTGTAATCGGTCCAATCATTTAGAAGCTACGATGCCACAGACATACACATAGATGTTTCAACTTATAAACATCGTTATTGCGTCGCCGGTTAATAATAAATATACATCTATTATATCTAAAACTGTATATATAATTAAATACGTAGTGAACATGATAGTGCGCGCCAAACCTTACAATCCTGTAATTAACAATTCGAAACCTCGCGTTCCGTACCCTTTTTGCGAGGCTTCACATCCAAATAGTCGCCAAACGGTTCCATTACACCGAATAATTAATGGACATCCTACAAAGTGGGCATTAAGACGGGGGGTTGGATCGATAGGGTGTCCACACTTAAGGCTCCTTGCGGGTGGCTCGAGTTTCGTGGCCGCGTTTGCGAGGGAGTTTCTTCTTTCGTTCCTTAACCCCCCGTTACCCGTCCCTCGGTTTACCAACCAGTTAATACTGAACTTCGGCATTTTATTACGCGTCCTCGATATCGTCTAATTGTAAACACCCGCGGGGAGGGGGAGAGTTCAACAATGATTGGTTGTGTTTCTATCTTCTGCCGTTCCTTAGTGGGTTGAGTTGGGTCGGGGTCTGCTGTGTGTGTGTGTGTGGGTTTCTCAACTTTAAGACTGTTAGTGGGGTCGCAATCAGAGATACGTAGATACCTACAGCTTTTCATTAGAGTTGATGGCTATCGTTGCGTGTTTTGTTTGATTGCGGCCATCCGTTTGTTTTGTTCCGTGGTTTTGTCCCCACTATTGGTAATTAATACACAGTTGTCCATTTCGTTACTTATTGCAATATCTTATTTAGCAATGAAAAATTTTTATGAATTAAAAATATATATTCATTTTGAACGTGTAAATTTAATAAATACAAAAAGCGACATAATGTAAAGAAATGTACCTTAATATGAAGATCATAAGGTAATCGATATGTACTTATTTACAAATCAAACAAAATTATATTAAATTTCTTATTCACAATTTTATAAATGTGTCATTCAATGAATTATGGTAAGTATAATAGTCTCAATGTTCTAAATATCTTCCTTTATCTTACCATCAACTGATGAATTATTATGATACCAGAAGTTAAAGCAACCTACGAAGAGTACCACAACATCGTAACAAATTAGTAATATAACTGGGTCTCTTTTATCTGCATTTAGCCTCTCCTCTCGGCCGTTGTACGTGTATAACAAATCAGTACTAAATTAATAATTGCCAGTGTAAATCTCGTTTCTTTAATAACGTATCTTTGGACTCTTTTATCCGCATTTAGCCTCCCCTCTGGGCCGTCTTACGTGTATTATAAATTAGTGCTAAATTAATAATTGCCAGTGTAAATCTCGTTTCTTTAATAACGTATCTTTGGACTCTTTTATCCGCATTTAGCCTCCCCTCTGGGCCGTCTTACGTGTATAATAAATTAGTACTAAATTAATAATTGCTAGTGTAAATGTCGTTTCTTTATTACGTATCTTTGGACTCTTTTATCAGCATTTAGCCTCTCCTCTCGTTTCTTTAATAAATTAGTAAATTAATAATTGGAAATCTCTTTTATGTTTTATCCGCATTTAGCCTCCCCTCTGGGCCGTCTTACGTGTATAATAAATTAGTACTAAATTAATAATTGCCAGTGTAAATCTCGTTTCTTTAATAACGTATCTTTGGACTGTTTTATCCGCATTTAGCCTCCCCTCTGGGCCGTCTTACGTGTATAATAAATTAGTACTAAATTAATAATTGCCAGTGTAAATCTCGTTTCTTTAATAACGTATCTTTGGACTCTTTTATCCGCATTTAGCCTCCCCTCTGGGCCGTCTTACGTGTATTATAAATTAGTGCTAAATTAATAATTGCCAATTAAATCTCGTTTCTTTAATGAAATCTCGTTTCTTTAATAACGTATCTTTGGACTCTTTTATCCGCATTTAGCCTCCCCTCTGGGCCGTCTTACGTGTATAATAAATTAGTACTAAATTAATAATTGCCAGTGTAAATCTCGTTTCTTTAATAACGTATCGTTGGACTCTTTTATACGCATTTAGCCTCCCGTCTGGGCCGTCTTACCTGTATAACAAATTAGTACTAAATTAATAATAGCTAGTGTAAATCTCGTTTCTTTAATAACATATCATTGGACTCTTTTATCCACATTTAGCCTCTCCTCTCGGCCGTTGTACGTGTATAACAAATTAGTACTAAATTAATAATTGCCAGTGTAAATCTTGTTTCTTTAGTAACGTATCTTTGGACTCTTTTATCCGCATTTAGCCTCCCCTCTGGGCCGTCTTACGTGTATAATAAATTAGTACTAAATTAATAATTGCCAGTGTAAATCTCGTTTCTTTAAAAACGTATCTTTGGACTCTTTTATCCGCATTTAGCCTCCCCTCTGGGCCGTCTTACGTGTATAATAAATTAGTACTAAATTAATAATTGCTAGTGTAAATGTCGTTTCTTTATTACGTATCTTTGGACTCTTTTATCTGCATTTAGCCTCTCCTCTCGGCCGTTGTACGTGTATAAAAAATCAGTACTAAATTAATAATTGCCAGTGTAAATCTCGTTTCTTTAAAAACGTATCTTTGGACTCTTTTATCCGCATTTAGCCTCCCCGCTGGGCCGTCTTACGTGTATAATAAATTAGTACTAAATTAATAATTGCCAATGTAAATCTCGTGTCTTTAATAACGTATCTTTGGACTCTTTTATCCGAATTTAGTTTCTCTGTGCCGTGGTATGTATGTAATAAATTAGTACTAAATTAATAATTGTTAGTGTAAATCTCGTTTCTTTAATAACATATATTTGGACTCTTTTATCTGCAATTAGTATCTTCTCTGGGTCGTACGTGTATAACAAATTAATAATTGCTTGTATAAATCTCGTTTCTTTAATAAAATATCCTTAAGAAACATGTCACAACATGTATTTTAGTGTATACAGTAGCTAAGTACGCTGTCGTTTACTGGTTAATTCATTAAAATTCCGTTCTCGTCCATTGCACTTCTTTAATTCCGCGCCTAGACATGTAAAATGCGACACGTGATCCGGACACTGGTTTAAAAGCGAATGAAATTATTAAAATACAGCAGACAGATGCAATTATGCAATTAGCTCAGTCTACGGCGGTGCACTTTTTGAAGCAAGTTTATTCACAAAAGGAGGTTTTATTATCGACCTTATTTTAAAGGGTTTCCGTAACAAGAACTCTAGTTCAGATTAAAAAAAAAAAATTCTTACCATGTTCGGTCTCGAATGCGTTACTTTGAATGAAATTGCGCGCCAAATCTTGAAATTTTTTTTTATTATAAAAAACATATTTCGGTCTCTATTAGTGTTTACGTTAGATACATGACTTTTTTTTCTATAAAAGTTTACGTTCTGGTTTCGTTCGCAAATATATTAATTTTAACGAAATTACGCGCCAAGATCGATATTTAATATTCTAAAAATTTACAATCGGAACTCTTTTACAAAAAAGTTTCTAATCAGATTTGCATCACAAAATATTTTTATTGTGAAACTATGATACCAATATTTTTAAAACAGCATATTTACAGGCAAATTTATAATTACATACTCAAGTGCAAACAAACTCAAGTGTAACCCAAATTACAAAGCAAAACTATCCGATTTCTTCTTATTTAAATTTACATAAATTCAATTTTGATTTTATTCTACTAAGGGCGGTACCGATTCTTATAAAACGTAGTATTAATTGATATGTTTAATTTTTATAACGTAATAAGATGCGATATAGGTTCCATGGCATGAGATATACTGAAACATGAAGCAATAGTATGCAGAATTTTATTTGTTTAATTTCTAGATAATTTCAATGAACACGAGCGCCAAATTCGATATTTAGGTAATTGTTAAAAAGTTTTAATTTCGATCAGTATTAACTTATATAAATTTCCTATTGGATTTAATTTATACAAGTACATTAAGCTATGAATGGTTTGTAACTTTATATAATACCTACACCTATACAATTTAATATTTTTCAAAAATAGTTAGAACGTACTCTATAATAAGATATAGCTCTGATCTAATTATTTATACCATGAATTATGTAAATAAATAGTTGTCCATTGTCATTTAGAACATAATAAATGAAAATATCCTAATTCATTATTTCGGTGAGCAATTAAACAAATTTCGGAATAGGAATAAATAATTAGTAGTATATATGTCTTCTAAAAAAAATTGACAAGTTAAAAATAGTCCTTAAGTAGAAACATGCGCTTTGGACCCATAACCTATTAGATAATGAGGCTATAATTGAATAAAATACCTACTAATATACTAATGTCATATCCTAAAATCTATAGCAAAGTGTGATACTGTTAACACAAATAACTCCAACGTTATATGAAAAACCAAAAATAAATCTCCCTTGCGACAAGTTTACAAGTACAAAAAATACAGACGCTCTAACTGACTCACTCACACATGCGACATTCGAGCACTTTAAGTTAGTAGATGTTTAGAAGTATGGAAAAATAATATACTTAAGTATAATATTTAGAAACGTATATGTATGCGTTCCTTCTAACACAGGGTTGATACTTGAATCTGAAAAAAAAAACAAAATTATTCTATTTTTAAATCAACCAATAAATTTAATGTGTAGGTATTCACAGAAGTTGTATGAAATCTTTAATTACAGAAGTGTTAATTTAGTTTACTATTATTTATACTATTGTTTATTTAAAAAACAAACGTTTGATATATCTCAAATTCAATTCAGGCAGATGTAGTTGAGATGATATTGTATTCTTTTTTCTTGGCTTGATTTTCGAACCTAATTTTCAGAATGCAACTGTCAAAACAATATTATATAATATATAAACTTTCCCCAAAATAATTTTACTTACTTTAATAAGAAATTTTGGTTAGTTATAAAAAAACATGCTACTTTGTTCTTATGTTTTTAATTATTATTGATTAGGACCAGGTAACCTGCAAATAATAACTAAAGTAATATTTTAAAAAGTAAATTTTATTAAAACATGTTTTTTTAACATGAAAAAATCTTCTATAAGACAATCTCCCCTGCCAGAAGAATGGCGAAGGAAGATTCTTACTCACTAAAAATTCACATGGTATTCGAGCCACCGATACCGGACTCACGCAGATACACAACTCAACACAATGTTAAATGAACAAAGTTTATATATTTTTTCGTTAAAACTACTCTTTTAGGTACCTAAACACACATACACACAGACACACACACACTTGAATTATAAACTGATTAAAAACTTATGTAATATGTATTAACAATTGGAGTATTTCCCTATCCAGCTGCTATATTTTTACCGTCTTAGTTATTAAGTCCGTTAAACCTATTTGACAATTGTAAGTACTTACAACAAAACAGTACTGTTTTGTCCTATCCTGTTATTGTAATTTCGTCACTTGAGAAAAGGGGTTGTTATACAACACTGTTCATTCATTCATAATTTAGGAGCCCGAGGTTGTCGGAGCTCTTGCCACTTCCCACGATCTTCCGTCATGTTCTTTAAATGTTAATACGACTCCACTCCATTTTTATTCTTAATTTGGTTGATTTAACCGTGTCATAATCTTTGCCTCCCCATGTTTTTTTTATAAATAGAGTACCTACTATAGCTAAACTAAATTTGTCATAGGTTTTAGGTATAAGTGAATTAGTGATTTCATATTTAGTGTTTACTAGTGGTCGCCCAATGGTCATAATTCGACCACAATTAATTTAAATTGTAAGTTTTAAAAATATTAAGGTTCTATTTTCCAAGACTTCTATATGTGTCTGTGTCAAATACATAGTAGAGTGTGTATGTTATTTTTATTAGTTTAATATATTTCTTGTACATAACAAAAACAAAATTGCGTTCTGCACTCCTTCCCTATCTGAAGTTTTTGCTTTACCTATTAATATAATGATTATTTTATTATAGGTATGAAGTTCATTTCAAGTATATCTATATAAATTTGTACATAACTTTTTGCAACTTAAAGAAAACATTTTTACTTAACACTATAAAAAAATTATAATCCGCGACCACAGTGCACAGCCCTATACTTTTAAATTTTATACCTCGAATGCTAAAGCAAGCAGAAAAAGATTTTAATAAAATTGTCTTCCCTCTCGGGCGATAATGTTCTCGCGTAACTTTATTTTTCACTTAGTTCTAACTAGCGACTCTACCCGACTTTGCACGTATACACTGTATTTGACGGAGGCAATAATTATATGCTTACATGAATTATATATACATATTACTTTAACAGAAGAAATTTCCAAAATGACATTGCTCTTGTTTGCCATTCCACTTGCATAAACAGAAAAAAAAGTTTTATTTTTTAATTTTTACAAGCGACATAAATACCTACTCAAACAAACAAATATATCCTCTTTATTGTATTAGCATAGACAAATTGTTCATTATAACCGGTAGAGGAATAGAGTAAGTCATTAAGCATAAAGTCCAGCCCATAGACAAAACGCGTAAATAAATAAAATAATAGGTATCTGTGCCATTGACTACCTGCCCCGCGACTTTGATTGCATCGTATTTGTTATATTTGTAGTTTAAAATATTTAGAAGAAATATGAGTCAATTTACTGAAATATATCAAAAAGGGAAGAAATAAAAATATACTAGAAGAGATCTCCAAAATAAAATTTAAACATAAATTTACCATGTTTTTATTAAGTATAACCACGAAAAATATAGGCGAAGACTATCGTATCGTCAACCAATAGAATGATCTCTATAATGCAACAGTAAAAATCGCAATAAAATTGGTAAAGTTGAGTGTGAGAAAACCGTGCGCAAACTATTTTATTACTTTATTTATTTATTTATCCTGCGCAAAAATAATGTACATACAGATTCTCTATCCATTGGGTAGAAACAGAAAGCAACTAAAAACTATTTTATTACTTTAGTAATACAATTAGGTACTAAACTAACACACGTATTTTATTGAATAATATTAATGTATTGACACGGCTCGTCAAAATAAAATCGAAATTATTAGTATGAAGACAGGGATAAAAAAATAAATGACTCCATAATTCAATTTCTAGTACATTCTACGTAATCTATTCGAAAAGGCGTTAGCAAAGCATTTGTATAAATTAATTACGATTGTATGCCCGACTATAGGTAGCGGAGTATTGCACCAAACAATTGACAGGCGTGCCCCAAATTCCCCAACCGCCGCACTTCTAATAAAGAAATACCAAATTGTCGCAAGCAGTGACGCAACGCTATGAAAATCTCCAAGTGCCCCGCGCGAAATCGTAAACGGACGAGCGGGTTGAATACAAAACAGCGGCCCCCACTCACCCCACACTTGCCCCTCCAACTTGCCCCACCCCACCCATCTTTAGGCCCTTCTTCCTTAATGTGTAACAAAGACACCCCTCTTACGCTTCAATGTATTTGTGTAGTTTTACCAACACGCTTGTGTGCGTTTAGTTTCGTCACTATATACGGTGTAGGCATGTGTGCGTAATAGTTCATAGTTTCAAATATTTCATATTAAATTTCAGGCCTCTATCAATATAAAGTTGAGCGTGTTGGGTTATCTTTTGTGTAGATACAATAGTGTAATAAAACTATTTTAGAGCGATTTCTCTTCGACGATTTATACTGAATCATTAATTCGTGGGAACTAGATATAAGTAGGTACGTATCTACTTATTTTTTCGATAGGTATAAGTGAAAAATTTAAAGCGAAACATAAGTGTAAATAGCGTAGTGATTATTTGCTTAATATCTAGAATAACAAACATAATAAAGAAAATAATTCCAATTTTAAATTCTATTTAGTGCTTAGATAGGTAAACTCGTACGGTATCCAATAAGAAAAAGCTTTCACACAAATTGGCGGGAAACAGTTGCTTAATGGCGGCAAGAAAAGCCAAAGTGGTATCGCGGCGCCACTTTGTGTAGAAAAGTGTGAAAAGTTTTTCAACACCCCACTTTCGCCCACACTTGCTTTACTCGCCTCCCGCGCTCGCGTCTCGACGATTTAAATATAGAATGCATATTTTCATTTTTTAATCTTACAAGTTCGTCCTCGCTTCCTATTAGCATAATATCTAAATTTAAAAATAAAATATCTTTTATTATACTGTAATAGAAGTGAATATTCCTTTCTGAGTTGACAGTCTCATTTCTTTTGGATATTACTTCCATTTGTACTATCATTTTAATTATAATGTATATTTTTTAAATTTTATTACAAATTTTACTATCAAATAAGATAATATTAGAAATTTTTCATATATTTAATTATTTCCATCAAATAACTAGCGACCTAAATTTGCTAGTACTGTATATCAAAATTTATGAAAAATACATATATGTGCCTTGTTAATAGCTCATAATAATGTACATTATTATACGATATTAGTACATTTCTATAACATATTTATTGAAATAATTATATTCTTTTTGAGTTCAGACTTTCGTGATTGTGCGTGGGTTTTAATATATACAAAGACTTTCTTATTTAAACTGTTATATTCTATTATTAGAAAAGATTACGAGCTGTTACTGAACTGACTCAACAGAAAAACATCATAGACAGCGTAACCCAAAGACAATAGACATTACGTATTTATCTATTTTAGGGCTTTGAATTATTAGTGCGACGTATAGTCTGTGGTGTACATATCTGTAAAAAGAGAAAATCAGATCTCAAAAGCCTATATAACTTGGTATATAAATTTGCCTTCGTGAATAAAAGCAAATACTCTCTATGTACGTATCTACGGAAATATATAAAAAAATTATGCATCTATTGTTACATAAAAAAAATTAATTAGTCGTTTATTCAGCGTTATTGTTATTCTAATTGAACCTTTTGGCTTTGGATTGTGTATACTAAAGGTGTTCGCGAAATACCAGCCCGAGGGTTCCTCTCTGATTTATGTCCATCTTCCGTCGTCCTGCATCATTATGCTAATATGCTAATACGCTTCTATTAAAAGGGATACCTAATGTTAATTTTCATTCATACGTACAGCTACATGAATAAAATAATATGTACTATTATAATATTTTTTTACAATTTCATTTGAAAAGAATCGGACCATAGTAACCGTCTTGTAAATTCAATTCAACTGAAAGGACAGCAGATTTGATTTAACATAAGAGTCTGAAATAGACATAATTATAATATAACATATAAAATAAACTTGTGAAAATAAGGGTTACATTTGAAAATTAGTTTCTATATATGGAAAGATAAAAACTTACTAAGGCGTTATAAGAAAATATATTGGTATTCTAATACCTAATTTGTGACTTATAATAATATTTAATGAAACTACTGTTGTAACGTACAGAGATAATTATTTTTTTTTTGCTTAAATACCTATTTACTGTTAGAAAAAGTAAGATCGTATAAATTGAATTAAATAGAAAATTTTAATATTACTACTTGACTAATTTAGTTACAACATCACAATTTAAGTTATAAAGTCAAGTGAAACATTATACATATTAAAAGTAAAGACACATGAAGGGCTGTACAGTCAAATGACCAATCATAGAAAAGATAGATAGAAAATAAATAAGTCAACCAAATTCGAAACAAAACAGAAATTACATCTAGAATCATTCTCATTTCTATGATTGTTTGACAATATTTGCCAAATAAATATACTTTTTTTTTAATGGAATAACAATCATTTTTTGCGACCCTTAATAATTTATCTAAATTACAATTTTTATTAACTACACACTACCAAATATACCATAGTACAAAATTAATTTCTTAATCATCAGCTAGGGCGACGTTAGTCGTGTGGAATACAATGTATACTGAGTCACAGATAATTTAAATATTTAGCTAGATGAAAATACTTTTAAACGAACGATTTATAAATTTTCTGTCATCAACAAACGAAGAGAAAAATCAATTCTGTCTTCTTTATAGATTATAATATACTTAGTATAGACTAAATATATTACTCTGAAATTTCATTGATATAAAAATATATCATTATTTCAATAGTTTACCTTAATTAAGAAACGAATTAATAATTCTTTCTACAAATACTTAAAACACAACTGTAGACTACTTTTTTTCTATCAATTTAACCCGCTAAACGTTGACTAATACGGTCTAATTTATAATAAGGGACCAGTAACCACATTAGTGTTTAGCAGGTCATGGCTGCCCAGATAAAGCCTAAAATGCTACCATAATGAAAAGCCGGTGTTCAACTTATTTGCAACACAAAATGAACCTTATGCACTTAAATTTAAAAGTATATCTATCCTTTATGGACGAATGACGTAAATTTGTCGAGGTATTTTGGACAGGTCCGTTCGGTAATTTTCTTTAGAACGCTCCGATGGCGCGAAAAATTGCGTTTTTCAAAGGAATAGCTGTTCGCAGAGCTATGGAAGATTGACTGCCACCTCTTGAAATAAACTCGAAAACAACTGGGTAATGCTAATTGGTTCAAAGTTAAATGTTACTCTAAATGTTAGAGAAGTTCCTGTCGGAATATCTAAGTGATATTCTTGCGAGCATTATAAAACTTAATTAATTAAGTAACAACTTTAAAGAAAAAAATATATTGAAATTTAGTATTGATTCTACTGTATCTATCTGCAACAAACACTCTACTCAATCAAGCTATCGCTTTGTGTTTAAAAGACGATTTCATTATTTCAAATATCAAAAGGATAACAAGTGTAACGACTGATATTAAAACAGAATATAAATAAATTGTTCATGCAATAAACATATAAATTGTACATACATATGTCACCATCTAACGTTGAGTAGTGAGAGACTTTTAACTATAACTACGTGACAATAGATGTCGTAACAAAAAAGTTAGTACCAAAACTGATCACATGAAGCGCTAGTGAGCTCGCACTAGCGACATCTGTTATTGGGTAGAAACCACTACACCTTGTAGAAATTTATTTAAATAAAAATGCAATAAGTATTACAAATGTTACCAAGCGCAAACCCATTAATAAATAAAAAAAATTAATGAAACGTAAAAATGCATTTAACTAAATCGCTGTTAAAATTAATCCAAAAAGCCTATCTATCCAAATACCCATAAACAAGGTAATACATGTCCCATTTTTTTAAAAAAGGTTACTAATAATAAAAATGTAAATTATATTAATCTTTTTTTTTAATAATGCTTTATTCATGACCATGAATACAAGTCCTTCAGTCGAATACATTTTTATAATAATGCCTAAGTGTTGCCTCATACTTAAATAGGTTATTTTAATTTAGAATATAAATCAACCAAGTAAACTGAATTTTATAATCCCTAGCTAACAGTTTACAGTATGTTTCGACTAAGCAAAAGGAACTAAAGATAGATGCGTTCAATTTACTAGTTTCATGTATATGCTACATGGTACAAACCTGTTGAATGAATCCTGACTTTTTTAGTTTTATCTACGACTTTACACTTATAATATACCTAGTTAAATTTAATTCTACGGTTTTATTATTTTTTTAAATAAATACAACTATTTATATAGACACATATAGATAGTTATATTTCCTATTGTCAAATTAAATAACGTTAAGTTTTATAAAAAGTATAATATTATACTTTTACCTCGTTTCAATAGACAAAAATGGAGTATAATGACTGATTTCAATGACAAACAGACGGACACAGCTGCCGGACCGGTCCGCGTAGCACGTCCGAGGGAGATCTCGGTGAACAAGTTTCAAATAAATCGATTAAATAATAATTCTAATATTACGAGTAGTATGCCGCGGATTTACATACGTTAATTTAGTTAAAAGACTTAAGAAAAGATATACAGTATATAAATAACTTATGGAAGATTAGAGCCTCCTGGAACTGTAATTTTATGCTTAAAAGAGACTTCAATAACTAGATAGAATTAAGCAGAAATTTGTGTCTCTTAAAACATTTTCTGAATTTTGAATCTATCTGAAATTACAGATTATAAGATTATAAGCCTGACATCTTTGTTCTAAGGAATGACAACCCATGAGTGCTATCACGGGTGGACCATGATAAAGTGATGTTTGGATGCTGTTCATGTATATAGGTGACGGTTACTTTAATGCCGTTCCAATAGAACTTAAATTGAAAAATTTAATTTAGATTATGTTTTGTACAATTGCAATAATTTAGAAGAAAATTATACATTGGAGTTAAATAATCTAGAATTTACATTTAAATCTTCTCAATTAAAAATGTCTACTGAACTAGGATATGATTAAAAATTTATAATAAACATTACAAAATAATGTAAGTACTATAATATATTATTAATAACCTACTGTCGCGACAGTTTCGAAAAAAGTTTTGAGGATAATAAATTTCTACGACTGTACATGTACTCTAATTTAAGTCGAAAATTTATTAGAGACACTAAATACATACTATAATATAATACCGGCACATGTCTTTCTGTGCATATCTACGACATTGTTATGTGGCAAAATTCGAACTTGTTTTAAAAAAACTTTTTATTATAATATATATTAGAATCTTGAATGGTACATAATAATTAATTTGTTCTACGTTTCAATCGTACTTTTATATGGATGAAATATGAGGAAGGAAAACATCAGATAACTTAGTTACTACGATATAATATTTTTATATAATTTGTATATAGACAAAAGATCGGTTCTAGTTAGACATTGGAAAACATTAGTCAATGGAAATTTGTAGAGATCAACTTTAAAATACATTACTTAATAAGGGTCTTATGTATACAAAGTTATATTAATATAAAATTTATGCCTATTATATAACAACATCCAAATTCTCAATCTGACAGACAACGCTAAGAACGAGCACTAAATAATAATAAAGAAAGCACTAATAAAGAATCACGGTATTGAACAAAGAAGTTAGTGTATGAATATATTCATTATGATTATTAAATTAAATTCTGCTTCAAATATCTAACCCCATTTGTCACCTTTCTGCCCTTGTCCTATGATGTAAATATGTTTACATAAATCCTCACAATATTACACACCAGCTATTCATGACTTCGTCTATTTTTTTAAATAAATGACCGTCCACTTGATAGAGTCGTTTTAGATTTTCACGTCAAATATAATTCATAAAAAAACTATCCGAAATGCTAATAAAATATGTAATATTATCTTATCTGTCTAAAATAACCGTATTGAACTATGTAATGCCACACACGAGCCAACTTGGGTCCAGTTGCATATTTCATCTAATAATATTGTTGAACAGGTAAATTGGCAAATAAGTAAAAAAAACCTTTTTATTGTTATTACAACCTAAAACTTTTATTATTGTTATTAGTATTATCGCATTCTTTTAAAAATTATAGTTAGTATTTCATTTCACTAGGCTCACTCGTAATTATGAAAAAAAAATTACGACACTCAATGTCTATTGTAAAAACACGTTTCTCTATAATATTTATTTTATTTAGTAATATAATGACTGTCTGTTGCCAAGTCAGAGATAAAAAAAAATCGTTCAGATGTTTTGTAGTACAAAATTAACAAACGGACATATAAATTGACAGAGTCTCGCATTCATATTATTAGTATTTTCAAAGTATACATAATCTGCCACCTGCCGTCAACCCTCTGGGAATATCTCACTCAATTGAATTTCTTTTATATTAAAAGTAGTAAAACAAGCTCCAATACGCGGTGTATCTAAGCCCTATCTGAGCCGTATTGGTACATCATATCTATCTATCTATACCAATCTAAATGTTGCACCGAACCAAGTAACAGAGTTGTTTTAACACGAACGTATCTAAAATATTGACACCCACAAAAGGACAAACACACTGACAACGAAGAAAACAATAAAAATATACCAGTAGAGTACATGTATCGACAAAACTCTTATAAAATCCATATAATTATTTATAAGCACTTTAGTTTTAAGTATTTCTTCATTTTGTTTGTATCAAATGCAAAATTGTGATAAACTGTAATCTAATTGCAGGCTAATTGTATTTATTTAAGGCTCAATACTGATTTTTTGTTTCGCTAATATTTCATGTAATGGATAAAATAAATGGTTTGGAATAAAATTGTGTTGTAATTTTTGAGATCTATATACCGAACTGGACGGTAGGGAAAAAAATAAAATTATAATGTAAAAATTTGACGTTCATAAGCGGCTAAAATGTCCTACATGAATAAATGATTTTTGAATTTGAATTTGAATTTGAATTTGAATTGAGAATGAATGATTTCAGTGGAAAATAGTGTCTCACTATCAACTGTAACCGTGATCAGCATCAACAACATCGCTGAATGTACTCTTCATGGTTTTCCAAACACTCCATTCCTGGAAACTAGAAAAGAGATATAAAACAAACCTACTAACTTAGTAATTTACTACTGTGTCTATCTTCAAACAAAAACAGAAATAGAGCACCGTCTCCAGCAGAGTAAGTACAAAAACATTGACATCATATCCAACCATAGAATAATTGCAACAAACTTAAAATGAAACAAATACGGTAGTATAATAAATTCAATTCAATTAATCATTCACACAAACTGTCGACACTTACAGACATCATGCTAATTAATGTTAACAGTTATCATGTGAAGCCCATGGACTTATGGGTTGCCATTTGGGATGACAAAGATGCGTCCCTACCCTGTAATTTCACTGCCGTATCTCACCAAAACATATCCTGCGAGGCAAACTGCTTGGCGACTAAAATAGGTGAGACAGATATACTGACGCGAACAACTTTCGTCAAAGTATCCCTAAATGTAGTGTTAAATTTCGAACGTCATTTTCGATGGCAGTTGATAAATAATATAATTTTCTTAAAAAAAGGACGTTAATAACTCAAGAAAAACGGGACCAATCTGTAAGTATACTCGAAAGAAAGAAAATGTATTTGAAATGCATTTTTATTTAATCTGTTTATAAGAGATTCAGAACCTCCTCCCCCTTTTTTGGAGTCGGTTACAAACGTATAACACTTCTCCTATGGACGGTACCTGTTGAGCGCGCGCTATCTTTTTATTCCTCACTCACGGCTTGCGCACCAAAAATCAAATAAATCAAAATAACCGATCGGCGAACAAAAGCTCATTCACATTTTTAAACCGGTTTTACTCTTTTTAATACGGTATGAAACCGCGGCACAGCATCCGCGGCATCTGTACACGCTTTGTGCTATATTCAAAAGACAATATTGATAACCGGTTTCGATTATGTTCTTAAACGCTATTTAGGTCAGCAACGGACATTTTCGCTCCAAATTTTTAGTTTCCATTTGAGTTTTGATAGTGATGGTTTGAAATTGTGTTCATAGTTTACTAAAGTAGAATTAATACAAGGTATTTTAATATGTAGGTGAGTAAATATTGAATAATTTATACATATACCTACTTCTTTATCAGTTTTTTTTTAAAGAAATCCGTGGTTAAGCAATTTAGGACACCGCCTTACTTTGGCTGGTATCGGATTCGATTCCTCGCACGGTACAAACATTTATATTCACAAGTATGATTATTTGTATTGGTCTGGGTGTTGATAATATGTATTTACAAAAGGTATATAAATATTTATATTCGACATCACAGAAGACCGAAGAGCTGGCAGCTACCTTGGACAAAGAATTAGTCTAGCTATTCAAAGAGGGAACGCTGCCAGTATCTTCGGAACGTTGCCTAAAGGGACCCTTTTAATAATATATTTTAGTCATTATATAATATTTTTTAAGCTTTTTAATTTTAGGTTCTTGGTTGTACAATTAGGTTATGTAAAAAAAGGCTTTACGTAGATTACTAACATATAGGTTTCAGGTAGCTTACACATAGCGTACATTTATTATTTTGTCAAGAATTGTCAAACTAGCTATTAACCAGTGTTGTATAATTGAGTAGTTTATAGTTTTTCAGTACACATAATATGTGTTTGCAGGAGTATGATTATTTGAATTGCTCTGGGTGTTTTCTTATAATATGTATGTAGATACCTATTTACATTTTATACTTTCTAATAGAATGAACGGGAAAGTTTGTGCATGTGGATGGATGGATGTTTGTTACTCTTTCGTGCAAAAACTACTGAATGGATTTTGATAAAGCTTTACAGTATAAGCTATATTAGCTTATACATGAGAATAATACATTGTTTGTAACTTAAAAAGATAAGTAAATTGGGCGAAATATAAAATATAAATATCTAGTACATGTGATGCATACGAAGGTACGCGAGTAGGTTAGTGGTATATAAGTATTTGTATCAGTTTTTAGTACACATAACACGTGATCTGCTTAGCTTGTAACTAGATGGCGCTATATGTATTGTCCAGAGTTATTGTTATTAATGTAAAGGCATGTAATGCAATTACTAAATTTACTTTCATATAAAAGTAGGGTAAACAGCACTAATATTTATATCTCATACCTACATCTAATATACGGAAGGAGAAATAATTGGTAGTATTAGACAGTAAACTTGTAGTCCCATGGTTAGCTATCTACTATGTCTAGTGGTCAATTCCTAGTGAATACATCACGAATTTTTCTTCACTGGTAACCCGCTACCGTACGCTGTTAGTGCTGGATGGAAACCATCGTGGTCAATTTCTGGCGAATTTTTCTCCACTGGTAACCCACTAGCGTACGCATTTAGCGCTCGAGTGCATACCATTCTATCGTCGATTAAAAAAAATATTTAAAATTCGAATAGGTACACAATCATCTGGGTATTGAATAACTACATACAGCCATTGGAGTATTGATTTTAACATCCCCTTTTTCCTATTATTATTTTTTTACATAACAAAGAAGAAACTAAGGAGGAGTTTTGCAAGGGCCGCGCGCCCCCTCGCCGTTGCGTATGTGTGTGTATATGTACGATAGTGTAAAATTACGTTTGTGTGCAACTCGGAGACGATCGACGGTCTCCGAGTGAAATAAGGGGAGTGATTTGTAGTTAGTACGCGTAGTCTTAAGCCGATCTTTTAGTAACAATTTTTATAATAAAAATCACGGGATATTACTACGTTTTATACCACGTTATATTATTAAGGTCTCGATATTTCGGCAGTGTTTCAACCGTCATCATCAAGGATAAACTTTAATAGAAGTATGTAGAAGGTAAATACAATATTTTTTGAGCAGACAGATTCGTCTACCTTCACACATCTTCGTTTGTTACTACTATTGAAATAAATAATTAAACCAGTCCCCACAAGCAGCACCCGTGCACGAGTATGACGAATTAGACAGCCATCATTGCCCGGCCCACCACGCCGCCACAACTGAGATGTTTCTATCATGTCCTAGAGAGTGAAAGGAGATTGACAGTAATGTAAATTGTTGGTTCATTGCTAGTAATGAACCATGGGAGGACGACTTCGACGTGACCTCCATGGAATTCGCTACATTGCTCTGAAATACCTGGCTTCATGCTCATCCAATGTTACCCCACCCTCGTTTACCGTCAGCACAATTACCGTTAACATTATTCCATATTCATCCCTTTAAAAAAATATCACAAGTAATTCAGGAGGCAGCGTTAGGTTAGGCACCGTGCCACGTTAAATTGACATACCCAGTCAAAATGTGCGGCCATGTCATATATGGCGATTACCACATCGATAATTGACAATGGCTTTGAGGACCTAGAGATAATAGTCGAGATAGAATTGTTATTATATTTAGTTGGATATTATTATTTATCATCATCACTACATAGTACAAAACAAAGTTGCTGTCGCTGTCTGTTCGTCATAATGCATACATTTTTTAAGCATTAAATCTTACTACGCAACGGATTTTGAAGCGGTTTTTTATTAATATATAGAGTGATTCAAGAGGATGATTTATATATATAATACATGTACACTCATGCGAAGCCGGGGCGAGTAGCTAGTCTATTTATATAAGTTTATTGCACATATTAACACCATACCGTATTGCGGTGTGTCACGTATACTTTTAAATTATTTATTTTTTGTTACAAGATTTGGGTTATTTATCGTTGATTCATCATATCAGCTATTTTATACCTATAGCATTATGACCTTCGGAAATCTATAGTGCACGTTTAGGTTTCGCTACTTCGGGTGTAAGTAGCGAAACCTACTACCAGGAACAAAAATTATACGTCTAATAGAAATAATCTTTATTCAAATAAACTTAATATAAACACTTTTAATTAGTCATATTTTTTTATTCTACATATCACTCATTCGTAACACAGACTCATCACTAAAAGAATGAGCAAGAAACTTACGAGTTGCTCTTTTAAATAAATGTTGTTCAAAATTACAATTTTAAGAGTTTTGTGAATACATATTGCCAAATAGCAAAGTTGATATAAATAAATAGTTACTTGTGTAACAAAATGAATCTGTCATAGTTACCAGACTAGACCTATCCCTACAAGCAGCACCCGTTCACGAGTATAATGGTAATAAATATATATACATACAGATATTTGTAGTAATAAAAAACACAATTTATATACTGTTTTAAACAGTTGTTTACAATTGTATAGACTACAAAAACGTACCTAATATTTACTATATCATAGTTTTAATATTCCATTTCGTTAAGATTCCGTGACTAGACACAGCGCGGAAATATCGTGAGCTCATAATTGTACTTGTTAAATATAATCTACAATATAATGTGTACAATTTTTTTAGTTTATAACACCCAATAGCCATATTATTTGCTTTTGCCTCCTGTTAAAACATATCCACGGCACTTAACCTGTACATACTCATAGACTTGTTACAGGCTCCATAAACACAAACTTGCACATCGATAGCATTCACGAAGTCTCCACCTAACGAACTGGAAAATAACTCTTTAACTTCAAGTGGAAGTGTACGAGCATACATTTTCAGATGAGTTGTCCTCTTAACCGATTATGGGCACTCATACATTTAGTTTAAATATTTTTTTACTTTCGAATACTGAATTGTGAAATTGTGATTTTATAGTTTTGATTTTTTTGCCACAGCTCAACTTTGTAGAAAGTTGACTGAGTACTTCTGTGTTATCCATTTTAATCAGTCACAAAACATCTTTACCATTGGAAGTTGAAATATGGGACTGAAAGTACATGGTACTGAGGCATAACGTAGTACTCTGGAAAGACGACACATGACGAGATGTCCCTGATACTGTTCATATATAATACATTTTTTTTTAACTATTCTCGTATTGTTGGCTGCAGCTGGCCTTTACAGCTTCATCGATAGATGGCAAGTGCAGATGGCACTCCAAATCCGCGGAAGGACTTATGGAGCAGCTGCAGTCAACTCCTGCTTGACGGATACGACTTTAGTCTGAGGTCACCGTTAGATGTTCGAACCATCGTAACTTCGATCCCTGTTTGAATTGGACGGAATGAAGGTATACATAGGCAATGGTTATCATTTGTGGGCTGTTCGCTAATTTCTCATTCCTGTCAAAAATGAAATATTCATATTGTCACCACCTAAGGGACACAATTACCTAAGTACTCCAAAGTAATTCTATCAGCACTACTTACAATTCATTAAGGCCAGTAAGAAAATTTAAAATTTTATACTAAGCACTGCACAAACCGCCACCCGACACCCCTCCTCGACACGACTCCTTATGTTTTACTACTGTCGTTTAGTGCCTATATAAGATCCATACTATAATATACATTTCGTCAGTTCACTCTTACCTTTAATAAACATCATCTCAACCTATGAAATCTTATTAACCGCAACATTAATATTAATCCTAAATTATTTAGTTACATAATTTTAATACATGTAATACGTAAGCTATTATAATATAATAGTAGTTATTAGCTTATCTACGTATTTTGTATTATGTATGTATGTAAGTACGGTGAAGCTGCAAAGGCCAGCTGCGGCCAACAGCATTAGAGTAGTATGAAAAAAAAACATAGTATTAGCTTGATGTTGTATTTTCTACTAGTAAACCGTAGATGGTACAGAAATTAATAGAGAAAATAACTTAACTAAGAGAAAAACTACTTTTTGATCTGTGATTTATCTAATTTCCTTAGTTCTCTATTACCGCGTACACAAGTATCAAGAAGCTTGAACCGCTCTATAAGAAAGAAGGGGCCGAAGAAAGCATCTCTTAGCCTCTCCCCTCCTTGCACACACACACAAACCAATCGTTTGTTTGTGTTTAAAAAATATTTGACACAAAAATATACATGTAGATTGAGCTATTGATAGATTCATTAGACGCATTTCTTTGATACGGCCTAGCTTTTAGCGAACGAAGCTTACCATCTTACATTTACAGTTTGCATTGAAAATAACAAACGACTTTAAACCTTAATATTATGCTAGTAATTCATATGAAAAATTTACAGGACTGAATAATTATGTGTGCGTAGATGTAATTGCGTCTTGGTCGGATTTTTTACCCCTTTTTGCAAGGGCTGGTAACCCCAGTCAGTGATTTCGTTTGATGTGCACACGTCTTGTAAGATGAATGGAGGGTGCAATGAATTTTTGAATATTGTATACCTACGTATAAAACTGCTTCTATATGCAAAAGATAGATGTATTTATGGAAGTAAGTTGAAATAGAAGGGTTTTAAGCAATTTAACTTAAAAAAATTGTTAATGTTACGACTTGTATGAAACACCTTTCCTAGAAATTATTTACTTTTTAAACGTCAATATAGGAATAAACTGAAGACCTTATTGATGAAAATGTAAAAGTAATAGACATTCTCAGTGTAATTAACACCACAGAATAACTTACGATTCCCTTGTTTATTTCTCTGATGCGTTGCACTTTTTAATTCCTATAATAATAACCCAGAAAAAATCACACAGAGCTATTTAGTCCCAAATTAGCAGAGCTTGTGTTATAGGGTCTAAATAACTGATATAAATACATAGGTATGTTTTTACGTACATGGAAAACACCCAGACTAATAGATAAAATCGTACTCATGAACACATTTGCATCGTGTCGGGAATAGAACCCTCGACCATAGGAAAGTCAATCGTTGTTGGTTGTACTAGCCGTCCGAAGCCGTCAGTTATGCCTAAGTTATTTTTAAGTAACTGGATAATAACAAACCTCCTCCTTTTTTGGAATTGGTTAAAAAATGGATTAATTTAGATTATTCTTTTTACAGTCAATTGAATTTACTGATTGTTAGTGAGTGACATAATTAATCATATAATTGGTAGACAGTAAATTAATCCTGAGAGATCACGAACATATCTGGCCAAAACGTGGCCATCTTAAATGTTGAGTTCATCGACTGTTAGAGGCATTGTCAACATCGACTGTTGACAATGCCTCTAACTCCCCCATCCGGCGTAATAGTCGTAACAAAATCTTAAAATTATTTATTTCAACTACATAATATCGAAAGTTTCAGACCATTACTCTTTGTTAACAATGTCTCTATTGTATAAATAAACGTATAAAACTATAATAAAGGGTGTATCCATAACAGATCGATTTCAATATTTGAATTTGATAAACCACAGCCCTTTGGAATGTGGGGGAGAACTCATAGTTTAGACAGATAAATCAAAATATATCCCTACACTCCTGTGTACATAACTGTCCTTATTTGTAATGCATTGAACATTCTTTATAATGGTTTTATAAGTGATTTATTTTCGACATTATGAATAAATAAAAAAATGCTATTGCGATTTTATTAATGTAGAATGGATTCGACGCTCACTAAGAGAAACTTTTGATTCCTCACTGGAGTTAGCTCAGGGAAGCACCTTATTCATCCATTGAATAAACATTTGTTATTTAACTTTTATTTGTATAAGACTTGTTATTATACGCCAATTTCATTGTTTCTTTAGCATAATACAATATATAATATATAAATATCTATTAATATAGAAAGATCCTTTCAGACGGTTAGTTGTAAAAAAGTAACAAACAAATTGATACAAAGTCTTGGACATCTATACATGTAAATAAAATTGCACTGTCTGTTTGTAATAACTGTTTTTTACTACATGCATATGAATATAAATACGGTACCTACATCAAAGTAACATTTTTACAATTTTTGTCTGTCTGTCGGTCTGTTTGTTCCGGCTAATCTCTGAAATGGCTGGACCGATTTTGACGGGACTATTTTTGGCAAGTAGCTGATGTAATAAGGAGTAACTTAGGCTACTTTTATTTTAGAAAAATAAAGTTAAATTCCACGCGGACGAAGTGGCGGGAATAGTTAGTTTAAAATATTAGTATTTATTTTTCTATTA
Organism: Achroia grisella; assembly: GCF_030625045.1. Taxonomy (NCBI): domain Eukaryota; kingdom Metazoa; phylum Arthropoda; class Insecta; order Lepidoptera; family Pyralidae; genus Achroia; species Achroia grisella. Next base: position 1,984,525 of record NW_026713028.1, on the reverse strand, counting down.
TTACATAATTTGAGAGCGTTTAACCGCATCACTTAACATCTCACCTCAAGTTAAGTGATGTGATACAGTCTAAGCACTCTAACTCGCGTCTAAATACATGCAAGCTCAAATATTATGGATAATATTAAAGTATAAACATCAAGTAACTTATTATAACCAGAATTAAACGTTCCGTTATACAACTATTACCTACCATTATTGCAGTATAAACGTGCATCTACATTGAGAACTATGTCTCGACATGAGCACCCTATTCACGTATCAGCGGATTTATGAAACGATGCGTATAATGAATCTATCTGCCGCAGTCTGCTATTGAAGTCGCCCCCGTCTGCGACCTGCTGAGACGCTCTACTTAAACACTGGACAGCAGCGAACGACAGGTGGCGCAAGCGATGTGAGGTAGCAGATTAGATTTAGTTATAAGAGGTAGGTATAATAATAGAGGTTATATATCAGTTTTCGTCTGGTGAAACGATTAAACTCATATGCGACAAACGGTATTCGAATGTATAGTCACTAGCACTTGATATTTGAATGTTAAGATTACATATTATATATTATACATATAATAATAAGTAGAGTAATTGTACAAAGTCTAGAAACTATATGTTGCTTGTTTTTTCTCGCGAACAATGTGTACATATCTAGAGTTTGTCTGTATATCTATGTATGCTATCAGACCCGGACACGCGTTGCTGTGGCTAAGGATCTTGAATAAAATAATATTGCGACTATAAATTGAGATGTAAGCTATCCTATCTTTCAATTTGGATCAAATTGCACACAATGTGCAAATCAAATTTGCAATTATTTCAGTAGTTTAGGAGTCCATTGCGGACAGACAATGTGATACGTATTTTTTATATATTTAGATATATAAAACTAACGTTAAAAGTAGTCTATACGCTCCATAATTCGAAATGCCTTCCTAATCATACGTTAAGTAGTATAGATGTGAAAATATAACAAACATGGAAACTCGCTCTCCCACTTACAATATTAGTTCGAATTCTTAACATACTAGTCAGCCTACTTAATATCATGTATATTTAGAGTTTCTATTGTATTATTAATAACAGGGTGCAAAATTTAATAAAAATATCGCGACATTCTCTTATAACTTACAGCACCACCACTCTGTGTCCAGTCCACCTACTTGGCAACTGATAAGTGTACGACTGTTTGCGTGGGTTGAAACAACGTGATCCTATATATAATACGATATACTTACCTTTATGTTTATATATATATATATTATTATTATATATATATATATATATATATATATTATTATTATTATTGACTTCTGCAACACATTTTTTTTTTCATTATTACACGACCTAAGTATTTTTAGAATGTGCATTCATATTAAACCTACCTACTTTAAACTTAAAACTCTCTACTCTCTAAAAATATTACGCAGAATTATCTTGTATTGGTTATTATACTATATTGACATCTCAGGATAATTCACACAGTGCCATCTGGTCCCAACCTAAGCCGAGCTTGTGTTATGGTACATTGTATTAAAAAAATATGGCTACTTTTTTTAAATACATATTATATATAGAAAACACTCAGATCGATATAAACATACTCATCAATACAAACGTTTGTACTAATTGGAAGTATGGCGGTGTGCTAAACCACTAGAACTAAACATAAGTTCAAATCTGATTAAGACTAGGAAAATCTTCGTAAGACGATTTATATTTCTGACTTGTGTAGAAAACACAGATAAAAAAAACAAATAACCTACCTATGGAATTTATCTATTTATTAAAATCATTAGGATAACTATTTATCTAATAAGCAGGAAATCTTGTTAGATAAGTCGATATGAGATTTATCTAACAAGATTTCCTGCTTCATCTCGACTTGGGAGAGTTCAGACGAACTGAAATTACAGGTGAAGCGTAGTTTCCTGCGGAAGCGCGCCAACCCTCGGGCCGCGGGGCCCGCCCCCGCCCGCCGCACGGCGACTTACATTTATGTACCCTAATTGAAGGCCATCAGGTCTTATGCCTGATATTCTAGTTATATGAATGTGTGTGTATGTATATATATACATACATATATATGTGTGTGTGTAATAACAGGATGATTATTTTATAGAACTCCTTTTATTTATATTTACTATGATACATGAAAACCTAACTATATGGCAGTCTACGAGGAAGAGAGCGATGCCCATCCTTTTTCCATTCATTCCTTTCTCCATCCATTCACTCTTTCGTTTCTATCCATTTGCTCCTCTGTTTCCATTCATTCATACTCATTCGTTCCCATTCGTTCATAGCATTTCAAATCCTACAACTGGCCATCCTGCATTGGAGCCTGACCTCAGGGTCCGTCTTTCACTCTACAATTCTTCTAAACACACTCTTTACATACACACCTACTACACACTAAAGCAAAATATAGAATGAAAATACAACTAAACACCTTAAATTAAAACATGACCCTTCTTATAACATAGTTACACAACTTTAACATATTACACAGTACAAAAAATAATAATAATACACAAAGAAAAAAAAAATACAACTGGTACAGTACCTATACTCCTATAATCAAATACAATATAAACTAAGTACTAAAATAACAATCAAATAATCCTTTATCTTCACCATAAGCTAATATATTGCCTCACAAGGTCAGCCATCAACTTAATTTGAAAATTACAATAATTTGGTAAGTAAATGAGTTTCAAGAACTAACCTCTGGCCACCTCTTCATATAGTCTGCTGAAGTGGACGTCCTCATAGGTCCCTCAGAAGCAATATCGACCTTCAGTACATCATAGCGGTCTCTGCCATTGACTTTAACAACTTTATAAGGTCCTAAATACCTTTGCTTTAATTTCATATTAGTAAAATTGTTTCTCTTGATTACTACATAGTCACCAATATTATGTTTAAGGCTTTCCTTGCGTTTTTTGTTATAATTTCGCCGATTTTCATCTTGTACTTTTAAAATTTGTATCTTAGCCTGTTCTCTCGTTTCTTCTAGTAATAAACTAAAAATATTTAAATCCTCTTTTTGTTTCATTTTTACACCCACCATTAACTCATAAGGACTGGTTCCTATACTTCTTTGATAAGTACTATTTAGAGCCCTTTGAACTCTACTCACATGCTTATACCACTGACTTTTATCCTCTATGCACAGTTTGGTTAAAAGTTTAATTAAGACTGACACCAAAGTACGATGAATCCTTTCTACCTGCCCATTTCCTCTGGGTACTCCAGTGGTGATAACAATATGTTGGATATTCTCATCTTTACAATAGTCATCAAACTCCTTGCTAGTAAAAGCCGTTCCTCTATCTGATATAATTCGTTCTGTGTTTCCAAAAGTCTGCTGATGAATAAGTAACTTACTTAATGTCTCCTTAGTAGTAGTTGTCTTCACTGGAAAGAGCCAAACAAACTTTGTAAATGCGTCTACAATTGTTAAAATATAATTATACAATTTTGAAGTCTCTGAGAGTGGTCCTATGTGATCAATAGGCAATGTACTAAGTGGGATAATGCCCTTCTCTATGGAATTAAGAAAACCTTCTTGTTTTCCTTCTTTCTTCGTTGCCAACAAACATGGTACGACCAAGGAAGTTATCTATTTTAGAAGATAAATCTTTTATATAATAATCTACATTTAACATTTCTAACATCTTTTTCTTGCCAAATGACCATTCATGAATTGTTTTAATAATTTCCATTTCAATCCCTTGGGAATAAGTATTTGTCCTTGATCACCCTTTATATAATTCCATTCTGTTCATAATAATCTTTGTAATAATTATATCTGAAATTTTATACCCTCATCTAGTTCCTGTGCTCTCCTGATTTGATCATGTAACCCTCTGGTAACAACAGTAACATAAGGATTGCGGCTAAGAGCATCAACATGCCGCATCTGATTCCCTTTTCTATGCTCCACCTATAATCATACTCTTGTAATAACAATACCCATCTTGCAACTCTAGTTGATAAATCCTTCTTTTAATGTCATTTCAAATGCTAAGCAATCAGTAACAATCTTAAATTTTATGCCAAAAATATTTCCTGAATTTTTTAACACCCTCTATTATGGCAATGCCTCCAGCTCATAACTTGTGTATTTCTGCTCTGCATCTGAATTTTAAGTACACAGGGTGTAAACTCCCATCATTAGAATCCTTTTGAAATAATATTGCTGAATAAGCCATGATAGATGCATCTGTATGCAATTCGGTATCGAGTCCTGGGTTATATAATTTTAATACTGGATTTTCAGACAACAACTTCTTTAACAATTTGAATGCAATCTCCTGTTTTTCACTGAAAATAAAATCATTATTCTTCTTTAATAAGTCTGTTATATAGAAGCATACCCTTCAATAAATTTTCTAAAATAGGATGTCAATACAATGAAACTTTGAATCTGTTTTAATTTGTAATATTTAAAACTGCTTCAACTTTGTCTCTACACGTTTTATTTCTCCATTTTCAATTTCATAACCAAGATATTCCACCTTTTTAGTCAATAAGTCACTTTTTCTCCAATTTATATGTAATCCATATTCAGAAGCTAATTTTAAAACTCTCGTAATGTTATGGCTTCATCATATGTGTTTGATAATATTATTAAGTCGTCAATAAAAATTAATAGAAACCCCTTTGCTATAAGCTCTCTGAAAATAATAGTGATAAAACGTGTGAAATAATTCGGACATATGGACAAACCAAAAGGTGCTTTTAAACTCATATTGACCATTCTGTGTCACAAAAGATGTATACTTTGTACAGTTACTATTTATTTTGAGATTAAAAAAAGCGTCTTTGAGATCCAATTTACTAAAAATCGTGTATCCAGAAAGCTTATCTAAATGATCTTCAATGATTGGTAGAGGAAACTCATCCCTAACAATTTTTTATTTATTTTAATCAACACAGACTCTTATACTACCATCTTTTTTTGCTAACTAATACTAATGGGCTTGCATACTCTGAAAAGCTAGGAATAATACCATTTTGTAACCACTCACCAATTTGTTTATCAACTGCTTCTTGTTCCTTATAGGCTAGTCTACGCGGCCGCTGTGCCACCGGCACATCGTCGTTCAGGATAATCTGCATTTCAAATGGTGCCTCCTTGGTTTGTAAGGGCTTATATTGATCCACTATAAGCTGAGCTGTCTCCATAATCTGAGGATTTGGTACATAACTAACCGGTTTGTCATCTGTAAACAAACAATGCACATTCCTCGAAACTACATTTACCACACCTTTATCGAAAATAACTACCGCATTTTCCAAAAATGGTTGACCTAGGATCACTTTGTAAGGCATTGCATTTGTTGGTACAATATAAAACAATAATTCAAAATAACAATCATCAATTTTTAGTACTGTTTGAAATTTTCCTATAGAGTAAACAGTCGACAATCCCAGTCCGTGCAACACTATCTTTTCTTTATTATAGGCACTCACATTTAGTTCGAAAAATACATCTGCCGACACCAGATTTACGTCACTCCCCGAATCAATTAAACATTCGATTATTACGCCATTTATCTCCAATGTTTTGATTGAACTATTTCGCTTCGTATTCATGACGGTTTCAAATTGACAGTTCCCGAGCGAATGACATCTGTCACCACTGTCAACATTGCTGCCACTACGCACGTCGCCATTTTCTATGTTCGCGTCTATGTTCACACCGTTCACACACATTGATCGTCGTTCCGGTCGGTCTTCCGCTCCCGTCGTAGGTGAAGTGATTGAGATGCACTTATTATCATTCCCAATCGTATTTGAATTTCTTTCGACAAATGCAGCTCTGCAGTTCGACGAAATATGGCCGTATGAATGACATTTGTAACACTTAACTCCTTTCGAACATGTTGTCGCAATATGACCATTTTCACCACATTTGTAGCATTTTCTGCTGTCTCTGTAATGTTCTTTCGTTACTATGGGTTTTCTTTCCCTTGTAGTTACGTACATCTTTTTCTTCATGGATTCGTATATCACTAATTTTTCTTTTAACGAGGCATAGGTAGTGACCCCGTACAACATGACCTTGTTTATCTCATCATCTATAATACCGTCTGTTATGTACTGAATAACACAATAATCAGGTAACTTGCCGCGCTTGCCCAACTCCTTCATTATTAGCATATATTCATCATAACAACTTTCGTTTTTTCCTTTTTTCCTGTTGGATAAGATTTCGTGCAGCTCTTTCAAATTTATGCTATCAGGAAACTCCTTCATAATAGCACATTTTAAGTCGTCATAAGTTTTGAATGGTTTCTCCGACTTTAACCATAGTAATGCGTTTCCGGCTAACGATCTCCTCGCCAAAATTAATTGCTGTGTAGCACTCCAACCAAATATTTCCGCGTTCTCTTCTATCTCCTGCGCCCACCTCGCCGCCGTTATAGTCTTATCGGTCCCATTGAATACCGGTAAAGTTTCAACTGGATGCCACGCCGCCTCGCGAAATGCACGTTCCATCTTATTTTCGTCTTTAGACATTCTTTTTGTAATTTAATATAATCTTTAAATACGACGTGTCCACCTCGTCATTCGTATTCTTCGTCCGCGTCACCGTCTGTACCGCGCCGCAATTCGGGTACTTCCGTCTTCCATAAAAATCCGTTAACATCCAAGTAATCTTTGATCCTCTATCCCGGGCGAGCCCCCAAAATTGTGGGAATGAGGATTCGCGAATAACAGGATGATTATTTTATAGAACTCCTTTTATTTAAATTACAAAAAAAAACATTTACTATGATACATGAAACGACCTAACTATATGGCAGTCTACGAGGAAGAGAGCGATGCCCATCCTCTTTTTCCATTCATTCCTTTCTCCATCCATTCACTCTTTCGTTTCTATCCATTTGCTCCTCTGTTTCCATTCATTCATACTCATTCGTTCCCATTCGTTCATACCGCCAAGTTTCAAATCCTACATGTATGTTAATAATGGCTGTCAATAAATATTTTTCTTTCTTTCTTGGTTACGGCCACTGATTAGACTATTTGCTGTTTATAAATTTGCAATAGCATATGCTAATGGTCCCTAATTTGAATTTAAAATTAAACCATATTTTATAAACATAAAATAAGTTGAGTTGAGTTTATTGTTAGTTCTTCTTAGCTCGACCTGATAGAAGATTTTCACATACATCATTGACTCTTATAGAGTCGATGATAGACCTACATGAATAAAAATATTTTGATTTGATACTGACGATATATTTAAATTGAAGCCAATTCTTCCAGATATAATATCACCGGGGTAAATAATATTATAACATAGATCACTATTGAAATTCAGTTTCGCAATTAATGTAAATAGAGCCTATTAGACAAATCAGTCAAATATAAATATTTAAATAGTTTTCGATTTCGACAAGATTTAAACTGAAGACCTTTTTGGTTTAAGTTGGTAAGGGTAATGAGCGCATTAAAAAATTGTAACAAAGAGTTAAAAAAAAATGCAGAAAAATATAAATCTCTTATTTTAGGTAAGTAGAATATTTTGTGTAACAATAACAACATAGATTCAACAAGATTCGAACTCAAGACTTGTGCGACTAAAGTAATGGTAATAAAAGACACGGCACAAGTTAATGAAAATTTCACCCAAAAACATAAATCTCTTAAAGTGGCTCACATTTTCGCGGACGACGCCTCTCGATTGGCGCATTTCGAATATTCCGACTCTCATTTCAATGTACGGAGACCTTTATTTGGGTAAGTACGAAGTACGATCTTATGTGGCAGAAACATAGATCACCATTGAAATCCGGTTTCCCAATGAATATAGAATGAACTTGTAAGACAAATTAGTCCTCATGTACCGGGCACGACGGTCGACCATCGGAGACGATCACAGAGAACCCTTGAGAGTTGTACACCATTGTCATTTCAAATTATACATGGTTTATTCTTTCAACGGACTTCTTATTTTATATAAACGAACATAATTGAATAAATATTGTTTTTTTTTTTGTTATCTTTATTTATTTAGAAACTTAGTATCAAAATAGTCAGATTATTAGATCCGTCATAATAAGTATTACTATATTATCTGTGGTCACAGCTCCTAAATTTAATACATTACATTTATATTGCATCTAAACTACTCCAAAGACAAATATTCCTGATTTAAACTTTCATCCACAAATTTATAAATTAAGACAATATAGATTGAGGTTCCGATATTAAAAAAAATCTAGCACGTGGTAAAAATTTATGGTAACGAAACTGCAGTTTACAGTTACTATCATAGATAATTACAAAAATATTGCATTCAGCTTTTATATAAGATCCATAAACTCTAAATGAAATATTACAATGAAGTGTATTGTAAATTTGTAATATTTAATTTCGATGAATTAGAGTTTATAGATCCCAAGGTATCCCGTGGATTTAGGATGGAGATCGTACATATGCAAATATTATGTAAATCTTTCGGGAGATATAAATAGATCTCGTAATGTTATTAAAACCCTATTAAAATCATGGTTTAGAAGTAACCGGACAAATATACAGTAAAATCTTAATCTAATATATATAACTCAAAGGTGACTGACATAGTGATTTTCAGTGATTTGAAATTTGGCATGCAGGTAGATGTTATGACGTAGGTATCCGCTAAGAAAGGATTTTGATAGATTCTACCCTCAAGGGGATAAAATAGGGGGTGAAAGTTTGTATGAAACTTTGTCAATTTTAAACCGATCGGACTGAGACTTTGGATGCATAAAACTACTATGACGTAGGCATCCCCTAAGAAAGTATTTTGATAAATTCCACCCCTAAGGGGATAAGTTAACGCGAGCGAAGCCGTGAGAAAAGCTAGTATATATATAAAAGGAGACCCATACAGTTATGTATTATTTAAAAAAAAGTAACATTGTCCTCTCCTTTCTATTTCCTGTCTGAGATTCTCACTAATTATTATCAGAAGATCGTTGTAGGGTGAAATGACCGGCGCACCACGTGACCGTCCTTTTGTTATTCCATAAATTATTTATAGATAGAACTGTCAGCCGCCAACTACACACCTCACTCAATTAATACGCATCTAAAATAAAACTTACCACGAAACAAAACAGTCCATTTTCCTATAATTTTATTGTGTAACATAAAATTTGTATTTAGAATTAGTCGTTCGAGATGTATAGACAAATGTTGCCAGTATTATTTTATTTACATTCAGACGAGACTATTATATTTTTAATTTTGTATTTGTTGCAGGCCAGTAATATATGTATCTGCATGGTGACTAATACTGTGATAATGGAATTTAATGTAAATAATAATATAATAATACCCCTCAATTCTGTCAACGCATCCATCACATCTTGTTCCAAGGTAAGTTTGTGTTATGGGTACTAGACAACTGATATAAATTACATATTAAACAATAAAACACCCAGACCAATACATATTTTATACCGTCCGAGAAATAGAAGCCGCGACGGAAGTGAAGCGGTGTACTAGCCGCTAGACCCAGAGGCCGATTAATTAACTTCAAATATATTACTGAAGATCTATGTTATTGGCCATTGTATTTTTTTTTTAATGTATAGCAATATTCTAGCTTGTTAAACTAATTTCAAAATTACAATGAAATAAATTACATTGTTATGAATTTGTAGTTTACTATTTCTACTGTAACCTGCTTTTTCTCAAATGTTATAACAATAACGCTGGACTTACAAAATTATTACAGCCAAGTAATAATAAAAAGCCAACACAGCAACTTTAGCGAATCAACGAGTTTCGCTAAGAGGGGTCGCAAAAAAAAACACCCCAACCTCAAATTTGCGCAATGAAACGAAAGCTGAGCGATACAAATTCGCAAATCCAACGGTTATAAATAGCGACCCCATAATACTCCCCTTCGACGTTTGAAAGGAAAAATTCAAAATGGCCGACGTGCGTCTTGTCTTTATCTTTTTCTTATGTAAATGACGTCGTGAAATATTGGACGTTTAATGAGGTTAAGAACTTTCCCGCCAACAGCGGCGCCATAGCCCTCTGCATTGTCTTTTGCTTCTTTTATGACACGCTTTATTTTTTTTTATATTTGTAAAAATACGCGTGTGGAAAACTAAGCCGCCAAATGTAAAAAATTAAAAATATAAATTTGACGTGCCTTCATCTGGCTTAAAAAATCTGAATAGGTATCTGTGCATAAATTGACACTCCTATTAAAGAAAACTAATCTAAGTTACACTATAATATTTTAACTGTATAATTTACGATTTTTGTAACATAACCGATGTACAGTTATGACAAAAATTATGCTTATCTTAATACAGGATAGAATAAATTAAAATATATCTCATAATAAAAATGAACTCATACAGAAAATTAAAAGTAATTTATCACTTTATTTTTATAAAATCTTCTGAGTCACCAGTGCCCTCTTAAAAATAATAGGTAACGTAATAATCACTACTTTTATTTTAATTATTATACTTAGATTAACACAAAAAATATTAAATAATATATTTAATTGAATAATACAACTCTTACAAATAGTAATATTTTGGATAAAAGGAGTAAAAAAATAAGAATCACATACATGCTATGTAGAAACTGCATGCACCCACGTCTCTTGCCAAACCTCTGCCAAATTTATTGCCAACCGGAAGTCTTCGCTACTTCCCGCGTCACAATGGCTGGATCCGTTTCCGGCATACACTTGAAAGGGGAATACATTAAGAACTTCCTTAAACTTAATTAATTATCAAAAGTATACATACAACATTCTCATACTACAATGTCTGTTTACCGTTGTTTAGTATACAATAAGTAACTATAGAATACAAAAGAGGAGAATTGAATTAATAGTTATTTAAAAGAAAATGTAGTAAATATTACCATTTATGTATCACCTACAACGTTCAAGTTTATAATATTAAAAAAAAAAAAATATTTGGAAACATTTCGAAAAACATATTTTTTAGGAACATGAAGGTCTCTATGAATATTTAATCAATTACGAAAAAAAATACAACAAAATATATATATTATAATACATAAATTTTATATGATGTACCGCATTTAAAATACTTATTCCGCGGACATATGCAGAATCTGTGAATCATAAATTATTTTTCTTAATTCACAGATACCACATAATTATGTTATTTTGTTTTCTTATAATTCTGGATACTTCACACAGTGTTATCTAGTCCCAAGTTAATCAGAGCCTATGTCGTAGTAGTAGAAATGCTTTTAGATGCTTAGATCACTACAAATAATCATATTCATGAATACAAATGTTTGCATTGTGCGAGGAATTTAACCCGCGACCAGCGGAAGGAAAGCGATGTGATAAACCACTACACCATCGAGGCCGTCATCTGCAAGAAATATATATACATAAAAATGCCACAGTGTTTAGGAATATTTATTTAATGTGATGTTTATTCAAAAGTGCTTCAATGTGAGTTTATTTGAATAAATGATTTTCTATTCTTTCTATTATATTCTTCTTAACACTCGAAGAAGCTGCTCTGTGAAGCTTAAATCTATTACTACATTATTAAAAAAGACTTGTAAACATATAACAACCACAATGTTCAAAAGTATCTTTACATACAAAGATATTAAATTACAATCTCGAGAATTGATTCACTCTACCTCCTAGTCTGTGAATGTTATTATAATTATCACAATGATTAAATACCAAATAAGCTACCTCCAAGTATTACCTAAGGCAAATACTTCAAGTTTGCGATTTATATCGACACAAGCTTAGTTTGTTGAAACAATACCGCTTATGGCGGCGCATTGTCTGCTAAGACAAACTATAAATCTACTGTTTCAAACTATTGTAGATATTCAATAAATCGACAAGTTGCCAACTTGCCAAAGACCGGACTTACGGGCCAAGAAAGTATACAACTCGCTTACCGACCACTAGTTTTCATAGTGACGTTCACATCGCCTCGCAAATGTTATATCGATATTGAAAATATATTATTATTAGCTGACTCACGCAACTTCGTATGCATTACACTTACTTAACATTATTTTACCAAATATACATAATATCTTTTTAAATTATAGGCTATATGTTATTCTGATCAAATACGTGATATAGTAACAAACATCCATCCATACATCCATACTTATAAATTTTCGCGTTTATAATATTAGTAAGGTTCCTAACCTAACCTAATCTTAGTAATGTTATAAATGTATGCCTGATACTGCCGCAATATTTATGTAGTGCATCAGGCATGTTCATTTTTAAATGACTTTTATGCCATGGTTAGAAAAAAACAGTTTTTTTATGAGAATGCGCTATAGCCGCAACAAAATTCTGAAAACATTGATGAAAAAATGCAATTTACTAATGATATGACATTTTGTTTACTTGTTAAGCAGAGGTCTAATGATTTGTAACCACTGTAATTGTAGTATATTAGAAAAATTATAACAAATGAGCTGTAATAAAAATTATTATTATTAAGAACAGGTCACATCACTATAGAGCGTCGCGCACTTTGTTTGGGTCGAGTCTGGAGCGTTTAAGCTGAAACAGTAGCTCTCCTACCTGAGAAGGCACAACTTGTTCTGACCGATGGACGCTTTCAAAGTATAGATATGATAATGCCCACTTTTCATATAGATTACTGGTCTCTACCCGCGACTATGTTCGCGTGATCGTAATTTACAGGCCATAAAAAGCTACATATATTCTTTAGTAGATAAGGTTAGTAGTTGCTGTTTAGTATATAGTAGCCGGTCTACTATATACTAAACAGCACTATAGACATCTGTTTGTTACTGTTACCTATTATCCTGTAAATTAATTGCCTTCGCAACATTTTTTATCATTAAATAGCATTTGGTATTAAGAATATATGTAGCTTTTTATGGCCTGTAAATTACTATTAATAGTAGAAGTAATTTTTTATTACATATAATTTTAATTAAAATTAATAATTATGATATTATAATTAATTAATATTATTAATATTAAAACAAATAAATATAATTAGTCGAAATTGTTAAAATTTAAGTTGTTTAAATAAAGAATTTTCTATTCTCTATTCTATATTAATATATTATATAATATTGATATATAACTACAATATTTCAGTTTCAACTACATATTTCTACTTGTGGACCGTTATTCAGCACGCTAACATAAGCCAGGCCCCGCAGGCCCGTCCGCTGACCAGCCTAAACACCCAAGTATTAATAACTTTAAACTATTATAAAGTCTTCTCAACTTGCCTGCGATAACTTGTACAGGTGCCGCTCCACTCTATATGAACACCCGACGTTTCTTATTGGACTACATAACTCAATTATTGTGTTTCAAAGTGTAAGAACGTATAGTAACATTTTATATCAATCAATTGTTTTCGGTGTTGTGTCGTAGGAAAAATATTTTAGTAAATATAGGAAAACTTGCTGCTACAGAAGAACGCGAGGGGTCCTTTTGTCTCCTATTTTACACCCTTTTAGATGATGCTTTGCTATAAAATTAACTCCCCATGATAAAACTATCATTCATATTAAATTTCATTCATTTCTATTTGGTCGTAAAAGGATAATAAATAGACAACCAAACACAATATTTGTTGTCAATTTTATTTAAACAAAATGTACTATTACTATGTAACAATCTGTTATTACTAAGCCAATGGTTTTTGTTATAAGGTTATATTGTACTCTATATACCTACCTACCTACTGTACCTACTGTATATAACTCACATACATATATATAATTCATAAACCGGTGTTTCTTATTAAACAAGATATATTACTGAATATTTGCGACTGTAAACTTATATGAAACTATGAAAATATTTACTATAATTTTTATCTTTGATCGCATAAGCATCTCTTCCAGACAACCTTTGAGTAGAGAGAGAAGACCGAAAGTGATAGGTGACTCAAGAATGAACTAGAGAAATAAAAAAAGTCATGGTAATCTTAAATGCAATAGATATCTTTTTTTATACTACGATGATAGCAATAACGCATACGGCCCATCTGTTGGTAAACGGTTAGCTATATCTCAGAAGAAATTTAATCAAGAGACTACAGCATGGGAATTTTCAAGAAGGGTATATTAAGGTTTCTTAAAGGACGGCAACGCGCACGTGACACCCCTGGTGATTCAGTCGTCCAAAGGCTACGGTAACCGTTTACCATCAGATGAGCCTTATGCTTGTTTGCCATCTACATGGTATAAAAAATGGTTATTTGTAATCGTAGTTATATCTATATCAATTTTGAAATAATTGTATTGCTTCTGTTTTTATTACCAGAATTTATTTACAAATAATGATTATTTCCAGACATCCAATTTCCATTCAAACTGACCCAAGCGAATTTAACTATTGATATACTTGTACTAAAAGCTTTCCAGCCATCTTCTTGTTAGCGAAACTAAATAGGCAAATGAGCAATATTCCGGTCGAGAAGGGACATAGATTCCTAATCAAAGATGCGGGCTGAGAGAATCTTAGCAAATTATTAGGGGAACTTCCCTTGGGACGTTTAGGGTTGTCGAAACATGTATCTGTTCAAAAACTCTTAATATGTAATATTATGTTATCTGTGATTACAATAAAGATATATAATAATACATATAAAGTTTATTTTTCTATATTCTCTCATCAAAAATATAAAACTAAATTCTATCTATGTCACCTTACTGTCTCTACTGTCTCTACATATTTATACAATTATAAATTGTTTTACTACTTATTTCCACAACAGTATCCCGAAGGTATTTATTTATAAAAATAATAGAATTTCACGTTTTTTCTCAACGTTGTAAAAAAAACTTGTAGTAAAACCTCGTTTTGCACTATGTGTAGACCTTTGCCAAGCAGAAGAGGATACGCTACTATACATCCTATGTGATTGTATTCCACTAAAACGAAATATCTCCTTTGGAAAATATACACTTTATAAAGAGGCGATAGAAACCATCGCTCATAAAGAATATCCTTTAATTGGATGGCGAACTTTGAAAAGGGCGAGCACAATGGATCTATACAGGTCGCAGTGTTACAGGTCTTATCACCTAACATTATCCCAGAACCCGTAATAACAAAAAAATTAGATGCATAAATAAATAGTTGAATTATCAACATGATTGTACAACCCTTACCAAGGCGCTCGCCATAACGGCGTCTTGAGTGACCGCTAAATGTCCCTCAAAGGCTCGTACGCCTCTACTCTCTTGTATGCACAGAATCATACCCGCTGTCTACCCCACTAGTACGTAATGAATTGATTTAACCCTTTTATATGTAACTACATATTTAGTTTCTAATTAGAAGCCATCATCTCATTCCAATATTGTTAACTTTGATGATTGCAATAATATTACTATTCAGTCTTTATTGTGTTTGTAAGCGGCAGAATATTTAGTAAAATAAGTATATGGTAATAATCATTTAAAGGATAACTTATTTTTTCTCCCTGAATCAAATTAATATTACTTACCATAAAAAACTTTCTACAATGTCGTCTTTGCTTTATTTCCGACAACAATTCTAGCAACAGGTTTGGTTGATTTACTTAAAAAAAAAAGGTTAGGTATACCAGTTTTTTCTTTTTAATTGATGATATTGGAATAGTGTTACTCCTTGGATTCGAGGATATGCCTCTGACAGTGTACCCGTGAAGGATGATAAGATGAATATGAAGTCAAATCTGTAGCCCATCATAGTACAAGAAGTTTCAAGTGGAGACCTAGTGGAGGTCGACCTGTAATAAAAATTGCTAGGGATAGAGTCACTATACTCTATTACTTGGTACAATGTCTGACAACGTGTTACTACGGGGTTCACAATTTATCTTGGGTCGAAACTATATATACATATTTTTACTTTTCCGTAAAATGAAATTTGAACACGTAGTAAATTACAGTAAACTAATAATTTTATTATTTTTACATATTATAAATACCTTATAGACATACATAGGAATTAATATTATAATACTAATATATTGAAATTGTCACTGTGGTCACGGCACTGACTACAGCAATCTGCTGTAGCGCCAGTGAACCACCCCCTTCAGCCAGTACCTAATCCTTCTTCATGAAGGTGGATAGCATGTTGGTGAGAAACCAAACGCCTTCAAACTCGCGTTGTGATTCGACTCCAGGTCCGTCACCCTCAGTGTCAGGTTATTTCTGGTCCGTATATAGTCGACAATGTCCTGCTCCTACCTCACACTAGGCGACACCTAGTGTGAAGTAGCTAAACTTAATACGAAGTAGCGACATCTATAGTCTCATAGTTATACTAAACGCTTAACGCCATCTGTCGTAGAATGGATACTCGTATGATAAACTTTATGAATACCATAAATTACGAAATACGAAGTTTATACTTTTATTTTGTCTTAGATTAATATAAAATTACAAAATACATTATTATTTTAATGCATATGTAAACTTTTTAACATTACATTTCCTCTCACCTGTGATACTGGCATATAATATTCTAATTTAATAAAAAAACTTAATAAATTGATTTTGTGACGTTTTTAGATTTTTATATGATGTAGTATATTCAACAATTGTTATACATTATAATGATTAAACGAAGATTAATACGATTTGTAAGCGTTCAAACATTTTATTTATACAAATATAAATATCCCAACTAACGTTGTTCTCTCTGCCGGACTAGGCATTGCTTGCTTATTAATCAAAAATATATAAATTAATTAATATAATATAATGTCATACGAGAAATGACCCATTCATTGCCGGCCTCGATGGTCCAGCGGTTTAGCACACCGGTTTTCTTCCGATGGTCACCGGATCAATTCCTTGCATGGCACAAACATGAGTATGTTTGTTTGTATCGGTGTGGATATTTTCTATGTATATTATGTATGTATTCACAAAAAAATCTAATCTATTTATATCAGATGTCTAGTACCCATAACACAAGCTCTGCTTATCGTGGGACAAGATACCGTAATATTCACCTATTTATTCTACCTCGTAAGTAAATAACTATAATATATAATTTTGCCTAATTTACATAATATTTACATAATACATTACCCCTTTGTTTTAGATATCACTAAGCAAATTACTGACGTCACAACAACCGAATAGCATTCCACGAAGTTGTACAATAACATCGGTTAAAAATGTAACGTAAGTTTCCGTAACGTTAAAATCAACATCATTTTTCCATACCACAGATAATTACATAATACTACAGACATAATATTACATAATAAAATGTTATCTGTGTCCATACTAATAAATAAAACGGCTTCGGTGGTGTAGCGGTTTAACACACCGCCTTACTTCGCGATGGTCGCGGGTTCGATCTCGCACACGGTACCAATATTTTTATTCATATGTTTGTATTGGTATGGACGTTCTCTATTTGCATACTAGATGATAATAGAATGGTGCACTTGCCTGTGCTTACAGTATATATTGGCAGGGTACGAGTGGAGGATGATGAGTATGAGTTTAGGTCAATTAAACCATCCTAGCAATTTCACCAGAAACTTATCACGAAGGTTTCCAGGGGAAACCGCGTATATTGGATTTATATACTGAACTGGACGGTGGGAAAAAATTAAAAGTATAATGTAAATAAATTTACGTTCATAAGCGGCTAATATGTCCTACATGAATAAATTATTTTTGAATTTTGAATCTTTTTGAATTTTATAACCCTGTCATGTCAATATACCATACATTGCCAACTATGGGTCCCTTTCCCCCAAATTAATTAATATAGTTCAATGATTGAAACATTTAGTATAGGTACTTTTATTAGTTACGATTTTCAGATGTGTACGAGGATACCATTTGCCGTACCAAAAATACCTTCTGAAACACGCCATTCACACTAACATTCGATTGCAAGCTGTGGAGACTGTGAAGGCGCCCACATTTCCAGATTCGGTCACAACCGGCGATGTGAAGTAAGTTCTTAATTTCATTTCCATCAGGTGAAATATAAATAGGGTTACCATTCCACTTAAATAAAAAAAAATTAATACGTCTTTCTATCTTCTAGATTAATAAAAAAACAAGGCGACGCCGTGACTATGGACGAAGTTGTATTAGAAATAGAAACAGACAAGACCGCACTTCCGGTGATGTCGCCAGGCAGTGGAACAATAGTCAAGATGCTTGTAAAAGATGGAGATGCAGTTAAATCACAACAAGTACTTTTTGAGGTATTTAAAGTGTTTTCAATGAAATTGAAATTATATTTTGTCCTTGTGAATTAAATGACTATCAAAAACATAGTATGTGATCGTCCATAGTCTTGCTTTTATCTTACGCCACTACCCACCAACAGACCCAAATCTTCTGATCATCACCCATACAATTCTTTTAACAGAATGACGGGGCAAAGGGCCTGATTTCAACCTTACTAAAAGGATTGTTAGTAATGTGAACTAATTACTCTATCGCAAGCAATATACCAAATAAGGTTGACCTCCACGCGGTTTAACCTGGAATCCATCGTGATCGATTCCTGTTCAGTTTGTCACGATGGGACAACTGACCAGACCTCGTCCTCATCATATCGTTCTCCACTGGTGCACTGCCAGCGTAAACCATAAAAAAAAATCTCATGCTAGCAAATCCACTGGATATTTCTGGTATGTCTTATGGTAAATTTGGCAAGAAATATATCGCAACTTTAATTATAAAGTGCATTAACTATAAAAAAATATACGTGATATCAACTCTAAAGCTATAACTTTAAAGTTGATAACCCATAATTTTGTTCCGGTATTAGTGCAGTTTATTATTAAGCATGTGATATAATATACCTAAAGAATCATATACCAACGACTAGGTACAAAGTCAAATAAGTGTATGATTACTAACTGATATGAGTAGGACCCTAAGCTTAACGAATAGAATAGAATAGAATAGAAAATCATTTATTCAAATAAACTTAATTTAAGCACTTTTGAATAGTCATAACAATTTGTTTTTTATCTACCACTCGTTCGGAAAGCTGTCTCATCACAAGAAGAACGAGCAAGAAACTTGTGTGTTGCTCTTTTAAATAATCCTTGTAAGTTTACATTTACAAGTCGAAACGTGTGAATACAAACTACCAACAAGCACTAATTTTTGGGTCAAATATAAATATGCAATAAGATTAAATCAGTCGTAGTGATAAGAGCAGACCAGTCCCTACAAGCAGCACTCGTTCACGAGTATGACGGATGAGCCAGCCATCACTGCGCTCGACCATATTTTAGGGAGCCCATTGACCCGGCCCACCACGCCGCCACATGTCTGGACATTTTAGTGAGCATGACTACTCATTCCACACGACCACGTCACAGCTATAAAAATTACTATATGGTAGTTACAGTATTCGCACTTTACATAAGGATGCATGCGGCAATCAATACAAAAGCCGCTACGCTATCATATATCAAGAAAGCAGTATGAAAATTAAAATTATAACGTTGTCCGCAAATAAACTTATTCTTGCTATATATTGCTATCATCTATAAATTCATCTATCTTATAATAGGCTTTTTTACATAACATTTGTTTAATATAAGATTTGAATTGCCTCTCTGTAAGATTTAGCGTAGACTCTGGCAGTTTATTATAGAATCTTACGCAATTACCATAAAATGAATTACTAACTTTGTGTAGACGGCATTTAGGTAAAATTAGCTTATTTTTATTGCGTAAGTTTCTACTTGTACAGTCTTTAAGTTTCTTGAAACTATCTAAGTTTTCCTTGTATACATAATATTTTCATAAATGTACTGTGAGGCAACGGTGAGGATATTTGATTGTTTAAAGCATTGACGTAATGACTCTCTAGAACCCATACCATAAATAGAACGTTATCTCTCTTTTGTAAAATAAATATAGTATTTATATCAGTGATGTTTACCCCATAGCAGTATGCCATATGACATAATGCTATGGAAATAACTAAAATATACAAGTGCATCCCACGTCTGTTAATTGCCTTAGAGAGTAATTGCTAGCAGCAGAACTAAGTCTGCTGGCTAATTTTGAAATATGGGAACCCCATTGTAACTAGTCCACTGTTATTCCTAAAAAAACTGTATCATTAACAAAATTTACTATTTCATCATTAAGCAATAGCTGCGTATTTACTTGTTTTACATTAGGCAGCGTGAATTTAATGCACTTAGTTTTGTTGGAGTTCAATAATAGATTATTACATGTGAACCAATTTAGTATAGCAGAGATAGCATATTTACATCGTCTAATTGATTACATTGGCGACCAATTTTAAACACTAACGAAGTATCATCCGCAAATAACACTATATCTGCAACTTTCTCCACCATGTAGGGAAGGTCATTTATATAAAGTAAAAAGAGAAACGGGCCTAATATTGAACCTTGAGGAACGCCCATTTTTATATTAGTTCCCTTAGACTTTACACCATCAATATCTTCAGTTTGCACCCTGTCCTCTAGATAAGTTTTCATTAGACTTAGGTCATTATCTCTAATACCATAATGTTTGAGCTTACAAAAGTGTTTCATGATCTACGCAATCAAACGCCTTCGACAAGTCACAAAAAACGCCGAGAGCATCCGTGAGTTTTCCCATGATTCGAATATATGTGTAATAAGCGCTACGCCTGCATCAGTAGTAGACTTGCCGGCAGTGAAACCATATTGCTGACTGTGAAGCAGTCCGTTATCCCTGAAGTATTTTAACATTTGGTTAAACATATCTTTTCAAATACTTTACTTAGAACTGGCAAAATAGAAATTGGTCTATAGTTGCTAGCTCAAATCTATCTCCAGATTTAAAGAGGAATTAATTTGCTAAATTTCATTACACACAGCTTATCAACTGGGAAAATAGTAGCTAGATAAGGAGCAACGATCTATGAATGTACTAACTACTTTAACTGACATGTCCCAGAGATCGCTCAACTTTTGAATTTAACTGTTTGAATATTTTTACACACCGAAAAGGGCTGACATGCCATCGAAAATTTAAATGTTAAAGGTGAGGGCTGACATTAGCAGTAATGTTTTTGCTCGAATTGACATGGCGAAGATGTAATATCAATCGGAATATTAGCAAAAAAATCTTGAAAAATATGAACTATATCTTTTGTACGGTTATTAACATTGTCATAATTTAATGAGAATTGATTGGGTTTTTCAGACCGTCCAGTTTTTTGTTTATAATTCAGATGGTCTTAATTTTGTCAAAACTGATTAATTTGTTTATTTATAAAATTAGATTTAGCTGCAATACAAACTTGTTTGAAAATTTTAAGCTTTCTCACATAAGTTGTAAATTTGTCATCAAATCTATATTTTTTTTGATCATATAAATCAAATAAAATGTTTCTACTTTTAAGTATTCCTACTGTTGCCCATTCTGTAAATTTAGATTTAACACAATATTCTCTTTTCTTGAAAATATTCTGGTATTCTTTTGAAAAAAGACTAATTAACTTGGTGTAAAGAATATCAGGATTATTAAGACTGACAGATTGTAACTCTAAGTCTAATTTATATTTAACTGTGCTTTTGTATTTATTAATATTGTAAGCATTTATTTGTCTTTTTGATCTTTTATTATTGGTATTTTTTTTAGTCTGATTACTAAACTCCAACTTGACCACAGTGATCCGAAGGAAGTTTATTTATTATTAATTTTTCAATATACTCACAGTTACAAAAAACATTGTCAAGACAAGTAGCATCTCGTAGCGGTTACACGAGTTGGTTCCTGAAAGACATTACTCAAATTAAAAGACTGAAATAAACTAATAATTTTTGTACATGTGGGTGTATCACAAAGAATATCAACGTTAAAATCACCACACACAATGATTTTTTTACTGCTATTAAATACTTTTTTTAATATATCCAGATCACCTCTTCAAATATTATAATCACTATTAGGGCCTATAAACACATATAAGTATATAATTATCTAGTTCTATACATGAGATTTCTGTACAACACTCAATAGAAAGTCTAACAATGTCAGCACGTTCTTTTACTTTTCATATTATTTCTTGCAATTATCAGACCCACCTCTGTTAATGATCTTCTCTTGAAGGTATCGAGCAACATTATAATTATTTAAACTGAACATCATATTGCTTTGTGTGTTCTACCGATTATACAACGGACTGTGTCAATATTGTATTTTTCCAAAAATAATTGATAATTAATTCACTACGGCCAACTTTGTATGTTCTGATGAACAATTATCGACATTCTAATTGCTTTCCCACACGTCTTTGGAACTGCAGTCAAATTACTTATATCACTATTTAAACAAAAATTTCATAGAATTATTTGTTATGTCACAGATTGTTATATTGAACTTTACCGAGGTTTTCTCACGATATTATACAGCTTGGGGTTTTTATTCAAGAAGATTTAGAAAGATACATTGTATCTTTTGTCAAATAAAAATCACTAATAAAACTATTGGTGTCAAAAAATTCAAAACGTCCATAGGCTACATGTCAATGTATTTAATAAATCATCAGATGGGCCGTGTGCTTGTTTGCCACCATAGTAGTATAAAAAAAAACAATCTTATATACATTCAATTGTAACAAACATTGAACTACCTTTAATTATATCCTGTCAATTTAATTAATATAATTCAAAAATTGAAACAACTTGATTATACTTTTATTAGATTTAATTTTGTTATTTTCAGATGTGTACGAGGAATTTAATACATTTGATGTACCAAAAACCCAAAATTACAGCCTTTCTGTCAAAAACACCATTGTGCCATTCACAAATCTAACATTTATTGCAAGCTGAATTATTATTTGGAGTTGAATGATGACAATGTTTAGTTAATGACCTACATTTCAGCATTGTATTTACTGTCACAAATCATCCATTGCTAAAATATGCGATTTGTTTTTGTGAGATAGTAAGTTCTTTAAATCATGAAGCATTTCCATCATTTGAAATATAAACATGTCATATAACTTTTGGCATTCCACTTAATTATTAAAAAAAATCATGCAATTTTAAATAAACGTCTTTCTATATTTTTGATTAATATAAAAACAAGGTCTTAGTCATAAACTTTTTTAATTTTAAATATTTTTTTTAATTTATGGACTCAACATACATATGTTATTATTAATAGAAACAATCAAGACTGGCTGGCTGCATGGAACTGATGTCGCCAGGCAACGGAACAATAGTCAAGATGCTTATAAAAGATGGAGATGCAGTTAAATCACAACAAGTACTTTTTGAGGTATTTAAAGTGTTTTCAATGAAATTGAAATGAAATTTTGTCCTTGTGAATTAAATGACTATCAAAAACATTCAGATTTTAATTGTGTATTTTTATTTATCGTCTTGCTTTCATCTTACTCTCTTCTACTCCACCACTAGAACTTGCCAGATCTTTGATGCAAGTTCTTGTACCCATGCATCTCTTTTAACAGAATAACGGGTAGATAGTGACATTATTTCAATATAAATGTTAAAAGGATTGTTAGTAATGTGAACTATTTACTCTATCGCAAGCAATATACCAAATACAGCAGCTGAACCTCCATACAGGTTTAAAATGTGAATAAATCGTGATAGATATTATTCAGTTATATTTGATGGGATAATCTAAATAAACGTTTTAACTCAATCGAAATAAATGTAGATAAACTGGTGCACTGCCAGCGTAAATTATAAAAAAAAGTCTAAAAAGCTAGCAAAAATCCACTGGATATTTCTGGTATGTCTTATGATAAATTTCAATATAATATATTAACTTTAATTATAAATATTAACTATGAAAAAAATTATGAGTTTCGTGATATCAACTCTAAAGCAAAATAAGTTTGAATAAAAATTTTGTTCCGGTATTACAGTGCAGTTTCTTATTAAGCATTTTTGATATGATATACACTAAAACAATCATATACCAACGACTAATAACAATATTGAAATTATAATATTTGTATGATAAACAATTAAAATTTATTTATTATTACGGCCAGCTGAAAATGACAATTGTCGTCGGTGTTGCCAGTCGAAGAAAAAAACGTGTCTTGTTATTAAAGATCTTGTTTCATTTTACGCCCAATCTATTAGGTGGATGTAACAGGTGTGGCGCCTGCCATGGCTGCTACACCTGCAGCAACACCAGCACTCTCCAAGCCAGCGACTGCTACTCCTGCCCCCGCAATTGCCGCAGCCAAAACAACCCCCGCCGCTAAACCCACCCCAGTTGCAGCAAAACCCGCTGCTAAAGCTGCTGCTAAAAAACCAACTGGACCCACTGTAAGCTTCATTCATTGGCGTTTCTAATTTTTTCTTTGTCTGTCTTAATATTATTATTATTTGTTATATTTTAAAGGTATGTATGAAATACTAGCGGATCAACGTATTTTCACTCCATTAAAATCAGTCTTAATGTTAGAAATTCAGAATTATGCCTGTCTGTTATTTGCTTTGAATAACTAAACGGCTAAACGGATTTTCAGCCGTTTAGTTATGCAAAGTAGAAAAGACATAAACATTCAATCAATCAGGCCTTTGACTGCCGTTTAGGTCTTTCTAATAAAATTTAATGTAATGAAAAGGAGGTCTCACAGGCAATCTATATATAAACACCACTTACCATAAGCTGAGGCACATTAGGATCTTACAAAACACTTCGAAGAAGAATACATGGTGTCCTCAAATTATAATGAAACGGCGGTCTTAATTTAAATACATACAAAGGATACCTTACTAATATTAGAAACGCGAAAGTTTATAAGAATGGACCATGAAGTGATGGATATTTGTTACTCTTTAACGCAAAAACTACTGAACGGATTTTGATGAAACTTTATAGTAATATAGCTTATACATCAGCATAACACGTAAAATATAAATTTCATGCGGGTGAAGATAATTTATCATATAGCTAACTATTAGTGTTAGCACTTGATTGAGTAAATTTATAATATTTACTGGAAAGAGACTGAAAGATTAAAAATACTTATATTTTTTATTATTTAGCTCGCTGCAGAAAAAATCGGTGATCCAACAAAGACAATTTCTGGTACTCGCACTCAACATCCTGTGCCCATGAACAAAATGAGGAAACGTATCTCAGAACGATTGAAGGAGGCTCAGAACACCACAGCAATGTTGACCACGTTCAACGAATGTGATATGACGTAAGTTCTTTACGATACTCAATCAATTATTGTCACTTAAAGTGAATAATGTAATACCTTTAAATCTTTAACAGATTTTATTCTAGTTGGTAGTTTGTTTTCATCTAAAGTTATTTGAGTTAGTTAGGCTGGCCAACTTTTTTCTCTCTTCTTCTTAGATGAATCAACATTCAAATGTAGTAGTAGGATCATGAAACGATTACTATTAATGACTGATTAAGTTTAATAATACTCATTATTTCTTAAATGTTACCTACAATACAAAAATAAACAAACATATACTATACCTTGAATAAAAAATTAAACAGGAGTCTATTATTCGTCATTAAGAATTTAATAGGTATTTAAGAAAACTGTAATTCATCAACTAAAGAGCACTACATATTTTTTATCTTGTAGTAAAGTATGTTGAACATAATTTCATGGCAATTTTTTTATTTAATGCTATTACATAATCAATATTCTTGATAAACAGAAAACTAATAGCATTCCGGAAAGCGAATTTGGAAACTTTCACGAAGAAATACGGAGTGAAATTGTCATTCATGTCACCGTTCCTGAAAGCGGCTGCCAACGCTCTGATGGACCAGCCCGTAATTAACGGCGTCATCATCGGAGACGATATTATTTACAGGCAAATCTTACTAATATTACAAACGCGGACGTTTGTGAGTGTCGATGATTGATGATACGTGATGATTTGAATGGGATCCTCAAGATATATATATATATAATAAAACGAGGCTCTTGATTGAAATACAAAGGATATCTTTATAATATTATAAACGCGAAAGTTTGTAAGAGTGGTTTCACGCGTTTCTCTTCTTTTCGCGGATGGATGGTGATAATAGTTGTTAGTCTTTCATGCAAAAACTACTGAATGAATATTAATGAAAGTATACAATAATATAACTTATACATCAGAATAATACATAGGCTATAAATTTCACGCGGGTGAGATCGCGAGCACAGCTAATATCTCAATATGTACATATAGTACATAAAGACGTTTTACGGTCTCGGTGGTCCAGCAGTTTATAAATCTGAAGTTATCTTCCGATAGTCGCGAGTAAATTCTCGCACGCTACACGTTTTATATTCTTGGTTATGATAGTTTAGATGAAACTAAAGTATATTGCATAGTCTACCTCAGGTGAATATCGAACTATATATCAAATCGAACGAATATCGATCAAAATTGAACTCGTAATCTTTCATTTTAATTCGGGTTAGTAAACCACTAGGCCTATAATGAATGAGCATATGAATAATGTTGACAGAGATTACGTGGACATCTCAGTGGCAGTGGCAACTCCTAAAGGACTGGTGGTGCCCGTTGTGAGGAACGTCGAGTCAATGGATTATCCGCGAATAGAACTGGCGTTGAGTTTGCTTGCCGAGAAAGCGAAAAGCGGTAAGAAGTGGTAGTAACTTCAACTGTACCTAAGACCATATGTAAAATACGATTACATACCTATTTTATATTATATATCTACTGTACTTTTTTATGTTACTGAAATAGCAAACAAGCTGACGATTCGGATAATGGTAAGTGGTAACTATGCCTATATTCATAAACAGCACCAGAGTCATCGCGTCAGCATGTGTGTAGTATTATTTACTGGTACATTATTTTTACTTGCTCATTCTTCTTTTGGTGAGACAGATTTCTAAATAAGTGGTCTATTGAAAAATGCTCAAATTTAAGTTTATTTGAATAAAGAATTTCTATTCTGTTCTACTCTTTTATATGGTAGTTTAGGAATAAGATACTTCAGAAGAGTATTTCCAAAGATGTACTACATGAATTAGTTTGCAGGTTCTTTGTTCATGAATTCATGTGATAAAAGAACTCTTGCTAAAGAGAATCAAAAAAATGTTTGGTTTAAAAATAAAAACATATCTACGTATATATATGTGATCCTAGAGCCTTTGTCTGACTAGAGTCAGAAGGGAATGAATTAGTTTATAAGGAAGATTAGAACTAAGTACGGAGACTACCTCTGTAATATGATGTTAGTTATAAGGAATTTAGGATAAATTCGTATTTATTGTCCAATATGCAGGTAAATTGACACCAGCAGATATGCAAGGTGGTACGTTCACCATCAGCAACGGAGGAGTCTTCGGCTCGCTACTCTCAATGCCCATCATCAATCTGCCACAGTCCGCCATTTTGGGAATGCACGCCATATTCCAAAGGCCAGTTGCTATACAGGGCAAGGTTAATAAATTTATGGTCTTTACTATATTTTTTTAAACGTCTTTCGGAGTTTTCAGGTCCTATGTGGACCTGAAAACTTCTTTTAACCTAAAGTTGTCGTTATATTTAACACTAATGTCCGCACATTCACTTACTTCTTCTGCAGTGACGAACTATTTTCATTATCAATTTAGATATTTATAACAGAAGGTTTATAATATACTGTTATCCCAGATGGGAAGTTGTTAGAAATATCGATGTCATGCTGGACGCATGACAAACACATTTCGTAGGTGTAGGTGAATGCAACTTGCTCTACCGCCGTCTCTCTGACTATTTATTGTTTGGTTTGTTATAAATACTTCATTCAATTGAAGAGTCATTCAAAAATATAAATCGTCATTATTTTTTAATTGTTGGCCATACTTGAACTTACCTCTTAAGGGTTTACTTTGCCTTTTCAGTTCTATTTTCAAACCACTCAGGAACCATTGAAAGATACACAGAAAATTTAGTAATTTGCATTTGTTTCAGGTGGAAATTAGGCCGATGATGTATCTGGCTTTGTCGTACGACCACAGACTGATCGACGGTCGTGAAGCTGTGTTCTTCTTGAAGAAAATCAAGTCAGGCGTAGAAGACCCGACTTCAATACTGGCTGGTGTATAAAGAGATAGACAACTCGCAGAGACATCGAAGTGTACGAACGAACTGATCAATGGACTGGGTCCATATATGGAGTTTTTTAAAAGAAAAGTAGATAGAGAAATTATAGGATTAACTTCTACCTTTATCTTTGTAATATGGGTTATATTCTACATATAAAGTACATATAGTTACACATATAGTTTAGTAAATACCAACAGACAGGATATTTTTTTATAAACTATTAAACTTTTGGCCACGCACAACCACATTGTGGAATCACCTTCCAGCAGTGTTATTTCCGAACCAATACGATTTTGTAACCTTGAAAGAATAAGTTTATTCCTTACTAAAAGGCCGACAACGCACTTGCCATCACCCTGGTTTTGCGGGTGTTCATTGGTGGCGGTAATCGCTTACCATCAAGTGAGCCGCAAGCTCGTTTGTTCCATATGCTATATTTAATTAAATAAATGTATAAGCTGTTTCACCTAAGAATTGGTACCAACAGCATTATGTAATTAATTAACCTATCTATTCACGCATGTAACGCTGTTTAGTAGGAATTCTCTATTACAACGCATTAAGATCAATATGAAATTTCCTATAAAATATTTTAGCATTAAAATCAATGAGTTTGGAAATTTCTATGAACCATTACAAAGTTCTACTTACAAGCTAAATGATAACCTACATAGTTCGCAATTAGGAAACGAACCCTGCATAATTGCGATCATAACTTTTCATCACTTTATAATGAGAATTATTAATAACTACGGTAGGTATATGTATGAATTACAATTACGTAACTTGTGTCAGCAGAAAGCATTAGCTACAAAGTAAACGGAAACATGAACCGATGTGTCCATATAAAACCTGCTTACAAATCAAATATGCCGCATAGATACTTCCCACGTCGAAAAAATACGTTTGTACATTTATTGTTACAGCCATAATTATAAACATATTGTAATGTAAATGTATCTATTTATTTTTATAAATATAAAAAAATATGATAATTGTTTTTATTTAAAGTAGTATATCTTAATTAATATGTGACATCCTTTACATTCACGTACCTATATAATGTATAAAAAAAGCATATCGGCCACGGTTATTGCTCGTGAACTTGTTCGCCATTCCAAGTATACCTCAATATGAGTCATGTCTTTTTTAAGTATCCATAAAAAAGAAATGACTCATCAAGAAATAATGTAAACAGATTATACATATAAATAGAATAATGGAATCGCGAAACCACCTATACCGCGATATCCTAAAACATCAAACAATACAAAAACGCGTTATACCTAGTTCTATAAATATATGCTAAACTTAGAGTTGTAAAAAGCCAGCAGCTAAGTCTTCAAGCTTTTTCAGTTAAAAAGTGGCGGTAAATTACAATTTACAGACACAATACCTATTTATTGATTCGCACTAACGATACGCTATTAAAAAAATAATTAACATAGTAGGTACGTAACATCGACACTATGCTACTAATGATTTTGAAGATGCTTATGTTTAAGAAAATAAAAATAATAGACACAAAACAATGAAATAACATATTTTGTCGTTTATATAATGTCTTATATTTTTATAATCGGTATACGATACGAAATAGAATCATAGCGTATTCAATAGGTTTTGTTAATATTGCTATATTAAGAAAATAGATAAAAAACGGCAACACTGACTAAACTATAAAACAAAATTCTCAAAAAATTGGTCACTTAGCTATCTATTAAAAAAAATATATTTAATAATTATTATTTACTTTATTTCTGCAAATATTATATTCATTTCCATTAATTTATTTAAAATGACAAATTCATTGTTTTTTTAATCTAGTAATTATGTGGTACCATTTAAGTTAATAATCATTAAGATTAATCTCGTATCTTTAATTTGTTGCAATTAATAATTACTACACTAACAACAGTTACCTACTACATAGTAATAAAATTAACTACCTATATGAAATTGTAAATACAACGGAACGCAGCCGTATAATATTTTATATTTTTGTTACATAGCAACCCAAACAAAGTTAATGTCAAAAATTGTCAAACAAATTATGTATATTTTTGTTCGCCTTGGATAACGCGACATTAAGTAAATACAAAAATATTATTGTATATTTTCAGTCTGAACTGATGTGCATTGCATAAGAATATCACTGTGAATATTTAATAAACGTTAATTCTCGTATATTATGTGCTAATATTGCTACAATGAGACGAGGTCATCCAGGCATTGGTGGATGGCGGAATGAAAATACAAGGCATTTCAGACCCAGAAGCGGCGGGACACCGCATTATAGGCCCCCTGCGACTTATGGCCTACTAGATTTGCCTAGGTAACTACTTTTATAATTATCTTCCATGTGATATGTATCCAATACACAGTTCGCGCCTAATTCGTTGATGAAAATAAAATGTTTTAAAAGCAATTAAACCTAGTTATTAGTTATTATCAAAGTTGTAAATAATTATAATCGTAGTTATTAGTAAATATATTTTAATTATTGTCTATGATATTTTAACTCTTTATTGTTTTTATTAATATATATATATATATATATATATATATATATATATATATATATGTTTTTATTTATTTCCACAACAACAACCTTAAATATCATTATAAAATACCGTTGAGACTTTGTCGCTGCAGTTATTACAAGTATATAAAGTAAATAATGTATTTTATAACATTTGTACATTTTTTAAGTTCTCAAGTATATCTCATGAATCCATATTATAAATTAAATCTAGATAAGACATTTAGGTTAAGTTTTTTAAAAACTTTTTTTGTGTTGATATGTCAGTATTAATAAATACTTATATTTTAATTGTAAATGATTGTATTGTATACTTTAATAATATTGATTCATAATTATTTTAGAAAAATTGTATATTCAAAAGTGCTCGTATTAAGTTTCTTTGAATAGAGATTATTTATTTTTCATATTTAAATGATTTCATATTGTCATTTCATGACTAAATTAGTACAAGTACTGTATGACAATGTTACAAATATTAAAAATTATATATTTTTAGATGTTTGTAATTTATAAAATCTACTTGACCTAAGTAAGTAGAAGAACCATACATTAGAAGTAATTTGATTACCATAGATTAAATTATTTATTTGTAAGAATGCAGCTAATATAAAAGTAATGTGTGTGATGTGTGTATTTTGTTTAACTTAAAATATCTTCTATAATCAAAGTAACTATAAAAAAAAATCTAATAATTTCAGGTTCCCACCACCCACGCCCAGACCACATAGATCTGTTACACCTTTTAGCATTCAACCTGGATCATTAAATAACCAATATAGATATGATATTCATAAGAGAAATAAATATAAAGATAATCGTCAAAATAATCAAAGGGATAATGTTCAACTTGATCAAAGGTCTAACCACCCTCATCATCAACAACATATGAGACACAATGATAGCTCAACCCTTTCAACACCTTATGAATTTAATAATCTCTATGAGAATCAACCAATTAATAACTATGTTAATAATAGGGGAGATGTAGACCACAGACAATATGGAATTAACCATACTTGTCAAGATCCTTATAAACAGAACAGAGTTTTCCCTTGGACTAACCCTTCTAATAACATCAATGTGAATTATGATGATAACAGAGGTCAATATAACAATAGACAATTGGTAAGGCAGGAAAGTATTGATGGAAATAAGTTACCTTTGTCAGAATATACAGGCCATAGACCACCAGCTTCAGACCATTATGATGGAAAACCTAGTTCTGATATAGATAACTCAAACAGTTTTAGCCATTCTGTTGATGACACTATAGACATTGTAAGGAAACGACTCATGAATCGTAATGAACCTCATCAAGAAAATCCAATAAAACCAAATAACCAGACACCTCAAAGTACACAGCTTGGAGATAATACCACTCTTGATTATCATACTGAACAAGATCCACCTGCAAAGAAAAGAATACAAAGGCAACGATCAACAGATTCTAGGAAATGTGAAAAAATAAAAGATAAAATTGTTCATCAACTTTTTAAAATGGATAAAGATAGAATACATAAACTAATGGATGACCCAAGTTCATCAACAAAATTTGAATATGCTATAAGCAGCCTAATAACTGAATCACAGATCAGTTTAAATCGCCACATGAGGTCTGTTGCTGAACAGTCACTTTGTAGTTCCAGTGATTTCATTAACAATGACACTGTATATGAAGACACTTTCATGAAACAGATGCAATGTATATTAGAGCCTCAAGACACAATTTTTCTTGAAGATATTAAGCCATTAGTAATGGCAGAGTTAAGTAAAGTACTTCAATTAGATAACGAAGATCAGAGATTTGATATTTCGGCAGATCAAGGCAATTATCCATCTCAGGATTTCAATCCAAATTGTGAACAATATTATAATAATTCACTTACATATGATAACATGTATCAGGATAATAATTATGAAAAGAGAAATCAACAGTCTACTTTCGATAAGTTGCCAGATACAAAAATTAAGATTGACACAGATACCAGCAATGACTACAATCAAATTAGAGCTAATTCATCCAACCCTCTTTTCGAAAGAAGACGTCACAGAAGGAGTAATGACCATGAGAAAAATAAATTAAATATTGTTAATCAAAGGTCATCTAGAAGAAGTATGGATGAAAAAGGGTCTAATGAAAATATCCTAACTAATGATGCACCTGTACCAAATAATACTAGAAGAAGTATTGACAGCAAGCCATGTAATGACAATCATATTAAAAGTGAATTTCCAATTTTTCAAACAAACACTGAACTATTTTCAGGTGATGATGATACATTTGCTGAATTAGATCAACAGTATCATGTTGCTGTTGATCCAAATTTTATTGAAAGTTATGATAACCTAAGTCCGCCTCGATCACATGAGCCTAATGTGTCATCTGAAATTAACTGTCAAACTCCAGACAAAAGTATAAAAGAAAAAATTGATAGTCCGTCACAAAGTATTGAAAGTACACCAATAAAACAACCATCCTGTATAAAGAAGGATTTTAAGACAGAATGTCAAATTAAAAAAGAGATAATGACTACACCTATTAAAACCACTGATACCAATGAAAATATAGCAGTACAAAATGATAATTTAAAACAAGAACATACACCGCAACAAAAAAAATTGGAAGGGGAACTTGGAAAATCAGAAAACACAGGTACATTGATTAAATCATCTACTCCAACAACATCAAGGAAAAGATCATTGGATCAGAAACCTTCTCATCGTAAAGAAAAACGTAAAAAAAGTGATTCCAGTCTCCTTGATGCCAACAAACAGATTTTGAATAAAAACATAATCATAAATGTAAATGATTGTGCTGCTAAGAAAACAGAAAAATGTAAAGAAGCCAAGTCTATTTTTAATTTATTTTTCTCTAAAGATGAACACAATAAAGAGTCATTAAAGGAATCTAAAAAATCTGAATCCATAGATAAACATTATTCTGATAAATATGTAAAAAGAAAGGAAGAGCCTAAAACGTCAAAATCAATACAAAATGAAAATAAGAAAAAACATCATACTAATTCATCCAACTCTTCTAACATAAGTCCAAAATCAGTTACTGATACAACAAATACCAAACACACAAGCCAAACCACAAAATCTGATTCTAAGGTTAAATTAAAACATATTGATATGTTTGTTGAACAACCACGAAAAATTAGTGTACACCAAGCACATAGAAATACAACTACATTACCACCTACAACTGTACCTGAAAAATCTATAGAGACAAATAAAATAAAAGTTCATACAAATAATAAAGTTACAAAATCTGCATCTGCAAAAGCACATGGATTAAAAAAACTAGTCTCAAAAGAGACGCAAACTGTTGTTAGTAAAGCTTGCACTACCAGGTTTTGTCAAACAGAAAGAAAGAAAACGTTTGCAAAAGCAATACAAACTGAGCCTGTTATTTTTGATAAATCCAGACCCAAAGCAACTGATGCTTTTGAAAGAATGAAGGAAATTGATTTAGAAATACAAGTTTTGTTACAAGAAAAGTTCAAGTTATATAACTCATTGGAATCTAGAGATCCATCACAGAATGTTATGCAGACACTAGGTATGACTGTCGTAAACATGAGTCCTTCGGAAGAAGACAAAGATACTGACGCACATGACAATGCTAGTCTTTCTGAGGACACCATTGTCGATGATTTTACTAACATACCAGTAGAGGAGTTAGAACAAATTGCCTTAGAATCTGTTCGGGTAGCTCAGATTGAACCAATAAAAGTTGGGAAAAGAAGTCGACGTCAAAAAAAATTAGCACCAGATATAATATCAACAAGTAATAAGAGGTATGTCAAAAAAATAAAAACACCAAACATATCATTGATAGAACAGATTATCACAGATGATAGACCTTTGGAAGATATAATATCATTGGATGACTTAGAGAGTGTACCTTCCAAGTCTAGAAAAAAAACATTAAAACAAAGAAATTGCAATGTGCCTAAGAAAAAAGTGACAAAAAAAGTTGGAACTTCAAAATCAGCATGCAATACTCAATTGAAGTTAAAAGAATGTTCTGTGGTCTTAGTTAATGTTGATGTTAGTAAGTATTTAAGTAATATGATAGAAGAACCTAACCATAATGGAGAGTTAGTGCATAAGGTGGATCTCTCTGATGTTGAATCCATTGTTGTAAAAGATGAGGTGAAGATTGAGGTTGACAATAAAGAAAAAACCAATATTATTGAAGATATTAATGACGACTTACACTTTGATATGTTGGATGTGTCAGAAGATATAGTCATTGGCGATAATTGTGAATTCAAGTCAACTGAGGGTAAAGATACAACTAACAGGATAGTTGACGCAATAAATGAAGAGATAATACTGGACAACAGTCAGTCCTCAATGGAAGAAGCTACTAACCCCGATGGTGCACAGGAAGAGAATGAATGCAAAATGTATGATTACTCTACAGATGAGAATTTGCAACGTGACTCTTTACTAGTTACTGGAAATGCAGATGCCATATTGGCAATAGAAGTAAGTATATTGTTTTGTAACCTCTTAGCGCCACATGTATATTTTGTTTGCCTCAAAACAGCTAACTGCAACTATAAAAAATGTAGATACTAGATGCTCTGAATCACGAAAATATCATCAATTTCAATATCATGCATGTAGTAAAAAACGGTTATTTCAATATTACAAACAGACTCTATTTTCTATTTTATTTATACATATAGATAATTGTTTGCATTTGTCTGGCTGTTTTCTATGTATATTATGTGTGTATTTAAAAAAAAGTACCTTAGTAACAGTTGTCTAGAACCCATATCACAAATTGCATAGCCTGGGACTACAAGGCATGTTAATTGCCCAGAGATATTATTATTATTGATATGTACTCATGTATTTACTTTTTGCTAAAAATTATCCAAATCTAACCTAACTTTTGTTTCAACAGTGCATCGACAAAAACTTTTTGGCAGCTGGACTGGATGGCAATGTGTACTACTTCGGTGGTGATGGACAGCTCATCTCCACACTACGAGGGTCCAATTTAGCAGTCACGTGTCTCACGATTGTCAAAGATAAATATGAGACCACAGTATATACTGGATCGTTGGATTCTAGAATACGTTATTATGATTTGGAGGTAATAAAAACTATTTTATTAAATTTACAAACAATTTTAACATCTTTTGTGATTAAATAATTCATTTTATACAACACCAAAACTGTATCCAAACTTTTTTTAATGTACAAATTATTTAAATCTCTTCTGTTATTAAAAAATTAATGTGACAACAAAACTAATTAAATTTAATAACAAACATGGTTACTTTACGTTCTGATTCTCAAGTTCTGATTTCATCATCTGATGAGAAAGACAGAAATTAGGCAGTTCGTTGGGACTGATCTCGTTATTTTTTTATGGCTCACTAGCTGCACCCGCGACTTCGTCCGTGTTGAATTTAACTTTATTTTTCTAAAATAAAAGTAACCCAACTTACTCCTTACTACATTAGATACCTGCCAATAAAAGTCCCGTCAAAATCAGCCATTTCAGAGATTAGCCGGAAAAAACAGACAAAAATTCTAAAAAAAGTTATTTTGGTGTATGTACCGTATTTATATTCATATGCAAGTAGTAACGGTTATTTCAATATTACAAACAGATACTCCAATTTTATTTATATGTATAGATTGTGTTTTTAATGGATAATAATGGAATGGTGCACATGACTGCGCTAACGGTTTATGCTAGGCACCAGAAAATAAGGTTAGTCAGCCCATTGTGGCAAATACACAATCAATTGGTTTTATCAGGATAGATTCCAGTGGGAACCGCGTGGATGTCACCCTGACATAGCACATTGCTAATTATGCTGTTATTAGTCTACATTACTAACATTTCCCTTCCCCTATGGTTTCCCCGGTTATGGAATGGTATACCCACTCCATGTAACAGGGTACATTTTTGAGATTTGAATAGCCACTAGTCACCATTACTATAACAATCTCCTTTTACAATTTCTACTATTATAATAATCTTTGTCCAACACAATAAATGTTTTTAACAATTGAAACATGACCTATGAATTTTTTATTGATTTAAAACCAGTAGCTTTTGAGTTATCCCTACTAATGCGATTTATACATTGTTTTCATGGCATGAACGCTATATTATTTATTTTTCAGACTGGTCTAGAGAAGGGACCGGAATGTAATGTACTTAGTCCTATACAAACAATGGACAGAGCGTGGGACACTATATTCGTTGGGACAAGAACAGGATTTGTTCTACAATTTGAGTGTAAGGTTAGTTGAAATCTTCTTAATCATTTCATTACAAATGTATTCTTGTTTATATTCTTTG
This sequence comes from Achroia grisella, assembly GCF_030625045.1. Taxonomy (NCBI): domain Eukaryota; kingdom Metazoa; phylum Arthropoda; class Insecta; order Lepidoptera; family Pyralidae; genus Achroia; species Achroia grisella. The sequence goes on along the minus strand of NW_026713028.1, from coordinate 1,947,577 downwards.
CTAGCTACTCGCCCCGGCTTCACCAAAGTGTACATGTATTATACATATAAACCTTCCCCTTGAATCACTCTATCCATTACAAAAAACTGCTTCAAAATCCGTTGCATAGTTTTAAAGATTTAAGTATACATAGAGATGGACAGACAGCGAGAGCGACTTTGTTTTGTACATTGTAACGATGATTACAAGTAAAAAATTATTACTTTTTACAATATAATTGTAATGTATATATTATATGTAAATAGTAATGTACATAATATTTAGCAAATACATTTAGTACCTGATTTTACTAATAATAATATAGGAAAATCAGAATGAAGTTAAATCTGTCAATTTGTGTGTTAAGATTACATATGAAATAGATTTATTTAGCTTACAGTGCTACAGGTCTAAAGTATCTGACAATAATTCAAACCACTCTATAAAAAAAGAAATATTACATATGAAATTTTTATAAGCTAAGGAAAACTAAGAATAATTTTATTTATGTCTATTTTTCAATATCACAGTTACTATTTAAAGATTTATTTATTAATAAAATAATAAATAGAATCTACAAAAAAACGCGCACAATATAACTTCTTAGCTTCTTCCAATGACCGTCTTCCGTTGGCCGTCATACCTGAGCTTACTCTCCATTTGTGCATAATATTGCACTTGCACGCAATCCATTCATATTTTTATTAGGCAGCTCTCACTTTACATTAAAGTTCTTATTATGGATATTCGTCAATACATAATCCACGCTTTTTTTACATTATTAGATAATTAAATACATTTACATAAAATGTATCCTCAAATGGACACAAAAATTAATTAAAATAAATTAACATCCTATTTATAATACAAGAATACATGTACATTTTTATTGAATATAATATTATTGCTTAGGTCATGTAAGATTTTATTATATGTAATATACCTATATGTTAAATGATGATTTATATTTCAGAACAATATGTTGATACCAGTGAGTACAGTGAAATTCTCAGAGCAATCGATTCTCGCATTGAGGGCGATGAAGGAAGGCCCCCGGAAGGTACTGTTAGTGGCGGCTCGGTCTGAAGACGTAACGATAAAAGATGCACAGACTGGACTACTGCTGCGTACTCTGGTTGGACCCAAGATGACAGTGTACACACTGCTTTATGAAGATGGAAAAGTTTACTGTGGAACGAGCAGTCATCAGATACATGTGTTTGATTATGCTGTAAGTATTTTATTGAATTGGGTGATATTTTGCGGATTGTCATTTCGTTACTTAATGATTTAATACTACTTTGTTTCATTACACTACCTAACCATCATTAGCATGTGCTAATGTGAAATGAATAAGACCCATGTGAGATCAGAACCTTACTTACCTTACCTACCCTATTAGTGATCAAATTCCGACCATTATTAGATCTACACCCATATCGTCATCAGGCAATGAATAGTATTTGGATATAGTTGGGAAGCCTAGTGGTGACTAGTCGCCGCTAGTCATGTCGTTAATCGTTTTATTTCAATTGTAAATTCATTTGAATAAGTAAAAAACGAACAAAACATTTGTACAGACGCGAAGTTATTATGCGATTATTACTCGAAGGGTCAACTAGTATGTAACACATTTAAACGTAACGATACATCTATTCCTGATTTTTATATTTTATCATAATTTCAGAGTGGAACACACGCGAGCGTCCACGAAGGTGGTAAGGGCGCGGTCTGTCTGCGCGCGAGCGGCGGGCTACTGTTCGCGGGGTGCTACGACGGTTGCGTGTATGTTTATCGCGAGGGCGAACCACAGCCCCTCGCACAACTCCGCGGACCCAGCCTTATGCTGCTCTCTCTGGCGGTCGTCGATACCAAGGTTAGATTTCTGAATATTTTTTTTTTATTTAATTTAAAACTTCAAGGACAATTTACACATGGCATCTAGTACCGAGCTAAGTAGAGATTGTATTATGTCTACTGGAAAGCTGATAAAATTACTTAAATACAAGTATATTGTACATAGAATTGTAACGTATTTTTATACGTATTTAAATATTGTAAACATAAGGTATATTTACATATATTTAAATATTAAGATTTACCTGCTCTAGTAAAGCTGAAGTGACTTCCACTCAGCTTACACACTGCATCATATATAATTATAAATACATAAAGAAACTCACAGCACTGATTTTCAGTGGGTCCATTATAAGACTTCTTATGTATCTTCATATCATTTTTTATAAAGTCCCATTCAACCATTTAGTCATGAAATAGTTATAAACGAACACACTTTTAAGTTTATTATATTAGTATGAATTGAGTCTAATAAAATATGTATTGTTTTACAGATCATCGCTGGATACAAAGACAGAAGTTTGTACATATGGAAAATTCCACTCAGCATCGTGCAAGAAATGATTTTATAAATGTCTACCTTTTTTGTAGATTAAATCTCACCATATATTAACTACTAATAATATAAACCCACTTATTTTTTAGTTTTTATTATGTACATAATAAAATATTTTAGATGTTGTATACTTTTATTATTGTATACCTTTTGTTTTTGTTTGTGTGTATGGAATTTTATACAACATACGCCATTGTTAATTTTATATATTGCTTGCTGTTTTACTGAATACGCTGTTCACGCTAGCAAAGCACCAATGGAGAATGTTTGAAAGAGTCGAGTCAATTAGTCTGACATGAGTTTTTTTTTAAGGATGATAATGGAATGGTGCACCCGCCTGCGCTAACGGTTTACGCTGGCCCCGCCAGCGTAAACCGAACCAGTGGAAGATGATAAGATGAACATGAGGTCAGGTCTGTTAGCCCATCGTGACAAATTCACTAAGAATTTATCACGATGGTTTCCAGGGGGAACCGCGTGGACATGGTACATTGCTAGTAATGGGTTATTAAGTCCACATTACTAACAATCCCCTTTCCCAACAATCTGACATGAGTACATTACTAGTAAAACTACTATTCTCAATAGCTCACATATTTCTGGTAAAGGAAACACGATTAATTATTCTTAACCCAAAGACAGCTGTGACAAGATATTCTCATCGAAGAGTTGTAAATTTAAATTCATGTTAGTAGTATCGTTAATAATACGCCTATAGTCAACCTACTAGCTGCCTCAGGAAAGTCGTGAAAATAATATACGGTATTGTATCCTATAAGAAAAATTATTGTCACAGAATAAATATTAATAATACTTTTAAATATTTATTCTGGTACTATTCACAACGTAAATAAGCGTCTAAAATCAAAACGCAATAAATTGTTACAGTTATCGAAGACTACTAGCTACAACAGTTATGTGCTGCAGTGTGTTCAAAGAGAAAAGTTAAATATATAATGAATCTACTCTAAGAAATAATTAAAAAATATTTTGTGGAAGAACGCATCAAATTTCTGCCAAGTGGCACTCCTATCGTAGAACAGTTTTCACCTGGGTTACCAGATTGTAAAATAAGATACAGAAACTGTATAATTTCGGAGCCATTGGTATTCCTTTTATATCATAAATTTTTGTGTATAATTATACACAAAACCAAAATAGATCCTCATAATTTCATAAATCAGTAGATATTTAAATTTTGTTAAATTGAAAATTTATTTCTGGAACACGTAGCTAAAACTAATCAAAATATAGTTATTATATTTGTTTAGATTTTATTTTTATATTATGGCTAATTTTTATCAAAACCTAAGAGTAAAAAAACAATTAATTATAAATAACGCTTATAGACATCACTTTTTGAAGGACTAAAAAGTAGTTAGCAGCTGGCAGCCCAGGTTTTGACATATCAAAACTACTACGTCAGTGTGGGTGTTTCGTTCGGCGGCCATTATTCTACGTATAATTAAAATTTACCTATTTATTGCTAAACGAAACAAAGACCTTAACTATTTCTAATACATTCTGTAAATTTATAGTTTTGGTACAGTTACAATTATAGTACAAAATGAATCCTGAATAGTGAGTATATTTTGTTTTGTGTGGTGATTTTTATGAAACAGGAACAATATCCTTTCTTTTTTGTTCGTTCATTAACTTCGGTTTAGATAATCTCTATGTAGACTTAATTAAGATTACCTATTTAATATTATAGAATTTGGGCAATAATGAATTAACGAAGAGGAATGTGTGACTCATTTTTGCACGGTACTAACCAAACGTTAGGGCAGGATTGAAAACGTAATCGTACGCACTACGATTGGCGCATAATTGTACCGTGATTGTATCACAGGTGTTGCTCATACTTCCTAGTTTGCGAACTCTGAAGACAGTACATTAGCGTCGTCCTTATTTACGATGATACGCCTACTTCCACTGATATACCTACCTTTTTATTATTTACACGTGTTATTATATGTATATACATAGTTACATTGTACATATTTTATTGTCCCTTTCCAAATGTTCACTTATTGTTCAATAATTGTTTGTTTCACTTTTCTAGCGACTATTTGTTTAAACTGCTCCTTATTGGAGACTCTGGTGTTGGCAAGTCATGTCTCCTGCTCCGATTCGCTGATGACACTTACACAGAGAGCTACATAAGTACCATTGGTGTGGATTTTAAAATTAGAACAGTAGAATTAGATGGCAAGACAATAAAATTACAAATATGGGACACAGCAGGCCAGGAGCGGTTTAGAACAATAACCTCATCATACTACAGAGGAGCACACGGAATTATCATTGTTTATGATTGCACAGACCAGGTTAGTACCTACAACCAATATAAGGATAGAAATACAAAGGAATTTTATACTTCTTCCTGCTTTATTTACTTTATTATTGTTAAGTGTACATATAATGAAGGCTTTTTTTGTAGACTAACAACAATTATAAACGAGTAACTTGTTAGTTAACAAGTTAGCTGTCACCTGTGACCTGTGTTACTTTTTTAGATATAATTGGTCTATGTAAGTCCTCATGAAACAATCTATTTTTATGTCAAATTTCATCAAGATTGATCAATCATGAACATGTAACAGACAAACAGACACATTCATATTTAAAATAAATAACCCTGTATAATTCACACAGTGCTATTTAGTGCCAAGCTAAGGAGAGCTTGTGTTATGGTTGCTAGACAACTGATATTACTTAAATACATACATAATGCATTGTTGACTTGGGTACCTCAGTCTCATATATTTCAGCCGCCAAAAAGCTTGCCTTTTAAGCTGTGCTTTGGTTGAAACAGGAATAATGCAGTTATATTATAGTAAATATATATACATACATATTACCACTTACTATCAGATAGGTCATTAGTTTGATTGCCAACCATGTTATATATATTAGTGATCCTGTGGTTGAATTTTGACCATAATTAATTTAAATTAGTAAACTTCTATTGTCAAAGACTATGTACAAATATTATTAAAGAATACAATAATAATCTAATCACAATTTGACCACAGACTTTAAAAATAAACAAAATAGTATGTATATATATGTATGTGTCAAATACATACATGTGTATATACATACGTTATAATTAACATTGTGACACGAGAATTTTGTATATAGGTAATACATACTCCTCTGAATTGATCTTGAAATGATTTTTTTTATACATATTCAATAGGTCTGAGAATCGGCTACTATGTTTAATTAGCATTATATCCAACCCTAAATTTTCACCCTTCTAGCAACCTATTTTACATAACGATTTTAATTTATATAGCAAAACTACGTTTGCAGTGACAGCTAGTTAATATATAAACATCCGTCATGACTGTAATCCCAGAAGCTTTGTCAACTGTCTATTTTGTAATGAACGTGAACACTCAACATGTCCACATTTCGCTGAGTATATTTGACTTCAATGTGGCAGAAGAGTAGCACACCGCCGTATCTCGTAGTATACTTTGTGAATGGAGAATTCAGTCTATTATCTTTTATCAGATATTTATAGCTTTACTGTTATGAAAACAGCTAACGTAAAATTTTGAATTCAGCTGTCTTTAGTGGACTGTATTTACGACAATTGGATTTGAGCAAGATTGATAATTTGGAAGGCACACACCTTGTACTGCGAGGATTGCCGGTTCGGTTTCAGCAAGGCTTCCCAGAACTCCGGGCTTGTCCGAACTTACCTTTGAACGGGTTACCTGTTTACCGCCAAAACCGACAATAGGTGCTTTCCAGTATCAACTTGCGTTCCTTTATTATTTCGTTAAGAATATTTAGTTAAGAAATCTATATAAAATAATTTAGTTAAGAAATCTATATAAAATATCGACAATTACGACAATTACGACAGCGATCATCAGAACACTTTTTTCGACAACGACAAAAGGCGAAACGACTCCCACCCTCGTATATCTCTTTTTATTTTTTTACTTTTTTTTATTATTTACGGCATTGGATATCGCGATAATGTTGCCGTGCGTATTATTGTGAATAGTGAACATTCCGCCCACCTAAATGCAACGTATTTAAAGCGACATAAACAAAAATTAAATGTGACAACAAAATAAAAACTATGGATCCTAATATTGATTGACATATTTTTAAACTAATTTTAACTAACTAGTGCGGGAAAAGAAAAACAATAATAACAAACAAAAAAAAGAATTACACATTTTAATTAGCCATAGGTAAAGGACAAATTTTAACAACTGGTCGTTTGTATTGACCAGTCGCAGTTTTAACTGTCACTATACAAACACCATCAATTCCTTGTAAAGCGACAATGCGACCCATATTCCATTTTAAACCCACTCGATTGTTCATTTATGATTAGTACTAATGTGCCAATAGTTATATTAGATGTAATTTTTTATTATTGTTCCATTTAGTTCTTTGATTAAGTGTATGAATATATTCATTGATAACGGCGCCAAATTTCCTATATTTTCTGAACTAACTTCCATCGCTGGAGAACGCTAATAGATTGATTAGTAATATTCTCTTCTGGAAGGGACGACAAGGGTTCTAATGTCAGAAAGTGACCTGGTGTCAAAACCGACAGATCATTAGCGTCACAGCTAATAGGCGATAGAAGATGAGAATTCAACATAGATTCTATTTGTGTTAAAACTGTACAAATTCTTCAAAGGTTAATCTTTGAAGACCAATAACTCGAGCTAGATGAGTTTTCACCGATTTTATACCCGCTTTGCTAACCCATTAAAGTGTGGACTACAGGAGGGCATTAACGAGAAAACTTCTATTTCTGTTACCTTTTTCATAAAGGAAACAAGATAATTGCTAACCCCAACGACAAGATTTCTCCCCTGATCCGACACAATATGGCTACAACGATGTTCGCGCGATAAACCGCTTCAACACAGCTAAAAAGTTCAGAAAAAATTCCGACGCCAACTCGATGTGGATAGCTTTTGTGGCAGAATAAATAAAAAACAAATGTAACCTTTATACGTTTTTACGCCACGACCTAAACCTAATGCAATATCAAAAATTGTAATCAACCACAACGTTCGAAAAGGGTTTTATCTGATTAACACGATATGTAGCAGATTTTCCATAAGAGAGTTGGAGCTGATTGAGTCTACACTAAAACAATTTACACAATTAGCGATCACAGAACGAATCGCTCTCTTCGGCGACAAAATCCAAAAACTTTGCGCGAGAATATTAAGGAAGTAAGATACACCAGGGTATAAATCTCTGGTGACAATCTTCAATTATAAGTTGTGTGAGACGATGATTGCGAGGTAATAGAAGGGATGTTTGATTTTATATAATCTACTTTTAATTTTGTTAAATTGTCCGCCCATACGAAACCCGCATCATCCAGAAATGGCGACAACTTACGAATTATTATATTTGGGTAGATTTTATTTTCCTAATCATATCAATTTCCTTAGAAAATGTATGTAACTGCAATTAATTAATCAAAAACATTAAAGATTTGTTTATTTCTAAAAAGACAATAAAGGACCAACAAAAATTTTATCAAAATTGTTTTTCGAGCGGCCATTATGAAGGAATCGAAAATTGTAAACGACAATACACGTTTCAACTTTGATAACGACGAGAATCTATTTATTAAGCAGTCAATAAAATGGACTTCAGAAGAAGTCCTGAAGTGAGTAATCTTCTGCTCTGTTTGCACATCAGCAGAAGATGGAATTAATGTAGACTCCGGCCAGTTTTCGTCTGGTTCCGAAAGCCATTTAGGTCCATTCCACCAATTCCCATTTTTATAGCTCAGCTTGGATAAATGCCATTGATCCGACATCCGCAGGATGTAAAATAGGTTTGACATGTCGCCAACAATCAGGAGAGATAAGTTCCTGAATGTGACTAACTCTATTAGCAACAAATGTATGCCATCTGGACGGGCAGGATTTTATCCACGACAAAGCAACACTAGAGTCAGACCAAGCAACGATATCTTTTATTTCACACAGAGGTTTTAAAGCATTTAACACCGAACTCATTAAATCTGCTAACAAAACTATTCTATGATAACGATAATTTACGAAGTGGTGCGACCTTAGTTTTTGCACAACAAAATTCAACAGAATAATGACCATTTGTATCGACAGACCGACAGTAAAAACAGCACAATATCCACGTTCTGAAGCATCACAGAATCCATGGAGTTGTACGGAGACGAAAGAACCTATCATACGACGGGTAATTGAAATAGACGACAAAGACGAAAGTTGTGATTTAAATTTCGACCACTGCTTAGCTATTTCCAGGGGTACATCGCTGTCCCAAGAAACACCTGAAGTCCAGAGTAATTGCATAAGAAACTTAGCATAAAATGTTACAGGACCGAGAAACCCAACGGATCATAAATACGCGCAATATCTGATAGTATGACACGTTTCGTGAGCCGCCTTCTTCAAATTCAGCAACCCTAAAAGTAAAACAATCTACATTTGGTATCCACAAAAGCCCTAAAATTTTAAGTGTGATATCCGAAGTCTCTTCGAAGCTCTTAAATTCCTCTGAATACAAATCAGATGAATCGAGATCATTCAAGAAAGCTTTATAATTCACACAGTGCTATTTAGTGCCAAGCTAAGGAGAGCTTGTGTTATGGTTGCTAGACAACTGATATTACTTAAATACATACATAATGCATTGTTGACTTGGGTACCTCAGTCTCATATATTTCAGCCGCCAAAAAGCTTGCCTTTTAAGCTGTGCTTTGGTTGAAACAGGAATAATGCAGTTATATTATAGTAAATATATATACATACATATTACCACTTACTATCAGATAGGTCATTAGTTTGATTGCCAACCATGTTATATATATTAGTGATCCTGTGGTTGAATTTTGACCATAATTAATTTAAATTAGTAAACTTCTATTGTCAAAGACTATGTACAAATATTATTAAAGAATACAATAATAATCTAATCACAATTTGACCACAGACTTTAAAAATAAACAAAATAGTATGTATATATATGTATGTGTCAAATACATACATGTGTATATACATACATACATAGTGTGTGATGTTTTTTGTATTGATTTAGTGTATATTTTATTAATATTTTTTTTTCACATTAGCATTCTGCACTCATCTCAATAAACTATAAGTATTATAAATTTCTTATGTCTTAAAGCTAACCTCATCATTTTTATTAATAATTCATTATGTCTAAGATCGTCAGACATAACATGACGTTGTAATGACTCATCAACGCTACAAGGAATCAATTTTTATCCATATCACTAAGTTTTTTTTGTTATTTATTAGCATCCATTCCCTCGTTACTCACTGACACACATAGCTTAATTTTCAATTTTGGTTTTATCAAAAATGCTACTTCATTCTTCCTTTATTTATCCAAGTATCCTTCAATACGTCACAATGTTATAATTAACATTGTGACACGAGAATTTTGTATATAGGTAATACATACTCCTCTGAATTGATCTTGAAATGATTTTTTTTATACATATTCAATAGGTCTGAGAATCGGCTACTATGTTTAATTAGCATTATATCCAACCCTAAATTTTCACCCTTCTAGCAACCTATTTTACATAACGATTTTAATTTATATAGCAAAACTACGTTTGCAGTGACAGCTAGTTAATATATAAACATCCGTCATGACTGTAATCCCAGAAGCTTTGTCAACTGTCTATTTTGTAATGAACGTGAACACTCAACATGTCCACATTTCGCTGAGTATATTTGACTTCAATGTGGCAGAAGAGTAGCACACCGCCGTATCTCGTAGTATACTTTGTGAATGGAGAATTCAGTCTATTATCTTTTATCAGATATTTATAGCTTTACCAATTGGCAATATATATTTATTGTATACTATGTAAATTTGAAATTTATGACCCTACGAAGTTGAACTTATTTTTTCGTTGTTTTAAAATGTATTTAATATGGCAACAACAGGGGCATACAACTTATGAAAATGAATTGATAGTTATAGTTTCTAGCTTACAAACAATATACAAACGTAAACTTCAGTAAGAGACTTCAAAAATAATTAATTTCTAAATATTTTCCATTCCATTCCATCTAAACCTCATTGTTGGTCGCAGAACTTGTATTAGACAACTGATAGTTACGTAAGTAGTACGTAATATATAGAATAGAATACACGAACCCACGACAATCTGAAAGTGAAGCGGTGTGCTAAACCCCCAGACCAAAGAGGTCGTCATATTTATATAACTACCGATCCTCTCTAGCAAAACTTCAACATTCATTCAACAAATTATTTTTTGTCGCTAATAATGATTTGTTAATAAAGTATTTAAAAAAGTTAATTGTCTTTTGAGTTTATACGAATATATCCTGTTTGTAATATTAATTTAGATTGTGACAACATACGCGATATAATATAATTAAGAAAATTAATGTAAACCACACCAAACACCAAGTATTCATTTTTTTTACAAAGTTATGTCGCGAGATTTGTTGTGGCGAACAAAACCAAACAACGGAGACGATACGTTCTGTACAATATCTACACGTGCGTAAGCGTCACTACATCAGTCTTTGTTGTTTACAGTACTACCTCTTATTCGCGACTTCATACAACTTCTTTGTTTATAAACTGATTGGTACAAAACAAACACTAAACTTTAACTGAAGCTTACCATTATACATTCGGGAGAACCGCATTCAAATCGTTTAAGCAATTACAAGGAGATAAAAAATTTAACAATCATTGTTTTATGTACCATTGCTAGATAATATCTCCCAATATTTTCCATTTTCAGATGCGTTTGATTTTTATTGTGTTGTACTTGTAGCTGACTCGTCTAACGTTACGTCATATATTAATTAATTAATCTATTCATCTATACATATAAATAAAATTGGAGTGTCTTTTTGTAATATTGAAATATTTTTTATATAATTGAAATAACCGTCTTTTACTACATGCATATGAATATAAATACGGTACATACACCAAAATATCATTTTTTCCAATTTTTGTCTGTCTGTCTGTCGGTCTGTTTGTTGCGGCTAATCTCTGAAATAGTTGGTCCGATTTTGACGGGACTTTTTTTGGCAAATAGCTGATGTAATAAGGAGTAACTCAAGCTACTTTTATTTTAGAAAACATCTTTCATTTTAGAGAAATAAAATTACATTCCACGCGGACGAAGTCGCGGGATCAGCTAGTATTATTATATAAATCATTTCTGGTTAGGATCTGCTTTATCACCTAGTGGTTTTAAAAATAGCCTATGAATAATTTTCAAACCTACCAAATATACACAAATTACATATGAATCGGTCAAGCCGTTTCGGTAGAGATTGATAAGAAACACAGTAATACAGGATTTTATGCACGTGCATGCATTACAGTAACAAAGACGGATAACAACGTCTAGTTACGTGAAGCTATGATAATTAGGTAACGGTCATTAACTCTTAAGAGTTAAGGCTTTAATAATATGGTTAATTTTCAGATACGGTTTAACATTCCGATTATACGGTACTATATTCAGTATACATGCATTAGAGTTATTATAGCATATTCTAGTGTACATCAATACTAATTTTAGAAAGAGGTTATATAAGTTTGTATGTTTGTTTGTTCAGGGTAATCTCCGATTATGCTGATCATTTACCCATTTATTTATGGTCGGCGTAATATGCTTTTCTCTTGCATTCATCCCTGTTCGCAGTCATCTCGTTATTAACTTTTTATCATATCATCTTTCACACAGTCCATCCATCTCTTTTACGGCCTTCCTCTGCCCTTATAACTATACACATTAATATGTAACACCTTCCTTAAAATATTATCGTCATTCCTACACATTAGGAATTAGTACGGATTGTTACACCTACGAAGCTAAAATATGTGTCAGTGGAACAGAACGGCATCAATATCTCCCACTGATTGTCGCGATAAGCGCGCTCATACAAAATATTACAAATAGACAGACATGCATTTGCTATTTACTATTTATTTGAATAGAGAAAACTTAATGGTTAAAATTTTTGATAGAACCATAATAGTAAGATTAGTCATTTTTACTTTGTTTCCTTAACATTACTATTGCAAATTAAAAAAATTAAGTATAATTATAAATGTGCATACGCATTAATGATAATTATAATCAAATAATTCAGTGTAATTATATTGGTGTGTAGACACCTGTGGACCATCAAATTCTTTACCATTCCAATTACAAAATAAATTACTAGATCTCTATGACTGTATAGTAAAATATTGTTTGTTATATTTGTTCTTTATTGAACTGTAATAAAATCCATACAAATAGAAATAAATCTAGAATATTCAAGTATAATACTTAGCGTTACATATACACATACGCAAACATATTTATCAGTATTCCAATTTACATTACATTACATTACAATAGTATGAAAATTATATTACAATAAGTAGGAAGATCAATAATTAACTCTTTCAAAAATATTAATGTACTTTTTGATAAATATGCCTACATAATAAGTGATAATATTGCCTTTGCCTTTATTTCCAGGACTCGTTCAGCAACGTGAAGCAGTGGCTGGAGGAGATAGACCGCTACGCGTGCGACAACGTAAACAAGTTGCTGGTAGGCAACAAGTGCGATCTCACCACTAAGAAAGTGGTTGACTACACAACGGCCAATGTGAGTAGTATTCAAATATTTAGATCAGTGATTCTCAACCACTGCCCCATTGTACTTTTGTGTGTCGCGAAAGTAGCGCTAATTTTTATATCATAATTATTAACTTGTAAATAGTCCTTTAATAAACGTACTGTTTTTAATTTTTATAGTAGATATTATTTTATTTCACTCATTTAAAATTATTATCATAAACCTACCTACCCTGGTATCGGACTAAGGCCTAGGCAACCTAGACACGTTCCTAGGGCCCATAAGTTTAAAACTACCAAACTCAAAGTATGTGTTATGACTGAAAAACGGCTCCAGAATTACAATGTTGCCTAGATCCCGTTTTAGTTTTAGTCCGCCATTGCCTATAATTAATGAAATAGTAACTAAATAATATACGCCCAATTAATCGCACTTTAACACACGACCCATTCCAGCAATACGCCGAGCAACTGGGCATACCGTTCCTGGAGACGTCGGCGAAGAACTCGACGAACGTGGAGCAAGCGTTCATGACGATGGCGGCGGAGATCAAGGCGCGCGTGGGGCCGCCGTCGGCGGGGGCGGCGCCCGCGGGCGCGTCCGTGCGGATCGACCCCGGCCGCCCCATCGACACCGGCAAGTCCTCGTGCTGCTGAACGGCTCCCCGCGCCGCGCCGCCATCGGTACGTACACACACCACACCCAATGCAATAATGGATTACTCTAATTACAAATTTGGGAAAATCTACTCTAAATATTTATTATTAAAGTCTAATTCCTATTTTTTTTTTAATTTTGTTTTATTCCTGTATTGTACACTTGATGCTCCGATAACTACGTTACACTGTATTTTTTGGATGGGTACGCCTGTAGACCTATGTGTTTCAGCCGCCAAGCAGCTCTGTTTGTAAGGTTAAATCATATAAGGCAATGAAATTACAGGATTAGAGGCATAACATACTAGTTTTCCAGAATGGCAAAGAATTACGGGCGCCATGTGTTGCTATGGTAACAGTTACTTCTTACTGTTTTAAGGTATCCAGTATCTGGTATAGGTATCAGCCCTAAGTTTTCGAATTACCTTGTTTTAGATAGACTAATATCGCGTCCTAACTACTCGCATGTTCTAAAAAAGGTAATTCGAAACGAAAAGATGTTTCTAATTATCTTTTTTAGGTGATTAGGTCCAGGACCATGGTGATGAGTTTCTTTTTACACATTATATTTTTTGTACCCTATGAATCAGAAAAAAGGCATATAACTTTGTTGACGTTGTTTGTTGACACTTTGTTAAGAGGCGATGTAGCACACAAATCATACCTCCCTATTCTCGTCCTGAACGAAAGAAGAAAGACGTGTATAAATCCACAGAGTGTGACATAAAAGTAGATAATTTTTATGGAATCATATTTAGATTGTCGTTCACACGAGATAAAAAGATTTAATAATGTTATTATTATGTAAATATCGTTTTAACAGATTACAACACTAATTACAGGCCGGCGGCATCACGCAAGGGAAGTGGGCGTCCACCACACCCTCAACAAAATCGCAATTACCACAAAACGTTTCGAAACGCATCATTATAATAATATTAAAAGTAAATAGTACGATGGGGCGGACGCTCCGTCTCGTCGCTCGTAAGCTAACTTCTGTTAAGTTGCCACAGTCCGAACCATTGTTGGAACAAGGTGAAATGGATGGGTGTATGTTTATACATGTTTATATATAATGAATATCGTAGGTTAATTTTGTGCTGTTTCTATAAAACGTTAGCAAGTTACACCTTGACAACGGCATAGGTAATTGTATGAAAGGTAAATTCACACGTGTTTTTGTATCGTATATAACAACTCTGGAACGAGACATATAATCGTGCTCGTTGGAGTTTTTTAGCTAAACTATTATTGTTACGCTGGCACACTCCTATACATTGTATTGTCTAATTTTATATTCTGTGTACGCATGAGGTTTTTATGGAATCCCCCTCGCTAAGAATCAAAACTTTGCACGTACAGTCATCAAGTATTATTGCTTTTAACTACTATAATATGTATTCGATAACTTAGAAAAGGATTTAATACAAATTAAAATTAATATATGTACTGACATTTTACTTTCAATGTTATTATTCCAAAATTGTTCAATAATTGTGTACAGTGTGTGTGTAAATAAGAAATTCTTGTATTTGAATCAAGTGCTCTTAATTTCGAGTACTTGGAATATGCTATCTGCATACTGTGGCTAATACCCACATGGAAATATGTAATTTAATTTTATAATTTTTTTGTGGGCAACATGTTACTATATGCCCATAATTTTGATGTAAATTATATCATTACCAATACTGTATTTTTCGACGTTATGATTCTTAGCCACGCGGTATTTAAATATAAATAGAGTATCAATTCTAGAGTCAGAACTAGGACATAAATAATTGTAAAAATCGTACAAGTAAACCTTCCATGGAGTTTAGTTTTTAGTTAATCAATGAATGACTTGTGACGACGTATATGAGATTAAAAAGCAATGCACTAAATGTAATAAATATCGTGGGATGTTACACTATGTGACGCGGTGTAGAGTAGTGTGCTAGCACTCACGTTAAGATAGAATTTACCGTTCTAGGAATATTTTTATCCGTTCCATCTCGTAGGCTATTATTTTTATTCCAGCTTATGTTATAATTTTCGTCACTTGAGGTACTAATTTCAATATGCACTGGGTGTTATTATTCTATACATATATTACTAGAATTAACGTGAAGCGAACTGGGGTTGTGCTGTGTTGAAAATTTTGTGTTAGAACTTTTTTATTTAATGACGCTCTTGTCGCAGTTTTTAACACAAAATTGTAGATATAGCAAATGGGCCTTAGAGAATTTAGACAGATATTATTATATTAACATATGTAGCCATTCGATTAAAAGCAAGCGGGAATATAGTATTAATTAAGGGTGTATTCACATCGAATGTACACTCGGCTGTCGGATTTGAGCAAGTGTTACACGTCACCGATATTCCATTATATATATATATATTAAACATCTCTTCCGTAAAAATCTGACTATTTTAAGTGCTCATATTCGATGGCTGACTCTACGTTTAGTGTGAACGCGGCCTAAAATAGATTCATATTATAACTATATCACAGCAATTATGTGATAATTTTATTTTTTAACAACGCTACAATATTACATATATCGTCGTATAAATTTAATTCTATTTTCAACTTAGACTAAAATTAATTGATATAAAATTTATCCACTTATATATTTCTTAACGGTATTTGTAATATTGAAGCTTTAGAATTATTTATAAATTGTCAAACTACAACTTATGTATGTCGTTATTTTTATACTATTACGTCAGAGTTAAGTTTACTTAAATCAATACCGCTAACCCACTGTAATTCTGTATTGAGGGTTTCTTAGAAATTAAAACAGTATGCTATACAAGGATGTTTCATTTTAAAAAACCTTACAATATTCTAA
This sequence comes from Achroia grisella, assembly GCF_030625045.1. Lineage (NCBI taxonomy): Eukaryota > Metazoa > Arthropoda > Insecta > Lepidoptera > Pyralidae > Achroia > Achroia grisella. The sequence continues at coordinate 1,931,038 of NW_026713028.1, read as the reverse complement.
ATAGCCCTTACATTCATATTTAAGGAAAAACAAATATAAAATTCCGAGGACGAGATGCTGTATACATATATTTAAATATATGTTATGTTAATGAAGGAGGACTGGTAGTAATAGGGTGTATAGTAGAATTAACGATGGTTTTTTGGGGACATAAACCATTGTGGTCAATTCCAAATGAATTAGCCACGCTGACTGTAACTGAAGTTTTGATACGATATTTTGACGCAATATCGTTTACTTTCCTGACTAAAGATGACGGTAATTGTAAACGATTATTAAGAGCAGACAGAACTATCTACCCACTTTCTTAGTAGTATGATAGAGACCAATTCACTTCACATTCATTCAAAGCTTATTTGTTTTTTCTAAAGAATTAAACTGCCATAAACAAGTATTTTCAAAATGGATTTGGCCGGACCTATAAGTACCTAAGTATCTTATATTTATTTTATTTCTGATGAAATTTATTATACTAAGAATATTTATACCACAAGTAAAAGTACAATGACGACAATGAATAATTTTAATATTATTTTCAAATTCAATCGAATTGACAAAGACAGTCAATTTGTTGTAATGTATAATAATATCTTAGGACAATTTACACAAACCTAAACTGAGCTCGCCTTAGCGTACTAGGTAACTAATATACATACATGGATACATTTTCTTTGTAAATGCGCACATATTATACATACAACACTGAGATCGTCATGTCATATCAATAATACTCATGAATGAAATGTTCGTACCGCGGATCGGCCCTGCTACCATCGGAAGTATGAATGAAATCAGAATGATGATCCATTATCAGCAACAACATCTCATCATATATTCATAATCGTGACAGAGTCCATGTAGATTTAGCGGGCATTGTAGAAATTCTGGACACAACACGGGCAACTTGTCTGCAATTATTAATAAGAGACATCTCATTATCACAATGTAAATCTCCATGAAATGATTGACGTTTACTGATTCTGTAACGTTAAAGTTTACAATAAGCTGTACCATATCGGTACTCCATGCGGTTTTTCTTGGTAACTATCGTGTTCAAAAAGACTACAATAAACCAACTGACCTTTTTTATGGGGGGGAAATGTTGAAAAAAAAGGTGAGGTGTGGGTGAATTCCATCCAACGTGATTTGTCGGCGGTGGTGCGAGAGCGCTTTCGCAATCGTCTGCGTTCTCCAATGACAGTGCCGTTTTGGTATGGCCGCGGGGACCGTTTCGCAGACGGTTCCGTTCCTCAGAGCACTTCCTGTGAACTTAGGATGCCCCCACATTCGCCGATCTGAGGGTACCTTCAAAAGAGTTGACTGACCTGACTTTCTGACATTCTCATGCTATAATGTTCCACCAGAGTACCACTAGTATATAGCTACTGTTAGTGTAGTCAAGATCACTGTTGCACTATTATCCTCAAAAAAAAAACATTTATTGTGCAGATGACATAAATAAGTACTTATGTATCTATACCTAAAACTTACCCATAGCATAAGCACAGCCACAGCAGTACCCGTGTATGATAGCTTCGTCGTCCTCGCAGCTCCTTGGTGGGCAGCCATTACACCAAATACCAACTCCTAGCCAGGGCAAGTTCCCTGTATCGAAAATTCGCAACATGATATTTTAACACCGCAGAACATGTGGTGAGTTCGAGTGTTTTATTTTAAGAGTACTTTTTAATTATTTTAAATAGAATATCATTGCATTTTGTAACACGCAGCGTAAAGACTTGATAAAAATTACTTAATTTATATAATAGAAAACCACCTCGACTCTTTTTAATTTTTTAGCATTTAGTTAATGTATAAAACATTGGGAGTAAGGAGAATTACTAGCAATTTAGGTTGATCTCTACGCGGTCGTCCCTGGAAACCGTCTTGATTGATTTCTAGTTAATTCGCACTGTGCGTTCAATAGTTTCGTACTTATCCTAGCATCTCGTCACTATACTATGTATTGACATTCGTTATTGAAAAAATTAAATAGATTTTATTATTGTAGGTACATAATATAGAAAACACCCAAACAAAAATATAATTAAAGATTGAACCCGCAAACCAAGGCCGTTTTCAAAGATTTGAAAATATCCTATAGAGAAAGGTTTGGTGAATAAGTTTAAATACTCACAACGAGATGCTTTTCTGACTCCATTCAATTCCGTATCCTTAAATGGTCCCAAAAACAAACCTGATGTGGTGCGATTTAAAACAATAAATAACAGTAAACTACCAAACAACCGTGTCATAGCGTACATTTTATGAAATGTCCCATGACTACACTGTCCATGGTTATTTATTATGTAGTCCCATTATCACTGACTAAACTTGAAACAATTTCAACTAATTGGATATAGGTCAGTGCCATTAGATAAAAATATATCCAGAAGAAAAGTACCTATGTTCATTAAACATAACCATCTTACTAATATTATAAACGCGGGAATTTTTTAGTGTGGATGGATAGATGGATGTTTGTTACTTTTACGCAAAAACTAATAAATAGATTTTCATAACAGTTTTTACATCAGAATAACACATAGGCTATGAATTTCGGCTAAAGTAATGAGATTAAGATTCCCACGCAGACGAATTTTCTATCTCTACCTCTGGTCTATGCTAATGTTCTCTGAATGGCAAAAAAATGGCTTCCAGTATAGATCTTTACACATTGATAAATGTTACTGGACAAAACACCTTATTTTAAGTGATAATTAGTAGGTAATTAATATAAAAACAAATACAGTTTTCCATAACATTTATTATTACATCAATACGGTACAACACCAATACAAATTGTATTAAATTACAAACGTAATTATTTCATTAAACAGTACTATATTTTTTTATTTCACAATTAACAAAATAGAGCAAACATCGTAACTTGCTAAATAAAATAAAATATAATAAATGTAAATTAATAAAGAGATCAAATTATATCACAGTTACATTAATTATGTTTATAACAAAAATATACCTGTATATAAGTTTTCCTGTGACTAGATTAATGCGATTAAATAAATATTAAACTACTAAATATTAACTTATCAAAGCGTTATGTAATTTGTTATATTATATAAGGTATTATTTGTTCACTTAATTTGATTTCTCAGATTCCCGCACTTATAATTATAACGTCACGAGATCTTACTGTTCACCGGACTACATCAAAGCAAAAAGAAAGAAAATTCTTTGGCCAAAGAATTTAAATTTAATTAAAAGGGCCTATAATTCACACCATACAACACTAAGATCCTCACGCCCATATTTTAAGTACTTAAAATATGGGCGTGATACATATTATTTTCCCTTTTGTTATTAATGAAAATCAAGCAAAAATCTAAAGAGTGTTACACAAAGAAGTAAATACATAAATAGTGAAAATACATAGTGCTTTTTATACCGTATTTTAGACTATTTGGTCACTATCAAACTAACGCAATAGACGAAAATTATAAATATAAATGTCCCTGGTCCGTGCAGGTTTGAGATATATTACGTTATAAAGGTTTGTATAAAATATTTGGCACTGGATACCTACCTAATGCACATTTTAAGAAGTGCCATTTAACTTTGGCAGACTTACACTATTTGTTTATGAATTTTAAACATCTTAATTACTCCGTAATACTTATTATAATCAGAGAGCCCTATTTGTACTTATCATTTTTTTTTGTGTAATTCGAATAAGTGACAGATGGTAATATTTTTTAACTACTCTAATGCTGTTGGGCGCAGCTGACCTTTACAGCTTCACTGGATTTTAGGAGGCGAGTGCAGATGGCACTCAGAGGGTATTTATGGAACAGCCGAAGGTCAACTTCTGCAGACTTTAGTCTGAGGGCATCGCTAAGGGTTCGAACCTCGGCTCAGGCCATCGTAATTTCTATCCCCGTGTGAATTTGATGGGGGATCGATCGGAAGGAACAGATGGTACTCTGCGCTTATATACATGAATAGTACTGCTGCGGATATCATATTATCAAGTGACGCCATAGCAGTGTTGCTATTCCTAATACCTCTCACTGTAATTTCATTGCCTGCTTTATCTCAACTTTCACCTGAAACACAGTTTAGAAAGCAACCTGGCTGCTGAAATAGGTGACTCTGAGGATGTTCCTCTTGATGATCCCAGATTAATATCAGATAGTACAACATTTTTAACACTAAATTTTAATTTTTCTTTGGCACTAAATTAACTCTCTTATTAATATTAATGTGATTAATATAGTGTACATTATTTTATTCTTTGGCACTATGTAAATTAAGTCTCTTATTATGATTAATCCGATTAATATTGTGTACATTGTCCGATTACTATGTGCATTTGTGTATACTTAACCTAATATCAATATACCTATTATATGTAAAATGAAAAATGAGCTGAGTATTTGCACTATATTTATATGTTATCACAATATGGGTACATACCCATACTATATTAACCCATTTTTACCACCCTCCCTCGGTGACCATGATAATATGTTAATTTGCATGTAGCAATTCATAAATACCACTTTATAAATTTAAAATTAACAAAAATTGTCTGTTTAATACAAAAAAGATTTCCCCATTTCCCCCTGCCTATTTTAAGGAAGATACCTATACTGTGAATGCAGTATGGGTAAGATTCTTTAAAATATTTTTCTAGGGTATCATATATTTGTTTTAATCAGTCAACTATCATTTGGCACATTTATACATTTTAAAATCAACAAATACTACTGTGGGCACACTTTAATATTACCCACTGAGGTATATAAAGGTGACACCAAACTGTCTGCTATTTTAATATAAGATATCGGGGGGGAAGGGAATTGTTAGTAATGTAGACTTTTGAGCCCATTGCTAGCAATGAACCACATCGGGTTGTCCTCCACGCGGTTCCCCCTGGAAACCATCGTCATAAATACCTGGTGAATATGTCGTGATGAGCTAACTGACCTGACCTCCATGCTCATCTTATCATTCTCCACTGGTGCCCCGTCAGCGTAAACCTTTAGCGTAGGCGGGTACACCATTCCATTGTCTTCCATAAAAAATAATATATTAATATATATATATATTTTTATATTGGATTCAATCCTGTCCAATTCGATATTCTTATGTACATAATATTGTTTCCTATACAACTTGAATATCGTAACAATGTAAAAATTAGGGTTGTGGGAACATAATCGGTTATTATTCAATAAAAAATATTTACCTATATTTTCATCTAAGTGAATTAAAAAACACATTTGTTTTAAAAAAAAAGAGCAAGTGGGAAATAAAGAATGAACACATCTATAGGCAAAACCTCTCAGTAATTGGATTTCTGAAAAATAATGGATTATAGAAATATTATCATTGAATAAAAATTTATAGAATATTACCAACAAAAATAAAAGAATAATTAAAAATATTTTTTTATACAGAATGTCACGTACCTAGTAGTAAAAATTGGGACAAATCGCTTAAAATTGGAATATTTGGCCACACTAATCATCATTCATAATTTAAGAGCCGCGCTCTAGTCGTTGGAGCTCTTGCCATTTTCCATGACTTTCCATCAATATCTTTAGTTGTTCTGTTATTGGTATACTGTAACTTGTGTGGAATGAAATAGGGATATCTACCTCGAACGCGATCTAATATTTTTATATGTTATTATCACCGTTCAACAGAAATTGATGTCAAATTATATGGAATAATATAATTAGTAAAATATATAGAATTGAAAATGAAAATTAGATAGGTTAAATATGTAATTATGTTACACTAAATCTGTTATTATATATTATTCGACATAAATTTCTCTTGAAAGTGATAATCTTTACATAGTACAAAACACAGTCGCCGCCGCTGTCTATTCGTTTATATCTTTTAAATTACGGTTTTAATGCTGTGCAGTAATACATGCGTGTATTATTATATGCAAGCATAACATGTTGAGAAATTCCAATATTTGTAATGCATCCATAAGAAGCCGAGGCGAGTCGATAATATAATAATATGGAGTGTCAGTTCTTACTTAGAGGTAAATAACTAAATTTCATTCTACACATGACAACTAATCATGATCCGTTGATGATATTACAAGTAGTTATAATAATTTTACACAGAAGCCCTCTCGATGAGATCCGGTGTGAGTGAAGCTCGGGACAGCAGACGATGGGGCCTCACAGGCGCCGCCAGCAGCGCTCCACCTTCGCATTGCTTGTTACCAAGACAGTTGCAGGAACACACCTGCAAAGTTACCTTAGTCAGACATCACATTTGAATTTATATATAGTACCTACCCGCACAACTTCGTCTGCGTATCTTTCTTTTAATACACATTTATTATTTATTCCACAGATTTTATTTTCAAAGACACATTTAGAAATTATGAAAAATTCTATAATTATGTCTTTATATTTTAGTCCGCCATTTTGCAATAAAATAGTTCTAAAGCACGCACGATTGAAGGACGAGGGAATACGCGAACTTGCGCCACGCAGTCTTTCTTGTTCTCTTTGTCTACATGTCTCTTTCCCGCTTTTCGGTCTCTACTCTACGGTACTCTGTTAGCTACTCTAATTCTGTTGGCCGCAGCTAGTCTTTACAGCTTCATCAGACGATAGGGGCGAATGCAGATAGCATTCCAAACCCACGAAAAGACTTATGGAGCGGCTAAATGCCAACAACTCCCGCCTGACGGATTCGACTTTAGTCTTAGGGCACCGCTAGGTTCGAACCTTGGCTCAAGCCGTCGTAATTTCGATTCCCGTTAGAATTAGACGGGATATCGATCCGAGAGTCGTCTCTTTCCCGCGTGAAAGCCCAAGTGGAAGAGCTCCACGCGCGATAGGGTAAGTCGTAAATACGAGTAAAGTCAACTAATTATATACGGTGAGGATATCCGTTTGCGGCAAGGATTAAGCCAGATTAAGATTAATTACAGTGGGACGAGGCTGAGAGGAGACGACGAGGCAGATACTCACAGATGCTTGGTCGTCGTGGTCGCGGCGCGCATCTAATGGCAGCAGCGTACGGGAGCCGTCTTTCTCTTCGTCGCGCGCGTTTTCCTCCGCTTGCCTACGCATTATTAAAAAAGATGAACACCTCTATAGGCAAAAGCGCTCAGTCAATATATTTTACAACATATTTTAGCAACGTACACTTTATATGTAAAATTAATAAAATCATCGTAAGTTTGTTCTTATAGGTAAGATCCAATAATTATTTAATTTTACGTGTAAATAACGGCCGCGTCAAATTATACAATCAAGGTACATTTACAATAATACAAAATTATCTGAGTGGACATATATAAAAATACTTGGGAATGAGAAATATATAAATGTGTTCTGTACCGAAATAATTATAAAAAGCGGACTTTCTCACTAACTTAGACGACTAAGCAGTTTTATTGTAAGCTATATTATTTTTGGTTTGGAATCATGACACTTTAGTTCTCAAGAGTGGCAACAAATGTGGGGAAGCCATAGACATCATCCAACGTCGTGATTCCCGCGGTTTATATATAGGCGAATGTCCCCACTTACCATCAAGTAAACAGTTTGCTTGTCACCATTTAATTATAATATACAAATTATTAGAAATAATATAATGAATATTCATAATATTAATAATGCGAAAAGTCCTCGTGAAATGTCTTATATGATAATATAATAGTGCACCCGGCTACGCTGGCGGGGCACCAGTGGAAGATTATAGGATGAGCATGAGGTCATGTCAGTTAGCCTAAATTCACTATAAATTTATTACGATAGTTTAAAGAGGTCAAACTAATATGGGACATTGCTAGCAATGGGGTTATTAGTCCATATTACTAATAATCCCCTCCCCCCCTCTCGAGAAGTTTTCATAAAATGAAATCAAATTGAAATTATAATGAAATCTACTTACATAGTCATGAACCTGAGTACAAGCAAGTTAATGCTAGCTGCTACCACTGCTAATCCGAAGAGGATGAACACTAGACTTAGTGCGACGTACCCCGGCTTACTGGTCAGTGCTTGATCATTCTGAAATCATTCAAAATATTAGACTTATTAACTTTTTTATCGAAACATACAAACATCTACATTTTAAATATGGAACATACTGAAGCGCTCTGTAGGAATTAAGGCACATTTTAACTAATATAGCCATGTTTCAACTAGCAATATGTTAGGTCGACCTACACGTGGTAAATCCTGGAAACCATCGTGGGTTTTACTGATCTAATTTCATCCTTATCTTACCATCCACCGCTAGTACCCCGCCAGCCTATACCTTTAAAGCACCCGTGAACAATCCTATATTCATCCATTTTTTTAAAATATGTTACAATAACTTCATAAATATTGGGTATCGAAAGTTCTACAAACGTAATTCTCATTTCAAATAAAGAGCAACTCTACAGACAACACAATAAAGTTTAATATAGCATTTTACTTATTTAAAAATGTGTTTGCGGAAAGTACCTGCAAAGCAACATAGTCACCAAATCCAATGGTAGTCAAAGTGACGAAGCAATAGTAGAAGCTGTCGAAATAACTCCAGCCCTCGTAACGAGAAAATACAGCTGCACCTGTAATATTTTATTAAAAACTGATTATTTTTATTTAAATGCTAAATGTTATCCGCGAAATCGTCCCCGTAGAATTATTAAAATCAATAAAATTTATAAACTAAAACTAACCTAAGACATTAACTAATCGCGAGTGAAAGTCCCGTCAAAATCGGTCCAGCCGTTTCAGTTTTTAGCAATAACAAACAGAGGAACAGAAAACATTCTTTTTTCATGAAAGTCAACTTAAAGCTATTTACATATAAGGTAGGATACTCTAGTTACTCCTCCTATTTGAATAAAATTAAATCAATCCCCTTTCCCCCTGTAAGTGACGGTTACCACTTACCATCAGGTGGGCTGTCAATTTGTTAGTTATTCCTATTAGAAAATAAATTACCAGTCGTTATAATGATAGAGGACAGCATTCCAGTTGCAAACATCAGGTTCATCTCAGTGGCTTCAGTAGTCTCACAACGGAGGTAACACTTGGCCCGTCGTATTACCACCGATGCGAACTTGTTCAATCGTTCACCTATACTTTGAAACATCACTAGACCCAAGGGGATGCCCACCTGCAATAATTATTGTACTTCAGTAAAAAAAATGGTTATAAAGTATAGAAGTTACGTAATTGTAATATAAATGATATTATAATATACTATCGAGTGATTTATGCTATGTATTATGTTAATAGCCTCTGTGGACTAACGGTTTAGCACACTGCTTTACTTCCGATTGACATGGGTTCAATAACTCGCATGGTTGTACCATGTGAGATATCGAACCCATGTCAATTTCTATTCATGAGTATGACTTTATGTATCAGTTCATATTAGTTTGCCATAGTTATATAATATTTATTTTCAGCACTTCTTTTCGTAATCAGTCATTAAAAAGTTGAGATTAATTAATACATATTTAATTTATAATTACCATTAATTATGTGTTTGTGTTTAGAAAATTCATCACTTGTTAAAACTTATCTAAAATTGTTTATAGATTGCTTACTAACATAATATGTAATTAATTTTTATACTCAAACAAAGATACTTACCATTGCGTATGCCATACAAAATGCTTTTCCTCCAACAGTGACTGGAGTAGAGTGTCCATAGCCAATCATGGCAAGGACAACAGTTGCAAAATAGAATGCTCCCGCAAACTTCCACTGAGGGCCAGCTTTATGTGGCTTGTTCTCTATTATAACGATCTCTATCATGTGGTAATCTTCTGGAGTTATATTGTACTTTCGAACGAGGCCATTTTTCATGTCTGAGGATTATATAATTTGCTATTTGTAATATTTATTTACAAAATTAATCATTACTATTCAATATAATTAATCATTACTATTAAAGATAATTGAAAAACTACTTTAATTAAACTTTATATAATAATATATTTATCTAAATCTGTGAGACAGGCCTATATTTTTTTATATCAAAGTAGTGTTTTCTTACTATAAAGCAAACAAAAAGAAAACTTTGTTTTTTGTTAAGTCATTAGAAAAGAGTGATATAATTCCATAATTGTTATTCCAAACACTCAGACAAAGGTGTAACATGGCTTGTAATTTATAGTTTAAAGGAATTCTAATGTGGGAACTATTTGAATATATTTAATTTATTTACTACTTGCCATCTCTACACCTATGCATGTTTTGAATTCAAATTACAATAGATTTTTTGTGTACTAATTAAAAACAAACCATATCTAAAAATTAAAGAAAGATTGCTGTAACACAGCTTAACTTTAATTTAGAGTAGTTAAAAATAAGCATTTAATTTATTGTAAATAATATCAACAGTGGTTTTAGGGTGCAATTTCAATTACCTGTTAAAACCTCCCATCTCTTACTCTCTGTGTCAGATTCTAAAGCATCAAACACTGCAGCCCCGATCAGCAAATATGTGAATGTACACACAACCAAAGAAAGAGTACGGACATTTTGTCGCTTCATCCCTGCAGCTCTTTACTAGTAATTTATAGGAAATTATAGTCTGTTTAACACATTTCAAATATGTGTTCTGTGGACAGACATTGAAATATATTTTCTGAAAAAAAAAAATATAATCTGAATGCTTACTATTTTCCTAAATATTTTATTATATTTATTACTATTGATGTTGTTATTGTTTTCCTAGTAGATTTCCATTTTCTTAATTATATTTACTAACACTTCCTGATAATTTTAAATAAAATGATGTCAGAATAGTATAAGTTATTTGTAAATAATAATACAGTAATAAATATACTCAATGAAGCATGTAATTATTCTATATATTATTTATAAAATATATTACTTTTTCATCTGTAATTGATCCATTTTATTGTTATATTATAATACACTATTTATTAAACAGCGCTTTCCACTATGTATATAAACAACAAATTTTTATACTTAAATAATTTAAACGCAAAGGTGTATATAAATTAAGCCATATTGTACACAAACAAACCGAAGCCTTTTCTAAAATTAAAAATATATACAGCCACAAATTTTGGGTTGTTTTATAGTTTTTGCGAATAGTTCAGTATGTAAACATTCATTTATGGATTTTTTAAATTTCACCTAGCTCTCGCTAGGGTTGTCAATAACATATCGATATATCTTCAATTTATTTTTTCATGAAGTCGATTTAAAAATATCAAATATTGACAACAATTTAAAAGTGTAATTTTAATTTATCTACCAAACTATTTCCCTTTATTAATAGATTATTGGTGGACCGACGATCTGGTCAAGATCGCTGGAAGGCATTGGATGCGAGCAGTAAAAAATATTTAGCAAAGTTTTGATTCCGATCGTCGTGGAGTAAATCTTATAGGGGATAAAACGGGTATATGATCAATATATAATTATTATTAATATATAATATTCATTCTAGCAAAATACATCTTCCCAAATTATAAAAAAAGGGCTGCGATGATGATGATGAATAGATTATTGTTTTTTATTATTAGAAATATTATATTAGACATGTGGCACAAAAGTCTGCATTACGGAATTTGCTTAATAATACCACAATAATACTATACATCACCGCTTAAGTCATTTTTCAGACATAAAGTATAGGTAATTGTTTGTTTATTATAATTATAGTAAAAAACATTTAGGAAAGTTTTGATTCACATATGATATGAATTTATTCATTAATACTAATCATTAGAATAATCCCTGATTTAATTGTAAATCAGTTATAGAATCGAATTACAATTTGATAAAACGGGTATAAATTGCAACATTGATCAATATATAATTATTATTAATATATAATATTCATTCTAGCAAAATATCTTCATCATCACCAAACTATAAAAAAAGAAATATTTTTTACATGTCGATATAGTTCACATATTCTTTTGGATAGACTAGTTGAACTAATTCATGCATGTTCTGAAATAAACGTAGCAAAAAATTGCATTCTTACTTTTAAATGTGCTATAAAATATTAGGAAACAAAACATTGTTACTATTTCCATTCTTTCATTTTACAAAACAAGAGTTTCCATGTGTATAGAATAGATATTTGAATAAAATACATTACATTTGATATTTCTGAACAGAAACAAGTGTAGCTAATGTCACATTGCAGACAGCTGACACGGTTGTCAAAATTGTAAAAAATTATATGTCAATTCTTAATAGTGGAATGTGTTCCATTATGTGGAATTTGCGCTTTGGATCGTAAATTCACACTGTTCGCAGATTTTTTTATTAAACCTGTTCACCTAGTAGTGACACTTCATAGAAGCTTTGTAGTCTACAACTTTCTGTAACTTGTTCAGATGCTAACCGGTTACACAAAATAATGGAATAAGACTAATTCAATTCGGGTTCAATAAGTTCTTTTTATACGTGTAATATCAATTAATAAATTAAAATAAAATAATTCAAGGACGTATCCATAAGTTCCTTCAGTGGTGTAACAATGAAAATCATTTGCAATAAAGCCAACCCACCTTTAGGTATAATATTTTGATTTCTACAGGTTATTTCACGTTGCATCAGGTTTCATGAAGGTGCTTAAAATAGCCGAATGTATTGTATTTTGCAGGTGGTTTGCTAGCTGTTAATTACTATCGATCTCTTGGAAATACCATCGAAATATCCTGGGGCAATGACTCGACTGTTACTCTGCCAAAATCATCTAAACCTGTGCCATATGGAACAAGCAATGACTTGATAAGAATACTAGAGAATGCCTTCAATAAATCTGCTGGTCTACTCCAGAAAGTGACAATGAATCATTGGCTGTCATTCAGTCTGATTCTAGATGATGAGATCTCTAAATCTGTGGACTATTTAGACAAAACTCTGGGCCCATTGACCTATTTAGTAGGGGAATCATTATCTGTGTCTGATTTGGCAGTATTTAGCATATTATATGGTGAGTGAAACATATATAGTAAATCACAAAACATTTAATTAACTATATTGGGATAATGAGGAAAGATTTGTATACATTATTTATTGTTTATATATAAATTAAACACAAAAAATAGATTAATAATAAAAAAAATCTTTTAACCTGTTTATAGTTCTAATATTATAGAGTCATATATACTATATTTCACAACCATGTCATGGGACATCTAAATATACATAGATTGAAGTTTTGCTTTATATTGTTTATCATTTGAGTTAAGTAATTCAAATTTACCCTTTAATATATAAATGTCTACATTTATATGTGAGGTATTTTAAATTAAATTAAATTTATTTATTACTTATATATTTATGCTAGTTTTGGTGGTCTAGTGGTTTAATACACCACTTTACTATCTGATGATTGCAGGTTCAATTCCTTGCATGGTACAAACATTTATGTTCTTGAGTTTATTGTTTGTATCAGTCTGAGTGTTTTCTATGTATAATATCTATTTATGTGCAAAAAGAAATGTATAATGTCTTCAATCAATTCAATCTTTAATGTATATTGTATTATATCAGTTGGTTAGTACCCATAACACAAGTTCTGCTTACATAGATTGCACTAGGGACTAGATGTCACTGTGTAAATTGTCTTGAGATATTATTATTATATTTATTTTCGATTATGTGAGTTATCTTTATTTACCTTAATCATATTTTACTTTACAGTATCTGCTAAATTTAAAGAACTTAGAAATACAAACCCCCCTAATAATATAATTCGTTGGATGAAATTAATCCAGGCGCAACCACCAATTGCTGAAGCATTAAAGGAGATACCATCTGAAGTTATTGAGAATTTATCTAAAGCTTCAACAAGGTTTGTCTCTATTTTTATTCAGTTGAAAAAATTAAGAATTTTTATTTTTTGTTTTGAAATACACCTTCATAACTCTAGCATTTATATATAGCGACCATGTGAAATATGATGTTTACAATTAAAGTCAGTTTATTATTGAATTAAAGTAGTAGTTTTTTATAGTATGTGGTAATTTATGAATAGTTTTTTTTTTAATAAATTTTACACTTTATGTTTAACCAGTATGCAGTAAGCCATCTAAGATGCTGTTTGTAATGATTTGTAAGTGTTGCCGTGTAATACTATGCAGAGCCAAGTAAAAATTGTATTACATAATATTATTTTAGGAGATCACCATCAGCTAATCCAGAAACTGGTGCTCGACAGGAGGGCAAGTTTGTTGAGCTGCCACATGCTGAGATGGGGAAGGTTGTTGTACGATTCCCACCTGAAGCATCTGGGTGAGCGGCTTTGATATCTTTAGCCAATTAAAAAAGATTTTATGGTATATAAATCACAGACAATGATCTCATTACCATGTCTATTACAACCTAGTTGAGATGTCGAATGAGGTAAATACCTTTATTTACCATAAAATGATTCCTGTTAAGCCTTAGTTAATAAAATTAATCATGCCTACTACATAAATATTTAACAATGCTCCTTTTTTTTTTTCTTTCTTTCTGATGATGCCGTCTTGTGGCAAGTAGAGTTAACTATGCAAATGAAGCTGTGAACGTAGCGTTAATAAATATTATTTCTGTGATAGGTATCTTCACATTGGGCATGCAAAGGCAGCTTTACTGAATCAATATTACCAGCAAGCATTCCAAGGAAAGCTTGTCATGAGATTTGATGACACTAATCCTGCTAAAGAGAATGCTGAATTTGAGAAGGTAAGCTTATTTTATTCATCATAATGTTATAACAATATACTTTCGCAATTGTTAGTCAAGCGGTAGATTAAAAAACATGTAATGACTATTCAAAAGTGCTTCAATATAAGTTTATTTGAATAAATGATTTCCTATTCTATTCTATTCTTGTTATCCTATGTGTGTACTCAATGTAAAATTTAAAGTATTTATTCCGATCTAAACTCATGATCTTTAAGGTGTAAGGGGGGCAACCCACTAAGTCATGACACTATTATAATATAACATGAATCTTATTCCCGTGGTAATCTGTATATCTAATATAAATGTTTAACTGATTCATATACCTGTTTTTGATATTGAAATTTTTTGACTTATTCTTTGGGGCTCTATTCTATATTTGAAAAAGGCAACAAGCGATGGTTACTGCTTAACATCAGGTGCGTCGTCAATTTGTATGCCATCCCAATTACTAAAAAAAATACAATAACTGCTGCAGGTAATTTTAGAAGATGTGGAAATGTTGGAGATCAAGCCAGACTTGTTCACACATACGTCACAATACTTCGACCTTATGCTGCAATACTGCGAGAAGTTGATCAAGGAAGGGAAAGCGTTCGTAGATGACACGCCCGCTGAGCAGATGAAGAATGAGAGAGAACAGAAGATAGACAGCAAAAATAAGAGCAATTGTATGTATAGTTTTTTTGTTACATGATATATTTAGTTAATAATAATGGCATGTATTATATAACCACCACACTGATATACATAACCATATTTAACAACATATTCCATGAAAATTTCAGGCTAATTCATACAGCCATTTTTATGTGAAACTTTTATACATATACAGATAAATGATTCTGTCGTCATCACGTATATACATATGGATTCCTCATTACCTGAATATTATCAAATTCGTTTCGGTACTCTAGTTTTTAAAACTAAATGCATGATGTTTATTAATTTTATCATCAGCTGATCAGCTGGCTAGCACGATGTCTTGTGTTTTCAAAGAGTTCCATTGAACTGTCTACCTTCAGTATTCATAATCGTATGTTGATTGATAATGATGACGAAACCGCAATAAAGCAATTTAACCCACCAACAATTCATTTCGGTTATTTCCGTGATACTAAAGAATTTATTATTAATATTGATAATTGTCAATTACTAGTTGTTCTTTAATTTTATTGTTAATATAATAATCTGTTATAAAGATAAAAGGGCATGCCAAAGCTGTTTACAAAGTGATCCAAACGTAAAATCAAATCTTACTAACTAACTTTATAATGTTTTACACAAGTACATAGTCATAATTTGCAATCAAATCACAGCGCGAGAATTGAACCCGAGACATTATTATATAGCAAGGCCATGTGTCATACAACCAAAGCACACTTATCGCATATTAAATCATAAATATTCGCATTGTGTCTATACATAAATATACAAAAAAAAAACTGGTTATCCACTTTGAATTTATGTTAACGAAGTTAAAAATATATTTTTCTCTTGTATGCAGTTTTTCATTGACAATAAAATGTTGATTTAAATCACCAGCGGTAGCTAAAAACCTGCAATTATGGGAGGAAATGAAGAAAGGCTCCGACATAGGCATACAGTGTTGTGTACGCGCTAAGATCGACATGCAGTCTGCAAATGGCTGCCTGCGAGACCCCACCATCTACAGATGCAAGCCTGAGACGCACCCGCGAACCGGCACACAGTACAAGTATGTATTATATATTATTTTATTTAACTGGAATGACATACAAGGTGGGTCACCTGACAGTAAGTTGCTGACACTGATACTGGTCTGCGCCTCCCAGGGGGTGAAGGTTTGAACCTCGGGGCTCCGATATCAATCCCGGGGTAAGTAGATTAAATAGCTCTCTTCGGGTGGGGTACTTAAAAAGTAACTTAAGCTAGGAAGATAAATTGATAAAAAATAGAAATAATTCTTTTTTTTGAGATTTTATACTTTTTGTTTTTAGGTCTATTTGTTTTTTTATTATTCTTTTTTAGTAAGCGGCAACTATAGCCTATATACACTATATAGGCAGCACTTCTGACATCATGTCGGTGTGTACCCTGTAACACGTTGTTATTCCGAAGGTCTAATATATCACGGTACAATATATTTTTTGTAATAATTTCATATACATACTTAATTACTACTGTTTTGGACATTCTAACTAGTACTATTAACTTGATATATATTTATAATATGTTTATATATTTATAATATATAAATATATATAATGTATATGATTGCATAAATAAATAATTTCACAGCTAAATCTATCCTTTTAAATTTTTCCGAAATAAAGACGTTAAAGAGCTCAGTCGTTATAGTTAGTAGTACATCCTACTAATATTATAAATGTAAAAGTTTGGCAGAATTATTATTCGTTACTTTTTCACCCAATAACTACTGGAACCGAAATGCAAATTGGTACAAAAATAGATTGTAATCTAGATTACATAGTATACTTTTTACCAGAATTCATGAGTTCCAACTGTTGCATAATAAAATTATTGTTTGGTACAGAGTATACCCGACGTACGACTTCGCATGTCCGATCGTAGACTCTGTGGAGGGCGTGACCCATGTTCTTCGCACCATGGAGTACCACGATCGTGATCCGCAGTTCTACTGGTTTATCGACGCGCTCGGATTACGGAAGCCTTACATTTGGGAGTACAGCAGGTATGTTCAAGAAATGTTATATTAAGAATTCTTAAGGGTCGACAACCTGACGACCCTAGTGTTTCAGAGACCCTAGTGTTATATACACATTGTAGCTATAAGTAATAATCCAATTTTTTATGTAACTGAAATGGTAAACACGCTGATGGCCAGCACCACAGATATCATATCATTATATCTGACTTCTACGCCATACGGCGAAAACGAATAACTTCCTGATTAGGTAGAGTGCGGACTAGTTACAACAGTATTCTAAAGAAATGTACTTTTTTATTATACAGTAAGGCATACACTTTCAGGAGAGAGTTGTTGCCCTCTACTGGCCCTTCCTCTGGGTTACCATGGATTCTGTTTATAACTATACCCTCTTTAGAATTCGAATCTTTGAAAACGTTAATTTTTAATTTTTGTTTTCAGATTGAGTATGACAAATACTGTATTATCCAAGAGAAAGTTGACTTGGTTCGTGGAGCAAGGTTTAGTCGATGGGTGGTAAGCGCTATATATATTTATGTTGATTCTAGCATTTAAATTTACTTTGTACCTCTTTTTACGAAAAATATACGAAAGGAGTATGAAATTTTATTATTCCAGTCCACCAACTCAAGTTGCTCAACGCGCTATGGCAAGGCTTTGCTCGGAGTTTCTCTAAGGTATCAAATCCGAAACGATGTAATTCGGCAGAGAACTAAGGTCAGGCTCTTCGTATTTGCAACTTGAAGTGTCACTAGACTGGTCATATCTGCCGCAGAACTGAGACTGCGAATTGGCAACCGTAGTGTAGGATGTTCCATAACTAGATGGAGCGACGCATGTTAAGGTTGCTTATAATAAGTGGTAGAGAAGGGCTGAAGATCGTGCCCAGTGACTTGCATTGGGAGAGGCCTATCTTCATATGCAGTGGACATCACTGGGCTGATGATATATGTGATTGGCATGAACCCTCTAATAACTCCATTTAGGATAATACTCGTTAAGGTGTATATACGTGCCTGATTATTGTGCAGGGACGACCCGCGCATGCCAACCGTGCGCGGTGTATTGCGGCGCGGGATGTCGGTGGAAGCGCTGCGGCAGTTCATCCGCGCGCAGGGCTCCAGCCGCTCCGTCGTCTTCATGGAGTGGGACAAGATCTGGGCCACCAACAAGAAGGTACGACCGAATAGTTCTTGCATCAGTCACACAGGTTGTTCCACCTTTGTGACTGGAGCGAGACCACACCTATTATTAAGAAACTGAATAATTGTGCTATATATACTGAACTGAACTGCACTGTATATGTTTATACAAGTACTGAATATGTTTATATTCACAAGAGGGCCCGCAAAAAGTAAAAAATAATACAATATTTATAAATAGAATGGTGGACTCCCGTTGGTTGCGAGTTCAATTCCTCGCATGATTTATTACACATAATTCAGTCTAATTTTCTGTATTACTAGTTTGATATACTATACTATAGAATTAAGTAGTCATAGATTATAATTTATACAATTCGTTCCCTTACGAGGGAAATCGCTGAATAAAACTAGTAACTAAAATAAATGCTTTTACCATTTTAGGTCATCGATCCCATCGCGCCTCGGTATACTGCCTTAGAGTCGAATCCAGTACCAGTGAATCTAAAAGGCGTATCATCAGACACTAGTCTCACAGTGGCCCTCCATCCTAAGAATCCTGAAGTAGGCTCCAAAAAAATATGGGTCTCGAAACGGCTGCTTATAGACCAAGCGGACGCTAAGACGCTAAAAGAAGGAGAAAACGCAACCTTTATTAATTACGGCAACATATTGATTGATAAAATACACAAGTGAGTGTAAATCTAATAATAATATTTTCTACAATAATTAAGAAATATTTTTTCTTTAGTAAATATGTAGGTGCTGATACTAAGCACAACATTAGGCTTTCGTTTTATCTTATTTTTCTTTTGGCAGAACACCAGATGGAACTGTAACTAGCATTGATGGAACCCCAAATCTCGATAATAAGGATTACAAGAAAACGCTGAAACTAACGTGGTTAGCGGAGACCTCAAATTCACCTACTGTTGAGGTGTACTGCGTTTATTTCGACCATATTATATCGAAGCCTTTACTGGGCAAGGATGAGGATTTCAAGCAGTTTATTGGACATCAGACTAGGGTAAGTTGTTTTGTTGTTTGGGCTATTCCTAGGATTGGTGATCTATTTTTATTAGTGCATGATAATGGAATGTTGCACCCGCCTTCGTTAAAGGTTTACGATGACGGGGCACAGGTCAGTTAGCCCATCGTGAGAAATTCACCAGGAAATTATGATGATTTCCAAGTGAGCCGCGTGGAAGTCAACATGGTAAATTGCTAGTGGTGGGGTACGGTGATCTATTGGGATCGCGATTTTAGAGTTCGCTACCTAAAGTCTTGAGGCATAAAGATATTCTTAAGAGCGATGTTTTACATCCTCGGGTTAGTGTATACTTTCCAAAGGAGTTATTTGCATGAGTATAGCCCACTCATTATGTGTAGTGGCGTTTCTTCTTCAACTTGGCAAAATTTGTAAATGTTTATTAATTATATGTTTAAGTTTTGTGTGTTTATTTAATTTGCAGTGTCCAGTCAAAATACATATATTGTTTTTACTCTATAGGACCAGTCTTAATGTATTGATTAGAGTACCCTGTTCCTAGGGATACAAATTAATAAAATTTAAATGTCTGTTTGTATTTTCAAATTATCAGCTTTTTATTAAATATGAAAGTATATAAAAAACAGTTGATACTGCATTAAAAAAATATTTATGAAATGAAATAATATATTCGTATTATCGAAAATTCAGTGGTTGTTCAAACATTTTTTAGTGGGAAATACCAATGTTGGGTGAGCCGGAACTCCTCAAGTTGAAGGTGGGCGACGTGATACAACTGCAGCGGCGCGGCTTCTTCCGCGTGGACGTGAGCCCCTCCCCCCCGTCGCCACACACCGCCCGCGCGGCCCCGCTCGTGTTGTTCCACATTCCTGATGGACACACCAAGGACATGCCCGGACAGGTTAGTGCATTTTTTGTGTCTACCCTTATATGTCAACACTCGGCACCCTTCCATTTGTTTACGTCTCCACATAACTTAGATTTAAGTGAAGTGTAAAATCCGCCCATGTTACGACACCGCGTAGCGTTATTAATGAGCCATGTTACTTGTCAATGTAGTTACTTGTTATTCCACCGGTATACCTACCTACATTCTGCAGGAAACAAATTAATAAATTAGCGACACCTCATCACATCATACACACTACAGTGGTTATGTGATAATATCACGTTACATATTGATAACACAGGAAATAAGGGAGGGGGGCATTGTTGTTAGTTATTTAGAAGTGGATTTTTCAATATTGAATTAATATTTAAATTTTTTAGTTAATCCAAAATTGTAAATAGTGTGCGATATAAATGACCGTGGTAAACCTCATGCGTTGCCTTTCCTAATGACTAATGTGTCATGGAGGGTATGGAGATGCTATGATTTTATTAAACTGCTACATCTCATCCTTCAAACTAAGACACAGCTTACAAAATAATCTGACTTTGTACAAAGTCTACTTTGGTTGGAATTCTGAAATGCTTTTTGCAGTAACTTCGGATACTTATTATCAGTTTTAATGTCATTTTGCAGCCCTTCAAAAGCCCCTTACTACTGTTACATTGATAGGGAAGTCGAGTCTAATTGAAATCAATTGTCAACATTTGTCTATGATTATTCTGTAAAATTGTAAAACTGACTGTTACATATCTTATATAAGATTCTGACACAGTTATCGGCTTCCCTATGAAGTTCTTAATGTTGCTATTTAAATATATTCTGCGACTGATTTCTACACTGAAGATAATAGTAATGTAAATAAAACAGTCGAAAATAAATTAACTAATTTTATTTTAACATAAAGAGTATTTTTATTTCTATACATAAAAAAACAAGATTGGCTATTTGCCAACAACTAATTATAACGAATTATAATATTTGAAAGTTTTAATACTTATTTATGTCAATCAATATTGTAAATAATAACATTTAAACTATGAAACTTAACACCCTATTAGGAACAATATTTTTAAAATAACAACATAAGCATAATTAAATGTATAGTAATAAAAATGGTAATTCCCAACAAAAATAGTGATACCGACGTAAATTACTAAGAAATAAAAAGGGGTTTGTAGAAATAGACCAACTCAATGGGCATTCTCTTGTAAGGGGTTCATATGTATTTTGTAAACTTCTGAAACAAGTGTTAGTAACATTTGTTCCAGAAGTTTACAGAATAAATTGAGCAATGTTAATTCTTTCTCTTTTTCGTCACAGTGATAGTGAATATTCCCAGTATCTTGTAAGTATGCTTTGTAAATAGAAGATTCTGCAATGCTGCTTTTTATAAATGTAAATATATGCTTTCTCTGAAAACTAAATACACCAAGAAATTGTATGTTTTGTTTATAAATTTTCATTAATATTACATTTAAATTCAGAAATAATTTATCGCGAACACCTAAACTGTGGAACAAGCAAATCAAGGTTTTCTCTACAGACTACAAGTGTGGGGTTTTTGTGTGAAATTACAGGCATAACATAATCCTCTGGAATAGCAACATATGAGTTGTACTATGGGTGTCATGTCATAACTTGATATTCTCTTTATAATATTAAAATAAAATAGGATCGCATTAATATATTAATAAGCTGATTATCACATCCACTTCGGACTTTAATATATTACCTTATCTAATATACATGTGTGCTCTGTAAAACATGTCACTAAAATGGTGATCTTAAAATACTGTATCATAATAATCAATAATGATCTCTCGATTAACATTCGTCGAGATAAAATTTTGTTATTATCTGAATCGAAAATACTCTATATTGAAGTTACATAATTTTAATATTTGTTTGAATGATCTAGATGTTCTGTAGGCTATGATCTTATATCTGAACTTACATTTATTATTGTCGTTAACATTATGCTGTTGGCTCTTGTTTAGCTTTGTTATTTTTTTAATTGTAAACACTGGACGGGATCTGTTTGCTTGTATGTTAATATATTAATTTGTAAATGTACAACATACATTAATATTTCATTTCCTTGTATAACTTGTTACGTATTTAAAATCTAGTTATCCAAATATACCATCAATATTTAGCCTGGAAATTTTCCCATCCGAATTTGTATGGTTTTTAATTTGTTTACATTTTGTATATGTTTTTGCAGATAACATCTCTTTTTCTGGACTATGCATTACTTAACAAATCATTGTCTGTAATACAAGTAGAAATATTTTCTTCTAGGTCTACTTATAATAATGTTGCATTAAGAGTATTAGTTGTGGCTGCAATAGTATTTTTATTATCGATTGTTTCATTTTCATTGACTACTAAATCCATTGCTTTAATTTTTAATGTCACATCTATAAAATCTGTCAGCTTTTTATTTACAATATATATAATTTAGTAAAAGCGACAGGTCGCTTTTACAACAACATTCGCTTCGCTTTTAATACAGGTATTAATATGATTTTGAACGTCGTACTTTACTTCTTTGCTCTTCGATTCATTTTCTAGATCCTGGACCTTGTTCAATAAAATAATGCTTCTAGAATTACAATCATTCCTATGTTCTTCAAAATATCTTCTGTCAGTAATAAGGCTGGTACCTTCTACGGACGTATTTTAGTTGATAATGGTTTCGTTAATCTCAATTTGTGCATAAATAGTATATTATTTCTGTTGGCATTATTTCCGTTTGTTCCGTTACAGTTTATATCTTATTTAAGTTGTCTATGTGCAGTTATGAGCAGATAGCATACTACACATCAATAGTGTCTCGTTTTTAATAGCTATTTCCTTTCTATCTATAATTTCTTCATTGACATTTTTTTTATAATTGGGTTATTTGAATATTTTTCTCTGGATATTAACTCTTCCAAAACTGGTCTGGTTTTTTTCAGTAATATTAACCGTCCGATTCTATATTTGATAATATATACGGTTCCCACTTGTTGTCTACTGTAAGATTTATAAAAATGGCATTGTTTACTTCTACAGTTGTTGCAGTTTTTGCTAATTTCTTATTGTAATTGTGTTGATTCTTATCTAATGTTTATGTCAAACTGTCATCACTTAAATCTATAATCTTGGTTTCTTTTTTCAAACTCATTTCATTAGTAATTCTGCTTCTTTTCTAACATATGGTATTGCCATTATAATAATACTTTTGCATATAATATTAGTATTCTTAGATGTAGAACGCTACTTGTGATCTTTGGTATCATTAACAATTAACATTATATCTTTATATTTTCCGAATTTACGAATTTTTAAATGTTGATCTGAAAAAAAAAATGCAGATTTTAGGCGTTATATTGTCAGATTATTTAAAATTCTCCCTCTTTTAAAGATAGATTTGTCTTAGAATAATAGACACTAGGATATTGTCACCTTCATCTTTTTCTCATAAATACTTAATAGATACCCTATCAATGGGACATAGTAACCAGATACTTCAATGTAACACTTGCATTTAAAGTCTAGTAGTCTAGTCTTGTCTACTAAGAAACTGCAGAAACTGTGTTACCCTTACATTTTACTATTGTTATTTAGTATATGTATAACATCGATATTTTAATGTACAAATGTCGGCTAACTAATGTTACACGATCAACAGTATCTTGTTCAGTTCTTACAAAAATGTTTTTTGTAACTACAATACGAATTTATATTATTTCGTGTCAACTTACCTATTTACAATCTCTATTATATCTTCGCATTGCACGTGAAGTCAAATTAGAACTAATGCTTAGTTTTAATTTTAATCAATCTTGTCTTTAGCATTACTTTGTGTTTTCTGAAATTCATTGTCACAACTATTTAAAGTATCAACAATTTCATCAACATTTATATCGTCTAGAAAGCTGAATTCATCCTTAATTGGTTCAGATTTTCTTTCAATGTCAGTTTCTTCAAGTTCTTTAACCATATCATTCGATGATTTATAGTATATATTTATTACAACATTTATTTTCTTACTTTCATCAGGTCTAAATTCCGGTTCAAAGTCCTTCACTTTTACTGAGACATTAATGTTATTATTGCCTTTTTTATATTTATCATTGTCGACTGTTACTAATAATTTTTCAAATTTATTCATAGATAATCTGTTTTTGCGCATTTCGTACATTTTTTTCCTACAACTTTTAAATATTTCATTTTTCTGATCGTATTTTGTTCTTAAATTGATATTATTATTACTCTTATTTTTCGCATTGTATACCTTAGCAACTTGAATTACACTTTTAGAAGACTTTATTTTAGTTTCATGTGTGTCTTCAATTGGTTTCTTTAAACTTGAAGTTGATCCTTTAAGCTTTGATTTTTGTTTACTATCTCTACATGTTTTATAGTCTTTTAAAACTCTTTCCTCTTTACACTTCGTCATATATTTAACGGATGACTTAACTAATGTGCTATTTTGTTTTATTTTATCTTCAATAATGGTATTCCTTCGACTTTTATTGATTGCTTTATCTTTATTTTTAATTTTTGTTTTGATTTCTGAATTATTTATGTCAGCCCGAGATTTACGGTTTAAGGTTTTATGAAGATTAATTTCACATTTTTTCCCACCATCATATTTTTTTTTTACCGATAATTTCTCTTTATATTTCAGTTCTGAGATCTTATTTTTAGCAACAATATCATTTGTATTTTTGCTTTTATATTTACAATTTTGCGATCCTAATACTTCTTTTCTATTATTTTTTGGTATATACTGTCTTTTTGTTTTAGAATCCTCTGTGTGACTTTTATCTTTATAGCGTATTTGTTTGCCGGTTATTAAACTGTCATTTATAACTGAACTGCAAGTTTTACTTAAAGTATTTTGGTTAGTATCTATATTATCACTTAGGTTCTCTAAATTATTAGTGAACATTTTATTACTTTTATTGAAACAGTTAGAGTAATTATTTATCAAATTATTTCTAATTTTTGGTATAATACATTTTTTATTGGTATTATTATACATTTTTAAATTATTGCAATCTGTAATGACACAAGTTTTATTGCTCGCTAATAAATTTGATTCTGTATGTAAACATTTTTTTACCTTATTTTTATCATTTTGTTGTAGTGTTCCAATTTTTTTATATTTCCGTTCATTGATTTTATTTTCAGCCTTTTTGTCATTTAGGAGTTTAGTAAGCTGTTTTTTATTATCACGTTTATAATTAGGTAAGACTGTTATACGCGCAGCATCATTCTTAATATGATTTTTGGATTTTACTTCTAATTGCCCTGTGGAATTTGATTCTAAGGATGGTATAGATTCCATTACTACAATATTTTTATTTAAATTATGTATTGCTTCTGTGGCATCTTTATTTAAATCCATGTTGTCTGCAGGAAATTGCGCACTTCTATCACAATTTGTTATCACTGTATGGACACCATTTCCCAAATTGTTTTTAATTTTTGGTATAACAAACATTTTTTTAGTGTTCTGACTTTGCAACTTGGTGCCAATACTAGTTTTATTGTATGCATTTGATTTAGGCTCTATTGATGTATGAAAACTTTCTTTATAACTTGTATAAGACTCAACATTACTTTTTGTCTGAAATAAATGTGTAAAATAAAAATGTATTTTCATAGAAGAAACCAGAAAAATGATTTAAAACAATAGTCTATATGCAGCCTAGGATGCAACTATTAAATATTTTCTGTGATATCAATACACAAGATTAATACTAGTAGGAAATAGCTATTATTATCGACATTAAAAAACGAATCCAATATTTTTAAATTAATGATTTCATTATAATAAATCAGTAGCTGGTCATAACATGTACAAATGTCTCATATAGGTAGATATCTAATTACACTGACTAAGTGAATTTCTGTTTACAATGTGAGTGTGAGTTGCAAAAGTATATTGCAAATAAATTGGACAAATGTATTGTAAGCATTCCATGTAATCATCATTATGTATGTGTATATATTAATATTTATCAAAGTCTTTGTATTCAGTAATACAAAGAATGATCTTTGGGATTTTCATATCTGTTTGGCTGTGTGTTTGTGCATGCTAATCTTAATAAGGGCTTAACTGGCTGATTTAGCTGCAGTTTTCACAAATGTGTCATGATAAAAGCTTATCAGAATAATCTTAGTTCAAAAAAATATTTGTACATTACTATTTTTTATTTTACCATATTGAACAAGACTGGAAAAGGAACTTAATGTTGGTCTTTTAAAAAATAGTTGTTTCAACATATTTTTTTTACTTTGTGTATCTGTGAAATTAAGTTCACAATGTTTGTGTTTGTTTTAAAACAATTTACAAATAAAAAAAACTATTCTTATTTTAAATATCTATGGTTTTGTGCCCTAAAAATTCATGGGCTCTCAGCTATTACTTACAAAATAATAAAGAAGCAATATGTGTAGATTACATTACATTGTAGTCAAAAGAACAATTTGTATACTTCTTTATTACTAGGGTAAAAAACAGTATTAGGCTGTATATTGATTTATAAATTAGTTATTAAAGTTTATAAAATTATTTTACATTAATAGTAATTGTTTATACTCAGTCTAAGTGTCTACTTAATAATGCAGCAATTCTCACTTAAATAATGCTAAATTATAAAAATATGAATGATGCTTCCTCAAACAATATTTTTTATTATCAATTAAGTATATATTTTTTATATATAATATAGTAAGGAGAAATAATTATTGATTCATAATTTATAATTAGTTTGTGGGTTACTATAAAATAATATTCTTTAATATATAAAATAATATTTATAATATTCTATAAATGATTAAAAATTTAATGAAGATCTGAACATATCATAGTAATAATAATAATAATGAGTAGGTACTTACACAACTGTAGTAATAATATATAACTATATAATAATGAAATAACACAATTCAGTCAAGTTATTTGATAACTAGATATATGAAATATAATTTACTTACTTTTGTAACAATCTGAGTTTCCCCAATGCTCTGCATATAATTTTTTGCCCTAGTTGTACCAGCCCTACTTGCTCTATTAATTTCCATCACACTCAGAGATGTACCTATATTTTCGCCAACTGTACCTGACAGTTTGGTAACATGTTCCCTTAGGACAGTTTGGTTTGCGGCCATTTCTTTTACTGCAACCCCAGGATCTTCGTCTTCTTTATGCTTATTAACAGGAGGCCCACCGCAAAACGATATAGTTGGCACAATAACAATATTTGGGCTTTTATACGTCGAAAAATAATGGTTAGACATCCTGTAACAACAATAATAATAATAAAGATATTTTTTCAACATTACGTCAGTAATTTATTTAAACAAATACATATATTAAAAGAGCTTAATTAGTATGTGTGCGTACCTGCTTTTGTCAGCTACTTTATTAAAAATATAAATATGCTATCCGCTCGAATGCCGACTTGGCGAATACGTGAACAATACTTAGAATTGCTTAATCTACAAAAATAAATGCATACCTATTAATGGATACAATGCAAAAGGCATTTTTACAAATATTTTTATCGGTACCTAAAGTTTACGAAGTCGTTTCGTTAATGAGAAGAATATATAATAGATAAATAAAAATCGTTACAAAGAGATTAACGACTCATGGAAAATTAAGTAATGAAATGAATGACTGACATAATATGATCTAAAATTTCTACCGTAATAATACGTAATGATTGACATACTCGTACTATGTTTGACATATAGTCGAAGTGTTTCTTTTGTCTTACTTTTTTACGGTCCGTAAGAAAAAGGTAACCTGCGTATTTATTATTTATTTTTTACTTTATTGCACAGTAAAAAGTGTACAAAAGGCGAGCCTAATGCTATATGCCATTCTCTATCAGCTGACCTTTAGGTAGAAATAGAAAGCGCTGTTGGGCTGTCGAATAAACTGAAAAATAAATATATGCATTAATGCAAATGCATAAATTACACGGAAATAAATATAACTTTAATTATCTTCCCATCTTTCAAATTTTAAATTGTCCCTACTGGGTTAATACAGTTATAATTTCAAAATTAAAAAAATATTAGTTTATTGCATAATAATAATCTCAGGACAATTCACACAATTTCGTAAATACATACATATTATACATAGAAACACCCATACCGATACAAACAATCATACTCATGAATACAAATGTTTGTGCTGTACGAGGAATCAAACCCGCGACCATCGAAAGTAAGGCGGTGTGCTAACAAAAAAATTTTCTAATCTTCAAATGATATAATAATCCATAACTATCTTTCATATTATGCACTTATGCATCAGTATCATAATTACATATTATAAAACAAAGTCGCTGCCTGTCCGTCCCTATGTATGGTTAAAACTACGCAGCGGATTTTGAAGAGTGATTCAAAAGGAAGGTTTATAATTTTATATTTATATTACATGTACACGAGGGCGAAGCCGGGGAGAGTAGCTAGTTCGGCTATAATTCTTAAACAAGACCCTACTACGGAGAAATTTGAGTAGATACAAGCGTATAATTACTTATGAAAATATAATTATTCCGATCTGCAGATAGTGGAGCTCAAGCTAAGTTGTACTTTATTGTGTTTCGTCAAGCGTTACTCTTTACTTTAAGTGCCTTTTAGAATTACTTATATACTAATTCACACTTTTATATATGTATGTCTCTTACTGTTTTAACACTAAACGGCCGAAAGGATCTGAATCAAATTGACGTGAATATAGATTGTATAACAAGGCAATAAATTATATTATTTAAAAAAAAGCAGACAGTCGCGGGCAACACTATTATTTAATTATAAATGTTAGTGCCTTTGTCACGCTAATACGTCAATATTTTTTGGTATAGGGATTTACAGGTCCTGTCTAGGAAATGATTATAGACTATTTTTTTTTCGAGGTTTATAGGGGACGGGGTGAAAAGAGGGCAATGAATGGGTGTCGCCGTCATTCGATTAACTTCCAACTACAGAATTATAATAATCTTATTAATACCATAAACGCGGAAGTTTGTGAGTGTGGATGGATGGAAGAATGGATGTTTGTTACTCTTGTACGCTAAAATTACTATATATATATAATATATAAATTATGCGGGTGAAAACACGAGCACAGTTAAGAAATAGTAAAAATTGCATCGGTAACTATTTCCTATTTGAACTTTACTTGGAGGGGGGAGGGGGGTGCTATGAAGTTGTAATTATAATATGGAAGTTGATTATTGATTATAGTTTGTGCTATCAAAAATAAGTACCTAAATATTTACAATTAAATTAAAAAACACTTAAATCAATATCTCTTTTTATTGTAATAGGTATATTATTTAATATCAACGGTACTTAAAAAGTACATTATAACTTAATGAAACAAAAAACGTAACTTGAGTTACATAGCTACAGAATATTCAAATGTAGATAAGTAATATAAGTAAAACAGTGATTATTATATATAATCTTGGCTCTTATGTTCAATATTCCAATATCTGTTTAGTAAATTTGACAATATACAAAAATATAGGTATGGATAATCTTCTTAAGATATGTACCATCTTATATATCTTATATTTGGTGAATATGCAAGATTTTTCTCTAGATATTCCTTCTTAATTCAATCTGTAAGTTCTGGTATTAATATTGCTTTTCATCTGTTGGAAATACTTTAAATTTAAAGATTTTAAATATTTCACATCTGATTTCAGTTATAGTATTATATTACTTTCTTCTACTACTATGATTAATTTGTTAGATGGATCTGTGGAGATATCTTTATCCACATTAACATTTTGTTTTTCCATTAACTCTAACATATGTTTAGGCGTACTAGTGTTCAATGGCTTGCCATATAGGTGTTGTGGATCTTTTTCATTGTTTGTCTATAAAAATAAAAAAAAATAGTTATAATGCTGCTATGAAATATATTATAATAGAAACACATTCCCAATCCTAGTGTATTTCAAGAAAGTTTAATTAACTAATAAAGTTTCTCATGGCATGTAATAATAGACAAAAAGTCAAGGACAGTTTTTGCTGTGTGTTGATTCTTTCTGAAAGATCTATCTCTTCAGAAATGATTAGCACATTAATAGATTACTACATAGTCTTCTGAATTACTGAAATGACAAACAATAAATTAGAGACTTATTTCATATAGTAACTATACCACTGGTGTACAATAATATTTTATTAAATATATAAATAATTTATATTAAAAGTCTTACAAGTTCAGATTTCTCAATCAGAACATCAATTTTGTTATCTGAATCATCATTAAAATTTTCTGAACTTATATCTTCATATATGTTGTCCTTTGGTGACAAAAGTATACAATCATTTTGTAGAGGAGAAGAAGATATATTTGATAAATCATTAGATACATTCTTTGTTTGTTCTTTAACCTGAAAAATAAGTATGTAATTAAATGACTTAAATTTAACCATATGGTATAGAATTAATGGTAGACTTTTGTATGTAGTAGCTACTATAACAAATGTAATGAACACACTGCAGACAAAATGGGTACTGAAGTCATTTGCGGACATTAGACATATCTGTTCATAGTTAAAGCATAGATTAAACATATTCCTTAAATTACTATAAAATATGTATATAGTAATATATTATTATACTTATATAAGAAAATACTATACATATGATAAGTACTTACATGTTATACTAAACAAAAATGAATGTTTTTTTATTATAATATATACCTATATAAATTATTAATGTTATAAAAGCATACCAATATTATTTATACTAACTTTTTTAATAACTTTAGTTTTATTACTATTAATCTTTGCTTTTATAGTGGATTTACAACTTGGTCTCAAACAATTTGGTACCACTCTATTTACACAAAATTCTCTATTTTCAATTGGGTAATTTGCCTTGCAGTTTTTGCAATACTTCTTCTTTACTTCTGTTATTGTCTTCTCAGTTACACTAGCTTTAACATTTAATATACATCCATACTTCTGTTTCTTTATCTCAACATTTTGTGAAATGACCAAAGTATTAATTTTATTATGTATGTTCCAAGATACATGTCTCTTCGGTTTTTCTTTTTTTGCAATTGAGACCTTGATTGGCTTTGGCATCTCATCACAACCAATAATTATGACATCATTTGTCGGGCTTTCACATGTAATTGATTCCATCTTATGACTAAGTATCAAATTTTATAAGTAAGATATGATACTTGTTATATAAAACGGTATTTAACAAATTATAAATACATTTTAATACTAAAATTACCTAACTTAAGCATATAAAACAGGTACTTGTTGTATCTTTCTTTAGTCAAATTATCTATAATTGGAATTTATATATATTGTTTTCGAGTAATACTTTATTTTCCTACCGTCCTGGTACACCGATATTTGTTTACAGACTGCTTGATTTCAAAATAATGTAAAACCAGAAAAAAATATAATACTTATTTCTTTAGACGCTCGGTCACACAAGCGCCGAAAATTTGAAGGTATTCATTCACAAGAAATTTATAAAATATATCACAGTTTTTTAAGTTCGTTAACATGGTTTTACGATGTTTAATAATTTTAGCAACACAATGCTAAAATACTTATTATAATTAGTCAATTTTCTATTTAAGGTATAGCCTCTAGTTACACAATAAAAATTATTAAAAAATGCACCGAATTCTTTACTTATTTGTTTGATTCTTGAACTAACTTTTATTTAAAGTTTTGATTAAACATTTATTGTGAGATGGTAATATAAATAGACGAAAATATTGCCATCTCAAAGTAATAAATTATAACTTTATTTTTTATATAAATCTAAGTAACTGACACTGACACTTTTATTATAATGTTCCGTTCCTTCAAAACAATGTAGGTAGGTATGTACATTCGTATAATTAT
Organism: Achroia grisella; assembly: GCF_030625045.1. Lineage (NCBI taxonomy): Eukaryota > Metazoa > Arthropoda > Insecta > Lepidoptera > Pyralidae > Achroia > Achroia grisella. Next base: position 1,898,731 of record NW_026713028.1, on the reverse strand, counting down.
ACGATTCTCAGTAGGGAATAAGTATTTTTAACAAATTCAGCAGTATGATTCCATGATGTGAACTTACAACAATCTTATGTTGCTACTAATAATAATAAGTAGGTACCGTAACATAGTAATTTTTAAGAAATTGTTATGTCAAAAATGTAATATAGGTACAAGAAAATAGGATTATACGACGCCATATTAAAGCCCATAATTACCTATTTTGTTATAAATCTACTGTTAGCGCCATAAAGCGCTCATTTAATTTTATACGTTCACATACCCATATATCTATCCCATTTCGTCTTGGGCGTTGACTGTATTGTTATCACGGTCGCACTGCATTTACACAACTTAAAACTATTTAATATTCTTTTATTTATGATTTATAGTAAGAAAATGCCTGATATCTATTGCATGTAGGTACCAATATTACATTTTATCTAACAAATATTATAAACGCCCATGTTTGTGAGTATGGATGGATGGATGTTTATTAATTACACTTTCTCGCAAAAACTACTGAACAGACTTTGATGAACCATTACAGTAACATAGCTTATACATCAGAATAACACATAGGCTATAATTTAAAAAGATATTATGGAAATTGGGCGTAACATGATAAATGTCAGTAAGTGTGATGCAGACGAAGTTGCGCGGATCAGCTAGTATAGTTTATTATTATTGCAGTATTATTATTTGTGTTGGGACTTATGTATGTATTTACAATATTTAGTAATATATGGTATCTATTGTATATTCCTATTTCAGTTTTTACGAATAAAAAAAAATGTTTTTATTTATTGTTTGGGACTACGGACAATCCGAGTCAAAATTTTCTAATTTATTAGGCATTTTATATTGTACATTACCTGAACTAAATATCAATTAAGTTTAATGCTGCTGTAAAATGTGTAAGTATCAAATTATTATTAGGTAGGTAATTTAATACGAGCGAAGTCATTTGTATTATATTTTTTATTACGATGTCTTCATCATGTACCTATGTAAAAATTGACACTCAAATTTTCGATGTTGGCCAAATTCGAATTCACAAAGATTAGGCATGTAATACCTAATGCCTACTATAAGACAAGTCGGTCCCGGGCACTCTTATTGATGAGTTACTTCGTAATTATTTAAATGATTACTAAGTGATTAAAATGATTTTAACTTATATTTAATTTATTAAAAAATACTACATTTTACATTACTACCTATAAATAAAAAACGAGTGACAACGTTCGATGCTAGAATGAATGCACCTACGTCAGAATAAAAATGCTTAATGGCATTATGACATTTCGGCCTCGTTCATTCCTCGGCGCGTGTTAGTTTTGCTCTTCAGCACTTTTCTATAGGGCTGTGCACTATAGAAAAGTGCTGCATATGTCACTAATATTATAAATGCGAATATTTGTGAGTAGGTATGGATTGATGTTTGTTACTCTTTCACGCAAAAACTACTCAAGGGCAAGTATTACGTAAGCACTATAGGGGGCGGGGGTCTTTTCTTTGCTTATTTTGGATGACATGGGGGTGGGGGAGTCTGTATGATGATTACGTCATCGGTCGTAATTTACTTTTTTACACGAATGGCAACCCTCACATTGTCTTTGCTAAAAAAACAATACATTAATTAAGAAATGTTTACGTAAGCATGGGTGGAGGGGGTAAGAGCTACTTTTGCTGACAAGGGGGATGGGGGTAAATAATTGTGATAAATCGCAAAAACTACTCAACCGATTTTGATGAAACTTTACAGTAACATAGCTTATACATCAGAATAACACATAGGCTATAATTTGACAAGATATTATGTAAATTAGACGATATATAATTATAAGTGTAATGTAGACGAAGTCGCGTGGGTCAGCTAGTGTAACATATGTTCTATGTTTCATTATTTTAAAAGACTATTACTTGCAGCCTAAACAAGCACAAACTGCTCAATCGAAACAATCTACGTCGGCGGTTTCTGACGTCGCCCAACTCAACGAAGATATCACGAAGCAGGGAGACTTGGTTCGATCCCTCAAGGCCGCCAAGGCTGAAAAGACCAAAGTTGACGAAGCTGTCAAGGCGTTGTTGAATCTGAAAGCCAAGTACAAGGCAGCCACTGGCCAGGTTTGTAATTAAACGTGCTGCAAAGTGTGTAGCATTTTATGCATTATCATATGGTCCGCGCCGCATCTGCGAAGTGTGCAGCATGCAAGCTCCATGACAATAGGGGCGGCAGATGAAATTCAAGCTGCAATTGTTACAAAACAATTCGCTATAGTCGAGTAGTTTAATGTATCAGTGTGATGGTGTCATCATGCCTATTGTACATATTAAAGTAAAATTTTAAATATAATAGTCTGAATGTCTCTAAAAAAGAGGAGTTATCCTGCCAATGAGTTAACATGAACTCACTTAGGAGAGGAGAGGCGAGTTTATAGTAGTGACGAGTAGTGGTATCTTCTTTATACTTCAATTCTTATTTTTATATTAGTATTCCACATTTTATTATTTAATGTTATTTAAATTGTAAAGACGGTTACGGACCAACTGATGGTAAGTGGTAACGGTCGCCTATATACATAAACAGCAACACGGACGTCATGTTAACATGTGACATCCGTGAGACCATATCATTCGTTGCCAATTGCTATTCCAGATTGAAATAACATGCTTCTCTACCTGTAATTTCACTGTTTACATTTTAAACAGAGCTTACAAAACAAACTGCAATCTTGCCTATTTCAGCCATCAAAAAGGCGAGATTGAATTACCCACACATCTGCGTGTTTTGTTTACAATTTATCTATGCTAATATGGTTTCTTATGATCACGTGTCTAAACTATAGGAATGGAAACCGGGAGTTTCTCCAGCTCCCACCAGCACGCCGGCCGCCGAAAATGCCGCGAGTTTAGATCAAGCGATCACGAAACAGGGTGATCTCGTACGCTCACTTAAAAGTGCGAAGGCCGAAAAGGGCAAAATCGATGAAGCTGTAAAGGCTTTATTGGATCTTAAATCGAAGTATAAGGCGGCTACAGGACAGGTTAGTTAGAAATCTATGGAAATACAGATTATAATTCTATAAATAATAACAGTTATAATTCTAAAAACTGTATATTTGATTGCTATAGCATATTTGTGTAAGTAGGTACAAGACGTAGTAATATTTTCTTTGAAAAAATATGTAATGTACAGATATGGGTCGTTGTGCTAAACTGTTAGACCTCGTAGGCTCTCCATTATCATTAATTAAAAGAAATGATTCAACATTCAATTATATAATATTGTTTCTTATTACCTTGTAACTGAACTACAGGATTGGAAGCCGGGAGTGTCTCCAGCACCCACCAGTGCACCGGCAGCAACAGACGCCGCGAGTATAGACCAAGCGATCACGAAACAAGGCGACCTCGTGCGATCACTCAAAAGTGCTAAGGCCGAAAAGGCCAAGATCGACGAAGCCGTAAAGGCTTTATTGGACCTAAAATCGAAGTATAAAGCCGCCACAGGACAGGTTAGTTAGATCTCTGTAAATACAGATTATAATTCCATAAATAATAACAGTTATAAGTCTAAAAATTATATATTTGATATCTATAGTATATATACACACATATATATATATATATATATATATACTATAGAGATCAAATATATAGTAGTAGGTGCAAGGCGTACTATGTTCGTATATAATATGTTCTTTGAAAAAATATGTACAGACATGGGTCGATTACGATTTAATTATATTGTTTGTAATTCTACATAATATAGTACTATATGTTTTTATTCTTAGAATATATTATAGAACAGTGGATTTTTTTATATAATTACGACACTAGTGTTCGTCGGATAGTCGAAATTCGACCATAATTCATTTAAAATATAAGTTATTTAGTTTCTATTGTCAAAAACGATATTCTTATATTTTTGTGTGTCAAATACATGGTAGTCTGTATATATTTTTTTACTGAATTAATTGTATTTTTAAAAATATATTAGCATTCTTCACTCCTCCTATAAAGGTTATATAAACTTCACACTCCTCCGTCCGCACAATTTTCTTAAAAAAGGGGTTACAATGTTTTTGTGTCATATATTAGTATAATAATTTTAAATTCAGGACTGGAAGCCGGGAGTTTCTCCAGCACCCACCAGTGCACCGGCAGCAACAGACGACGCGAGTTTAGATCAAGCGATCACGAAACAAGGCGATCTAGTGCGATCACTCAAAAGTGCTAAGGCGGAAAAGGCCAAGATCGACGAAGCCGTCAAGGCGTTATTGGACCTAACATATATAAGAATAAGGAAGTATAAGGCCGCCACTGGACAGGTCAGTTAGAAATCTATACTTACCATCTTAATCTTCAAAAAAGCTTAAATGACCTGTTACAACATCTTTTATAAAACCTATTTACATTAAAAATATTTACACAGGAATGGAAGCCAAATAATGCAACACCTGCGCAGAAAACGAACGATGGTGAAGTGGCCGGTGTGCTCTCACAAATATCAGCGCAAGGTGATAAGGTGCGCAAGTTGAAGACTGAGAAGGCAGACAAGGCTGCGGTCGACGCTGAGGTTAGTAGTGTGGATTGCGGAAAGAGCCATTTTTTTACTCACGTCGATGCTAAGGTCAGTAGCGTAGATTGCGGACAGTGTCATTTTTTACACATGTCGACGCTGAGGTTAGTAGCATAGACTGTCGACACTGTTATTTTTTACACTCGTCGACGCTGAGGTCTGTAGCGTAGATTGCGGACAGTGGTATTTCTTTTACACACGTCGATGCTGAGATCAGTAGCGTAGATTGCGGACAGTGGTATATTTATAAACACGTCGACGCTGGGATCAGTAACGTAGATTGCGGACAGTGGTATTTTTACACACACACGTCGAGGCTGAGGTCAATAACGTAGATTGCGGACAATGGTATATTTTTACACTCGTCGACGCTGAGGTCAGCATCGTTGATTGCGGATAGTGGTATTTATTTACACACGTCGACGCTGAGGTCAGTAGCGTAGTTAGCGGACAGTGGTATATTTATAAACACGTCAACGTTGACCTCAGTAAGGTAGATAGCGCAGGGTGTTATTTTTTTTACAGACATCGACGCTGAAAATTACAAATACAGCAATGTTTGATTGCTTCGGTACACTGTATATCGAAGTATAGATACATGAACATCACTATGACATTAGTCTAATCTAGTCTAGTCATTACTATAATAATATTTAGGACTAGTGTTTGGTCGAAATATGTAGGCGAGTCAGCTAGTAAATGATTCATGAACTAGTTCAGTTTACGATTGGCTAACCTATGTATGTTTTACTACCACAATTTAATATATTTTCAGGTGAAAACGCTACTGAGTCTGAAAGCACGCTACAAGACACTAACCGGTACAGACTGGACACCAAACGCTACTGCATCAGATAATAAACAGGTTTGTTACATGTCTATATTAATGTTATCGAAAGGAAAGATTTTATTTAGACCACAACGCGGTCACACCTGGAAACTATTTTTGGCTAGATTAAGAACATTGTTTTCTTTATTTAGTCAATATATATATATATATATTTCAGCTTGCGATGATCGCGAGTTCGATATCCTCGCACAAACATTTGATTCATAAATATGACCGTTTGTATTCATGAGTTATCATCATTGCTTTTATTTGGAATAGTTATTAAAATTTTATTGTTTGAAGTAATTCATACCGTTTGCTCGACTACCATACGATCACTCTTCTTGTATATCTTAAAACCATTTTACTGCCTCGATGGTTTAGCGACTTAGCACACCGCCTTACTTCCGATAGTCGGGTTTGATGCCTCGCACAGTATCAGTACTACTCATACTGTGCGAGTGAGTAGTATTCATAAGTAAAATTGTTTTTATTGGTTTGGGTGTTTCTTTCGTATAAAAATGTATTTAAGTATTTATATCAGTTAGACAACTAGGACTGGGAAATTTATAGCCTATGTTTTATTTTGAAGTTATCCAGTAAAGTTTCATCAAAATCCGTCCTGTAGTTTTGGCGTGACAGTAAGAAACATCCATCTATCTATCCATCCATACTCACAGACCTTCGCGTTTATAATATTACTAATATTATTGTTATCATTGTTTACAAGTATCATCTGCTTTTTCCTTATCCCATTTATTTAGAGTCGGCGTAAAATATAAACATATTACGCCGACTCTAAATAAATGTGATTAATCAGAGTATAATAATGGGACTAATCAGAGTTCTACAGTGTAATAAATGTTTACAGGCGACCATAGACGCGGAAGTTAAGAAACTTCTAGATCTCAAAGCGAGCTACCAAGCAGTAACGGGTACTGCGTACGCACCACCCGCCCAAGCCCGCGAAACTAAACCGAAAGAGAAGCCTAAGACGCCTAAAGTAGAGAAACCAAAGGAAAAGGTCTGTTTTATTTTATCTCATTTTATTTTATTACTTTACTTGAATTTGTTATACCAATAAGTCCGGAAGTAACAACTGCCGTCTATATACATAAACTATACAAATATATTAAAATATGAAATCAAAAAAAGATAGTATTATGTAGTACTGATATTTATTTTTCATATGTGACTTCGTTTGCACATACTTTTATCATTTCTACTTCTTATTTCAACCAGATTTTTCAGTGTAATATCATTAAGATTTGTTCAGCCGTTTCGTCGTGAAAACGTTTGTTACCTTGTTATGTTATAGGTATACCTATAACATACACATTTTATCTAAAGTATTTTATATACAGTCACCTAAACCGGCTAAAGAAGAGTCGTCATCTGGTGTGAAGAAGGTCACCAGGTTGGGTCTGGAAGCCAGTAAGGACACCAATCTACCCGAATGGTACTCCCAAGTCATTACTAAATGTAAGTGTATTTTGTTCATTTCAGATTTATGTTGTCCTTAAAGACTTAACCCTACATTACGTCACTCGAATGTCATGAATTTAATAATATTTATTGTAATTAATGTTTCAACTCCTCCCCACGTCCTGTGACAAAGTGGTCAGATTTATGATACTAACTCCGTGATTTCTGTGACGTCCAAAATTTTGCAATTTTACACCAGTATATAGCAACTTTACTTTGTCAACAAAACAATTTAAAGCTTTTGTTTATGCAGATGAAGTTAGATAAATTTTTAAGTTATTATACTACTATTTTACGTCACGTTAAATTTCGTGACGTTTCAATGAAACTGAAACAAAAAAAACAAACAGGTATTTAAAAGCAAAATCAAATGTACTAACTATACCTTATAATGGGAACTAGCGTCCCTATTGCTATAGCAAAACAGGCATAGCATATATCCTATTAAGTCTATCTCCACGCGATCTACTCTGAAAATCATCGTCATTAAAACTACTTGCCTATGCTATGATTACTATACATCTTCTGTGTTTTTTTTGTAAATATATTCATATTAGAAAATGTAAACCTATTCCGGTGTACATCCGTACACTTATATATTTTTTTATACATAAGTGTACATATTTTTCAAAAGTTTTTTTTTTGTTAATTTCCACTCATGTGCCGCCTAATTTATTTTTAATAATATTCTCTTTCCTACGGTTGTCTGGAAAAGATTGCGTTAGCGTTAAGACCGCCTTTTGTATATTTTTCTTCCTTTATTCTTAATACTTTTAAAGCATTATGAATAAAAAATTAAAATATATTTATTTATAATTTCTATTATTACAGCGGAGATGATCGACTACTATGATATATCCGGTTGCTATATCCTGCGCCCCTGGTCGTACAGCATATGGGAGGTGATTCGGAACTTCCTCAGCGCTGAATTCAAGAAACTCGGCGTCAAGGACGGATACTTTCCCATATTCGTGTCCAAAGTAAATTTAATTTAAACATTTTACTATTTCATTATTATTTCTCCAAATAATTTTATTAACTGATAAGATATTCTACGTCAAACAAGTTAATGTTTCCATAACATATTTCACAATGAAAAATAAATTATATAACTTATTTTCAGAATATAGTTATTATATATATAGGTTTTAACAATAGTAATTATTATATTCAGTAAGCAGTACACTTACTCAGCCTTTTTTTACTTGGCGAAAATTCTCCTCGAGGGCCACACCGGAGAGGTAAACGGGTATTAGCCCTATTCTTACTGGCTAAAAACCCCAATATATCAACCCCCAGATTTTCATCTAAATTTTCACCCTTCTACAACAACATAATACAACAACTTTTGCGGTGTTAGCTAGTTTCACATAAAAAATAATTTTGAACAGGCGGCGTTGGAACGCGAGAAGACGCACATAGCGGACTTCGCGCCGGAGGTGGCGTGGGTGACGCACTCGGGCTCCTCGGAGCTGGCCGAGCACATCGCCGTGCGGCCCACCTCCGAGACAGTCATGTACCCCGCGTACGCGCGCTGGATACAGAGCCATCGCGACCTGCCGCTCAAGCTCAACCAGTGGAACAACGTTGTTGTGAGTATTACACACACGACACCGTCCTCGTCGGCGAAGACGATGACGTCAACCACACCATACAGCACTATAAACTCGGCGCCTGCGCGCGCCCACATTTATTAGATACTGTTGTTTAATTAATAAATTTCATTTCGCAGAGATGGGAGTTTAAGCAGCCTCAACCGTTCCTCCGTACGCGAGAGTTCCTCTGGCAGGAGGGGCACACAGCATTCCGTACCAAAGAGGAGGCAGCTGAGGAAGTCCTACTCATACTTGGTAAGAATTGGATAAAAAATGTATTAAATAAATAAAAAAAATAAAAATGAAAAAAAATCTAACTAAGTTACAACAATTATTTAAGAGAGTAAGACGCAAGTTTCTTGCTCGTTCTTCTTATGATGAGAAAGCATTCCGAATGAGCGGTATATTGGCAAAAATATGTATGACTATTCAGAAGTGCTTAAATTTATGTTAATTGGAGTAAAGAATTATATATTCTATTCTGTTCTGCTCAGTTCTATTATTTACTCTTATTGTTAAGATCTCTACGCTCGGGTCTACGAGGAGCTACTCGCTATCCCGGTAGTGAAAGGCCGTAAGACAGAAAAGGAGAAGTTTGCTGGTGGTGACTACACCACCACAGTGGAAGCATATATACCGGCCAGCGGCAGAGCTATACAGGTACATACTAATTTTTACCTGCGTTTTTGAAAAGAATTTATCTATCTATTCACAAAACACTTAAGATTAAAAATATGATATATAAAAACAGAATTTGTATATACAGGGTGCGACTAGTCACCACTTGGGGCAAAACTTCTCGAAGATGTTCGAGATTGTATACGACGACCCCGAGACGCAGGAGAAAGCGTACGTGTATCAAAACTCTTGGGGTCTCACTACCAGAACAATAGGTATGTTGACATTTTTGGACGCCCCATTCGTATAACAAGGTCAATAACAAGGATAATGAGATCTATTCTGTGTGTGATAGAGTTTTAAACACATTACTTTTGCCAGCAACACACCGTAATTCCCCAGGAGTTGTATGGGTGCTGATATCACGATGATAGAATTTGCCAGTAAGGTATATTTAACTGGTGATGCTTGGGTGATGATATTATAATCAGATCAGCCAAACTCTTGTTTTCCCCTAGACTTTAAAAATAAAATGGAGGAGTTAAGTCTTAGTCGCATGAGGGGTGGTGCATCACGGATGTATGAGGGTTATAACGGTAGTGTTAATTATTTTAACAAGCATAAGTGGTAAGAAATAATAATTATTAAATTATTTTATTTGTGACTATTTCTACCAGGTGTGCTGGTGTTGGTGCACGGCGACGACCGAGGTCTAGTACTACCTCCTCGCGTAGCAGAAATACAAATCATAGTGGTACCATGCGGTATCACCGCGTCCAGTACCCAAGAAGAAAGAAAGAAGCTCATAGACTCATGCAAAGAGTTAGTAACCGAATTTGTATCTGCTGGCATTCGAGCGGAGGGCGATTATAGAGACAACTATTCGCCAGGTTGGAAGTTCAACCATTGGGAGCTGAAGGTAATTTTTATAAATATATATTTTGATATATGATGTAAAGGGAAGGGACGCCCTAAGAAAAGATGGATAGATTGTGTGAAAGATGATATGAATAAAAGAAGAGTATGTTTAGATATGACGACCGATAGAGAGCAGTGGAAGAGAATGACATACTGCGCCGACCCCAAATAATGGGATAAAGGCAAGGCAATGATGATGATATATTTTGATATGCATTTAGAAGTATGTAGCCATACAGTCAGTCGACAGTCAGGTCGTAGTTAATCAGGTCAATTAGTCCATCGTGGCGTATTCACCAGTAATTTATCACGCTGGTTTCCAGGCGGAACCGCGTGGAGGTCATACTGACTTGTTCCTTACATTGCGGGTAATGGAGTAATTAGTCCACATTACTAACAAGCCCCTTCTCCCCATCCTGTACCACAGGGTGTGCCGGTACGCGTGGAGCTGGGTCCTAAGGATCTGGCGCGCGGAGAACTGGTAGCGGTGCGGCGTCTTACAGGAGAGAAGATCACCATGAAGCGTGCTACCGCGGCGTCAGACCTCGTGGCGATTTTGGATAAAACCCACCAAGAAATGTTCACCAGGTAAGTAGCATAAACCTATCTCGACTTCGCATACAACATATAATGAATGACCCGCAAACCAGCGACAGGTCAATGTGACCAATTTTCTCCTGCTTGAAAACATTTAAAAATGTGGAGGTAGTTTTATTATGACGTCTAGTGAACGTCTGTTGAGGTTCCGAAAGGAGGGTCCTGCTCCTTCCTGCTGCTCCTGCTACACAAATTTTAATTTATATACATATTAGTTCTTATTTAAGAAATTTATTTTAATGGGTCTACTGCTCACTACATGAAGCTGTACAAAATCATATGAAGAATAACTTCAAAGCGTTATTTAATTCATTAATACCTCCAGTCTAGATTTGCCATTTAGTTTATTAATACCTCCACTACTAACTCTAGTTTAGGACGAGATGGCGCTGTGTGAGATGTCCAGTTAATTACTTATATTGCCATCGTCATATTAATCAAATAAACATCACCATTTTATAATGGATTTTATTTTATTTCATCACAGAGCATTGAACGATCGCAACGCACGACTGTCACTAGTGAATAAATGGGAGGATTTTACCACAGCCCTGGACAGCAAACATATACTGTTGGCTCCGTTCTGTGGTATTATATCCTGTGAGGACAAGATCAAAGCAGACAGTGAGAGGTAAGGTTCAATATAACATTTCTAATGTCACAATGTATAGCACTTGAATAAAAGACTGACTAAATAGTTTTGTTAGTTATCGGTGTTTCCATCACGAGACAGTTTTTGTTTTAGCTAGATTTATACTTGCGATCTCCCGGTCAACATCCAAGTAAAACAGGGTATAATTAAAATAAAATGTGTACAATAATGTCTATAATAATAAAGAGAAAAGCAAGAATGTATGTGCATTGTTTTTGAAATATCTGTTTTTTGTTTAGGTTTAAATTAATAATCTTTATGTTTTTAAATACAGAAAAGAAGAGGATGAAACCGAAGAAATAAAAGGACCGGCTATGGGTGCTAAATCCCTGTGCATACCATTCCTGCAGCCTCGCAATCTCACCGCCGCCGACCGCTGCATACATCCCAGCTGCGACAGAACACCACAGTTCTTCACACTGTTTGGACGTAGTTACTAATATTATTTATGAAAGAGAATTAAGAAAAAATTGTATTCATTAAATTTATTACATTTTTAAAAGTCAGTTTTATTTTTTTTATATAGATAATGAAACTTATGAAAGGTAGAAAGAACAGACAATAATTATTGTAATAGTTAATATAGTTTTAATTATAATTAAAACTACTATTAGTTAACAGATTATTAGGAAACCCTAAAATATTACATAATTTTACAAGAACAATATGCTTCTGAATGAATGCTGCTTGTAGAGGAATGGTGTGCTCTAATCACTAGGACTATTTTTTTATCTCATTATGTATTTATCATTTTGAATCTAATGAATTAGTGCTAGTTGGTAGTTTATATTCACACACTTCAACTTAGAAATGTTAAGTTACAACAATTATTTAAAAGTGCAACACACAATTTTGTTGCACATTCTTCTAGGAAAAGCTCAAATTAGTAGATTTAAAAAAAATAAGTATGACTTCATGTGCTTAAATTTAAGTTTAAAAATTTTCTATTTTATTCTACTCTGCAATTGTCAATGATAGGTCTACCTATAGACAGTGGGAAATCATAACATCCTTTTTTGATATCAAATGATATGATTCATATGACTATGTACCTCACTATTGGGTTATATTATGGTACTAGGCAGATGCAGCAGGGTGAATGGATTGTTAGTACTCCAATTGCAATAATATCCCATCGATATCCTTATGGATCTCCCTGAAAACCATGGTGGTTAACCCCTACTGAATTCACAACAATGTTTAATTGGCTCGAGTTCACATTCATACAATCATTAATCAATCATAAAAAAAGGGGAAGTAGTGAAAAGAAGAAGAGAAAAAGAAAAGAAAATTTCTTGAATATGAACACACTATAATACAGTATATTGTTTAATATCTAATGACTAAATTTCTCATTTTACAATTGTAGAAGATAATATGTGTAGTAATAATTGAATGATTTCATAATCATATAAAATATATAAGTACAAACATTTTCTTATTTACTTATGGTTTTTTATTACACTTCAGAACATATTAATTGTGACTAATAGTACTGTAATTATTGAATAACTTTTGAGGAGTGTTTAAAGTTTATATAACTATTTGTTTTAGTGCTTAGAATAGGGGGGGAGTGTTTGTTAGTAATAAGGATCATTGGCTCAATTTTAGTAATATTGTATATTACTAAAATTGAAGTCAGGTCAAGCTTCACATTGTTCCATCTGGTAACTATAGTGGTGAAATTCTTGATGTAAATGTTACAATGGGCTCAGTGCCCAGCCAGTATGTACCGTTAGCACACTGGGGTGCATCATTCCATTATCATCCATTTAAATAAATACTTAGAATTAATTTAGCTGCTACATTCACATTTTCTGAAGAACTATTGAATATTTTCTTCTAATAATTGAATCCTTTTCTTCTTTTCATTCAACAATTCCACAAACTTTCCATACAAAGTTTCTTCTAAGGATGATTTCAAATTGACAAAATCATTAAGTTCCTGTTTACATTTATCCAAGTCCTTAGTGATGTTCTCTATATTTTTGTTTTGTTCCATAATTAAAAATTTCATGTTTCTAATTTTTTCAACAAGACAATCTAACAATGAGTCCTTAGTTTCTGTCACTTCATCACGGTACATTGGTAAAGAGCCATCAATCCTAACAGCATCTTCAAATCTTTTTTTCCAACGAAAAGTTGCTATATTCTCATTAGGTTTAATTATAAAGTCATAGCTGTAGGACTTATCGAATCCCTCGAGAGCTTGCCTAAGATTTCTTTCGTATTCTACTTTATCGACATCTATATCATTCCGACAAATTTCTGCTGACGCTTTAGAGAATGTTCCAGACCAACTATTTTTCCTTTCATCAAAAATTTTCATGTGAAATAGGTCTGTTTCATTATTTTCCGTCCATTGTGTCTTTACATATAGAAATTGTGAAGTTATTTTAATTTTTGATATTAATGTATTAGAATCAATCAAGTCCATTATTTATTATTAAGTAACTGGGGGTGAGGACTATTCTAGTCCATAAACTGGCAGTGAACGTATAAGCTCCTGCGTTGTGTCTCCATATGAACTTTAGTTAATTATTATCCTATACTGATATATATTATAACTATATACTGATATATATTATAACAAAATGTAGAGTATATTGTATTTAACTCTATTTATGATCTAATTTAAAATAAAATACAATTTAAATATATTTTATAATTAATACTATCACAGACTACTAACAAACAACAGCAAAGAATATATGATACTACTACTGAAGGCGACACTCATACTGACATACGCCACAGACAGATAACTACCAGTAGTCAGGTTGCAAACCTTAAAAAATTGTGCCATTCATTCATATTGTTAAGCAGAGATATTTTAACTTTCATAATTATAGAAAACATTACTCAAATTTGGAGTATAGTACGATAATATACTTAAATTCTGAAGTAAAATATTGTCCTTTAAGGACTAGCGCACTATGTATTCGTATAAATAATAATAATCAGAGAATTCGAATGATAACCTTAACACTCGCGATAGTTTACCAATATTATTTAGTTACAAAATTCACAAAGAATTTAAATTTATACACCATTTTAAATCCATTTTAGATATTATGTATATGTATTATTATGATGGTGTTATATGTATTAGTAAGCACAGCTATAAGTGTTCACGAAACTTTAAAGATGGACAACAAAATAATACTTGAAGAAATTGTTAAGAGGACTATTACAAAATGATGCCGCTCAACTTTAGGTTTAATCGTATGGATTTACGCACACACACAGTAGTACACGCACACAGACGCAAATAACCGTGTAGCGCAATCGGTGTGGATTTAGTATGAACCATTTTGATCCTTGTAATATTTTAATTAATAATGTGATATGTTTTTACTTAACTGAGTAACATAAACTATTTATTGGATTTTTTTAAATAACGTGATTTATATTAATTATCAAAGTGCTAATAATTACCATATTTTTTTATTATATTATTCCTAGAGGGCTGAAGTCAGGATGCTGGCCGATTGTATAACTAAAAGCCAAAACCTTAAGTAATATGAGTAACAAATAATTGGGATAAGGACAGGAAGATGAAATTACTATAACATAAATGTACTAATTAATTCTTATTATATATTAATTAAATTTATTTATTAATAAATACAAGATAATTTATTATAAGAGTCGGATGCATTATTGCCATATTCTCTTGTTCTAAATATTAAACTTAGGCAAATAATTATTTTATTTATATATAATAGTTGTGTTTTCATGCCTTTGTTTCGATTTAAAGTTCCCATCCTTATATGTATATTAGGTGTGTCCGCGACGTGGTATAATGAAATTTACCAAATAAAGGAAATATATTTAGATTATAACCCAAAAAAGTTTCATTGTTTCACTTAAACAATGACGATACTTTTATACAACCTGTCATCTCCGCTTTCAATCTCTTACAACCCTTTTTCGCACTATAAAGTAGTCTATGACCTTTCTCAGGGTATACTATCTGTGTATATGTATATCTATCTATATAGACTATCTGTGTATATATATGGCAGTGAATTTACAGGGTACAGGGGAATAACACCTCAGGAATAAAACCTCACATTCTCAGGAATGGCAATGCATGGGGGATCGTCAGCTTGTTTGCCATTCTAAGTTGTATAAAAAAAGCTTCAACTGCTATCATTGCTGTTCCTGCATCATTGACGTCGCCGCAAGATTGGCTGATATTGCAGCTTCTCGTTCTTGGTTGGCCGATTCTTGATTCTTGATAAATAATTACGTGTTAATATCAAAACATTTTATAGATTATTACAAGACGCCTCATTACTTATATGCAATGAAATCACCATGAGCTATAGAGACTTTGGACAGAACCTTAAAAGACCTTAGAAACACCTCTGCTCTCATTGGCGGGATTACTTTTATACTTTTGCTGGAGATTTCTGAAAGACTCTCTGTGTCATTAAGTACGTCTCCCTTATGGACTTTAATTGAAAGTTTAAAATTACTGACAAATATGAGAGCCCATTTTTATGGAAGCACAGATAGTGATTTCCTACACTAACTGCTCAAACTTAAGGAAGGAATTCTCAAAAGCACGATCCAATCATGAAATTTAAGCCCGCCGAACATGTGCAATGGCGTCCCATTGGATATGTTGCTTACTAAAGAATTGAAAGACAATTTAATTGTAGACCATTATAACCGGTACGTTAGCTGGGCAACCAGCTCATATACCAAGAATACCGATGATTCCAAATAATCTGCCAATACAATTTTAAAGTTAAAATGTCTTCTACACATGTAATAGATCTATGTATGTTTTGATCTTAAAAAACTACGCAGATTTTGATTCGTTATTATTTAATAGACAGAATAGATAGACTCAAGAGGAAGGTTTATATATAACGTCCCAATACTGTACACGGATCTTTAAACGCGCGATAATCTATATATCCCATGTTCACGCGGGCGAAGCCACCAGCTGTAAGCTAGTCTCTAAATAAAAACATTTATAATGTTGTTGACTTATCACCCAAAGACACATAATTATTAGACTATTTGACATAACTGTACAGTAATGAAAGTCCAACGAGTATAATAACACAATGGTTGCAATTTAGAAATATCTGTATTGTGTAAAATAAAATAAAGTAAATTGGATAAAATATCTGTAAACATTAAGGAATATAATTTATATATAATTTGGTAATTTATTTACAATCCACATTACATACTAGATGATATAACACAAGACAAATGTACGTAAAAATAATAATGGTATTTTTATAAACAATAACCCTATTTTAATTTAGAAAAAACTACAAAATAAACATAAAGTAAAATTCGTTTACATTTTCTTACATTTTTCTCTCAGATAAGCAGTTTTTTTTAAAAATACTAAAATGGTTTTTTTTATTTTTAACAATTAATTGCCATTAGGTGACGAAATACCATGCTCTTGTGCTTTTCATAGTGCAGCAGGGTAGGTAGGTTTTATCTGTAGCATAACTGTACTTTTGTCTTGGCATGCTAAAATAAATATTATATATATATTAAACAACAACTTTAAATTAATATTCGTAGAAATATAAGTATGTATTAGCAAAATTAATTAAATATTACTTAAATTATCAAAATTGTTTAGTCGCACTATAGTAATGTTCACTGACAAATGTTTACGAATGTCTTATCGTAGCGGTGTCGTAAAAAATAGCATAGGTCCTACCTCGACGAGCGCTAGCGCAGCACTGAGAATTTACTTTTGGCGCAACAGAATTTATACAACTTTAAATTATTATTATTGTTTATTTTTTTCTTAGAAACTTATATATTTTTTTTATATTTCTAATTTACAAGTATATTAACTTTATTATTATGTTTTTTTTATGCAAAAATTTCGTTGTATTTATGAGAAAATTAGAAATGATTATGGCAAAGTTTTGTTGAAATTTCGGGTTTAATTATGATCAATTTTTTAGATATTTAAGTTGAAAATAAAAAAAAGGACGATGCTGTCTGAATTTATAAAGTAATTATCAAGTTTTAGTAAAGATATCATATCAATTTATGTTTGTTTATTAATGAACGACGACCCCAAACTTCTGTCTCTTAGCGTTTTTGAATAAATTATTTTAGAAATTAGGAAGACTAATAAAGAGAAAATTAACATTTCAAAGATGTAGTTTTTAAGATAAGATATCTATCTATATAATTCAGGAATCAAAATGTATATCCGACTCTTAATTTCTTAGAACCAGAACCCCAAAGACCCCGCTTTTACGCCAAAAAATGTGAAAGGCCTCTTAAGAAATAATAGGTTCTAAATATGTAAATATGGCATTATGGATACAGGAGAATACTACGGCTCTCCTATTTAAATATTGGGTCGCTACTGAGACCCCAGATAAAAACAAGCTAAAGTTGATTGTAAATGTAACAAAGTAATCATTATTATCATAACAATAAAGTCCATATTTATTTTTACACAAAATATTTATCTTTTTTGAGCAAATCGAAGTTATTAAAATTCGTGCCCTCTATATTCGACGATTTTTGTACATAAAAGATTCAGAAAATTAAATTCAAGTTTAAATGTTCAAAATTATTTTTATATTCGATGCTTATGCTTTTAAACTTGCACTTCATACTACTCAATTTAATATGACTACACATCGATTAAATTTGGTTTATTGTGTAGAGGAGACGAGTTCAATTACATAGGTAGGAAACCTTCTATGACTACAGAGTTTTCTACTCTCCTTCTCCAATAGAAAAATCCACTTCTCAGTTCATAACGATAATCATTCCTTTCTTGTGATAAATATTGTTTGATACTAGTGTAATAGTCGTAAGGAAGCTAACTACGAGCTCTTTATAGCAGGCCTTAAACAGAACTGCCCTGCTAAGGGTACTATGAGCTCCTTATAGCAGGCCTGCTACAGGATTGTTTCTTATTCGGTCATAATAGCCTTCCAGACATATGTAAATTTAGGACTTTTCCATCTAACCCACAGAATAATAGAAAAAATATTTATATGTCCATATGGAATAATTAAAACTCGATAATTAATAAATTTTCGATTTTGTTGTCAGAGACTTGACTGTCTATGTGAATAGTTTTCCGTTATGGTAGGGTAAGAGGAATTCATATCAATTCCGTTCTCATCCAATCTTTACGCACAATCAGTGTTGCTAGAATAATTATATGAAAAAGCCAAATTATGTATGTGATTTTCTAAACTTGTTTGTCTATATAAGTTAAGTCGTCTGTGCCACAGAACACCAATATCCTAACGGAAAGAATGTCAACTCCATACAAAAAAAATGGCATAAAAATTAACGATAGTGCTGACCTCTCACGGTGTCCCCCAGGCAACATTCATAGATCATGGCCTAGCGGGAAAACTCAAACGTCAATAAGAAAATAAAGGAGCCTACTGTATTACAGATATAAATTCAAGCCGTTTATGACTTGAGTTTATATCTGTAATATGAATAACAAAAAGCACGATTAGAATAAAGTGTATATTTATTGTTAGATTTTCATTTAAACATAAAATACATCAGTAGTGTGAACAGGTGTACAGAGACATTATGTAATAGGTAACAAATAAATTTTGATTTTTAAATGATTGTAAGGAGCACAATTACACAAATTAAATTATATTATCAAAAGTGTATTATAACAATTAAGAGATATTGTCGGAAGAAACGTCGAATTATATAATTTTTACAAATGTTGTAAAATATTTATTTTTTTCTTAAGAGCATTCATCGACGTTTCTTCCGAAAAAGATCTATTTCTTATTATACAATATCTCTTAATTATTATTAGGATCACACTTTTGATAATATAATTTAAATTTGTGTTTTTGTGCTCCATACATTCATTTAAAAAATCAAAATTTATTTTTTCCTTTATTACAGTTATTATATTTTTCATTAATCCTTTTTTATGTGCATTTATTTTTAAATAAGTATTCACTATCGTTGCACAGTTTTCCACACACATTACAAAGTTTTTATTTGCATAATTTAATACTTGCTTTAAATCATTGTATTCTTTAAATGTATTAAAAGTGTGCATTATTGACTGCTCTGTGGTGGTAAAAATTAATTTACAAGCATTGCACTCATGTTTGAATTTTTTAATAATAAACCCACACACATAAGTGCAAGCTTGTATTTCGCCACTACATTCTTCTAAAATGTTTTCATCAATATCATTAAACGCCGATTGGTTAGAAGATATTGGATCAGCCGCAGTGTCGGCAATCTGTTGAGTGTTTCGCACACAAGGCTTCAAAAAAGATTTAAAATTATTAATTATGGTCTCGTTTTGGTCCATTTCACAGTTACCTCCACCCATCTGGGAAAGATTACTTAAAACAGCAGTTTTTAAGCCTGCTTTAAATTGGCCACTAGTTGGATTGTGATTACTACCACAATTTCCTCTAATACATCCAAATAAATTTTCAAGTGGATCTTGTTGTAATCTTCTAGTGGCCAAACTTTTTATAGTATTGTGTTTCTGTCGTAATACATTCCATAACCTTTCAACTCCATTAA
Source organism: Achroia grisella (assembly GCF_030625045.1). Taxonomy (NCBI): domain Eukaryota; kingdom Metazoa; phylum Arthropoda; class Insecta; order Lepidoptera; family Pyralidae; genus Achroia; species Achroia grisella. Next base: position 1,878,917 of record NW_026713028.1, on the reverse strand, counting down.
GAGTCCACACCCAACCTTCCTGTGAAGGTGGTTTTCGTGAAGACCCAATAAATGATATGTTTTTAAAAAATAATTTCATTTCATTAATGAAGGTAATGTGTGTCGTAGAACATTTCATATTTGTTGCTAAAGGCTTTCCTCTCCGCAAATCTGCCGTGTCGCTATTTAATGTATCGAAGAGCTTGTCCATTTTTGCGATTACGTTAGCCGTCACGACAGCTTCTGAAGTCAATCCTATAATATGTGACAGAAAAATATCAATTTAATGTTTGACATTTACATAGTATAAAGTAGAATCAAGGTTTATTTTCTGTCCAGATGAAAGAGAATAAGGAAAATAAAGTACTATCTTTGGTGAAGCAACACCAAGTAAAGACAATATTTTGTTATTTTTTTCATATATTATTTTGCATTGTGTTTTTGAAGGCCTCTGTGGTCTAGTAGATTAGCACTTCGCCTTGCTTTTGATTGTCACAAACATAATACAAATCAGTATGACCTACGAGTATGTCTAGTACCCATAAAACAAACAACATGGCTCTGTGTGAATTCTCCTGGGGTTATTGTTATTATTATATCGGGTAAATTTGACAAAGCAGAAAAAAAACTAATGTCAATTAACCTAACGGTTTACTTTATGGTAAATGGTAATTGTCATGTATATATGACATCTATCATAGCACTCATGCTTTTCCATTCCAGAAAACTAAGATGCCTCTTATTCTGCAATTTCAGTGCCAAGTGAAGACATCTTACAAAACAAGTTGCATGGCAGCTCAAATAGGTGAGGCGGATATACTCGTGCAGACGCAGGCAATATTAAGTCCATTTTTAAATGATAATTTTTAATTCAGAAATTAAACAGAAGTATCAACAATTAAACAAAATTACCTTGAGATATTTTGGCATACATTCCTGCCGCTACTGTATGACTTAAAATTTGTACTGCCAATTTTACTTGCATTTTTTGTTTTGCATTTGGATTCAAGTGTTCTTTTTTAATACAGGGCGCGAACACAAAATTAGTATTAGAGTTGTCTAGTTCATAAAACTGGACAATATGACTCCACTTTGCTATACCTGAAAAAATATTAGTAAATTATGATTAAAACAGTTTAAAATAAACTACCTTGGTATATTAATCTTAAACATGCATGTACATAGAAATTGAAATTGTTTTAAGTTAATTAGAAAATTTAATTCATAATAATTAACATATAATAAATTATAGTCAAGCCATATACCTGTTCCCTGTTCTCCTTGATCGGATGTTATATCTGTGTTACATTTAATATCATACTTCAAAAATAAATTTCTGAAGCACTTAATTAAATGAGGGGTATCAAATAGTGCAACAATTTCCTTGTCATTTAATTTAAAACAAGGGCAATTTGCAGTAGCCCCCAAGATTGATAGGGCTTTTCTGTTTACGCCATCCATATCACACACAGTAGCAGAGATATTAATATTATGTTCTTGACATTGTCCAATAACCTGAAAACAAAACATTACTATTTTAGAAACCTATGCAAAAGATACTATATAATACATTTTTTTAAGTGAACTGATTTCTGCATGTTGGTAATAATTCTTAGGTCTTATACATTTGTCCATTACATATAAAAAAATGCAAAGTATAAAAATGTGGACTGATGATTTTACAGCAGATGCAACTAAAATTGAAAAAATGAAAATTGCACAAGTTTTTATTTTAAAAAATTCAATATTTATCGATTTTTATATTATTATCATATAACACTAATTTTTATTAAATTGTGGTTAACTAAAGTAAAATAGTAAATATTGGGTTTACCTCTTTTATTAAAACTGTTAATCTATCAGCACTAACTGTGGAGCTAGATAAATAATAGGCAATTGGTTGTTTAATTTTTCTTCTAATGCCTGCAATCATGAATACTAATGCATGTGTAGCTAGTTCTGAGGATCTGCCTTGCACCCCATGGTCTTGAAAGCCTTCAATTTCATCATGTTTAACATAGTAATAAAGATGCTTTTTTATTGACATTTCATCAAACATGAGAACAAACTCATTCACTTCAGGTTCTTGTTTAGAAATGTATTTGTTAATAATTTCAAATAATTGTTGGTTTATGCCAACATTCATTGAACATTTACTTAATAAAACTTTTAAAGTAGTAGGTGCAGGAAGACAAAACATTCTTCTTAATAGTCTATAGCAGGTCGGGGACCTCTTATATAGTCTGAGGGCTATAATTTTGTCTTCAGTAGTCCACCAGCGACCCTTGGCATGTTTTTTAAAATTTTTCAGTTGCGCATGCAACATCAATGAAAACGTGGGACTTATTTTATTTGCCAGTTTCCTAATTCCTTCATCAGAATTTAATTTTTGTAAATATTTATTATTATTCATACATTTTATTTTTTTTTTTAATTGGCAGATTTTTCTCATATATTGTTTGCATTTCATATATGCTCTGTCTTCATTTTTTCTAACTCCACCTGTACTGGCATTTGATGTACCAGGTAAGACTAATGGTCCTTGTATGTTTGAAGGTCCTGGTACATTTGAGGATTCAGTAAAGATTTCTCTGCTCATGCAAGTATTTGTTATATCAGATGGACCTGCTCTCGTATCCATATTGACTGACAAAAATGGCAAGGTCACCAGCTGCAAACAAATACAAGTATTTTTTTAGGAATTATATAATATATACTATACATATAACAGAGCTGTTCACGGACTATTATGCCATAATTGTCTATAATAGACCCATAGGCCATTATATATATACTATAAAATTTAAGTTTGTTAAGGATAATAATGTTTTTGAAGAAAAACTTAATATTCATAGTGCTGACAATATTACCCGATTGCAATATATAAGAATGAGTACATAGCAGTTTCTATATTGATTATTGCATTCCTTACTTGTTATTGTGTGATTATTTATATAAAAAAATCTATTCAAAAGAGCAACATGCAAGTTTCTCTCTCATTCTTCTTGTGATGAATCTGCATTCCAAAAGAGTGGTAGAATAAAAACTATGAGTATTCAGAAGTGCTTGTATTGAGTTTATATGAATAAGGATTAGTTCTATTTCTATAATTAAAAAATAAACATAGGAAAATCCAAATTAACAATTGTGCAACAAATAATAATAAGTTTTATAGTTTTACCAACCTCTACATCTGGAGAAGCAAAACGTCTCAATTTCTTTGATGCAAAATCCACAAAAGCAGATTCTTTAAAATGCCGATGACATAGCATTCTATGTTCTGAATAAAGTTTTGACTGGAAGCTGACTGAAGACCATTGTTTATCTGGACAGCAATATTTAGCCCATAATTCGCAACTGTAATACAAATATGAATCAATTTAGAATAATATGTCTTCACAATCATGGTAGTCAATTAAAACATATTATTTAAACAAACATAATATATTATTACAAATAATAATATTCAATAGCACCTTAGTATACTCTAGTCTTAGTCATTAGGCCTAATTTGTTTTTGAAACTTGATAATATTTTGATTTATTTGGTACATTATCTCTACAATAGGAAGTCGCTTCTTCTATCTGTTCGCTTATATTTTAATGCAGTTTTTAACAATAGATAGTCATTCAAAAGGAAGGCTTCTATATATAATACATGTATATATATCCATGCGATGCCGGTGCGGGAACTAGTGGGCAATAAATATCTAAGATAAGATTTTATTACAATACAGTATTAGCATTTAAATATGCATGTTAATGTTTTTGAGGAGAAATAAATAAAATTATTAATTAACATTTAAAAGGCACTTACCGAGTAACATTTGTAGAGCCAGGTTTTGGAAACCTAAATAATACTGTTTCAGGATTATCGGCAGGCGATGAACCACACTTAAGGCACTTCCTCTTGTTCTCCTTCATTGTAAAACAACGGTCCAACCAATTACAACAACTAACTTGATAATTTAAACGAAATAACAAGAAAGTCACGAATTATAGTTTATTACCAGGATAAACACAAACTAAATACATGTATCTAACAATTACGGAGGAATCTATAAAGACTCAACTCAACGTAAGGGTAGAACTGTAAAAGATGGTGAAATATCCAGTAATAAAACAAAAGATGAAAAGTTCAAAAAGAAATTCAAAAAATTATGACGACGTAAGATGGCGGGCATAAACTTTCTGAGTTGCCAGCAGTCAGCAAAAAAATAACTAAAATGAATATAAAAGTAGTAACTTTTTACATTCTATGTATATCTCATAGATATTAAATAAATCTGTAATTATAATAATAGAAATTCCAAAAATGAAAGATTATTGGTTTAATCATATTTTATAATTATAATTTTCATTGGTTTACGTGTTTTACATAAATTATTTAGTTATAATTTTTAGCCTATTTTTTCAGTATACCGCCCTTAATATACATTTGTTTTATTTTTGATGGACTAGGAGAAAAGCTCTGGTATAATTTCTAAATGATAATTAATTATACCGTTATGATATTCTTAAAATGTTACTAAGTTGCCTTTTGAAATAATATCATAACTGGATAATAAAATCTCTAATAATGGCAACATAAGTCTGCCCCCCTTAGGTATTCTTTACGCCCCATACAAAGACGACAGGGCCTGGTCTGTGCTCTCCTGTTGTGCTGTGCCAATTTTCTTTTTACCTGAATGTTTATGTTTACCATGTGTTATCCATTTTAAAATTATTGCTGTATATATTAATAAAATATGAGCGGGAATGAAGATAGTGATGAAAATTTGACTCCAGATGAAACAGGGGACCATGAAAGAGTTAGTACTCAGATGTACCTATACCTATTTTCATGTTTTTTTTATTTGTTTTTATATTGTATTATCCAAATTAAGAAAAATTAACACTTACCTTGATTTTATATACTTAGACATCTATCAGAGCCGAATTATCTACACTTACGTTTGAAGAACTGCAGAAGTTGAAAGAGAAAATCGGCGCTAAAGTTTATAAGGAAGCTCTGTTTGGAAAAAATGACGAAAGTAATCATAAGGAACTTAAACATTTCAAGAGAGAGAATAAAAATAGACCAAGGGAGATGAGTTCGAAGAAACCCGTCCCTATGTTTCTGGATGCACCTAAAATTAAGAAGAGAGAAATGCGTGACCCTCGGTATGCTACTTTATATTTATCAATGGATAATAATGGAAAGGAAGGATGATCATGAAATTAGGCCAGTTAGTACATTGTGATGAATTCAGCATGAATTAGCCGCAACATTTTCCAGATGGACTGAACATGGTAAATTGTTAGCAATGAGGATACTATTCCCCGTTACTAACAACCCCTTTCGGTATGTTACTATACTCAGTCTTACCCAATTTAACCAGCAGTAAAATAGATTCTTTGTAAACCAGTTTGTGGCCAGTGAGAGTTCATGGTATGATTGCGTAATATCTTAGTCGTATGGAATGACAATCCATGAAGAGGCAGTTCTTCTGGTGCCATGATGACCTTATTTCTGTTGCATACATGATGTATATATATGACAGATGCCACCAAGTAGGCCAACAGTTTGTTTGTCATTCCATATACTAAAATATTATAAATGTGTGTAACTTTGGGAGGTTTAAGGGTTGTCACAAAATTTGCCATTCACAAGATGGATACAGTTTAGTCTTGTATTAGGTGTTTATGTATGATAGATATAAATATTTAAGCCACTGAAATTGTACCATAATATTTACTTCTAAACAACAACAACATTACATTATGATTGTTTGTCCCAAACAGTGTAATCAGCCTACTGCCGTCTCCTAGAATGATTTTTGGTTTTATATCGGTGTTTGCTTCATTGGAAAATATGTCAGAAATATAATATGACACAAAACAATGAACATTTTTATTCTCATGTGTTTTAGTGAGATTTAAACTCATGACCACTTGTATATAATCCTGGAAGTGGATTGGAACTCACAACCAAGTGATACTCATATATATAGCATTACTTATATATTGATAATTATTGGAGCAATAATCTGTACTTGCAACTGAGTGATTTCAGATTGAAGGTGGATCAAACTTAATATCATGATTTGCAACCATATATTGTTATAATTAACAACAGGAAGCTCATGTGTTAGGCTGTACCAATTTTTATATCATAATCATATTACAACTTGTTGTACTTCTTTTTCACAGATTTGATCCACTCTGTGGTGAGTTTGATAAAAAAGAATTCAAACAAAACTACAATTTCATATCTGACATTCGAATTAAAGATATAAAGAAAATTAGAGAGGAACTTAAACAAACTACAGATCCAAACCAGGAGCAAAAATTACGCAGATTACTGCAGAGGCTTAATGATCAGCATAAAGATAGTAAGAAAAACAAGAAGGAAGATAATATTACAGCCAAAAAGGATAAAGTTCAGATTGGACATGAGTTAAGGAACGGCCGACAACCTGTCTATAAGAATAAGTGTAAGTATACTATTTAAAATTATCTGCTCCACACAGGCAGAAGGATGAGTACAGGATAGTGTATAGTTCTCTTCATTTAGAATTTGTTCACTTCCGAAATTATGAGTTTTTTTTTCAAATCAATGCCCCCAGACAGTGCCATCTAGATTCAAAATGTTACTCTTTATTTAGTAGCCAAATGGTATAAATACTTAATTACGTTTTTTTATTATGACTGATATTAATATTACTGATATAGAAAATCATATTCTCAATACAAACGTTATTATCATGCGTATAAAGAATAATGTATTACACTGCCAACACCCTTGAATATGATTCAATAAATTACAGTATAATACAATAATTTAAATAATATGGCAAAATTTTAATTTTTGGTCATTGAAATTTTTAATGACTACTCAATATTCATGAAATGTTATTAGAATCTATATTAAATAGTCTATCCAAAAAAGTGATTATCCACTTATTTTAAATATTACATAAAAATATGTTTATTGCAGCTGAAAAGCGAGTAGAAGCATTGGTACAACAATATGAAGAGCTAAAGAAAGAAGGCAGTGGAAGGATCCAGAGGCATCTCAAACGCAGACAACAAAAGCTGAAAAAACGCTCACATAAAGTGCCAACTGGTGTTAGTGTACAATAAACTATTACATTTTTATCACCAAACTTTGACTGCCGTTTTTTTTTGTAGGTAACACTTTTCGGGAGACTAGAGCGACACAAAAAATAAATAATCAAACTGCAATAAATATTTGGAAACAGTTCTACTGCTTTAATCCATTAATCGGTAGATAGAATATGTGTAATTATTATTAAAAATAAAAATTCATCTGATAACATTTAAATATATGTATTCATATTTGCATGGAGCCGAGAGACCTGTACCGACCTACCGTGGCACTACGTTCGCCAGTGGTCCTATTCATATAGGTGACGGTCACCATTTACCATCTGGTGGACTATCAGCTTGTTTGCCATTCCACTTATATAAAAAAATATTCTAGGGTTTAGACAAAAGATTTGGAATAGATCTAAACTGGTCTCCAGTGGATTGCATACACACTCATGTCCTACTTTTGGAGTGATCTATGACCATAACTAAGGTATACTCATATACATACATATACATACAATAAGGTGTCTAAATAAGTGCTTCATCGCAAAAAATAGGGTACAATAAAATGCAGTAGTAGGTAATATACATAATTTTATTACCTAGTAAAACAAGAATGTTTGTTCTTACAATTCTGCCTTACAAATACAAATAATAAAAATGCAATAACATGGTTTACTTCCAACCGTTGCTATGTGATACTTGTTTTAATGAAAAAATAGACTACAAATTTAATTTTAATATTTTAACATAAAGCCGGTTAAGGGTTTAATAGCGTTGAAGATTTCTTTTACAACAAATATGAGCATAAAAACCCGCTTTACTATAATCCGCAGAATTCTTTTCAAGTAACACGCTAATGAAACTAAGATTACATTCAAGTTATTCACTCGATACCAGGCCTATTTGCCTTACTTATTAGTTCGTATTTAGTCCCAATGAGCTAAGTAAAGCGAGTTTTTAACTTGTAAGTATACGAATATAAAAATTAATAAATAACCCTGGACAATTAACACAGCCTCTATCTCTATCTCTAGTTCCAAGGTAAGCAGAGCTTCTGTTATGGGTACTAGACAACTTATATAAAGATATATGTTACTTTACATAGAAAACACCCAAACAATTATACTCATGAATACAAATATTTGCACCGTGCGAGGACTCGAACCAGCGACCATCGGCAGTAAAGCGGTGTGCTAAACCGCTAGACAACCGAGGCTGTCTGTTATGTAAGTTTTGTATAATTCTTCTACACCGGAAGAAAACGGGTGCTAGTGCAGACGGCACTACAAAACCGAGCAAGGACTTACTGAGCGGTTGAAGGCCAACACCTCCCAGATGGATACGCTTCGTTCCGAACCTGAGGGCGCCGCTAGGGGATCGTACCTCTGCTAAAGCCGTAGTAATTCGATCCCCGTTTTAATGGGATGAGGGATCATTTACCACAAAATAGAAAAATAAGAAAACATTTCTATTAACGGAATGTTCATGCATATTTTAGATAAGGTAATACAAAAATATCACAATATTAATATCTATGTATAGTCACACAAGGTTTCATATAGCACTATTATAGCCTACATACTCCTGATAGTAGACTTTAGACTGAAGTCTACATCAGTAGCTTATAAGCTCTATTTCCTTTAAAGTACCACAGACGAGCAGCAGAATAGGTACCACATTCGTACGGTAGTAGATACACAGTATAGAGCAGTGTTTCTCAACGTGGGGCCCACGCCGCACAGGGGGGCAATTCGAAAAAAGACTTAACACGAGTTTAACCCTTTTGCACCGGGGCATTTAAATGCAATTCTAGATTTTGGTGGCAAATTTAAAAAAATGACTAATTATATTATTAAATGATTGTTTTATTACAAAATTGAAATAAGATTAATATAGAAAACCTTTATTAAAATTATTTGGAACTTGAGTATTTCATTGTACCTATGTGTCGAAAATTTACTTACTTAATTTCCTAGTGATTTCTTCCTAAAACATACTATTTAAGTTTCTTAAGTGCACAATTCAGTTTTTGAATATTAATAATTAGGTATGTATTTTCATCGCCACCCTAGAATTTTAGAAAGAGTAAGATTTACTACCATAATAGGTACCACGGTAACCACGGTAGGGAAAAAAAAATTATAATGTAAATACTTGCGTTCATAAGCGGCTAAAATATCCTACATTAATAAATGATTTTTGAATTTGATATTGAATTTAATTATTAATATTAAAAAAAAATATTGGCACGTAAAAGGTTGGGAAACACTAATATATAAGAACATTTGTTTTACGCTTAACCGCTAAACAGTTTCTTCAGCTCGTCGGAAACCTGGTTTGCATATCTGTATCCGTTCAGCATTAGTCGCTGTAACGCGGGGGCTCGTTTCACAGAATCTCCATTTCTGGAAGAAATATTATATGAAGACTGGAGTCTCTCAACTTCATCATTCCTTCTCCCAACTCAACAGGTGTTTAACCCTTTGGTTAAACTAGGGGAGTTTTCGCAGATGATTTATTATACTAAATAAATTATGAAGATACTTAGGATGATCACTGATAGAATATTTCACAATTGTCAATTTTTATGGCGATATTTTTCTACCACATTATCATGTAATGTGGTAGAAAAACATTCAGAAGAATCGTAATCATGCTCTGGGTGCTGTTGCTGCCTCATGTGTTGGTCTCTTTCACGAAAAAACTACTGAACGGATTTTGACGAATCTTTATAGTAATATAGTTTATACGTTAAAATAACTCAGGCTATAATTTAAAAAAATGTAAACTGGGCGAAATAAACGACTAAATGTGAATTAAGTGTGATGAAAACAAGATGCGCGGGTCAGCTGCATATGTATGTTTAATCAGATTCAAAGTATCTTGTCGTTTACTTAGTTATAATACTTTTGATATTGCACCGCTCACATGAATATCTCCTAATGGTTGACTCTAAGATGTTAAGTCTACCATATGCACCTTTATTTGTGCATTAAAGTTTAAATAAATAAGAATGAATAGAAAATAATTTATTCAAATAAACTTAATTTAAGCACTTTTGAATAGTCAACAATTTTTTTTAATCTACTGCTTATTCGGAAAGCTGTTGTGAAAAAAAAAACTTGGGTGTTGCTCTTTTAAACAATCCTTGTAAGACGAAACGTGTGAATACAAACTACTAACCAGCACTAATTCATTTAGGCTCAAATATAAAAACACATTAAGATTAAATCAGTCGTAGTGATAAGTGACAAGAGCAGACCAGTCCCTACAAGCAGCACTCGTTCACGAGTATGACGGATGAGCCAGCCATCACTGCGTTCGACCAATGCTCATAAATATATATCATAGCTTTCAAAGAACTGACCGAGGTAGACTTTGTACGATATGTCTAGATTTTCGTGTAATATGATAGTAAATAAGTGAAATAGATGTATCTAGACATCTATCTCACTTTTTATAGTTACAGACAAGCTGTTTGCTTTACAACCTGTGTTGGGTTTGAAGGTTGAAATCAGGCAGTCAAATTACAGGGTATATAAGCATGACCTTAGTAGTCATATCCTTGCTATTACCACTTACCATCAGGCAGCACGTCAGCCGTTGAGGTTACCATTCCGTTTCATAAAAAAATTGTAATGGATTTATAGATAATAATCATGCCCAATTATGTGTTCACACTTTCTTAACTCAAGTATATCATGCAGTACAAACATGTGCAATAAAACAGCAAATATATTTTTGGTGCATAATTTAAACAGTGCAAAATGGAAGTCTGGATGAAGGTAGGTGGAAATGAAAGTAAAGAAAAGAAAAACTCATATTCTATTACAGATGTAATTCGTACACAGCCAGAACTTGTTTATTTGATAGAAACAAAGAAAATGATAGTAATTTTAAGTAGCTATCGTTTCACTTAAATGCTAATTAAGTACAGTTTATATTTATCATGCGTACATGTATCATCGACATTACTTGCATTACGATTTTCTTACTTTATAATTGCACTGATATTGAAAAAACATGATCTATATTGTTAACCGGGTTTTAATACGAATAATTTAATGAGAGACATCACTGTTACTTTAGCTAGCTCGTGAACACGGCTAGTGCAACTTAGTCGATACGTCGAGAGGTAAATAGCTTTATTTGTCATTAATTATTCGTGTTAAGACCTGGTTAACAATATAGGTAAATAAAGTACATTAAACACGTAAGTTTAAAAATAACTATTGAAAGTACAATAGAAAGTGAATTTTATGGAAAAGCATCCATCGTCTTGATAGATTTTAATAAAACAGTAAACAAACAGCTTTATTAGATACTGGATAATACAAATGCATTAGATAAAACGCAAGTGATTTCAAAATGCTAAAAAGATGTGGAAGTTAAGCGTGTTTCACAGATTTTGCACAAAAACCATTGCCAGAGATTTGTTATACTTCAATTTCCTTTAGAACAATTCATGGATGACATGACATACACACGTGTCTGGTCAAAGATTTTTTACAAGACCGTAGGATCCAAGAATACCTACTGGCAACGGATGGTCCATGGTTCATCGATATAGTAAATATGTAGAGTGACGAGTCCGTAGGATGTGGCCCAGTCACCGAAGCAAGGCGGTGCGTGCGGGATCACGATCTGGTACGAGAAACACAAAATATTATCAAATGGGGAATAACAAGAGAAAAGGTTATACTTAAATACATAATCGGTTGTGTGTTTTAACCTCCAAGCAACTTTTATTGTAAGCCACAGCTTATATTAGAATCGTAACATTTTGGGAAATGAGTATTCTCAGTTATTTTTTTTCACTAATGTAATAAGGCTACTGTCAGGTGTTAAGAACCTGTGGCACCGCGATCTTCGAAGGTTGTCGTAGTTGTTTGTAGTCACCAAGTTATTTCTTGAAATTCTTGTGTAGTTATGTTTATAACTGGGTCCTAACGCGTGTTTTATGCGTACATCGAACATAGAAATTTCAAATAAATGACAAGTAAATATTGTAGTATTATAGGTACGTAATGTAGGTAACAAGAACACTTCTTTACTGTTCTGTCGTGTTCGCTTAGATCTTACGCAACGGATTTTAGTCCAGGTTTTTAGAAAGAGTGATTCACGAGGAAGGTTTATATGTATAATACATGTACCAAAGCTGGGGTGGATAGCTAGTTTGATTATAAAGCCTAATAATATTTTTTATGTTTTGATTTCATTATATATATAAATTATTTTAACGACATTATTGATTATTATTAGAACTAAATATTTTTCTTTCTATCTAATTTTGTTTTAGTAATGCCCAAAAATAAGTATAATGAAGCTTATAACGTTACTTGAGCGAAGGCGTTATATTAGTTTTTCTGTTGTTTACCTCAGGCAGTTCATCGACTGTGGGTGGTTTCTCGAACCAGTTGCGGGTGGTTTGCGGGGCCAGCTCCCCGAACATCATGAACCCGGTGCCGATCAGCTCCCCCTTAGTGACGAGCGCGAACCAAGGCAAGTGGTCCTCGCATTTCATGTCCTTTGTCATGTTGTAGTAGTAGTGAGTGCCTGTAATAATTCGTATTCATTAACTATAGCTAACAATGTACATCTGAGGTTGACCTCCACGCGGTTCCCCTTGAAAACCATCATAATAAATTGCCATTTGCCCAGGTGGGCTAACTGCGAATTGCTCTTTTAAATGAACATTGTTTTAAGTAAATATAAAGTTAACAAGAGGAGGCATGCGAGAATCAACATAGAAACCGCTCATCAACATAGAACTCGCTTTGTAAATACATGCATAATATTTATAGATAGAAAATACCCAGATCGATACTAACAATCACATACTTATGAATTTAACGGTTTGCGCCGTGCGAGGAATCGAACCCGCGACCGTCTGAGATAAAGCGATGTGCTAAACCGCCAGAGTACCGAGGTCGTCTAATAAAGAGATAAATATATCTATAAATCCCTTATTATATATTTTTATTTATAGGTACATAATTTACGTTCTTACCCATGTTTGGTACGCAGTTTTGCTTCTTATACAATGTATTGCTTATGTCAGACTCTTTGGTTGGTATTCTGAGTAGACGGCCGTCCAGGCCTGTAACCCATACTCCGCCATCTTGAAGGGTGGCACCATTTGCCGCTAGTGGGCCAGCTCCGGCTTTTAGAGACTCTGAAAAAGAATTTATCTTTCATAGATATAACTTTATGATTGCGCTTGCAATAGATAGACTATGCATATTCAAAATTCAAAATTCAAAAAAATATATAAAGCATATGGTCATGATCCTAATGTTTTATCTTTTGTTATTTATACGTACCCTGTATTAGGGCCCCACTGACCAAATTCATCGGACGAGACCTTTCTTTATACAAAAAAAGATCACCGTTGTTGTTTCTTAAACTAATGACACACTTTTTATGAGATAACTGTCAGATTGTTACTGTGTTATCGGCCTCCCGAACCTGGGTAATTTGGGGGTGATATTTCCCATGATCTGTCACCGTATTGTCACGCCACAGATTATGCTTACCTTCAGACACGAAATATTGTGTTAAAGTCCAGTAGTCTCTCGATGGTTCAGATCCTGACTCGGGAGCGCGCCATTTGACGAATTTCTTCTCAGGCTTGATAGCTAAAGATTCAAAGTCGTCTACGGGCAACTGCAAAAATAAAATTTCATAAATACCGAGGTAGAGTTTCTGAAAAGTTAGACGACTTTAAGCAAAGTCTAGTACTTTTCAGATACAGAGGTACCAACGCAGATATATGGATCCTTTCGTTACCTATTTAAGCCACTAGATAAATTGATTTCTGAGCTGTGTTTCGTGTGTGTTCGTATTGAAGTTTGAGATAACGCAGTGTAACAATCTACAAATTTTGGCAAGCAGAAGTGGAAACGCCACTACACATCTTATTTGGTTGTAGTCCACTAATGCATAAACGAAACATCTCCTTTGGAACGTATACACTATATCCTGATAAAAACCATCGCTTCTAAGAATATCCTCCAATTCTTGTCCCTCACGGAACTAGGTAGCGAACATTGGAAAAGAGCGAGTACAATAGATCTATGCAGTGGCACAGGTCTTAGCATCTGACAATAGCCCAAAATGCCCAATATAAAAAATAAGGCAGTGTAATTTGAGGGTACGGAGGCATGACTTCTTAGTCCTCTGGGATGGCAATGCATAAGCTGTATCTCGGTGGTGTGATTTCTGTGGTCCAATTCATTAATCTTCATCATTTATTTAGCCTACCATGTATAGTTTTGAACACAAAATTGTATACACGGTGGACATAATGTGTGATAGTATTATCTACCGGTCAACCGTGGCGCTGAACAGAGACAATATATATGTCTCTATATTCTATAAGTCTGAAACCTATCTCCCCTCTCTTTCATACCATTCTTTGGTCCCATATGTACGTATAGGTAGATCTTTTAATCTCGATATATTTCAAAGAGTTTATTTTAGTCAAATACCTACTTCTATAAGAAATAATATGATTATGGAGTGATGCGTTGGACAGTAAATCTGTTGCATGTCTTAGTACACGTCTCTTATGGACAATTTCAAGTAAATTACATTATTAACGTACACAGGAAATCACATCATACACACGCGCGACTGTTTGTGTACCTAAAATTTGGCTTATATATATAACTAGCTGTGCCCGCGGTTTCACCCGCGTGAAATTTATAGCTATATGTTATTAAGCTATATTACTATAAAGTTTCATCAAATTTCGTTCAGTAGTTACAAACATCCATCCATACTCACAAACAATTATAATAATATTAACAAGATATATACCAATTCTTATAATACCTATATGCAAAGTTACGTTTCCTATTTTCAGATGGTCCGGTGGTGTAGTAGTTTAGCATACCCCCTTACTTCCTATGGTCGCAGATTTCATTCCTCGCTCGATGCAAACATTTGTATTCATAAGTGTGAGTGTTTTGTTGGTCTGGGTGATTACGTAAAATATGTATTTGTATTTTTATAAAAAAATAACGTACTAAAGTATTTATGTCAGTTGTCTAGTAGCAATATCACAAGCTCTGCTTAGATTGGGACTAGATGGCGCTGTGTGAATTGTTCTGGGATAATATTATTATCAGTTTTCGATATTTTTGCTCGCCAGTGTATTTCGTTTGAGTCGCAAACATACAATTCCCGTCCAGTGTCTGTTGTATGCGTTTATCTAATTTATTTCAACGAACAAGATCAATGTAGTAATGTAGGGTCGTGGACCGCTTTCCTGTTCACTACGCCATGCCAGAATCTATCATTATTTATTCTAATCTTATTTCTTACTAATATTATAAACGCGAAAGTTTGTGAGTATGGATGGATGAATATTTGTTACTCTTTCACGCAATAAATACTAAACTTTACAGTAATACAGCTTATACATCAGAATAACACATAGACTATAACTTAAAAAAACATTACATGAATTTAGATAAATATAATTGATAAATGTCAAGTACTTGTGATGCAGACGATCTTGCGCAAACGGCATTACTTTGGTCGCTGGATCGATTCCTCGCACGGCACAAACATTTGTATACATGATTGTTTGTATCGGCCTAGGTGCTTTCTATGTATATTATATATGAATTTACAAAAAAACTCTAAGTACGATATTTATATCAGTTGTCTAGTACCCATAATACAAGCTCTGCATGCCTTGGGACTAGATGACGTTGTATAAATTGTCCAAGGGTATTAATTTAGCAAAATAAATTTATACTTACAGCAAGTTGCAATCCGGCTATGAAGCCTGCTGTGTCGTACAGACCACAAACACCCCTTCCTGGGGGGCAGTACATCCTCAGCACGCTAAGAGCACCGGGTGGACGCTCAGTGCGTTTCCAACCTTCTTCTTCAGCATCCTTAATGGACCGTGGGATCTCGAAGAAATACTCCTTATCAGCGAGAGCATCGGACCAGCCGAATTTAACTGTAGGCCAAGTTAAGTATTCATTTCAATATTTTTTCGATACCTAAAGTAATTAGAGCTAATAATTAATTAGAAATAAAAAGAATTTACAAACAAAAAAATACAACCAAATTAAGAAACTCTTTTTTTTGAGGGCGGTAAAAAATATATTAATCGTCACTGCAGTTCCGATTTTTTATAATTTAATTATTAAGATAAGTTCATTTTTTGCGTTATAATTCGGGGCAATGTTACTTGTTCTATGAACTTACTGATAATGAAAATATTGATACTATTTTATAAATTGAAAAAAATTATAAAACTCATAAATATCAATCTAATAACTTATAACTGAAATTGTTTAATACCAGTATTGTTCATATAATAACTATACTAAATTTAATTTTGAGCAACACTTACCTCGAAGTCCATCATATTTAACAGCTGAAACAAAAATAAAGTCTAATTTAGTAACATCTGACTTCAGTTTATTTAAACCGATGAGTTATTTTTTTATTGGACGAATATGGACACATCTATTTGTACTAATTGTACGCTAGTAGGACACCAGTAGAGAATAGGAGAAGTAATAGAAGATAGTTAATTGTTGAATTGAATTAGTTATTAGGAGAGAGGAATTAACCATTAGGATTTCAGGGTTACCGCGCGTGCGACCTAGTAGGGTACATTTCTAGCAACAGGTCCCTAATGCCCATTACTAATAACCACTTCCCCCTAATATTGTTAAATATTTAATAGCTCCCTTCTTTGCACATGTAAGTGTTGAGTTCAGTTAGATGGGTCATTTGAAATTATCAGAGGTAGAATGTAGTCTTGAAATGTATGTACAATAAAATAAATTGAATGTACTTGGATATCTCAATCTACCCTATTTCTTCTACCAAGCAGCTTCCTTGTTAGCTGTGTTTTGATTGTAGGGTGAAGATTAGTCAGTGAAATTACAGGTTAAGAAGCAAGACATCTGTCTTCTGGAATAGCAATGCATGAGTATAAAGTATACCATAAGGTATCCCAATAAGCAGATTATCACCAGGTGAGACGTCAGCTTATTTGCTATTCCAATTGCATAAAAAAATAGAAGGTAATAAGTTATGTGTGAGGTAGCTTTACCGGTTTTTATATAAGGAAAAATAGAAGACCGGTAAAGTTTATGCCGATTCGCACACCGGGGATTCCGAAGCAATAAACATGTTTTTATTTTATTAATAGGTATGATAAGAATGACAATTATTTGTGTAAATAAAATAAGGTAATTTGTTTAGATATTATCTGTGCCCGCGACTTTGTGTGTGACTTTGACCATTATTAATAAAATATATATATGAGCTAATAAACACATCAAGTTTTGTGAGTCAATTTTGTAATAGATTAAGAACTGCTATTAATATTCTGGATTATTCGTCTAGGTTGTTATTTAAAAGTCATTAAGTGAGCGTTCCGAAGAATCATGTACAAAATCAATTAATTAAATAAGTTAGGTCGGGCCATCCCAGCAATTACCATTAATCAGTAGCATAGTAGAATTATTATGGTCGGTTTATTATTGTAGTTAATACAATATATATATATATTGAAAACCAGTCGGATGGCTACGTTGGTGTCTATCTACAACGAGCACTTTACAAATAAACAAGAGTACAAGCCGGTTTGCAAGGGGTCAGTGTAAAACATACAATGTTTTTTATTACATTTTCCTTGTTTACGTATGAGATCTTAACGTTGCGATCAGCGTCTTGTCGCAGTCCAACGCACCGCGTTAGTTTCAATCGTTTATTTATTTTTATTTATACACTTTTACTGCAGCAGATACAGAAAAATATTAATTCATATAATATATATAAATATACAATAATTCGGTCCGCTTGATGTAAAATCATCATCGCCTATATGAGTTGCACCACGGACATCGATCACGTGAGTACGTTTTGTGGTACCCTTCTTGTATATCCATTACGGAGGGCTAAGAAGACATGCCTCCGTACCCAGTAATTTTATAGCAACATCGTTCTTCAAACCAAAAGACAGCTTACAAAGCAATAAGCATGATTGATAAAGCCAAGTACGAAAAGTTTCTTGAAGTACGTGCTTTTCATATAAAGTTTATATAGCAGTAATACAATGATAACGCACGCCATCGCACGCTATCGCATTGCATCGAAATACGCTACAAATGTACTTATGTATCGAAATTCTACTTTTATATCTACAATTGGGTTCCGAACCAAAGGAATAACATAGTAGCCTTTGTTCGTCTGTTTATCACAGCATCATATTTCAGCAACTGCTCACGCTATCGTTTAAATTTGAAATAGTTTTAGACACTGTCAGTAAATCATAATGTGAATGAATGTAATGTAAAAATGTATTAAAAACATGGCTTTTACTTTCTTTACAATGGCCTATCCGTTGGTTTGGAATTACGAAATATTCCTAAATCAATACGATCGAAACTTAATTTCTTTTAGACCGCGCAGTTGCATAAATTTTTAAAACGATATCACTTTATTTTATCTATAATAGAAGTTCGCTACGAGGAAAATGTAACAATCTACAAATTTTGTTCGGCCCCTTCGTTGTACGAGACTGATTTTTATACCGCGTCGTTTCTAAGTTATGATAGACAAATTAAAATAATAGAATAAAGAAATGCTCTAAAAAGAAAATAAAGATTGCATTAAGTAATTTTGTTACATTATACAATTTTATATGAGTTACCTGCCCGTATTTGCATAGAGTCATTGTAGAGTCCTCAATTTATTTCTGACTCATTTATGTTGTTAAAAATAAATATAGCCTATATTGTAGGTACGCTACTATATTATACTTTAACTTTCTGTAGGTAATTTTTTTTATTGATCTATTCCTTGCAAATAAAATATCAAATCAACCTCTTTATGATAACTTTAGTAGAAAAAAAACTTTTGAGCTCGCAAAAAGTTACATGGAGATAGGGTTCATCCTAATTTTGTATAATTATTTCATTTGTTCATTGCACTATAGTGTATCACATGAATAAAAAAAAAACACGTATGTACGTAGATAACAATTATTTTAATATATCATGGCAGCTATGAATATATATTCATAGCTGCTATTTTGTCCGTCTGTGTCTCAGACTCACAGAGTGATGTTTTAGAAATTGCTGCTATTACGATCCTAGATTTGGAATAGGTGCAAAAACTATTGGTACAATTATAATACTACTACTTTGTATTTATAATAATTATTATTAATACAAAATTTGCTGGAAAAATTTTCAAGGGAGGAACACAAAATTCCATGTGGTTCCACCACAATAATTTAACTGACCTGACTTCAACCTCATCCTATCATTCTAAACTGGTCCTCCGCCGGTATATATTTTTAGCGCAACAATCTTATTCCATATTCATGAATATAAAAATATATGCCCTTAATACTTTAAGACCAATTGCGATATATTTTATTATTTCTCTAATTTTAAACTTATTAAAATATTGCCTAACGAGGCGGAAGGCCTTCTGAATTTTCCAAAGGGGTATTTATGTTAAAAATTAAATAAAAACGTTTATGAGAAATCATCAAAATTCTAAATAAATTAAATTAGAGCACACAAATTAAGTTTTATAGTCATATTTGGTCTAAACTTAGCAAATTCTAATATTTGAATAATAGTTTTTGTATTGTAGGTAATTGCTTTTCGACCATCGTACAAATTATCAGATAAATAATTATTGGAAATTGAATTTAAAATTGTTTTTAATACATTATAACTAGCTACCCGAGTTCACGGGTTTACTTGTATTTAACATAAAACCTTCCTCTTGAATCACTCTATCTATTGCTAAAACTGAATTAAAATCCGTTACGTAGTCTAAGATCTAACAATCCGTCGAGCGGACAGAAGATGCGACTTCATTTTATACTATGTAAAGATTCTATACAATAGAAAAGGAACAATATAACATACTGAATCTATAGCAGTGATAAAAATAATAGAGAAGTAGGTACCAATAGAGTTTCTTGCCAGTTTTTTTGGAACTAGCCAAACTGGACGGGATAGTAGAAAAAAGTCCTATATATTTTTTTGCACTCACCTGAAGCGAGGCCGGCGATGGCCAGGAGTGTTATTATCGTTTTCATTTTGGATGTGTTCGAGATCCTTCTGCGCAGATGGAGGACGCTTGTACGGTACGAGCGCAGATATGAACTGCAACATCGGGATGTCGGGAGGGCCTTTTAAACTATCCATAAGATTCCGGTCCAGTGACAGAGATTTAAACATATAATATCGAGAGATATTATACTTTGTTTACTATCCGACTTCGACAATGAAGGCCGAAATTTCAAATGTAAACACGAAAAACCTATATTCGTTAATTTACATTTCTGATTAACTATTACGGGATGGAAAAACCAATAACAGACAAAAATACAGGCGGCAGCAGACTCGCTACTTGTTTGATAATTAATTATGCATATTTAAAAAATGAATATAGTTCGATCGTTAGACATAAGTACACAATGTGAAAAAACCTGACTGTTAAAAAAATCAGTTTCTTCTCAACTTGCTTGTAATGCCATATTGATGTCAATAAAATAAATAGGTACATATTATCGGTTAAATAGAAAAATGGCAGTATTCAAAATGTACATTTTTTATAAGCTATCTACTAGAATTTAAAGTTTTTAAATAATTTTTTCTTTAAAGTTTTATATTTACACAGAAGTATTATATATCATTTTAAAAGTATTAAGATAATGATTAAGACGGCGTGGTTAATTTAATTGGCTTGACGACTAATATAAAAGTAGAAAACAATTCTAGCTTCTAATTATGAAAAATTTCATTTTTCTATTTAATCGACATCGACATCGATATATTCAAAAGCGATGTTATGATTAAAAGTAAAAAGTTCGCTTATAGTGGGTGACATCCTACTCGGTACGATTAATAAAACAATCAAGGTGACTTGACAAACAGGTTCAGTTCAAACAATTTATTACTTTAAAATAGTATGCTTTAGGGTTATTATTGTTAATTGTTATTTTCTAATATTGTTTTTATAAACTTATAAATAACTTGTAATATCTGTTTGTTTAGATCAATCCTCGGAAACTGAATAAGAACCAGTTCCTTTTAACTGATTTTGTCGAAATTTTCCGCACAACTTCAGCTCAGGCTTTCTATTATGTAATTCATAATAACTTCTTCTCTTTGTTTTTCAAATTGGTTTCTAGTAGTAATTCTATTTATGTATACTTTGTACAAAGTATTATTAGGTAGTAGGCAGTATAAGTAGTATTAGTGGGTACCTCTGTTCTAAATATTTCAGCCTCAAAGCAGCTTGCTTTGTTTGAAGGGTAAAAAGATAAGGCAATGAAATTACATGAAGTTAGAATGAAGCACAGATAACATAATATATGAAGACATGATAGTTTTGCGGGCGTCACGTGATAATAAAATGTCCATGGTAGGTACTGCTTACGTATATAGGTGATGGTAACCATTTTTCATTAGACCATAACATAATAGAACAGCATAAATTTATAGAACTATCATATAATCTCGCCTGTAATTATTAACTTTCATGTGTACATATTTATATTACAGTATATAATTTGTATCATAATACATTTGGCAACATTACAAAACTACTATTTTTCTAAACACAGTAAGCCAAGTCTTCGTAATACATATTTGTGGAGGAATAATCATACATATCCATATCAAGATAGAAATTAATAGTCTTATGATTAATATTGAGATTCATCCATGCTTTATTCCAGACATTCAGTATATATCACGATATGCTATCATTACAATTTTTATTGTACATGTACACACACATGTATTGTACATGTACAGCTTTGCCGTATATAGAATTGAATATTGATATCAAAGTCTTTTCGGTAAGTATATGTCCTACTCCTCAGTGTTGGCAGATGGCCTTATGGTGGATTACGAGAACATAATTGCATGGAAGTACGCTTAATTGAATTTTTCAGAGTATATTAAGTCCAGTACAAGAAATTAAGGAATTACAGATATGCTCATCTAATTTTAATTCCCATCTGTTCCGGTTTGAAAAGGGGAAAGAAATAAAAGAAAATAGATGGTAAAATATGAAAGTCATACACTCCCGTTCGTATAAGAGAGAGAATGTCCGGCAGCAGAAATTACAAAAACATGGGCCGCGGTTCATACGTACCCTTAGCGATGTCCTCAAATAAAAGTCGTCGTCATGAAAAACTGAAAAGGACAACGGTCAACACAGTATTAGACTACTTTGAAGTTTGAAAAAAGCAACGCAGTGAAGGTGACTGCTTTGTTGCGGAGACCTTGGTACTAAACTCAATGATGGGAAGACCAGTTAATTTAGTTAAATGACGATAGATGGCGTATATACCTTAACTGATACAACCTTTGTCGAGAGTTGTAGGAATAATATACAGCGTCATCTATTGAGAATTATGAAAATTAAAAATCATTTAACAGAATTTACGATGGCATCTGCGTGATTTTCCAGTACAATAAAATCAAGACAACAAACAAAATTATTTCTGAAAACATTACTACTTATTTCACTTATTTTAGCACAATATGGCTATGCTGTGACTTAAGATCGAACATGAGTGGAGTTCTGTTAAAAAAAAAATATTGTGTCGCGATTAAGTTGTTTTCTTTCGAACTTTGTCTTGAGGGTACACGCAGGTGTTAAATCAACAAAAATCAGAAGTACACCAATTAACCAACCAGTGTTAATTATTTTTTTATTTATTACAATCAATATATAACGTTTAAAGAGAATTGTAAGCTCTTGTAAGTGAACACCGGCTATCCAGCATTTAGGGAATCCTTGATCCTTGATTGGGAATCCCAATGGAAATTGAAATTGATTATCGGCACTAATATAAAATAAAAAAAAATAGATGCAGTTCTTTATAAGTAAATCAGTGTTTAAATTTCTTTTATATTTTAAAATTAAGCCTTGATTTATTATAATGAAATTAAAAGACGATAAGAAGTAACGGAATTAGGGAGAAATGAAAGTTACAGTACAAAGTAGCATAGTCCCTAACTAAAATCCCTAATTTTGCGCTAGTTTTGACATTAAGATAGAATGAAAGGAGAATTACGAAAGACATTTGTCGAATGATTTAAGGCATTTCGACTAAACATGAGAAATGCTGAAAATGGGCCAAAAAAATAAAAGGAACAGTGGATCAAGGTGATTCTATACAAGGTCATTCTGAACAAAAGTTCCGTTTTACTTCTTAGGTTTGGAATATTAAGAACATTGTAAAGACGTTGCATCAAAGCTATAGACACAATGTTCTGACCCTTTCTTTTTCATCAGATTTGGCGCCTCTTAAACCGGTTGTTTCACTTTCCACGCTCGAGTCCATTGACCAAAGATATAACGAAGATATCATCTGAGTGACTCACGGCGATCAGTTTTTGGGTGCTTTCTCCCACACCTGACAGAAAGGGGCACGTGTCGCGGATACGAACACTTTCCACTGGGGGAAATGAGACCAGTGTTTTGCATGGCCTTGATTCGAGAGTCGGCTGCTAGCGAGTGCTGCGCGATCGTGAATTCGTGATCGTCAGTCTTGCTCTGACGCTAAAACCTTCGACACGTTATACTCGCGGCTTCGCTTTCCCGCGAGTAAGACGCGTGTGTCAAACAGAAAGTGCTACAAGTGCGAAATCAGTGGTTTTTGTGTTTTTTTTACCGTGCGGTGGATAAAACGAGCAAATCTGGAGCGTCACAGTAGTTCAAAGAGGTCTGTTTCACTTATTATTCTCTAGATCCTTAATACCTGTGAATTCTTTGAGTTTATTGTTTTTGTTTTGTAGAGTTCGTCGGTTTTACGATTATGTGGTCGTACTACAAATGTAGACGCAGAATTGCAGTCAGAATTATTGTTCTGTTCACGCAAAAAATGTGAAAGTTGCTCGGACGTCTGTCTTGTATGTACGATCGGGTGCACTAATCACAGTGTGGTCATGCCTTGTTGGTTCAATCGCATTTTTCATTTATCTTTTTAAATCTTCTCTATTCATTAATTACGATCATTATCAAACAAATATTATCGTAGCTGTATCTAATGAAATACTATTATCTTTACCTGTTATAATTATAACATGTAGAGAGTTATAATAATATGCATTATGATAACAAGAAACTTTCGAGTTGAAATAACAATATAAAATTATGAACAAATTTTTAAAAATAGTTTTTAGTAGGGTTATTTGAAATTTCACGTATAAATTTTTATTTTTATTGTAGTTTAAATAGTATTTAAAGTTACACCACAAATTGACAGCATTCGTTATTTTTGAATATAACACTGAGATAGACGGGCGGATAAAGTAGCACCTAGTACCATAAAGATTCTGTTTTACCTATTTAGTCGTAAAATCTTTTTTGGACCCTAAAACCGGCTCCATGTGGCTGTAGGCACGGGTAATAGCGTTATAAATATATAACATGAATGTTTGTCTAACTTCGCGTAGCACTTGACGAAAGTTCGTAAAAGCATCATAAAAAGAAAGTCAGGGTGGCAGACAGATTCTGTAGAATAATACCACAGAGAATTACTTCTACGTATACACAAAGTGCTACTTTTTCAGTCACCATATTCCGACATAAACTTTTAGTAAGATGTTGTCTGGATACCTCTGTACCTATCACCTATTTCAGCCATTAAGCAGTTTGCTTCGTAATCTATAAAGACTGTAGACATTTTGACATCTTCATCGGACTGGCAATGTGTGATGGATACCACGGATATTATGATAACACGATATTATTGTTCATGTATATATGCGACGGTCTCCACATACCGTCAGATGGGTCGTCAGGAGGTTTCTATTCCAATTAAATAAAATATGTATTGCTTACTGAAAGAAATAAGAGCCCGTTCGGCGGGCAGCTGTATTTCAGAAGAGACTTAAAATTAAAAAGTAGGCTAATTAATTTACGGGTCATGATAAAAAGATATTTATCTATATGCGTAGTTTTTGACTTATGTTGAAAAATTCACCCAGTCTATCTAGTTTTCCGGATAAAGTCAGAACTAACTATTAGAAAATATATAATGTTCTTATAATATAAATTCACCGTCTACTGAACAAAGTAATAAACGACCTATGGAGATATTGAATTTTCCTATATTGTACTCAAGAGAAGTATTTGCAAGGGTGTAGAGTACCTATAGTTAAATTAAATTTTATTAAACGCTAGCTTTTACGACAATACGACGTACAGGGTACATTTTCGCAACGTTCCCTTATATGTATATATGATGAATTATTAGATATTGGTATAACCATAGATAAGAAAATATTACATACTATATAACTAATGATATTCTTTTATCTCTCGTCTGCCATGTTTAAATTTAGCTTGGCATATTTGGTTGGTAGGAGATGAACCTAGGATTAATTTCGTTTTTTGTTTCTTGCGGAGAGTTCGTGAGTGTCGTGGCCAGTGTTTGATGCGAACTTACGTAGATAAATCGGGGTAGTAACTAATTATTACTTACAAAATGAGGAATCTGGAAAACTCTAAAAATGTTGTAGGAGATAGTATCTACTCCTTAAATATAGAATTTTAAAGGATATTAATTATATCGCTGTTTACTTTCAGTCTTCGGCATTACAGAATTACTTCGTTGCTTTCTATTTAAAAGCTATAAATAAAACTCCATTTCCCTGTCCTTTCACGGCCCCTAAACGCTTTTAATTATCCCTATCTTAATTGAATACACAAAACATCTTTGTAAGCAGAATTTATGAGATCGAAATGTGAGAGGAGCACTCACACCGTGACATGACAAAGGCACTGTTGACTTTGTTTTTCAGCATTTTTCAGGCCAGCTCTGGGGAGCTAAAGGGGTGGAACAAACAATGGTGTTACAAACACAACAGCACACCTCCGCTCTTTGAGTTTGGGGTGTACTATTATTGAAACCATGCGAAATAATATTGTTCCATAAAATTTATAGTATTGGACTAAGATTTTTTGTTGTTGTGAAAATTGATAATACAGACATACAGAAACAGATCGCGTTTATAATATTAGCATTATTAGTAATATGTTTAGAGCATTTTGGGGAAGTGTTGTGTTTACTAGGACGTGGACAGTTTATATTGTCTCTAATCATATCTTCTGGGATAACAGTCGTGAAGATATATATTATTATCCAATAAACAATAAACAATTGTATTTCGTATTGTTCATGTAAAACATTTTTGTTTTGATTGTTTATGAATCGAAGTCACAAGTTCAGCTTTTTGTAGAAATAAATTCATGAAAGTTTCGTTAATTTAAAATTATATAACTACGTATTAATATTATAAATGCAAAAGCGTATATGTCTGTCTGATTGTTATAATACCGTTTTATGTCTAAACGTCTGAAATGATCTTAATAAGATTTTAAGTAAAGATACGAGTTAAGTACTACTTTAAGTACTTTACTTAATCTGTTTTCTAAAAAAACAGATTAAGTCACTGGAAACAGCTAGTAAAGTATATAAATAATAATAAGCAGGATCTTTATTACTTGTTGCAGTTTCGTACTCAAAGTTGTTATAGTCAACAGCTGTTATAGAGGAACTACGGCTGTATCTTTTAAACTGATATCGCAAAGTTTCACCTTTGATGCAACAACTTGAAGATTAAAGTTACTTTACAAGTAGATTGAGATCACAATGGTACTATGAGTTTCCGTACTGATTTATTTTATACTACCTATACTCGCGACTTCATACACGTGGATTTAACTTTATTTTTATAAAATAAAAGTAGCCTAAGTTACTCCTTATTACATCAGCTACCTGCCAAAAAAAGTCCCGTCAAAATCGGTCCAGCCATTTCCAAAATTGTAAAAATTGTTATTTTGATGTATGTATTCTATTTCAATTCATATACATGTACTAAAAAACGGTTAATTTAATGTTACGAACAGACACTCCAATATTATATTATTTTTATATGCGTTTAGTACACTTTATTAATATAGTGATCACGCCTAGTGCGATCTAGGCGAAACGTCGAGAGAGGTACATTATTCGTGTTATAACCTGTTTAACTATATTAATAGTATCTAAATGTCATGAAATTAAATTATTTATTAAATATTAGCTGTTATGCATGACTTCCAGAACACAACTTGCAAAAGGGCAAACACTGACTACGAGTTAGAGGTCCCCACGCAATTATTTATTAGTTTCTCCAACAACTATTGCAATTTAAATTATTTTGTATGTTAGTATGTTTACGTGTATTGGCGACAGTTTCATTAGATGATCAATTTATAGTCGTGTAAAGATGTTAATATAAAATATCGTGTGGTTAGAGAATAGTACGTTTCCACAGATACGTATAATACGTATATAAAAAATTGGGGAAAAATATAGAATAAGCTGCGGGTCACCGGATAGAGGTGCGACTGTTAGGATAGGTATCCTATTGTTTGTTTTTCTGAAAGCTTAAAATAGCCCATTCTTTTCACGTTTAGTGTCTACCTACCAATCTGTAACTGAGTGAGGGACATTGTGGAAAAATTACCTATTGTTTTACTTTACTTAGTGTGATTGAAATAAGATTATGTTTTATTTGTAGGTAGGTATATATCGTGGAACTTGTAAATAATTAAACATAGCTTGCCGCGCATAGAATGTGTATAATATAATGTTCCATTTGGTAAAAATATGTTAATTATTTCCGTCACAAGTACACAATAAGAGGACACTGACTCCTGAAACACAGGTATTTTATACACATAGCATATAAGTCAATAACTGTGTAAAATATTATAAACGCGACAGTTTATTAATATGGACGGATAGATGGATGGATGGATGATTGTTACTCTTACTTTCACGCAAAAACTACTGAACTAATTTTGATGAAACTTTACAGTAATATAGGTTATACATCAGAATAACATATATGCTATAAATTTCATCCTGCTGAAACCGCATACACAGCTGCAAACACTCACTAACATGAAAAGTGAGAATACGAGCTTCATGGATTCCTTATATCATGTGTATTAACTGATATTGTGATATTTGGGGGAGGGGATTGTTAGTAATGGTACTTAATAATCAAATTGCTTGCAATATACTATATCAGGTCGACATCATATTTCTAGTGATATCGTTACGCCATCGATATCCACTGGTGCTCCGGCATCTTCCACAATACTGTTACAGACAATTGAGTATAACGCTATGCCATTATCAACTTAAAAAGATATACTATATATATAATCATAATACTATACTCTTACAGAAAACGCGAGTTTCATAGCAATATCATCAACTTAAAAAAATAGTATATCGCATTATACATTTTTTTAATGATATTTAATAGAAAAAATAGATATAATTAATTATGACACTTTATTTCGATCAACATATCCCTAGAACTATGGCGGTCGAAATTGGATTCTTACTTCACTATCGTAAGAAGAAAAACCACTAAACATGAATTGTAACTTAGCTGGAATGATACAGATAATAGTAACCTTGGCCGATGTTTGGCCAACATGGCCAAATGTCGTTAAGATATAAAATTCATTACGGTCTGCCAGGTTGATAGTGGCACAGAGTTCGCGTGATTACAGCCCATCAGGGTTGGTGCATTGGCGCCTAGCGGGTTTTCGCTAACCGACTAATGGCGAAACTGTGAACTATTTAACCATAAATTGAGATTTGTAATGATATTGATGTATAGTAAATTTGGAGGTGTATAAATAATAAATAGCAATAGAAACTTCACAGTGATATAGCTTATACATCAGAATAACACATAGGCTATAAATTGCACGCGGGTGAAACCATGAGCTAGTATACATATACTAGCTCACGGTTTCATAGTATACATATATGTATATTGGATAATTCACACAGCGTCATTTAGTCCCCAGCTAAGCAGAGCTTGTGTTATGTGTACCTACAAGGTAACTGATATAAATACTTGGATATATATTTTTTGTAAATAAATACATAATGTACATAGAAAACACCCAGACCGATACAAACAATCATTTTCATGAATACATATGTTTGCACCGTGCGAGGAATCGAACCCGCGACCATCGGAAGTAAAGCGGTATGCTAAACCGTTACACCATCAAGACCATCGAAATTGAATAAGTTATAATGAGAATTATCTATAAAATACTGAATTACGTAGGTGAGTAGGTATCGGTTTTAACTTTTGGTAAAAGCTTTCATTCTCTCGTTGTTTGCTGTACAAAGTACAAATATATATTGAAAAAATAAACGAAATATCATATTAATTTTATACTAATCACAGTTTTCAAATGAAACATATAAAAATGTTTTTAAATATTTATGTTATTTAGTAATTTGTATTGGTATTGTTTAGGAATTTGTAACATAGAAATTTGTCTCATATTTTGCCCTGTTTTTAGAAGAAGTAAAACAATATTTGTTAAGTAGATAAGTTACAATTAAATTACCTTAAAAGCAATTCCTTTACCGGAAACCCAAAAAA
This sequence comes from Achroia grisella, assembly GCF_030625045.1. NCBI lineage: Eukaryota > Metazoa > Arthropoda > Insecta > Lepidoptera > Pyralidae > Achroia > Achroia grisella. Next base: position 1,849,342 of record NW_026713028.1, on the reverse strand, counting down.
GTGTTTTATATAGACTGCCCGTGCAAAGTTGAAGCTCATAATGTAAATAACTAGAAGGAACCATCATAATATAGTTTACTAAAGTTGAAAGATTTTTAAATGGATCAAATATTGTTTGTATTTTTTTTTTGTTTGGATATGTAAATCCTAAAATAAACAAAAAATCTTATCTCGTTATATATAAGTACATATGATACGGTAATCCCAAGCTAAGCATAGCTTGTGTATGGGTACTAAGCAATTTCTTTAACCCAAACATGTGTACAAATCTACTGATAACATTCATAAAACTGTGTTGCTGATGGTAGATATACTTAAATACATCCTCGTCACGATTTAACAATTTTATTATAATAATGTTTATTTGTATTGACATATTTGGGCTATTATTAGATGTTTTGGACATGTAGCACTGCGATCTGCGGATATCTATTATGCTCGCCTTTTTTATCAGAGGCTGCTACTTGCGCCCGTCAGGGACTTCAATTGTTGAGAGGACAATATTCTTAGGAGCGATGGATTTTATTTCCTCCTTGATAAAGGATATATTTTGTTCATGCATTAGTGGGCTACAACCATATAGGATGTGGCGTTTCCTTTTCAACTTGGCAAAATCTGCCAATCTTTGTTAAGCACAGGCCTATGAATATGTAAAGATATATACGACCTCGGTGGTCTAGCGGTTTAGCACAAAGCTTTACTTCCGATGGTCGCGGGTTCGATTCTGCGCACGGCACAAATATTTGTATTCAATCAATGTTTGTGTCGGTTTGGGTGTTTTCTATGTATAATATGTATGTATTTACGAAAAGAAAAAAATCTATATAATTATATCAGTACTCTAGTACCCATAACACAAGCTTTAGTTAGTTTAACTTGGATTAAGATGGCACTGTGTGAATTGTCTTGAAATTATTACTATTATTATATACAACTTTATAAGCTTCGAATCCGGAAAAGTCGTATCGTTTGGTACCCTGCGCGATCGCGTGCTTCCGGAACTTACGGCATCCGGTATATTAGTTTGAAATGTAATCGTCTATGTCGGTGCAGGGACAACTTATAAAACTTTGTTGCCACTTTGTGGTTCTACGGCAATATTGATTTCATGTTTCAGTACCTACTTCCGTCTTAGGGAAGTTGGTGAGTTTGATAAGCATTTTAATACGTTATTACAATAATTACTCGACTAGTTTTTTTTCTATACCTGCCAACAACAATTATTATATAGATCCTTATATAAAATTGTGAATAACATTTCATATCCTATCTTTTAGAGGTGGCAAATGACATATTAAAGTTTTATAAATTATCTGCTGCTGCTGCTCCCTGCCTTTATAATTATTGCAATAATCCTATAATTTTTATAATTTTGCTTCATTATTATGTTATTAGAATAGTTTTTAAATTCGTAATTTTTTTTAATACAGTTAAGTAATTTTACGTAGATATTATCTATATTATTGTTGATATCTCAAAAATAAAATAAAATGGCGGTTATATTTTGCTGTATTTTACAGTATGATAATATTTTATTTCTATGTATATTATAGAAAATACTAATACCTTTACATCTGTTGTACTTTTTGTATTACGATAAAAAACAAATTGTCTGATTCTTAGTTTATCGTAACGTAGTTATTTAACTAATACCGGAGCCAAAGATATTTAACTATATAAACTCAATTTTTTTTATATATATTGTCATGTACTTACGCATATAGCACAAGCTAGGTTTGTTCCTAGTTTCGGCAATTAAGATTTTTAGACCAAAATACAGTTATTTTATATGTTTAATCTTATTTTTGTTATAAATTCCAAAGATTGTGAGCATGGAGAGATATGTGGATGGATGGATGTTTGTTACTCTTTCATGCAAATACTACTGAACGGATTTTGATGAAACTTCACAGTAATATAGCTTATATACCAGAATAACAAATAGGTTATAATTTAAAAAAGTATTATAAAAAATTGGGGAAATATAATGATAAATGTCAAGTGAGTGCTAGCTAGTGTACAATATATTGTAACGCAATATATCTGCAGGCTGTTATCAATGTTGTATATACAACTGATTTTTACAGTGAACAAATCACGGATTGTGTTGTTTATATTTTCTCTTTTCTCAAGTTTCCCGTGCCCGCTGTATTCTCAGTCTGTGGCCGGAAGTTAAGTGAAATGCATTTGGTATTTGTAACAAAGCACTTCCGAACCTTTCAGAATAACATCCAATAGAAGCTGCTTCTTTCTTTATTTCTTTTATAATACCTGTTTACTTAGGTTTTTAATGTCTGCATTTAGCCACTATGCCTATAACAATTTTACCTATTTTAAATACGAAAATATACAAGTATATTTACTGATAAACGTATTGTTAAATCTAATCTATACATATAAATAGAATTGGAGTGTCTGTTTGTAATATTGAAATAAACATTTCTTACTACATGCATATGAATATAAATACGGTATATACCACAAACTAACCTTTTTTTACAATTTTTGTCTGTCTGTCTGTTTGTTCCGGCTAATCTCTGAAAAGGCTGGACCGATTGTGATGGGACTTTTTTGACAGGTAGCTGATGTAATAAGGAGTAACTTAGGCTACTTTTATAAAACTCTTTTATTTTTAAAAAATAAAGTTAAATTCCACGCGGACAAAGGCGCGGGTGCAGCTAGTCTCTAATATAATGAATGAATGAATAAAACTCTTTATTGTTCCTCTTACAGAAAATATAGTTACATACACAATTATGTATAAAATGATAAAAAATAATAATAATATTACAAAAAGAAGAAATATTTGTTTGTTTATCCATTTTTAACATACAAGATATTGAAAATGGATAAACTTATCCCAGATTGACAGTTATATGTTAATATATACAAAACTTATAAAGTTATGTGTATGCGAGCCAATGCGGAGCGAGCCAGTAGTTTTTTAATAACTTCGAAAGTACTTTAGTTTTAATAGTACTCTGTATTAAAATTTGAATTCAAATATATTAGATTTAAACCATTTAAGTCCTTATTGTTGAGAGATTCCTGCAAAAACATAATTAAATAGAAATCATTTCCACATTATGACTTACTGTTAAAATTAATAATATACTAGAAAGGGTATAACCTTAATTCCAGGCTATTATAATAATGTTAATTAGGGTAATTATAATATGTATTAGGGTAATTAGGGTAATTATAATGCCATATATTAAATTCAGCTGAATAGTATCGCCCTAAACAGCATACCGTACTAAACAGTTCAGAAAACATTCAACAATTATGTTCAAGGCGAAAATTAACGATACTACCTTAGAATGCCAACAAGTACCTACTGTTAATAGTAACAAGAAGTTTATTGCGCACAGAAACACATTTATTTAATAAAAGAAAACTTTACACGTATATTCTTAATGGCAGTCTTATCGCTAATGGCAAGAGTTAATAATATTAAAAAGAAAACTTATATTTTAATATTTTCATTATAATTACTTCGACAATATATGTTATAATTCTAAATGTTACCGAATAGAGACTAGTTTACATTTCTTACTGTCTGTTGATAAAGCATTGATAACAAACTAAATTAATCCGACACACAGGCGTTAGTATTACCTCTTACCACATCGGATTAATTGTACTCAGCTAAATATAGGTGTCTTGTGTGAACATTTGATATTTTCCCTAACTACCCCGTATAGGATTACAGCCATGAAGTTATTTCATTATTTCAAAATGATGAAACATAGATTTGCAACAGTTTACAGTATTCTGTCCATCTAAGCACATGTGACTTCATTAATATGAAATTCATATATGGATTTACAACTACTTTCCTTTACACTATTGGGAATAGTGAATAGGGTTGTCACCTTTATTAAACAAAAAATAGTTTTATAAAATATATAAATGTAATAATTTTGTGGAATTATGACAAAATATTGTACACATTATTTATTTTATTTTACATGTGTATTTATTTTTACTTTTTGGTATGACAAATATAACAAAGCAACGTCCTTAATTTTGTTTTGAATTTCTCAACGTAGCGCTGCGAGTATTTCAGCTTACAGTTAAATTAAACAAAAATTCATATACCATTTCTTACTTTATTATTTTTCCATATAATGTATATACAACTAACTAAACTATAGATATATTGCAGAAAAACAAAAACGTCTTCTATATTTTATATTCATGTAATTTAATTACAGTCGTTTATCATAATGTAGGTACACTCAATACTACTGCTTAATACAATACTGGATTCAATGTAAAACATAAATATTCGAAAATATAACCTGAATCTTTAACTTTAAAGTCTAATTCTATAATACATGGATAATAATTTAAAAAATTCAGGATTGTGTGTTGTACACCTAGTACAGTGGGTACCCTAATAGTGAAGTACCTCAATTATTGTTATTATTAATTTACATCAAAACTAAGCTACTTATATGTAGCCCTTTAAAGACGGCCGGATACGTAAGAGTAGATAGAGGTCAGAGTACGGTCAGGGGGCTTCAATCAATTACCTCCATTACTCGTAGTATCTAACCCAAGTAAGGATATAAAAAAATATAAATATTGGAAAATGCACTCTGAAGTTTCAAATTTAAAGTCTAATTCTATAAATTTGAATTATTTTTGGTATTAGGTGTGCGGGTGGGGACCCTAATATTGAAGTGCCTTATATGTAGCCCCTAAAGACAGACGGATACATACGAGAGGTCAGAATACGGTGATCTAACCCAAGTTAGGATATAAAAAATATAAATATTGAAAAATACACCCTTATTTTATTTATAGTCCAATTCTATAAATTTGTAATTTTCTAGTATTGTGTTAGGTGTGCCCTAATAGAGAGATATGTAGCGACGGATACATATGGGCAGATAGAGGTCAGAGTACGGTCAGGCGGCTTCAATCAATTACCTCCATATAGTATCTGACCCAAGTTAGGATTTTACTCAATATTGACGCTAAATTAGAATTTCTGCAATTAAATATCAATGTTTCGCGGATGAAGCTTGGTCGCCCAGACCCTATCTGCTCATCCGATTCCGTTACTAACACTCATCCAGTAATAGTGTGCCTACACTATACGCTGCCTAAGCACCAATGCAGGATAATAGGATACAGATGAAGTCAGTAAGTCTATTGTAGCCAATAATGGTTTCCGTATAAACGTGTGGATGTCCTCTATACATAAGAGGGTAGGGGGGAGATCGGGGATTGTTAGTAATATGGAGTAACGATCCCATTGCTAGCAATGTACCATGTCAGGATACCACCAAGGAGTCTCCCTGGAAACCATCTTTTTAAATTCCTGGTGATTTTGCCACGATGAGCCAACTGACTTGATTTGCTTATCTTATCATTTTCCACTGGTGCCAGCGAAAACCAGCAAAGGCGGGTGCACCATTCCATTATTATCCCTTAAACGAACCTAATTACATTATTGTAATTTATTTAAAGTATATCATGTGTATTCAGTTGTGTGTGTAAATTTATGTATTGTATTATCCAGAATACTATAATAGTACTATAATAACATATATACAAAATAAAGAGAAAAAAAGAACATGTATTTGTTGCCATCAATGGTTGTGAGGTGAAATATATGAAAAAATGAATAATTATTATTGTGGGTTCACTAGTTCCAATTACTAAAGGTCTCCCTCCACTAATATAGTTGTCCTTTTAATAATGTCCTGCCGAAATTGAAGCGGAACTCGAAAACTTCATTAAACTACGTAGTTACTTAGTTAGTTTCGGGGTTAATTAAACGTAATCCACGCGTAACTTGTAAACATATACGAGTATGTGACTTATCTTAGTTTTCCAGAACGTTAAACACAGTGAAAACACGTACACTAACTATATTACGTAGCCCAGACTGAATTGTCCGTCTACGAACACTCATCAACTTTATGATATTTAATATTTTTCTTTGTGCATTGTCACTTCATTGTTATATAATGCTAGTAAATATATATATTAGACAATTCAATCAGCGCCATCTAGTCCCAAGATATGCAGAACTTGTATGTAGGTACTAGACAACTGATATAAATACATAATTTTTTGGGAATATTTATATAATACACATGTATAAGTTACTGATAGAAATACAAGTTGAGATTTAATGAAGAAATTGAGATAAAGAGATTTCGTAATAAAATTATTTTATGAGCAGTATTATATATATAAATTATATAATGTGTTTGTTCAGATTAATTAGCAACATAATTAGTTGCCACGAAAGCTGGAAGCAATTAATATTTAAATGTGGCACCGCAATTTAATTTAAAAAATTTTTTGAACCTACCTCACTCGCGGTGTGTGAAATTTTATTTAATTTTACTGTGTCACAGATTAACAAGCTTGTAGCTAAACTGAACCTTTTTTAGGGTTCCGAAAGCAGCAGACAAAACATGACCATTCCAGAAAATAAAGATTTCCTTAAAGCAGAAACTGACAAACTGCACTTGATGTATAAAAATTATAATAAAAAGGTAATTACACTTGTAACTAAAACATTTTTCAAAGAATCTCATCGTTTGATATGAATAAAATCCTATAAATATCAATATAGCATTTACAGCTTATGCATTTATATTTTTTTATATTTACTGCTTAAGAATGTGAAACGAATTTTCTAAAATAGATTTGATATCGATTATAGAAAATTTTGGTGCAGTTTATTATTAATATGTAATATTCACTTATATCCGGCTCTAAGGACTAACTAAGTTGTGGACTGAATGTTTGTCTTGCTTGCCGGTGGTTCTGGTATGTAGGCTTCGTAGTAGGGCTTTTTTATAATAACTGAATTCTATTTTTTATAATTATTACACAAATTGAATAATGTTCACTATACAACTGCGGTCGGCAGAGAGAGAAAGTTACCATTATATAAAATGGTAAATACAAAAATATAAAATATTATTATTGTTGCTAACAAAGTTGATAAGCAAGCGGTATGTTATGATACTTTATATCTATAGAAATAAATAATCATATACAGACCCGGTGCGTGTGTAGGACTCACACTTTATCAGTTTTTTTTTTTATTTCATCGTTCTCTGCGGTAAACGTAGCCGGCAGCTCAGTCGTGCGCACTGTGCAAATGAAAGTCATTAGTGCGTGCGTGTTTTATGTCCCCACCGGGACTTAATCCAAACATTTAACAAAAGCAATTGTAACTTCTGTTGACCAACCCAACATCAAAGAACTATCGTTGGGACTGTTGAAAGTCTATTAGATATACAAAGCAGTAGCTTATTGAAGTACCTGTAGTAGATCTAGTACTAAGGAATACAAGATAATAATGATAATGAGACATAGGCCAAAAAGATGTCGCCACGGGTAAAGCGACAAATATTATTTTAATTAAAAAAAAAAATGATGTACCTAGTAACACTGGACTATTCACACAGAGCCGTCTACTTAGAGTTAATAAATTACAGCTTTGTATGTCTAACAAAGTAGTAGCTTAATAATGTACATAGCAACCTAACCTTACATAGCAACCAACCCAAAAAATTCACAGTACCATCTAGTTCCAAGCTTAGCAGAGCTTGTGTTAAGGACACTGAGCAACTGATGGAAATAGAGATACGTATATATACATAAAAAACAACTATACCAATGCGAACAATCATAATCACAAACGAGTCGAACCATCGGAAGTAAGGCGGAGTCCTAAACTGCCACCACCAAGGCCTTATGTTTAAGGCTAAATAAAACAAAATTATGCGTTTTTCTATTAAAAGTTACAAAAAAATTATTTTACCTTTATAATATCAGTTTCGAAGGCAGAGAATGAACTCATTGCTCGCGATATCCCCTGGAAACCGTCGTGATAAATTCCTGGGGAATTTGCCGCAATTGGCTAACAGATCTGACCTCGTGCCTGATCTTATACCGTTAGCGCAAGCGAGAGCACCATTCCATTATCATCCATAAAAAATCAGTTCAGATAGTTCCAAACATTCTTTTCACAACATTAACTTTTCATTGAACAACGTCGCATATGGAAATCTGCGACTTGGAGAAATGGCAATCACGCTAAGATAAATAATGATTTAGTGAATGTAACAGCGATGTTTGATATCAGTAATTGAGTGTCACGATGGTTAAATAGAAGAAATATTTCCAGTGACAACTCTACCATTACTCTACCATATTTTCTTCACGTTTATAATATGAGTATTAGATTTTAAGAACAAGCATATAATGCGGAGGAATGAAGATACTATTTTAAGGAAGGTGTTACATATGAATGTTCATGGATATAAGGGCAGAGGAAAGTCGAAACAGAGATGGATGGACTGTGTGAAATATGATATGGTAAGAAAGCGAGCAAATAACGAGATTAGTGCGAACAGGGTTGAATGGAAGAGAAAACATATTACGGCGAGTTAGTTGTAAAAACAAAAACATATATTTTTTTCAAAATATAATATAAATATATCTACTATACTACGGTTCCTTATAATGTAGTAGATTTCAAACAATGATTCTATCCGTGTACTGTGAGATTTTTAATTATAAAATAAGGCGTACAAATAATGTAGATTTTCTTTATTATTTACCCAAATAACCCACAGCTACTTAAAATTCAAACTAACAGTCTCTAAGCACATCGAAACATGGAACTGCTTCTAGTTAATTAGTTTTTATGGGTTTACTTAGGGCTATTTGTTCCGTTGAAGCAAAATTTCGCGAATCAGTAGTTGATATTGGTTTGTGTATACACTAATATACTGATATGTTATTGGATATTGTTTATTTTGCTGTGTTGGCAGTATACTAGTTTATTTTTGTTATTTTTACTGATATCGTTACGGAGTGGATTTCAATTAGTTTTTATTATTTTTGTCATTCATTTTTCTTCTACATTATAAATAGTAATACCACAGATAACATAATATTACATAGTAATACGTAGTAAATGAGCTGCGGCTATAAAATATGTCTAATAAAAAAATTAGACGTTGTACTTACATTAAAGAAGTCAAAATAGTTATTATAATTTTGATTATTTTTACATTTTTATTTTCACAAAAAAAAGAAAAGAATTTGGATTGTTTTTCTGTACACGCAAATCTCAGTAACGGCTGAACGGCTTAGCTATTATTGTATACACTATACCTATTTATAAATAGGTCTTTTTTCATCAATATTTAGTGTTTGTTTCATTAATTTTGGTTTGGTATATTAACTAAAATAAAGTAGTTATTGCGAAAATGAAGTTGAAAATGCTCTTTAAATAAATAATTAATTATTGTTTGCGTTAAAATAATTAATTAATGGTTCACTAAATAATCTATGTTTAGGTATTTCTTATTCCAATCGTTTTCGTTATGAAGTTGGAGATATTAAATTTGCAGTTGAAGCCTAAATTGAATATTGTTGTATCAATAAAGAAGGAAATTGGATTAATAAATTGATCTTCAGTTGATTACCCGACTCGTTTGATTGAGTAAATACGCGATCCATTGCTGCGTAAAAATTCGTCTAAAATGATTACGTAAGTAATAATGGATGATAATGGAATGATGTACCCGTCTACGTTCTGCGGGGCATCAGTAGAGGATGATAAGATAAGTATGAAGTAAGGTCAGATAACATTTCATGACTAAGGATTAAGGAATCAACCACGATATTCTACAGATGGGATCTTGTAGAGAATTGTCTAATAAATTGTAATGGAATGCTATCATTTTCCACTCGTGCCTAATCAGTAAATGCCGTAGGTATATGTACGATGGGCACGAGTTGAAAATGATAGGAATGATGCTAGGGCTACCTAGTGGCGAATTCAAAGGAATTACCCGTTGTAGTTTTTATTAGTAAATTATTTGATATTCAACTGAGCTGATGTTGGAAATGCTTTTAGTGCTGGATAGCCCTTTTACTATTTTTATACAGGTGAAAGACTATAGACGACATAATATAACATCACGCTACGACGATTAGGAACCGAACGGCAATGAAAACTATTGTAACACAGTATTTAATAAAAAAGCAATTTATGTGGATAAAAATAAACTTAAATACTAAAAGCCGTTATAGAAACAATATTATTATCTAAAAATATGTGGGCGTGATGGCGTTACTTTGCAAATTTAAAATGAAGTATTTCCAGGCCAAGGGACTTTGAGTATTCGCGAGTCATTAGGAAATTGATAGTTAATAATAAATTATCAATTATTTAAAAATCCATCATCTCGTCTAGACAGACTTTGAATAATTTTGGTAAAAGATAATATTCTAATTAAAGTATGGGCATGGCTACATCTAATCTTCGTGATTATTTATTCACTGACATCAAACTAAGCGAGCCTTACAGCTTCCCAATATGCTCGCTTAGGAAAAAATGTACAAAATATGAAATATTATTAATTACACAAAAATATATATATTTAAACAATAATAACCGACAATTTTAAGTGTTATTTATGAAATCCATTGCCATTCTGCTAAAATTCAACAAGTCACATGTAAATATGTCCAGGTCAGGAAATCGATTAACGCTATTATTGTGCTATGATTGTTTCAGAATACTATTTTAAAAGTAAAAAATGAACATCTGTATATGAATTATTGACTTTTAAAATAGTATTACATCAAATAAATGAAGCAGATTTTTAGCAGATCTCAATTCTCGTGATAATCAACTGATAATCGAAAGCGGAAACGTGCATGATAAAGTAGGCAGGCTTGTTCAATTTTATAAGCATGCGCTGTTGAGACGTATTTATTTTAAAGAAAAGCATATGCTTTCTATTAAAAAAGGATGGATTATTGTTATTATATTTCAAATAAACCGACGTTTTCTATTATCACCAAAAATCTGATGAACTAGATAACTTAAACTGTTAATAGTTTTAGAAATTGAGGAAAGAAAATTGTTTATTTAGTGTCTATATAATAGAAATGAAAACAAACAAAAAATAAAGATGAAATAAAATGTATGTATATTGTATATATATATATATATATATATATGTAATTTAACTTAACATGTATACAAATACAAATATGTTTTAAATACATTGTATCATTTTCTTAGACAAAACTAAAAGGATCCTAATACAGTATTAGCGTAATTAAACTTGAACAACACTGACAGAGTTCCGGGGTAATAAAAATAAGAAAAAAAACTCAACGGAATTGAGACCTCAACCTTCTTTTGAGTCGTATAAATTATAAGGATTTCATAGATAAAGTCAAATTAGATGTTTGTGGTGATAAATATATTTTCTGTGGTCAGTCAGGCCAAGAGGACATGCGGCCAATCTGGTAACATTCGCCAACCAGTTCCACAGTTCCGTGTGCTCCAGTGACCGACTGCATCTCGAGTTATCAGTTCTAAACCAGTTTATTAATAAACTGCCGGTGCTTTGGAACTCGTTTTGTTGTTGGTTTGCGCTTAATTAGGATCGATCTATGCGTGTTTTTCACTTGCATGAAAGATATGATCCAAAATAGATATTTTTTTTACTTCTACTACTACTTCTACCACAGAGTGTTAATTAGATTTGGATTTTGGCGGTCCCGAGTATACTATAGGTATATCAATATTTATTGAATATTAAATAAAAATATTAAGAGCGTTATTCGAGAATTTCGATTTATATATTTGTACCAGCATCATATATGTAGCAGCATAAGAAAAACTTTTCCTAATAATACAGTAATAATTCGCTTTTCGTAAACGTCTTATCTATCTACTTTATGAATGTAATAGAAACAATAGCTTTTTTTTTCTTTCTTTCTTTCTAAAGCAAGATTGTTTGAATTTCTGTCTGTTTGCGTATGCGTTGATGCGGGTTAAATTCAGAAACTGCTTAACCGGTTAGGGTGCATAGTTCACTAATGTATTGTTAAGCTTCTCTTAAAATTTAATGTTTCTTTTGTTCCAATCGGTTTACACGGAAAACAATTATACAGGCATGGAATGGGTTCCTCAGTATCATATAAATATTTTTACTAATTTCCCAATCAAATATATCAGTATCTGTTACATTAACTACGCACCATTATGCATTATGAAGTTTAATATGCTTACAATATCGGCCTTATTCCGATATTGTACAAAAACTCTTTGTTCGATGAAACTGAAGTGAATAAATCGATGTGTGAACATCCCAATAGGTTTTGTATTATGGATAATGTATTCACTGGCCCTCGTCCAAAGATTGCTTTCCTGCCTTTGTTGTGTCCATACATGTTAGCAGTACACACACAAAATGTGATTTATATCTGCATTTTTTAAAAAGTTGGAAACTCCTACAAAATGTTTCATCATAATTTTCAAACAGAGAACTCGGTGTTTTCGAGTGTACGATTGTCTTTTGTTTTTTCTTTTACATGTGCTACACCGCTACACCGCTGATTCACAATATACGTCACAATTGTTATAAAAAATATACATAATTACGATTTCATTCACAATTTGGGGTCTATCAACAATCACATGAACCGTTGAGATACACGTTAGCCCATCACAGCGAAATTCACTAGGAATTAAATGCATTGGTTTTTAAGAAGTCAGTCCCATTACTAGTAATTATTTACGTGCCTCCTATCCCTCTTGAAATTATTATTAGCGCAGTCAAAACACTTTAGAGTCGATGAGTATAAAATACTGTATAAAAATTCTCTATATACTTGTAGCAGTCCAATTAACTGAAATTCGTATACGTCCAAACTTTCTGCCGAAACTCTATCGGTGGAAACTTAGCACATTTTCTTTTGGGTTTGTCATTCCTGCTTCGGAAACTAATTTCAGACGGAATAACGTACAAGGAACAGTAAAACCACAGATAACATAATATTACATACAGATACCCCATCCCATACAAGAAAATGGTTCCTTCCTAACTCGGGCTATTCTTCGGGCTATTTTATTTCGCCACCGTAGCCGCTAGATGTCGCTAGATCTGAAGCAGTTCGGATTACTAGTGGGTGCTTAGTAACAAAGCATGAAAATAGATGGCAGTGAATTCAGTCTACATTTTTTTGCAAAGATATGTATATAATAGATATGTAGGTAACTGTATCGTGTACCTCATTAGGGACGATTCAAGATTCAATGTAAATGTGTAGGTATAATATCGTTAGCCGACATATATAGCCTGATTTTGATACGTTTATACTCGTACGTATCAAAATCGGGCTATACGTTTTTTATATTTCAATCGTTATATGTATGAGACTGATTTTAGCTACAATTAATTTACTGGTATATACCTCATGTATTCTACGATGTACCCCTCTTTTACCTAATGAGAATTCCGCTATATCTTATATATAAATTTTGTATCACAGTGTTAGTTGCCATATTTCTCCCACATTTTGATGAAATTTGATATGTATACTTCCCAGGTCTGAGGTAGGGTTGTTATCTATTTTTTATATATACCTACCCCGAAAAAATATTTTTTTGTATTATGGACAATTTTTTATTTATTTATAATGTTACATTGAAAATACATACACGCCTAAATTTTCACCCGTCTTTCACCAACCCCTATTTTTAATAGCGATATTCTTACAAATATTATAAATGCTAAAGTAACTCAGTCTGTCTGTTTGTCTCGCTTTCACGACAAAACTACTGAACTGATTTAATTGAAATTTGGTAGACAGATTTAAATTAAAAAGTATTGAAAGGGGAAATGAAAGGCTATATGAGGATATCGTAATTTTTAAAGTCAGATCTTGTAAGATTAAGTGAACAGGGTCGGTCTAGGTTTTTCATTATTAGAAATGTGTAACGGGGTAACACGTTATTTAGTGCGATATTATAATGATATCACTGGGACACTCATTGCCTTACTACTATATCGTCCGTTAGTCGCGAACTTTCTGGAAACACGAGAGGCGCTATCCTATTGGTAAAGATGAGTAGATGAAGTACTTAGACGAGTCTCACGGCGCCGCAGCGTAAGTACTTACTATACATACGTAGTTTATTATTACAAATGTTTTTATTACTAGTAATATTACTCTGTTATCTAAGCAAGTAATGTGTGCTTATTTTGAACTTGATAACATTCTGAATTACTCGTATATCTTTCAATATCTTTAGCGGTATAAACCAGGTTATGTACTACTACTAGTATTGTTAGTGAGGGATAAAGTTGATGAACAAAAATAAAACAATATTCGTATTAAAAATATATTCATCTAATATTTTTGGCATTATTTTTAAGTTTCTTCCAAATATAAGGGGTCTGACATGGGGTGTTATGTACCTACATTAAAAAATACTTTTTGAAATGTATGAATATGAAATTTTTGAAATGTGTGAAATGTATGCACCTTCATTAAAAGATAATTTTTGAAATGTATGTTGTATTGTATGAAATATTTGAAATGTATGAAATGTATGAAATAAATGTATGTACCTACATTAAAAGTTCATTTTTGAAATGTATGAAATGTATGAAATAAATGTATGTACCTACATTAAAAGATATTTTTGACATGTATGAAATGTATGAAAGAAATGTATGTACCTACATAAAAGATAATTTTTGACATGTATGAAATGTATGAAAGAAATGTTTGTACCTACATTAAAATATAATTTTTGAAATGTATGCACCGTACAATAACAATACACGTTAAACATCATACCACAGAGTCATACGCAAGTTAAAAACAAACTGCTATGATATTAATGAGAAAGGAAAATAAACTTTATGGTATTCGAGTTAGGGTCGATTTCTCTCTTTTTTTTAAAACTATTTTAATCTTACCAGTTGCCAGTATTCGAAGACAGCTACGATTCGTACTCGATATTTTAAATTATTATGTAATCGATTTTTCAGTACAAATGTAAATAACCAACGACACTAATAATGTACTACTATATTCCGTTCTACGGAATACTGCTATACTTAATACAAAATAATGAAAATTTACTGTTCACAACGACTCATTAAAAGCATCATCGAATAATGCGCTTTAAAATCCTGTTATCGATTATTAAAAAAAATCGATAATACATGTATTTATTTTTAATATGACAACACTTCATACATAAGTATTATTGGAAATAGTATTATTTGCTTGTTCGGCTATTTTTAATTTACTTAAACTTTTTTTATATGTTTAATTTACAATAATAATATATTAAGTGCTTATTATTGGAAAATATAAAAAAGACATTTAATTAGGCCGATACAAATGACAACAATGCCATCTATGAAAGCATTTTGAAAACATTGAGCCCCGTATTAGCACTGATTAAAGTGTATTAAGTACTGGAAAATAACAAAATGAGTAAATATATGAAAATTACTTTTCTAAACGCATTATTTCATTTTAACATGTATATATATTTTTTTTAAAATGGATTAAACTATTTTGAAAACACAGTTTTGTTTTTTAAAACGTTTGCAAAACTAAAGAATTCCATCGATATCACGCCATCTATATGCAACTTTTAGCAATAATAATGGCATTTCCTCGCTTTTAAAACTAAAAACTCAATCTAGGTCTATTAGTCCTCATTTCCAAACTTTATGGAATCCATCATGTAGACGGTTAAAATTGTCTTAAATATTTAAAAAAAAAAAATTTTATTGTTGGAAATCTGGAATAAGTATTTACAATATTTGAGACTAGTGGTACCCGAGATTTCTGTTGCATATAGGTACATCTGTAAATCGCTATGTACTATAATATATACGAGAATCATACGACAACAGTAAATAAAGTATCTATAGAACTTCAACTATTATTTTATTAATTCAAAATTGAGAAATAATTGAATTTAAATTATACAACAATTTATTCAGTATAAACAATTTAGATATATATTGTGACAATTTAAAATGTATTTCAGAGCACTCATTTAAAAATGTACACAACAATATCTGTTTTTATATATTTTTGCTAAAACTTTGCTATTAAAAGTGAATTTTAAGTCGACTTAACAATATTGGGTTTATTTATTTGGCGGAAAAGCCGCTGCTAAGGCAGTTATTAATTTCATTTTTAAATATATATACGAATCACCTCAGAAAATGAATTGTTTATAGTAATATATTAGTATAATATATATACGAATATGATTGTAAGGGAACATAGACAACATTGTCCAAATGTTTAGCAAAAATTTATTCGTTGACCCAATTCTCAAAATGTCCTGTATTCTTTCCAGTTACCAGCTACATGTTTTATGTAATGCCTCTTTATTTACGCGCATCTTGTTCTGTTGCTGCACTGTTTAAATATTTATTATACGATTAGTTGAGACCCCGACTTCGTACGTGTAGGTATTTGGTATAACAATAGGTTATATACATATTTTTTTACTAGCTGTGCCCGAGTCTTCGCCCGCTTGATATTTTTAGCCTATGTATTATTCTGATGTAACCTATATTATTGTACAGTTTCATTCAAATCTGTTCAGTACTTTTTGGGTGAAAGAGTAACAAACATCTATGTATACTAACAAACATTCGCTTTTATAATATTAATAATAAGATTTGTGAACAGAGATATAAAATAAATAAGTACTAAACATTACGCGGGTTATCTGAAAAAGCATTAAAATGATGAAAGCCACTTATGACGTAAGTACCAAAACACAAAACGCTAATTAAGAAAAAATTAAGACCTCGGTAACCTCGGTCTCTCAAATATTTTAAAATAGTTCTTTATAAAAAGTATTTAAGGTACGGGTCTTTTACTCCATTATTGTAGGTCTCTGAGAGTATTTGTTTTCAACAGTAGAGAGGTGATATGAAATTTAATATTAGCTGTTTACTGCTCCATTGCCGCCGTATCCCTAGAGGATCTGTTGCCTCCCGTTTATGTCACGAGTTCAAGTATTTCTTTGTTGATAACGACTTCATACGTGTGCAATAAATAAATCTTTTAAACAACGTCATCTATTATTTTATTAATAAAACTGTAATACAAAATATTCTCAACATTAATAATAATAACTCCCCTTTAGGGTTTGCTTTTTCAGCTTTTCTCAGCTTAAATAATAATAATAAAATAATTGTATAAGATGAGCTTTGTGCAAATATCAATATATTGTAAATAAACATTGCGTCAAATTTAATAATATACTGTCAAAATTAAATATGAATCCCAGCCGTTTTTACGTAAAACTGACATACAAACAGTTTTTGCCTCGTCACGATTTTATTAATTTTTAGAAATAGCCGAATCAGTAAGTCTTTATAAGGATAATTAATTCAGTAAAGATTATGTCGTCTATGGCCCGGAGTTAAAAATAATTAATTACTTTAATAATAATGTCGCAGTTCAATAGAGTACTTAATCGTTTACATATTTCATCAGTATCAACAGACGTCCATAAAATCCGGTAAATTTAATTATTTCCAGTAGTGAGCATTATGAATAACGTCCTATTATACGTAGTCACTTGGTCCTTAGCATTTGTACTGCAGTGCAGTACGTTTCATTTTCATCTTGTTTAATGGACAATTTTAGTACAATGAACGAGAGTGCAACGGCCCGTTGTCTGATATGAGATATGGTGTTGCCTTATTTATTGTTTTATGATATCTTGTGTACGCGATATGATCAAAGAAGAGTTTATAATTTAAATAACTGATACTTGTCTGTTTTCTTTTTTACAATCCACATACAATACAATTACATGAATATCATGTAATTCATTAAGATGCATATATGACACACATACATACAGACAGACATACACAGTTCGTATTTATTGTATTAGTATAGATAAATTTAGACTAAAAGTTCTATAGTATAATTTTAGTATATAGTTGTATATAATAAATTACACTACATGTCTGGTAATAGCTATAATTTTTAATTACTGTCTGATGTTTTCTATGCTAATTATCTATATATAATATTAATACCACCCAGATTAAAACAAACATCCAAATGTTTATTATAGACTGTAAGTGATGAAAGAAAATTTGTAAAATTCACAATATCATAAAAAAATATGGTTTTCTTTAATCCAAATCACTTATGAAGTATTGTAAATTGAACAGAATGTGGAAAAACATTTTAATGATAACAAATAAAAGAAATCTATAAATTTAATATTTTCATAGGTCGATCGCAAACTCGCTTCTTTTACTTCGCAGGGCCAATTGTAATGTCGAAACTGAAAATTTTTAAACAGGTGACACGGTACATAAAACAATGGTTTTTGTAATGTTCTATCTTTGTATTTGTATATTCAAATTAGAGTTTCGTAAAAATTGCAGATATTGAAATCTATTCTATTAAAAATACATTATGTTCGCTTGTTTAGACATCTAATGAAATTTTGTAAAGTACATGCATTTGTCAATTTTGCAATATTGTTATTAACGGAACTAACGATTATAATAATATTTTCCATACACTCGTATATAATACTTCTTTAACTTTTATATCGTTCATTGTTAACTTTTAATTACCACTTGATATTCAAACATTTATGGATTTATAAAAAAGGAGGTTATATTTTTTTATACTTGAAAACCGCTCTAAAAAATTTCATTATTGAAAAGATTAATTCAATAGATATTCCATTAAAATCAGTCGAATAGTTTGTTTTAGTTCAAAAATTAAAATAACTAGACCATTCAGTGTAACTTACAGTCAGTAGAATATTAATTACAATGACATAAGGATTGAATTTTATTACACAAATGATTTATTAATTACAAATTGTTAGTCAATGTAATTTCAATACCTATAAAAGAACAAAATAACAATGAAAATGTATGTAAATCAAAGCACAGAAAGGGGTGAAGCGAGTTCAGTAACTCTTTTGTAAGTACTGCTGAAGTAATAAAATAACAGTAATTCGGAAAACATTTTCAAGTTATTTATAACCTTTGTATTTAAATTTTATTTATGTGCCCGGAATTTGTAATATCCGGTTTTTGGAAGTCTTTTATGGGATTCGAGTAACATTTTATTCAAGAATAACAACAAAAGAAAATAACATAAATTATCATGTAATCATCTAAGAAAGGCTTTGAAATAGGAAGTACTTTCCCTTTTAAGAATTAGGTGTTATTCCACAGGTAGCTGCGTGTGGTAAGTGTGTGTCAAGGTTAGGGTGGCCATTTACTATTAGATCAATCATATGTTTATTTACCATCTTAAATCTGTAATGCCTTAATATAATAGAAGATAACTTCATAGAAATATCTTCACACTGGACCCCGTAATGTACTGACCAAGGTAGACTTTGTAAGAAGTTGTTTACGTGAGTACAGTCTCGCCTATTTCAAATTGCCAAGCAACTAGCATTGTATGTTATATTTCGGTGAAATTACATGATATAAAGTGACCTCTTACTCCGCCTGCTTAATAGCAAAGCATTAGTAGTATCGCGGGCCTCATGATAATGTGATGCCCGTAGTGTTGTTGATATATATCTACATATACATCAAGTATATATGTAGTTACCTGCTGTTGTTAATTTTATTTGTTATATTTTGCTCCTTTTCTTTTAAATGTTGTAATTTATATTATACTGGCAACCCGTCTGGGCTTCAAATAGATGCCTTACATCGATCTTTAAATTTCTCGGCTTGTTATATACTATAATTAGCATGTAGGTATTATACATATAAACATTCCTCTTGAGCAGTTTTCGTCTATTGCTGAAAACTGCAATAAAATCCGTTGCGTAATTCAAACGATATAAACGAACAGACAGTTAACGGTGGCGACTTCGTTTTATACTATGTAAAGATGTACAAAAAGCATTATTATTATTGTTATTATTATAGTCTACAATTGCCATTTATTATTAGGTAGACCTTGTGAGCTTGTATAAGCCATCCCGATTGCATAAAAAAACATAATTTCATAAAAGTCGTTTAACATAACATTACGCTTACAAACGTGTAATTGAATTTAAGATTTTCTGTTTTATATTAAATCGGTTCGCATGCCGGCATCGAAGCGTGAAGACGCAACCTTGTTACCCATCAGTTGAAAATGCGGTACCGTGGTAACGGCGCGCTCCACTGTTCCAGAGCTGACGCACTAATGGTGCAAACTGTAAGATATAGGAGGGAAGGGAATTGTTAGTAATGTGGACTATTAACCCCATTGATAGCAATGTAATATATCAGGTTGAACTCCACGCGGTTCCCCTTGGAAAATATCGTGGTAAATTGCCGAGCATGGGTTAACTGACCTGACTTCATGCTCATTTTCTCATCCTCCATTGTTGCTCCGCCAGCCTAAACCGTTAGCTCAAACGGGTGCACCATTCCATTTGCATCCATAAAGAAAAACTGTAAGATATAATAAAATAAGTCTAAACAATTCCGATAGAGCCATCTAGTCTTAAGCTAAGCAGAGCTTGTGTTATGTGTACTAGACAACTGATATAAATACTTAGATTTTTTTTGTAAATACAAATAAAAAACACCCACCGACACCAAAAATCATACTCATGTACATATTGCACGGCTCGAGGAAGCGAAACCGGGATCTTCGGAAGTATAGCCGTGTGATAAACCGCTATACGACTGAGTCTGTCAAACTATGTAGGTACTACTACTTACTACTAATACAATAAAACTGACACTATAATTCTAATTTTAATCATTTTTAGTAAAATTTATCTCATCAAGATGCAGATTAATAATTAAGAATATAATGGACTACAATAAATTTATGTAAAATATATATTTAATTGTAAAATTGAATGTATTAAAATTAATAAAAATGAAAGTATACATACATATTGCCTCTCGTTTTTACTTCACTTCTATTTTGAGAAGTCGTAACAGAGTAGAGATATTGGATAGTGTTTCTATTCGTTGTCGCTAAAGGACTACACTTGCACCACCCACTAACGGGATGTCTGTTGCAGTTTGCTGTAACCACGCGAAATCACGCTTACTGCGGTCTGCGGCTGAATTGTGGCTCCGTATCGAAACGACCATACTCGTATATCGACACGGCAAAACATTCAGCCGACTAAGAAAAGAATGTTTATTGTAACAAAACTTCCTCCTTTCTATACCTGACTTGATTTTGCACCTCATCTAAGAAAGTGATGTCAACAAGAGCTCTAAATAAAAAACCGAGTTTTGCCTTAAATATTCCATTAAAATTACAATTTATATAAGTACGTGGTATTTTTGTAACCGAGCTAAAAACATTTATAATTTAAAAATAGTCAGATAAGCATAAACAAATTTAATAATTTTAATCAATCAGATAAGCAGATTTTTCATCTATTGTTATCTCTAATACTAAGTGTATCCTAAGTGTGTACTAAGTCCCGAATAGGTACGCGTACAATTAGTCAAATATACTAATATTAATAATAATAATACAGAGAATCAAAGAGGAATAAAAGCACATTGAAAATGTCCTGTATCTAGTCCAAATATAAGAATATTAGCCAGATACAACAATATGATATCATAAAATAAAAAAAGTGTATAACATATTAGCATACATGAAATGCTAATATGTTATTATGAAAAAGATACCACTTAATTACCTGGTATGTTATGTTACCGATAGGAACTACATAATCGGCGTAACTTTATTTAGTTTTCCGTATATACTCTATTCTGCCGTAATTTGCTACTTCCTGAAATATAATATCTTTAACTAGCCTAATACACATGTGTTTATTTTATCTATTTCAAAAAAAAATGAACAAATCAAAGTAAACTCGCCGATTAAAAAATAACTATAACATTTACATATATTATATTTCATATTACTGTACCGTTTATTTGTAGTAAGATATATAGAAAAAAAAACTTATTCTAAATTTCTAAGATCATTCAAAAAACACTATCATTTTATTAATATAAAAACTCTCTTTGTACTTAATTGTATCAAATATATTTTGGCACTCGCTGTTTATCTACTATATATACATATACTTACATGTAATTGTGACAATATTAACTCTTTGTACTAAAATAAAATAAACAATATATGTATAAAACAATAATAACAATAATAAATAACCCTGAACAATTAACACAACGCCATCTAGTCCCACTGTAAGCAGAGTTTGTGTTATGGGTAACTGATATAAACTTACATAGATATTTATTTTTTGTAATTACATACATAATATACACAGAAAACACCCAGACCGATTCAAACAGTCATATTCATGAACACAAATATTTGTACCGTGCGAGGAATCGAACCCTCAACGATCGGAAGTAAAGCGATGTGCTAAACCGCTAGACCACCGATGCCGATAAAAGGTATTATAAACAATGAAGTATGATTTTATGTAATAAATAAACATTGCAAATATATTTTTGTAATACCTGTTTTGTGAATAAAAGCGGCTAAAACCGTAAAACCTGTAGTGTGTATAAGCAAACAATAGAACGCAAAACAACAACTAGGTACTTACTTAATAAATGCAAAAGTAGGTTGCTAATTCCGCTACAGAGTTACAAGTACCTACGTACGTAGTACTAACTAGCTGAAATGTAATCAAACCATACGAATACATACATAGGTATACTTTTCATTTATCTGGCCGTTGACTCTTGTATCTTTATAAACTGCACGCGTATAACCTTACACTCGATTTTTCTCTACTCGATTCAATAAACACACAGGCTTGCCTGAAACGTCTTGTCGATTAGATAATTCGAAATTTTTCGATTAATAAAATCTCTTTTAATAGATACAGGTTTAATCGTAAAAGAATAAAATAGAAAATTCTTTAATCAAATAAATTTAAATCTTCTTGAATAGTAATTTTTTTTTAATCTAGCGCTCTATCGGAAAGCTTTGATAACACACAGCTAGCCGAAATATGTATAAGAATTATCGAAATATATTTAGCGATAATACTGTGCAATGTACGCCAATGCAGGTACGTCACCAACAAGAGTCATAACTACTAGAACATACAAAATCTGACATTTAAACGCGAATTATAATAATAATACAATAAATAAATAAGCGAATTTATGAATATGGATGGATGAATGGATGTTTGCTACACTTCCTTCACACAAAAACTACCGAACGGAATTTAATGAAACTTCAGAGTAATATGGGTTATAGATCAGAATAATATATATACACATAGATTATAAATTTCACGTAACTGAAACCTCGGGCATATCTAGTAGGTAGTATAATAAAAAAGAAAGAATTTTCTATATTAAAACGACTTGAAAGAATTCTATCGATTACAAAATTTCCGCAAACTTAAACGTCAAAATTACAAAACAAGTGAATGTGTCACTATTGTC
Organism: Achroia grisella; assembly: GCF_030625045.1. NCBI lineage: Eukaryota > Metazoa > Arthropoda > Insecta > Lepidoptera > Pyralidae > Achroia > Achroia grisella. The sequence goes on along the minus strand of NW_026713028.1, from coordinate 1,826,084 downwards.
AAGAATATCGCATTTCGTAGTTGGTAGAAAATGTACTAAGGCATAACTACACCGGATTTGAAATGGTGTCACGAGTGACGAAGGTAGCCATTCAATAATGCCATTCAAACCTTGAACGAATGAATGGACGATATCGGGCTTTCCTATTGCGTTACATGATTCAGCCCGCATTTACAAACCTTTTATTTTTAAATCCTGTTTCTCAATGACTATGTCTGTACCCGAAACTACTTCACAATCAAATCCGCCTGTCACGTTTAATTGATGAGGGCTAAGTATTTTCAGTGTTGTGTTAACCGCAGGAAGGGATTTAGGTGCCCTCAATAAGGTGGGGTCAGCTGTCACGAAACTAGAGTCTAATGAAAATGGGTTAACCAATAAGTAATTCGGTATTTAAGTTTTTCCAAGGAGTTTTAATTGGCTTCAAATAATTCTTGATACTCTCGGTGTAATAGTTTCAAATGCACTTTTTCAATTTCATTTATTGTAGACTAGCGACCCGATCGCCTTCGCACGGATGCATTACAAATGTTTTAATTTCTCGGCTTGTTCTATAATATAACACGCATGTATTATACATATAAACCTTCCTCTTGAATCACTGTATCTATTACTGAAAACTGCATTGAAATCCGTTGAGGAATTTAAAAGATATAAGCGAATCGACGGCGGCGACGATTTTGTTATATATATACTGTGTAATGATTCTAAACAATTATGCAAATGACAACGTTAGATATAGGCTAATCAGATACGGTAGTAATAGTCAAATTAATTACAATAAAAAAAGATTTCACAAAGGCTTGATTAAATAAATGTGATAGTGATCAGGGTTTTTGTCATCTGTTCGGAAATAACTGTTGAACTTCCGTAGAAACAAAACAATTAATTATGGCCCCAAATTCTCCGACAGAAATCAGGAAACTTGTTTGTGTATAGAAACAATGACGAATGCGGAATGTGAATGAAATGTCAGAACTATAAATAGCAGGCGTTTGTAGAATATATTGTTATATACTGGAACAGGCTGAACAAGCAAACTTTGTTTTGCAATATAAGTTAAAAACGCTATTAAAAAGTAGGGGTTGGTAATAGAAGGATGAAAATTTAGGGTTGTATGTAATTTTTAATGCAACGATATAAAAAAAAACAAAATAAAAAACAATGTTAGGGGTGGACAACCCTTATCACATAAAATTTCATAAAAATCGGTTAAGCTATTTCGGAGCAGAATAGTAACTAACGTTGTGAGAAGAGAATTTTATATATGAGATTATACAGGATTACCAATTTTCAGATATTTTACTTCATTCTAAAGAAAAATTATTCTTCATAGGTTTGTAACAATTGAAAAAATATTATACTTCGATAACACGAAATACGTGTTTAAATCCGATTTTTAACCACATTTTTTCTAACCCGTAGGCGATGTAACAGTTATTTGTACCTAAGTAGTTTAGAGTTTACTATAAATAATGAAAATAAATACTTTTAATATTCAGAACCGTTATTGTGTAAGTCTAACTCGCATATTTACAGGTGTTTTTCCAATGATTTCACTAACAATTTTCCCACAAAGCGGATCCGCGTGTAGGTCAGTGAACGCATCACGGCCCGTAACGGATTCGCGGTAACTAATGCAATCACTGTCGAGTAACGTAAGGGCAAAACGTATGCAACAGGTTTGTACGACTGCCATTTTGAAGTTGAATATTTAAAACACTTATTTGTTATTAGCTACTCGCCTTGGCTTCGCACCGGTGTACATGTATTATAAATATAGAAAAACCTTCCTCTTGAATCACTCTATCTATTTAAAAAAACCGCTTCAGTATATATAATATCCATTGCGTAGTTTTAAAAATTTAAACATACATAGGGACGGACTGACAGCGACAGCGACTTTGTTTTGTACTATGTAATAATACAAATAGAACTAAAAACTACAAAAAGCGTATTTATATTACTACGTGTTTATATTACTACTATTGAGCGTGTTTATTTCACTTTTATTAGAACAGGGCAAGATTTTTTACATTTTATAAATATAACCAAACTGTTTAATCAGAGTAGGCTGTCCTGTTATTTTTCACATAAATTCACAGAAAAAAAGAAATAATCAAACTATTTTGTTAGGTTTTCATTAGAAAATACTGTTCTTAATACGGGTAATGACAAAATATGGGGTTTAGAAACAGGAAGATGTGGCAACACTTTCACAGAGACTGAAAGTTTAATCTGATTATTACGAATGATGCTACTGATATCATAGATTTGTTGTAAAATGAAATAAATATACAGAACAGGAATATCTAGTGCATTTTTACTATAATATGAGTAGGTACACTATATATATGAGTAACGAGTAAGCTATACCCTTAAATCCCCCGGGCAGTAACCGCTAAGAAGGCAAGTGACTTTTGTGTGTGTCGCTAAAGAAACCAAGTCACGTTTTCCGATACACAGTTATGATGCCAGAGATATTGTGTTCCTGAACACGATAGCCGGTTGGAAAACAGGATTGTTTACATTCACCACAACGAAGAAGTTTGATGGGCATGCCTGGAAAATTTGATAATATTTTTAGGTTTCCGAACTTAAAAGGTAAAATGAACCGCTATGAAGCGAGTTTGCCTGTTCGTCAGTTTGTCCGCGGGTCATAGAGGTATATTTAACCACTGTGATGATCATTTGTATAGAATAGCAAAATGGGTAGTAAAAATATCTCCAGTAATTCTCGTGGTATCATTATTCTAACACTATATATAACACTATTCCGAAGGATAAAACTGTTTCCACATCGAATTTCAGAGCTTTGAAGACACTCTTTGAATTTGAACACATGTTATACAATTTATGTTGAAATTTAAATTATATAGCTTTGTCTGACTAATCAAATCCACAGTCTAGTTTATAGTAGATATTGTACACGAAATATAGTTCGGTCGTATCTATAAAAAGTGATGATTCATATAATCATTATGTATAGTCGAGTAAAGGCTATTAAACAATCGAAAGCTTTAAGAAAGTAATTAGAATTTAACCTCTTTTTGGAGTAATTTTTATGTAAAATCACATTACAATTTGTTGTAATTGAATATGACTGAAGAGTAGAGTTTCTGCTTATTTGTAAGAATTACGTAATTCTTATAATGATTCAATCTGCACATTCATGATGATTATCGCTAGAGTTCCGTTTTGTTTTCGTCCGTTTTTTCGTGGAGCCCAAGAGCCAATTTAGGTGTATTGGAAACAATTATTCTAATGTTGTAGGACTTTGCTGGGGTTCATCGAACAATAGAGAGCGAGTGGCATTCCAAACTAGCGGAAGGATTTATGGAGACGCAACTCCTCCCTGACTGATGCGACTCTAGTCAGAGAGCACTAGCGATACTCTCAGGGTTTAAACTTTAGCTCAGCTCATAATTTCGATCCCCCGTTTGAATTCAACGGACGAAAATAATTCTTAATCAAAACAATATATTATCCATCCATCTCTATGTTTAAAGGCTGTATTTTTTTATATCGAAATCTTATAAAAATCTATAATGAAAAAATTAACCTATAAGATCTCAATAAAAGTTATCCGTCCCCTAGCGTGAAGACGTGAATAATGGCGACTCTCTCTGGTGCAGTTTCACTCGGGCGGTATGTGTCGCATGAGTCAACCGGTGAAAGTGCTCGCCTGGACACAACCATTACTGACGATTACTCTACTCATCAAAGATACCTACGCCATTTAGCGTTACGGCTAATTGTTACGATAAATGACACTCTTGGCAAAGTGGGTCGTGGTAAAAAACATCCACCGTTGCGTAACATGTTAGAACAAGACTATTAGGATTACGATTACAACTTGATGGATTGTTTGACGATTAATCGACTCGGTAATCGATTATGATATCTATTAAATGTAGGCAATTACGATTCCGATGCATTTCTGACTGACGTTTATCCCACAATCTAATAGCCGATATTAGAACTGATTGTAGAGAATATTACGAGGCAAAGCCAAAACTAAAAGTTGTTACGATTTACGACAAATTAGAAAACAATTTTATTTGGGAACGTGTGAAGAAAATAAATAATATATATATATTATATAACTACTTATATTACATAGAGAGTGTGGATACTGTCTGTAGGTTTAATATAATCTTAGGAAGCACTACAAATTAACTTATTCCAATTAAGCTCACTTTATATTGAGTTCTAAAAATAGAAACTACAGCCCAGATTGAGCTTCATAATATGGAAGCTTATTATAGCCAATTAATATAATAGTTTTAGTGTGGTAGACATTGTAAGTCGTCTGCGTGGGTACTTCAATCTTAACTATTTCAGTTGGCAAGTAACTTGCCTTACAGTTTACAGTACAAAGTTATGCTTCGGTTGAAATATTAAATAACTTAGTAAATTTACATGATAACGTGATGTCAATATATTGGTCAGGTATATAGGCGACGATTACCACATATTAGCGGAAGCTTGCCATTACAAATAAGTAAAAAAATAACGCTACATGAATTTAATCTGCTCCCTAAGGAATCTGTCATGAAGATAATAGCATAATGGTAAAAAAAAGGGATAGTGATTGCTAAACCAAAGGGTTGCATTTTACAATTTGTTTAAAACTTTTCACAACTTTACATTTTGAATTATTACACATATTGTTCACGCGAACAGATCGCGGGTGCAACCAGCTTACAAAATATAGGAAATGGGTGTAATACGAGTACAAGCTTGTCACATATACATGTAGGCTGTATACATATTACGATGTATTATGATCTAGCTTGTGTCACACTATACGTAGCAATTTCCTGACAATCCGCTTCCTACTGAGGAAAAGCGTAGGGCTCTGGTTTCACTTCCTTCTTATAGTAGGTATAGATAACATTTTTTTATTGCTATAAAATTATATATATTTACTTACGAGTAGCTGTTTCCTGCACTTAGTTTCTATAACTTGATTCTTATGTACTACGAATGGTTAACCTGATAGCAGTATCCTTTGTCTATTACCACGAAAATGCTACGAAAATTGTGTCGAGCGTGGTACACCTCATATATTGTCTATTCTAAACTGTGACATCACCGCAAAATTAGTCCTCAAACTGGAAAACAGCTGGCAAAGCGAGCTCCTAGTGCCATGAATAGTTGAGGTAGATGTACCCACACAGACATCTTTGTATATTCTCCCTCACGTAAAAGTACAAGAGTATTGTCTACAAAAATCGCTTTAAATATGGAGACAATATTTTTTATTGTCATCATATCATCATATACACAATTGAAAACTACTTGTTGTATTTATAAATACTTCATATCTATATAGTCTATACTTCAAAGCAAGTTTTTTAGATCCCTAAACAAATACAATTTAAAAGTTGCGTCACCGAGCATGCAAACGGATGTCGCTTTTTCGACCTTTTTCCTCAGAAATCGCCATAGCGAAATCTGCGCCTTCAAAACCATGGTCGGTTTTTTTGTTCTATGTTGTGCTACTAGAATGCAATCCACATATTTTTGTGGTCCATCATAGTGTAGTGGTTTGCGGGTAGCCGGCGAAATCGTGAAAGCGCGTTGACGCCATTGACCTCGACTGTCGATTGTTGTTGACGTACTGCTTTCTTGATAGGTTCCGATTACTCAGAGTTCAAATACGAAATCTATAAATACATTAGTAAATGCACACATTAGTCTATTTTGAGTTTTGTTTGTTTTTGTTTGTTCATGCTATACGCATTATGTGTGTAGCCTGACAACAAAAAAACTATTAATATTAAAAACTATTATTTACTTATTAATATAAATTTTGTAGGATAACATATAAGTAACTTAAACAGTAAATTTTATTAGTTTTGTGTCCTGAAATTTATACACAACAAAATAATTAGCCAAATACTCATAGGTGCAGTTATATGGAAATAATGCGGTCACCTACAGTTGGTAATTCATTTTTGTTTTTATAAATACTAGAATATATATAATAGAATATAGATCATATTCCATTATATAGTTATTGTACATGTCTATATTTTTTTTTTACCAACTTATAATATTATTACAGGTGAAAGAATTATACTTAAATTTTACAGAATTACAATATTTTTTTTAAATAATAATAAATATATGTTTAAATAAGTCTAACAGTTGTTTAGTGCTTATAGTGAGTGTTGCGGACCACGAGTGCACTTAAATACATTTGTAAGTATATTAATTACAACTAATGTTAACAAAGGAGGACTTATCTCTAAAAGAGATCTCTTCCAGTCAACCTAATAGAGCGTGGCATAGGAAGTGTTGAGTGGGTCAAAATGTGCAATGGGTATAGGACAATACACACAGCGCCATCTAGACCCAAGTTAAGCTACCTAAAGCTTGTGTTCTGGGTACTAGATAACTGATACAAATGCATAAATATTTTTTTTAACTCGCCAGACCTATACAAAAAATCATACTCATGAATACAAATGTTTATACCCTATACCATCGAAAGTTAAAGCGATATTCTAAACCGCTAGACCACCGAAGCCATCAAATCTTTTCTCTTTACAATATTACTTTAGAAAGACATAAAATCATTATATATAAAAAAATACTGATTAATACAGGATAAACATCCTGCCACCCGATCCTCACTTCGCATATAGCGGTTAATTACGAGGCAGCGCTACAGATGGCGAAATTACAGGCTGATTTAATTAGAAAGAAGTTGGCCGATGTCGCCTAAGAGACCGATAGAGCCTCCGAGGAAGGTGCCGACCTGCAACGTATAACGGATTGGTTTCAACGTACCGAAGTACGGGGGGAGCAGAGAATAATCAGGCGGTGACAGGCAATTTGTTAGTGAAAGTTAACAGGTTGCACAACAAATGCATTGTAGTCATGATTACTAACCAACTAAAACCTAAGTTATCTAACAACGTTAACTTAACTGACTGCCAACAAATAACAAACTGTTGTACAAACTCAAGTAAAACTACGAGCAATTATGAATAATATAGCTCTGTAAATCCTTCCACGGATTTTTAGTGCCTTCTGTACTCACAACCTTTTTTTCATCCAATAAAGTTAAAATGCCAGCTACGGTTAGCAATATAACAGTTTGAAAAAAAAAAACATACCTGTACGCGTCTGTGTTTTTTTAATAAACTTATAATTTATACACACAAATAGTCCGGTCTAGTACCTGAAGATCGTAGTATATGTAAATTATAATAATGTATATACCTAGACAAATACATTTTCCACTTTCTTTTGAAGTATTTCTATATACGATTTTATGACTGCATGAACTAAATTGAATAATTCTATTTGTGAAATGCTTTTTTCTACAAACAATTTCCATTACAAATAAAATAAAATATATAATCTAATAATTAATTTTGTCGCTATTGTGTACTGGTTAATTATAAATCACCGTATTTCAGTAACTAGTAACTCACGAAGTTAGTTTCAGTTACAATCTTAGTTTTAGCCAATTTATTCCCCATACGACAATTTCTGTACTATAGCGGTATATGCTACTGCATCATGTTGTAGTGGGTATCGTTTCGATCTTAACACAAAACAAATATTTCTGCATATATATATATGTGTATTATTTCTTACATTATTTAAGTATTTTTAAATAATGTATTATGTTTAAATAAGTCTAACAGTTGTTTAGTGCTTATTATCCTGAATAATTCTTAGTTTTTATTTAATGTTGTAACTAATCCTGAATAATGTTTAGATTATATACATTTAAGTTTGTTATTGTCCAATCTTGTTATTGTCAATTTTATATGTTTACTTTGTTAGTAGTGGTTGTAGTTTAGAACTTAACTTAATATGCTATCGTTGTCGTTGATCTCATATTGTATTATTTTACAGAAAAAGGCTATAAAAGAATAGCAGAGAGGGTGGACTCACTGCCCTCACTGAGTTATAGACCGTTTTGTCTCATTCATTAGTTTTAAATTATATTATTGTATGGGCAACAGTCGTATTGTGTAAAAAGTTATTGTTTGAGACAAATAAAAATTATTATTATTATAGTGAGTTTTAAAATATAGTTGAGCGTAATGATGGCTGGTTCACCCATTATACTCGTGAACGGATGCTGCTTGTAAGGACTGGTCTGCTCTGTATGACTGATTTATTTTGTTACTCAAGTATCTATTTATTTACTGTTGTAAAGTTTGCTTTGCGCAGTTTGTATTTACACAAAAACTTAAGAATATAATGTTGATCAACATTTATTTAAATGGTATTGCTCATTTTCGCAAGTTCATTGCTCCTTCTGCTTGTGATTGAATCTGCTTATAATATAATAAATATGACTTTAAAAATGATTATGATTATGTTAAGTTTATTTAAATAAAAATTGTTCTGTATTAAGTTATGTGTTATGTGCACTGTATGTTATTATCATACGAGTATGTCCAGAATATTAAAAAAAAACAGAAATATGGCGCCAAAATTATTTGAAATTCGAACTGATGACTGGAACCTTATGCGTTGAATACACTTACTTAAGTATTGTGCATGAAGTGGGCTTCAGTAATTACTGTACTAGTTCATAACATTATTATGTTACGTCAACGAATGAACGGTATCTGTATCAAACCATTGGCTCATTGTTATGTCATAGATATAGATGATCTATCAAATTTATTATTGACTGCACAATAGAAAATAGACGAGCTGATTTCAGCATTTACAATATTATATTATTAGTGAGATAATTTTGTATAAACTCGTCTGCGTGGGTATATCTGACTCATCTATATCAGCCGTCATACAGCTTGTTATGAAGATGTGTTTCGGTTGGAGGGTGACATTTTACTTTCGAAATATTCTAAGGCCGTAGCTGCCTGAAAATGGCACTCAAAACCCGCGGAATGACTTATGGATCGGCTGAAAACCAAATCCTGTCTGACGGATCCGACTTTAGCCTGAGGCTAGGAGTTCGGTCCTCGGCTTTGGCTGTAGTAATTTCGAACTCCGTTTGAATTGGACGGGGGATCGATCGGGGGAAGATAAGGTAATGAAATTACAGGATACGGCATAACATCTTAGTCCCCTGAAATGGCACCATACGAGTGGTATCACGGGCGTCACATATCGACATTATGTCTGTAGAACTATTTACGTATATAGACGATGATTACCATTTACCATCATTTAATACACATCTACACATATAAATAAAACGGGAGTGTCTGTTTGTAATATTGAAATTATTGTTTTTTATTATATGCGTTTGAATATAAATTCGGTACAAAGGTACACCAAACTAATATTTTTTACAATTTTTGTCTGTCTGTCTGTTTGTTCCGGCTAATCTCTGAAATGGCTGGAACGATTCTGACGGGACTTTTATTGTAAAAAATATAATTGCATCTCTGTATTTGTTCTGTACTAGCTACCCTCCGCCTACGCACGGATATACATGTATTGTACACCTTTCCCTTGAATCACTCTATCTATTGCTAAAAACTGCGTTAATATCCGTTACGTACTAGTTTAAAAGATCTAAGCGAACAGACAGCGGAAGCGAGTTCATTTTATACTATTTAAAGATTAGATATCCTCTATAGAAAATATAATGAATTAAATATACATTCAATAACATATAATGAATTAAATATACATTCAACATTCAATAACAATGAATTTCACAGTAACTGGAGACAGCACATTCCGCGGTACAGACAAACAAACATTGTGACATTGTAATTTAGTACGCAATAACAATTTGAATGTCATATTTCGATGTATATCAATATGTAACCACTTAGTATGCATATGAGTACCGCGTACCGGCAGATTCAATTTACTATGACAATGATTCGTTACATTCTGAATAAATTGTCACTTTGTTGATAAAGCTTTTACTTTCGTTGCAACAAAAGAAATAATGTATCGTTGCCGTTCCACTTTCGATTACAAAAGGTCGAGACTTGGAGATTAGTAACAGTTGTTTGTTTTCTCTTCCTCATAGTTTTATAGTTCAGGTGTGTACCTATGGATATACCATTTATAATTACGTAACTTTCATATAAGAGGATTAATGGACTTTTAGAGGACACAAGACAACGCACAATGACGAAATAAAATCTACAGAAATACAGAAAGAATAAAAGATAAAGTATACAGAAAAATATATAGGTGTATAAAGTAAAAATATACTGATCGGTACATATTATTTAAATAAAATAGTACCTATTCTGAATTTGAAATAATGAAGGAATTTTTCAGAGTAAAAGCGGAATTATAGAAAAGTGTGGAACGTTTATAAAATAAAATAAAAAAATCTCAGTCTAATATTACCGTATAACAAATTAGCGCCCTTTTCTGTTTAATATCTCTCAAACACATATAGCCAAAAAGAATATTGAAAATGGAACGTCGAATATAGAGCAGAGAAATTCTTCTTTTCTTTTTAAAAAAAAGTATACACATTCTTCTCGTTTCATATTCCACGGCGTTACCAATAAATATCAAGTGCATATAAATGATTTATGATTATTATGTGTACTATATTCCTCTATCAAACAAATCACATAGTCGTCATCGCCAGAGAAATAACCCTCATACCCTAGATTAAATATGGCCGCATACAGTGCTATTTCAGAGGAGATTCCTTCCAAGAACGCTGTGATTTCCGAATGAGCTCGATGCCTTGGTTTTCCCTAGAGACTAAAGTGTGGAGGTCTTCAAAAAGGTCGTAATAAGATTTCTTAAGGATCTCCAACGAGCCCTTTTTACCCAAGGTCCCTTTATTGTAGATATAAATCACTGTTTAATTAAATTAAATATTTATTATTATTAATGTTGAACAGATCATTAAACTCGAATTGTTATTTATTTAGCGGTTGATTATTTTGTATATAATAGGTTTTATTTTATAAAACCGTATCTGTTCGATAATTGTGTATTCTTCCTTTGATGTCTTAAGAGTTGAAGAGTTTGCTTCCAGGAATATTGACATGAACTGTTTGTTCATTAATTTATTATATACTAGCCGTGTCCACGGTTTTACGTCTATATAGCTTAATATGATATATGAGCTATATTATTATACAATTCCATTAAAATTCGTTTTGTATATTATTATATAATATTAGTACGATGATGCATCTATTTTGACTTGATTACTGATTAATAACCAATTATTAGAGTAAGGTAATCTCTCCCGAAGGATTTCTGAAAAAAATATTGGATGCCTTCTACACTGGTGCCTAATCAAACATTCCTCTAAATCTTTATATATACATACTATAATTATCTAAAAAAAATATTTTTATAACTATTTTATTTAAATTACATTTCTAAATCTAAATATATATAACTCAAAGGTGACTGACATAGTGATCTATCAACGCACAGCCCAAACCACTGGACGGATCGGGCTGGACGAATTTGGCATGCAGGTAGATGTTATGACGTAGGCATCCGCTAAGAAAGGATTTTGATTAATGCTACCCCCAAGGAGATGAAAGTTTGTATGAAACTTCGTCAATTTTAAACCGATCGGGCTGAGACTTTGCATGCATAAAGCTACTATGACCTAGGCATCCCCTAAGAAAGGATAAATTCCACCCCAAAGTGGATAAATTAACGCGAGCGAAGCCGCAAGCAAAAGCTAGTTTAATATATACGTGATATATTCTCTATAACTAAACATACGATCATAATATTCTTGTATGTTGTTATGTGTGACCAATATGTACAAATGTTGCTAAATTAATTAGTCGGATTTTTGTCGCAAAATAATATATATTCGTATTATCCTTTGATGGCTGTGAATAAAGAATATTTATTCGTGTGGGTCGCATGTTTCATCACCTATTATATTAGTAGACAATGTACGAGTACTTTAAGAATTATTCATACTCGGCTTCATTCTTCTCGCCCTGTTACAATAAAGCTCGCAAGGCTCATAACTCACCCGTCCAATTTGCGTTTATCTCCATTTAATGTAACCATCTTCAAACTGATATATCTCGTTACATGTGATACGGCTAAGAATTTGGTGCGTATAATTTTACATTTTTGTATTTCAATACCATATAGTTTATACGGCTTACTTCATGAAAAAAGGCACCGTTGCCGCGTAGCAGTCGTAACTTCTTAGTAGGCACGCAGTACTAACTTCTGCTTAGCATATCCATCAGAAGATGCTGACGTGTACACAGAAGCCTTGCCTTCTATCATTACATAGTATAAAACAAAGTCGCTGTCGCTGTCTGTTCGTCCCTATGTATGCTTATATCTTTAAAACTACGCAACGGATTTTGAAGCAGTTTTTTTAATAGATTGAGTGATTCAAGAGGAAGGTTTATATGTATGTAATACATGTGCGAATGTACTGTGTGATGTACCCGTGCGAAACCGGGTCGAGTAGCTAGTAATAAATAAAATAAGACTGTACCAGTCTTTATATAGTTAGTATACTACTTTTAAGATATAAACGTGTTGGCAATTAGCTGTAAGTTTATATTGTATTAATTGATTAAATAAATAAATACATTTTTATAGTGGATTCAGGCAGATGTCGGCATAGGTTATTAATTAATATATAAATATAACGTCACATTAAAAATACAGTCGTATTAATAATTTACTTATCGATTCATATTGTTTAGCTTTTAATTCAATATATACTGCTAAGTGTCCTCCAGTTACTTTATATTTGACTAGCGACCGTCCCGGCTTCGAACGGTGTTAAATCTTTGAATTTTCAGCTTGTTCTATACTATGCATAACACGCATGTATTATAGGTAGGTAAACCAGGTAACGCAGCATCTTTATAACCACGCAGGTAAACCTTCCTCTTGAATAATTGCTGGAAACTGCATTAAAATCTATTAAGATATAAGCGAAATGACAGCTGCGGCGACTTTGTTTTGTACTATTACTAGCTACTATACATATATTAAAATGTTATTAAAGAATAGGGTTGAAGATAGATGGTTAAAAACTAGGGTTGTATATATTTTTTTATAATACATTATAGAAATTTAAAATTAAAAAAAATCCAATAAATAAAAACAAATGTTAGGGGTGGACAACTCTTATCACTTAGGGGTTTGAAAAATAGATAGTAGCCGATTCTCAAACCTACTGAATATACATATAAAATTCCATATAAATTAGTCAAGCCGTTTCGGAGGAGTATAGTAACTAACATTGTGTCACGATAATTTTATATGTATCTACAGCAATTCATTTATAAGTTAAGAGCCGCACTTGTTGGTGAAGCTCTTATTATTTTCCCCAATTTTCCGTTGTCTTTTTAGTTGTTAATATGACCCGACTCCTTGAATGAATGAACTTTTTCCTTGAATTGCTTAATATAGCTGTGTCTTCCCCTTTTCCCTTTTTCCTTCGATGTAAAGATAAAGCAGCTATATATAGTTTGTATTTTTATATATGAGTGTGCTCTTGTGAGCTCTCATGGTGCCACTACGTCTGTGCAAGCTGTATGCACTCAGCAATCTATGTGTTGTTTGCATCGTAAGCAACCGCCTTTCACCGACGGCGAGCCGACACGCCCGGCGAGCGCTTGCGTCATCAACTTACGGCCATACCGCGTCACTTACGAGTTCACTCACTTTGAAACTTGCAACATACTCCAAAACCTACATTCTGTTTGTATTTAGAATGTGTGTGCATTAAAAAAATATGGTAATGGCGCAGTTGTTCTTGTTTTAAGGATCTATGCCGTAAGCAAGTAATCACTACGTTTTCCTATAATAATATCACAGGACAATTCACACAGCGTCATCCCTTAGCTAAAATGAGAATAAAATCAGGTAAATTATTCTATCGTGGTGGATTCACCATAAATTCACTACAACATGGACGGTATGCAGGGGGACCGCGTGAAGCCTGACATGTCATCTTATATTGTTAGTTATAGGACCCACTTGTCCTTATTATCTAACTATCCCTTCTCCCTCTCCCTTAATATTTAGACAAATGTATGTAGTTAGATAAGGAAGGCATTTAATATTAAAGGGTTTTCAGAAATCCTTCGAGAGAGATTACCTTCCCCTAATAATTGGTTATTAATCACCTGACATCAATCAAGTATGATCGATACAGGAGTTAATGAACGTTATTAGTTAAACCCTTAAACTAAATTTATAGGCTTTGTATGATATATTACATGCCTTATAAATTATAAGAGACTAGCTGTACCGGCGGTTTCACCCGCATTAAATTTGTAGCCTATGTGTTATTTTGTTTCATAAAAATCAACTCAGTAGTTTTTGCATGAAAGGGTAACAAACATCCATCCATTCATACTCATAAACTTTCGCGTTTATAATAATAATAAGATTTAGATTACACTAGTGACCTGCTCTTGCTTCTCACGGGCGTCGTTACATTGTACTCGTATGTGGCAGAAAAGGTAGAACTATGTTCAAATATTATACACATAAATCTTCAGGGAGAAATTCTCAAAATTATAGTGTCAAAACGTATGAATACAGTTTTCATGTTCCGTTGTTCAAAAGAAGTATATAGAGAAAAGGACGAAAACAACGATATTGTTTTTTAATAGGTATAGCCTTATTAATGGTCATAAAAATGGTTATCATTAAGTGTGATAAAGAAGTGGACCCTTCCAACTGTTCTAAGTTTGTGAGATCATATTTCAAAAACTGATATACAAATATTTTGTTATATGTAGTTATCACGAAATTTGAACTATTAACGATATTACAAAATATGAGACGTCATACTAAGGAGGTGAGTCACATATATATGACCAACTGCGACAAAACAGAGAAATTAAAAATTGCGAAATTCAAGTGACGTATTTCATTTATGCATTGGAGCCTATTATACGTACAACACAGTTTATCACAATCCGCTTGTTTAAAATATATAAACGTTTTATCTAAAAAATGAACTAAATTATGTGTTATAAGAGTAAGTAATAAATTAATGAATAAAAGGTATTTTAAATTAAGTTTATGGAACAACGCCAACCTGTTCGTAGTTAAATGACCTAAGTATTTTACCTAATGAAAAATCAACAAACCTTGAAATTCTTTTGTTCCGTAGCGGATAAACAAGTACTAATTGCTGTTTACTCTCAGTTGTAAGCCTTTTTACTTTCATTGCCTTTTAAAACGGAGTATAATAGAAATAGAAAACGTGTGTATTCAAATAAACTTTATTTTTATTCATGTATAAATTCCATTAGTAACACGGATTCTTAATAAAAATATAAATATCCTACCAGTAGTAGGATATTTTTATCAAATAAAGACACAATCATGATAGACTTTTTAGCGTAGGTAAAACCACAGATAACATAATATTACATAGTAAAACTAACTTAGTCATGTTTATTTACGTCAAAAAGTCGAATTTTCTAATCTAGGCGAAACTAAAAAACTTTGTGCGACAACTTATATTTTTGATAGAGTCTTTAGCGACTGATAAAAACTAAATTAATTTAAAAGGTGACGCGAATAGGGTTTTTATTGGATTATAACGGAATGGTGCTATGATGCACTCGCCTACACTAACTGTATACGCTGGCTGGGCACTACTGAAGGGTGATATGATGATCATAAAGTCAGGTCAGTTTGCCCATCGTAGTGAATTTACTAGAAATTTACCACAATGATATCCACGGAGGATCGCGTGAAATATAACATATCAAGTGTTTATATCCGACGCCTGCATTAGATACTCATTCTGTTCACACCATCTCGTGTATTTTTCATAAGAGTCGTATATTTTTCATTAATTAAAGTATTTCCATAAGTATTTTTGAAAATACAAGTTATGTAATTTTTCAAAAACTTATGTATATGTGTACAAACGTATTATAAATATGTCTATAGAGTACTATACAATTAATAGATATATTTCGATTATGTTGGTATATATATTTTATTTATACATATTATATTTGACGACCTCGGTGGTCTAGCGGTCTAGCATCGGACTTTACGTCCGATGGTCGCGGGTTCGATTCCTCGCACGGCATAATCATTTGTATTCATGAGTATGATTGTTTGTATCTGTCTGGGTGTTTTCTATGTATAATATGTATGTATTTACGAAAAAAATATCTATGTACTTATATCAGTTATCGTATGTATAGTTAGTACCCGTAACACAAGCTTTAGCTAGCTTAACTTGGGACTAGATGTCGCTGTGCGAATTGTCCTGAGCTTATTATATACATACAAATAATTACTAGAAATTTAAGTACTTGCGACGTCTAACTGTCTACATCTATGATATCAACCCTGCTATAGAAATATATATGCATATATTTATGATCGTTAAACTAATCATGTCGAAGTTTCGACATTCGAAAATTTGCCTCGTAACCTACTAAATTATGTAACGCAAAATCTTATATATATATAAGTTATACAGTTACATAAATAGTTGACGAAGTGGGAACCTAAGAAAGTATATAAATACCTCATCCCCGGGCCTTCACAGCGATAACATTTTTTACAGTTTAAAAGCTTTTTAATGTTTAATGTAAAACGTTATAGCCCCGACAGCCTAAATAAAATAAGATATGAAATTAAAATTTAGATACCTATATTTATTTAAATGTAGTATGTAAACAAAAAGTAATTGTAATAATTTTTTGTTTATATACACTTTTTAAAATTGTGTTATGATTTACTTGCATTAGACCGATTTTATGTTACAATTAAAAAATATTAAAAAAAAAACTGTCACCTGTTACTGTCCGTTTGGAATTTAACTTTTTTTATTAAAATAAAAGTAGTTAAGTTACACCTTACAACATTAGATATCTGCTAGTGAAAATCCCGTCAAAATCGGTCCAGCTGTTTCTGAGATTAGTAAGAAGAAACGGAGAGACAGACAATTTTTTTAAATTTAAATGTATTTAACAAACAAGCTGACGTCTCACCTGATAGTAAGTGACAACAACTCCGACACTTGTACCTTACCGACACTTGTTGGTAACCACGCCCATTATATTCCAGAGGACCAAAATGTTGGTAATATTAAAAAATCTTTCAAATTACATTGTGGACGGATTATAGAATGCCTATAATTCTGTTATACGTTTAAGTCCTGTGGCACTTCAATAAAACCGCCTTTATTAGCTAATAAACTGGTTTACTTCTTTTATTATGGTTTTATCATCATCTGAGGACGAAGTCGAAAGGTAGAGAGTTCAATTAGAAATATTTATTATATTTATATATATAACTAAGTGACAATTGTCGGCTATTTATATGTGACCGTCGTGATTACCATTCCAGTTAGTGTAATATTAATACTCGTAAAGCCGAATTTTCTAATTAGATTGTTTATGGAATGGCTTTAATACCCATTATTTATAAGGTCACAATGTATATAACTTGGAGTGACTCCAAGCAGCTTGTATTTATTACTCCAATGGAGCGGTAATACAGTCATAGGGTTGAAACGAGATGAATTTACTAAATAACTAGGTTATTTCTAAGTATACAGACAGAATTTTAACAGATTTCAAAAAAGTAATAAGCTTTTTTACATTATTTCAATTACATGAAAACTCCGTCTATAATAATAAATGGGTTCAGCATTTAGGTTATATATAAATAAAAAATACGTCTCAATAAACTGACTACCTCCGGATTTCATCATTAGATGATGATAAAACAATAATAAAATAATATAATAGAGTTTATCGTTTTCGCAGCGATGTAGAATGTAAGGATCCCTAATTTTTTTTAAAATATAATATAGCCATGGGTGACATATACCCAAAGATAGTATAACTTTCTAATGGTGAAAGAATTTTTAAACCTTTCCTCTTTATAATATTAGTTCAGATTAAAGTCGAGTTTAATGTGGTAGCAAAGGACACGAAATATAAAATTAATAATTACGCCTTAAAAATGTATGTAATATATCATATTACAACAGATCATTAGCGTTGAACTGTGTAATGAAATCGATGGTAACGAACAAAATGTTGTAAGTATTCTAAACCCTTTGAATAGTTTAATATATTTTCTTACTTTGTATTAATTTTAAATGTATTTTTTACATTATTATAGCAATGTCTTATATTAAGCTTTTACTTTTCTTATACTATCAGTGCCTTATATTACTAGTAGGTATTTAACATTTTTTATTGATTTTTCATATACAACACATCTAAGTCCCAAATGACTAAAATTGACTAAGAAAATGACAAAATTTTCAGAATTGAGATCCGTCTGTTTGTTATGTCATCAAAATTGATATAATAGTAATACTAGCGTATGTGTATATATTACATAAAGTATATTATAATATGTTAGAGTACAGATAATATAATATTGCATAGTTAGAGACAACAATGACGCGGGCTCGAGTTCTACGACCGACAAAACACTACGGTTGAAGACGAAACAGAGAAAGTAATGAATAATTAGCATACACGCGTTGGGCTACTAGATTATTACATCACGAAATTCAGGGTTTCTCAAAGAGTGCACCATTTGCAGTACACCAGTTAATGTATTTTTTATGGAATTGGAATGGCAAATGTGCAGTCGATCTACCAGATGGTGGTTGTCACCGATAGATAAGAACTACATCATAGACAGCATATACTGTACTAGCTTTTGCCCACGGCTTCGCTCGTGTTAATTTATCCCCTTGGGGGTGGAATTTATCAAAATCCTTTTTTAGCGGATGCCTACGTCATAGTAGCTTTATGCATGCAAATTCTCAGCCCGATCGGTTTAAAATTGATAAAGTTTCATACAAACTTTCATCCCCTATTTTATCCCCTTGGGGGTAGAATTAATCAAAATCTTTTCTTAGCGGATGCCTACGTCATGACATCTACCTGCATGCCAAATTTCAGCCCGATCCGTCCAATGGTTTGGGCTGTGCGTTGATAGATCACTATGTCAGTCACCTTTGAGTTACATATTTAGATATCGTCTTGTGACTACAGATTCATATCATTCGAGTGCCTTATGCCTTAAAACCAAAATATAGTTTACAAACCGAGCTACTTGACGGAGAAAAAAGTAAGACTGAGATTTGAGACAGACGAATTTGTATAAAGGATAGATTCTGTTGAAATTGTAGATGAGTGTTAGAATTTACATACGATTACCTTACATATCGGTATACTAAATTTACTAATATAATAGGTATAAATGACATTTATCAATTGCTCTTTTGTATTTTTCTAAATATG
This sequence comes from Achroia grisella, assembly GCF_030625045.1. NCBI lineage: Eukaryota > Metazoa > Arthropoda > Insecta > Lepidoptera > Pyralidae > Achroia > Achroia grisella. The sequence continues at coordinate 1,806,882 of NW_026713028.1, read as the reverse complement.
TTATTTGTTGTATCGTTAGTCAGCTTTTAAAGGAATTCGTAATGATATGTCTTACCTTATATATAGTGGAGCTATAAGTTTGATAAAGCCTAAGTTAGTTTACACTCTGAGCAAACTAGGGCTTTATGATGTGTTTTAAGCCCTTATGTCACAGATTACAGACCATATCTTTTCTATACGTATATCTACATATTTTTTACATTTGACGCCTGTCTATCTATATAGCGAGAATTTGTAGAAGTCTAATAAAATTAAAATCATAGTTCTTTATTGTGATGTTGGGAGCAAAGTACTAATATCATATTGATGTAAATATTGATTACGAAATATAGTTTTAACGATTTTTAAATAGTATGTTTCTTTTTATTAGGTGTAATTGTTATTTCTATTGATAAACACAAATTTTTGGACAAGTATAAATAAAAGATGAATGGAATTATTAATCTAAAAAATTATATGATAATACTGTAACTACAATCAGCCAGTATTACCAACAGAAGTTGTAAATTACTATTATTTCCAACGGTTATTAATATACTATGTTTCATAAGAGTCGGTGGAGCGAATCATTAGATGCAGTTTGAACTCTCCATTGTACAACATAAAATAAAATATAAGGTCTTTGATAATTGGATATTTACATGGTTGATGATTAATGCACGGTTAAAATTTCTGGGTCAAGAAATATTTTGTATTATAATAATAATGTAATTGTGAAGTATGTGGTACAATAGAGCATGTAGGTATATAATTTGCTGATGGAGTATGTCAGGAACGAGAGTCTACTATATAGAATAACGTCAGACCATAGAATAAATATGTTGGTTGTTGGTGCCATACAAAGTGTCTTGCTTACCCCTCAGATAGTGCGGCTAAGGCAATTTGTTCACTGGTGAGGCAATGGAGTAAGTAGTTTTAGGGTACATTGGGACTGGAATGTACTTTTAGATTGTATAAAAGACCCTAAAATTTTAAAGATATAAAAAAAAATGTAAAGACATCCTGTATCAGATACGTATTAGATGTTCCAATCTTTCTTTGCAAGCATTAAGAAATTTTTTTCCAATAATTGTTATGGAAACGATCCAGAACATTAGTTGTTTTATTATTAAGTTTGTCATTCAATCTGAAAGTTAAAGTAAAGAATAATAATTTCATGGTCTTTTGCTTTAGCTTTGTTTGGTTATGAAAAAAAAAAAATATGGAGTGCTCTGTTTTGCGCGGGCAAATGTGGTGTAAATTATTTTACCGTTTTGACTATTTACTACTGTGAGAGATTATGTTTTAGGTATTCGTGTAGTTATTGTATAGTAGAGTTTGCATCATTAGGAACAAAATATTTTTTGTATATTTTTCGGTATGATATATGTAAACAATTCTCCTCATAAATTAATTTTGAATGTTTTGTTCGCATGTACAAGTCCACCTGACTTCAAACAATTTTTGTAAAATTATGCCAGTTCTTATTTCTTAGTACTATACTTGATTTCTTATAATGGCAGTGCCAAATCTTATAAAATGTATCTAGTGTTAATTTCTCTGTGATCAGTACATAAAGATATGTCACATCACTACGTGTTGATGTGACATATCTTTATCTACTGTTTTTCTTATTGTATTTCTTCTATATGCACAATAGAGTTTATTATTATTATATGTATTATTTATACATAGTATAAAACAAAGTCGCCATTGCTGTCTGTTCGCCTATATCTTTCAAATTACGCAACGGATTTTAATGCAATTTTCAGCAATAGAAAGAGTGATTCAATAAGATTATATGTATAATATATGCTTGATGAAGTACAATAAGAAGAGAAATTAAAATATTTTTAAGGTGTGCGGAGCCAGGACCGGTCGTTAGTGATAAATAAAAGGTATTAGTAGCTAATTACAATGTCTTTTCTATGATGGTACTTATATTGCGAAGTTGCGATTACGATGTAGTACGAGGACGTATCGAGTATGTGACACGTTTAGCATCCAGATGAATGATAATACAACCGATGCGTGATGAAGTGAACAATATACAGTTCGGTGAGCACGATAAAATACATCACTATTTCATACCGTGATCAACTTATATCATGATATATGTGATGTACATGGAACACGACATCTGGAATAAATATGATTAAATATTTAAATAGAAACGTGTTAGGTACACTTATGTGAAACGAAATTTTGAAAATTAAGCCTACCTTGTTGTTTTTATTTTAGAAATTACACTATTACTATATTATTATTTATTCTTTATTGCACTATTTAAAATAATGTACAATTGGCATTCTCTACCAGTTAACCATTGGGTAGAATAAGAAAGCGGTTGAAGGGCAGTAATGGGAAAAAGGTATACTATTTGTATTTACCTAACTTAGGTATATATGTCGATAGTAATATGCGTATATACCTATGAATATACATATATATACGTACTTAAATACTTGCTATTACAGAGTTGGTATAGAAAAGTATTTTTAATATCGGATTATTTTTACAAAGGTTATGATCCTGTAAAAGTCTATCAGAATGTATATAGGAACAGCATATACAGACAGATAAAATAATTATAATTATTGTTACAACAATATAGAAATTTAATTTTTGAAATGAAACTTTACATTATTTGTGTCATTTTAAATTAAATAATTAATAACATTAATTCGGTGTATTGGAATTTATTTTAATACGCGACTTCAGTTTGTCAACTGTGTACTATGTAGATGGCGTTGTATATTTTTTACATGGCACGTTTAATGAAATGCTATTGATAGCGTTCATAATATTTTGTCATTTCATTTCAGAGTTTTATTAAGAATATCATAGTTTCCATAGAGCCGCAAACTTGTTCATTTGTGAACTACTCTAGTACCTAGTTCACTCTATATAAATGCGGGAAAAATACAAAGCATTTATACTAAATTACACTTACGCATATTAATGTCTAGCATATTGTAATTATATGCATTGCCTAATGGCCTCCGATTTTGTTACAAGGTTGAGCCCCATGTTCGGCGGGGGAAATGATTTGTAGACATGATTCATGGTCTGCATTGTCGACTCGATACCATTAGTATGCTCGGCTGTCTGTCTATAGTTCAGCTGAATGTTTGGCGTTCCTTTGCGCTCCTACATTATTGTAATGTTGTATTGTATTAAGAAATGTTTATTCATTCCTCGTCTTAATACAAATTATAACAATTGTTGTATTCAAGTTCCTATTATTATATTTTATCGAATTAGATATTATTTTGCGGAAGTTCATTTCATTACTTAATGGATTTGTATTATATTGTTTAATTCTGCTACCATTAGTATGTGTGAGTACCAAATATTACGTGCGGAAACCCTACCTCATTGGAAGCGTTAATACCTTCTCTATTAGAACAAACTATCCCGTTATTAGAATATGGGTATAGATCCAATCATCATTCATTGCTACTATTAATTTTATTTTATTAAATGTAATGCCAAATTAGCTGAATGTATGTGGCAGCCGTCACTTGCGATGTGTTGCGAGTGAAATCTAGTGTCCTACCTCCATATACTGTAATTTAATTATCCTTTAAGAAGTTAGCTTAGAGACAGAGGTACCTACATGTATAGTATGTTCTATGTATAAAATATGTCTATTTTAAAAAAAAAATATTTCATTAATTTAGTCTTCTTTATTTATTTATTTAGTTTCATTATACAGTGTTTAGTGCTTACAGTACCAACAAGTTCTGCTAAGGTTTGGGACTTAAATGGTGTTTATTTAATATTTATTTTAAACAATGTCTTCGATAATTACTGCCGTAACAGTTAGTGTCACCGTATATATGCGAAATGAGTCGCATGACGGCGTTCTACACTTCGCTCTGATTGGGAATGCTCAAATCGGCACGAGCCGTCCGGTACGAACCCGATAATATGAGGCCAGGTTTACAAGCGGGTAATGTTTATTTCTTTTGTTGCAGCGTCCGCGTGTGTGATGCAGCGATGCGGGCGGCGGTGAGGGCGGCGGTGCTGTGCGTCTGCGCGCTGCTCCTGCACCACGGTCCGTTGGTCGCTTTCTATTCTAATTATTATTTAATAATTTCACTACTATTCTTATATTGCAGACACGTCGTTGCTTATTCTAAACAATGCATAATGAAAGATTGTTTAGAATAAGTTAGTATTTGCAATTTAGATACAAATTGTATATAGCATTAAGTAAGTACTAATGTAGCAGTTCATTTTATTTATTCTTAACAATTTATATAATGTTGCATTATTACAATGAATTTAATTACATTTTCTTGCATACCATAAATTATAATTTATAATTATAGCATAGTACTTAAGGAAACCTTATTGAAAAAACCACCACAGTGAACCGTTAGCGCAGGTGAATGTACCAATTCATCACCATCTATTAAAAAATCTCTAACTCTTCGGAGGGGTCCTAGATTACATGATTTATTTACACAACTTATTTGCAAAATGGCGGACATCTGACTATGGAGCAAAAACATAATTTATAAATCTATAATGTGACTCTATAAAATAAAAAATGTTAAAAAGAAGTGTAAATATTTAATAAATACTAATATGAATCCTACCCGCGAACACGCGCGAAAGGGTAAATCAAAAAATAATTAGATGCAATCCCTCACGATTGCGCGCTCTGGTTTTCCCTCGCTAAATCGCAAGCACTTATGATGCTCATGAAAAAATATGTCGTATAAAAGCAGTCTAATGTCACTTTATCAAATTCCTCCGTCCCTAAACGTGTGACTTACATTGGCCCCTTAATGAATTAATTAATGAAACTCTTTATTGTTCCTCTTACAAAAAATTATCATAATTATGTGTAAAAACCCTTACTAGTATTAATTTTAATATTAATCAACATTTTGATTAATCAACACTTTGATTAATATTGTTGATCTTTGATGACGTTTAGCTGAGGCGGAGCTTCGTGGGCGATGTCCGGCGGCCGACGGAGCATGTCCGGCGCGGGCTGCACCCTGTACCACGGACGACGAGTGCGGGGAGCAGATCTGCTGCACCACCACCTGCGGACAAGTCTGCGTTGATCCATTGTATACAGGTAATTAGTACACAAATTATAATCTGTATTTTAAATATTATCGCATTTTATTTATTTATTTAAATTTTAATACACATTATTGTATCCAAACAATACCGGAAGAGGGGGGGGGGATTAGGAGAGGTATTAGGGGGGGTTGGGTTAACTATTTATAAATATAATAAAATAATCATATATTACATTCGCAGGTTGTGAAAACATAAGGCTCTCAACAGAGCGTATATCTCGTGCACTGGCAGCTGAAGGCAGCCGCGGCGGACGTGGTCTTCAAAAGTCGGTGCGATCTCCTCGCTGCAGGGTCTCTGATGGGGAGTTCGAACAGATACAATGCGACAATGAGATCGTCAGCTCTTGTTGGTGCGTCGACGAAGCCGGGTTCGAGGTGATTTGTTTTTTTTGTAATTGGAATGGTAAACGTGATGACGACCTCTAATGATGTTTTAATGGAAAATGGTAACCAATCACAGTGGTACATCTTTTACGACTGACCTTGTATATGCGACATACAAGATCAGTACTAAAAGGTGTACCGAGCCGAAATCTAGGTAGTATTAGTATATTCACTAGATGCGAAAATCAGAAAGGAATTTTCAAAATTTTTGTAAAATTTGATATTGAACTTGCGACCGTGGCGTTGCTTTATAAAAGTATTTGAAAAATTGGACAAACTTATTATAATTAATTGAAGTTCAATTATAATTTTACAAACGTTGATCTGAAATGTAATCACCCATTCGGTATCCCAATACCGGTAATAATATGGCAATCTGAGGGTCTTATTGCAAAACATAAGCCTCTCGAATTGCCATATTATTAAAATAAAATTAAGCTCTAAATCCGCAGTCTCATTGAGTTAGTAAAAAAGGATACTACCCTGTTAAACAACTATATTTTAGATCCAAGTAAAATAAAAATTGGTATTTTATCGTTTTACTTTAAATTCTATTCTATTCTTTAGTTCTTGGTGGCTTTAGTAGAGTACTGCTAATACGAACAGCACAAAATACATAAGTACATTGTGTTGTCACATAACTTTCAGGTTCCCCACAGTTTGCCATTCCTGAGGACTGTCATGCTTCAATACACTTCATGAAATAATATTTTATTAATGTTTTAAACATTATTAATATTATATCTCGCATAGCATAAGTTGTCAACTCTGAGATTGTAGAACTTATAGAAAGTTTGGCAAAATTCCAAAAACTTCTGTTCATCCATTATCATAAATAATGTACTGACAAAGAGTGCCAAAAATGTCGTAATTTTTACATTCGCAATGTGAAATATAGTTATAGCTCTGTTTAATGGAAATAAATTAAAAATCATGGACATTTGAATATGTAAGTAAAAATATATTGCACATCTTGTAGCGAATTTCGATGAAAACAACAAACTGTACAGAATAAAAGTAAAAACGGTTTTGTTGTGATATAACTTGTTTATACTACAATATAAACGCTAAGTGGGTGACACTTTAAGCGTTGCTTTAAGTAACTTAACTTTGAAGCCAAATATAATACAAACATTTCTTGCAAACCCTACTGATATAATGTAATGCAGGATAAATGTTTGGCGATTTTTGTGAGATGAGGAAGGATCTCGAGTGTGAAAAAAAATCGGAGATTCTTGGCGATTTTTTTATTTATGTCCATTATTACAATGGTGCGTATTGATTATGAGTAGTACGATTATTATTGAAAATTTGAATCTGAACATGTAACCGTTGACGTTTTGTCTCTGGCCCCTCTGAAACCTCGACATTGCAGTGTTGCAGTCATAAAAATAGATTTTAGGCCACACATTCGTACTACCGCTCCTGAAGTGTTTTAGTTCGTAATTTTATTATTATATTTTTTTTATGTTTAATTAGTTTCTCAGTAGGACAGTTTTGAACTTAAGTGCTCGTCGTCATTGATTTTTTTAATTGTAATAATTTACTGATAAAGGCTATAATAGAATAACAGAGAGGTAAACACATTGCCCCTTCTGAGTTGTAGACTGTTTTGTGTCGATTAATACTTCTTAATGTTATTATAAGCAGCAATTGTAAGAGATCACTATTTGAGACAAATAAATATTGTTATTATTATTATAGGAAATTCCTACCTACATGGGCCATAATCAAGTGTAGGAGAGGTTGCGGAATGTAAGGAAGTTATTGCTAAGGAGTTATTATTATTAATAGGTGGCCGGCACTCGTGCTCCAGCCGCAAGCCTCGTGAACTGCACTTTGGCCGCTCCATGCGCAGCTCACACATGCCGTATGCTGTGTCCACTCGGCTTCGAGCTGGACCCGCAAGGGTGTCCGCTCTGCAAATGTAGAGATCCATGCACTTCTATTACATGTCCTGGACAGTTGTCTTGTCAGTTGGAAGAGACCCCGTGCTTGAGACCGCCGTGCCCGCCTGTACCTACATGTAAGTCATTTTATATCTATGTTAATATTATAAAGAGGAAAGATTTGTTTGTAATGAATAGCCTCATAACACTTGATCGATTTAAAAATTAAAATTAAAAAATTTAATCAATTAGAAACTCATATTGTTATGCACCCGGGTGTTCCCCGGGCAGGCTTATGTAGGCGTATGTTACAGAACTATTCCTATAGTAATATCGTATTTCGATGTTTGTTTTAGTTATTTCTTAGTAATATCCATAATCGTTTTTCTAAATCAGAAATGTGATTCTCTTATTTTGAATTTAGTAATGAACTGGATTTTGGCTTTGTGAGATGTTGCGTAATCTATTAATGCATTAAGCAATATTATTTTAAGGTAAACGTGGAAGAAGTCTTCAAAACATTTGTCCCGTCGGTGAGCCTCTTCTGATATCAGAAACAAGTCGACCATTCCTCTGTGGCACGGATCCTGGCAAACCCAACTGTCCACCACTGTATAGATGTTTAGTTGACTCAGGTGAGCTAGCACTATTGGCACACACACAGACACATCATCATCATCATCATAATTATTTACATCATTAATCGCATCATTCATAACAAATAATTAAATTAATTAATCCCTACTTGTTGTAACAATTACATTTTTATTGCAATACGGAAAAATTTTGACCTATCATTAAAGTGATAGGTACCTAGGTATATCATCGGTAGAAAGTTACATTATCAACGAGTATCACAGACTGTCATGGGATACAGTTAGTCTTATATTTAGTGTGGTTTTATTTCTTGCTAACAAAACAATATGCCAGCAATAATTTATAATCCCTGGATTCATATTATGAACAAAGAAAAATATACTGGTGGAAGGCAAGGAAAACTCTAAATAACTCAAACCGTACAAAGCCTGTCAAACTTACGCTGATATGTTCGTTGTGTGGGGCGAGATTCATATCTTGTCCAGTAATATAATGTTAATCATAGATAAGATATTATATAATGTTAATGGGCTGGATTGATATGACGTAAGTTACATGGATTCTACTGTAAACCAATAAGCAGTATATAATTAGAGATCATGACGCAATGAATTAGTAATAAGGTTATTAAATGGTAGAGTATCGTGTGAGTTCTCTGAATAACGAACTGGGAACGATAGTAACCATGGCAATATCTATATACGTGAAGCAAAGACTTTGTACCCCTTTTAAGCAAATTGCGCTGACTGAGGAGAATGAAACGCACACTTATATTTTATATAGATAAGCAGTACAGAATGCTAATATTTTTTTTTAATTATGCACAAAAATACATTTAATCAAAAACCGTTACACACACTACCTACTATTATTTAACAGACACACGCACATATACTCTTTTTAAGTGTTATTGCTGGTTCCTAAATCTTTTTGTATTTTTTATTATGGTCGAATCTCGACCACTTGTAAAAATAATTACAGCAATTAATTGATGGTTCTTTCTCCTTAGGAAACGACTATGGGGTATGTTGCCCAGCATCCCTCGAACTCAGGAAGGCTGGAACATGTCCAGCACAGAACGCGTCAGACCTAGAATGTGGTACTCCTTGCGCGCACGACTTAGAATGCCCATCCATGCAGAAGTGTTGTGATGGCGGGGAATGTGGGAGACATTGTACACTACCACATAATGTGACAATGTGTACACAACAGAAAATGCTGGCGGAATTGCTGGTGATCAGTGAGAAGGAAGGCAGGGGGTATGTGCCGCAGTGTGCTGCTGACGGGTCCTTCGAGTCGAAGCAATGTTCGAGGAACGGTTTAGTTTGCTGGTAAGTGTTAAGTAGAAGTACAGTCATCTACGTGTTTCAACTATAGGATCTTGCTATATGAGCTGTATGTTTAATGAACGAAATATTGCAGAGTACGGAAGCATAGCACTTAAGTCTACTGTAAAGGCGAGGTGGTAGGGGTGCTTTGGTGGTCACTTGGCTATGAGATACCCGTGATGCTGTTTATTTATATTTCTCTTTTATATTTTATCTTTCTTTACAACAGATAGATCGTTCGGTTGTTTATTATTAACAGTTACGTATAAAATTTGATTCTCAGTAAATTGTTACTTGATATGTGCTGATATAATTATAACTTATAATAGTTATCTAAACTATTTAATATCACCGATGTGGGTAATCAATTCTTTGACCCACTTTCCGGTACTCAATCGCTCTCAATTTTTACATACATACATATGTAAGTCAGATGACAATGCAATGTTATGGCATACTTATTGTAACATTGCATTGTTAATACCGAGCCAGTCTGATGTCTGATCTTCAATATGTATCTGCTTTGTTTTAGGTCAATTTATCTATACATACAATAAAACTGAAAAGATCAAATTGAGTACATAGAAAAAACGCACTAAAAAGTGTCATAGGGATGTTAGAAGTGAAATAGAACACATCAAAATTTTTTCACCTCTTTTGTTTCTTTATACATTTGTCTGTTTGTACGGGCTAATCTCCGATAACTCTTGGACCGAATTAAATGAAATTTTGCATAGTGGTACCTTACTTCCCCAGTCAATATTTTAGATACTTTTAATCGCGAAAAATTAAAAAGTTCCAATGGAATAGTTAAAAATCTATAGTAACTTATATATCTTAGTATACAACCTACTCAAGAAAGTCATTTTGACCTGAGTAAAAACTGAGAACGACACGTAATTTGTTAATTTTGATTCAATATTCTCACACATAATAAATAGGTAGGTACTAATATCGATACATAGCATATAATATCGAAGAAATAATAAATATCACGCGGACAAAGTCGCATGCATCTACTAGTCGGTCATAAAAATCACATACCGTCACACCTATCTCCGACTGAAGTACACAGAGACTAATGAACGCCAAATACTCCGTTCATATAACTTTTGCTTGCATTCATCGACGTATTCATTCACAGCTTACGGGTGCTTTTTATTTGACCCTTTTGCAATACGTCGTCTATCTTGTCACCAAAGGACATCCGTATTGGGCTTGCTATACTGGCACTTCTATTTATTCCCACGCGATGTATATCTTTCTGCCATTATGTCTCTCTTTTTTATCCACCACCCGACTCGAGTTGACGCGCATGGGACCAGAATACTAATTTACAAAATTAATTTTATTAAAATCGTACCGATTTTTATATTAAAAAGTATTTTGAAAACGTTAAAAGCGTTTAAAAGTTTGTGAGTATGGACGGATGTTTGTTACTCTTTCACGCAAAAACTACTTAACGAATTTTGATGAAACTTTACAGTAGTATATAACATATAGTCTATAAATTTCACATGGGTGAAACCGCGGGCACAGCTAGTTATTAAATAAATTGTTTCTGATAATTGATAAATAACGACATCGTAAGAATTTCGTAGTGAATACTCTCAAGAATCGGCATCTAACCCGTAATACAATTTACTACATCAAAGCGTAGAATCAGTCCGCTAAATTTTCCAAATTCTTTTATTTCATTAAACAAAAGCCATAAAAGCCAATGGATTGTAATATCTGTGGAAAATCATCCAATTTTCACGAATAGTGATGATCCCGGTTTAATCCGCAGCCAATTTGAGCATCACTCGAGCGGAACAAATTGATCGCCGTTATCTCGCGCGGAACAGTAATGCCCGCTCATAAAAATTCATTCATTCGTTAAAACATAAAAATGCCAATAAGATTACGCGCCTGTTTTGTTTATGATATTTTTTTTCATGTATCATTAATTGTGTAATGATACTATTATATATTCATATATATCATCAAGTCCATACAAGTATTACAAATTCGAAAGATTTGTTATCTTTGACATCTAAACGGGGAAACTTCAGATCGAGATCTGAAGTAGGTAGTTTTACTAGAACAGACATAGGTTATATTTTCATTGCGGAAGATTGATAGTTCCCGTGGTTTTGCCCGCTGTGACTGAGAGGTATACCATCAGGTTTTTAGCCGGTTGTACTCGAATATAATGCGAATAGGTCTCGAGGCGGATTTTCTTGAAAGAAAAAGTAAAAAGCGCCGGTAACAATTAGTTTTTTTTATTTATCATAAATATTTTCTTGCACTCTACTTATTAATCTCTGTATTTATAATCTTTATTAATGATAAAAATGTAGAAGTAACTCTATGTGTTCGTATGCTCTTTTCGCGTAAACTACTAAGCTTAATTATTATGTTCTATAAATAGGTTGATGTATAAGGATATTTTTTATTTATGGATTATAATGGAATGGTGCACCCACCTGCGCTAACGGTTTACGCTGGCGGGGCACCAGTGGGAGATGACAAGATGAGCATGAGGTCAGGTCAGCTAGCCTATCGCAACAAATTCACCAGGAATGTATCATGATGGTTTCCAGGAGGAACCGCGTGGAGGTCAACCTGACTAGTGATGGGGTCATGAGTCCAAATTACTAACAATCCGCTTTCTCCCTTGATATTGGGTGTCCCCAAAAATATTATCTGCCTTTAATAAAGTTTGAAACAGCTTATACAGGAGATGAAAATTTGTATCATTTCCTGAGTAGATTTTGTTAAGATAATTACTACTGCGGAGATGCGTGTAATGGGTATTGAGAGTAACAGATAGTGTACAGTTAATGATTATAATTAGCAAACAATGTGTGTGTGAGACAACGTGCCCTAGTGGTACACTACTCCGACTTTAGATCTCACAGGTCGTGAGATATAAAAAAGTTTGTGTCGATTTTAAATTCTCCCGTACTCTCTGTGATGGATTGCTAATAGTGGTCCAAATTAAAGCGAAAACAGGGGTCACCCGCTAAATATATGCCCAGAAAATTCTTTGTTCATGTTTTTATTGGTGGATATATAATAATAACGTGGTATAAACTTTCTGTATCTGTGTTATTACCACCACAACCATTTGCAAACAAGATGGTAATCAGCTTGTTAGTAACTCTTATTTGTTAAAATTCGTCAAGCTATCTTGGTTATATTTATCTTGGGTGCATCTGTCAATTCACTAGAATTTGATAATTTTTGAACTGCTCCCCCCATCCTTGTCACATTTGTGAGATTCCCTCCTGCCTAGTGTGACCTTTTACATCTTTCACAACTTTATTCAATACTAGCTATTACTAGCGACTTCTTTCGCGTGGAATTTAACTGTTTTATTTATTGAAATAAATATAATTTCTAAAATAAAACTAGCCTAAGCTACTCCATATAACATTAACGAGTGAGGTTCGCCTAATTTCATCCAACTATTTCTGAGATTAGCATGAACTAACAGACAGACAGACAGATAACAATTTTTTAATAGATAATAAGTTACCTTAAAAGTCTAAACAGACAGTTTAATTTTATTTATTTGGATAGATTATGTAAATATTTATAAAATGTTCGTCAATAGTTCTAATTCCGTTTTATACCATTTACATAGAAATTTTTAGCATCACTTGTCGACTCTACATCTGACGATATCTGAACATTTTTTTTCTGAAGTTTTTCTGGACAGCGGAATAAAAGTACACATTGAATCCTTCCAGGTGCGTAGACTCAGAAGGCAACAAACTCCGTGGGTCTATGGGACCTTCGACTGGTGTCCAATGCTCCCCCCTCCCGCGGCCCGCCCGCTCCGGCGCCAGGAGTCTTACGGCGTGCGCGCGCGCACTCTGCGCGGGCGTCTGCGAATACGGTTACAAAACCGGGGCAGACGGCTGTCCAAGTTGCGAGTGTGATGATCCGTGTGCGGGTTTCCCGTGCCCTGAAGGAGAGGAGTGTGTCCGAGTTAAAGAAGCGGAGTGTTCGGGAGAACTGTGTACCGGATATCCTGTATGTAAGTAAATGTAACCTGCATCTATGTTGTTTTTCATGAATTCATAAATAAGTAAGTTACTTCTGTTATGGATAATATGGTTTTCCATGAAGTAAGAGATTTTCTTTATAAATAATGATGCAATGGTGCACGCGCCTGCGCTATAAGATAGTAGTTAGAGCTCTTAGCTTATCGCGGGGAATTCTCCTAACCATGCCAATTGTGGTAATTTATTTAGATATTTGAACAAAGCTAAATTTCATCAGAATGGGTCACGACATATATAAATCTATAGTCTCTGTCGCTTAAATTGGCTGTAATTCTGTAGTCACTAATAGCCTTTACACGTACCACGCTGTCGGCCTTCACACGAATGTTAGAATAGAATAGAATAGAATAGAAAATCATTTATTCAAATACACAAGAAGAATAAGCAAGAAACTTGTGTGTTGCTCTTTTAAATAATTTATTCTTCAAGTGTGTGAATACGGCAATGGGTCACCCGTTATATATAAATCTATAGGCTGTAGTACTAAATAGTTACCATTAAATTGGCTGTAATTCTGTTACCATGTTTTACTAATACGCCTTTAAAACACCAGACCACGTCACGCTCTTTCACGAATGGAATCGGCCTTCACGTAGAGATAAATTATAACGTATATAAATGGAGAATGTAGGAAGACAGAAAACGAGAATGACCGCACGCGCCGCGAGTTCATATAATCCAGTGATCTTCAATCACTGAGTGCTTTAGCGCCCTATTTATATTTTCAGGTCGGCCGAGGGTGTCATACGAGAACCCATGCGATATCGGCGTGCCGGCCTCCGACGAGAGAGGGGCGGTGGTATCATGTAGGGAGGGTGAGGAGGAGAGTTGCCCGGCTGGTCACGTGTGCACGCCGACGCGCCGCGACGCTGCCGTCTGCTGTCCAGATCCGCACGAACTCGACACCACTACTGAGAACGATCTTCTTGATGTAAGTTCATTCATATTAGACAACTAGTATACTTACATAGTAGTAGTCGGCTGTCTGGTGATCCCTCTGATTGCAAATAGCCTGTATAGTGCTTGAACAAGCTCTGCTTAACTTGGGACTAGATAACGATGTGTGAATTGTCTTGAGTTACTATTATAATTTATTTAATTTTAATGCACACAATACAAAAGGTACTCCATTTAGTGGACTTAACACCATTCGGCAATTTCTACCAGTCAACCATAGGTTGCGCAGAATAATTGATGTGTATGAATGGACTAGATAAGCTTCGAGTCGTGCGGCGCGGAGGCGGAGGCGGCGTGCGCGCTAAACTCGACGGTGCGGTGTCCGGAGGGCGCGTGCGAGGGCGAGCAGACGTGCTGCTCCACGGCCGGATGCGGGCCCGTCTGCCTCGACGCCGCCAAGATGCGGCTCCAGGCCGACCGCGTCGACGACACGCCCACCAGTGAGTCTATGACTATTATGTCAAAACAATATTTTTCGGTCAGCTAGTGACGGGTCAGGTAGATGGATGTTTGTTACTCTTTCATGCAAAAACTTAAGGAATTTTAATGAAATGATGTACAATAATATAGCTTATACAGCAGAATAACATGTGGCATACTTACAAATTAGGCCGGATCTCTTGATGGATGATATAAATTAGAAATCATACTACGATGGACACGAAAACGTAGCGCTAATGAATTTTGATGAAACTTTATATAAATATAACCTACAAATTTCACGTAGGTGAAACCGCAGGCACAGCTAGTAATGATATATGTATATATTTGCAGTGTGCGAATACCTCCGCGACTTCGACGAGAAAATGGAGGGAACAGTTGATGGTATGAAGCTGGCGCTGCCCGCGCCCACGTGCGCCGCCGACGGCTCGTACACGCCGCAGCAGTGCGCCGCCGGCCGCTGCTGGTGCGTCGACTCCTTCGGCACTGAGATACCGGACACCAGCACCACCAACGCCTCCTCCGTCAACTGTGACATGTGAGTGGTTTCATTATCCAAAATATCTTATCACGTCACGTACAAGCGATATCGCGCGTGGAGGGCAGGTGGCAGAGGAGACAGTCCGCTGTCGCGTTGTGAGAGAACTCTTTCTTTTAAGAGAGAAACGTGTCCATTTAAGTTTTACTTTTGCTATGTCTCCCAACACAAATTTCTTTTTTAAATTTAGGAAAAACATATAGTTGTTTTAGTATATAAGTACTTTTACTATTTATATGTTTATTTTGTTGTTTTTTTATGAAGTACTACGAGATACCATTTACATGTTACGTGGCGGCAGATTTATGGATAAAATTTTGTATTCTTGTGAATTTGTAGAATTTAAGAAGAATATTCAATCATTAATCATTAGAATACATTTATGTAGATGTACTCAAGAATGTCATAATTGTATAAAAGACAGCCACTGACAAAGGACTGGTGGATGATTGTAGGCAAATTCTTGGATTCTTAGCGAGTTAAGCATCAGAGTCATCATCAAGATTAGCATTTTGGATGGAGTTGGGCTTAAGCTAGTTGTTATCCTTGTACTGGTGCAATGAATGGAGTCGCAGACACGACTCAGTTAGGTGTATAATGATAACGGAATATTGCACCCCCCTGCACAAACAGTATACATAAGCAGGATACCAATGGAGGATGATAAAATGAGAATGAGATTAGGCCAGTTAGCCCATCGTGTTGAAATTACGAGGAAATAACGATGGTGATTTCCACATGTAGGTCGATCTCATATGGTAGCAATGGGTTACTAATCACCATTACTAACAATTCCTTCACCCCGTGGTTACAATGTGGTGCGTACATCCAGGGTGCGGTCGCGACTGCAGTGCCTGGAGCTGACGTGCCGCATGGGGTGCGACTACGGGTTCGAGCTGGGCGCGGGCGGGTGTCCGCAGTGCCGGTGTCGGGACGCGTGCGCCGCCGTCAGCTGCCCGGCCGGCCGCGCCTGCGCCGTCGTCGACGTCGCCTGCGACGCTGACTACTGCCCGCCGGTGCCCGCATGTCAGTACTCGCTATGATATTTATTAGCTTACCTTTAAATGCGCAATCGCCTTCCACGCAAGAAAGAATGAGCATGTAAAAAAAGTACGATAAAGACGCCGCGTGCTGTTAGATTATTTCCGCGTCCTTCAATCGTGCGTATTTTGGCGTTTTTTTATGATAATGAATTATCATTACAGACTCACATCGGTCAGACATAATTACTAAATTATTGATAATTTATAAACCTTAAACATGCCTTTGGATTACAACATTTGTGAAATATACATTAAAATTTTACAAGAAAGTGTAACGACATTCAAGACAGTCGCAATCATGTGCAAATAAGTGAAAAAATACTTGTAGGACTAGAAGCCGGCGCGTTTTGGAGTGGAAAAGCCAGCTCGCGTAATCCAAGCGCATAATCCAAAATAGGTATTATTTGAAAAATTTTACCAGTTAACTCAAGCGTTTAAGATAAATAAATGTTAAATAATATAATGTTTCATATGTTACATCCTGATCGGTGCAGGTCTGCCGCGACGTCGGGGCCAGTGTCCATACTTGGTGCCAGTGGCGCCGGATGCGGGCGCGTGCGAGTTCTCGTGTCGGTCGGACGGCGAGTGCGCGGCCGGCGAGCGGTGCTGCGCCACCGGCTGCGGGACCGCCTGCACCGCGCCGCTCTACCAGACCGCCTGCCAGCAGGCCAGGTATGACCGCCTCCACTAACATGAATAATAGGACTACCTCCACTAACATGATATATTTATATATAATATAATACAGGAAAATTTATATATATAATACATCTACACCCCTGCGAAGACGCGGCGAGTAGCTAGTTTACAGTAAAATGTATCTAAGTATATCTATCAGTTGTCTAGTACCCATATAAGTATGTCAGTTGTCCGGTACTCATAACACAAGCTTTGCTTAGCTTGAGACTAGATGGCGCTGTGTGAAATGTCCAGGGATAATCTTTAGGTATTAAATGAAAACCAGGGCTACACTATACACATATTGAATCAATTTATAAAACACACTAAACCACTGACAGGCTTTCACAAATAACAAGAGATTAATTGTATTAGGCTAAGACCTATAAAAATAGATGTAAGTGTGGAAATAAAATAAATTGTGTCAAATTCGACATCACTACATATAAAGGCAACACAAATCGAAACTATAAAGTTAGTAGTATTGTTATTATTATTATTTTCAGAGCTCTAACGTTACACATAGCAGCAGAGAGCGGTAGTCCACCATCACACACATGGGTGCCGAACTGCGATGAAAACGGAGTTTACACCACGGTCCAGTGTCGGGACTCCAACAGCACGTGCTGGTGTGTTGACGCTGTCGGCAACGAGGTAATGCGCACATTTGACGTGTAGAATTTAATCTAAAAGCCAGAACTTTTCTCTTGAAATATGTAACAGGCAACGCCGTATATTTTAGCTAGTGTAAAATATGTATACACATCGTCAGCTTTGTCGATCAAAGTTCGATTCTGTAATAGTAGCCTCTCTGGGCCGTTTTGCATGTCGAGCCGAGACTATTAAAGTACTGTGTAATATTATTATATTTTAGACCTTGTATGTTATCCTACACAATGTATATTATTTTAAATGAATAATTAATAAAATAAATATACTATAATAACAATAAAACAGCCTAACTCTTACATTATTTTTTTTTTATTATTATTAAATACACGGTACTCAAATCATCGACATATACATAACATATTTTTTATAATTGTTACCTCAAAACTGCGTTTTTTATTAAATTCTTTGATTTCCAAAGCGTAGTCCCAGAAAGTTACATTAAAATGGGTTCAGTATATAGGTAACGGAAAAAAAGAGTTATTCAGTCGCGTTTACTGTTCAGAATAGTCCAATACTATAAACAGTCCATCATTAAGCTTTATTGTCAGATGATGAATGAAGATGACTATATATATAATATATGAAACAAGAGGATAAAAACTTCGAAGCGATTAAAATTTGCTTGGTACTATTTTTAATTCCTGTTCACAGATTCCAGGTACCAGAGCAGTAAACGGGGAACCAAACTGCGATTCTCCAGCTCAGTGTCCCGACCCTGGGTGCAATGAGGAAGTCATATGTCCCCACGGGCCGGCACTAGACCATACTGGTTGTCCAACTTGCGAATGTAGAGACTTATGTGCTGAGGCTAAGTGCAGACCTGACGAGACATGCGAACTCGTGCCTTTGGAGTGTGAGGTAAGAATATGTTTTTTTTTATGCAATAGCAATGAGAAACCAGCTAATGAACTATTTTATTGAACGGGGTATACGTAACGCCCTAATCATGAACAGCATTACGGCAACATCCGTAATACCATTTATAAGTTGCTATTCCAAAGGTCGTTTTAATTGAAACACAGCTTAAAAAGAAAGTAGCTTGGCGGTTGAGATCCACGGTTTTTTACAAAGTTTAGGTTGGTAAAAATCCATTCCGTTACTTGCTTAGGGCTGTATGCCCGACATACAAACATGTTACTAAGAAAATTCTACAATAACTAAATATATTCAATGAAATTTTGTCCATGGAAAAGGTAACTCAGATTTTCTTTATACAAGTTGGTTTGAGAATTACACATACCTGAAAAACTCAACTTTCACTAAAAAAAGAATCTATTTTAGCTCATTTGTCAGTTTAAAAATTAAAAAAAATGCGCAACACAGTAAAATTATTTCTAACAAATTTCCAGAAAAATAACTAAAATACTTTTATAATTACTACTAGCTGTACACGCGACTTCGTCTGCGTGGAATTTAACTTTGTTTTTCTAAAATAAAGGTAGCCTAAGTTATATTTCATTACATCAACTACCTGCCAATAAATGTCCCGTTAAAATTAGCCGGAACAAACAGACAGACAAAAATTGTAAAAAATGTTATTTTGGTATATGTGCCGTATTTATATTCATATGCAAGTAGTAAAAAACAGTTATTTCAATATTACAAACAGACACTCCAATTTTATTTAATGTATAGATAAGTAAGAGTGGTAGAATGGAACGTAAATATATTTGGAACAATTTCGATTAAAAGTATTGTAGAAGACGCAAGGTCTCTGAATAAACTTAGAACAAATGTTGAAGAACTGAACACCATTATCATTACGTATATATGTAATAATAGTACATTTATTTAGCATATATCATACATGCACTACAAATACCATATTATTAAATTAAATTGGCCGTACGTATATGCACATATACGCGCACATGGTCACACCAACAGAATGAAACAATTAGAAACCAATATGCTGCTATAGAATATTTTTGCTAAAAAGGACTCCATTCGGCACATCTCTGCAGTCGAAGCTACAGTGCTGATTATCAGCGGAGGCCTCACGGTAAATAATAACATAAAACAATTTGAACACTGATGGTTGGTTCAGGGCTCGGCGTGCGGCGCGCTGGCGCGGTGCCGGCCGGCGCCGGCGTGCGCGGGCGGGGCGCCGCTGGTGCCCCCGGGGGGCGCGGCCCCGCTGGCCTGCGGGCCCGCCACGGCCGCCTGCCCCTCCACGCACGCCTGCACCTACGCGCCCCACGACACCAGGCCCTCCGTCTGCTGCCCCAAGCCCCGTGAGTTACATTTACTCCACTCTAACCTTTGACGGCCTCGGTAGCCTAGCGGTTTAGCACACCGCATTACGTCCGATGCTCGCGGGTTCGATTCCTCGAGTAGTACAATCTTTTGTATTAGTGAGTATGATTGTTTGGGTAGGTCTGAAAAATATTGTATATTTCAATATTCTGTATGTTATTATTATTACCGTTACTTTTTGGTATGATAACTAACAAGTGTGGCAAACGTAACTGATCAACGATTCGATTCTAAAATTCTTCGAGCTACTTTACAGGTGTGTTCCATCATAAAGTTAATGTAAAAAAACCGACATTGAATTGCTGGAAAGACCTTATTATATTATTAATTTATTATATTATATATATTAAGCTTTACTTGATTTTATTATACTGCCCTTTATAAAAATTCTTTAATCTTCATGATAATCATTAGGTATATTATGATAATTAATTACTGTTACTAAAAAAACTCAAATTATCTTCACACTAAAATTTATTTCAGGCACGGTGTGTTTCGAAAGCAAAGACGAAGGCATCTGCGAAGGTACTGAAAAGATGAACACAACTCGCTGGTACTTCAACCACAAGCACAACCGCTGCGAACGGTTCCAATACCACGGCTGCTCCGGCAACCACAACAACTTCAAGAGTAAAGATGAATGTAACACAGCTTGTCCTGGTAAGTGATAGCCCCTCACCACCACCACCATATTATACGTGATTTTCCTTAGAGATATCCATTTCTACAACTGACTTGTCACCTTTGAATGGACGATACAATAAAACTATTTAACCAATCGAAAACATTCTTTTGTTTTCGAATACTAAATTCAAGAAGATGAAAATGCTATATGATTTTTTTTTTAATAATCGCGGGATGTTGGCAAACGATACGACTTAAAAGACAGCCTAGGTATAACAAGAAATTTTGTCTTCAAAGTCAATTTTTATGTATAATATACCATGTTCGATAATTTTTGTGACAAAAAAGTAATAGTAGTGTAAACCCATTGGAAAAGTAAGAGAATATAACAGAACTCATCAGTAATATATATTACGAGCGATCTGAGGTCGGGAAGTGGAAGGGTAAAAAACAATTAATCCGATTTACAGCAAAACTAGAAGTCCTATGTAAACAAAGTAAATGGCAAAGTTGTAGAAAATAAAAAGATCTATAATTATTGTATTAACACTTTTTTCACATAATTTTTGTATAATATTCAACCATGTTTTTTGTTTTTCACTTTTATCTTTTTCAAAAAAATATATATGTATATACGAAATAGCCTATTAAACATACAAGTAGTTGACACAGTAGTTAACTGACGAATTCTAAAATGCTTTTCAATAACTTAGATATTATATTAGTATATACAGTATTTAGGAATTAAATTTTGTTAAGTAATTTCTTTCTTGCCTTAGAGAGTTGTATTTCTCTATCTTCCTGTAATATAAGATTATCATCAAACGGTACTTTTAAATCATAATCAGTATATTTGAGTAATATCTAATATTTTAAGTTATAAAACATAAAACATCAGAAACTGTTACTCAAATATGCAACTACATAACTCTTTGCTTCTAAAACAGTGGAAGGGGCTACTACCAAATTGTCCTTAAAGAAGACTTCACCATCTTCAAATCCTAAAGGAGAAGGCATGTCCTCTTCATCTATTTTCCATGTTGGTGTTATGGGATTAACTTTGAATCAACTCTTACTAACTCTTGTTTTACTTAACTATATAATCTTATTATTTACTAAATCACTCGCATTAATCTTATTCTCAATAGTACGAGATCCGGCCGATCACTAAATGCATCTGTTTTTGTAATAACAATTAACTTATTATATATATACATATACTTATTATATATATTCATGAAAATGGGAATATACCGGGGTGACTACCAAAATATGGCGTGCAGTATTTTCAATTGAAATAAAATAAATTTATTTTTAGAAAGCATTACGTTCACTCCTCACTACATAGTATAAAAAAAAGTCGCTGTCCCTGTCGGTCCGTCCCTATGTATGCTTAAATCTTTAAAACTACGCTACGGATTTTGATGCGGTTTTGTTTAATGGATAGAGTGATTCAAGAGAAAAGTTTATATAGGTATATATAATACATGTACACCTGTGCGAAGCCGGGGCGAATAGCTAGTTTTTAAATTAAATATAATGCATCTTACAGCAATATAGATAAAGCTTGAAAAGTTATGGCTGCTCCTGGCTACATAAAAATAGATTAATATTGTGATCTCGGTGCTGGTTCTTAGACCATAAATATTTGAAACTATTATATACACAAGTTGCATATTTATGTTGTATTGTATTTAATATCTGTGGCAAATTTTAACCTAATTACAACTTAGGTATTAGTGCACAGCTTACCTTAACAAAAATTGATGACCATACTGCAATCTCACCAGCACTACCTTACTCTTTTTTTCTAGGTATTAGCTTCTCCGAATAACATGAATTCAAAATCATAACTCTTCTTTTGTTTCCCCGTGGTCGGGTTCAAAACACTATTGTTTTGTTATTTTATTTATTTTATTCAGGCTACTAATAGCCCATATTATAAATACCTTACAGACTAACATACATATGAATGATATTATAATAATTAATACAAAATATAAATATAAACTGTGTGTCTGTGTGGTTATGAATGTTATGATCATAGAAGAATACCTATTTCTCAGTTCGTACGAAAAAGTTCCATCAAACAACTAAGTAACTGACGTATAGTCAAAATCTGTATACATATACTATTAACAACTTTGTGTAGAGCATTTCCATGCATGTATTTTAATTTATAACTATTCAAAAGTAATTAATAGAAAAAGAACTATAGTTTATATTGAAATCACTTACATATAGTTAACTTTGTTAATATTAATTCCACAGTACTGAGTCCTTGTGAGAGACTACGCGAGAGGAATGAAGCCAAAGCGAAGAAATATGGACAAGTGTCCTTCATACCTAAATGCGATGCCAGCGGTCTTTGGGAACCGGTTCAATGCATGTTGGATATTGGTAAACCCCTACATATTTTTCTGTATTAAGCACAGTATCTACCCCGTAACATTAATTAATGTATATTATAGATGATACGGGTATGTACCGTCGTCTATGTTATGTACTTCATTATATACAGTTTTTTACGAGGTTTTCTCGCATGGGATTTTTCAAGCAGAGTATATTAAGGTTTCTTAAGCGTCGGTAACGCACGTGCCACCCCTGATGTTCTATTCGTCCATAGGCTACGATAACTGTTTACCATCAGATAGGCTATATGCTTCTTTGGCAGCATGGTAGTATAAAAAGAAAAATGGAAAATTTATTGTATCAAGTAATTGGGATTTTATTTAATTACTTAGGAGGAAATATATACTTTGTGTTTAGGTTTAATATCGACTTCTTTTCGTTTTCATTCAACTTTAATTCCCAAATCCAAGATCAAGATTTAGTATATTTTTTATGTTTTTTGTGTCTTCGTGAAATAATTTCACTTCCAGTAATCGTGTAAGTTTAGGATGATTGTAATGATTTTTTATTGCTTGTTACAAAAACTGTTGTCTTTGAACAGATGTGTGCTGGTGTGTGAGTGCTCACGGTGAGTCACTGAAGGGCTCTATGGTACGTGGAGCCAAGCCCACCTGCAATTTCAGGCAAGCCAGGAAATGGGTACAACGGGATCCGATCTACCAACGCGCTAGAGCTGCCGAAGGTAAACAACTATAATGAAATTATACACTAATATAACTAATTTGTCTGTCTATCTGTTATTAAAATCAATTCTGCTATTTAATTGTGTAAAAATTAAATAGCAGAATTGATCATAATGAAATTTCACGTGAAAATAGTTTGTATCACGGAGATGGGCTTTCTGTGAACTAAAAAAAGCAGACGGAATCGCGAGATAACAGCCAGTATTATATTTTCACAATATAATTTAGCATCTGCTAATGACAGTAACAGATTAATGCTAGTATTGTACGAGTATTAGACTTACGATAGATAAAAATAATGGTTGCTCATTTTCATTCGTACAGATTTAATTTAATGTTAATAAAATATGTATTGCAGTGCTAGAAGAATTGATCATGCAAATGACAACATATCGAGAAGACGACTTCGATGACGACGAAGAAGAAGAACTTACCGACATAGAAAATCAAAATCAACAAGATGAATCCAAAGATGATAATGTTAAAAGTGAAGACGAAGATAGTGCAACAGTGCTATCGGAAGTCGTCGAGCCGCGGACAGATATTGCGAGAACTGTCGATAAGCCTTTAGAAGTTTCTGATGAGAAAGTAGTATTTAAAACCAAGTGTCAAATGATGCAAGAGGAAAGTGAAAACGGTAAGAAAGATTTTGTTCTTAAGATTAAAATTTTGTTAGAAGTAGGATTGTCGATATGTTTTAAAATTATATTTCAATATTTTAAATTTTGTCAGTTGAATTCGTCTATTTCTGCTGCCAGACATGTTATTTTGTAAGTTTTGTGCCAATGTATGATGTGGCTGTGAAATTACAGTGCAGAAGCATAGAGGTACTTCGAGCCTACCAAATTTCTTCTTCCTGTCATGTGACACGCTATTTTTTATTAAAAATTTATTACACAAACACACAAATGAAGGTGCCCATGAAGGGCTTTACATCTTGTGACATTTTCTCCCAATGAACCATAGGTCAAACGTTAATGTAGGCGGTGCCTATATCTAACGGCGTTGGTTCAGGTTCAGATGGACCGTTAGTTCATTTGCTAGTCCATAAAAAGTAAAATTTGTATCTACTTGTATACTATATACCTGATAAACTATCTGATGATGGTATTTTATCTGTTTAGGAGCTGAAGGTCCACCTCCGAGATGCCTATCAGATGGATCGTTCTCCCCGCGACAGTGCTCGCGCGGTCGCTGCTGGTGTGTGGACGCGGCCGGACAGAAACGACCTCATGCCACGCCCGTTCCGGATATTCCCGCTCCGGACCCGTGTGGTAAGTTTTTACCACCAGAGTGGTTTTTTTAGAACAAAGTTCTTTATAGGACATTATACTCTAGTCTAGATATTTTTTGCTGAATCAGAAATAATGAGATCTAAAGGCCCTACGGGCTGACAAGACTGCGACTATTGATAGTGTCGACGAGACATCTAACTTTTTCGAAGCCATCTAATGCTGCGAGCCGTAGCTACTACATTACGGCTTCACTATTCAAAAATGGGGGCGACACTTCAAACGTCTCTTTTATAATAGTCAATGATGCTTCGATATGTGATACCTGTTTATCATTGGAGTGTATTTTGACAGAACAAACGCAAGTAGAGTCAGCAGTGCTGGAGCTGGAGCTACTAGGCGCGGATGCAGAGGCTGCGGAGCGCGCGAGATCAGCACTGGCTGCGCGACTGGCGGCACTCGGCGTGCGCGTGCCCGTGTGGGTGCGACGCGAGCCTGCCGCCCTGCGACTGCGTGCACAATTGTCCGGACCGCGCTCCGCCGACCTCGTGCACCATGTTGAGAGCCTGGTAACTAACTAACCCGCAGCTGGTGTGGCCAGTCGAAGAAAACTCTAATTTAATCAATTCATGTAAACGATGAATTGATTAAATAATGTGAAAACAAGAAAGTAGTATATTATGAGATAACTCCAAATACAGTCTGAAAATATTGATGAACCAACTTGATGCACCCATAATAAGAAACTGTTTTGGTTTACTACTTAGGCAGAGATTTACTTACTTGTAATCATTGATGCAATGTAATTATTATATACTAACAATAGATTATAAAAATTGTCCCTAACAAATGGGCTATGGATGCCTTAATAAATATCTAATGAAGACTGTCTGTGTGTGGCAATACTGATGGTGCGTGGTGTGGTCGTGCAGGTGAAGCAGGAGAAGCTGGCGGCGATGCGTGGCGGAGCGCGTGGCTCGCTGGCAGCGGACGTGGTGCGCAGTGAGTACCGGCTGGCCGCACCGCCGCCGCCACCGCTCCACCAGCGGGAGATACTCACAGAGTCCACGGTATGTGCACACACACACACACACACACGTACATACACATACACACGAACATACACACACACACACACACACATTTTTCTTACTGGTGTACCGGTCTGCGTTGGAGCGGCACCAGTGGTGAATGGTAGGATAGGCATAAAGTCAGGTAAGTTAGAACATCGTTATGAATCATCAGCATTAGGAATCAACGATGATGTTGTACTGAGATGGATGGATAGAGACCGCGTTGAGGTCGCTTTTGTACAATATCAGCAATGGAGCTATTATTCGCCATTACCAAAACAATAATGTGACTTGTGTTGATTACAAGAAAAATCTTTAATTAGGTATTTCATTATCGCTGTATTATAGCGTAACTTGCGTACTATTACACAAAATAGAACTCCAGGAGCTACTGAACAGGACTTTGTTGTTATATTGTTTCCTTTTACAGCACAAAAGCAGCAGACACATATAAAAACATACTAATTTATGTTTATTATTCTAATAAATTTGTTCTTCACTGAAGCTATTATTACAGTTATTTTTTAATTAATTTACTAGAATCCTAACCATTATTCTAATTTCAGGTATCAGCAGCAACGTCGTACCATACAGCGTTGATAGTACTGGCTGCAACTTCCGCTTTCATCATCAGCGTGCTCTGCGTGCTGGTGATGTTATACCGCGCCCGATTACAAAGAGAACCTCACAAAGCCGAGAGGTTCCTTCCTGCAGCACCACCAGTATATGTTCTCTCAGCTGATGAGAAGGCGGAACTGGCGAGGGTACTACACGGCCCTCCTCCGCCTCTCCCCCCGAACAACGACGACGCCCACACGAGAGTATAACTCGAGCGCTACCCTATCTACGTTACTTGAGCCACTTCTCACTTCCAAAGTAAACTTAGTACAGGTTAAGAAATTAGGGTCCAAATATTGGCTAGAGTTGAAGTAACGTAGCGTTACCCTGGCCTATAGAGGCTGGCGGCCATTATGCTTGTACACAGAAGCAGACAAGAAGTTATTTGTGTAATTTTCAATGGATTCTTCGTACTGAATTTGTGAATATTTGACCGCGATAATGGAGGTGGAGGGTCAAGTTTTTGGACGGATGTAGTAACGATCGCTAATTTGATAATTTTGCATTGAATAGTGCTTTAAAGGGACACGATATAAGCAAATATTCTAAGCATACCACTAGATGGAAACGAAACGAAACACAACTAACAATTGTTAACGTATTTAGATTGAGATAAGTTATAAAGGTACATTGGAGAAAGTATGGGCTACTACATACTACCTCGCATTAACCATTTATTAAATTTGTCAAATGCATAACATTTATCTATTTATATATTTTAGATGTATGTTGAGCAATTCATAGCTCAACATACATCTAAAATACATGTAGGTAGTTTTAAATATCTTACAAAAGGGTTGACTTCAGATCATTTCTTCATTTCTAGTTTTTATTGAATTATACCTGCAGTATAAATGTATGTAAACTATAAAATCATCTATATATAATATAACACGACATGCTGTCATTAATCTGTCTGCTCTGGAGAAATCAAATCGTCTAGAGAATAACAGTAGAGGATTAGTCCGAAACTAAGTAATATAGATTAGACCTAAATATTTAAAGCAACTACATTCTCTACCAGCCGTATCAACCGTATCGATCGGGAGTTATATGTAAATGCTATACAATGCACAGAAAACGATACGTAAATGTTTTATTAATGTTTTATAGTTGCTATTTTCATAGTTTGAACCTCCAGTTGGCAGACTAAATCTAATCGGAATATTAGTTTATGATAATTATCCAAAAAATTAATTGAATAGAAAGCTGTGCATACAAACTCTTACAATAAGGCATGTCCTATTATTTCTACACGATTTAATTTGTCGACATTAAAACCTTTGACTAATATTGGTTCATCTTAGCGATCGTTATCATTTTGTTCATTCAATCATTCAATGGCAAGTCGACGCGACAAATCCGTTGTCTTGTCATTGAATAAATTTAACTTGTTAAGTTTTATATCACTTATAAGTACTATAAGCAAGCGTAGTGGTGTGCGTTATTGATGAAACGCGCGCCTCTACGCTCCTTAGTTCCTCTCGTTGAGTCCCGGTCTTTGCAAACTTAAGTTATATAGTTCATTAATTGTATATTTTAAGATGATTAGGAATATTTATCTTGGACCGCCTACAGATTTCGTATTCCGTATACTATTCAAACAGCTTGAGCCAAAGTAAACACGTGTTTTCGTGCTTGTTAGACAAAGATGGCGTAGCTTCATATTTTCCTTGCAAACAGTATCATAACATTCATAAAAGAATTGGACTAACTAATAGACACGAATCCCCCATCAGCTTACATGACCCGTCTCAGGCAACGCATGGGTTTTTAGTTTCTAAAATTCAATAGAATGTAATTTAGGCGATTATTTCACGTGTCAGATTGCGCATTGTTTTATATTTTTTTAAATTAAATATTGCAAATAATGCTTTTTTATTCATTAAAAGTGAATTAAATATTTGCTGTGCGGATGGACTCTTTAACTTTACAAATTATATATTTCAATCTTAGTCAGACCATAACATATTATAGCAAAGTACGTGACTCGACGTAGAACTAATCTAGTCTTACTCATTCATGACGTATTCTTCATCAATCATCTGTGCTGTACCATTACTCTGACTTATTTGTAAATAAATAGTTATTTATACATTAATTTTGCATATAATATACTTTACAAATAAATTCTTCTTATATAGGTGTAACGAAATGTACCTATCTTCCCAGTTTTACTGTTTCGAGACGTTATGAGATAGTTAATATTTAAAAATTTTAATATGTATGATATATTTTACTTTAATTAATTAAATAAATAAATAATTTTATAGAAATATTTGTGTTTTTTTTTGGGAGAACTCGAGCGAAGTCTTGCTCATACTATATTTTTCTCTATGTGATTCTGAAGATTACAATAGCCCAAGAGACAGTGCCGGATTTATATTTTTTATAAAAGTAGGCCACTTTATTTCTGCCGCCCCATGTATATACCATTCTAAGATCGTAATTTTCTCTAATTTAATTGTTTGACGTTTGTCCTCTGAAATCTGCCGACCCCAGGACGCTGCCGCTCCTGGGCCTCCTCCTATATGGCCTATTTATAAATCCAGGACTGTCAAGAGATGAACCTGTAACTGACACTGCTAAGATTTCAAGGCTCAAACTGTGTTCTCATAAAAATTACCATTGCACGCCCCTGGTTGTTTCGAACGAACAACACCAATATTGGAGCAGTGGTAGGGAGCGCCCAGGATCGCTGGGCTCATATACTATACTCGCCGATCCGATATTACCTCCAACTCTCGATTATTGCCTTTAACTTGAATGTTGTATATATATATACATTATTTAAATTATTAACCGGGTTTTAACACGAATAATTTTATGGCAAATAAAGGAATTGAAATTAAAAAATATCCCAATTTCAACAGAGAGGATGGCTTAAAATTATCATCTGCGTGGAATCCAGTCATAAACGAATTCAAGCAAAGTTCAGTAGCATCAATAGTCAATAAGTGTACGGATACCGTGAGTGCTGTGTGTCGCGAACTTTCGTTAAACAGTCTAGTGACGGTAGATGAAGAAAAAACTGCTGTCACCTATCTACATTAACATCGCTGTTACTCCAGTCAGCTCGTGACCACGGCTAGTGCAACCTAGTCGAAACGTCGAGAGAGGTAAATACCTTTATTTGCCATAAAATTATTCGTGTTCAGACCCGGTTAATAATTTAAATAATGTATATTAAACACGAAAGTTTAAAATTAACTATATATACATTGTTCAACATATAAATTATACAAGAGACTGCTATCGCTGTGATTGAAAATAATTCAAAACGACTTAGAGCCCTTAGCAGTGCCACAAGTTTGTGTTCTTTTTTTACCTAATAGGAATAACAAAGAAGCTAACCTGATGGTATATGGTAACCGTCGCCTATATATGGTACATACATGAAGAACACCGTAGTAATTTCTATACCTATCTTTTTTTTCAGTCTACAAATACACCTAAAAAAGACGGCAAATGGGAATTAATGCCAGTAGACTAGTAACGCCATCGGGTGTGTAAAATGAGAATCAAGGAAACTTTTGTAAACTGTGTAAACTGAGGAGAGTTGGGATGTCGTCGATTTCGCAAACCTATGACCATTAGCAATTTATTAACAATGCACATTTGTTGTCTCTAAGATGTTTTATAAAGAAAAGTAAATAAGGTAAATGAATTGATAGGAGACTAATTCTGGTGTATAGAAAATCCCGCAGGTCAATAAGTATGGGTTTGGGGATCTAATCGGACTATTTAGAAAACTAGGTGGTCAAAATATTAAAACACAATAAATTTAAATACTGAGAAAAATATGGATAATATACAAAATAATCTTACCTCATGGGTGTTGCCACGGTAGGGCAGGGAGGGAGCGTGCCCGATCCTGACTCTGACCTGTACCTAATATAAATAATCAAACCTAAAAAAATAAATAATCTAAGTATTAACTACGATATATATCTGTAAAAAATCCATACTCAACAAAAAATAACAAGGGTGCTATAGTGTGTAACCGTTTTGTATCAAAAAAAATAAAGACCGCGGGTAGTCTGCTAGTTACGTATATATTATTTTAGACTGCTGCCCCACCCTAAGCCCATGGCTGGCTACGTCAATGAATATGTACTAGTTTATAATGTTCATCACAAAAATAAAAAAATATAAGTACTACTATATGAACTAATATTCTAGTTCTACTTAAGAAAAACTACTACGAAAAATCAAGAGCCCACTGCTGATCGTGTGTAAGATTATTTTTTGTTGTTAGATATAGGTGTTTTGTGGTAAAACATAAATTGGCATACCTACAAAGTTTTTTTACTAGATTAGGCTAGATTTGAAGTCACGACTTAGTCAACAAGGGTGCAATTCAGGGCAATAAATCACGACACTCTCAATAGTGCTCGTAATTACCTACAAAAAAGTTCAGTAGGTAAATAGCAATTTTTAATTATTATATTAGAGCAATATCGGAAGATACTATTTTGTCTTTATCCAGAATAAAAATGTGAATTCTTGTTCAAATTATTGGATTCAGACCTTTCTCTAAGTAACAACGAGTAGGTACAAAAATATAATTTTAAATTTATTTACTGTCACCCCATAAAATACATAGAAAATTCCAATGTAACTTTGTAATATAGGTATCAAAATGATTACAGATTTCTGCCACTGCATGCGCTGCGATCGCTTTACTATATCCCCCACCACGCACTTCGCACATAATATAACAAACATTGTCTTTATTTTATATTTATTGTGAATGGGAACTACAAAACGTTATTTAACATAATTGTTTATTATTTTTTTATAAAGACACTTTCTTTTGTGTTTCTCAAAGTTTGTGTTACGCGATATTGGAACGCACAGACGTCATGTCGATGACATTTCGGTCGTTCCATTGACACTTGACAATCGTACGAGGCCGGCCCTTGAGAATATTTATTTTCAGAATGAATCAGGAGGGCGTACAAGCTTGTTGCGCCGTTTGCAATCAGCAAACGCACAGAAGATGTGGTCGTTGCCTCAATATATATTATTGTAACACAGAGCACCAACGGCAGGATTGGAAAAGGCATAAAAGTGAATGTGGCCCCAAGTTACCCAAAAAAGGACCTAAAAGCAATGAACGCTCGATAAAAAACGAAGAAAAATTGAGAAACGGCGAAGTGGACTTCTCTTCCGACGGTATCGAAAGCAATTCGCTGAAAGGGGTTGCAAAAGAGGTCAGCCCGAGTGAAATTAGACGTTTGAAAAAGACAAAGAAAAAAATTGCGAACGACGTGAGTAAGGAATGTGGCGCAGCGTGTGTTGGTAAACATAATTCGCAAATTTCTACTGAGAACGTTGTAAGTGAAAGTGTCGCGGCTGAGACACCAGGACACAATGATAATAGTGTTATTTCTAGTGTAGTGTATACAGATAAGGATTTAACCAAAGGAAGGGCCATAACATATGAGGGGTCGTCTGAACAGGAAATTTTGAGCGAGTCCGCTCAGCAGCTGAGTACTGTGGACTTTTCAGCTTCTAGTTCATCAAATGTATTGAGAGCTGTAAATAGAACTGATGTCAAAATGCCTGTAGCGCCGTCATACGGCACAGAGCAGGGTGCTAAAATGAGGGAGTACCCGGAGGCGTCTTTGAAAGGCAGTGCTCCATTTAGTTGCATGCCCAACAGCTATGACATGGACCCTAGTGATCAGTGGTTTGTAGTGTGTCAAAGACTTATTAGGGATATGACTCAATATGGTGTATGTGTTTTGGACAATTTCCTCGGTAAAGATCGAGGCTTGTTGGTATTAAATGAAGTCATGAATATGCACAGATCAGGAATATTCACAGTAAGTTTGTTTATAATTAATTAACTACCAGTTATGACAATTGAATAGTATACTTAATATTGCTATATATGTATATCATATTATTATTATTATTAGGTTGTTGTATATTGTAATTAAAAACAAAACAAACTTTCATGACCAATATGGTGATGGTTAAATTGGTATTAAATTATTATTCAAATTTAAACATTTTATTATAGAAAAGATGTAGCACTTTTCAACCAACTTAAAAAGGTATTTGTCTTAACATTTAAATTTATTCATAATTCATACTATGTGTATCTAGGCTTGTTGTATATATGAATATGTATTATATGTAACCATCATAAAACCATTACTACATAATAGTTGTTCTATACATCTATGAAATGATTTTTTTTATTACAACCAGTCCAACCTCTTTTGTGTAACACTCTAACGCAAATTAACAAAAATTAAAACATTTGTTTTCGAAAACTATAATATTATACATTGAAGACACCTAGATTAATATAAACAATCATACTCATGAATATAAATGTTTGTGCCATGCATTGAATTGAACCTGGAACCATTGGAAGTAAAGTGGTGTGTTAAACCACTAGACCACCGAAGCTGTCTAATATTTATTTTTGCAACTAAACATAAAATAATAATACTTACAAGCACAGACAAATGAATATTTTATAGGTATTATTTTTATGGATGGATATGGATGATAATAGAAGAGTGCTTCCACCTCACAGTTTGTGCTTGTACATGATCAAAAGTTACCACAATGACCTCTGTGTTACTCCCCCTAGAACTTATAGTGGTTAATTGCTGTTGAATTTGCCATGATAGGCTAACCAACCTGACTTTATTTATTTATTTAAGCTTTATTTACCATATAATTACAATTTTAAATATATATTTCAAGTTTCATTAAAAGACTAGCAAATGTTTGCACCAACATTTGTATAGACGTGATTGTTTGTATCAGTTGGCATTTTCTATGTTTATTATGTATGTATTTACAAAAAAAAAGTAAGTTATATCAGTTGTCTAGTAACTATAGCACAAGCTTTGCTTACTGTGGGACTAAATGGTGCTGTGTTTAATGTCCAGCGTTATTTATTAATTAATTTGGTTCTCATATGGTGCCATATGGCTAAACATCTCCTCCAATTTGCTCCTGCTACTTCTGTGATCATGGGACTATCTTTTTCTCTGTCTACCTACTCGCGTTTTGCCTGCTTGTCCTTTTGTCGCTCTGACTTTATGTTTATCTTATATCCCTTAGTGTACCATTAATCTATAAAAAAAAAAATAGGAAATCACTAGTTTCCATTGTTTACAATCTTGTACATTATATCCTTCTTATCTTGTACAATATACATTATACCCTCAACCATTAATATTAAAGTGTGAAGATGGGTTATATTCTGTAACCATTAACAGAATAATCCAGAAAGATAATCCATTATTAGCATAAAGTAGTTCTCAATTAAACTGTATTTATTACTATATGTAATTCAATTCTGGAAATTTGATATTCAAATCCCGGAATTGGATTATTCCTTTTTTAAACATTTTACTACTGTAAAAGCAACTTTTATAAATTATGTTTTTATATTCTACTGACAAATTAGTCTCTTTTTATAATTGATTATGAATTAATGAATTATAAATTATTACTTACTGTTTTCTTAGTAGGTAATAAGATATTGATAGGCAATTAGAAAAACAGTTAAATATTAATCCGCTAATGAATGGTTCAAAAACTTGCAAGTTTTTTTTTCATTTAGTCTTTAAATAAAATCACCAATGAGCAAGGAAATGGAATGATTGATTCAAAAACATACAATGTTTTTATGGCTCCATAAAAAATTAAATATAATGCGTATTTTTAATTCTCATTATTTTTATTTTATTCTAGCATTATATTTTCTTATTGTAGGTACTCACACTACATAATACATAAAGTAACAAAACAAACTTGATAACATGAAGTCTAAGTAAATAAACACAAAAACAATATTTTTTACTGTACTGAGTTATTTTCTAATTGTCAATGTATACCTATTATGCCTATATTTACAAAAAATGTATTTGTTAGTTGTGTGTAAATGTATATATCAGTAGGTATATATATATATCAGTTGTCTAGTACCTATAAGGTTTAGTTTCGTTGAGGGATGATGAATGTTATTTATTTATACTTACTAATTAGTAAGCCCGTCATTTATCTTATATTGAATGACGATGGAATGTTCCTCCCAGCTGCACACTAATGGATGAGAATGGAGGAATGTTTTTTCAGGGGATCATGTGAAGTTTGACATAATAGTGGTATATTGCTTACGAGGGGGCCTATTATTAATAATCCCTAATCTCCACCCCTAAAATATAGAACTTAAGAATCTCCTCCAATTGGTTGAAAATGTAATATGATTTATTTTTTCACAGGCAGGTCAGGTAGTATCCAATTCGGGTAGCACTGAAGCACAAACCGTACGCAGCGACCAAACCACGTGGATTGATGGCAAGGAACCACAATGTCAATACATAAAGCAATTAATCACACAGGTAATTAAAAATATTTTATGTTTTAATCCTAATCTATAATGAATATAACTGAAATTAAGAATTGTGCCTCCCATGGTGGGCCTTGTCTGTATGTATGTAATCTCTGGATCTACTGAACCGATTTTAAACATTCTTGTAGTATTCCATAGCCCTTTTATAGAGGAATGTTATAGACTATATAACATCACGCTACAACTAATTGGAACCGAGCTGCAATGAAATATGTTGCAGAAACGGGGAAAATGTGACGAATGTTTGTATCAGTCTGGGTATTTCCTGAGTATATTATTATTTATGTATTTACAAAAAAAAACATCTATGTACTTATATCATTTGTCTAGTACCCATAACACTAGCTCTGCTTACCGTGTGGCTAGATGACGCCGTGTTAATTATAGAGGGTTATAAAAAAAAATTACAAGACTGTGAGTGCATGTAGAATACACACAGATTTTGCAGTAAGCTAGAATTACTGCAAGTAAAAAAATTATTCATCCAAAACTCCGAGATTAAACGGAATGCGCTTAGCGTGGCAGTTCATCTCAATAGCTCCAATTTCATGTTTCTATATATATGTTTTGTATATATATCTATATTTCTAAAAATATCACGCTGTAATGTTTACTGTAACACCTAAGTACATGCTAATCTTTTATTTTTCTGTGACTGACTAAGCGCGTAGAGTACTATAAAAATTTTCGTATATCATGACGTATCAATATCGGCCGTGATATCATATCGATAGAACTACAAATCCCAAACGTCACCCTACCCAAAAAATATAACTGTTAGGTATAAACGTTGTGTTTAGGCATCAAACATTTTTGCGATACACTATCTCAGCGGCGTTTATTGTTGATACACTGGATAACAATTCTCCGACCTAGTGGCGACGGCAATTGTTTTCTTTTATCAAATATACCTAGATGATTTTGCACTTTGCTGTCTAATTGACATCAGCCTCTTATAGAACATGATTAGTTGCAAAGGGTATAGTAGTATTTTCTGCACAAACTATGGTTTACTGCCGCAAGGTGTTATGTCAGCCATATTTACTTTTACATTGGACATCAATGCAGATAATTAAAGTTGTTTAAAAAAAAGAAATATGGTAAGCCAGGTAGGATGCTCATGGAAACGTTCCACTCTCACCAAGATACAAAGTGAAAATCGCGTAATATTACGCTCTCTTTATATTTCTAATATTAGAAATAGAGAGAGACATCGGAATTGTTTTGAGGAAAGACGCCACCGAGTTATAGAAATGCTTTCACTAGTTGAAGGTCTAAATATACAAAAGTCACAAAGAAACCAGGCGGGCCGCTAGTTTGCATATAAATTTTAAACTTTCAAACTAAATTCATATAAACGTGTAGTTTATTTTCGTTATTATTAATAAGGCATATAGTATCTGCCTAACAAATACACTTGAACGGGTTCAATAACACAAGTGCACTAATCTACACTACAGTTTATTTAGGACCTAAAACCACTTCATCGTTTACCCAAATAATTAATACAAATTTAAAGTCAAATATACTTCAAAAAGACTTATGTATAAGTGCTTTGAAATCGTCGTCCTTCTCTACACCTGCATAATTGCTATATATTTGATTTAAATTTATACTAAGAAAAAAATAACGTACTCTTTGGTGCTTTTTACTTATAACGTAAAACTTTTTACAGTCTCCCAGGGTTCGTTATGATTCGTAATGACCGCTTGGAGAAACGAGGCGGTGGTGTTGCAATTTACTTGCGGACTTCTTTTAAATACGAAGTACTGGCTTCTTCCCCCATCTCCGCTAACGCTGAATTTTTATTTATTTGTACTTATGTCAAGGGGACCAAAATCGTTCTAGGTGTTATTTATTGTCCCCCATCTCTAGATTACTTTCAGGAATTGGAAACAATTCTTGAATCCATTATGTCCGAGCACACTCACCATATAATCA
Organism: Achroia grisella; assembly: GCF_030625045.1. Lineage (NCBI taxonomy): Eukaryota > Metazoa > Arthropoda > Insecta > Lepidoptera > Pyralidae > Achroia > Achroia grisella. Next base: position 1,769,988 of record NW_026713028.1, on the reverse strand, counting down.
TGGGTGATTTTAATACTGACCTCATCCGTGATACAGCAAATTCCCGTAAACTAGGTCATATTGTTAACTCAGTAGGGTTAACTTTGTTACCGACTGGGCCCACTCATACCAACATAGACTATCCTGATAGTTGGATTGACCACATTTATATTTCCTCTCCCGATTCCGTTCTCAATCATGGTCAAGTTCCGGCACCAGGTATATCTCGCCATGACATAATATATGTTACTTATAACGTGAATAAAGTTAAACGTAAACCCGTAATTAAAGAAATACGCAATTTAGCTAGGATTGATATGGAGGCACTAGGAAAAGATATTCAATCGGTTAATTGGGACTGTGTTACTGAAGCTCCTACTGTCAGTGCGAAGCTCTCCAACTTCAACACTTGCATCCACCAGCTTTACATCAAACATGCTCCATCGCATGGTATAAAACTAAGAAAACCGCCCGCCCCTTGGATCACGAGAGGCGTTCGCATGGCGATGAAGAGACGCAATCAGGCGTTTTGTAAGTTTAAGAGGAATCGCACTGACGAGAACTGGTCGTCATTCAAAACGGCTCGTAATCGGTGTAATTACATGGTAAGAGCAGCCAAACGCCAATATATTCATTCGAATTTGCTTAATGCTTCGCCGGCTAATTCTTGGAAGTTCCTCAAGTCGCTCGGTTTGTGCAAACAAACCAGCGATACTGTCCCACTCTTTTCACTAGATGATCTTAATAGACATTTCTCTTCTCCCTTACCGCTAAGTCCGGCAGGCTGTTCGCTATGACCAAGCTCTATCTGACTGGTGCGAATTGGTCGCTGGTGTCCCTCAAGGCGGTATATTGTCTCCGTTATTATTTTCTATTTTTATTAACTTCCTCACTAATGATCTCAAGTTTACTATCAAACTGAAGTAGAAAGAATATCTGAAGCTGTAAGTCGGTTAAACGATGCTCTTGCCTACATTGAGGACTGGGCGGTTAGGTTCGGGGTGACTGTCAATCCTAGCAAATGCCAAGCAATCATTTTGGGAAGCTCGAGACAACTCGGCAAAACGAACCTGACGTCTGTTCCTCCGATAATTTTTAATAAAATGTCTATTCCTTACTGCACGCATGTCAAAGACCTTGGCCTCACGATTGATACCACCCTTAGCTGGAATAATCACGTCAATGAGGTCAGTCGTAAAGTTACGTACACCTTGCGCAATTTATACCGGTTTAAAAATTTCCTTCCTACCAGTACTAAGATCTTACTTATTCAGTCCCTGGTACTACCCATTATTGATTGTGCAGATGTGTGCTGCTCGGACATGAATGAGGACCTTTTAAACAAATTGGATCGTCTTCTCAATAATTGCATACGTTTTATTTTCGGTCTCCGTAAATACGACCACATCTCTTTTTACCGCTCTCAGCTTAATTGGCTTCCAATCCGCCAACGAAGAATTGTTCGTCTCTTGTGTACTCTTTATTCATTACTATACGATCCTAACTCTCCCGAGTATCTTAATACCAAATTTCATTTTCATGGGGACATCTCTTATCGTAACCTTCGTCCGTCTAGGAATTTACTTCTCCACGTTCCTGCTCATCGTACGAGCTTCATTTCTAAATCTTTCACTTTACAGGCCATTAAACAATGGAACGAGTTACCCCTTGACATTAGGTCCAGCTCTTCAAAATTCACATTCAAATCCAAATTACGCAAACACCTTTCCCAGAACTAGTGTAGGCTCCTGTTATCCTTGTAGTATTATTCCTCCACCCAACCACCTCTATGTATCTGAATTTCCCTGTTGATTTGTATAAATTTATAATTGTATGTGTATTTGTATGTATGTGTGTAGGTACGTACGTGTATGTAGTTATATTTATATATGTATAATTATTTATTCATATTATGTATTATAGTTTATAAGTATATTCGCATATGTATTTATATTTAATCATATTAAAGTGATCTTCTTATTATTTTATTTTTTTTAGATTAGAATTTCAATTTGTTAATGCACCGCCAACATGAATCTCTGTTTGCCCAATGGTTGACTGGGAGAAAATGCCTCGAGGTGTTAAGTCCGCCATGTGTACCTTTATTTATGTATTTGTGCATTAAAGTTTTAATAAATAAAATAAATAAATAATTGCTTGTCCAATATTTTTAGACTGTATTATTGTAGTCTCATAAGATTTCTAATTAGTCATTACCTATTAGTGAGTATTGGTAATGTCTTTAGGTTGTGGCACTCTATGAGACAAAGTGCACGTAAGAATTAGGAAGAACTAAAAAAAAATTTGGAAGAATTGGACGTAATGCCCATTTCTATGTAAAATGAATTACAAATTAATTTGATACAATTTCGCAGGGCCGAATACTTAGGTTATTCATTACAAAAAAAATTAAATCATTCCCATACAAAATCTCTTTCATTTCAATATTTTTATATCTATGGTAAATGTACTTAAGAGTTTGTCAATATTTTGCTATTAACGAAAGTTATCCACCTATAGCTCTGTTAAATTTCCACTCTGACCTCCTACAAAAAAATGTGTGAATACAAAAAAGTAAACTAATTAATGGCAACAACACTGTATTCGTAGCTTCAAATTACTTTGCGTAGATAATATCGCGATTAACAGATAATTTGTTACAAAAAATATAAATTGCTTTTCAATGTTTACAACCAGAAAGCAACCTCGACCTACATTAAGGGCGATGAAATAAGTCACCACAACACTTCGTCATAGGGCGGACTGCACTGGAGTCACGTAATGCGAAGTTGCGATAGCTCAGTGGTGAACAGACTGTCAACATGTCACGTATTCAAACTCTACACTAGAGCTTTATTGTTTAGTTAGCTCAGTGTTTATCTTTCACTGCGGTTTTGATACCAAAACATGACTGTCAAATACATACAGATATTATGTCACGATTTGCTTACACACTAGTTATAGAGCCTACTATTATTTCTTCTATTTTATTTTAATTGAAGTACTAACTGCTATTGTCATGGTATTGTTTCCCCACACCAAGGTAGACTTTCCAAAAAGTCGTCGGTTCATACTCACCTCAGTGGCCAAGCTGAGATTTCTTTATAAGAGATAAGGCAGAATGAAATTATTAATAACAGAATATGAGGTTTCACATCTTAGTTCTCCGGAATGGCAATACATTTGTGGTATCACGGGTGTCGCATTATCACGTGATGTAATATAAATCATAGTTAAATTGTGGAGATAAATAAAAACGCCATAATATTTTTATTCATAAAACAGATAAATTGTAAAATCTTATTGTATTTTTGTCTTGTACAATGTCTGTGTTACTGTTAATGTCGATCGATCCCGTCCAATTCAAACGGAATCGAAATTATGATGGCCTGAGCCGAAACCTCTAGCGATGCCCTTAGACTAAAGTCGTATCCGTCAGGCGGAGGTTGGCCTACAGTCGCTCCATAAGTCCATCCGCAGGTTTGGACTGCCATCTGCACTCGCCCTCTATCGTCCGGTGAAGCTGTAAAGGCCAGTTGCGACCAACATCATTGGAGTAGTAGCGATATGCGATATGTTAGGTGCGTCGTCAGCTTGTTTGCGATTACAATTACATAAGAAAATTAGGCAAACGCCCGCCTCTTTTCCAACATGTTGTCCTTGTTTTGTGTGTCAACTAGACACTCCCTTTGTGTATGTATTTTGCGTCGTAAGTTATCATGCCGGTTGTAGGAGAGGTGATTGCTAGTAATGGAAATGCAAATCGTCTTCATCCTATGCAAATACCGTCCATCTTTCGATGACACCGAGTCGAGTCGTAGTAACAAGTTTGAAGAGCGCCATTATTATTTTTATGGGCTAGTATGTTTTAGGCTGTTCGAGACGCTATCATAGACTTTGTACAAAGTCGTCTGCATAGGAACCTGTCTCGCTTTTTCAGCTTTTATGTTTTATAAGGTGTGTTCTTTTCTGAAGGGTGAGATATGGCAGTAAAATCGCAGGGTATAAAAACATGATACCTTACTCCTCAGGAATGATATAGTAAAGTTCGTGGTGCAGGAGTAACTAAGACTACTTTTGTTTTAGAAATTACAATATATTAATTTAAAAAAGTAAGATTCAATGCTAGCAAACAATATATTTTGCGTTTATCCTTTTACATGCATTTATTACGTCTTCTTCATACGTATATTGTTTGTTTCTTTAATTACAATGCTGTGGTGTTGTAATAAACTCTATTCTATTGAAATGTAAATATAAATATTATGTCATCTATGCGGAGCGTCGAATTAATTGCGCATTAAAATACTTTATACTTATTAGAAAGCGTACTCTTCCGTGAGGCTAATGATTACAATCATTAAACTGTTTGTGGTGCATGATTAAAATGCAATTAAAATATTCCAGGTGGATAACATCGTGATGAGAGCGAACAAAATGCCCGGCAATGGGAAGATGGGCGACTTCATGATCAACGGCAGGACAAAGGTAGCTAGCATACTAATATTATTAACGGCCGTCAATATGGTCTAGCTGTTTAGTATACCGCTTTACTTTCGTTGGTTGCGAGTTCGATTCCTCGCATCGCAATTCCTTTCTATCAGTCTGGTCGGATTTTATATTTTATAATTATGTATTTACAAAAAAAATGTATTCATGTATGGGACACATTAGTTATTATATTTAATTTTCTGTTTATATTATGTATGCATTTACAAAAAAATATCTTAGTACATCTATCAGTTACTTATACCCATAATACAAGCTTAACTTGCGACTAGATGGCGCTGTGTGTACCTGAAATATTACTATATTACATAATATGCGAGAATAACTCTTGCCTTATCTGTCCATTACAGTTTTTAATTTAAATCATTGAACTAATTTTGATGAAGTTTAATATAAATATAGATGGAAACTTAATAAAGGTTACATTTCGTCGCTAGAGTAAACTGACAACGTATAGAGGATTAAAATTTTATAAGGAATAATAAAAGTATTGTATTTTATAATATATAATTATCATTAATTTATAATTTAATAAAAATAGGGATAAATAAAAATAGTATATTTTTATTAATCCCTTATTATTTTATTATCATTTCTCAATTATATACATTCTAAGTAGACTCAATCGCTGGCTCCATTTAGTGTAGAAAAATTACTTTTCAGCAGCAAACAAATATTTAAATTCTTCTTTTTATTATACACTGGCCATATAAAATCAATGTTATCACAAGAGACAAGTCCAGTACCTAGATAATTAAAAATAGTAATGAAAGTCAGACGTCTCAGTAAAATGTTACCAAATTTAAAATTAATAATAATAGGAAAGTCCTAACAAGAAAGAGAGTGCTAAAACTTGTCTCTATATGTTCACGCAGGAACACAGGACACGATATTCACTGCAAAAAACCGTCCAGTCATGTTCCTATCTTTAAGCCATCGAAAGTCCGAATTAGAAACACAGGTAGACATTATGTGTAACTAATTGTATGTACAAGTATTTAGGAAGTTGTTGGCTATGATGACTACCCAACACACCCTGTGTTGGGTAGTCATCATATTTGTAAACGAAATCGAGCCTGTAACCGACTGAATATAATATCTACCGAATAACTCTTTACTAACAATCAGTCTGCAAACGAGTATGATTTTATCATATTCACTAAATCCCATCACACGGCCTTTCACTATTGATGCAGTAGTTAGGTAAAACTTATAACAGAAATAATGAAGAATCAATTTACAGCTTGCATTCTAATTAGTGTGCGAATTTGTTGACATTAATGTTCGTTTGGCATCAACATTGATCACTAGTAAACCGTGAACTCTATGTAGTGCCGTGGCGCCTAGTATCGTAGAGTCTAACTACACTGGTTCCGTAAATCGAGCAAACGTTTGTAAACAGAGGGCTGGCGGCTGGCGGCGTGGGATTCGTCTACGATTCTACTAATGTTTATAGCGCCCCTCCCCCCCACTCCCCGTCCGCCCCCCACGCCGCCATCATGCTTCAGGTCACGTACGCAAAACGTAACCGCGCATGCGCGGCCTCCTGTGGTATTTTGGATCGTATCGCAGATGTTATTAGCGATTTTCATTCACTGGCAATAGATAAGTAATCCAACTGGTAGCGTACAACTATAACATTGTTGCAACACGTCATAATGACATTTATCTTATGTCTGGCCAGCATTAAAATATTACAATGTTCGATTAATTTTCTTTTAAATTTTAGTAAAAAAACAAGTCTTGCGTTTAACAAAAATTGGTTTTCATCTGTTGTGTTTAATTTATAATTATATATATATATATATTAATAGATTTTTATTCTTCCACACCGATTCGATGTTTCTGACTGATATTTCTCATTCGTAATTTAAGAGCGGTGCTTTTGTGGGTTGATCTCTTGCCACTTTCCACGATCTTCCTTCATTCTCTTTAACGTTTATACGTCATAATTCTAATTATGTTTTTAATTTATTGTACTTGATGTAGCTGTGCCTTGTTCTTCTTTTCTTCTATCTTTCCCTCAATAATATCTTTCATAAATTCATCGTGCCGTAAACTGCCGTATCAAGTGTCCTAACATTTTACCTCGTCTATTTTCTATAGTATTGAATATCTGCCTTTTTTCTTTCACCCTGTGTACTGTAACACTTCTTCACTTCTTACTTTATCTTTCCAGCTATTCTTTTCCGACACCATATTTCAAAAGCTTCCAGTTTATCCCTTTCTTTTTGACTTAAGTCCGCGTCTCGCATACAAAGCTATACTCCAGATAAAGGTCTTAATAAAATTTAAACTCACATTACTGACTATTCTTAATTGTAACAAATTAATATCGATGGATTCATTAGTTTCTATGTACCACTTGAGAGTTGCAGATACAAGTTCTTGGTTCGCAATTGCAACCGTGGAATTATTCGTATATATTAGCAAATTTGTAGATTTTAATCTGTTTTAAAAGCGAATTGTCAGATATGACATTACATATGCTGAAATATTTCCTTTAATTAGAAGTTTTATCTTTTAATTAGTATTAAATAAAATAATTAATTAAATCACCCAATGCAATATTTTAACTGACAAGACAATGTATCCCTTCTCAAGGTAATAGGTTTTTAATATTTTTTTCACGTAATATATTTATTTTCTTAAGATACTTTTTTTTGCTAAAGTTTAAGAGCTGACATTTCGCGTGACTTTTTTTTGTATAAATAAAATCTGACATAACAAAACAATTAGGTAATTTTGATATCAAAACGAATGTTATAAATGTGAAAGTAATCTGTTTATTGGATCTTAACACAATACAAACTAAATCAAATGAATAAGTAGAGACTAATAGAGATTAGAAGCAAAAGGTCAAAATAGAACCCCTGATGCTACAATTTTCTTTACATACGAACGTATTGTATTAAATGATTTCTATTTGTAAGGTAGGCAATATATCTATGCAAGCTGTAGGGATACAGATCTACTTAGCACCAGACTCCCCGCTCTGCGCACGTCTTGCGCCTGCCGATGTTCTCTCCACCACCACCACCAGCCCTCCACGCGACTGTAACGCTTTTTCGTGACCGAAAAATCCTAATACAGGGTGTATTATATAGAAGTTTCACTTCAATAGTAATAAAATACTTATTGTAAGGAATCAGGCCACGGACAAACTTTTAATTAAATAAAAAAATAATAGTGTATTCAATCAGTTTAGATATATTAGTCACACAATACCAAGAAATAAGTCGCACAAATGGCGAACTATCATGATAAGTTAGCAAATTATTATTTAATGCGTACTTCTATAAAACGTAATTTATTTATCAGCGTGATTAGAAATATATATGACAGAACACTAATCTATTAAATATTAAGTAAAATACACATTTGATAAAAAATCAATTAAATACATATTAAATCATTTGTTCTTAGTCTACGGCTTACCATAAGACTATCATAAGTAACTGTTTATAGGCACCCTTATCCACCAGCACACTGAGAATCGTGAGCAGCATGTTTCAAGAGCATTTTCAGTGAGAATGTTGAGAGGCAGTACAGTAGTGTTATTTCGGTAATTTCCTAACCTGCCAACATCAAACTTAAAATGTTAGTCTAACTCTACGACTTAGCTTCATCTTATCATCCTCCACTAGTTCCTTGCCAGCGTCGAATACAGTTCAGCAACAGTATGAATAAAGGCAACAATTGCTATTTCTAATCACTTTTCTGGTTATTTGCCATGAAAATCAGAAATTGGCACCTTTTATAACATAAATCGCTAGTTTTTATCCGGCTCGATGGACCAATAATGTGTAATTCACTGTTTATGTTGTAGATATAAATAAATCACCGTAATGATGTTTTCTCATCTATGTCAAATGGTAATTTATTTTCTATACTATTAACTGTTAACACCAATTTGAACAGAATTTACTATAAGGTAGTTACGTTAAGGTCGTCTGATTTATAATTAGAAAATTATTAAAATAAAAGTAAACTTTATCCCGTGACTTTCAGTGACCTAATGCTTTACCGACTTAAACAATATTCAGAGCCAATCCTTTTGTAGCCATGTTCAAAGTCCATGGGTTGACTTGACTACAAAGTATCGAATAATAGAAAAAAAGCATAAGCATTCCAAAATCAAATAGAAAAGGTTTCGTGTCATAGACTTCTGTTGCTTTGTTTAATGTCACGGATTGACAAATACAAAGTATCTAGGAATAGAAAAAAGCATAAAAATTCTAAATTTAAATAGAAAAGAGGTTCCATGCCTTGTACAATAAACAACTTTTTAAAAAAAATCGAAATTCCGACAGTAATGGAGGACTCGCGATTTGCAAAATCGATAAATAATTAATCAGTTACTTACATGTATTATTTAAATATCTTTACTATCTGTAAAAGTAAAGCCTCTATCTATAGGTACAGATAAGTAAGTAAATAATAACATTTCATATAATATCTACGCTCTTAAAGTTGATTCATCTAATACTTACTCAACAATTGTGTACACATATTATCCGGTCACGTATGTCGGTTTGTTTAACAATTACCTATATAAACATATATTTACTTTATTATATGATATCAAAGTAATTTATTGCTCTGTCTAAGGAAGAAACTTAATGTTCAACTGAAGTGTGTGAATTTATGTTTATTGTTAAAAGCATATGATGTATATATTTACTAGCAGGCATGCAAACATTGTTTTGCGATATAAATTATTTTTAAGTATAGCAATTAAAATTATAGGGATTGATGGTAAAAGGGTTCTCACTCTTTATTTATTCATATTTATCAATTAAAGCTTAAAGGCACAAATAAAGGTGTATATGGCAGACTTAACACCTTAGACATTTATAGCTGTACCTATGTATTTTTAGTGCCGTAACATAAACGACCAAAAAAAGAAAGAAAGTATTCTTGGACAACCTTAATCACATAGGGGTATGAAAATACTACCTACTGAATATACACACCAATAAAATAATAGAGTCGGTCAAGCAGTTTTGGAGTTTTGTTATAATCACCGTGACATGAGAATTTTATAAATTAGAAAATTATTGCACACTGTAATAATTTACATTAGAGACCCTTGCTTGATTACTTTTTAAAAGACAACTATTATTTAGATGGCATTGGGGGCTATGTGCGGATATGTAGACACTATAAACTGCAGTAATGTTTTTACGGAATAAAAAATGAAAATCAACAACCACAAACGTAGTTGTTCGGTTCTGTTTTATAATGTGCGCAAAAATGTCAAATTCTTAAAGTTTTGGGTCCTATTAAATTAACTTAACAATAATTTCTCTTATATATATATACAGCGATAAGTTACGTTTAAACTTATCTGTCTGTACATGATCTTAGAGCAATCACAATAGATCAAAGCAGGTCGTAGTGCTACAGTTCTTAGCACCTGACAGGTAGCCCAAAATAGTCAATAAAAAAAATACATTCACATTCATACATACACATCACACATCACTACAAAACAATAACAATGCTGACAGCAACATATAACTTATTATATAAAAAAAGAACAACAGAAAAACAAATATAAAACCTATATCTACGATATAATAATAAAGTAAAATGCATATCAGATCTACCACTGCGGAGCATCGTCACCTCGTCACTGTGTACAGATGTGTGTGTAAGGGGCCCATTGAATATATGTATAGATGGAATTATTTACGAGTACATATGAACTGGTTAGAAGAATGATCTTTTGAAACTATTTTTACATATGTATATTATGAATAGGTCGTTAACCTGTATAGTAATAGCTGATAATGACATGTAGTAACCTTCGAAAGTGTAGTTTACGTTCGCAAAATGAATGCTAACTGCCAGCTACCGGATAACGGTGTGTTACATTAACCGCACCATACGTGGCCCATTACCAGAAACATGGGTGGTCCTATGTTCTGACTAGCTGTTTCATATTAGTTTACTCGCGTGATACCCATTATTCCCGTTCCTATGACTATTTTCGAAATTAATAATAATAATTTCAGGACAATTCACACAGCGCCATCTAGACACAAGTTAAATACATACATATTATACATAGAAAACACCCAGACCGATACAAACAATCATATTCATAAATACAAAATGGTTGTATTGTGCGAGTAATCGAACCTGCGACCATCGGATGTAAGGCGGTGTGCTAAACAGCTAGATCAACGAGGCGGTCAAATTACTTTCTTAGCACTTAGCAGAGGGATTAGAAGTATTTAGATTACTATTTATTAAGTTTAAATATATTAGAACCTAGTAAATTTGTCAGAAAATAACCTGATTCGTAAATATTAAAAAACATGCCCCGTCGGTTTACGCAAGGAATCGAATCCGTGAACATCGGAAGTAAGGCGACGTGTTAAACCGCTACACCATCGAGACCGTCAAATGTACAAATATGTACGTGTAGAGCAAGAAATAAATCCAATTAGTATACCGTAAAAATATTTAATCCACTTATTTGCAGGCTATGGTAGCGTGCTACCCAGGCTCTGGTAGTCACTATGTGAAGCACGTGGATAATCCTAATAAGGACGGACGATGCATCACGGCTATATACTACCTCAACCTCAACTGGGACGTGAAGCGGTGTGGAGGATTACTCAGGTAATATTACTGCATTACGAATTTGAACTTTACGCGTCCATATCTTATGATTGAAATTTGAAACCAATAATTTTTATCTAGCAACTCAGCGACCTATGAAAATACAAATGGAAAGTTCATACAGTAGCACTGAATGTAGCATTAAGAAAGATTAGAGCACCACCAGAGCATAGCTGCTAATCTGATCTTAAACTCCACTCCCTTCACTTCTCTGCTTCTCATTTTGATAACTACCTCTTTTACTACATAGCAAATGAGTAGTATTCTGGTATACTAAAGTCTGTTGGGGAAAAGGTATTGTTCCTAATGTGGATTAATAACCCCATTGCTAGCAATGAACTATGTCAGATTAACCTCCACGCAGTTCCCACTGGAAACCATCATACTAAATTTCTAGTGGATTTGCTACGATGGGCTAACTGACCTGAGATGACACTCATCCTCCACTGGTGCCCCGCCAGCGTATGCCATTAGCGCAGTCGCACCATTCCAATAACATACATTATAAAAAAAAATACAGTCTGTAACTCGTCGTATTGAGACGTATTTTCAATGTAGTATTGATTCCACGCATCCACCACCGTCTACCATCACCATCCACCATCTTCTGTCTTTTCTGCTCTAACCAAATGTCGTCAGGAAGAGATCGCTTAAGCGATAAGTACTTTTGTACCTACACATATACTATGTATATTCTGCTTTATATTAAAGATGCAATAATGAGTTTTAAATAAAATAACTTTATAAATGCACGAACTTGCGTTTCTTCACTAGATAGAGAATGACCAGCTAGGTACATACGTATATATTTTAGTAAATGAATTATGAAGTGCTTAGTTTCGGGAAATAGGGTAAAAAGTGCGAAGTTGTGAAGACGTTGTGACCACTTTAAATGCAAATAGTTACAAGACACTACTATTAGATGCTGTTAAACCAGTTACCATTAGCACATACCAGGGATGGCAACCGTATGAGGACAAATGAGAGATTTTTGGCCTTTGGTACACAGCATATTTAATTTTATCCTCGTATACGTTTGTACGAGATATTAATATACGAAAGTTGCTCAGTATAAAATAATATACGATATAAAAAAGCCCAATTTGTTAAGTATTCCTAGGTTGCCAACCCTGCTACGTACCAAACGAAAAATCCTTTTCTGATATCATCTGTGTTGAATTTTGTACTAAGCGTTGTATAATAATACAGTCCTTTATTCAGTGACATGAAAATGTGACCCTTTTAGTATCTGCTGAAAATTAAAGCTCAAATCACGATAAAGACTAATGGACCACCGATATAAACAAATAGAAAACTAGGGCGTCTAAAAATACTGAGTTACAAGCGAATTAAGATTTATTTTACAACCCGCAATTATAATGTGTTAGATCACCGTTGCTTAACATTTTTCAGTCCACGGACCCCTACAATTGCATGGTTAAGCATAATTTCAAGATACAATAAATAAATGTACGATTAGTTTCTGACAATTTATATTAGTAGTCCAAAAAATATGTAACTTAACTAAGCTTAGCGATTACATGAATATAATAAAGGAGAATAAATAATTCTTTATTCAAATAAATAGTCTTTACTTAATTTTTTAATTTGCCGCTCATTTGGAAAGCTGTTTCACAAGAAGAACGAACAAAAAACTTGCGTGGTGCTCTTTTAAATAATTTAATTGTAACTTTACTTTTTTAATTGAAATCTGTGAATATAAACCATGATTTGCTAGCGTTTGTTGTTGCATGCCTCCATGTCGTAGCCTGTACGTCTACATTTATCACTATATCTAAAATTAATTTTGGTTCCATTCCAGGGTGTTCCCTGAAGGCACTAATCAAGTGGCGGACATAGCGCCTATCTTCGACAGAATGTTGTTCTTCTGGTCCGACAGACGGAACCCTCACGAAGTTCAGCCAGCGTATCATACAAGGTAATTATAGCTTTAGACATATTATATGTACTAATTGAGATGATATGCCTCTCTCGGCTCATATAGACATTCGATCAGTTAGAAATGGAATATAAATATCAAACGAAGATTGAAATTACGACGACCTGAGTGTAGGTTCGAACCCCTAACGTTGCCCTTAGATTAAAGTCGTATCCGTCACGCAAGAGTTACATTTCAGCCACACTATAAGTCCGAATGTTTGGAGTGCTATGTGTACTAACCCCCTACCGTTCAGTGAAGCAGTAAAGGTCAGGTGTCGGCAATAGCATTAAAATAGTTTCAAATAAAAAAAATGAATATAAATAGAATTGACAAATAATTTTCTAAAAATTAAACATTGATAAGAACATAAAGCTATTTATATTCCACACATACTGGGATATTTAATATTTCTCCTACGGAATATGTGGAAATAGGGATGTGATGTGATGTCATAGGCGATGTGTGACAGTATAATAATGAGTCATGTTCACTGATAATAAGGTTTTGTTTCAAATGCCTGGATTATTGCTTTTGGATTATTATTATATAGGTATGATAATCCGTGACGATCTGATTACTTATTATTTCATTTATTATTTTCAGATACGCGATCACTCTATGGTATTTCGATGCTCAAGAAAGGGAGGAGGCGCAACGACGTTTTAGTGAGTAATTAATAATAAAATATTTATTGTTTTATATTATTTATTTATTAATGACATATACATTTATTATACTGACTAACTCGGCAAACTGCAGAATAGTTTGTTGCCAATCATCTCATATTTATTAATACTTACCTACCTATATCTATACCTAGGTAGGTATAGTTATAGGTAGGTAAGTATTAAGGTTAAGGTAGGTTATTATTGTTACTAACTGAGCCTGTCTTGACTATGAATATTAACTCTGCACATTGTACATAGTAGGCAAACATTAAAGAAAATTTAACAACCACATTAAGTTTTGTATGTTCCGCAAAACGTTCTTATTGTTTTCTTTATTACCTTCTAACAATAATAAACACGACAAAAGAAGATTTAGCGAAATCGTCCACTCGTGATGTAGTGACCAAAGGAAATAGAATTAATATTTATTTAATATATAACTGTAACTTTAATGCACACATTACAAAAAGTAATACTAAATTTAGCGGACTTAACACCATCTTGTAATTTCTACCAGTCAATAGGTAGTGCAGATAACAAATGTTGACGGTACAAATATAATCATAGATAAAATAATAAATATAGATACATAATTTATATTGAATAAATTAAATATTTTTAACCGTAAAACATATGCAAGGTCATGCCAGAAATGGGGGTGCTGTGCCCAGCAATGTTTTTGTTACTTCAAAAATTACACAGAAGTATAAGTAAATATCGACTAGTCTCATTATCTCTACAGCTCATGTTCTTTTTCTTTCTTAGAAACCTTCTAATATATATAGTTCATATATGTGTATGTATATGTATTTATGCCTATGTTATATATGTCTATTTCTTTGTTTAATAATATAATTAAAGGGTCTTGTGTGTGCCATCTACTTTTTCTGTGTACATTGGTCCTCTCTTCTGGGTTGTCTGTAAGAATTTGTTATAGCGATAAGGCCGCCTTTTGTTATTAATTTTCTACTTACAGTTTTTCTTATTGTATTTTATGTGCACAAAAAAGAGTTTATTATTATTATTATTATACCAGCGATGGTATAAATGAAATTCTAAATAACTACGAAACTCAAACAACGTATTTGACATATTATTGTTATTCACCTTTATCAGTGACCAAAGTTATCACTACTCACTACTATTTGCGATATAGCGTATCGTCCGAAGGGAGACCACGTGCTAAATGTGTCGCAGATTGTACATTCGCTAGCCTTGTCCCCACATTTTCCTCCTTTCAATTATGTATTTAATTGCGGTAAACCCCGGCTACATTATGGCTAGGATACTACGCAATTACACTTAGTCATATCTACAATGCGTTACGCTATGTTTGTTGTGGACGCTGTACTAATTATATTGGTTATCGCTATCTTTGCCTTGTTTATGCGTCGTTGCATCGCAAGGAATAGTTTTTAATAGCTTATCCATTGTTTTGCCCAAACATTATTATCTATTTAAACAAAAATGTTTGGAAGTGTATCCTTTTGTGAGAGACACGCCCTATACTTTTAACAGCATTTGGTGGGATTTTCTTCGGAATCCCACGTTTTTGGTCCAGAAACCTGGACTAAAAATCAAAATAAATTAATTGTTGTGATTATTGTCTTCACTATATTATATTTTCATAACGAAAGCTAATTGAATGACGGTTTGCAAAGACTATTAAACTTTATTAAATATTTTTCAAATTAGTACTCCCGCAGTCACTTTGAACAAAATAATTAACTGGTATAAAGTGGATACACATAAACTTTTTAGCATCACATATTTAAAAGCGATTGGTTGCATAGATTCATTTTGAAGATTTTTTTCTCATAAGGATAAGATTTTTTTATTTACTAACTCTTTATTGCATAAATTACAAAAAAGACAAAATAAAGTAATAAGGTACCAAGTCGGTCTTATCGTTTAAGTAATATTCTAGAAAACTTAAAGGAGAGAAGACAGAAATAATGGCACGAATCTGAGCAATGATTAAAAAGAACGTGTCCCAACTCTTGAAATATAGTGTTTATTTGCTCAATGTTGATAACAAACTGAAGTCCTATCTTGTTTGTCATTCAATACCGACCTTTTTTTTGCAGAAAAATGCGCCAACCCGTCCTCGAGCAAGTGATGTCGGATGTTCGGAGTACGCCTCACGTAGGTCTAGTGTTTCGCTGTGATCTTTCACTTGTTAAGGTCCTACTTACTCTTAAATTATGTACATAAATTAAACTGCGCCTCTATAGAGAATAACCTCTTATCTATAAAAACTAAAACGTTGTACAAACATATTTTAATAGTTAACATTTTTTTTATTTATTTAATTCAGGCTACATGGCACATATTACAAATACCTTATAGATTGACTGTAATATGAAATAATAATCAAATATAAATTGTCTATGTGGACACGGCCACAACGGCAATCACCCACGGTTGCCCCGATATACGGGTTGTATATAACCGCAACCTTCGGACAGTAGTCTTTCTTCATGAAGGTGGGCAGCATGTTGATACCCGAGCCACAAACGCCTTGTGTAACTCGCGTTGTGACTCGACTCCAACTGCGTCACCATAATCAGGTTACTCTTGGTCCGTATTTAGTTGCCAATGTCCCGCTCCTTGCTTTGTCACTTTCACTCACTTGAGTTGATGTTGATGTTGATGATGACTCACACTCACATGACGAAACTGGTTGGAGTGATAAGGTCAACACAATTTAATAGTTATAACAGGTTTGTAAAATGTTTGACGTTTTTAAGAATAAGGAGGTATGCTATAATTGCGTCACTAGAAAATGACTTTATATTTAAGTTAAATTAATTTTAAATTCTCAACATAAAAATGTTTTTCAATAACCAAATATCCTTAACGATACAATTTGACCATTTTGCCAACTTAGAATGCTTATTC
Source organism: Achroia grisella (assembly GCF_030625045.1). NCBI lineage: Eukaryota > Metazoa > Arthropoda > Insecta > Lepidoptera > Pyralidae > Achroia > Achroia grisella. Next base: position 1,753,356 of record NW_026713028.1, on the reverse strand, counting down.
TGCTTTAAAAACATCATTGGTTTCCCAACGTTGAAATTTTAATGTACAAGTTCGTCAGCTGTCTGTCTATTACTTTTAGTCTATGTATGCAAGTAAACGATAATATATTTACACTTCCATATTTCTTGTAAATAGTCTTCATCTAAGATTTTTTTTGTATATTTATAACTATGCTCTGTTATATTTTTTTCACTACTTGTGCAGTTGAATACAATGACTATAACATATTTAGCCGAGTTTGACAGTTGACATTCAAAAAGAAAGAAATTAAGAAGTATAAAACTTATTGTGAGGTATACAATGAATATATATAAATAAAATAAAACCAGAAGAAAAAAGTTCTATATAACAATAATTTCAGTCTTTTTTACTGTGGAAAATCCTACATGGAGGCCAATGAGTGTAACCCAAAAAGCCATCACATTTTTATGTTCTCGATGTTGCTCTGTGCCAATTGAAATGTACATTACAGATACAAAATGTAGTATAGTTTTATTTGCATATTTTTTATTCTGTTTACGAACCAATCTACATTGCTTGTAAATATCTTACGACGATAAATATGATATTCGTATTGTGTAACTTTGAACATTGTAAACATTATTTTCTTAAAAATTAATAGATCATCTCTTGAATATTACGGCTTAATTAATAATATGTATATTTAATACATAGTCCGTCAATATAATATGTATTATGTATTGTATTGATGGACTATGTATTAAATGTAATGTTAAAGTGGTTATTTTCGTCATTTAAATAGGTTGCAGTGGTTTTGGCGATTCAATTACATGTCTTTTGATTTTTTAAAAGACATGTGTAATTTAACTTAGATACATATATGTTGACTGCACTATATTTATTCAATTTTATACTTTATTTATACATACAATAGTAATCATTTCACTATTTATACATACAAAGTTGCCCAATACGATGTAATTAATATAAATGGTAGATAATTTATGTACTTTGTATAAATAGATTTTTAATATTATTAAGTTTTCAAGTATGCTACCCGCGTGCCGCGTGGTGGTAAGCAGTCATAGTCATATATCTATAAGGCGTTATACATAAAAAATATTGTAAATGTTACATTTATTTTCGAGCCCTACGAGTATTATTATAATATAATATAATAATTCACTTAACTTTAAGTTCCTTGACGGTCCGCTGATGTTAAACGCTATTTATAACTTCTGTAAATACTAATATTTTATATATACTATACTATTTGTTAATGATTAAAGTTGTTACAGCTTATGAATATTTACTTAAACATGTTTATGTTCTTTGATAAAATGGTAACTTGGATGATTTGAGTTTATAAATAATGTACGTATATGACATTCTTTTTTACAGAAATCTGCTTTGTTTTTTTCTTATATTCGTAACAGCTCATTAGTTCATATACATAAAATGTTAATATATTTTTTAATAATGTTACATTTTTTCATTCCTAATTATTGTTTCTTGTCTAACTCCCTATTCATAAAAATTTAAACGCAGTTGAAGACACGTTTTCACTTTTTTTTTGTCAATTTCTGGCTAATTTCGAAAATGGGTCGAAAAAAAAAGACGAAAAAAGTTCAATAACTATAATTAAGTTAGATGTTTGATGTTTTTATGAATAAGAGTGTTACGATATATTCACATTGTTTTTACATACTAACTTTTTACTGTTGTGGAAACTATTACGTTTTTTTATTCATGCGTGAATAGTTTCGTTTAGTTCAGACCGAAGAGTTTCGTCAACAAAATGAATTTTAAAACAAACAACGAAATCATAACTATTATTCTTCCATCTTAATATTCTTAAATGAAAAGCGCTGACCGTTTTTTTAATGTTTTATCTCTTTCTTGATTTTAACCTATCTCTGATATGTATTAATTTATATTTATCAACGTTGCCTACTTAAGCAATATTAACACCAGCGGACATTTCGTGTGAATGGCTCAAGACTGAATAAGACCTTGCTGCTTGTAAATGAGGTTTTTTTATATTTATTAAATTGTATCCAATCCACCAATGTATATAACGAATTACAGTCACTGTTTATGTTAAGATTAATGTCATTTATTAGACATAATTTATAATAAGTGTAATAATGGGTTAATGGTGGACTGTATCAACTCAAAACAGTATTTTGAAAACTGGACAATTTCTATAATACGATTGAATTTGATTTTTTATGTATACATATAATCTAAGGATATCAGATTTAAACAAAAGCTGTTTATTTTCGTTATTACTGTTATATTCTTTTCATTATCTGTATTTTGAAATGATACAACAACTATTAACCCTACAAAAGCAATCTTCTGCAATTGAAGTCTTGTATTTGTGTGTAAATACAAAACTTGACGATTTGAATGTTTACAAATTAATTGTAAGAATATATTTATGGTGTGTATAAATTGTGTAAAAAATATAGTATTGAATTTTATACAAATTTTAGATAAATGATTATTTAGATATGAATTTATCGCGTAAACTTTTTAATTTTAAGTATGTTAAAAGTTATTTTTTGTGATTCATTCATTCGTGTGATGCGATCCGGTTAATTGATTGTAATTATAAATATTTAATTATAATACTACTAGTGGATCTCAGTTCATAAAGTAATTACCAAGTTAACTCTGAGTAATTCTTAAAAATAACTGATCCCAAACTATTGCTGAAATATCTCATGTTTTTAAACTTCCTGTACTCAGACTAATATCTTTTCCAATTTAAAGCCCGCTCCAGACATATAATAGAATATTCAAATACGATTTATTATCGGCATCGTTTCTTATTTTAAATAGAGTAAAATTAAAAGTTTAGCAATATATCTATATTAACTTTTAACAGCAGTTGGTATCGTGTAACTGCAACTATAAAATATGAATAGATTTTGTTTAGAACCATTAGATGTTCAACACACAGTAGTTTTGTTTTTTATTGAAACTTATATGTGCATTGAAATATAAGACAAATGTAAAATGATCAGTGTCCTATCTAGGTAAAAATATTACGGACATGGCTGTATGACGTATGATGATGTATATTCTTTCCTTTCACCTAAAAGAATAAAAAAAGGGAAATATAATGTAATCTACATATACGTACGTACGTATTAGAATATTCAATTTGTCTGGCAGCGGCCTACCTATAATTACGGATACTTAGAGATGTGCATCTTCACCTACAATTGTATTCATAATAATATAAAAAGTAATTAGATATACTATACTTCACAACATGTGTATCATATGTTTGTTACATTAAATAACCGTGTTTCGTGAGAAGTCAACTATAAAAATACTATGACCAATGCAGATATTAAATAATATCATTTATAAATTTTGGTTTTATTATATACTTTGAGAAATTAGTAATAGTATGTAATATTGTGTTATCTGTGGTAATAGTGAATTGGCAGTGTTTTGGTGGTGGTAGTTATAGTCCCCGAGCCAGAGGCTTTATCGTTAATTATTTCCTCCCGGTCGGAAACTACTATGGTAGTTAAGAAAGTTGTATTATGAAGCCTATTTATTAAGAATCAACTTGGTTCTGGGGTTGAAAAGCTACTGAAATGAAATGAATGAATGAATGGACGAAAAGCAAGTCAATGAAACTACAGTCACATAAATTTGATTTCATATCATTAGACGGCTTCGGTGGTCTAGCAGTCTAGCACACCGCTTTACTTCCGATGGTCGCAAGTTCGATTTCTCGCAGGGTACAAACATTTGTATTCATCCATATGATTGTTTGTATCGGTCTGGATATTTGCTATGTATTTATATAAATACATAGCAGGTATATATATCAGTATGGCGCTGTGTTAGGCATCTTTATTTATTATTTTAGTCGTCAGTAAAATTACACTAACAACTATGACATATTAGTCCTCTAGAATATATATATATATGTCAGATAATGACGTGATGTCCATGTATACATGTACGTAAGCGACGGTTACCATTTACCATCAGATGGGCCGTCAGCGTATTTGTGATTTCAATTACCTAAAAGAATGTGTCATTATTAATAGAATTGTTTTTAGCACGTTTTAGTTTTAGTATATTATTTTATTTCTATAGTAAAAAATAAAGAATGCAACCTCTATGGAGCTTTTCCGCATAATATTGCGAGTAGTAGTATTCGAGTATGGGAAAAAAATAGTATATACCTATATTATACAGTTATTTTTCTAAAATATAAATAATGAAATATTTCAATGGTGATTCCTTTTTATCTGAATATCTTTATCCCAAAATTATGTTACTTTGAGTGGCAATGTTTTTAATTTATAAGCTTTTCAAATATTTTTCAGCTAAGTACCTACTTACTATATATGCCGTTGTCATTCTGACAGTCATCATTTTACGAATGTTTTTACAAGGGGCTTGCGGCACCCTCCTGATTTTTTTATAAATATTTTTTTGCCATGAATGTCTCTAATCAGAATTTGGATGATATGCGAAATTATTCCGTTCCGTTGGATGACGATGCGCAACCTGCAGTGGACCCTTATGGGTTTGTATCGTGGGCAATGTATATTGTTTATCTTTACATAAATATCGGGTTTTAATTGGGTTGAAATATTATAATTTAATCTTCCTTAACCATTTTAGGATTCCAGATCATTAAAGTTGAAACGTTTACATGACGTGACTAGTATCTGTTAAAGCGCTATATATAATATATTCCTAAATGACTAATGCAAACAATTTGTAATATCATTGGCCCAATCATAATGCAAAGAAAAAATCTCTATATATTATTTCACTTTGTCACGGCGGCCCTTGAGCGGCTGGACAGATTTCGCTAATTCTTTTTTGTTAATGACAGGAGGTGGTTCCTATGAAGTTCCGCGGATTTTTTAATTTTAAATAAATAAAATATACCAATCCAAATTCAATATTCGTTAAAACAAGATTATGTCTGTCGGGTTAGCTAGTATACCTACTATATTTTGTCACATTATAATTCCAGTTTGCCGTATTTCCATGCGTGCTTGTTTGCATCAGTGTTGGAAGATACCATTACTCAACATCGGATACTAAGTTAGTTGAAGATATCCTTGTTATACCTACGTAAATATTCATAACAGAGATTTTATCTAAACCTTTTTTTATTTATTGCATCAGACATAGATAATAATTATCACAATAATTTTACAAAAGGCAGTTTTATCGACAATCCTTTATTTTCTTGTAATAAAAATATTTTTCGATAGTAAGTATGTCGAACGGTCTGCTAATTTTCCGTAATAAAATCAAGATCTTATCTGATAATAAAATATAATTTAAAAAATTATTAAATTATAAAAAATTGTAGGTACTGCTACATATACCAATATTTTTTATATAATGCTAATAATATTTTTTATTAATATGAAACGGTGAACTTGCCTGCGCTAATATAGGTACGTTACGTAATAATGTACATATGTACATTGCCAGCAATGGAGTCATTAGTTTCCACTAGGTACTTACAATCCCCTTTGCACAATACTGGTAAACATATATATGAATATGTACCAAAATAATTATATTAAAATATTGTTTAACTACCTCAGAGGAGTCCAACAACGAAATGCGGCTAAGCAAAACAATGGTAGACCTGAAACGTCTTCGCGCCCTCAAGTACAACGTGGAGCAGCCGGCTGTCACTGATGAACTTGAGAACGTCAATCCCAAGAAGCTGGATTGTATCGAATATAAGCTGAACAAATTGGAGGCTGATAGGTTCTTTTCTTTATTATGAACTTTGGCTTGATATACCGACATTATAACGCGACATCACATCACCACTGTGGAGTTATTTATGATGTGATAAGGCGCCGCTATTTTATTTTTTTCTGTATTACAATAGTGAATATTCGAGTGTAATAATTGTACTATATTAGTAACTTTGATTGATAATCTACTACATGGCTTATTAGTAACGCGGAGTCATAATGCGGACTGACTTTCTACTAAAGAAATGGAAATAGTCTTTATTCAAATAAACTTAATATAAGCACTTTTAAATCGTGATATTTTCTTTATTTTACCACTCATTCGGAACGCAGAGTCATCACAAGAAGAACTTCAGTGTTGCTCTTTTAAATAAAAGTAAATACACATTAACAAGGATTAGGAACGCGACAATCAACATACATACCGCTATGCACACAACCTTTAAAAGAAATTTATGTTATGTTGATGTAGGCCCAACATAATCTGTATCCGTCTGGAATTGGTAATCAATTTTTCAAGATGAATTATTACTAATGGGCTGACCCAGACAACCTGATTTTGCTAGCAATGAGGCCCCATTAAAATCAAAATCCGGTCGACATCCATAGGGTTCAGAAATAATCGTTATTTCCTTGTGAATTTGCCACAATGAGGCAACTGACTTCATACTTGTTCCATCTTAATCCACAGGCGCCCCACCAGCGTATTCTGATAGCGCAAATTAATGGATTATCATGATCATGCATTCAAAAACACTTACCCAATGAATTTGCTGATTATATTTCAGCTATATTTAACTAGCTTTTGCCCGCGGCCTCGCTCGCTTTAATTTATTCCCTTAGGGGTGGAATTTATCAAAATCCTTTCTTAGAGGATGCCTACGTCATAGTAGCTTTATGCATGCAAAGTCTCAGCCCGATCGGTTTAAAATTGACAAAGTTTCATACAAACTTTCATCCCCTATTTTATCCCCTTAGGGGTAGAATTAATCAAAATCCTTCCTTAGCGGATGCCTACGTCATAACATCTACCTGCGTGCCAAATTTCAGCCCGATCCATCCAGTAGTTTGGGCTGTGCTTTGATAGATCACTATGTCAGTCACCTTTGAGTTATATATATGTATTTAGATTTACTTCACGTACCTATACAACATTTTTTTGTAACACAAGATATTATACTACGTCCAATAATTTTGGTACTTTTTGCAGGAATTACTTCGGGACCGTATTGACGGATACATACTTGGGCCTGTCTCTGAACAATAACTACTCTGCACTAGCAGAATACGTCGCATATATTGTGAACCGTATAGAGCAGAAATCACTCCTTATTCAAGACGAAGCTAAGAATAGAGCGTAAGGATTGGATACTTGTAATTTTCAATCCGGCTTTATATCTATATAAACATTAAATTATTGCCAGAATCATTAGATTGTGTTAATCAAATATTGGTCCTTCGAGCTGGATAGATCAACTAAACTTTAACGAACTGTTGTAAATCCATACTAATATAAAGTGTCCATTTGTCAGTTTGTTCCTTTTCACGAAATCACGAGGACTGGCATTGGCCATATCTATAATATATAAAGCTGCATTACGGTGACTCACTCACTGATTGACATAGTTGTTCTCCCAGAAGGAGTGCCGGGGGGTCGTGACGATGTATGGGGGAAATGTTCCTTTGGCTAGGGTGACCACGAGAAAATTCCGAAATTTGGGAAAATCCAAGATGGCGGACAAAGATGGCGGCTAACTTTTACAGTTTCGCTCGGATCGATTCCGTTCAAAGAGTGATTTGGCACGTCTCGGCGGGACCCAGAATGTGGCGTAAAAACAAAAAATTAAAATCCAAGATGGCCGCGAAAAAATTGCCAAAAACTGGTTGAAAATTTTCTAGGGTTTCAAAAACCGAAATTCCCAGGGTAGTTGCGGGGGTACTGGCGACACCGGTTGTGGAGCATAGGAAACTCGAAGGACTCGACTTCTAGGGAAAATTATGAAATTTCGAAAATCCAAGATGGCCGCCGAGTTGGGGGCGTGTGAAATTGGTCCTAAAAATCCGGATTATTTTCAAAGTCATTTTTTAGGTACAGGGCAACCCCGCAGCGAGTCGGCTTCTATGGGGCGATGATGGGTCTCGGTATAAAGTATTGCCAGCGCTAAAAATAATTCCCGAATTTGGGGTAATTTGGGAGAAATGGTCCAAAAAGTGGGAAAAAATTTTTTCGACATTTTTGACAAAAGAAGCATCAAGGCCTATCGAGAAACATCCCCTAAAGGGTTTTAGGTGGGTTTTGTTGGAATTTGCTGGCAACACCCATACATGGTATGACCAAAATAGAAATTGGGGTGTCTCTCCAAAAACTGAAATTCCTAGGGTACTTGCGGGGATGCTACCGATCCCTATTGTAGGGCATTGGGAGGCTGAAAGACTCGGCCACTAGGGAAAATTATGAAATTTCAGAAATCCAAGATGGCGGCCAAGCTATGGGAGATTTAGTTTTTGGAAAAATTTTGGGATATTTTCAATCGCGTTTTTGCTGCACATGGCAACCCCGTAGCTAAACGCCACCTACTGACATGGGTAAGTCCCAGTAAGAAGATTTGCCAGGGCTAAAAATTTTCCCCGATTTTGGGTTAAATTTGGAGAAAAGTCCCATAAAGTGGGAAAAATTTTTTTCGACATTTTAAATGAAAAAGTCTTGTTGGTCTACCAAAAATCGTCCCCTGAAGGGGTTTAGGTGGATTTTGTCAGAATTTGCTGGCAACACCCATACATCATGGGACAAATTTTGAAATTGAGGTCTAGCTTTAAAAACTGAAATTGATAGGGTACCTACGAGTGTGCTAGCTCAACGCACTGTGCGGCGTCGGATAGCCGAAGGACCCGGCCCCTAGGGAAAATTATGAAATTTTAGAAATCCAAGATGGCGGCAGAGATAGGGGAGTTTTGCTTTTCGGAGAAAATTTGGGATATTTTTAAATGTAGTTTCAGGACACTTGGCAACCCCGCAGCGAGTCGACTTCTATGGAGAGATGATGTGTCTCCACACAAAGTATTACCTGGTATAAAAATTTTCCCCGATTTTAGGGTAATTTTTGAGATAGGTCCTAAAAAGTGGGAAATTTTTTTTTCGACTTTTCAAACAAGAGAATGATGAAAATCTGTCAAAAGTCATCCCCTTAAGGATTTTTGGTGGTTTTTGTCAAAATTATCTGGCAACACCTCAGATCAGTTTTCTTAGGGAATAGTACAGGAAGAAGTCACCGAGGCTCTACATAATGTATGGACGAAATGTTTCTGTTACTAGGGTGAATACGTCAAAAGTATTAAGAAGTAAAAATCCAAAATGGCGGCAGAGATAAGGGAGTTTTGCTTTTCGGAGAAAATTTGGGATATTTTTAAATGTAGTTTTAGGACACTTGCCAACCCCACAGCCAGTCGACTTCTATGGAGAGATGATGTGTCTCAACACAAAGTATTACCTGGTATAAAAATTTTCCCCAATTTTAGGGTAATTTTTGAGATAAGTCCTAAAAAGTGGGACAATAATTTTTGGATATTTCAAACAAAAGAATGATGAAAATCTGTCAAAAACAATCCCCCTATTGATTTTAGGTGGTTTTTGTCAGAATTATCTGGCAACACCTTACATCAATTTTCTTAGAGAATAGTACTAGAAGGAGTCACCGAGGCTCTGTACAATGTATGAACGAAATGTTTCTGTCACTAGGGTGAATATGTCAAAAGTATTAAAAAGTAAAAATCTAAGATGGCGGCCGAGTTGGGGTACTTAATTTATGTTGACATTTTTAGGGACTTTTTAAAATTCAATTTTGGGGTACCATTTATCCCTGCAGCGAGTTGACTTCTATAGAGCAATGGAAACTCTCGGTGGAAAATTTTACCTGGTCTAAAAATTTTCCCCGATTTTGGTGTAATTTCGGAGAATGGTAAAAAAACGTGGGAAAATTTTTTTTCATTAAGTTGAACAAAACAGTAATGAGCGTTGGTCCAAAATCATCCCCCAAAGGGTCCTAGGTGATTTTTGTCAAAATCATCTGGCAGCACCATACATCGATTTTCATAGTAAACCGTACTAAGGAACTAGAGGTGTAACCTGGGCTCTGTACAATGTATATATATGAAGTGTTTCTGTCACCAAAATGTATGTGTTAAAAGTATTTAAAAAGGAAAAATCCAAGATGGCGGCCGAATTAGGATACTTTATTTATTATGACAATTTTAAGGTCTTTTTAGTAAATTCAGTTTTGTGGCACCTATCAACCCTGCAGCGAACTGACTTCTATTGAGGAATAGAAACTCTCGGTGCGAAGTATTAACTAATTTTCATAGTAAACAGTACTAAGGAACTACTAGAAGGAGTCACCTTACATCTGTACAATGTATGGATAAAATGTTTCTGTCACCAAAGTGGATAAGTTAAAAGTATTTAAAAAAGGAAAAATCCAAGGTGGCGGCCGAGTTTGAGTATTTTATCTCTGATGATAAATTTACCTGGTTTCCCTGCAGCGAGTCGACCTTTATTGAGCCGTGGTAGATTTCGGTTCGAAATATTACCTAGGTTACAAATGTTCCCCGATTTTTGGGTAATTTTGCAAACCCAAAATGTGGGATTTTTTTTTCGACAAGCTATATATAAGAGCAACGGAGATCTATAATAAATATCATCTTAATAGTTTTATGCGATTTTTTGTAAAATTAGGTGGCAACACCATGCATCGATTTTCGTAAAAAGTAATATTACTAAGGACCCACTAGAAGGACCGTGTCTCTGTACAATATATGGACGATACGATACGATTTTCGATATTTCAAACAAAATAATGATGGATATCTGTCAAAAATCATCCCCTTATGGGTTTTTCGTGGTTTTTGTCACAATTATTTGGCAACACCTCAGATCAGTTTTCTTAGGGAATAGTACAAGAAGAAGTCACCGAGGCTCTACATAGTGTATGGACGAAATGTTTCTGTTACTAGGGTGAATACGTCAAAAGTATTAAGAAGTAAAAATCCAAAATGGCGGCAGAGATAGGGGAGTTTTGCTTTTCGGAGAAAATTTGGGATATTTTTAAATGTAGTTTTAGGACACTTGCCAACCCCACAGCCAGTCGACTTCTATGGAGAGATGATGTGTCTCAACACAAAGTATTACCTGGTATAAAAATTTTCCCTGATTTTAGGGTAATTTTTGAGATAGGTCCTAAAAAGTGGAAAAATATTTTTTGGACATTTCAAACAAAAGAATGATGAAAATCTGTCAAAAACAATCCCCCTATTGATTTTAGGTGTTTTTTGTCAGAATTATCTGGCAACACCTTACATCAGTTTTCTTAGAGAATAGTACTAGAAGGAGTCACTGAGGCTCTATACAATGTATGAACGAAATGTTTCTGTCACTAGGGTGAATACGTCAAAAGTATTATTAAAAAGTAAAAATCTAAGATGGCGGCCGAGTTAGGGTACTTAATATATGTTGACAATTTTAGGGACTTTTTAAAATTCAATTTTGGGGTACCATTAATCCTTGCAGCGAGTGGACTTTTATGGAGCAGTGGGAACTCTCGATGGGGAATATAACCTGGTCTAAAAAAATTCCCCGATTTTGGGGTAGTTTCGGAGAAAAATTAAAATACGTGGGAATTTTTTTTTCCTTAAGTTGAACAAAACAGTTATGAGCGTTGGTCAAAATCATCCCCCAAAGGGTCCTAGGTGGTTTTTGTCAAAATCTTCTGGCAACACCCATACACCAACATAAGAGTGACGGGGATCTATAATAAATCTCATCTTAATAGTTTCATGCGATTACTTTGTAAAATTAGGTGGCAACACCAAGCATACATTTCTGTATACTAATACAGAAAGGTAGGTAATGTGAGGTTTTGTATTGTGACCATTGCAATAAAATAAAAATAAATTAAAGCCACAGGTCGAAATGGTATACAGAAAGGTAGGTTAAGTTAGGTATGGTATTGCGACTCTTACAGTAGAAATTATGGCCTCAGAATAATATAGTAAACAAAAAGGTAGGTTAGGTTAGGTTTCGTATTATGATCTCTACATTAAAAACTTTGACCCCAGATTAATATAATATACAGAAAGGTAGGTTAGGTTAGGTTTTGTATTGTGACCATTACAATACAAAGTTTCGTCACAGGATAGTACACGTGAAACAAAAATTCACTGTTACAATAGGAAGTCATCTAATCGTATCAAAACAGACAACTCTACTTGCCAACCAAGTCTATTCGAAAAGAAAACCGTCTTCACAAAATAAGTTTAGTGACGTTTTAAAACTCATTTTTGGGGTACTATTTTATTCCTTACAGCAAGTTACTTCTATGGAGCAAAGACGTGAAGTATTATATATGTAGGCTACAAATTTTCCCCGATTTTTGGGTAATTTTGCAAACCTTAAATGTGGGAAATTATTTTTCGACATTTAAACATAAAAGTGACGGGGATCTATAATAAATCTTATCTTAATAGTTTCATGCGATTACTTTGTAAAATTAGGTGGCAACACCAAGCATAATAGTAGAAAGTAATATTTACTAAGGACCGACTAAAAGGACCGTGTCTCTGTACAATATATGGACGAAATATATCTGTCGTCATGTAATATATATGTCAGAAGTAACAAAATGGAAAAATCTAAGATGGCCGCCGAGGTTGACTTTGAACAAAATTTGGAAGATATTTTATTTTGGTACATGGTTACCATGCAGCGAGTCCTCTTTTATGGGATGGCAATGAATCTCAGTATTGCCAGCGCTAAAAACTTTCCCCGATTTTAATATTTATGATATTTTAATTAAAAGAGTGTTGAGTGGTTATTATTTATCATAGGTCCTTTACCTACGATAAATAATAACTAAGGCTTTTATCAAAATTATTTGGAAAACTTTACTATGAAAACCGATGTAAGTTGTTACAACGGTTTTCATAGTAAACATTAGAAGAAGTTGACAATGTATGGACGAAATGGTTTTGTCACCCGGGTAGCTAAACCAAAATAAAAAAAAATAAAAAGTCGATATGGTATATAGAAAGGTAGGTTAGGTTAGGTTTTGTATTGCGACTCTTACAGTAGAAATTATGGCCTCAGAATAATATAGTAAACAAAAAGGTAGGTTAGGTTAGGTTTTGTATTATGATCTCTACATTAGAAACTGTGAACCCAAATTAATATAGTATACAGAAAGGTAGGTAATGTGAGGTTTTGTATTGTGCCTATTGCAATAAAAATTAAAGCCACAGGTCGAAATGGTATACTGAAAGTTACGTTTGGTTAGGATTTCTATTGCGACTCTTACAGTAGAAATTATGCCCTCAGAATAATATAGTAAACAAAAAGGTAGGTTAATCTCTACATTAAAAACTTGACCCTAGACTAATATAGTATACAGAAAGGTAGGTTAGGTTAGGTTTTGTATTGTGAACATTACAACATAAAGTTTTGCCACACTGTTACAATTTGAAGTCACATGAATGATTTCGTATCAAAACAGACAACTCTACTTGCCAACCAAGTCTATTCGAAAAGAAAACCGTCTTCACAAAAAAAATCTACGACAACGCCTCGCGGGCCGCGTGAGGCCCGCGCACACACGCACCCTCTAGTTTTATATAAAATTACATACAAATGTAATGTAATATAATGTAATGTAATGTAATGTACAAAAACAAACCAGCTGACCCGCGCAGTTTGTCTGCATCACGCTTACTTGACATTTATCATTATATTGGCCCAATTTATATATCTTTTTACATTATGCTTATGTGTTATTCTAATGTATAAACTATATTACTGTAAAGTTTCATCAAAATCCGTTCAGTAGTTTTTGTTAAAAGAGTAACAAATATCCATTCATACTCACAAACTTTCGCGTTTATAATATTAGTAAGATGAGTATTGTTAGCAACTGCTTTTGGTACATAATAACCTCACAAGTCTCCGTAACCCTAAAAAATCAGTTAACGAGTTTTATATTTATTCTGTATGTTCACAGTCTACGTCGCGATTTAAACAGACAGTATAGGCAGCAGCGCAATCACGTCAAATCGGTCATGTACGACACTGATGTGGCTATTGAACATCTGAAGACACAGGTGGAAGTACGTAAATAATAATTATATATCTGGACAATTCACACAGCGCCATTTAGTCCCAAACTAGTCTGAGCTCGTATTATGGATACTATACAACTGATAGAACTACTTAGATACAGATTTTTGTCAATATATAAGTAGAAAACACCCAGACCGATATAAATAATCGTACTCATGAATACAAATGTTTGTATCGTGAGAAAAATTAAAACTGGCCATCGGGGCGATATGGTAAACCACCGTGGACGTCAAAATACCTAAATACTAACAGTTAACTTTAGACGAATATTTTAAAGACTGTTTGAAATCCTCCATCACAGGCGTGCGGGGGAGGGGACTGTAGGATTCGGGTTTAAGGTCTTCTATTTTAGAATTCTTACAAAGTATATCTTATATGCCAGGATGCAGCCTTAAATGCAGAGATCCGAAGTCGGTATGTCCAAAATTGGCAGAACGCGCGAACTGAACAGCACCACCAGGTTATCCATGACAAAGAGATAGCACCCACAGAAGCCATAGAGTACTACAAACAGAAGAGCGACCATGAACAAAGAGTTCATACAGAAGTGGAACTCCTTATGACTATTTCTGTTAATGTACGTGGAGTATTTTATTTATTAAATTCCAAGGTATAAAGACAACCTCGTTGCTCAGGAATAGTAAAGCATCAGAGATATCTACCACGGGTTTTTTAATGGATGATAATGAAATTTTGCGTCCGCCAGCGCTAACTGTATACCCTGGCGGGACACCAATGCAGGATGATAGGATGAGAATGAAGTCAGGTCAGTTAGCCCATCGTGGTGAATTCATTAGGGCGATGGTTTCCAGGGGGACTGCGTGGGGGGTGAACTAAAAAGCAATATACTATATTGTTAATAATTGGGAGTGGCCCAATTCCCATTATTAACTTAGCAACTGTTGTGGCCTGTTACTTTTTCTATTTAATAATTTAAAAGGAAAATCTATAAATGTAGATATTATATAGTACCTACTTACAAAAAATCGTTTGCCCTGACTAACAACGTACAGCCAAACTACTAAGTTTAGAAATGTATTGTTTAAAATCTTTCTTATCAGTTTTCTAAACTTATTGATACTAATCGACGACTCATATGGAAAATCGCAGACAGCAGCTAAAAAAATATCATGCTTAAAAAATTTTTTTTTAAACCACTGATAATATAATAGTTTATATTTATTATTAGGAAACGTTGCAGAAAGTTGAGGCTTGGATGAATAAATACGACCAAGACATGGAGGCAATCGACCTCAGAATTCAAATTACGAAGAACAACCATACCAATGCTTATGAAAAGAGAATTAATTTGGAAAAAACGGTACTAGTGTTGTACAGTTATCGATTCGCACATAGAATCAAGTTTCTAGCCTTTACCTTATTTGTGGTTTGTGTGTTATATTCAGATGGCGATGCTCGTGACGAATTAACTTCTAAAATTAACGCTATTTTAATAAACGAGAAAATATTGTTTATTAAATCTCTATATCTATCTCTAATCTTCGTGTTCCTAGCTAATTATAAATAAAGTATGTAATCTGTATTTATATTAGTTCGATTACTACTGAGATTGTGTATATGCCGAATTATATGATAATTGGACGAATTATATGTAAACATACTATTAATATTTATAGCCTCTAAAAATAAATTATAATTTATAGAAGTAAACTGCTTAATTAAATAACATGTACCTAATACGTTATTTAATGAAAATATTTCTTCGCGTCACAGATACAAGACCATGATGAATTAATGAAGAATTGGATAAATTTCAAAGATGAACGTGAAAAAGCTCGTTTGTATCGGGAGAAGATGAACAACGCCGCTGTAATCGTGCAGGCGTGGTGGCGTGGTCTGCTTGTGCGTAATCAACTTGGACCTTATAAGCCTTTACCCAAGAAAAAGGGCGCTCCCGCTGGAAAAAAGAAAAATAAATAATTTGAGTTTTTTTTATATTGCTTGGCACAAAGTGCATTTTCCAAGAAGACAAGATTGAGATATTTGTAATACCTATATAGAACTTATTTATGATTTCATAGATTATTTATTATTTTTATTTAATTTTGTGTTTGTATCATAGTAATTTATTTTTAAAGTTTAGGTTTTTTTTCGATTTAATTTGATATGATTTAACAAAGGTCTAATTAATATACCTAATAAATATAAACAATAATAAAACATACTTATTTTTCTTATTTTAGTTTATTCATTTCAACGCAGTGGGTGTTGTTTTCAATATTTTGTAACTTTATCATTATTTACTTTCTCACCCCTACAGAGCAAAAAAACACTAAATATTTATTATAAAATTATACCTAACCAATTTAAATTCATCCCATTAAAATGCAAAATGACATATGTAACTAAGACTAAATAACAATGAAGACTATAAAAATCAAAGACTATTAAAAATATAAAGTCTGACAGTGTCAATGAAACCTTTGTTTTTGGCTTAAATAATTTATATATTAAATACAACTATATTTTTAAAAACTGGTAGGTACCTGATAATAAGCAGTTTCTAATAGAGTTATCAAATGGTAATATGGCTCGCAGCAGCGTGTTAAGAGTAGAGAAGAATACATGGGGTTGTGGAATAACATTTATAAGTGAACCTGAAGAAAAAAGGGTATTACAGATCACACGTGTGAGTATTTTGTACAATACAATACTCTTGTAAACTCCACTATTTCGCCACATTTAATTTATACGTATGTACTACCATACTATTTACGTTTCTACCTACATTTAATTTATACATAGGAAGTACCTAATATACATAAGTAGGTACCTTGTATCATTGGATCAAACAATACTAGTCACTTGTTTATATTTTGTAAGTATGTATATAATATATATCTACACGTGAAAGAAGCATTTCACCATTTAAAAACTAAATTATTAGGTACTGAACCTATTGTTTTTCTTGTAGGAACCAAGTGCAGTTGCTCAAAATATTCGAGACAAAGAAGTAAAGATATTCTACAAAGAAAACACTGCATTAAATCTAGAAAAAGAACATTGGTTTGTTTTCTAATCATCACCGTTGTTGATATTATGGCGTATAATTCCGTAAATTCTTTCACAGGGTTTGGAGTGCTTTCTACAACCGCTTACATTTTAGTCCAGTAAAAATGTAAAGTCCAACTATAGAACAGAAACAGCTTATGGTGTTGTCCGTTGGCCATTGTTTTTTTAATGTTTTATTAAATTATTGTTTAGTAAGTTGAACCTACCCGTTTAACTCGCAGCTAGTACTGAAATATGAAATTTCGTAAATTACAAGTTGTGTAAAAAAATATTTTCTTTATTTATTATATTTTCACAGTCTAACATATCTGCAGTCTTCAATGTTTGCAACAGTTCTTGAAGAGACTCTAAATGGGCTACGTATTCTAGGTAACAATAAAAAATAAAATATTATTATTATACAGTTATAAATTAATATAAATAATTTATAACTGTTAGGCAAAGGCCTCCCCCATTTTTTCCGACTTTGTCTGCATGGAATAGTGACCTCGACTAAATAAAGAAAAAATATTTAATAATCGAAAATAAAAAAGTAAAAAAAAAAAGTTTCATCGTTCAAGCTTTATATATAACGAATTTCCATACAACCTTTCATCTCCCCTTTCAACCCCTTCCAATCCTTTTTCGCATTAAAAAGTAGCTAATGTCCTTTCTCAGATTATAAGTCTATCTGTGTGCCAAATTTCATTTATATCGGGTTAGTAGTTTTGGCGTGAAAGCGCGACAGACAGACAGAGTTACTTTCGCATTTATAATTTTAGTAAAGATTAATATAGATTAATTTCATATTACTTAGCGGAATGTAATAATGAGTTACGTATACATAAAACAAAGACGGATAAACCACTGCTCCTGGCAATGAAATTCAATGTGAAACAACCTGATACAACTGACGAGTTGGATGGGATTGACCATCAGAACCTTGGTTGCATGGAGTATAAATTGAAGAAATTAGTTGCCGATAGGTTAGACAAATACATATAAATCAATATTATATGTTATATCAGTGACTGGTAGCTTGTTCCACACATTTGCAGTACGTAATATAATAGAAAGTGCTTACAAATCCATGATCGATTCCAAAACTGCCCGCAAAAAAAGACATAACACTACCTATTACAAAAATAATATTCATCATCATCATTATCATTTCATACTGGTAGAATATTATTAATATTATTTTAATTAAATTGTAGAGCCATAGAATAAACGGTTTTTCAATTTATTTATTTTACACCTATACCAGTATACCATATTTCAATACAATATCAGTATACTATTCACAAATGTTACTGTTTAACCGTAATCGAGTAATATTATTTTTTTCTACTAAGAAAATATTTGGCCAACGTTATGATCTCGACTTACACGGAACTAGCTCTTCACAACAGCTTTCAATGCCTCGTGGGCTTTGTCAATCAAGCAGTACACCGAAATGACCACTTGCCACTTTTGTGTGAAGATGAAGCGAAAAACAAAATGTTAGTGTCTTTTAATTTTTGTATAATTACTTTAAAAAAAAACTTAATTCAAATTTTAAGAAATACACTTTTTTTTTAAAGCGTTCGTCGTGACTTAAGCAAACAGTTAAGGCAACAACGCAACCATATAAAATCTGTAATCTATGATACTGATGTTAAAATAGATGACCTCAAGAGTCGAGTAGAAGTAAGATACCTACTATTAATATTCTAATAAATTCTAATGGTCTTTACAAACAGTTATACTTATGAATACAAATGTTTGCATCGTGCGAGGAATCGAACCTGCACCTGAACTATATTTTCTTAAACTGCAGCCACTTAGCAACAGTAACTTTGTGGTATTCGGTAGTTATTCAGTAATAACAAGTTACTTAGCACTAGAAATAGGAAAGACCTACGCAGACCAAAGTACAGTCAGTCAGTTTGTACAGTCTATCTATATAAGATAAAATAGTAAATAATTTTATAATGATCCTAAAATTATAGCACGTATTGCTACTATCGGGGAAAAGGGGATTGTTAGTAATAAATATTATATTATCTGTTGTAATATGGACTAATAACCACATTGTATCAATGTATTATCATATATATGTCAGGTTTACATCCACGCAGTTCGTCCTGAACGCTATAGTGATAAATTCCTGGTGAGTTTGCCACGACAGGCTTACTGACCTGACTACATATTCTTCTCATCATCCTCCACTGGTGCCCTGCGTAATCCGTTAGCAGAGATGGATGCTCATGCACTCTTTTATGAAAAAAATCGTTAATGTCTTATATAACTAATCAAGTCTTATCGTTTGAAAGGATTCCGTCTTATATTCCGAGTGCCGAAGTCGTTATGTGGACAATTGGCAGCTCGCTCGCACTGAACAACATCTTCAAACTATAAAAGATAAGGAGACTATTCCTTCTGAGAGCATCGAACTCTATAAACGAAAAAATGAACTTGAACAAAGGATCCACTCGGAGATTGAATTGCTTATAAACATTTCTATTAATGTAATATTGTAATTTTTTATTAGTAATTAATTTCAATTTTTATATCACTAAATTTCATATATTAAAAGTAAATTATTCTTCAGGACACCCTTCAAAAAGTAGATGATTGGATGACTAAATATGACATAGATATGGAGGCAATTGATTTGAAGATACAGTATAAAAAGAACGATTACCAGAACATGCTTGATAAGAGGGTGGAACTTGAAACCACGGTTACCTAATACCATTTTCAGATATTTTTATTTGCTAGTTCACTTTCCCGCGTCACGTTTTTTGTCCGATATAAACTCTGACTCTACATAACCAATTTTTATAAAACTTTGTTCATTGCGTCTAATTCTATCCAACATAAAAGATAATTTTCATTGACTTCTCTTTCACTTTTGAAACTATAACTTATACGTATTTAAGTACGCCACAAGCTACTTACGAGCTACCAAGTAATTCATAGTCGGATGAATCAATATTGTTATATTAAATAATTTTATTGACCAATTAGTTGACCGCCGTAACTTTGTCGTTGTCTCATTTTCCCTGTTTCGCAACATTTCTCATTACAACGCTCATTTTTGTCGTAACATTTAAACAAACTAGTTTTTGTAAAAAAAAAATTACAGTTATGTTCTTGTTTATCATAACAGTTTATATCGACTATAGCTTTCCTAAATAAATAGGCTATCCAACACAAAAATAATTTTCAAAATCGAATCAGTACTACCGGAAATTACCCTGACCATCAAAACTCATAAACTTTGCGTCTTTATAATTTTAAGTATAGATAGATAACACATGGTACAATATGTAGACTTAATGTACATTCATAATACCTACCAGTCCACTTCAGTTGTTACTATACTCATTATATATATTTTGTTTTCATTCTTCTAGATAGAGAAACATGATACTTTAATTAAGGATTGGAAGCAGTTCAAAGAAGAACGAGAAAAAGCGCGCCAATATCATGATAAGATGACTAAATCGGCAATAACGGTACAGGCGTGGTGGCGTGGCTTGATAGTCCGTCGTCAACTGGGACCTTACAAAATTGTCAAGAATAAGGGTTTATCTGTAGGAGCAGCTAGAAAGAAAAATGTTTCATAAGCGTTTAGTTTTAATATTATTTTAATAAGAGTATTCTGATTGTTAGTATTATTATATTATAAATTCGTATATTAAATAAATAAATTCGTTCTTTAAATATATTATTATAATTAATACAGTACCTCATGTTTTGTTACGTACCCTTAAAATCCTTACCTTTAACCCCCTCCATCCCATTGCTCGTCCATTTCAAACAGGGTACAAAATTAAGACGGCGTGAGTCAATTCGATCCTCTAGCGGCGCTCTTAGTCTAAAGACGTATCGCCAGACAGGAGTTAGCCTGCAGCCGCTCCGTAAACCGTCCTTTTGCAGGTTCGAGTGCCATCTGCACTCGTACTCTATCGTTCAGTGAAGCTATAAAGGCTAGCTACGGCCAACAGCATTAGAATAATTCGAAAAAATATTTATGCAAACTGAAGATATTTTTGCAACTACATAAGGAAACAACGCCAGTTAAGTCTTAAGTTCTATTTAGATCTCCATTTGAGAGAGCATGATATTATATCATCTATTTTTATTGAGAGAATGATATTACATCAGATGTATATTTTTCAAATAATATGGAATGGTGGTAAATACCAGTGGAAGGTGATAGGATGAGGGTGACGTCGGGTGAGGAAACCTTTCGAGGTGAACGAAATACTTGATATATCAACATTTCGCCAAGTCCAACATACTTCTCTGGTCATCAAAATTGGTTTAATATTTTTGTTTTCATAATCGGAGAGTCGGTCAAATATGTGAATTGACAAAGAAGTCAATAGTATCTTCCAGATTTAAACTCACGACCTTTGGATTGATATATATATATATATATGTATATTAACTATCTTCTATCACAATAAACGAAACAATGTTGTTATCATTGATGATGTGTGTATTAATTTAGAGTACTGTTTGAACTAAGTCGTAATTAAATTTCATTATGGTTAAATTATCATATCGATTTCAGATTTTAGTCCTCATTATTTTTTCCAACACTACTTGCAACGTCATGAAGTCACGTGACTGATTCATCCAATCCTCTAGACGGAGGTTTGACATTGACAAACAACAAAATGGAACTAACTTCATGTCATTAATACAAAGTAATATTTTCAGCTTATTTACTAATTTGTTATGCCGAAAAAAGAAAAGGTGAGTTTAAACATTAGTGACAAATCTTGCCATCAAATCTAAGTGTTATTGATATGGTTATTGAAAGTTGTTGAACGTAAATTTTTAGATTCTAAAGACTATATTTGCACCGCATCCGTTCAGGTTATGCCGTTTCGTATCGTACAAATGCCATGTCAGATCGTTTGTGGTATGCGACTGTGAATAATTTACAAGTGTAAAGTCGTATTAAATTGGTGATCACAAAGAAGAATCTGTGTTGTGGATGTTTCAGTGAGAACTGTTGATTGCAGGAGGCGATGAAGACTAAAATTGACAAAAACAAGTGCGGTGACAACGAATCAGAGGTGAGCCTAATTGCAATACTTTTTACTGTTGATAATATTGTGTCATAGGGAATTACGGATGTTTCAAAGCAGGTTTTTCTATAGATCCGATCATTTTTTTGCATGTGGAATTAAATCTTTATTGAGTTAATTTGACGTTGTATTTCTTGTAATACATTTACGTTTTCACCTTTAATTACTATGAAAACTTCAGATGGGTTATTAATAGCATAGTAAATAAAGTGGCGCAAAGATAAATAGATACAGTAAATATAACTAGACAGTTACATTTTATCAAATGGTCTTTCCAGATGGATGCCAGCACAACTTTAAGAGTAGTGCTCCAATTTTTATTCTTTTTTTTGGGCTATCTATTAAAAAATATGTCTTAATTTTTAGGGGTAGTGTTTCAGCTCTTTTTTTGTAATTATCAAATAAAAATGTTGTGTAATATCAATATCCATAATTTTAATATTATATTAATGAATTTGTGGGCTTTCTGGACTCTGTCTGAGATGAACCATAAATTAGCCATGTTTGTAAATTGTAGGGAAGACGGTATAAGGAACTGGTAGATAGATCACTATTTAAAACTTTTAGACTAGTTATAGGTATATGTGGATTAACTTAACTAAAAGATAATCAAAGTCACTACAAGTCGGCTAGGTAGCAACCTAGCTAATGTGGATACAATTTAAAGTGTCTTGTAAATTGTCTTTTTTAGCTTTTTTATTTCTGTTCTGCTTATATTTGTCTCCCCAGAGTATCATATCTTTAAATTTTATCCCCATTCTGTAAATTAAGTGGTAGCATTTATTAAAATCTTTCCTAGAGCTTACTTCATACAATCATTTTATATAAGTTTTCTTATTGTATATTCTTATATTTAACACACATCCTTGTACTTATATGTAATTATTTACCATTACACTATTCCTGATAAGATGTACAACCTGTATTAGTAAGGTGTGCTATTTAGTGCACATTAACTGTGTGTGTGTGTTTGTTGTATAAGTTTAAAAATCATTTACATATTATTAGGTTGTTCTAGCACTTTTTTAATCTACTTTCGTCAGATTATGCTGTATGTAAATTATATTGATTTTCCGTGTCTCAGAAGGGCAACATTGAAATCCGGACTGAACAGTTTCAAATCTTATTAAGATGTTCCCTGTTCCAGAAGAGCATCAATTAAATACTGACTGATTACTTTCAGATCGTATTTAGATTTTCTCTGTTCTAGAAGAGCATAAGTGAAATGTAGATTTAATTATTTTGGGTCATTGAGCTCCCTAAAATATGGTCGAACGCAGTGATGGCTGGCTCATCCATCATACTCGTGCGTTGTAGGGACTGATCTGCTCTTATCACACAACTGATTTAATCTTATTGTATATTTATATTTTATTATGGATTAAAACACATTTATATTTTAGAAACATGTTTTGTAATATGACTGCTTGTATTGAGGCTTACATGGAATGATTATATTTTAGTACCCTACATATTTGACTTTTTTGATAAAAAGTTATATTGAGGGTGACAATAAAAGACACACACAATTATTGTTATACAACATACCTTTCCCTCAAGCTTAACACTAATATTAACAAACTCTTGAAAAAAATCAACAATATATGGTTATCCTATTTACAATCTATCATAAGGGAGTTTAGAATGTCCTTTGGGTTTGTTTCTTATCTTTCCCACATTTGATGTTGATGGTATTCCCAGCATGTCCGCCCATTGGTCACAACTGGGTATCTCAATTATATCTTGCTCCTGCACTGTTTCCCATGCCTGATCTTCACCTAAGTTTTCATTTGTCAATTCCTGCTCCACTTCTGCTTCCTGTTCTTGTATTTCACTTTCTGTCCCCTGTGTTCTTAACTCTTCTGTCTCTGTGTCCTTAAGTGTTACCAATTGATCTATGTGTCTATGCATACACTCTCCATTTTCTGTTTCTATTCTATAGCTAGAAGGACCCTCCTTCCCTATTATTGTTCCAGATTTCCACTTTTCTCCTTCTGCATAGTTCCTGTACATTACTTTCTTTCCAACTTGAGTTTCACGATTCTTCCTATTTGCATTATGTATAATCTGATTTTCTGTCTTTCTGTAATGATTGATATTTGGGTGAACAGTGTCTAATAAAGTCCGCAGCTGTCTATTCATCAATAATTCGGCTGGACTTCTCTTAGTTGATGTGCATACTACGCAATGTCAGCAAAATTCTTGGTAATTTTACTTCCCAAGGTACATCTGTCATCTTTTTTAGTTTATTTTTTAAAGTTTGAACCATTCTCTCAGCCTGCCCGTTGGTAGCGGGATGATATGGCGCTGTCCTAATGTGTTTTATTTTGTTAGCCACTAAAAAGTCCTCAAAATCCTTTGACACGAAAGATGTACCATTATCTGATACCAATGTTTCACAAAGCCCGTGTTGCGCAAAGATATATCGTAAATGTTTGATAACAATGCTAGATGCCATAGAATTTACAATGTGAACCTCAGGCCATTTTGAATATGAGTCTACTACTATCAAAAATATTTTATTTTGAAAAGGTCCTGCAAAATCAACATGAATACGGGACCATGGTCTAGCAGGCATAATCCATTCATGTGATGATCTTGTTGGCATATTTCTATTTTCTAAACAGGAATGGCAGTTGCTGATCATCTTCTCTATATCTCTGTCCATTTGTGGCCACCATACATAACTCCTAGCCAGAGCTTTAGTATGTACTATACCATTATGAGTTTGGTGTAATAGTTTTAACATGTCCTCTCTAAGTTTATTTGGTAATACCACACGACTTCCCAGTAAAATACAGCCATCTTGTATACTCAACTCCAAGCGATGTAAGCAATATGTATGTAACTCTTTATCTGTAATTCGGGCTGGCCATGAACCATTTTACTCTATGGAGAGTTGGATCTCCAGAAGTTGCTCTTTCAATGTCTTTTGGACCAAATGGCAAGTCATGTGGTGTTTCTGCTATTAAGAGAACCTCCCCTGGAGTATCAATATCTTGAGATGATACTGGCATTGGCCAGCGGCTAAGTCCATCAGCATTACTAATTTCCTTACCACGTTTATATTCAATTTCGTAATCATGTGCTGCTAAGGTCAAACATATACGAGTCAATCGTGGTGAAAGAATATCTGGTATCTTCTTCTTAGTCCCAAATATTCCCAGAAGCGGTTTATGGTCCGTTATAATTGTAAATCGACGACCCATCAAATAATTGTTGAATTTTTTAATCCCAAACAGAATTGGTGTGGCCTCTTTATCTAATTGAGAATATCGTCTTTCATGTGGGCGTAGTGTTCTTGATCCCATAGCTATTGGTTTCTCATCATCATTATCCATAATATGTGCCAGAACGGCTCCTACCCCATAGTCTGATGAATCACAAGTTAAAATCAGTTTCTTCTTTGTGTCATAGTGTGTAAGACAGACATCATTTGCAAGTAGACTTTTTGCGGTATTAAAAGATTGTTGTTCCTCTTTACTCCATTTCCAATCCTGCTTTTGGTCCAACAATCTATGTAGTGGCTCCAAAACTGTTGCTTTGTGAGGTACAAAGCGTTCATAAAAATTATATAATCCAAGGAATGCTTGAAGTTGCTGAACATTCCTTGGAGGTGGCGTGTTTATTATTGCACTAATTTTACTTTTTGCAGGGTGTATACCCTCGGCATCTATTAGAAATCCCAAGAATTCAACTTGCGTCTTTGCAAACTTACACTTGTTTTGATTAAGCTTTAGTCCCTTGTTTGTTAAACGTTGCAGAACTATATTCAGTCGAGTTTTCATTTCCTCTAGTGTATGACCAGTAATAATAATGTCATCGAGCAGAACAGCAACTCCTGGGACATCTGCAAGTAATGCTGTCATTGCTCGCTGGAAAATACCTGGGCTGGCTTTAACACCAAATGCTAGTCTATGTACTGAAAACAGACCTTTGGTTGTATTTAATGTCAGTAGTTTTGATGTCTGTTCATCAACTGGCACCTGTGTGTACGCTCGATCCAGGTCCAAAGTTGTAAAAAATCGTCCTCCTGCCAGGAGCGCAAAAATTTCATTAGCAGTCGGCATCGGGTATGTATCCGATTCTGTAGCTTGATTCACTGTGCTTCGGTAATCACCACACAATCTAATGCTGCCATCTTTTTTTACAATGGGTACTACGGGAGTTGCCCATTCTGAATACGGTATGGGTTTCAATACACCGTCTTTGACCAAATTGTCTATCTCTTGTTCTACGCGATCTTTCAGAGCATATGGTACTGGTCTCGCCTTTATAAATTTAGGGACAGCTCCTGGGACTAAATGTATTGCTACAGGCTCTCCTTTGTAGGTACCTAAGCCATGTGAAAAAATATTTTTATATTTATTTAGTAAGTCTTCACACTGTATGCCCTCATGCTCTATTAAATTTATATTATTTATAGAAATATTTAGAGGTTGAAACCAGTTCCGACCCAACAAATTAGGGCCTTTTCCTTTAGCAACAATAACTGTTAATGGACATTGCTTATTATTATATGTCACATCAACATCTAATTGTCCTAGTAAGTGCAGTGATGTATTTGTCCATGTTGATAACCGTAGAATCATTGGTTGTAACTTATTCCTTAAGTATTTAGGCAATTTTTCAAATGTATTTACATTTATTATTGAATATGATGCCCCCGAATCTATTTCCATTTTTGTCTCGCAACCATTCAATAAGACATCAACCTGTATAGGCGGTATTCTCTGTAGATTATTTATATCATTCACACAATATATACCGTTAAGTGAATCATTATTCTGAATATTCGAATCTTCCTCAGTTGTGTAACGGATATTCTGATTTTTACGTTTCTGTGTACAAATTTTCTCTAAATGCCCAATTTTTTGACAAAAATTGCATTTAGAGTTCACATGTCGACATGTACCACTATGTTTATCACCACATCGATAACAGAATCTATATCTATTATTGGTGGTATTTTTGTCACGTATGGCACCAATATCCATTGGTTCAAATGTTGAACTGGATGTACTTGGGGTCGGCTGCACTGCACGCATCATTGTGACGTCACGATGTGCTGTTTCTGCTGCTGTTAGACAATCCACCACTTCCTTGTATGTTAAGTTGTCTCGTTTCAGTAACTCAAATTTCAATTTCTCATCTTGCATCCCACATACTAAACGATCGCGAAGATTTCGTTCCAAATTACTAAAGTTACAATGTGCAGCTATTTTCCTCAATTCTGTTAAGTAATCGAGCGCCTTTTCGCCTTCCCTTTGGTTGCGGTTGTAAAATTTGTAGGACATGGTGATTTCATTAGATTTAGGTGTATAATGTTTTGTCAATAAATCAACCACATAGTTAAAACTGACTTCATGTGATTTTCTTGGTATTATCAAAGCTAGCACCGTTTCAAACACCTCAGAGCCACAAATTGTATAGAAATTAGCAAGTTTCACATTATCGTCGCAAATTCCATTTGCCACAAAACAATAATTTAGCCTATCTATGTAGTGGCTAAAATCTTCATTCCCGGGTCGGTACTCGTGGAATTTAATTGCTTGCATGTTTGTACATTTATTATCACTATAAATTTATCACTCGTCGCCAATATTATGGATTAAAGCACATTTATATTTTAGAAACATGTTTTTTAATGTGACTGCTTGTATTGAGGCTTACATGGAATGATTATATTTTAGTACCCTACATATTTGACTTTTTTGATAAAAAGTTATATTGAGGGTGACTATAAAAGACACACACAATTATTGTTATACAACATATTTGACCCAAAAAATTCCTGCTGGTTGGTAGTTTGTATTCACATGTTTCGACTTGTAAACGTAAACTTACAAAGATTATTTAAAAGAGCAACACACAAGTTTCTCACTTGTTCTTCTTGTGATGAGACAGCTTTCCGAATGAGCGGTAGATAAAAATAAATTGTTATGACTTTTCAAAAGTGCTGAAATTAAGTTTATTTGAATAAATGATTTTTTATTCTATTCTATTCTTAAACTAGACCTTCTAATCACTTACAGATTATATTCAACATCAACTCTACAACAATTACACCACATTTTGTATCTGTAATTAGGTGCTATTTGAAATTTTTGTACAAAAGCCAAGAAACTGTTGAGTTGTTTTGATATTATATTAATTGATTTTTTTTGTAGACGAATTTGCCTGCTTTCATAATAGTCTAAATCTGTGGATTGTAACTGGCCTTTATGGCTTCACTCTAAACACAAACAAATTAACATATCTAATCGTTTTTCCAAGGTATTTTTCCCACCTGAATTTCGAATTCAATCTGATAATATAATTAAAATTAATATATTACAAAAGTAAACATTCAATTAAAATCCTTAAGGTTCTCATAATAATGACATTATTTTCTATTAATATATATTCTATTAATAAATGGGATAAGGAAGAAGCAGTTGATGAAATGAGATATCTTTATGATTTATTTTTCCTTTTTTGTCAATTTTATTTACACACAAAATTGCACACAAAAGTACAGGTTTAGATGTGCATTTAAGAGAAAGAATAATCTTTGAGTAGTCAACTAAATTTCGCCTGGATTCCATAATAAGTACAGTAATGTTACAAAAAAGTAAATTTTTTACGTAGAAAGTGTCGCATATGATAAAGTTAGATAAACACTATTACTCTTCATGCCTTGATGTCCTATGAAGTCCTAGCAAGAATGCAATATAACTCGTTATCCTACTATAAGAACAGGGCACAGTATACTAGGTGTGGGGGTCATGGGATTGTTAGTAATGTGCTAATAAACCCATTGCAATGTATTATGAATCTGTCAAGCTGACTTCCACGCGCTTCCCCCTGGAATTTTCCCCTTGGAATTAGTTCCTTGTGAATTTGTCACGATAGGCTAATTGACCTGACTTCATGTTCATCTTACTCTCTCTACTTGTGCTCCGCCAGCATAAGACTTTAGCGCAGGCGTAACCATTCCATTATTATCAATTTAAAAAATATATTCCCAGGTGTTATGTCACAGCCTATATTTACAAGTCTGCCTGTCGGGGTACAATGTAAATGAATGCTCTTCTATGAGAACAGAACTGCTGTGTTCAGCAGTGGCTTGTTATGATAAAATTGATTGATACACTGAAAAGAATTGGTTTGTTTTGGAATAACATTTCGCACTGTCTGCGAATAATAAGTGACTTGTATTCCCGTTCGCACCTCGTGAATAAATCGTGCTCTTGAATTTTATACTTTATGCTATGGTGATAAATGCATACTACACATTTTATCGGGACGTATGTAAATAGTATTAAATACAGTTTACATGATGCTCTGGTATCTCACTGCCGGCAGTATGTGTGGCGTCTTGCAAGCGTCGAAACAGCGCGAAACGTCCTTCCTATCGCGATTTTTAAACGTGAATTACGGTTCTATAATTATAATAGTGATCGGTGTTGTAGCTCACATGTGGAATTTTGTGGATAATAAATTAGGCAGCGTCTTGTGGCTAATGCACGTAGGTAGTCAATATAATTCAGTCTTATGTCTTTTGCACGACTTTTACTTCGTTCTCATTAAAACTAATTGGAATTTTCTATGTCATCCTTGAAATTTTGTGTTGAACATGGGTATCGCAATAACAAAACTAACTGTAATACACCCAGCCTTCCTTTACATCGCCAAGACTGAATGGGACACCATTTATAAAACGTTCGCAGATAACTCAAATCTAAACAAAAACATCAACAACCTTGTTTTGATAAAATAGTAGGAACACAGGTAAAGCAAAGAAATAATTCTAAGGTTCAGTACTGACATAAAAATACTGCAACTTCAGGACTGCAAATAAAAATGCAGTCAAATTGAAGGAAGCTTTTCCTCCTTCTCGAAGGCAATTGAAACCGCTAAGTTATCGCACCATAAAGTGAGTATACGGCGTATGTAGGTGTTATCTAAATAAATTCATTCCTTTCTTTTAATATCAAATACAATAACAACAAACGTGGTTTATTTAAAGTTCAATTTATACGGTAACGCGTTATCTATTAATTAGCGCAAACATTTGGCAGATAATGCAACTCACGCGAGAGATGTTCTCTTGTTTACATGTATAACATGCATGTTTGTGCATTTATTCCCGATTTAAATAGCGATTTGTGACCATGAAGACTTTGTAAAGCTTGTTTATCATTTAGTTATTTATTAGTTAGTCCGCGCAATTTCGTCTGCGTCACATTTTCCCCGTTTTTGCTACATTTTTCTTTGTAGCTCCGCTCCTTTTGCTCGCAACGTATGTGTTATGTACAGGTGGAAAAGGAGATTTTAGTAAT
This sequence comes from Achroia grisella, assembly GCF_030625045.1. NCBI lineage: Eukaryota > Metazoa > Arthropoda > Insecta > Lepidoptera > Pyralidae > Achroia > Achroia grisella. Next base: position 1,723,040 of record NW_026713028.1, on the reverse strand, counting down.
ATGGAATGATGACTCCATTTTTAGCAACCATGTCAGGTTTGCCTCCATGAACTCTCCATTGCTCCTGGAAACCAACACGATTAATTTCTCGTGAATTTGTCACAATGGTCTACTTCTTCCTGATCCTCCACTGGTGCCTCTCTAGCATATACCGTTACACAGAGCAGGCGGGAGAACCATTTCATTAACATTCATTGGAAAAATAAATTTTATGCAACTGTATGTAAAAAATTTTACATACAGTTGCATAAGGGGATTAGTAGTAGGATTAGTATTATGGATTGATGACTCCATTAGTAGCAATGTCAGGGTGACCTACACGCGGTTCCCCTTGGAAACCATAATGATAAATTCCGGGTGAATCTTATCATCTTCCACTAGTACCACCTGCGTACCTCGTTAGCGCTGGCTGGTGCACCATTCCATTATCTTAAAAAATAATATTACATACAAAGCAAGCTGCTTACCAGGTAATATAGGTGAGACTGAGGTATCAGAGACGACTTTACTAAGTCTGTCTCGGTTATATATGATGGAACCTTAACACAATCTATATTTTAGATTCTGAGAGGGCAATAAAGGGTTAACAATCTGATATTATTGGTAATATCAAAGAACAATATGACCACAAATAATTTTTCCTTGTTGTAGGCCACGTCTTTATTCCAAATGCCTAATAAAATACCACTGATTCCCGTGAACACCCACTGTGGAATTTCACTGCTGTTAAGTTTAACAGGAATTACGTAATTAGCATTTATGTTAATATTTTTATCATAATTACGACAATATAATATGCGTAGTTTGCTAACGGTTTTTTAAACGTATAATGCTTACGTATTGTAGTAACAAACAATGATTATGTCAACGTTGCGTCTACAACCTTCTAGGAATGCATCGCATTCATTCTGATAAAGACTTCGTTTAATAGCAGTAATAATATCCCTGCACAATTCATACAGCGCCATCTAATCGCTAGCTAAGCAGAGCTTGTTTTATGGGTACTAAACAACTGATGGATATACTTATGATTATGATATATTTTTTTAAATACATCTTAATAATATTATTAACGCGAAAGTTGATGAGTCTGGATGGATAAATGGATGTTTGTTACTCCTCATTGAACAAGAAATAATGTGTTTAAGCATGTTCATTATAAATAATGTTAACTAAGGAAGATTTATCTCTTAAAGAGATCGCTACCAGTTAACCCAATAAGGCGTGGTATAAGAAACTTTAAGTGGGTCTAAATGTGCAAAAAAAATATATATGTATATATATTTTTTTTAATACATAAGGTTTACTTCTATACTGCTCTCATATTAAGTCTGGGGTAATTTTTGTAGTAAAAATATTACTACCTTGCCGCTTCTTTTACCAGAACTCGTACCGCGAACACAGTACCGTAACAGCAAAGTAAATGTTAGGAAACATAACGGCGTTAATACACAAAATTATGGGAGCATAGCAAACATTTAGTACCATTTTACTCACTTTGAACCATTTAACTGTTTTATTTTAATAACCAGGTGCGTTATTTGCTTATTTATGCCAGCGACATTACAACTACATAATGACATACAAAAACATATGCAGGCAGATACAATTTTATCATGATTGAATTGTTTTTGTTCAGGATCAAATTGTTGTAAACTATTAGTATAGAGCAGTTTATTAAGTAAGTTTAAAATTTGATAATCACGCGATAGAAACGGGATCAAATCGATTTTGTAACGATAATTGAAACGTACAGGTTACTTACCTTTTGCATTATACAAAGTTAATTTTAAGTTTATATAATTTTTTGCATTTTGTATTGACTTTTTTAGATTGAATAAACCGTTTCAATATGACGGCAGCTTTTTCCGTGTGAGCTTTTCTAAAGTCTGTGTTTATAATTGTAATAATAATAACCCTGGACAATTCACACTTAGCCATCTTGCCCTAAGCTAAGCGGAATTTGTATTTTGAGTACCAGATAACGGATAGAATACTTAGATACATTTCTTTTATAAATAATAATCATACCCATGAATACAAATGTTTCGCAATGTGCAAGGAATCGAATCCGCGACCATCGCAAGTGAGGCGGTATTGTAAACGACTAGACTACCGAGACCATCTAACTCACATGTAGAACCGTCATTCTTGCTTATTTCATTCAATTATTTGTGGTCGTCGTAGTATAGTATCTTCTTCCACTGATCTTTAGTTATAACGCTATTGTATTAAACTTACTTCAAATTGCGGTGGGATTTACAAATAAACAAATAACACCAAAATCAGATAGTTGTGATATATTTCAGTTCAGTGTGGTTTCATTTTACAGTGTGACCGTTACCACGATCTGATTAGATCCCAACATTATTATGTTAATGATCTCCACGAACACATACCATAAAACTATCAGCCCACACTTTCACTATCGCTTACACAGAATCTGTTCTATACTTGCTCTAATCTTAATTAATAGAATTAATTATGATTGTGGTGTGAATTTCAATTTGATCATTGATTTGACGACGTTGGCTTGTTCTATAGCTCACGTTTCTATTGTTGTAGGAGGTAACGCTTTTTAAACAATTTTTGTGCTTATTTATTAATATTTGTAGTTATTATAATTTATTATATTATTATATTACAATTAATTAGTTACGATTTCAAACACTTTAAACACTGAACAAAGAAAACTGTAAACTCTTTATTCATGCAAATTTATGTACAAGTGTTGTCTTAATATCCCTTTATTTGATATAATATAAGAAGATTACATTAGTTATATATCTTAAAGCTATACACCCTACAGGCCCGTTCAAATATGTTAAATAAACATACTTATATTTGAGGTGAGCGCGACAGACGCACAGAAAAATAAAAACAATTTGGTATAAAGTCCCCCAATAATAGTTTTCTCTTATATCTTTCATATACAGACAACGATAAATTACATTTTTACATATGTTTATAAAACCTGTTTTGGAATGTTTAAATGTCTCCCTAGTCATATGTCTCACTCAAGTTCATCCCCCACACCCCACATACGTCAGAACTCCACATTTGGGACCATAAAAATAATTTTCAATTCAGAACATCCTTTCAGCAGTTGGATTAAAAATGACATACATTTGAGTAAACAAGCATTTGTATCAACAACTAAAATTAGATCAAACATATATGCTTGGTGTAATTTTAGTTTTGCACTTGATAGATCTCACGCTGAGTTTCGACCTTAATACACGAAGAATAGCGAACAAATTAACTCAATTTATTATTGTCCCAAGTGTTTGTAAATAAGTTGATTAAATATCACCAATCAACCACATCAAAGACTCCTTTATTGTTATTGTTGATTCTATGTCTTGAAGAAACACGCCCACTACGACAAATATACAAATATCCACGTCTGCACATCCATTTGTCAACTATTAATTATTAAATGACTGAACGGATCTTAGTTTTAAAAAAATATATATTGTATCAAGATGACATAGGCTTTTTTATGTAATTGAAATGGCAAACAAGCAAGACGGACCATGTATGGTAAACGGTAACTTTCGCCTTTTATATATGAACAGCACTACCGACTGACGCATGAGTGGTATCACGACTTTTGATTCCAGAGGATTAAGACGCCCCTTATCCTGTAATTGCACTGTCTAATCACTAGGGTGTACCTACAGCCGAAACGCAGGTGCAGCTTAGAAAACAAGTTGAATGGCGTTTGTATTAGGTGAGACTTATGTACCCCGAAGGCGACTTTTTTGTAGTCGATCTCAGGTTATCGTCATTTATCTTAATAAATAATCTGGAAGGAATGAACGTCTGTACAGATGATCCTCATCTGAACTAACTTTCAACAGCTACTATAAACTAATATTAAAATGTGTGAATATATGAATGTTTGTTAGCTTTTCACTCCTTTAGCTGAATGGATCTTAATGAATTTTGAGGTCAATTTTGACAGATCGATTGTATCACGTATATATTTAGAAAATGCGTACTTTCGTAATGTTCGAGTTCGATTAAAAATAAATTTCATTTTAGTAGCCAATTGTTTATGTTTCCCATTGCCTGATATATTTGCCCCAATTCTCTATAAATACGTCGTCAAAGTGGCAACCCTGATTGTAGTTAATCGTTAGCTAATTTCCAGTAATTGTATTAATGTATTTTAACGGATATTTCAAATAACTTTCACGCTTGTTACATGTTGCGTGCTTGAAGTCATTACAACTGTTCTCAGATAAAGCACTTTGTTATTTTCAACGTTGTGAACTAGAAATGAAATGTTTTTGTTTTTGACCTGAAGTCCATTTTGTGTACGATTAAATGATTTGTTTTTTTTTATACAATTAGAGTGGCAATCAAGATTGTGGTTTTCTTGATGATTGACCAGGTCAGGCAGGTCATAAACTATTGGAACATTACAACTAGAGACCGCATCAGTCGCGATTTCTTTTAAAGAAGCCATCTAGTTTTTTCTTCTTCTTCTGGGTTGAAACTATTTTGTCTGTGTATAAAAACCTGTGTGTCTAATATATATCCCGTCTAGGTATAAAAACTTGAAACATATTCTTATATTCTTTAAAAATATTCAGCACGTAATTTTAGCAACTAACTATTTTAGCAAGTTAAAAAATTGAATAAATTCATGATTTGAGTAATTTATAATACCCTATTTAACATTTAATTGCTCCTTCTATACCTACAGAAGGCGATCTTGAATCATTCTCATCTATTAACTTTTTTTTACAATACATTTAAAGTCGCTGGTATCGCTTACTGTGAGTCGCCTATACTACCTCTGCTTATACATGAAAGCCAATTCCAGAACTTCTCAACCACTATGTAGCCGGTCCAAACCAAGTTATGATTATTTGTTTACACTTATTAGCATATAAAATAGACAAAGAAATGTATGAAATAAGTTGTAGTACTATAACAAATATATTATAATTTATTGAGAACGATTTCGATGTTAGTTACATAGAGGTGTAAATTTTAAGATGCCGTAAATAGAGCGCAGACTCACTGTTTGTTCTATACGTCTACTGTGGGCGGGGGCTGACGTTAATTGCAACACCCATCTGGTTTATTTTGGAAAGCACATTATATACATCCACATTTTGTGTTGCATTCGAACCTTAGAATTGAAAAACAAGTAAAATTTATTTTTGCTTTTTTTGTGTGTATAAAGAAAGAAGTTAATCAGTGCATGTATTTGACAAATTCTTTCCGCAGTTGTAAGATACACATTCACAAATAGACATAGTATCTTATTTTGTTGCTGTCATCTTAAAATATAATTGCAGCTTACCTCTCATAGAGAGACGAACTTGTTAACATTATAAGAATTCACCGTGCGGGTGCCAGGTGCATCGTGTGGCAGAGAGGGAAACTCCGAGCAGTACCGTTGTGACCCGAGTACAGGTTTAAGGGGATCTTTTGACGAGAAATACGAGCGGTGTATAGTATTTCTCTTCCTGCCCACCCAAATCTGGTTGGAGCCTGTTAATGCAGCATTTAGATGCACGTTCCAGTATAGAGTTTACTGCAGTTCTAGACAGGGCAAGATTTTTTAAAATATTTATCACAGAATTTAGTGAGTACGAATCTTATTCAAATAAAAGCCTTTTTTCGCAAACTAATTGATCCGTCAAGGAGTCAATTCTTAATGATATAAAAAAGATTTTTGCTATGAAAATTATATTCAATACTGTTTTAATATGTAAAATGACTGTCTTATACATTTTTTTAAAGTTAACGCTGTATGATTTAATAAGTTGTTCTATTAACATTTTTAAATATTAGTGAAAGCGCGCGCGTCATTTCAAATCGCTAATTAATTATTTGTGATATTTTACGACATTCACGATTTGATAAAATAAAACATAAATGTATTAGAAAGTAGCTTTAAGTTACCTGAATGTACCGCGTTGTTTATTCTTTTTTCGCAAATCACATGCACACTGTTTTACATGTTGATTGATCCGCAACATATGTTAAACATGTTGTGAAAAATCTTTTACTTTGTGTTTGTTCACCATACAACATGTAGGATCATAAATTTTCCGAGCAATGTTCATCTTATACTTATATATATATTTCTATTTATTACATGCTTACCGTTTTTAAATATAAATAAAAGGGTTCGGAAAGAACGACAAGAGACCAAAAACAATTTTAATCGAAATGGAAAAATAAATGAATTGGAATTGGGCTGGACACATACCGGGATCTAAGAGTGACAGGTGAACCTATATAATAGCAGATTATAATCTAATAGAAAAAAACTAACTATAGAGACAGCTAAGGTAGAGAAATGAGATAAACTAATATGAAGGTACTTTACTCAACATATATATTGTACGTAGCTATAGTAAAGAAGATCAACATATATTTGAATTATTATCAAGGCTTAAATAAATAATTGCCATTGTAGAGAACGACGATTGCAAATGTTACGAACCTGCATGTATATACGCATTCAATAAATACAGGATGCTCAAAACGGTTCTGTGTCCAATATACTTGTGGTCAGTCAGTAAGTTTATATTATCGATTCTCTACTTTTCCTTGAAATGACCGGGTTCAAGATGTTATTTCAATGGAAAGGTTGAAATAAAAATACTCTCCTTTCAAGAACAATGTCAGTGTAAGTCATGTGCCCGTTTTAATTTACTGTGCATAGATTGAGGTAACGGCCCGATATCCCGCTAGTGACCAGTACCGTGTTTACTTTGGCTTTGATCACATCAAACGTTATTTATATATTATGTCGACGAATTTTAAACACATTAAGCGTACAAAGCATAAAAGCGTTTCTCATAATTTCGCGTCATTACAAGAAGGACGCACAAATTGAGGTAATCCCTCTGTCGTTTCGAGCCATTATTGTTGCAATTATCAAAGTAATTATAGTAAATTGACTACGATTGAAGTTAGATTTCCGAATCGAATTGTATATCCGAAATCCAAAGAATCTGCTCAGTGAGTTCACGAATCCGTACCGCACTACACGCGCGGTTATACCTCGGCCTTTGATATTGAAATTGTTTTGTCTATAAGTTTTCAAACAACGCAAATTTTCTTCTTAATAATGTAATAAAGAACAAACAACGTCCTTGGAATTATAACTTACGTCATAATTTTAACATTTTGACGGTGATGTCAGTCTGTTTTTTGCAAACTGTAAACATTGCAGATAGTGTCCGTCAAAAGTTGAAAAGAAATCAAACATAGGTCGGTGAGTTAATGTATGTAGATGAATAATACTTTGAGGTGTTGCTATTCGGATAATCAGTCCTACAATTTTGAAATTAAGTTTTAACTTGAAGTTAGTTTGATTTTGTAGTGAAACTACAAAACCGTATCTCACTGTTGATGAAGACACTTCCTTAACTACCTATGTTGACACGATATGATAATCGTGTGATTCATACAAGTTAACTTGTCAGAGAAAGTTTGCGCATTTTGACCAAGAGAAGGTGACGGTCCCCGCAGAATACGAGCGACTACATTGCAGTGAAACTTTTTAATGCGGAATAGTAAAAGTTGATTGTTCTCAGCGCCCATTAGTTCGTTTGCTGTGCTTTAACGCATACGGAGCTTCGCGAGTGATGTACGCTTTCAGTGATGCGAAAATGTTCTTGGGATCGTAGTGTAGATTGTGTTGGATTGTACAAGGATGTTGGTATCGGCGGTGTCGGTCGCTAACCACAGCGGTCACTCCTTGTCGGCCATGTTCAGGAGGAGTAGGAATCGATCGCCATCTCCGTCTGTCACCGTAAGTAGTATGTTGGGCCTTGCTGGATATATATATTGTAATTACTGTATATTTATTTATACTTTATTCTACATAAAGATTGCATAACTTAATTAGGCAACATGATAATATATGTATAATAGGCGAGCTTAGGTCTGTAAGATTTCTCCATCAAATCCAGAGTTGAAAATAAACAGTATGTTTGTATTAAATGATGGAAGCTATTACGCTTTTTAACATTATGATGATATATTTGACGAAGAATAACCAAATTTCCTACAGTTATATATTTGGCTATTCCTAGAAACCTATGACTCCTTTGGGAGGAATATTGCTACATAGAATGATACTAAAATGGTTTACCGTATCACAGTGGATGCTCATGGCACCCTTTGTCCATGCTAATCCTGAGGTCTAAAGTATTATGACTTCATCCCCAGTAATTTAATTTCAGTTTTAGGCACGTTTCGCTTTAGGTGCGCGGTACATTAAACTGTTCGTATTTAGCATTTTAATTACAACGCTTTGTTTTAATGTTTTAATTATATCTATTTTCATATGATATTCTATTACGTAGTGAATTGTGGTATGAATAATGTAATGTAGGTAACTGTGAATGTTTACAAATTGATTGTTTTGCTAAAATTTTAACAAGCATCTTGACTCTTGACGTAAAGTTTGCGTTATTTACAAATATGTTTGGCCTAAATTCTAAATTAACAAAGTTACTAATTAAAGCGGAACGCGATATACATTAAAATGTAAATTTCTATTAGGAGCACATAAAGCTTGAGCTGTTGACGTTCTGAGATTGGGGTAATTTGTTTTGCTTTGTTCCTAGTGTTTTGAGTTAGAAATTAAATTGAGACTTAGTAATTACACTGTAATCGTCATATTTATACATACGGTTAAGAAAAAAAATCTTGTAATACTGTGTAATTGTATTACAAAAATCAGTAAAAGCGGATCAGAGCTTTAGAAGATATCGCATAATACATAAAAATAATTTAGTGGAGTGGAATCTTCTCATTTTTGTTGTTGGTAGGACTTGATCGTGTCTTTAATTTATTTAGGGATCTTTAACTACAAATTGATATTTTCTTACTACAAGGTAGTAGTAGTAAGTAGAGTAGTGGTAGTTTTAGATAATCTGGTAAACTCAGCCTGAACCCGAAATCTTATAATAATTACATATGCAACGGAACATAATTCGCTATATTGTACCTACACGACATCGTGATATAATATTGCAAACTGACTAGATTTAATTGCCATTTTTGTACTTCTAAGGTTTTTTAAATATAATTTCCCCTTTTTGCATGCGCAATATTTTCACGTGTTTGCAAATTATATTCCTCAAACTTCTAAACATCCGCTATGCCGCAATTATTTACATTATGTAACGGAATACTATTCGCTTCGTTGTACCTACACTCGATTGGTATTACACATACTAAATAAGTAATCTATTACACTATACGACTGTTAATCAATCAAATCCATCCATTATATGCGAATTTATATTTCGTCCTTTGCAACTATTCTTTCTGAAACGTAAATTTAGCGTCATTTTCTTTCATATTGTCTATTAGTTGTTTTGTACCGATTGTATAAGTGCATCTTTTTAGATTATTTTTCATCGTCAGTAGATTATTTTTGGATACAGGTTAGTGCTTGCAGATTTTGCAATATATTCAGTGAATTTCGTTAATGCACTAACAAATTTCATTACTCTGACGTTAATCTAACTGCAGACATCTATTTTCTATCCATGACGTTATGCATTAAACCTCCCATTCGTACGAGTATTTGTAGCTTCACGCTAATATTGGAAACGACCTTCACGAATTCGTAACGGTAGTCAAGTTTTCTATAACCTGTTTATGAATGAATACTATGCAAAGAATTTATACTGTCTCCGAGAATTTTTTAACGTAAGACGCAAGTTTTGATATATCTATTTTTCTTGGTACATTATGGGTTAACGAAATTTTATGTAGTATTTAGGAATATTTTTGTAAGGGTGGCGTTGTGGCGTAACAGCATCTGTACAGCATACAAGACTTTTTCACCCAATTAGATAGGAACAGTAAAGTAAAACTAAAATAGTTGAAACAATTTTTTATTTAATACTGTTAAACTTTAATACTGTTAAGTAAAACTTAATAATACATATTCTATTCCACTTTAATATAACCTATGTAAATATAACAAATGTGTAAAATTAACTATATTTTTTTATTATGGTCAACAACATTTCGATCCCGATGAAATAAAATTGCAATTTAGTATTGTATGAATTTCTCTTTATAAGTAAGGACACGTGTACGTGTAGGTTTTAGAAAAACTGTTCTATTCCACTAACTAATAAGGATAAGAGTGCTGTGAAAGTATAATGCTATTCATCAAGTAGGCGTATACATCATTTTGGAATATATCACATTGATTTCCATAGTTTAATCATATTGTTTCATGTATTTTATTTAAATTTAATAATTAGAACCCAACGTTCTAATATATCTTATAAATAGAATATTTTAAAAAATATAATAAACGTCTTTTGATAGAGTACCTATTACATAATAATAAGCCGTCACAAGTCAACATGTTTTTTTTTTTAGTTAATTATTTATTAGAAAATTATACAGTAATATATATATATATATATAAAATAGTTACACATTTACATTAAAAGAATAGTTTTGGTATTTTGTATGGTGCTAGATAACTTATATATAAATACTTTTTAGTAAAAACATACATAATATGCACAGAAACCCCTCGTACCAAAAACAAATGTGAATGCAAATATTTGCATCGTGCGAGGAATCGACCCCGCAGCTATCGGAGGTAAGGCGATGTGCTAAACCGCTATACCACGTATATGCATGGATGGATGGATTTTCTATTTGTTTCCGCCATTGAAGATCTCGACTGGAATATTTTATTTGCTCTGTAATCATCATATTTTGAATTATCATAATCGTATGCAGTTTGATATGGTTTTTGCTTGCGTTTGTGTTAAATTAAATATATGTAATGTAAAGTAATGAAAATAGAATTTCTATTACGAGAATTATTTCACAGTTAGCTGTAAACTTTTTTGTATTGTAATCTATATAAATATATTTTTTTTAATGTAACTGGAATGACTAAGAAGCTGATGGTAAATTTAGGAAAATCGGGGTATAGAGTAATCATTATTGTCACGTATTTATTGAATTTTCGTGTAAAAATGATATCATAAAAAACAACTTGGTAAGTATGTGGTAGTCATGTGCCATACTTCTCCGTAACTGCCTAACCAATTTAATGACATTTTATACGTATTATATGCACTCGGTAAGACTGAGAATAGGTTATCTATATTTTATTAACTGAACTGATGTGGCTCACGCCAAAAAAAAAATTATGATTCAGCATTAAAAAATATATAGAGAATCCTTAATTGTCTCTCATCTACTATAAACAGCTATTTTTAATATCGATAATAATTTATATGGTAAAACAACGTTTGCCGGGTCAGCTAGTCATTATACATATACTTACTATATATACTGTGAATATATACCAAAAATCATGAAGTCGTTAAGGCGTGGAAACCTAACTCAAACTCATTATCGCATATATGTTCTAAAATTTATCGATGTAACCTTTTTTTTCCTGGATAATTAACACACCGCCATTAAGTCCCGTGGAAAGCAAGAGCTTATGTTATGGGTAGTAGTCAACTGATATAGATACTTAGGTATATTTTTTTTGTAGATACATACATAATATACATAGAAAACACCCAGACCATTACAATCATACTCATGAATACAAATGTGTGTACCGTGCGAGGAAACGAAGCCGCGACCATCGGAAGTAAAGCGGTGAACTAAATCGCTATTGAGTATCTATGATCCAACTTGTTTTACTTTACCATCGTTTGGTCGATATTTTTTTATTTTATCAGAAGGGAAAGACTGGTAACCGTACCACGCCGTCCACCTGTGTCGAATATCCATAGATTTATACTATTTTCATGTTAATACATAACAGTTACCTATCATTATGAGTTGATTAGATATCATAACATTCTGTGAGTTGTTATGTCCGACAGAATTGAAAAAAGGAAGGATTAGGATGATTAGGAAATTTGATATTCATAGGTTGTTTTGGTTTTGTGTAATTGATTAATGTCTTTGATAATTTTCCAATGAATTATATGGTAATAGTGGCAATCAATTTTTTTTGCATCGTAATATTTTCAAATGTTAAGGAAAAACATATACCGAATTTTTTTAGATAGATATGTATTGAAATAAAGAGTAATTGTTGAAATATGTTCTTGGGTTTGTTAGTAAAAGCAACGGTGACATTTAAAGTCGTAGATATCGATTTTGTTCAGCACTACTTCTCTAAACAATATATAATATGCATGTTTATATAAATTTTCTTGTAACTGTGATTAACTGAAACAAACTGTGATTAACGTCGGTGGTAATACATTTAAAAATATTGAACCTTATCACATTATACACCTTATTGTGTGTACATACATAATAATATTGTATTACCGTTTGTTAGCATATAAATGAAAAAAAAATCGCAAGTCGGTATTATGCTCTTTATCGTATTAGTCAATGCTGTATTAGTATATATAGTATAAATTATTTCCCTTTTCAATAAAGACAGCAGTTAGATATTTATGTGTTTCGGTAATAGTCCGACCCCCATAAATCGAATATGGCTGCCCCCATCGATCGCTGTAACATCCTTGACATTGACGCTGAAAGTAAACACAGATGGAACTGCTGAATTATATATATCGAGTTGTTGGGAACTGAATGTTACCCCACGTCGAAGCAATTAGCTAAGTGGTATTTGTGTTCGTGTTAGCGATCCATCCCGGCTTCGAACGGGTGCAATTTTTTTATGGTTTTGTAATTTGTTCGATAAGGTATTAACACATTGACTGTGAACTACGAGGTAACTCATAGATTGCGATCTTTTATACGACGCCTCTTTATAATAATAGTAATATCTCAGGACAATTTCACATAGTGCCATGCAGTCCTAATTTAAGCAGGGATACGGTTATTGGTGGGGTCAGCTGCTGATACAAATACATACATGATGCACATATATTATACATATAAACCTTCGACTTGTATCACTCTATCTACTACTAAAAACTGCATTAAAATCCGTCCCATAGTTTAAAAGGATCTAAGCAAACAGAGCGAAAGCAACTTCATTTTATACTATCTAAAGATATAAGTATGACATGATTCTATGTAAGTTCAAGAGTCACAGAGTATCTATATACTCTGCAAAGAATATATTTTATAGAATTGTAATTGCAAGCTGATCCTGATGGAACGTGATTTTCCAGACTAAAAAGAACAAATTTCAAATTCTGTTCAAAGAGTGAGGATGACCATAGAAAAGTGGATGGACTGTCTAAATAAGAAAATGTAATAAAAGGAGAGTTAACGCAGATGTGACGGCTGGTAGAGATCGGTGAAAATTTAAATAAACAATATTAATTTTGCCATGCTGTAATCTTCAATACCTAAGGATTTTTTTACACAATGTAAATAAATATTATGTGTTTATTATTATAACGGTACATTTGTTTGTTTTTATTACTATTGACAAGTTTGTTATCAATTTGATGTGTCGCTCGGAATTTAGAATATAAATATAACAAGATATCAATTCCCTTCATAAAGTTCACGTTCGTGTGTCAATTTGCAATTGTCACTGACTCCCTGCAGAAGGAAATGTCGATAACAAACCGAATTTATTCGAGACAGTGCCGATTGTTTCGTACCCTCCCACATGATTGCAGTGTACTAACGAAATATGGACATGTTAATTGTTGTGTTTAATACGACGTCGATAATTGACAATGACCCTGCCTATCACGCCTTGCATTACAGTCGTTAGCATATATATATATACAGAAAATATATCCTACATTCATCTTATCTTAATATTATAAAGGCGAAGGTTTGTGAGTATGGATGTTTTGTTACTCTTTTACGCAGAAACTACTGAACGGATTTTGTTGAAACTTTACAGTGATATAGCTGATATACATCAGAATAGGCTATAAATTTCATGCGTGTGGAACCGCAGCCACAGCTAGTACCAAATAATTTTCTTAGCTTAATAACAATAAAATTATGCGATACCGTGTAGTGATCTTTACATAGTATAAAATGAAGTCGATTCCGCTGTCTGTTCGCTTAGATCTTTTAAACTACGCAACAGATGTCAATGCACTTTATAGCAATAGATAGAGTGATTCTAGAGGAAGGTTTATATGTATACCACACACCCATGCTACAAAAAAAATATTTTTATATTTTTTTTTATTTTCAAAATATGACATTTTTATGAAACTTATAACGAATAATGTTGGGTTTGAAGAAAAAACTTTGTATTTGCTATTATTTTAAATTTCATAAAAGTAATATTTATTTGTCAATGATTATTAGCACTTAGAATGTTGCGTTTGAAGAAAAGATTTTGTTTTACGGAAAATAGTAGGTGTCAATAAATTTGTAAAAGAGTGCTATTATTTTATATTTTATAAAAATAATACGACTGCACTGATAACCCTCTGACCTGTTCAAAATGGAGTCTCCAAGTCTGCTATTCATGATATTTGTGTTATCTCTTTTTTTTTAATGTAGCGAAACATAGCAAAGAGTCTGTTCTGTTTGTTTGTGAGATCGCATTACACAAAAGTTTCGTTAAAATTCACATAGTGATGATAATATTAATATGCCGAATTTGTATATGTTGGAAGTAAACTAGAATAATTTAATATATATATTTCGTATGAAAATTCTAACGACAAATCTAAAATTTTAAGTAAGTAATACTTTATTTTAAGTAAGTAGAATCGACAAACAACAATGACGGTCACCTAGCAACTGTTTGGTGGCCATTGTATGGCAGGGAAATTAATGGGTTTGACGGTATTATACCTTAGTCCTCTTGAAAGGCAACGCTTAGAGTCGTCCGACACATAACATCGTGACGTACTGTGACGTAAACGACATTTATCACTTTCAATCATTTCCAAATTTTCGTTGTTACCATGGTTACGGGACCCATTATAACTTAGTCTATTATATCTCTTATTTTATTATCATATGCACAAGTATAATGTACAATGTACATGTATACTCTGTTATTTATTTTTTAAACACAATTTTCATTCTCATTTTTCTAGGAATTTATTTACAAAGGGGTGCATAAATTTAACTCTTCTATTCATATATCATCTTATCTCTTGTACTGACGGTCACCGGTTATTCAAAGGAATTTATTTGAAGAGTAACCGAAGTAGACTGTTAAAAAGTCTTTTTTTTTGCGTGGGTTGCGTTGAAATAGCTACCATCTATTTCAACAGCCAAGCAGATTTCTTTATAAGTTCTGTTTCGGTTGAAGGGCCAGATATGGCAGCGAAATTACAGGATAAGAGGCATGAAATCTTAGTCCTCAGGAATGCCGATACGTGAGTAGTATCGAGGGCGTCACATGATAACGTGATGTCTGTTGTGTTGTTCATGTATTTAGGTGACTGTTACCACTTACCATCGGGTGACCCGAAAAATTAATCAGAGTGAATATTAAAAATTAACTAAACAATTAGTAGGTGTACTAAGTTAAAGTGTAAGTTAAACTACATACTAATTTTGTCCTTATATTATGGTCCGCTTTTTTTGTGAATAAAAAACTGTAAAAATTTAATAACGAAATCTTAAGTAACGATGTTTTCTAATAAGTTAATTCAAATATATCTTTTGTCATCCACAGAGTCGCCCAGAGAAACCTATATCCTCACTGGCGACTGGGCCTCCTCCTCCGGCGGCGATTCTACCACGATCATCAGAAGGCCCCACGCCACCGGGGTGGAACGGTCAGCCCCGAAGACATGGCTCCAGCAGGTTCAATGTGCACAATCACAACCAGGAGCTGGTCAAATTACCGTCTATCAAAGGTAATTAAAAACAACCCTAATTATATCTTCTTTAGTCATACACTCTTGACAGAGTGGTCGTGGCCTTCATTATGATATCTCTTCGTTGTCCTCTATCGATAGAGATCCTACAATTTGTCTCTATTAAGTACGGTTTTTGTCTGTACGAGAACATTACCTTTCTTTTATCTTTTTTTTTCATTACCACAAATATACCTCTATTTTATTTATTTGTATAGATGAGTATCAATGTCTTATAGTTTTGATTAAAAGCGTCCCACTTATGTAGAAAATTTAACCACCTTTAATTTCATCGAAATTTTCTTCATCACTAGAAAATGTAACAACTTTATATTGGTTCCCCGAGTCTAGAATGGTCCAGTGACGTCATATTGATACCACTTACCATATTTAGCTGGTTCTTAAGCTTACGCTCTATATATACAGTCTTCTATGTACAGTTGCATAAATTTACGTTAACAATTAATACTAAAGGTAGTCGTGCTAATGACTAGCAATTGATTGTGGCATTGTATCATACATAATTGATGAGAGTCCGCCACAGTGTATGTAAGTCCTTGGCACTTTACAAAACAAACTTCATTTGACTTAAAAACTCGGTCGTACGATGTACTTTTTATACATAAAAATACAAGCAAAGACTTGACTTAAAAACTTGGTCATTCAGTATACATTTTATGCATAAAAATACAAGTTTCAGTCAACAGTTTCAGTTGAGAATAATTTTTAACTCTTATTAAAACTATTTTCTTGGCAACAACAATATTATCACATTATAACATTTTGCATAAAAGAAGTTAGACACTCTTTGCTACGAACAACCACTACTGGATGTAACTTTCAGCAGCAGTATGGTGAATCGATTAAACTTTGTAACTTCTTGAGAATGAGGTATACTGTAGAAAGTCGTGCAGCTGGGTACCTCAGCCTCACTTACTTCAGCCGCCAAGCATTTTGCTTTGTAAGCTATTTTAGTAGAAAGGTGCGATTACACAGTGAAACTACAGAGCAAGATACAAGACATCTTAGTCCGTGAAAAACTCAACAACAAAACTCTTGCAATACCGCTGATATTGCAGGTGCTAATGGGCGGTGTTAATCTTTACAATTAGATAGCAGTCTGCTCGGTTATACAACGTGGTAAAATAATGTTTTATAATATTTATAAATCTCGTTAAACTAATTATATTAAGCAGAAACTCCCGACTCCCTCTGATAGATCTCATCCAAACGAAAGATCGAAACGACGACAGAAATAGTATGATGATAGCTTTCGCAAAAAAAAAGTCAACTCCTGTCTGACGACTCTGACTGGAGTTGACTTTTTTTGCGAAAGCGGATCTGAGACGCTTGCGACTAATTGCGGTGAGTATAATAGCGGAGGTACACATAAAAGAAAAGAAGTTGATCTGTAGTCGCTCGATAAGTTCTTCCGCGTGTTTGGAGTGCCCTCAATAATTGTTTCCATTTTGTTCGGAGAAGCTGTAAATGCCAGTTACGGCCAATAGCTTTAATGCTATTGGACGTAACTGGCTTTTACAGCTTAGTAAAAAAAATAGCATAAGTTCTACTATAATGTTTACGAAACCCAATAAGAATCTAATCTAGTAACGAATTATTGAACTTTAACGAGTCTGTCTAAGTACTGTATTCTTGTATCGAACAACGATACTAATCAAAAATATGGCTCAGTCTACCAAATCTGGTGTTACGATCATGAGTATATATCTATTTTTGTCGTTACCAGGTACAGTCGCACGATTATAGAACGCCATCAACTCTTTAAGATGTAATAAAATAACATAAATGTGCTGTAAGTCGTTGCCTTCTTTTATAGCAGATTGCTCATTTCGCGCGTCCCTGAGTCAAGCAGAGCATAAAGTGGTATGAGTGCGGACTCGAAGCTTTTTGCTGCGCGCCGTCACTTTGTACGGGTTCCGTTTCCGGCACTCGTTAGTAGCGTAACTATAGTATTTTGCAGTATACAGTAAAGAGGATGTTATCCACTTTATATACGTATGTTTCTACATAATAGTTACAAATTATAAATATTACACACTACGAAATACTAGCTAAGAACTTCGGCTTCATACGATATGCTAATGACAAAACAGCTTAAGCTATGTTAGAAATGGAATGTCAATACTGTCTATATTTTTTTTATTTTCGGATTTATTCTCATTGACATTCAATATATGAATCATTTTCTACCATACAAATATTGTCCTTTGTTACATTGTAGATATCATAGTCAGCCGATCCCCGATTTGTTCAACTACTGATAAAATATCATAAGAATAACTTGCATCAATGCCATGAATAATAATGTAGTTCGTAGTTCGTGAATTTCCCTTGCGTTCTAAATTTAATCAAAAAAAAAAACAAGCGGAAACATCCCTTATTTTTATGTATTTTATATTTATAGGGAACTGAAATGGCTGACGGCTTACCTGATGTAAAGTGGAAATCATTCACTGTATACCTGAACATGTTAGACTTATCCATATTTTAAATAGCAGTGTCTCTAAAATCTATTGTTTTATATCCACTTCTCTCACCGTAAACGTCTAAAATCTCTTTTATATCATTTATTATTACTAATATCGTAACATATGTCGTCTCTGTTGAGAGACGACATATGTTGTATGTAGGAACAACGCTTGAGGAATATCACGGGCCAACGCCCAACTCAAATGTTGGCATTCAGAATTTATGTGTCATGACACCGTAACCAATAATTTGACTGCCACGCTTCAAATCGGAATACATCTTGCAAATCAGGATGCTGAACAGCAATTATTCGAATTTAAGTTAGTATGATATTTAAAAACAGATAACAATACAGCAGTGGATAAAGTATAATAAAAAAGACGAAATGAAGGAAAGAAAATTAAAATGTTCTCGTAATTAGTCTACAAAGACAAAATCAAGAACAAAAGCATTAACTGTTAATTCATCAGCTTCCTATTTGCATAGCCATTCATTGCAGTACCTCACCATTCAGTCTACTTTGAGTGAAAGTAACATAAACCAGATAAAACTGATCTAAACCTCGTCAAACAAACAGTGCAGATAATGTGGAAAGAATTTCAATGAACAGTCACTCTTTAATCCCAGAGTCGTAATTCTCTATTTCCAACCTTCAAGATAAAGCAAGCAAATAAGCTCCTTGTATATTTTGTGGCTATTTTTAGCGATCTTATCTGTATATTTATTTTTATACATAGCATTTTGCGGTTTCAGGTGCTTGGGTTAGTAAATAATGTAACATTTTACAAATTTTTGGTAAAATATTCCAAATTTTTGCAGAAATTTTAGATGCTTCGCCCTTTTGAGAGTGAAAAACACATGATAAGTGTTGTCATTGACTTACATTTTCTATTTTTGTTTTGTTAGCCTTTTCTATATGTGTGCTGAAGATCAAATAAGTTACCCATATGACTGTCATTTACAGCATACACGAAAGATACGCTCGCGTTGTCTAAATAAATGATGATTTCAGTGGGTCAGATACTTCTTAGTACTGCCTATAGCGACCCTTTAGAAGAAAAATATAACTCATATTACTAGTTATTAATCTTGCCATCTGTAAGTGAATGAATTTAAAAATCGATTAGAAATTATTTAAGTTTATCCATTTTTAAAGAAAGAAAATAATCTTCTTTTTGTATTAGTTTAGAAGTAATGTAATATGTCTATAAAATCGCATTGACGTTATTCAATATATACGAATGAAAAGATTCGCAAACAAACTATGTAATAATAATGTTCTTATAGTGTTTAAGAGTCAAAGTGGAATCATTTAGTCATATATAAAAAAATAACCGTTTACGCATAATTCTCATCTTTAATTGCATTAATATTCAAAAATTGTCGTATCCTCGATTCCCTTTGCTGCTTGCTGTACCTAACTATGTTTAGACTTTTTGGCATATGACATAATACGAAATGGGAAATGGCCGAACTGGCTCGTATCTCCTCTTTATTGTAGTAGTTATTATAGTTGCTAGGCTAACTTTAATCCTTGCTAACAGCCGGCCTTGGAAACCACATTTATTTATGGATTCTCATAGAATTAATCTTCTGAGCTCATACACTATGTTTGTCACCGAATTATCAACATTTTGATCTGTTATCTATCCTTAAGAAAATTACCACAATTCAGGAAAATATAACGGTGTTATTAAAACTTTGTTTGACAAAGTAATGTATAATAATAATATTTGATAAAATTTTGTACATACACGAACACTAGCTGAACCACGAACTGCGTCTCAATATTTCCCGTTTTTATGACATTTTCAGGTCTGTTTTGGTCCTATTGCTCGTAGAGTGATGCTATATATCCTTTCTCAGTAAATAGCCTATCCAACACTAAAATAATTTATTTCTGAGATTAGGAAGTTGAACAAAATGAAACTCTTCACAGCTTTATAATATTAGTATCAAAATTAAAAATGAATCTTACTTTCTAAGCGTCCGTAAAAGTTTCTAGACGTCCAGACGTTATTTGTTAGTATTTTTTTGTTCTAAAACCAATATGGCAGTCTTCTGGATTCGTACGGATGCAATGTGCTAGTGCTGTACTCCTCCGGAACGGCTTGACCGTTTTTTATAAAATTTTATATGCATATTCATTCGGTCTGAGAATCTACTACTTATTTTTCATACCTATATATTAAGTGATAAGATTTTTTTTAGCATTTATTTTTTGGTGTAATTGTGTTTTTTTTATAATGTGGCATTAAAAATACATACAACCTTAAACTTTTCACTCTTTTACCAATTATTCGACGAAACCCCTATTTTTTTAATAGCGATTTTAATTTATATGGCAAAACAACATTTGCGGGGTCAGTTAGTAACATTATATTTAATGGAATATTTTATAAATTTTAGTTGTGCTTTGTCACATGATATTATTCGATACACGATACAATCAGAATAGATTCTGGTACGAACCTTGTTTTTTTTTTATTTACATTTTAATTTACAATAATACACGTGTACTCGATCTCTGTACATTCAGTGCACACCAAATCTGATTCGTCATGCTCCACAGTTGATGATTTGCAATCTGTACTGATCTGATTTTATAGAATGTTTTAATTGTAACTGTTCCGTTGTTTGCTGAGCTGTATTTAGGTCAGTTGGTATATACTACATATTTAGAGGAACCTGTATTAATTTCAACATCCCTTCGTTTTAGATGTATTGAATTTGCTATTTATAATACCTGTTTTGTTACGAGTATGTGTTACAAAATATCTGCTTTGTGATTGCAAACTGAAATAATTTGTGTATTAAATTATAGTTTAATTAGTGCCAAATAAATATTTAAATCATTATATAAAACCTGTACAAAAAACTATGTACTAGGGGTACATAGTTTTTTGTACAGGTTTAATATAATGATTTAAATAATTATTTACCAAAATTGCGCGGACGGACTAGTATGTATATAATATAATTTTAATGTCTTCTTTTCCTTTTTTTTCTTTCTTACAAGTATATGGCTGATCTAATGACTAAATTATCCTATAACCTTTTCTAGGTTTGCTAGAAGAAATCTCTTTTTAGAGATAAGCTTGCCCTTGTACATTACTATTTACTTTATTACTGTTATTTTTTTCCTATATGTGTGTACAATAAAGAATAAAGAGTATGAAATTTCATATAGAGAAGGAGTGCAGAATTTTGTTATATTTTGAATTTTGAATTTTGTTATATAGGATATTTTGTTAAATTATGGATTAAAATACTATAAATCAATAAAGAAAACATTACACACACTTCTATATATTTGTTACACATAAATTTTTTAACTGGTTTACATATTAACTTTTGCTGGTTTTGAGATCTATTAGTATATTTTATTAGTGTCGAATTTTGACCTCTAGTTACAAATTTATAATAAATATTATAAATAACAAGACACTTACCAAATAAAATTGTGTCATCTCATACCTCGGCCAAACGCTGTCATTTGTGTATTGCGAGAATATATATGACGATTGTCATTATCTATGAGGATGTCAGTATTTTTGTTATTTTTGGTAAGAAAGACCACAGAACAGTTAATTACGTCTCAGTTCTGTGGCAAAACAAATTCCAGTTTTATTTTTATGACCGTGAGCTCGCTGTTTCATACCAGTCTAATTTCTTTTATTTTTGAACTTGTTGGAATAGAATAAACAATGTAAGTGAAACATACCACAATACATAAGTAAAACAGCACCCAAATGTGTTAAGTCGTTTCTGAGATTAGTGCGCCCAAACACACCTACAAGGAATCTATCATTTTATTGTTCCCTATTGTATTGATAAATTCCCCAATAATAGTATTTCTCATAAATCTCCATCAAACATTTTATTCAATGTATAGATTTATTTCATAAACTCTCTATTGCACCAGTAATGTACAATGAGCATAATTTCCAGTGTAAGAAGGTACAAATGCTATATCAAACAATTGAAATAATCTTCATTCATATACTTCTACATTAAAAAAATGTTTAACTTATTTTAAATATTCTTTCACCTATATCGATAGCTACTTTATCTAACAGGTTTTTTTTTCATACAGGCAGAGTAGCGGTATACAGCTAGATTAATATTATTTTCAAACTAAACAAACTAGCTTCTCCGTTCAATGCCCATTAATTACAAAGCTCTATGGTATAAGAAACTAGACTGCAAATGTCTATGGGCACAGCACAAGACAACCTGACGCGAACCAAATTAGAATTGTTAGTTTCCTTAATTGGTTCAACCGAGGATCAATACCGGAACTGCTATGGTCAATGCGGAAGTACAGTACTTGATACCAAAACATAGATCTCTTTGGAATGTTCGAAACAATAATGTAAAAGTGATATATATATTGTAACTAGGGCCCTCACTGGACACTGCAAATTATATTAACACAAGTCAAACTCAGACCTATGGTAAACAATGATTTGTAGATTTCACTAAGATGAAGAGAAAACGCCACTATACATATTGTGATTATAGCCCACTCATACATAAACGAAATATCTCCTTTGGAAAGCCCACACTATCCAGAAGAGATTAAAACCAACGTTCCTAAGAATTTCCTTCAATTCTTAACTCTGACGAGTCTTAGTAGCGAACTCTGATACATTTTTTTTTCAAACTAATTTAATACTGTTGACCGCAGCTCCCTTCACTGAACGATATTGAGCCAGTGCAGATGGTACTCCAAATTCGCGGATAAAGTTATGGACCGACGAAAGGCCAATATTATGCTTGAGCAGACGATTTTAGTTTGAGTGCACCGCTAGAAGTTCGAACCTCGTCTCAGGCCGTCATAATTTCAATCCCAATTTCAATTCGATGAGGGATCGATCAGGCGCAACAGATCTCCGTACTTCGCAGTAATACAAAGAAATATCCCAAATCCCTAAATAAAAAAAATGGTACATTATTAACACCTCCAATTAGAGCGGCGGTCATCGTACCATACTTCTAATCTCACTAATTACACTAATGTCTCGAGAGGGCATTACTAATCATGACTAGTAGGACCTCGCCGCGACCGTTGATTGTTACAAGGATTAAGACAATAATACGACCTCGATGGTCTAGTGGTTTTACTTGTGATGGTCTGATCGCAGGTTCGATTCTTCACACGATGCAGATATTTGTATTCATGAGTATGATTCGTTGTATTGAATTGGGTATATGTTGTATTATTTACAAGGATATATATATATAAATTTGTATAACTATAAACTCTCTACTACGTATTAGACAAGCTGTACTTATTTTGGGACTATATTATTATGGCGCCTATTAATATTTTTTTTTATGGATGATAATGGAATGGTGCTCCCGCCTGCGCTAATGGTTTACGCTGGCGGAGCTCCAGTGGAGGATCATAAGATGAGCATGAGGTCAGGTCAGTTAGCCCATCGTGACAAATTCATTAAGAATTTATCACGATGGTTTCCAGGGGTAACCGCGTGGAGGTTGA
Organism: Achroia grisella; assembly: GCF_030625045.1. Taxonomy (NCBI): domain Eukaryota; kingdom Metazoa; phylum Arthropoda; class Insecta; order Lepidoptera; family Pyralidae; genus Achroia; species Achroia grisella. The sequence goes on along the minus strand of NW_026713028.1, from coordinate 1,699,271 downwards.
CCTGACATGGTAAATTGCTAGCAATGAGATCATCAGTCGACATTACAAACAATCCCCTTTCCCTCCGCCTAATCAATTGTCCAGGTATATTTTTCATTGTTATATAATGTGATGGGTAGGGAAAAAATATTAATGCAAAAAAACATGACCTTCATAAGCGGCTAAAATGTATGCTTCGATGTATTTTTGACATTTAAATGATTTAGTAAAGATATCATATTATCACTGGATATTCATATCAAATTATTGCATAATTTCTTTGAATAATCTGTATTTATATAAATAATTTACTATTTATTTATTAGTATTAATAAAACTTAAAAACGGATTGACCGATTAAAATAATTCTTTTTATTTGTTCCTAATAAATAACAACAACAAAAACAAAAGTTTACTGAAATCCGAAAATTCGGCTGAAAATTAAAGCAAAGATATTTTGTTTCATTTACTACTTGATGTGGTGAATTCTCTTTAGTGGAGTTTTTTTTTTTTAATACCATTAGCCACATCGTAAATTGATGTGGATTTTACTGTTTTACATCTTGTAATGGAAGTTAAACAAATGATTGATTTTTTGGTTATGTAGGTTCACCAAATAAAATTGCATAAGAGGATAATAATATTCTCAGGACTTGTGTTATGAGTACTAGATACAAATACATAGATATTTTTTTACGTAAATACATATATAATATACATAGAAATCACCGAGACCCATACAATCAAACATACTCATGAATGCGAGGAATCGAACCCGCGACCATGGAAAGTATGGCGTTGTGCTAAACCTAGATCGCCGAAGCCGTCGAGATAGATACAGAAAATAGTATTTTGAGTTGAGAATTGATGATCCCATTATATTCTAGAATATATTTTATTATAACAAGTCTAATAGCAAAGATAGACTAGACTATCCACGTCATGCTAACGCTTTGTAAGATTGCGTATTTGATAACGTAATATTGATAAGTTAACACTTAACGCCTAAATCTAACGATATCATCGGCTAGTAACGAGGTCGTTCGTATTGATATCTGCTCATATTAAAGCGAGCTATAAATAACCCAGTACTTAAGTTTTTTTGGTTGACGCCCCCCTGCCTCATAGGATTTTTTTTCTTTTGAATGATAATGGAATGGTGCTCCGCTTGCGCTAACGGTTTACGCTGGCGGGGCAACTGGAGAATAATAAGATGAGCATGAGGTCAGGTCAGTTGGTGATATCGTGGTAAATTCACCATAAATTTAACACGATGACTTCCAGGGGGAAGCCCATGGAGGTCAATATGATATGGCAACACCTAATTAATAATCCCATTGCTAGCCATTGTTAGCAATGGGATCATTAATCCACATTACTAACAATCCCTTCTCTATATATTTTTTTTCTGAAAATGGGCATGTCAGGTGTTGCGTTCACAATAATTGACAAGTGACGTCCTCGGTGATCTGGCGGTTAAGCACATCGCTTTACTTCCACTACTTGATAGTCGCGGGTTCGATTTCTTGCACAGTATAAACATTTGTATTCACGAGTATAATTGTTTGTATCGGTCTGGGTTATTATGTATGTATTTACCAAAACAATGTATATATTTGTGTATTTATATCAGCCGTCTAGTACCCATAACAAGCTCTGCTTAGCTAGTTGACTACATGGCCCTGTGTGAATTGTCCTGAAATATAATTATTATATAACTACTCTGATTACCCCCTTCGTTATAACAGTCGAGACGGGATGTACATGTTGTTTTAATTTTTTTTTTTATTAACGTTACTGAAATCAATCTTGTCTAGACTATGCGAAAGAATAATTCGTATAATTTTCTATCGTTCATACTATCGATTTTGATAGGGGAAGTTATATATTCGTCTGGCAAAGGAATGCAACCCCTACCCCTAAGTAAGGGTTGCTCAGTCTCCCCTTAGATCCAGCCAAACAAACTATCGCTCTCTGCGTACCCCAAGTGTCTGTGTATTCAGTTCTAAGAAATGCGTCTGCTAGGTCGGGGTTGAATCAACCCCGCCTTGTCCATTATGCATGAGCCTTATATATCAGTGGTTAAGGATTATAAATGATAATAATGTTTTTGTAAATTTCTATTTTGTTGTTGAAAATTTCTAACTTAAAAATCATAGCGTCGATAATATCTGATATCTTATAATTGCGTAGCGGTTTCTTTGTTCATAGTCGCATGATCCTTGTTAATGTGTATTTACTTGTAACATTTATTTAAAAGTTTAGTTAGGTGTATTTGTAGCCAACTTGACAAAGGGCGAGGCTATCGCGATTTTCCGTGATTTGTTATCGGTGTTTCCATCACCTGAACGTGAAACAGATGTATAATTTTATACAGCAAGTCCTTTTAGTGTACAGATAGATAAGAACTCACGGGTAGCAAATGTGGTGTAGTCGTTTACTAAATATATTATAGTTGCGGTGAAATTCTAGCTCTTTGTTCCACCCACCTCACCCCTAATCACAATTTTCGTATATGTCAGTCATGTTATACGGTTACAATTAACATTTTTTGTCAGATAGAAAATTCCGCTCTAATAGTAGATACCAGATACAGATTAAGGGAAAAGTAAATTAAATTTGTAACGTCATATGTTTTATTAATTGTAAGCACAGTTTGTCATATAAATGTCGTAGTTGCCTATAATTAAGGTTGAACTTAATATCTTAATCATTACAAAGTATAAAACAAAGTCGCTGTCGCTGTCTGTCCGTCCCTATGTATGTATCCCTATCTACGCAATAGACGTTGAAGCGTTTTTTTTTTTAAAGATAGAGTTATTCTAGAGGAAGGTTTATATGTATAATACATGTATACCCGGGCGATGCCGGGGCGAGTAGCTAGTAATATTATAAACGCGAACGTTTGTAAGTATGGATGTTTGTTACTACTGCAAACTTGTAAAAACTACTGAACGGTTTTTGATGAAACTTTACAGTAATATAGCTTATGCATCAGAATAACACATAGGCTATATTTGATATTGCCTATGTGTTATTAAATTTAACGCGGGTGAAACCGCGCGCAGTGTTTTAAATATATTGTTGTAATATGTAATGTAATTGTGTTTTTGTGTAAACCTTTTTGGTGACCTAATAAAAAAAAAAAGTTTTTTTTATAAGGCTGGAATAAGCCTAATAGGCTTATTCCAGTTTCTTAAAATGCTTAGCGCTAAGGCCTTTTTTGTACTACTTCTTTATTATATAATAATTCTCTGTAGCCGGTCTGAAATAAAATACATTCTCATTTCTAAACGTTGATGGATTTTTTTTTCTAAAACAAATGTGTTCACCCTAGATGATGACTTGCGAATTATAATCACCGTTTATACGCAGGATGTAAATCAGCTGATCATTGTTTATTTGCGGTAACCGTTCCATAATATTTGCTTATCTCACAGTACGGCTTGTTTACCGTTGGTTATGGCGCGACGCGATACCGACCCCCGACCTCTCGAATTATGAAACAGTAGCAATATATGCAGGGTTGATGCGTCATTGTCGTGCCCAGATGAAATTCTACTAAAAATATGTGCTCATATTATTTTTATATCTATTGGAGGATATACATCTCGTGCGTCGTTATTTTATTACGTTTTAGTGGCGCCACCCGACTTTGTCTGTGTATACATTAATTATATAGGGTACAATTCGTATATCTTTCAAATAGTTAAAGATTTTTAGTTGTATTGGCTTTTAACTACATATACATAATACTCAATTTTTATAGTGTTATTGTAAATATATTCATTTAAATAATAAGCCTAACCTGAATACTGAAACTATAATAAAAATCTAGGAAATTTTTTTAAATGTCCTTTGTTCTACTATCACGTTACGTGGCCTTAGATTATTATCTTTTTGCTGATCTCTGACTTCTTAAAGTCTAAAATTTAATATTCTACATCCGCATTATTATATTTAGGTAAAGGTATTTTTTGTGACGCGATTGGCAGGTATTTGTACAACGTTACAGTACCTTGACATAATTTCTCCCTTAGCGTGTTCATTCGCCATAGTTAATTATTCAATCATACTATGTAAGTAAAATAACAGTTTTAACAAATTGTCTAAAAAACAAGACCCGTAGTTATAGCACGGGAGAAGACAATAAGTAGAGTTTTTGTCCGTGCGATTGGTAGTGTTATAGTATAGTTATGTAAATAACAATTGGGTGTATGACGTGATAACCCTAACGGAGGTTGTATAGAGCGGTGGGTGGTGCGCGGGGGCGAAGCGCGCGGTGGCGGCGGCGAAGCGTGCGCGCGCACTGCGACGAGTGTCGGCCGCGACCGGCGCGCGGCAGTCGGCCGCCCCCGCAGCTCGCACCGGTCCCGGCGCCGCCGGGCTCCCGCTCGGATGCCGCTGCCGGCCGCCGCCTGCGATGGTCCACGCCGGGCCGGCCGCGCGCGCGCCCTCTCGCGCGATGTTCGCCGCCGCTGAGAGCAAACCGCGTCGCGCCGTCTCGCCGCTCGGTATACCCAAATCTCCCTCGTTCCATTCGGGCCTCGATCTCGTCGCTAATCAAGCGGTCACCAAGCGCTCCGAAAGTGTGTCGGACGTAGCGCGCGCGTTTCGCTTCGCGCTGTTCGCCGGCACCGGCATGGAGGGCCAGGGTCCGCCGCAGAAGGCGCCCTCGCCGCCGGACGCGCGCAGCCCGCCGCCCCCCGCCGCGGCCGCCGCCGCCGTTTCGCCCGAGCGCCCTTTGCTGATACCCAACACAGATAAAGAGAGTTTGATGGTGCAGCTGCCTCCGCTGAAAGGTTCGTCGATGATGACACAACCCTACACAGGTTGTCCACAGTATAAAACATGTCTGTTTACAAACAGTTTCCGTAGATTGGCTTGGCACTTTTTAGATATCGGCCAAATATCCGAAGTTATTTTAAACATCGATAAATCGGTATGCGATCACTATCTACGTTAGCTCATCGCTTCGTCTAATGGTGATTTCCAGTTGTTATCGCATACATAACGTCATCGATTCTAAACGACACGCTGTAATAGCAACAGACTTGCTGATACCGCCCACACTTTGTATTTGGCAGCCTTGAGATCATCGCTGTCGTTAAAATCGAAACAATACCACTGAAATAAATTAGTTTCAATACACACTTATATGAAGAATATGTAAATGGCGAAAATGCCGCAGAAATATATCGACCCATAGGCGTCCAGTGACCGGCCCTGCTTGTGCTATGTATGTTATGGGAAATGGATCGACGTCCTCGCATCCTGCAGTATTTCCACTAGCATTATGCATGCGATGCAGAACGTCTGTTACACAATATAAAGATTGTATCGTATACACCTATGTATTTAAGGAGGTTACCGGCATTTTATCAACTACTTTTAAGATTATGTTTACAGTCAAAGTACGTGGGTGGCTATCTATTTTAGCGAACTTTGTTTAGACTGAATGTCTTGTTTTAGGCAGATTTGTTTTCTATTAGCCATGTGGCGACAGCATTCACACAACACAGTGTTTTTGCGAATATTTTTAATTCTCCATGTGTCTGTCTTTTGGGCTGAATTTTTTATTACTTAAGATCAGATTTGAATTTTCTTTATTTGTAATCTAGATTACAAGATTTGATTTCATGTTCTTACTACCCCACCAGGTTGTCATTGTCCTGAACTAGCAGATACAAATTCAAATAGTTTTTATAGTATAGTAAGACACATATAAAAGACACACGAACCAACTTTAAAGTCGGTAATAAGATTTGCTTGAATCATCCTATCATACTTAACTAAACGTATTGATTTATGGATATGGGATATATTCCATTTTAAAGGGCTGGTGACAGGGTCATTAGTAATGCTTTACTAAGTTGCAAATAAATATCCTAGCGTTTATTGTTAACGAAATATTACAAAGAAGGAATTGCCTACCTACTGTACACACACACCTACATATGTACTAGTTCTCTTCTAAGTCACAAATTAATCTAAATATATATATATATATATATATATATATGTATATATAACTCAAAGGTGACTGACGTAGTGATCTATCAACGCACAGCCCAAACCACTGGACGGATCGGACTGAAATTTAGGCATGCAGGTAGATGTTATGACCTATGCTTAATTCTACCCCCAAAGGGAGAAAATAGGGGATGAAAGTTTATATGAAATTTTGTCAATTTTAAACACATCGGGCTGAGACTTTGCATGCATAAAGCTACTATGACGTAAGCATCGCCAAAGAAAGGATTTTAATAAATTCCACCCCTAAGGGGATGTATTAACACGAGCGAAGCCGCGGGCAAAAGCAAGAATTAGATAAAATACATTTCAAGTCCCCTATTCAGACACGGAACATGCGTCCCAGAGATATCATTAGAAAATTGTAATGGATACAGCTACATTTGGATGGATACTCTACTCTCTACTATATGGCTATAGTTATTCGTATAGCGACCACAATATGAATTATACGCTATAAAATATATACCATTTATGGTTCTACCAGTGATTAAAAAGAGTTAATATTAGAAATAGGTATTTAAGTTAAGCATTCTATATAAATAACGATTCCACCCGACAATCCAATATCCATAAGTTTATTTCGTTTTATTTTTAAAAGTAATAAAGTCATTTAATTGAATACCCACACAGACGGAGTTTGTACTTTGTAATATACTTTGTCCATATTCAATGAAATATATTATATGAAATAATATTCAATTAAATTAGACATAACTGAAGAGAAACAAATAAATAAGACAGAAAAAATAACATACTTTGTCAATTAGCTTAAACGGCCCGACCGAGTTTAGTTAAAGTTGTTCCATAGATATTCAAAAGATCAGCCTAATTCCCAAATGTCACAGGATACAGCAAAATATAATAAAAAGAGAGACTAAATTATGAAGCCCTGTCTATGGGATTGAGTTCAAGAAAAACGTATTTATTTTCTTAATCTCCAGTGAGATTAAGAAAATAAATAGCTTTTTCTTTGGAAAATGAATTGTAGGTATTGGAACGTTTTTTTTTTCGGACTCCTCTAATTTGTAGGACGCCGCTGGCCTTTACAGCTTCACCGGACGATAGGGGTCGAGTGCAGATTGCACTTTAAACCCGCGGAAGGACTTATGGAGCGGCTGAAAGCCAACTCCCGCCTGACGGATACGACTTTAATCTGAGGGCACCGCTAAGGGTTCGAACCTCGGATCAGGTCGTCGTAATTTCGATTCCCTTTTAAATTGGACAGGTGATCGATTAGAAGGTTAAAGTTTGTTTTCTATTCACAGATGCGCCAGCCGCGGAAAGAGAACAGCTTTTCGTGCAAAAGTTGCGTCAGTGCTGCCTTTTGTTCGACTTTGCCGATGAGCCCCTCTCAGACCTCAAGTGGAAGGAAGTGAAACGTGCTGCACTGTTAGAGATGGTGGAGTACGTGACGTCACAGCGTGACGTCATCACAGAACCCATATACCCAGAGGCTGTGAGCATGGTGAGATGTGTTTCTATTTCTACGCCTCCGGAGAATGATTTGTACGAAATTGTGTTTGTTTATGGTAATCTTTAAAACGGCAGGACCGATTTTGACGGCACTTTCACTAGCAGATAGCTAAACTTAGGCTGCTTTTATTTTAGAAATGTATATATTTTTATAATATAAGTAAATAGTTAAATTCTTCGAGGGTGGGTAATAAATATATACAAAACTAATGCTGAGATAATTATTAGTATTATTTGTTATTATTCTTACCCAGTAATTGTACTACCACAATCTCACCCCTCATACTGTAACACAATTATATATACTATATAGAACAGTAGCTTTACGGCAGTCATTTATTGACGCAACCCACTGACATAGTTTGACATAGTTACTATGTATAATGTGCCTATACAATTTTAGTCTACCTTTTTAAACTTACATTAAAGTTGTCTAAATTCTTTCTGAAATTAAGAAAACGTTTTTATGAAAAATATATAATTATAAGTGTTAGATAAATATTGTGTGTATAGATAGATAGATAATTTTATTTGCTTAAACATTTACTTAGACGTGTTATGTACAAATGTTCGCCTTATATTCAGGAGGTATGCAAATTATAATTCTTAAAGATTTTCGAATAAATTACATCACAAATACAGAAGATTAAATGTTAAGCCAATTCTCGCAAAGTGTAACAGCATTTTTCTACGAGCCATTAGTGTAGTCGTTTTTAAATCTATTTAATGGCATCTCTCGAATTACTTTGCAACTTAGTGTAATAAGAATCCCGTACTATCGAATCAATCTACAGATATGACGGACACACCCTATGTGATTATAGACTACTGATGTATAAACGAAATATCTCCTTTGGAAAGAATACACTCTATCCTGAGGATATAAAAACCATTGCTCCTAAAACATCTTTCAATTCTTATCCCTGGCCTTGGCAGCAAAGTCTAAAAAAAGGCGAGCACAATAGATCTATGCAGGTTGCAGTGCTAAGAGATTTCTTTAGCACCGAGTCATAGAACAAACCCCTTAACAATAAAAAATTAGTGTTAGCTCATTGAAGTTTACTGTAGTGATAGCGAGAAACCGTCTCAATGATAAGCATATTGTGTCTTAAGTATATTTCACTTAAAGTTGAATAGTAAGCGCCCTGCAGTACACATTGGGCGGGGCAAGCCGGATGTCGGTGATATGAATGTGTAGAGAGAGTTTCGTTTAGTTTTAGTTGCTTTCGTGGAATCTCGTCTGCTATCGTTTTCTTAAACTACGGTTCTAAGAGAACATCATCTTACATTTATTATAAACGTGAAAGTTTGTGAGATAGATGGATATTTGTAACTCTTTCACGCAAACTACTGATCGAATTTAACGAAACTTTACAGTAATATCTCTTATACATCAGAGGAATACATAGGATATAATTTAAATAGATATTAAGTAAATTGGGCGAAATATTATGATAAATGTCAATTAAGTTGACGCTGACGAATCGACGCTCTATGTATTATATTTAGCACTTTTTACAAACATTTATTTATTTATGATTTATAGGTAACAATTGGTAGTAGATATACAGAAAATAAAGTACCCTATGACCAACCTATTAGGTATAAAATTCAGATTGATAATATAATGTACATTAAGTTAAATTATTTAATTCATCAATTAAATGGGTTCTATAGTACAACTAGGCCACGCGTTGCTGTGGCTAAGGTTCTTGAATAAAATAATATTGCGATTATAAATTGAGATGTAAGCTATCCCATCTTTCAAGTTGGATCAAATTGCCAATCGGTACAGTAGTTTAGGAAGTCCATCGCGGATAAACTACGTGACACGTTATTTTTATATATAAAGAAGATAATAATAAATGTCGATTTTACCTTCTAGTTTGTATATCTGAGTAAACAATCAATCGTGTAGTAAGAAACTTGTGTTATTGATTAGAGTTTTATTGTATTATTTCATTTATTTATTGGACAGCTTACAGCTTTTATAGACATTAATACTTATAATAGGTTACATTTATGTTGAACCATTTCTGGATTTTACATTTGTGTTGATGAATAATGTTGATTATTTAAAAGGACAACACGCAACTTTCATGCACGTTCTTCTTGTGATAAGTCTGCTTGAATGAACGATTAAGTGGTAGAATAAAAAACGTGACTAATCAAAAGTGCTTTTTTTTTAAATTTTAATATTCTATTTCTATTAGCAAAATGTTTAAAAATAATTAAAAAGAAAAGCGATAAATTCCGCGTCGGATTTGCTCACCGAGGGATCCCAACAAATAATATAGACTATCTATTAATAATTTTTATACATGATATGATTTTCGACTTTAGTGTGATTATAGCAGTTCCTCGGTTTAGAATCTAAACTAATATTGTAATCTAAGGAGATGTTTTATTTATTGCATGTTTGTTTATAAACTATGTAGATAGTAAGTACTATAAGTAACTCTGTGGTATAGTAAGCTTAGTGTTGTTTTAATGTCAGATATATATAATAATAAACAGTGCTTGTAGAGGGATTTTTAAATTTTCTCGAACGCTGTACTACATATCATAAAAATGATAGAAATTGGTCTGATATATTTCATACAAGGCTGCTTGTGTAAAGAGCATGAATCTATTTCCAACAAGTGACCTTTGTGTAAGTTGTAATGGAGAATACATTGCAATGAGAGCTCGCCGTTTCCCTAGTAACATTGTTGTGTCCGTGGTCGATCGAAGCCGCCTGTAGATGTGACGCAGTGACACGGTTATCTATGTCATAGCCGTCATGTAGCGAATTGACCTGCACGATAAACATGTTCATTTATTAATAAAAACATTGATGAAATCCACGAACGAGTTCCAAATTTGAAGTTTGTACTCGCGAGTATAATCCGGAATTGATTATTATTTTTTAATCATATAATAATAATAGCTGAGGATAATTCACACAGTGCCTTCTAATCCCAAGCTAAACAGACCTTGTATTATGGGTACTAGATGACTGATACTAATTCTTCTATATTTTTAAGAGCATACATAATATACAGAGGAATGGACATTGCTAGTAATGTGGACTAATAGCACCATTACTAGCAATGTGCCATGTTAGATCGACGGCCACGCGGTTCCCCCTGGAAATCCATCTTGGTAAATTGTCAATTGGCAACATGGGCTAACTGAGACTTCATGCTTGCTTTATCATCCTTCACTGGTGCCACGCCAGAGCCGTTAGCACTGACGGGTGCATCCTTCTATTATTATCCATAAAATATATATATATACAGGGGTCACATGTCAACGTGATGTCCGTAGTGCTGTTCATGTATGTATATAGGTGGCGGTTACCACTTACCGTCAGTTAGGCCGTTGACTCGGTTGTCAAGCTTAAAACAAAACAGAAAAATTTATCGTCATTTGGATAAAGTAGAATATAGATTGAGTATAGTGGGAGGGTTACATTTCTTATTTGTACCCTTCATCGACATTAAAATTATATTATAAAGAGGAAAGTTTGTAACATTGTAAGTCAAAACCTACAGAACGAATTTCAAGAAATCTTTCACCTTTAGGTTACTACATTATAGCTGAGTAAAATGCAATATTCATAAATAGAATTTAGGTATCTGTACTAAAATTTCAATACTGTACCGCTAGTTGGGAGGGAGGGGGGGGGGTGTAAACTATTGTGAAGTTGGAAATTTAAAATAATTAATTGTATTGAAAGATAGAGACTAAGCGAATAGATTTGTATTGTATATTGTATATATATTGTATGTGCAAATGCCTTATTTCTATATCTATATTATAATCAATAGTCTTGAATAATAAATACATAATAAGTGTGCCGACAAACAACTGTTATATAGGTTTGCCCCGTCCTATGATCCCCTTTTTATTTCACGAGTAGCCATGTTTAATAGCCATAGAGCATGCGATGATTGTTTTTTTTTGTGCTTTGGGAAATCAAGTGAATCATCATAATACGCGGTATTTCCTATTACACTTTAAGTCTCTACATGTCCTAACCTTCTTTAACTGTAGTTAAAAACAAAATAGGACCTTATGATTTTATATCCTTATGACGGCCACGGTGCAACAAACACAAAACTCGGTGGTATAAACAATTGTATTCATGAGTATGATTGTTTGTATCGGTCTGGGTTCTATGTATAATATTTACAAAAAAAAAATGTATCCATGAATATATATATCAGTTGTTTAGTACCAATAACACAAGCTCTACTTAGCTTGGGACTGAATATCCTTCAATTCTTGTCCCTGACGGGTCTAGGTGGCGAAGTCTGAAAAAGGGCGAGCACATTAGATCTATGTAGGTCGCAGTGCTACAGTCTAAGCACATTAAAATAGCCCATACAACCTAATAAAAAAAAATTGCTTGAGTCTAGATGGCGCTCTGTGAAATGTCCTGAGATATTATTATTATTATGACAATGAAAATCCATTCGCACTGTCAAGTCAAACTATTAGATGCTAGAAACTCTGTCGTTTCAAGTTATTGGCTAACGTAATGTTGTTTTTCCTTATTACCAACGATTATTTTCTAATTACTGTGTCTTAAGACTGAATAGGGTAATTTATATCAATGATTTACACTCTGATTGTGTGTATTTTATAAACGGTCCAGAAATTTGTTTTTACTTTTTAATATTGATAAATGTGTATTCCACACTATACAAGGTAGAGTAGACAGAGGTCTTTCTACTGTTGAGGTCGTGATGAACGCAACACTTAACATAGGCATTTAATATTAATGAATGGAATCGCTGAATATAACAGATTCCCTAGATACACTTAGTACGAGCCGTCTCCAAGCGTAAATGAAATGAAATGTATTTATTTGCATGAAATATGGTATAAATGTTAAAAGAAGCGTAGATAGATAAAATCTATATTAATATAAATATACTTGTCAATATCAGCAGCTAAGCAGCTTGCTTTATAAGCTATGCTTCAGATACAACTTTATAGGGTTAGATCGCAAAAATCGTCGCAAAGAAAAAACGAAAGAAGAAGAAGAAGGGTTAGGTGAAATTACAATAGATGAGGTATAACATTATAACATATACAATATACATAATATGTTCTCCGGAATGGCAACGCGCGAGTGATTTGAGGACTTCACCTGATGTCCGTAGTGCTGTTCGTGTATATAGGCGGCGGTTGCCATTTACCAGGTGAGCCGACAACTAATTTATCGTTCCACCACACCGCCACAGGTTGACCACCTTGATGGTCATGCGAAGCAATGGCGATATGGTCGCAGTTTCGATTCCTTGCACAATGCAAATATTTATATTCATGGTTACGATTGTTTATATAGGTGTTTTAAAAATATATATTTAGTATTTCTATCAGTTGTATAGCACCCATAATACAAGCTTAGCTTGGGACAAAATGGCGCTAGGTGGATACTCCAGGGTTGTTATTATTATTTTTATTGTTATAGTTAGATAAAAAAACGTTAATGCACCTACAGTTGTCTCTCGCATTACAATGTTATGAATAAGTACAGATGTAATTTATATAATCTGTTAATATATAATTTTTGTCTGCAGTTCGCGATAAACCTATTCCGGACATTACCACCGTCCTCGAATCCGAATGGTGCGGAGTTCGACCCTGAAGAAGATGAGCCCACCCTGGAAGCGGCGTGGCCTCACCTGCAGCTGGTCTACGAGCTGTTCCTCCGGCTACTAGAGTCTCCAGACTTCCAACCAAATATTGCTAAGAAGTATATTGACCAAAAATTTGTATTACAGGTGAGAACAGTTTCCTTTTGTATTTACGTGTATTTTCTTTCAGAGATGATAATACAATGATACACCCGCCTGCGCTAACGGTATACTCTGGCGGTGTAAAAGTGGGGGATGAGAGCATGAGCGTGATGTCAGGTCAGTTTGTTCAACGTAGCGATTGATCAGGATGGTTTACAGGGGGGACAGCGTGGAGGTCAATCTGACATGGTATATTGCTAGCAATCCCATCCTCATTACTAACAATCTCTACGTGTATTTGCGACTACGGTGTGATATTACTTGATAGTTACATAGCAGATAATAATATATAACTTTTGTTTATGGGTAACAACAGTTACCCATAAACACAATATATGTATGTATGAAAATAATATAATAAAAAAATACCCAAATCAATACTATCAGTCACAGGACGCAGGCAGTATGTAATGGATATATAATTAAATACGTTGGAGGTAATTTGGAGGTTGCATAAAAATTGATGGAAATAAAAATACTAACTTTAAACGTTTCCGTATATTTTCCACTATATTTTATTTCACATTAAAATGTAACACATTTTCTTTTTTTACTTCAACATGGCAACAGAATTGTCATATAAAAATTAAACAGTAGTCTAGTTCGTAGTATTCGTATTTCGTTCTGATTCGTGCTGTTTGGTGGTTTACATTCACACAAATTATGATTTAACAATATAAAAATTTACACTATTAGTTAGTAAAAATATTTCCACCATTCATTAATGTTTAAATTATATAAATAATATTCTATGCCGTTATTAGGAGTACCCAATAAACTGGGCAAGCGCTTTCAAGCCTTTAATTAATATTAACTCCCAATTAAGTTAGCATTATAATGAATATAGATAATGAAGATGAGTCTGTACTAAGTGCACTAACTTTTAGTGAAAAGGGTTCGTTTGTAATTGGGCCTTATAGGACTACTAATATTGTAAAAATACGTAACTGTTTTTTTTTCTAACTATTCTAAGGCCGTTATAAGAAGTGTGATCGTAGCTGGCCTTTACAGTTTCACTGGACGAAACTGTCTATCTAACTATTTGTTACCATTTCACGACTAAACGGCTGAACATGATGATGTTTTACGTGGAGATAGGTAGTATTACGATGATGGACGTAGGTTTTCTATTATCTCATAAAAGAAAAGCAAACTAAGTCGCGAGTAATGATATGTTGTCTTTTATTAGCCTCGTATGTTTTAAATTGTGAAAGAATCTAGACACGCAGTAGCGGTGTCAAAGCCAAGTTCAAGTAAAAAAACTGGCGAGGAGCACCGTGTGTAATAAATATTAAATGGAGCCACTTTTGACCCCCTCATAACTCAAAAACTCTTTCACATAAACGTGTCAAATTTGGCTCATATATTGAGACTTGCGAGATACATGTGTGTTCCAAATTACATAAAAACATCTCAAACGGTTACTTAGATATTAACGTCCAAAAATCGACATTTTATTTATTTTAAAATATGTTCAAATAAACTTAAAAAAAAAACTGAGACCTTTGCATAGAACAGTAGAAAGCTGAGTGGAGCAATTTTCAGAGCTATATCAACACGTGAAGCAAAAACTTTGTACCTCTTTTTACGAAATTTGCGCCGAGGGAGGAGTATGTAATTTCGCACACATAGTTTATATGGAGAAAGAGTGCAGAATGCCAATATTTTTTCAAATCTTATTAATATTATAAACGCGAAAATTTGTGAGTATGGATTGACGTTTGTTACTCTTTCACGTAAAAACTACTGAACTGATTTTGATGAAACTTTGCAGTTATGCATAAAAATACATACACCATGTCTATGACACATGAGCATATAAAATTTTGTTATTTTATATTATTGCTGGTTCTATAATCTTTTTTGTATTTGTTATTAAGGTCTAATTTTGACCACTGGGCGACCTGTGTAATTTAATTATGTAAATTGTTTGGTCCCATTGCAAGAACTGAAAAAAAAATTTTTTTCAGTTCTTTCTTTAACAATTGTAACTGATAAACCCTATATTTTTATACATATACTAGCAGTGGCCGCGGTTTCACCCGCTTTAAATTTATAGCCTATATGTTATTCTGATGTATAAGATATTACTGTAAAGTTTCATCCAAATCCCTTCAGTTGTTTTTGCCTGAAAGAGTAACAAACATCCATCCATACTCAAACTTTCGCGATTATAATATTAGTAAGATAAGTTAGTGGATATATAAAAAAATCTGTGGTCCATCAGTAAGCACGATCCTTTTCCAGCTAACAGAAGCTTCCCATATATTTTTAGATAATCAATACCTTAAAAAGTCCGTAACGTAACCAACCATGCCTAATCATAGGTACTCACATCCTGAAAAAATGTACGAGCGTGTTAGACACACATTACAATGGTTCCGTACGGAAATACAAACAGACTTAGAGTTACGTTCATTCATATGTAAACTAAACTTTTTATTGGTCCATAGAAATTCTTTAAAAAAATATTTAAATAGAAGGTCTTTATTCAAATAAACATAATGTAAGTAGATTATTTAACAGTATTTAGTATTTCTACTGTTTTCGGAACGCAGCCTCATAACAAGAAGAACAAGCAGGAAACATGTGTGTTCTCTTTTAAATAAATGTTGTTCTAAGTAAATACACATTAATAAGGATTAGATATGTGCCAATCAACAATACCGCTACGCACTCGATCTTTGTGCAATCAGATAATATTGTCAGCGCTATGAATTTTTGGTTAGAATTACCAATCAAGAATATTATTATCAGTTATAAACTCTTCAATTTTATAAGTTTTTTTTTACGAAGGATGTATTTTTTAAGTCATTTAAATCTTGTTTCTAGCAGTTTGTAAACCTTACGCAATTTCCATAAAACAAATTACTAACTTTCGTCAAACAGCACTCAGGTAAACCCAGTTTGTTGTTATTACTTTTATTAATGTACCTAATAATATATACATAGGTACTAGCTGACCCCGCAAACGATGTTTTGCCATATAAAATAAAATCGCTATTAAAAAATAGAAGTTAATGGTAAAAAGGTGAAAATTTTGGGTTGTATTTATTTTTAATGTAACATTATAATATAATAAAATATAAAGTTAAAAAAAGAAATATAAAATGTTAGGCCTGGACAACCCTTATCACTTAGTATAAAAAAATAGACAGTAGCCGATTCTCAGACCTACTGAATATGCATATAAAAATCATAAAAATCGGTCAAGCCTTTGAAGCCAAGTTCTGAGGAGTATGCTAACTAATATTGTGACACGAGAATTTTATATATCTTAATAATATTATAAACGCAAAAGTTTGTGAGTATGGATATTTGTTACTCTTTCACGCAAAAACTACTGAACAAAATGACTGAGTAATATAGCTTAGGCATCAGAATGACATATAGGCTATATTTTTTTTTTAAATTTGACGCGGGTGAAAACGCGGGCACATCTATCTATATGTTTACAAGTGAAAATTATACATGTCTCTTTTTGTATTTCAGTTATTAGAGTTATTCGACTCCGAGGACCCGCGGGAGCGAGACTTCTTGAAAACAACATTACACAGGATATACGGGAAGTTCTTAGTACTGCGCGCCTACATACGGAAACAAATCAATAATGTGTTTTATAGGTGAGTACGACTATATGTCTTCTCGTGCTTGCTCGAGCAATATCCTTACTTCCTTATTAATATTAGAAATGCGAACGTAACTCTGTCTGTCGCGCTTTTACGCCAAAACTTCTGAACAGATTTAAATGAAATTTTGTACACATATAGTGTAGACCCTGAGAAAGGATATATAATACTTTTTAATGCGAAAAAAGGTTTGTAAGGGGAGATGAAAGAATGTATGGATGTATCAGTAATATAGTGAGACCCTGAGATGCAAATACACGACATAATGCGAAATGATGAGAGAATGTATGGAAGTATCGTTATTTTTAGAGCTAGAATCTTGAAATTAATTTTTTATGATGTTGTTTAAATATAAATATGACAATCAAAGTAAGTAAAAATGTTACCCTCATTTTTAAAACAAGAACGATGAAACTTTTTTCTTTAGCATTTTTGGGTTAGATTATTAAATATTTCATGCTATTTAAGAGTACTATTCCATGAGGACGATGTCGCGGGCAAAGCTAGTATTAAATATAAAGCTTTATCTATACTTTTTCTAATTTCTTATGCGGTGCTCCTTATAGTTCCAGGGGGGATAGAGATTCTTAGTTATCTGGACTATTGACCCGATTGCTACCAATGTACCATGCCAGGTTGAACTAGATTAATTCTTGATTTGTTATTGGAAATAGAAATAGAAATAATCTTTATTCAAATAAACTCATTACAAGCACTTTTGAATAGTCATATTTTGATTCTACCACTCATTCGGAATGCAGATTCATCACAAGAAGAATGAGCAAGAAACTTGTGTGTTGCTCTTTTTAATAGATGTTTTTTTTTATATAAATAATTACAGTGTAACAAGTAAGAGGCATGCGACAACCAACATAGAAATCGCTACGCACTCATTATTAGTGTAATCAGATAATATTGTCAGTGCTATGTATTTAAAATCATTATTATCGTTAACGAATTCTTCAATTTTATAGTAAGCTTTTTTGCAAAAGAAGTGTTTTATTTGACATTTAAATCTTTTTTCTGGCAGATTTATAACAGACTCTGGTATTTTATTGTAAAACCTTACGCAATTGCCATAAAACGAATTACTAACTTTAGCCAAACGACATTTAGGTAAAATTAGTTTGTTATTGTTACGTAAGCTTTTATTAGTGCAATCACTAACTCTTTTGAAACTGTCTATATTCTTCCTGGCATACATGATATTTTCATAAATATATTGAGAAGCAACGGTGAGGATATTTGATTCCTTAAAGCACTCTCGCAAAGACTCCCTGGAACCCATGCTATTATTGGTGTTTGCTTCATCGGAATTTCAATGTCAAAATAATTTATTCATATAGGACATTTTTGCATAACATAATTATGTATATTGTCCAATTTGACTAACTACTCCAAATGAGAAGAATGAGCAATAAAATATTTTTTTGGTGCCTGGAACTAAAGGCCTTTTGTGTAACGCGGGGTAGTAATCCACTAAGCCACGACGCTCTCAATAATAAACATGTCACAAAAAATGCTTCCCATGTTTAGCGTTGACAATGGACAGTACGTGCGACCAAGAGGTGGATCGATAATGGCCGCCCGCCGTTTCATTGTGACGTTGGTAATGCCTAATGGGTGTTTGGTCAGGTTCTTTTGTCAAGTTGTCACCGCCTCACTTGATGTTTGTATTGTCTATTCAGCTTTTAAACGCGACTGATGGTCTGCGTCTGATGGTATAGCTATATATGATTTTTTTTAATGGATGATAATGGAATGGTGCACTAGTTTACGCTGGCAGGGCATGGGCTTTGATGATGATAAGATGAGCAAGAGGTCAGGTCTGTCAGCCCATCATGGAAAATTTACCAGGAATTTATCATGATGGTGTCCAGGGAGAACCACGTGGACCTGGCATGGGTCATTGCTGGCAATGGGATCATTACTCCACATTACTAACAATGTAAAACTTGAAGGTGATAACATAGTATATAAAATTCTCGTGTCACAGTATTGCTAACAGAACTCATCAGAAACGGCTTGATCGATTCATTCGAAAATTTGTGTGTATATTCAGTAGGTTTCCGTTTTCTAGTAATCCTATTTTTTAATAGCTATATTAATTTGTACAGCAAAACAACCTTTGCCAGGCCAGATAGTAAGTTAGTAAAATGTAAATATAAATTGTTTGTGTGGTCACTGCAAACTGCCACAGTAGCCCCGATACACTACCT
Organism: Achroia grisella; assembly: GCF_030625045.1. Classification (NCBI taxonomy): domain Eukaryota; kingdom Metazoa; phylum Arthropoda; class Insecta; order Lepidoptera; family Pyralidae; genus Achroia; species Achroia grisella. Next base: position 1,680,143 of record NW_026713028.1, on the reverse strand, counting down.
CCTTCGGCCAGTAGTCCTCCTTCATGAAGGTGGTCAGCATGTCGTTGGGGCCGGCTACAAACGCCTTGAAACTACTTTAACCTAATTTCAAATTATATGTATGTCCAGGTTTATATATGAAACGGAACATCACAACGGTATCGCGGAACTACTGGAAATCCTTGGCTCCATCATCAACGGCTTCGCTCTCCCGCTGAAGGAGGAACACAAAATGTTCCTGCTTAGGGTAAGTTTGCTACATCTTGTTCGTAAGCATAACTATTAACTACATTAATAATAATAATGACCCAGGGACTATTCACACAGCGCGATGTAGGCCCAAGCAGAGCAGAGCTTATATTATGGTACTAAACAACATATTTATACTCTTAATTACTTTTTGTAGATTATAATAATATCTCAGGACAATGCACACAGCGCCATCTAGTTCCAAGCTAATCAGAGCTTGTGTTATGGGTACTAAACGACTAATATACATAGATACATTTTTTTTGTAAATGCATATGTACATAGTAAAGAATCATACTCATGAATACAAATGTTTGTATCATGCCAGAAATAGAATCAGCTACCATCACCACCACCATACCGTCTGTATGCTAAACCGCTAGACCACCAAGGTCGTCGAATTCCTTCAATCATCATCCATGAAAAATAGCTGTAACAAATTGTAATTAAATAATTTAACATATAATATTTAGGTGCTGTTGCCGTTACACAAGGCGAAATCGCTGTCAGTCTATCACCCGCAGCTAGCGTACTGCGTAGTTCAGTTCCTGGAGAAGGACCCCTCGCTCACACAACCTGTAGTTAGGTGAGTTCGCCATAAGTAATGTATTTTTTTAATGGATGTTAATGGTTCACCCGCCTACGCTAACAGTTTACTCTGGCGGGGAACCAGTGGACGATGATAGAATGAGCATGAGGTCAGGTCAGTTAGCCCATCGTGGTAAATACACCACGAATTTATCACAATGGTGGATATTTGTCAGGGGGAACCGCATGGAGGTCAACCTGACATGATACATTGCTAGCAATGGGGTCATCTGTGCCCATTACTAACAATTTCCTTCCCCCCGAAGTAATTTATTTCCATAACTAATTAGGATGTGTACTTATCCTTCTACTCGTCCTTCTTGAAATAGTTTTTCATTAGATTTTATTATATTTAAGAAGAAATCTTATTTGAAATGGTATATAATATAAGCCGCTTAGGTTCCACTTAGGAGCGATGGTTTTTATCTCCTCAGGATGTTATACCTGTAACACTAATGTATACTTTTTTATATATTTATAGGGCATTATTAAAATACTGGCCGAAAACACATTCCCCCAAAGAGGTGATGTTTCTAAATGAAATGGAAGAGATACTGGATGTGATCGAGCCGGCCGAGTTCCAAAAGATCATGGACCCGCTGTTCAGGCAGCTGGCCAAGTGTGTTTCCAGTCCACATTTCCAGGTAAATGTATTCCATTCATGTAGCAAATCATTTGTAAATTTTTAATGAATATTTTTTTTATAATTACATACATAATATACCTAGAAAACACCCAAACCTATACAAACAATCGTACTCATGAATACAAATGTTTGCACCGTGCGAGGAATCAAACCCGCGACCATCGGAAGTAAAGCAGTGTGCTAAACTGTTAGACCTTTGATGCCGTCATAAGATATAAATGAACAACATTAAATTATATATGCTACACAAATACCACATATTGATAATTAATTACAACAATAGCTTTGTTAATTATTAAGTTGTAATAATGTAGTATTCAGGTGTATAATTAAAATTAATATTATTCATTTATAAATTTAAAATTAAGACTCTCCCAGTCGACATTTTAAATATTTTACGATTAATGAACGCTTTTTTATAGAGAATATTCTTTTTCATTATTGTCTAGTATCACACTATCTTTATTAATTAATTTACTAGAATTTTGGCTTGGTCCATTTTATACAATTTGGTCTATATTGAACACAACAGGTAGCGGAGCGTGCGCTATACTACTGGAACAACGAATACATCATGTCCCTAATATCGGACAACGCGACCCATATACTGCCCATAATGTTCCCATCATTGTACCGCAACACCAAGAGTCACTGGAATAAGACCATACACGGCCTCGTCTACAACGCGCTGAAACTGTTTATGGAGATGAACCAGAAATTATTCGACGAGTGCACACAACAGTACAAGCAGGAGAAACAGAAGTGAGTACTAGGGACGCAGAAGTGACGCACCATATATAAACATAATTACAATATACAGTTTGTTGAACATACTCAACAAAATAAAACACATAATAAAAAGATATTTATTGTAATATTATAAATGTGAATGTATCTGTATATTTGTATATTCCATCCCTCTTAGTATCAATACTAAGAGGGACGGATATAGGTTTTTATCTCATAAAACGGATGGATGGATGGATGTGAAATAGGGAATACAAATGTATGCAGACATAGTTGAGAGTAACAGTGAACTAAAGTTTAAAAGTTATATGGAATACTAATAGGATTAAATCACTTTCACTAAGATGGAATAATGACATGAATCTTGAATTAGTGTTACAGATGTCAGATTTGAGTATATGACGCGCAGTGTACAATATGATTTGATTACATCTTCAAAAATACCGTGAATTTGATAGGTGAACTGAAATATATACTAGAAAGCAAATCCTGTTGGAATTCTTGCAAAGCGACGTTTTTAATCAATTTGTTTTTCTTTACTTTTGCAGAGAACGAGAACGGATGGTTCACCGTGAAGAGGTGTGGCTGCAGATCGAGGAGCGCGCGGCCACTAACCCGGCGTACAACAGGCCGGCGCCGCCGCCCGCGCCCGCGCCCGCCTCCGCTGATGCTGCGCCCGACCTCACATACCAGCGGCTCGAGCAGGAGGCGCAGGAGGTACGCTGCTATCATATAATAACCTACATACTACTACACATATAATATAATAGCCTACGTTATGGAATTAGAAGATTTATTTAAATGTCCGGTTCGAAGGACCACAATAAAGCTTATCTACGGACCCCCAAGCGTGTACTATGATTAAGGTAGTAAGAGACTATAGAAATCTTTTAGGTTTTGCTTTTTTTAATGTGTAACGTTAGCAATAAAAAGTAATAAAATGTGGTCTATTGTACATCTGAAAAAACTTTTTAGGTGTTATAGTTATGCAGTGAATATATATAATAGTAACTTATTATATACATTTAAGTATAACTCCTGCTCGGCTATTTGATATTCAGTTTTATTGGTTAAAGAAAGAAACCATGACCTACAAATTCATTTTCGCATTTATATTTATTATTATATGTGTTTGTATGTAAGTGGCGTTTTAAACTTGGTAAAATCTGCAGATTTTTTGTTGTTCACAGACCTAATGAGACTGTAATGTAATGGTATTGTCCTTTTAACAGGCGCGAAAACAAGGTTACAACGCAAACAAACCGCTGCTCCGCAAGAAATCAGAACTGCCAGCTGACTCGACCACAGTAAAGGCACTAATCGAACACAAACGCGCCGACCAGTTCCTGCCCACGCCGCCCGACGTCAACCAGTGCTAGCGTGGTATGTCCCACACGAGGGAACACTTCATAGTATTTTCTAGAACTGTACAATCATGAAATACGACGGGTGACCCTCGGGATCTGATGCCGGATATGTAGCAATTTGATATTTTCTATTTCCCGCTGCAATCACTCTAAACTAGGAGCGAGCAGCAGGGTCTCTGGACTGACAGTGTTGCGTGTGAGCGAGAGGACGCTATTATAACACGTGCGATGACATATTGTGGTCTATATATAAAATTAAATAGTTAGTACACATTATATTATAAAATTGGTAGTGTTTTGTTGTTTTGTATACACAGCAGATCAACAGATCGACTGCGCGGGACGCATACTAAAATTGATCGCTTTCTTGATAAAACTACAGTACATTTGTCTCATTCGTAACAAAGGAGTGTGAAAGTGATGTAATATTCAGAGGCAATGCTAAAGACTGTCTTTTGTATTTGTCAGTGTATTTAATTTAATTGTCTAGAATATTCCATCTCTTTGTACGCTTTGGTACAAACCAGACGTATTGTTCGTGGTTTAATCAATGGAGCGGTCATAACAAATGTCAAATTTAAAGTGTATTCGACTTTGTTTGTAAGCTATTAAGATTTAGGATAAGAAAATACTGATCGATGATTCGATAGCCTCTGTTTAACAGTCGATCTCTCAGTTGTATGTTATACTGGGTTGACAATTTACTTGCAGATATTCAGAATTATATATACATATTTTTATTATATTACCGCGATGTGTATATTTCATTATACCACCGAAATTTATTGCAATAGGCTTTAAAATTATTGATTTAACGGTTTAGCAATCATAGTATGGTCGCGTGTTCGATCTCGCACGATACAAACATTTGAGTGTTTTCTATGTATACTATGTATGTATTTACAAAAAAATTATTTAAATATATCTATTAATTGTTTAGTATCCATAGTAGAAGCTCTTAGTTCGGTACTGAATGTACTGGATTATTATTTTATTTAAAGTGTATCCGATTGACGTTGTTTAAAAAGAAAATAAGTTTAGATTCTTGCCAGCTTATTTTAACCAAAAGTATTGCCTGAAAATAAAAAAAATACATTCACACTTCTACCCACATTACTACATTGTATATAATTACTAAAAATGTCCTATAATAATAAAGATAACCCTAGACAAACACAGCAAATGTTTGCATCGTGCAAGGAATCGAACCGCCTTCAAGACCACCGAGTTTCTAGAGTCAAATATTACAAACAGACACTCCAATTTTATTTATATGTATAGATTGCCTACCCAGTTGTGTATAGAAATGAGAATAGAGCATGTGTAGGACTGAAATGTAATATTTCTATAATGCTGATCGTATCTGTCAGCCTACATACAGGTCGAGTTGCTTTTTGAATTGTAATCTACTTAATATATTTTTTTGTAAGTCACATTGTCGTGCTTAAGAAAAGTTTTATATTTTTTAGGTAAAGATAAAAAAATAATAGTTTCTAGTTTCGCTAGAACTACAAAAAGGTAGTTTTTTTGTATTGTTCGTTATACAGGGTGATTTAAAAATACGGAAAAAATGAAAATTCGGAAAATAAACTAAAATTAATTTTTCTATACATATCTGTACTGTTCAAGCTCATGCTTAATAGGAATACTAGTATTTCTAAATGTTTGAGTGTTTTCTATATATGTGTTTATAAAAATATATACTTATAATCATTGGGCATTTATTAGTAATTATACAGGGTCTGTTTGACTTAGGCGCCTGTAGATGACGGTGCGTTATTACTTCATAATAACGTTTTTTTTCTTAAGCACGGCAGTTTTAATAGAGAAACATCATTCCACTGCAACCACCTGAGAAATTTTTTATCAAGTGTATATCATTTTATTAATTATTTATATAGTTATTAATTATGTTTTATACAAGAGCCATATGTTGGATTTTAGGTCTATAATTTATTGTTTATAAATACCAAATATGAAATCTATGTGGGTATGTACACGTTTGATGTAAGACTACGATTTCTTTGTCATAATATTGTTTGACCACTTTTTGTTATCGTTCTATATGAATAAGGAAATAATGTAATAGTATTTTCTCATTCACAAAATACAGAATGGTAGCGAAAAGTGATCTCAATAAATTATTTTTAAATTGTTTAAGTTGCTGAAAACATAAATACACCAAGATCTTCATAAATAGACAAATTGAAATAGCTAAGAAATAACAGTAGATCGCACTCTTAATAACAGTAGATTTTCCATTATTTTTATTTTATACAATTTATAATTAATCCGTCATATGATAATGTAATAACCACCTGAGCCGTGTTTTTAGATATGTTTATTTATTTGTTGTAAATTAACAGAGTAGGAGTGGAACTGATAGTTTTAAATTTAATTAAACATCATTTTCCTAATTTGACATTGCATTTTTATTCATAAGAAGGAGTTCAAACTGTTTGATTAAAAGAAATTGACTAATTTATTAATTACATTTTGTCATATAGTTTCTATTTAATTTTGGATAGATAAATTCATTAATGGCATGGAATACGTAATCTTCCTCTTTTTTATGACATTATTTGAAAGAAAGAGATGTTTTAATTATTGATAACTCTACAATTTGATTTTACCAATGTAGTGCCCGTAAATGACTTGAACAAGATTTGTATTCCATGTGACCTGCGCAGTGACAACAAAACATCAAAGACAATAGCTAGCAAATCCTGGCAACTAAAACAAGTTTGTCACATTTTGATTAATGGAGCTACTATTGAGTTAGAAGAGATAGTATATACAAATGTCATATTTAAAATTCGAAGGTGTCACTGCTCTACATCACACAGCACCTAAAAGGCTTAATTAAGACTTTAATTTCTAAAACTTGTTCGTTCGGTCATACTAGAGTCTATTGTTTTTATTTATATTATCTTGACTGTATTCTTATTTACAAATATAATAATTGTGACAAATGAAATCACTATGTCAAAAGGTAGATATCTAAGTTATTTTAGGGGAGAACTGAGTGGTTCGAGGTTGACTCATGCCCTGCAAAACAGAGCTTATAAATCTTTATGCAGTTTACACACGACCCTGAAAACTGAGGCAATTTTGGAACAGTGGTAAATAAATACGGTCGGCGGGCCGCCAATTTCACAACACTACTGCCACGCTTTCTTGACAAAAATTGGCCCTAATGGTTTGTCTACACACGAGGCGATCCAGGGCTCAACCCACCATTGCTCCAATATTACTCCTCCTCCATTACCTCCACTGGTGCTCCGCCCCTGTAAACCATTAGCGCAGGCGGGTGCACCATTCCTTTATCATTGAAAAATCTATTGATTTTAGGATCGTGGGTAGATCGTTTTATAGAAAAGGATAGCAATAATGTTTTTGTACATTCGCACCGAGTCAGCTCTCGACTGTGAAGATCTATAGGTTTAACGTTATTTAAAATATTTCTATTATCCTTTCTGCCTAAGATATATTATATAATGAAATAATTAGTTACGGGCACTGTACACGTTGCTTTTTTAATTAGAAGTTTCGTTTAACAGCAAACTTGTTAACTCTTCAATTATTGTTATTAACATTTTGAGGATTAAAAAATGAAATCTGTTTATAACCCAATTACTGTTAATGTGTTAAGTAGTAATCGTTTCTTGTCCTTCATTTAAATATAATTTACTAATTATTATGACAACACACCAAGGCAAAATTTTAATACCCGTGTCACCTGAAGTGTGTTATTGGACGAAACTTCTAATAGATATTTATTTTTAATTTTGTTTATGGTGTGCCAAATGGATTTTGTTGATGCGTGATTGAAATATGCCAGAATATGTATCTTCGTCCGTCAACATAGCAATGTGGAATGGCAACGCATGAGGGACCAGAGTACCAGGGAATGTAATCTCCGTGGTGCTGCTCATGTAAAGGATATCTTTCCATCAGATGGACCTTCAGCTTTTTTGCCATTCCAGTTACATAAAAAAAACAGTCAATTGGTTGGTCGGTTAATTTTTCTTGTATAAGTAGTTTTCTTTCTCTTTACAGAATCCTAGTACTCACAATACATGTTAGAGCACTTGTAAAGTCTTTTTGTAGTTTAGCATGCTATTACGAATCACTAAAATGGATATTTCATACTCTGTGGCCTTTTACAAAAGTAGATAACAAATCCATTTCTAAAGCCGCCGAACGCATGTGTAAGAATGAGAAGCCTATCACGCCGTTTCGCTCATATCAACAGTAGCATAAACGAACCCTTTTAGGAATGTATTTGTTTGAAAGTTGTCCAAAGGGCTATGCATATTACTCTGTTAGTGTACTTTGTATATTGTTTTTTGTTACGTTTAACTTTTTTAGTCTACAATGCTCTTTATTGTAATAACCATATATGCTGTCTTTTTTGCTAATAACAATGAAGTCTGGCATGATTTGTTAAAGGGGTTATCCCACTACAAACAAATTACTGCATTACCTTAAGGTTACATTAATTTAACGTAAAATGTTTTGACATAAAAACAGTCTTTTATACTGCCTACGGCTAGGTTTTATATTGAAACTGCCATTTGTTACGAGACGTCATTGATATATCTATTAAAATGAAATAAACTACATTTAAAGATAAGCGTTTTAAACTAAAATATCACTAATATTGAAAATAAATACTACAATAATGTTTAAGATTTTACAAAATTAATTTTCTTTATACTTAATGTAATTAAATACGAGGTAAGTATATTGAAATATGTATTTCGTACATAAATCAATGATGTCTGGTAATACTAATAATTGTAACTAAATAAATAAGCCATTCCGGGACGCCTATGCAGATATGTGAAACATCCAATTTATTTAGTGCATAAAGTAGGGAGAGGGGGAGGCGCATCGTCAATTTCGTATATAAATTTCGAGGAGGGTGGGAGGTGTCATAGCTCTAATGAGGTCATTGTTAATGTTTTAAATTGAAAAACAATTAATGTCACGACGGCAGTTTGAGGTAAAATTGTAATATATCTGCATGTAATTGTAAAATAAAGTGACCATATGACAAGGACGATGACGGAGAAAGCAAAAATCATAAAGTTCATAGTACATTTCATCAATTTGTGGATAGCCCTTTACATATAGCACATACGAAAATAGACTATTTGACTCGCCACTTTGGATGTTTCACATTAAAAAGCAATGATCATTTAAAAATCAATGATGGCAGACTGTTAATATAATTCTGTATAAAAATTAACACCAATTTTAAACACAATTCGTAACTTTATACTTGTAAAATATTGCGATACGCTTCTGGCAAGCGAACTTGTGTAATTTTATAGAAATCATGAACGTTTACTGATGTTACACAACACATACACGAGGGCGAGACGTGTACATACTGACGGTACTGACCTCATGTTAGCGAATTATTTGCGACGCTGTTCAATAAATTGATAAATTTTGTATAAATATTTATAACGGTAATGTAACTGTTGAAAACAAAATATTGTAACAGATGACATATTGTAAGGTGCTTATGATTATCGTTATAATACAAAGTTGTGCATATAAAGTGGTTTTTATTTATGAAGGTGTCACCTCCTGCTTGATATCGTGGTAAAATTGCCCTTTTTTTTATTTAGTTCTTTAAACATTCGAGTTTGATCTATAGAAGTCAAGTATATTCAAGAACATTGAATCTTTTGTATTTAGTGTATGTATATATAATGTATCGCTTTATGTATTAGTCTATTTTCTCTTGACGGTCTCGGTGGTCTAGCGGTTTATCACACCGGTTGATTCCTTGCGCGATGTAAACATTTGTATTCATGAGTATGATTGTATCTGTCTGGATATTTTCTATGTATATTATGTATGTATTTATAAAATAAATCTAAGTATTTATAACAGTTGTCTAGTATTCATAACACAATCTCTTACCATGCGCTGTGTTAATTGTCCTTGTATATGTATTTATTTTACGCTGAGACCTATATTCTAAATCTACTTTTAGCTACAATAAAACTACTATATTTATAACTCTTATAATGTATTTATTTATGTCACATAAAAGATGTACGTTCTCTCTGTTCAGTTGTTTAATACATAACAATCTCTAAATTTTATACAAAAAAGTTATAAAAGTAACCCTTGAACATTCTCAATTATATATTTACATACTTTTAATTCAACTTTATTTATAAGCAATATGCAGAAATGCATACTTTAAGATTTTGTTATACAGTAAAAACGACTTCAGTAGATACAAAAAAATATATATCTAAATAACGAATATAGGACCGAATGTGAATCCCACATTGCAAAAGGAATCCTTTAAAACAGTTCAGATTTGACAATGGTATTAAAAGTAAATAAATACAGTCGTATTGAGAATACACTCTTTCTAAATAAGTCGGTTAAAAGTTATAGAATTTGACAACTTGGATGTCGAGATCCATTGCTACTGAGCAGTATGACATAACACAGCCAATTGTGACCAAAATAATAGTCGTTTCATTCATAAAAATCAAACTATTTAAACCTATTTTAAATATTAAACTTTCTTTCAAATTAAGAAAATAAATAGAAAGAAAAGGACACATAAAATTACATATATACATACAATTTTGACCGTGTACAATTAAATATAAACTAGGTCAAAAGCAAAAGAATAGGTAATTTTTTTAAATAATGTTATAGTTTTTATAAATAATAATAATATACTTAATTACGGAACATATATAATAATAATGTAATATTGTACCTATACTATATTGTATAGAACCCAATAAGTATGGGAGTTTAATTTAGAAGTTGTATACAAAAAAATATTTTTATTATTATAAGGTTACACGAAACTTGTAAATAACTCTTCTAAAATTTCATTCTTTAAACATCTTTTCGAAATACATAATTTACAATATTTATGTTTATAGAACAATCTCGTAATTTGATTCTAGCGATATTCTAAGGTCTTGTTGAACTTTCTTTCGTATGATTTTAAGTTATAAGTAATTTTAACGATTTTTAATGTATACACTACAACTGGCAATAGACACCGTCAAGAATTCTATACATTCGGAGAAGTTGAAACCACTTAAATTATAAAATTATAATGTACACAATAGGTTGTTAATTAACCAAAATAGAGAAACTATTGAAAGGAGTTTTGAAAATTTTAAGCATATAAACCTGTATTTAAACATCTAGTAGTAAGAAACACGTAAAATTTGCTTGTGCATACAAGCAAATTTGACTTATTTTGTTCTTGAAAATAATTTCTGAAATTACAACTGTTTTAAAATTCACTAATGGAACGCTACACTACTCGCTGAGTTATAGAGGCTATATTTAACTTTATACATACGCAAAAAACCGCGTGCATAACTAGTAATAAATAAATGCGTTTTATTTCTTCATATTTGAGTATATATATACATTGAAAACGCTTTAAAAGCCTAAAACATTTGCCTTGGAAACTTGCGTTACTTGCAAAAATTTCTAAAATTTATTACTAAATCAATTTGGTCTTACACTAAGTGAATAACAAGTGATAATTATTTTTTTACATTTATACATATTCCATTAATTATTGATTGCTCTTAATATTGGACATGATTTTGAGATAATAACTTTTATATCATAGAAAATAAGGACACTCGTGTGTTTTTATTTTATTATACACAAGTAATAGTACAGTTCAATATGTCTACACGATTTATACAACATCAAAAGTTTATACCAGTAGATAGCTACTGGTACTGTATATATATTACAATAATAGTTATATAATCATAGTGAATGCCAGCTCTAAATAAAAAGCAAATAGTACAAAATTTTGTCTATGCCCACGTGTCATGACACAAAAAAAACAATTCAACAATGATTATCGTGTACCGTAGGATCATCCTAAATGTATGTACACCCTGCAAACATATTTACATGAATATTTCATGAATACTATCACTGCCTTGATGGTATGCCTTTTACGATAAATCTTTTACATACCTTTAATATGTCATATTTCTACAAAAGAATAAACAAGCTAATTTGATCTTATGAAGATGGTTATAATGGGAACCCACCTTTATTAGCGTACTATACCGACTATACGCGCCTACCACGTTAAAAAATATTAGCTGAATGTCTGACAATTTATCAATCCGGTTAACCGAGTCTCCACTGAGGTAACGTGAAGTTACTAGTTACAATTCCATTAAACCTGTACAGGTTCAGTCTGGGCTACTTCTTCCTGGTGCTGAGCTGATGTTTGAGCAGTTGGATCTCGTCGTGTTGCCGCGTGAGCTGTTCGTTGAGACCAGCCACGTGTTCCGTCAAAACTGACATCTGTTCCTCATAGTTGTGAGATGTGGAATGCAGTTCTTCTTCCTAATATATTACGGAAATAATAATAATAATATACCTTAACAAGTTATTAAAAGGTTACTGTCAACATTCTACGACGTGTTGAACGCAAAATCGCAACATTTCCTGAGTATATTTGAATCTCACACATGGACGACTACCGTCATCTTTCGGATTTATTATCTTAGGTAGATTCGTTATTGGTGGCATCAGAAAGTCAGCCAAAAATATAAAGACTTGTTTAGTGTAGGTCAAATTCGACCTTACAACGGTCGGTCGGAAGGTATAAGTCGGGGACCAATAGCACACGACAAAAATAATCCACCACCGTCCCAGCAATATCGCTCCACTTGAGGGCAGCAATATCGCCATACTTGGAAATAATTTATATTATTAACTTTGGGATTGAAACTTAGATATTCTGATAAATGGATATAGCAAATTTGGATTAAATACAATTATATTCTACCAAGATAGGGTTTATAAAATATGGTCTATGTGGGTATTTTAGTCTCTCCTATTTCAGCCGCCAAGTGGCTTGTTTTGTAAGCTGTGTTTCGATTATAGGATGAGAGAGGTAACGTTGGCTGCAGGTGACCTTTACAGCATCACTGGACGATGGATAAGAGGCATGGCATCTTAGACCTCCGGAATGATAAGAATGATTGACATTTAATTAGTAAATTGTAATTTATGCAATTATAATGAAAATCAACACAATGTAATTTGTCAAGAATAAATAAATGTCAATATATGAGTGGTACCATAGGCGTCACATGATAAAGTAATGTCCGTGGTGCGATTTATATACATATATATAAATCGCATCACTATATATATATATATATATATATATATATATATATATAGGCGATGGTTACCATTTACCGTCAGGTGGGCCGTCAGTTTATTTAAACGTGAATTATTTTTTATATAATTGGATGTGCCAATTACATAAAGAAATAATTCACGTTTTCAAACATAACACAGAGCCGATAAACGTTTATTTATCGTAGAACAGTAATAGATACTGTGACTCACCAGTCTACTGATTGTATTGTGTTTTTCCTGTAATGTATGTTCATCTGTTTGTTTATCACGTTCCATCTCCTCAAACCTTAGCCGCAATAATTCACACTGGAATAAAAATACATTTTTATCTACATGTATAAAACTAGCACACACAGACCCGCGCTTCCAGCAAACTAGAAAATGTTATGGGATAATTTGGTCATTAGATCTACATACGCGATTAAAATTATATTCCTTTCCCTTTTTTTACCTTACTTGACATTTATGATTATATTTCGCAGAATTTGCATAATATCTATTCAAATTACAGTCTATGTATTATTCTGATGTATAAGCTATATTAATGTAATGTTTCATCAAAATAGCTTCAGTAGTTTTTGTGGGATAGAGTAATAAACATCCATCCATCAATCCTAATATTCACAAACTTTCGCGTTTATAACATCAGTAACATTTTTCTGTGTGTATTTCACCTAACAACTCCTAAACAACAGGACCGATTTAGATGAAATTTTGTATGCATATTTATTTCAATAGGTTTCTGGATGATTTGTAAACACAATGGAACACGGTAAGTGGGGCTGTTTTTCTAGGATGACATTTGTTGGATCCGCAACTTCTTATATATATAACTGGCTGTGCCCGCGATTTCAGCCGCGTGAAATTTATAACCTATGTGTTATTCAGATATAAAAGCTATATAATTGTAGTTTTATTAAAACCCATTCAGTAGTTTTTGCGCCATACACTAATAAACATCCATACATACTCACAAACTTCCGCGTTTATTATATTAGTAAGATTAATTAATTCTTTTAAACAATAGAGCAATAGACAAGTTTCTTGCTTCTTCCGTGTCAAGCCTTCAGTTCAATTGAGTGGTACATTAATATAAATGACTATTTAAAAGTAAAAAGCCTAAATTACTGATCTAATGTTTGGATGGTCTCTTACCTCTTTTACATAATGTTCAGTCTTGCTTTTCAGCTCATCCTTCTCTGCACTAAGTTCACTAAGCTTATTCCTAAAGTATATCTTCATTCTGTCTTCCCTCAACTGCACCTCTTGATTTAACAGGAACGGTGATTCTAAACTTCCTAATAAACCTGTAACTCTACCCTCAGAATCCACGGAGGTCATATTGAAACTATTAAAGTCCCCAGAGTCATGTCCATCCCCTCTCCGTTTCTGTGACGCTGATTCGTGCTTTGCTACTTCAAGTTTCAGGCTTTCATTCTCCATTTGGAGAAGTTCATACTCCATTCTAAGTTTTTGGTTTTCCTGAAAGAAGAATCATGATATTTAGTTTTAAACTTTCGCGTTTATCACACGTTATTAATATTGTTAAACGGGTTTTAAATAGTAGTGATTTTTTTCCGGACAATCTAACAACTGTAGTTGAACAAACTGCCAGCACCTTACAACATTAAATTCGCTGTTACTCCAGTCAACTCGTGACCACTTTTAGTGCAACATACGTCGAAGCGTTGAGAGAGACCTTTATATACCATAAAATTGTTAGTGTTAAAACTCGTTTAAATATAGTAAAATTATGAGTCTGATTTATTTTGAAGTTCTCTGGGGATTTTTATACTCCAAATATATAACTGTCTTGAATCCCATACTGGCAATGGTATACCCTATTTTATGGGAATTTATTATATTTTTTATGGGCTAACTACGTATAGTGTAGATTTATTTCAATAGGTTTCTGGATTCTATTCTAGGTAGGATAACAATTGTCGGATCCACTAGTTCTTATATAAATAACGAGCTGCTCCCAGCCGTTTCACCAGAGTGAAATTTACAGCCTGTGTTATTTTGATGTATAAGCTATATTACTGTAAAATTTCATCAAAATTCGTTCAGCAGTTTCTGCGTGAATGACTAACAAGCATGTATCCATCCATACTCACAAACTTTCGCGTTTATAATATTAGTAAGAATAAAATAACCGCATGCTCATCTTATCATCCATTAATTCTCTACATGGCATATTCAGGCCATTAGTGGGCAGGTACACCACTCAATTATTGGTAACAAACTTTGCACGCAATTTTTAAAAATTTTGAGATATATACCTTAATTAACAATTCCAGGGGAAATAGAAAGAACTTCTTCAGACTAATCTGTTAGTAAAACTGTTCTGTTCTTTTCATCTTTATATATAAAAATTACATGTCACGTTGGTTGTCCGCAATGCACTCCTAAACTACTGAACCGATTGCAAATTTGATTTGCACATTGTGTGCAATTTGATCCAAATTGAAAGATATGATAGCTTACATCTCAATTTATAGTCGCAATAATATTTTATTCAAGAACCTTAGCCATATAAACGCGTGGTCGTGTCTGCTAGTTATATATATAAGATTAATTACATTTTATGAAGTAAGCTCAAATTTGAATTTAGCCTCTATTATATATCAGTTGTCTAGTATCCATAGTACACAATCTGGGACTAGATAGCGCTGCGTGAATTATTCTGAGATATTATTATTCTTGTGCTGATGTACATTAAGCTAAATTTCGATTACGTCCAAAGTGCCAAGAATGCCTATACTTACAATGATTATTCCTATAATACATATAATACCATACCTGTTCTAATGTGTGTGTTTTTATACTAAGCTGTTCATTAATGTTCAGGTCGTCTACAGAACTCAGTGCATCCTCACTTCCAATCTGAAATTAAATAATATACAACATATATAAATGCTACAAGGGAATAAATGTGACGGCCTCGGTGGTCTAGCGGGTTAGCACACCGCCTTACTTTTTCGTGGCCACGTGTTCGATTCATCGCACGGTACAGCAATGTACTATGCCAAGTCGACTTCCACATACTTCCTTGTAGAAACAATCATAATTAATTCTTTATCGCCGTAAAGTATTCCATATCATATATACCTAAATAACTGATTTCAAAAATATTTAGTAACCTATTTTGCACCTGCAACTGGCCACCCGCCCTGGCATCGGACGGGTGTACATATATTATACTACACCTACAAATCATCCTCTTGAATCACTACTTATTACTTAAAACTGCTTTAAAATCGGTTTCGAAGTTTAAACGATCTAAGAAAACAGACAGCAGGAGTGACTTTATTTTATGCTTAAATTTAATTATTACAGTATTAATAATAATATTAATAACCTCAGGACAATTTACACAACGCCATCTAGACCCAAGTTAAGCTGGCTAAAGCTTGTGTTATGGGTACTAGACAACTGATACAAGTACATAGATAACTTTTTTTCGTAAATACATACATAATATACATAGCAAACACCCAGACCGATACAAACAATCATACTCATGAATACAAATGTTTGTGCCGTAGAACCCGCCACCATCGGACGTAAAGCGGTGTGCTAGACCGCTAGTCCACCGAGGTCATCATTAGTACAACAATAAACTTAATCCAACATCCTTTTCTTAAATCATCACAGTTAAGTAAATTTATAAATAAACATATAACATACCAGGCTTCCCCCTTCTGACAGGAAATCACCATTACAACTAGTTGTCTGACTGTTTCCAGGCAAATTAACTTTACAAGGCGTCCCCCCGAGTCTGTCCTTTTGTGCCTCCTCGAGGGTGAACTGTAATTCCTGATTCTTATTTTTCAGCTTAGCAATTTCACATTTATATTTGCTATCACTTTCATTTATGCGCTTCTGGTAAT
This sequence comes from Achroia grisella, assembly GCF_030625045.1. Classification (NCBI taxonomy): domain Eukaryota; kingdom Metazoa; phylum Arthropoda; class Insecta; order Lepidoptera; family Pyralidae; genus Achroia; species Achroia grisella. Next base: position 1,663,479 of record NW_026713028.1, on the reverse strand, counting down.
CTTCTAGAGAGGCCTTCAGTTGGGACACTTCAAATGTTTTGTCAGATAGCTGAAATTGATAATCATTAACTCAATAATTCATTAACTCAATTCCATGGTTTAAACTATTTTAATTATGATAACATGGTCCTATATGTTAATCTAAGATTAAACCATATCTGTGTAACAAATTTAACTAAAAGTGGCCCCATTTAAGTATGATAAGATCTAACATGTAAATATACCACACAATTTTTTATATTATTTAAAAAAAACTAAGTAGTTTTAAGTATTATTGTCCTTATATTTTTATTTAGCATTCTCAGCCAAATGAAACAATCTCAACTTTTACAAACACAGTAAAAAAACACCACACCACTGTGTCTGTCTAACTCTGTCTGTATAAGACATGGGTAAAATCAAAGACCTCATTTGGTGGAAGCCATTCTAATTAAACTAAAAAGAAGAAGTAATTAAGTAAATAAATACGACTCCTTTGTATGTAACAAAGAAAGAGCAGAAGCTCTTTCTTAATAGTACTAATATAGTTGAAAAATGTTGGGAATCCCTACAGTTTCCATGTTATACACAAACCTGCGATGCATATTGGGCATTCTCAATTATCTTTTTCTGGAGTTCTTCTTGAAGTAGGCCAGCATCAAATGGTCCAGAATTACTTGGTGCTGATGCTTGTTTTTCATCTCCTTTAGTTTTTGATTTCTTTGTTAGTTTCAACTGTAACATTGTAAATAAACAATACCATTAATTTTAAGACTAATTGTTGCTGTCAGTCACTTTATTTATTATACACAAAATCATGTGGTATGGCGCAGTTCAAGAATTATGTAAACACTATAGGGGGCAGGTGGGGTCTTTGCTTTCCTTATTTTGGATGATGTGGGGGTTGCGGGAGTCTAAATTATTACATCATCAGCAGTTATTTAATTTTTTACGCATATGACAACCTCGCATTGTCTTTGCTAAAAAACAATATATTGATTGAAAAATGTTTACGTAAACATGGGGGAGGGGGTAAGAGCTTTTCTTAGTTTTGCAGACGGGTTAAATAATGGTAATAAATCTACTTACATAATACTTGAACGGCCCCTATACAAAAATAAATAATAAAGTTCTTAGTAGTAAAAATACAATATATGAACTAACTACATAGATTTAACTAGTATTGGAATACTTTGCTTATAGCATGATTACATTCAAACAAACAATCAATCCAAAATTAGCCTGAGCTGTTTTTTTGAAATTTTGCTTTATTCTGAAAACAAACTAAACATTTTCTTAAGTGTAAAGAAAATGAATTCAATAAACCATTTACATAGTTTCACATTTATTTTATGTAAAAAATATTAATTCAAGTTTTATTAGTGTTATTATAACAAAAGAAATATTCAAACAAAAGCATCTAACTTTTGTTTTATATACTAAGTATACATATGTGAGAACCTTGCACACCAATATTATGTGTTTTTTATTTGGTAATTAGTATATCAGAAATAGAAATATTCTTTATTCAAATAAACTTAATATAAGAACTTTTGGATAGTCAATTTTTTTTATTCCACTGCTCATTTTGAATGCGGATATATCACAAGAAGAATGAGCAAGAAACTTGTGTGTTGATCTTTAAAATAAATATTGTTTTATATATATTTATATTACAATATCAAATCCTCTAACTAAAACATTAGTGGTGGAGGGGTCCTTTCCATTTTGAATAAGTAATTTCTATTTTCAAAAATAAACAGAACAAAGAAGTGCAGGATTACAAATTTTAAATTTCAGATTAGTTATCATGTTATGCATACTATTTATACATATGACTAATCAAAGAAAATGTACAGAAAATTAATTACATTTGAGTACTAGTATTTTAATCGTATCTGATCTGGACAGTATATTAGTTGGTACTGACCTGCAAGGCGTCGAGTTCGTCCTGGAGGACAGACACACGTCGCGTGAGTTGCTGGTTTCTGAACGTCAATGAATCTATTTCAAGCTCACATCTTCTCAAAGACTTCTCTTTTTCCTTCAAAGTGTCCTTAATCTCATTGGACTTGGCTTGTTCATCAAGTACTCCCTTCTTTAATACCTTCACGTGCACCCTCAGCTGTAACGGAAACAATACATTTGCATTTACACAAATTGCGATACGTGTTTCAACACAATAAATTGATTGTAAATCCCACCTTGGAATACTCGGATGCTAGTTTCTGATACTTTGCCTGAATATCACCTGTTGGCAGCCCCTCCATTATTAACATTCATGAGTACATTACCGTATAGTTACAATGAAAAACAGTTAATTAGGATGGAAATGTTTATTTGTTGGAAATGAACACCCACTTTGCTCGGCAAATTTCACAGAGTAACGTAGACATTTTACGTTTATAATCTGTAGCTGAACGTCATACATTATGAGCGAATGACGTTTCGAATGTCAATAGACATGCATATATAATCTGTGAACAAGAGTTCTGAAAACATAATCTTGTTGTTTTAGTTCACTGTTTAGTTAAAATCTGTTGCAGTAGGTTTTAATTCAGAACCAGATTAATGTAGTCACTATTTGTTTTGAGGTCAAAACATAAATCAACGTGAACAATATGAATTATTCTTAGTTAATGTAGTGTACGCTTAAAACCAACTTTAAGTTTGCTAAAACTTGTTTAGTAAGAATAGGCAGAGTAACAAGTTAGGTATGTAGTGTGGTTATATTTATGGCGAAATACGAGTTGACGGGATAAAATATAAGGCAAATATTTCAAGGTTGGCAACTCAGATTAAGTATATTCTATGGATTAGGCCGTATTTTGTAGTGGCAACATCCACTCTGTTGATGTGTCGTGATTGTCCAATTCTAAATTATCAATATATTCCCATTTATGAAATAAAAACGCCAAATTATAAGTTATTAAACATATTTAAATGCTACAAAATATATTTAAACTCTCAATGATAGGTTCATGCACATTAGGTTAGTTATTGTCGCATAATACTACACTATAAATTGCAACAGGTAAAGTTAAGTTTTAACAATGCAAATTATGAATAAACTCTGTAAATTCCGCAGGAACATGGAATCAAGTAGTTCCACTTGTAACTATGCTGAAAACGAACACCCAAGGAGCATTGTACATATCGACATAGATTGTTTTTACGCTCAAGTGGAGATGCTGCGCAACCCTGAACTACGTGCAGTGCCACTCGGAATACAGCAGAAAAACATTGTAGTGACCAGTAACTATGAAGCTCGGAATTACGGTGTGCAAAAGTGTATGCTGGTTTCAGACGCTTTGAAATCATGTCCCAACCTTAAGCTAGTGAACGGCGAGGACTTGCACGACTACAGAGCGGCGTCCAATAAAATTTTTGAATTGTTACAATCATGGAAATGTCCTGTTGAAAAGTTAGGTATGGATGAAAATTTTATTGATGTCACAAAATTGGTAGAGGAGAAATTAAAATGTGTTAACATTAATAATGTCACATATAGTGGTCACATTTACAACGAATATGGCACAGAATGTGTGTGTGGATGTCACATTAGACTGAAGATAGCATCACAAGTAGCAAATGAAATTCGACAGAAAATATATGATGAGTTAGGATTCACAACATGTGCCGGTATTGCACACAATAAGTTACTGGCAAAACTGGTCTGCCCATTGCACAAGCCCAATGATCAGACAACCATATCACCAGAACATGCTGCCGAGTTCATGTCTACTCTGCACAGCATCAGATCCATTCCAAGTATTGGTTCCAAAACAACTGAAGCTCTAATATCTCAAAAAATTATCTCGGTGATTGATTTACAGCAAGCACCTTTAGATATATTGAAGAGACATTTCAGTGGTGACATGGCAGTCAGATTGAGAAACTTAAGTTTAGGGGAAGACAATACTCCCGTGAAACAAACCGGCAAGCCTCAAAGTATAGGACTAGAGGACAGCTTTAAGACTGTGAGTGTAAAGAGTGAAGTGGAAGACAAATTCAGTGCATTACTGCAAAGGTTACTCATTTTGGTAAGAGAAGATGGACGCATTCCAGTTTCATTAAGAGTCACATTACGAAAGAAAGATGCAAAAAGACTGAGCAGTCACCGGGAGTCAAGACAATGCCAGATCTCAGCATCAATTTTTACAATTACAAATGGAGCCCTGTCTGTAACTGAAGTAGGACAACAAAAACTAATGACAATTATAATGAGATTATTCAACAAGCTTATTGACTTATCAAAACCATTCCATTTGACATTGGTAGGGCTGGCATTTACCAAGTTTCAGGAGCGCATGACTGGTAGGAGTTCAATTGTAAACTATTTGATGAATGACATTTCTGTGCAGTCCGTATTGAATTTGCAAAATGACTGTGATACATCTGCCTCTTCAATGGATTACTCAGCTGCATCACCTAGTAGTAGCACCACTACAGATTTGTCTGATGCTGAAGTAGAACCTTCACCTAAAAAGCCTAAGAAGGTTACATGGATAGCTAAGAGACGATGTCTTTCAAAAGAGGAAGTTGCATCTCCAAGTAAATTGAAAGTTGGTGAATTACGGTTAAACTCAAAAGAGTTAGAAAAGGTCTCAGAACTCAGGCTGAATTCAAGAGACAGGTCACTGACGCCTCGGGCCAGTCCTGCTAAAGATAATCTCTCTGATGCATCAGACACCATGAAGGACATTGCTGAAGGTGGCAACTGTGATGATTGTCCTAGTTATGTGGATAAGGAAGTATTCAATGCCCTCCCTGATGAGATGCAACAGGAACTGAAAGTAATGTGGAAGAACCCTACTGGTTCAGGCATGACAAGAAGTAGTCCAAGAACCACGAACAAAGCGAAACCGAACACACTCTTAAAATATTTTGTTCCACACAAATAGTATTAGTAAGATTTTATCTTGTTAATTATTTTAAGTGATAAGTGAATGGTTTCTATTTTTTCAAATCATACAATTTTTATTCAGCTGATCAAATACATGTTTATGTTAAAATGGTTTATATTTCACCTATTCTCATAAAAAAATCAAATGCTATTATACAAGTGGGCATATCATTTAATATCTATATTTTTTACAGCATCTGTGACCATGGAATATAATTCTGTAAACTTTTGCACACTATTTACATTGACCTGCAGTGCCTCCGCTACCTTGCCATATGATACAACATCCACATTCAATTGCAGCCGTATTTTGTCGCCGTCAGTTATACTGGCGCTCTCAGTACTCTGTTGTGTTGTTTTCTCCCGTATTTGCTTCAGTCTTCTAAGTGATTCTTCAGTTTTTTGCACTGACGTTAACACATCTTCTACATATTTATAATATCTAAAAATATTTAAATGATTATCAAATTGTATCAATGCAATGTTATTTAAAAAGCTGCTAAAAGAACTTATACTTACGAAGCTGTCATAACATTAAATAATGCTTCATACAGTTCAACTAAAAAGGCATTATCCAACCGTTTTGATGCATCATCATTGAATTCATGTATCGATTTGGACACTACTTCTAAATAAAGGCAGGGCTTTGTAGGCACACTGCGGTTGGTCTTCCTGTATAATCTTGGTATATCGCTGACTTGTTTTAACTGTACATTGAAAAACTCAACCAATTCATTCACTATACAATGTCTTACTTTCTCATTTGTACCTCTCAACATATTTTCAGATGAACTTAAGCTTGATTTAAGAAGTCCGCTACATTTACTAGGCATTTTGTTTTCAACAAATTGTAAAAATAAAGGTAGCCTTTGCAATAATGTTTGTGTGTCGACATATATACTAATACTGTTGTCAATCAAATGTTTATTTACAGCTGTTGGCTCGTTTTTTTGTGATGATATTTTCTGAAAGAAACAATATTATTAGTTATCACCCTGCTAACGAACGTTATAGATATTACAGTTATATAATATCTTTATTGTTCATTATGTATGTATACATTACCTGACTCATATCATGATTCATTTCACATAACCATTTGAATTCAATAAACGTCAGAGGGTTTAGAAAATGAATCATGATATTCACCTACAATGTTTATTTTTATCCCCAAGACAAAAATAGCTCTTTGTCTCACACAACATTATAATATTTTTTTTATTTATTTTAATACTACAATACAGCATTTATTACATAAAAATATTTATTTATGTATTGCAAAATCACAAAATATCACAATATCTAAGTTTACTAACGAGCCTTGTTTTCGACATAACATGGTGGCGCCCCCTACCCTGACCCGTAAATATTAATGCGAAAGTTTCTGTATTAATCCATAAGGCAGCATCACAATCAGAAATATATGACCTAAGAAGAGAGATTTTCGGGGTTGGCAGTAATGGAGACATGCCTCATTTTTAATATAACATGCCAAGTTGTATCCCATAGTGCCATAGTTGGTGCCCAAGGAGACAATAGTGAATTCCTAATTCACTATGAAATGCTAACTAATCTGATTTCATCCTCCACTGACTGCACATAAGTAATATTTATTCATTCAAATAATGTAAAAGACATGATACAACAAAAAAATATTAATATTTGTGGAAATTGAGATGACTGTATCAAAATAGAAGGGTAACTGTACAAAACCCAAGATTTTTGTAAAGAACCAGAAGGGTCATCATTCATTTTTTAAAGAAACTCAGGTTTTTACACAAAAAAATTATTGAAATTGAATTTATTAAATTTAATAACTTATACTTATCAACCACATAAAATAATATACATAATGCTGCTGTGTATAATGTGCATAATGACTATTGTTTCTGACTTCAATAAAAGTTTACTCTCCACTGGTGTGCAAAATTGGGTCATATCTTGGTTCAAATAGGATTACTGTTGAGTCTACCATATTAATGTTAATAAAAATCAGCTATGATTATTATTAATGAAATCCTATGTAAATGTATGAATACCTGTGAACAATAATTGTCAGTCCAGCGAGCATATCTTGAGAGCATTTGTAAAGTAAGTTTCCAGAACTTGTGCCCAAGAGTATCAATATATATACCATCACTCCAACAATCCTGCATTGCCTTCCAGCATACATATGTTTCCTTCAGAGTGAAACCATCATTATTCTCTAGTGTAGGAGTCATTGGTAATGCAGCTTCGTAGCTTCCTGAAATGTCCATTGCAAAAATATATGTATAACTTTCCAAGAAACTGCAGGATCATGCTATATAGTAGATAGCAAAGTATCTCGTCATTAACGGTCTGCATAGTACAATTTACTGTCAATGTGTACATAGGCTTATCTTATCAACACATTACAATTTTCTGGGAATTCCATATTAAAATATACTCCCTATCTAGCTGCCACACAAATGTGGGCTACATTTAGGCACTAGATTTTTAAATTATTGTTTTTTAAAAATTATATACGTAATTGTTGAAACAAAATAAAATTTAAGTTTGTTTGCTATAATTTCTATGGGTGAACAATTGTAACTCTTTGCAACATGTTAGTCTCACACATTCTCAACTGCTAATGTATTGCTATATATCTTCTTGACAACAGAATATTAGAAATATGTACATTTATTTCTAGTAATGTTTTTATCAAAAAATAATCAACATGAGCACACTGACTGTATAAAGTACATACACAAATATAAAAAAAACTGAATAATAATCATATACTTTTGTTGTATTACAACATACATTGAAATATACTCACGTCTAATATATAAACAACATATATATTGTTAATATATTATTATGGTTGATGTTGTTGGTAGTTAGATTAAATTATAGAAATATAAACTATATTTACCACCTACACAGTAGGAGACATTTAAATCACGAATCTTTAACTTAAGCTTTACATATATTCCTATTGATCAGCCCAAGAAATGTTACAATGTGAATATTTTATAAACAGACAGATATAGTGTAACCTTTATATATAACTAGTATGAAATAAGAAAAATTAATAATAATAAATGGTACTTAATGTTAATTTTATTATTATTAAATTAATAATTTATTGTGAAATTTAGTCTATGACAATTTTTAATTAAGTTATAATTACATATTAATTTAAGTACTTTGTGATATTAATAGAATCACCACTGTAGTAATCATGTATATAATGCTCTATATTTGTTACTTAATTACTGAATATAAATTGAATGATATAGGTAATATCTGTCCACACTGCAAATAAATAAATAATTATTTACTTACCTGCAATTTCTTGAAATCTTATTTGAAAATAAACTGGCAAATTCCATCTCCTTTGAAAACTTCGATACTCTGCAGTTTGATGTAATAAATTAATTGTCTCCATATTAGAACAATATTTCTCTAGTTTTTTTATAAACTGCATACTCTCACTATACCTTGTATAAAATATTTGAGGGTTGCCAGGAGCAAATATGGATGACAAATTCACCTCAAGCCTACTCTCTACTTCACACCAAAAACAGTTAACTAAAAACCTATATTGCTTCACTAGAAATGTTAACTTGGAATGTTCTGTCATTGCATGAAGTAATTTCAATTCTGTGTCTAATAACAACAGAATTCTTTTATAAATCTCTTGGAGGCCATCCTTACTTCTCTGAAGTGATGACTCATTAATGATTTCCTGTAGTAATGGAGAGACAGCTTGCTTTCGAATTAACATTTCAGTTTCAGAAATGCGATCTAACGAAGCGAGTGTAATTAATGTCTTAAGCAGATTCTCTTCATCATTGTCATTCCAGAACTGGAACAGCAAGTCATTGAGAGTTTGTATTAGTTTTGCACCAACTTCATCATATTGTGTTTTTTGTTCTGGCTTTATCAAACAATCACATTTAGCAATTGAATATTTCACTAGATTGTATTGCATCGCTGCACGGTCAGCTAGTACAATCTGCTCTTCTTTCTTTTTATCGGATATATTATATAGAATATTATCTAAGGTAGCTAAGCAATTTATAGTTTGACCATAATATTTGAGGAGTTGTTTCTTCTTTTGTAATCCATGTCTTTGGCTTAGCCACATTGATAACTCTTTCATGGCATCTTCTAAACATTTCTGCACACTCTGTAACATGTTTTTTTTTAATTTAGAACTATTTATATATGTATATAGGCGAAGTAGAATCATATGTGAGTAGTTATAACAAGCACAGTAATGAATAAACTGTATTGAAAGTTACTTACCAATATCTCCTCATTTAATTGACCCAATGGCACTTCGATTTTAACTATTGTCTTATCAAAACCAATGAGAGTGGCACACAGGTTTACGAAATTGGCGTAGTCCTTATTAATTAGTTCAATCATAGCCAATCTCAGAACTTTCAAGTACATGCCTAGATCGTCTCTCATTGTCTCCAACGAAGCCACATTTTGATGCTCCTCTAAGAAGTTATCAATAGAAAAATTTGTCTGGAAGGAAGAAAAGAATTTGTCTGTAATACATACCACAGTAAACAAATTTTATTTCAATGTATTCTTATAGGGAAAATTGAAAGGACTACCTTGACAAAATCGTTTCGATCGAAACATAGACCCCGCGGGGCTGGAGGTAGTGTGAACTCCATGGTATTACTATCCATGTAGCCGATTTATTATCACTGTATCATGAAGGCACCATTATTAGGAGAAATAACTTAAAAAAATGTTAATTATCTATTAAGAACACTAACATCGGCAATCATTTTGACACATCACTGACATTTTTCGTTTGACATATCTTGACACGTCAGGTTGTTTCGGATACACACATAAATAGGTATCTTTAATTCTTTGAAATTTAGGGACTTTTATACAAACTAAAAATACCAGCTAAAAATGCCAGTCCCATTATACCCTACAATTAATTATTTCGTCACCTGACCAGTGAGCAAATTGCGGGATGGACAATTGAAGGATAGGCTACTAAAACACTTTAGATATATGTGCCATACAAAGTCTTATTATAATGTCGTAGACTCCTGACACACTCCATGAGCAATATAGGTATATCATACTCTATAGTACCACAATTTCACCAAGTACCAAGGCATGCGAAGAGGTGGTTTCTGTATTTATTTTTAATAGATGATAATTGTGACTGCCTGCGCTAACGGTTTATGGTGCCCCATGCACCAGTGGAGGATAATAGGATGAGCATGATGTTATGGTTGTTAGTTGATCGTGATAATGCCTCATGATATATGAGCGTTATGATCTCCTCCATTAGTGATTAAATTCCGATCGTTATTAGATGGATCAAGACCCATATTACGACATGTGTTATCTTAATAACTTCATCCTCATTCTTTTCTGGAATTATATAAAATAGTTGAATTATTCGTGTGAAGCTCGTGTGAAACGGTTCGGCTAGTTATTTTCTGTATGTGTTGTTTTAAGTTATTTTGCTTAGATACTTGTAAATAAGAATATATGACAGGGGGGGGGGGGAGGGGATTATTAGTAGTATCTGTTATTAATATTGCGAGGAAGGTACCATATCAGGTGCCCTCCACGCGGTTCCCCCTGGAATCCAGCATGATACATTCCTGGTGAATTCGTGAATTTATCACGATGGGCTAACTGACCTGACTGCATGTTCATCTTATCATCATCCACTAGCCTCATCAGCGTAAACCGTTAGCGCAGGCGGGTGCACCATTCCATTGTCATCCACAATTAAAAAAAATATTGGATAGGTATATAAAGCAGATAATTTTATTAGGTACATGAAGTATGGATTAGTCATTAAATTGTGTTGACTAAATGCTGTACAATTATTGTAATGATAGATAGGAGGGAAATTCTGTAAACATAGGTTTATATAATGGCGAAAAATGTCATCAATATATATTACCTACTATAGGATGTTCCATTGAGAAACCTATCTAATGTTTGCTTTATTTTAAAGTTCCATTACCTGTCTCTCCTGTGTTACCCATGTATATGCGAGTAAATAATATACATGTGATTTATTGACTGTCTTGGTGGTCTTCCGATGGTCGCAGGTTTGATTCCTCTTATGGCATAAACATTTGTATTCATGACTATAATTGTTTGTACGATCTGGGTGCTTTCTAAATATATATATTTAGAAATAAGAATAATTAATATTCTTTTTTTATTCAATTGTATATTAAATTTAATTTATTATTAGGTAGCTGCAGTACCTAATTCGATAACTGAATCGAAATATAATTACTGTATAATCAGACCACCTGTCTGTACATGCACAGCAATTTTCATATTAATTTGTTATGATTTTTTAACAAATTAAAAACATTCGATGATTTTTCATAATGACACCTGGTTAACTAATATTATCCACATATCAGATCTAATCAACCTGTATTATGAAATGTATAATTAACCAGCATTATCTACAAATTGTCTAATACACCCCGTTAGTTTAATCAAATTGGATGTAATGATTGGTCTATTTATTGGCCGTAATAGACCCTAAGTACCTATACAACTACAAAATAATCATTGACAGATTTAAATTATTATAGCAAAACAACCATTGGGATAAACTAGTCCTAACACAATTCTTTTTGAAACTATAGACATAATGACTTTTAGTTCTGAAAATCTTTTTCTATATAGAGCTAAATTTATAATGAAATCTCTGGGAGTATGGATCCCTTCAAAAAACGAGTCATTGACACGTAAAGTACACAGAATTTTCACGATGACGATACAATACCTGCTTCTGACTTTCCAGATGATACACATTTTTCAAGTGTGGGGCGATTTGGAGGCAGTCTCTCAGGCCTGCTATTTGATGTTCACACAAGCTTGTCTCTGTTTTAAAATTACAGTGTTCCAGGTGAATATGGGCATGCTTAGACAGTTGATAATACAAATGAACGCCGATATTTTTAGGCCGCGATCCATAGAACATGAAAAGTAAGTATAAAGATGCATCCTGCGCTTTCACCACCTAATATTAAAAAAAATCGTTACTTCTATTAGATCACTTGTCACCATCTGAATTGCAAAAATCGATTGATATTAATGATTTAATGGAGTCAATTATAATTGGAATTAGACAATTGAAACATTTTATTCAAAGCAAAACAGATTTTCATATTAGTTTTCTACTCCTTGGTATAGTTAGGTGGTTTAAATGCGAAATTTTAAAATAATAGGTGGATGTTAGACTTTCTCAAGTAAAAATTTCATGTCGTAAGAACATTAGTCTACAAATAGCATTTGCTAATATGGCCACGAACAGTATGGATCTGTATCGAACTGGAAAGGAAAGTATTACAACAATTTAAAATATTTGTTCGATTCCCATGTTATAATAGTTCGACATGCATTTTACTGAATCAATCTACATTATAATTTAACAGATTATTCTTATGTGTAGCACATTTATAAATTTAATTTTTTTAAGGATTCTCACCTTTCACGCGTCGCGTATAAAAAGATTACTGTTAGCATTTATGTTAACTTCGCAGACCACTTGTGCTCTATGGGCATTAAAACCGTTACTCGATGATAAAGGAACTCGGAACTTTCCATTGGAGATGTGGTAAATATTTAATTTATGGTTAAAAATATGGTAGAAACAACTCTTTGTCATACTAGTAAAGAATTACCAGTGACAAATTAAAGCATTTCGCATTTAATAAAATTTTACTTTAGTAAATATTTAATTTAGTGATATAATACTATTTCTAGTCATATTGACAGGTACAATTTAGATAAAGAATCCAGCTGCTTCTTTAGGTTGAGAAAATATGGCAAGAAATATTTCTTTTTATTAATATCTGACTGTAATGGCAAACAACCTAATGGTAAATGGTAACAGTCGCTTGATTATGTGAACAGCACAATGGACATCATATCATCATGTAACGTCCATGGTACTCCTCATTGTGGAGATTTAGATGTTGCCTGTAATAAAACTGCCATATCGCACCCTCAAACAGAAAACCTTATACAACGCAAACTGTTCCTCACACAGACGACTTTTTCCAAAGTATAGCTGTGGTTATATATCTGTACTACAAATCCGAGTCTTACCATATGTACCGTATTTAGAGGTAAACTTATAATATATATCAATATCTTCAGGATGCCACTGACAAATGAGAAGTCACCTCAATATGAGCTTGGCTACTTGTTCCAGTTTTTGTCGGTTTCAATGAGTGCTTTCATGTACTTCGGTGTCGACAGCGTGACATTTTCTATGATTATTTTTGGTTGTGCTCAAATTGACATCGTGAAAAACAAGATTATGAATGTATGTATTTTTATATTATGTATGTATTTATGTATACTATAATGCTGTTGGCCGCAGCTAGTCTCTACAGCCACACCGGACGACAGGGGGCGAGTGCAGATGGCACTCCAATCCCGCAGAACGACTTATGGAGCGGCTGAAAGCCAACTCCCGCGTAACGGATACGACTTTAGTCTGAGTGCACCACTAGGGGTTCGAACCTCGGGACGGGGGATCTATCGGAGAGGCCGGGAATGTACGGATGGAAATTGTAAGGATAAATCACTACTCCAGAGTTCAAATATAGAAAGAATACACTTTTTCATGTTACACTACACTACAATAATGATTGTGATAGTGAGGCAGTTATTAACAAAGACTTGGCACATATGCAGAACTAATATTTTTTAAAATGACAAATACTACATAGATAGACAGATAAATCGTGTAACACAATTACACTTTTATAAATATTGACAATAGGTACATAGTTCAACGTGGAATTAACAAGTTTGTCACATTATGTGTGATCCACAGTAATACATAAAGGTCATAACTTAAATGTGCTTGCTCTTGCTTGTGAGATTGCTCAGCAATAAAACACAGTTATTAGCTGGTTGAAGCTGTGCCTACACTTGTAATATTTCTGTAGACACTTGAGACCCTTCCATTAGTTTGTCTCCACTACTATCAGTCTACGTCTCGACTCCGCATCGACTGTACGCGTAATTAATAAGCCATGTAGTACATTACCAATAAACTTAATAATGTACAATAAATCGTGCAATCATTTTACCGGTATACTCACTACCTACATACTACAATAAATAATATACTATGTAGCGCCACCTCATCACAACATATATAACGCTACAGTGATGAGGATAACCACCGCGATACAAAGCTATTTTAGGGTACGTGAAAATAATTAGGAAAAAGTATAGATCATTATCAATTATTATTACATAGTATAAAATAAAGTCTCTGTTGCAATCTGTCCGTCCCTATGTATGCTAAAATTTTTAAACTACAAAACGGGTTTTGATTCGTTTTTTTAATAGATAGAGTGATTCTAGAGGTAGGTTAATATATATAACATATGTACACCCGGGCGAAGCCGGGGCGAGTAGCTAATACTCTATAAAAAATAATAAGTTCTAAAAACGGTGACTGCCTGTACCTAGTTGTGTAACGTGGAAAGTATTTATAATAATATAAACTAAATGTAATTTGAAATATGTAGATAATCGAGTAAAAGGAGAAAAATTAATTGATCTAAGAATCTTTTACATAATAGTCTCTAGCTATATGGTTTTTATTACTTTTATAGGTTGCTTCAACACGTAATACTAAAGGGAGTGCGCGTAGTAAATTGTTAACAGATAATCATAAAATACTTGTTGAGTGTGTAGTGCAGCATCAAGCCGTTATAACGTAAGTAAGAATTGGGAAATAGTCAAAACATATATCAATAAACAATACGATGGACTTGACGTAATATATTGAGATCTCGGTCAGATACTACCAATGAGGTGTCATTCATTAGGGTTTAGATATTGTATCTGTGCCATATTTCAATAATCCACTGAACGATAGCATCGTTTATACTATAAAATGTTCTAACGCTGTAGGCTGTAGCTAGCCTTATAGCTTCACCGCATAAAATTAAAGGTGAATGAAGAAGTATTCGCGGAAGAACTTATGGAGCGGTTAAAGGTGAGCTGTCATTTGACTCTATGGTTACCGCACCTCTACGGGTTTAGACCTCGGCTTGGGTCGTTCTATTGATCGTTGATTGTATGGGACAGGATGTCGATCAGAGAGGGTTCGGAAAAGTACCTTCAAGTGAAACACAGCACTCAACGCAAGCTGCTGGCGGCAGAAATAGGTTTATTTAGTGGATGATAATGGATTATTATACACTAAAAGGATGATAGGACTGATATGAGTACAGATAGGATGAATATGAGGTCAGGTCAGGCACATCGTGACAAATTCACCAAGAATTTATCAGGATGGTTTCTGGGTGAAACCGAAGTGAAAAGTCAACCTGACAGGGTACATCGCTAGCAATTGGGTCATCAATCCACAGGCAGAAATAGGTTAGGTTAGGACGCACTCAGTTTGTAGTAGCCTAGAACAAGAAGTATCCTAGAATGACAAGAATATCCCAGATGGGGTAGTAAAATCTTGTGAATGAACTTGACATGCCTATATTTTGTATAGGTTACAATTTTTTTTTATATTTCTAGACTCACTCAACTGGCTGAAAACACGTACCACACGTATTTGTTTTTTCAACTCTCCGGGTCAGTTGGTATTGTTTGTATGTCCGCATTACGGATTTTAGTGGTTAGTGTTTTTTCATTAATCGACATTCGTTATTATAATTAATTATTTATTCTCCACCATTATAACTTATGAGATAAGTAAAAAAATAGCATCTATATAAGTATACCATATAAATAAGCTGGAATTAATAAAAATTCAGTTGAGTTTCTTGCCAGTTCTTCTCAATTGAATCTGTATACTGAACTGTACGGTACGTAAAAATATTAATTTTTGTATTAATATTTTTCCCTACCATCCAGTTTACCTTGAATAAATGATTTTTGAATTTGAATTTGAAGATATTCTAAGTTGCTTTTAAATGCAACATAATTCTGAATTAAACTTGTATTACAATTTAAAATAATAAATGGATATTAAAAAGGAGGTCAGCAAAAGTGGGTTTATCTCTAAAAGAGATTTCTTCCAGCCAACTTAAGATAGTGAATATTGATAATTAGCGGTAATATTTTGTTTGCAAATATATATTGTATTATAATTTAGATAGATTGGCAGAGTATGCAGTTTTTCTCAATAGCCCTGTACTTGTCGGTGATGACATGTCAGTTGTTTATATGCTGTTGGTGCGGACATGAGCTTACTGCTGGTGTGAGTACATATTTTACAGTACCTATTTAGTGCGTATTTTTTAATTATTTTTTCGTTTACTAGTTCTTTCTTGTCTTATTAAGTAGTTAAGTACTTTCTCCGGATTATTACTGTTGATTGGATAGCCTATTGTATTATGATAGGATTAGAGTAGGCTACTCTTAATGTCACGTAACCAGATTCATACAAGTTAATCTGGAATAATCAATTTTTTTTATATCATTTAAATGACGAATAAACTGTCAAAATATCAGATGTAACTATCAAGCTAAGATAACCTTCGCTATTTACTGCCTTAGAAACGAAACGCATCTTACAATGCAAGCTGCTTGGCATCTGAAATGGGTGACATTTACCGACCCTATGATTATTAGTATTGGTCTGGGTATTTTCTATGTATACTTATTATTTTTCTAGTACCCATAACATAAGTTCTGTGTAGCTTGAAACTAGGTGGCGCTATGTAAATTGCTCTGAGATGTTATACTACTATATTATAACATGTATAATATATAAGTATGTTGTATTGAATTCCATAATAATTAACTCTATTTTCATCGTCGTCTACATTTTACAGAGCGAAGAACTGCACACAGTTATGTATAAATGCATGTGGTACGAACAAGATATAAAGTTTAAACGCGATCTATGTTTCGCCATGATGCGCATGAGTCGCCCCATGGTATTCCGTGCTGGACATTACATAACACTTTCAAGGCAAACTTTTGTGACTGTAAGTAAAAAACTGCAAATTCTTGTCAAAATGAAGCACATCTTACCTGTTTGTAGCCCGCTTGTGTGAAACATGATCTTTGCGAAATATGCACTCTACCCTCTAATATCTATTTTTTTCTCTGAGTACATTTGCGATCAGTCCCAGGATTATAAGCGAATCTGTTCTGTGATACTGTCATGTACAGTAGCTTCCCATTGGAAACTTCTACTCATCTGCATCCTAGAGCTACTGCCGATCTTTTAGCTGACCCTCTAATATCTAGAGGAGATCAAAGTTAACCTCTAACTCTTAACTGTGACAGGACTAAATACTTTATTCAAACTCGGCCGAATTAGTGCGATCATAAAAGATTTACGTGGATCTCAGGTATGAATACCTGAAAATATTGCCTTGTTATAAAAAAAAACCGTAAATCGAAGTCATAATTTTCATCATGACTTAGTATATGTATTTACATAATTTATTTAAGATTATAAAATTGAGTATTATAATTACTAAACATTCCTTTTTCATGTTTGTGTTCATATTGAAGAGCTCTTTCATGGCTCTTGTTTTCCTCTGTTATATGCTATGCTGTTTGGAATTCATAAAAAAAGTCCTTGTCAGGTGTAGGTATACTTGTTGATGCCTGAAAACAATGAACCAGTTTATTTATTTTCCTTCCGTAAATTCGTTCTAAACATTAAAATGGGTTTCATTAAATTAATTATTTCAATTTCAGATTCTCCGAATGTCCTACTCTTACTTCGCAGTTTTAAACCAAACTAATAAGAACTAAAGACACTCGTTTATTTATCTATATGATAAAGATGAATTCGCAATTATTCAGTAATCTTTAATTCTAATAATGTTATTAGTGAGTGTAGAATTAAAATATAATATTTTAAATAACGTACATCTATTTTATTATAACAGTCCTTACTTAATGGATTTACCTATATTATTTTGTTAAATACCGTTATCTACCATTGGCAAGTGTGAGACTACAAATATTTAGTGTCAAAATCTGACCATAATTAGATACTAAAAGTAGGTATGACGACCTTCTTTAGTACTGACCAAAATCCGACCGTAATTGAATCTTGAATGTGCACCCATTTTGACACGTGTTAGATCTTATATATAAAATTCTCGTGTCACAGTTTTCGTTCCCATACTCCTCCGAAACGGCGGCTTGACCGATTCTCATGAAATATTGTGAGCGTATTGAGTAGGTCTGAGAATCGGTCAACATCTATTTTTCATCCCCCTAAATGTTAGGGGTAGTCCACCCCTAATTTTTTTTTTTATTTTAAGGCATTACAACGTTTGCCGGGACAGCTAGTAGGTATACATTAATTACTCGTATATATGTTATTTAAATTTATATGTTAAGGATGTATGTATTCATAATACACGCTTTTCAGGGTTATCAGGTGGATTGACTAGTCCATCATTATCGATACTGAAATACATAATTTGGATGGTTTATTGGGTACGTTATTATATATTTTGAAATCTTTGCAAATTGTACAACAAAGAAATACGTACATTAGAACAACTAAAACACATCAAAACTGACAATTAAATATAAAGTTTCATACAAGTAGTACTCCTACAGTATAATAACAATTTGCATAGTAATGTAAATCTAATTGCAGGTGTAAAGTTTTAATTAATACTAGATTTACAGGTTGTGTTATTTTAATTTTGACTCAAGAGTATATCGTAGTTTTCGAAACCTATAACCACACAAGATTGCGATTGCCGACCATCTCCTGAATGCTGGAACAAATCACTGGATTGAGTTGTATATGCCCAAAGTCCTCTCTACTGATGCCACTATTATCCACGGTATGGGAGGCGATTGACATTAAAACTTACCCAAATGAGAAGATGACCTAAAATTATCATCTACATGGAAACCAGTAATAAATAAGTTCGAACAAATTTCGGTAGCATTAATCAATATATGTACGGGTACTGTCAGGCTGTGTGTCGTTGGTTAATCTAACGACGGTAGTAGAAAAAACTGCTGACACGTACCGACATGAGCTGACTGGAGTAACAGCGATATCACTGTTACTCCAGTCAGCTCATAACCACGGCTAGTGCCGTCACCTACTTGAAACGTCGATAGAGGTAAATACCTTTATGTACCATAAAATTATTTTGTCGCTTAATACCTATTCGAGTGGATACAATTAGGGTGGGATTACCGGAACTCCTTTTACATTTTGATATTTTCCTCTCACAGATGAGTATTTTCCGAAATAGACTTTAACAAAGTTGTTTGCGTGGATAATTCTGTCTCATATATTTTATCCCGCCAAGCAGCTCGCTTTTTAAAATTGGCTGGAAAGGTTTAGGGCAATAGATAAGGATAGACAGATGATGAAGAGATGACATCTTAGTCTCCCGAAGTTGTAACGTGATGTCTGTATAATTGTCATTCTATTTAGGTATATTTATATGTATATAATTTGCTATTAATTTACTATTACTACCTTATACCAGTTAAATTTCTTCCTACTTCCCACTGGAGCAGACAGCTGAACTAGAGGATGCAGTGTTAATAAAATATAAAATACTAGCTGACCATGCAATTTCTTTTGCATCACACTTGACATTTCATTTTATTTCACCCAATTTACAGAATATCTTTTAGAGTCTATATGTTAATACTGTAAATTTTCATTAAAATCCGTTGAGTTGTATTTGCGTAAGAGAGTTGAACAAACATCCATCCATCCATTTATCAATCCATACTAACAAACTTTCACGTTTATAATACAACAGCCTATACTATTGATTATCACTAGGTAATTTGTACTGAAGGTGGCAAGCAAATATAAAATTGTGCATTATTCCGTCTCATGAACAAAACTGAACTGAAATTCGAATAACATTAGTTCAGTATGACTTTTAATAACGCAAAAATATTTTTAGGTTTGCCGACATGTTTATTAAAATACTGCGGTCTCTGGATTGTGTCGGAAAAATATGAATCTTTAAACAACATATATAGATTTTTTGGTTTTTTATTACATTACAGTGTTCTATTGTCAATTTTAATATATCTGGGAGTTGTGTGGGGCAATATTGAAGCGATGTCGAATGCTTTGTACGTGTTATTTACAGAAACGTCGACATGTTTTAAAATTACAGTTTTCGTGGTGAACAAAAAATTTATATTGAACTTATTGGAGTTCATGAATTCAGACATATTTTTGCCAATGACAAGACGACAAGAAGAGTATGTTGATTTATTATTTGTGATGAATTAGTATTTTCAATTAAAATTTGAAATTATCTATACCTATATGTATACAATACCTATATCCTTTTATTTTATACCACACAATACGCTTTCGCCCTATTTCATGGAAAAAGGTTTCTGTATTCTATGGACACCTGAAATTCAAGTGTCAGGTGTGTGCTGCCGATCCTGAACATGAATAGGTACTTGAACAATGCTACGGACATCACGTTATCATGATAACATTCAGGCGTTGCCATTTCATAGGACTAGATATCATTGCTTTAAATCTGTTATTTTACTGCCTAATCTGCACCCTACATCCGGAATACAACTTTCAAAGCAAGCTGCTTTGCGACTGTAGGGGACTTGCCGACTTGCTGAGGGGAGGACTAAAATGACTTTTTCCTGTCTACCTTTGGTGAACACATAATTTGAAATAGAAAAAATAATACAATTTTATACTTGCAGCATTCTAATGGAGCAGGCCCGAAAGGCGCGCTACTTAACGATATTTCTAGTGGCAACAGCCAACATAAACGTTGTCGAGTGGTGTATAATACCTTTACTAAACCAGGGTGATGTTAAAACTTTCCCTTACACGATGTGGTACGCTCATATATCTACGTTTATTAAGATAAAATCTTTTTTATTATACGATATTGATGAATATTATAGTTCTTCTCAGGACAATTAACACAGCACCATCTGGACCCAAACTAAGTAGAGCTTATGTTATGGGTACTAGACAACTGATGTTATTGGATAGATACTTTTCTTTTGTACATACATAATATACATAGAAAATACCTAGAACGATCTAAACAATCATGCTCATGAATATAAATGTTTGTACCGATGTTGTAATCGAACATGCGACCATTGTAAGTAAGACGGTATGCAAAACCGCTAGACCACAAGAGACAATTAACAAATTGTCTTATTGTTTTTCTTCTATTTGCACAATACAGAGTTTATTATTATTATTAGTATTACTAATAATTACTAAAAATTACCTCTCCTTGGTCCTTCCTTTTGAAGCCGGCAAGCCGAGAGTTACTTGATACTAATTCGCAAAGTTATGTTCGAAGGATGCCTGCGGATACGCAAAAGTCACCAGGCTATCAACTGGGGTACATCTACCAGAGCCTGTTCGGAATAATGTGCGCCAACATGTTCATGGGCATAGACGGTTTTATAATATCGGCTATCACATTCGCTTGCGCACAACTTGATATCATCAAAGACAAAGTACAAAAGGTGATATATATTGTACTATCTGACCCGTTCAATTTCATCTGCATCCCACTTGATATTTATCATTATTTTTCGCCCATTTTACTACACATACATACATAATACCTTTTTAAATTATAGGCTATATATTATCCCTATGTATAAGCTATATTACTGTAAAATTTCATCAAAATC
This sequence comes from Achroia grisella, assembly GCF_030625045.1. Taxonomy (NCBI): domain Eukaryota; kingdom Metazoa; phylum Arthropoda; class Insecta; order Lepidoptera; family Pyralidae; genus Achroia; species Achroia grisella. The sequence goes on along the minus strand of NW_026713028.1, from coordinate 1,641,947 downwards.
CGTTCAGTAGTTTTTGAGTGAAAGAGTAGCAAACATCCATCCGTACTCATAAACTTTCGCGATTATAATCTTAATAAGATGTGACATGAACAAACTTTATAATACTCAGAACTTTTATTTTAATATTTTGTTCGTTTGTTTGTAACACTTTATTGTACAGTATGTACATTTAAAATAATAGGATGCAACGGTCTAAAGATGTTTATTTATTTATTTCTCCTCATAAACATGGATGGCAGCAAATACATGTATATGTAGTGTTTTGATAGTAGACCCGAATTAGATTTTTTTTATTTAAATTCTGGTGCTTCATGATCACATTACATGATCACACAATCACATACAAACTTGAAAAAGATGTGACTGTTAGTATTTGAATTATAGAAACATCCTCATTTGTATTGCTATTATCGCGGACAAAATGAACAGACCGACTAAAATTGCAACAATATGTAGGGTTCAACAAAAGCATACATTTAAGTAAAAAAGCAAAATGAACGCAAGATTGTACCACAGATAACATAATATTACATAATGGTACTAAATATTTTAATAATTGATTCTTTATATATCTTCCATGTACAGATACTGATTGGTCATATGCATAGATTATACGAATAAATATAATAATATATGGACAATTCAAGTCTAGACAACTGATATAAATATTTAGTTATATATTTTTTGGTAAATACAACTATATTATACACAAAAAACACTGATACAAACATCCATGTCCATAAATACAAATCTTTGTACCGTGCGAGTAATCAAACTCGCGACCATTCGAAATAAAACTGCTAAACCCGGTGGTTTAGGTGGACTATCAAATAATAATAAAAATAAATACTAGATATTTAAATAATTACTAAATATCCAGTATGTAGGTACTGGATATTTATTATATATTATATTAGATATATACATGACTAATAAAAAGTTATTTAACTATTTAAGATCCGAAGTGTACCATCGGGGCAACGAATAAATATCAGAGAAGAAGAACGCTGTAGTATCAATAATAATCTATTTGATGAATGTATTAGTCAACATCAGAGTATAATACAGTAAGTTTTCAGTATATATATAAATTATCCAAGTAATTCGCGGATAAATCAGTACAAAAAAACTCAAGAACAATTATATTTAATCGGTTAATCGGGTCTTAACACCAATTATCTTTTCTTCCTTTTCTTGATGTTTCGACTACGTAGCACTACCCGTGGTCACTAGCTGACGGGAGCGATGTCAATACCGATAGGCGCCAGTAGATTTTTCTAGATCTTCCAACTAAAGATCGCGACTTACAGCACCAAACTGACAAAGAACAATTACTTCTAGTGTGCTTGTACAGTTACGAAGGTAATTCATTCGCGGTGTCTCAGTAAGCTGTCGGTGCCGTGTACATCAGTGTCGAATTAACCCACTCAGGATTTGTAGCAAATTATTTGAAAGACACCGTATTTCGATTTCGGACTACGGGTCTTAAGTTTCAATTTTCAAAATAACAACAGGTATATACTGAACTCGGTTTTGTATATACCTAAGTACTCGTTTCAGACTTTATACGATCAAAAAAATTTTTTTTTATTACTTCATGGGTTTTTTAATTGCACTCCTGTCACCTCTGAACGGAGGCATCATTAGGCATTAAATAGAGGTCAGATACTTATACCTTAAAGGACTTGTCGCCTAAATTTTTTGTGGTATAATTTTGAGGTACTATAAGTTATATATTTTGAGTAATAAAAATAATAATTAAATTTCAAAGTAGAATAGGCACTGCTTTTAATAAATATTTATTTGTGTTGTTTGCAGATACGTGAAGTTAGTAGAGGGCTTATTCCACCTTAGTATATTTCTTCAACTCAGTGGATCCGTTATTATAGTTTGCATGTTAGGATTTAGACTGTCTGTGGTAAGTACCTACTTAAGGATAGAATAAACGTATATTTTTTTATAACTATAAATATATTCTGGTAATAAATAATACTACTGTTTTCTTCTCGGGTGTTAAATGACGCCTTTTGACTAAATTGCTCTATTCTTCTGTTTTCTAATGTTTTTTTAAATTACTCTCTTTATCCACACAGGAACCACCTAATACATTTGAATTTTACTCGTCGTTAAATTACATGTTAAACATGCTGGCGCAACTGTTCTTTTACTGTTGGAGCGGCAACGAGTTAACGAAACGGGTAACAATATTTCAAATCATATTTTTGAATAATATATTTAACAGGATATGAGTTTATTTTTTAAACACGCATTTTCTATTATGATTACAGTCTTCATTGTCTAGTGGTTTAGCACACTGTCGAGGGTTCGATTTCTCTTACAATGAAACATTCGTATTCATGAGTATGGTTGTGTGCAATGGACTGACTATTTTCTGTCTAATTTATGTACGTATTTAAAAAAAGTACGTATTTGTCTAGTACCCATAAAACAAGCTCTGCTTAGTTTAGAATTAGGTGGCGCTGTGTGAACTGTTAAGGATAATAATTATTACGATTTTTTTTCGATGTATTATGAACAATTATAGATTCTTATCTTCTTTTAGTAGGACGTTACTTTTATAACAGAAATAAAAGTAGAGTTCTTTTTTATAGGATTCACTTAAAACCACAGATAGAAGTTAATATTACATACTTAAAACAATATAATGTAGTAATATTAGGTATTCCTTATTATATATATCTACGAATATATCCGTGATATAAACTTACGTTACGTTACGTTATACGTTACGTTACGTTATATTACCTGTGTTTATAGAGTGAAGATGTACGAAACGAATTGTACTTGTGTCAGTGGCACGAACAAGATATGAAACTAAAAAAGAAACTGTGTTTCGCTATGGAGTGCTTGAAGAAACCCATATTGTTCCAGGCTGGACACTACATAACGCTGTCAAGACCTACATTTGTAAGGGTAGGTTTGTTATTTTTTTATGTTATGGTCATAGTGGTGACGTTAGAAATATATTTAAGTATTTCGTTAATAGTTAAAATATATTCTTTGGTATATTATTGTAAAACTGTATTCCCATTCAATTCTTATTGTGTCTCAGACTATAGACTAATAAGTAGGTACATAACCATTCCTCCTACCACAAGTGTATATTTGTAATCTTGTTGTTTTAAGTATATTTATTTTAATCTACGTCCTTTTATTTACAGATTCTGCGTTGTTCGTATTCCTACTTCGCTGTTTTAAATCAAGTCAATAAAAAGTAATTCTGAAGATATTTCTATAGAATTTTCTAGAAGCAATTGCCTTACAAAATAGAACTACCAACCTATAATTTCTTTATTTATTCATACTATAATCGCATTTAAGTATTGGATGTTTTTGTTTCCACCTAACAATGTATAATGGGTATCTGATTAGTACTTACAAATTGAAAATAAGGTAAGTGGAGGCATAAATTGCGTACCTATCGCTATTTACACTACAAATGGTTGGTAAATGAGAGCTATTATTTACGTCATTTTCAAACTATTATAGATATATTCCACAAGAATACTGTTAATCCACATTCCTGAAACTATGATTTTTTTTCGAATTATTATTTTATTAGTTGCCTCTACAGTACGCTTTTTCATGTGGGAAGAAATTAGTATGTAAATGTAGACATAGAGAACGAGAAAGACCGCGCGCCGTAGTTTTTCCAACCGTGCGTGCTTTACCACCTTTTTTTAAATATAATTATCATTGCAAAATGGCACAGGTATATCTCACTAAGGAACAAAGCCTAAATATAGTTATCAATTATTTTTAAATTATAAATCGTGTCTCTTAAAAATAATACAAGTGAAATAGAAAATAAAATTTTAAAAGAAATGAGTTAACATGAATCAATCGCGCAAACACGCGCGAAAGTGAACAAAAAAAATCTCTCACTATGACGCGCGCTGGCTTTAGTGCTAACTAGCGTGTGAAATTATGTGTCGTGTAAATGAAACTATTGTCCATAACTGATCTTTACAGCTTCACTGGACAATGCGGGGCGAGAGCAGAGCCCACTCTTATTATATATATCAATTTGTTGAATTCTAGAAATACTCACTGCGGTGGTCCCATCTTACTATGAACTCTTAACGTACTTCTTTACACGGTATAAAACAAAGTGACGGCCGCTGTTTGTTCGCTTATATCTTTTAAATTTGAATAACGGATTTGAAGTTGGTAGTTTTTAGCAATTGATATAATATAGAACAAACCGTGAAATTGAAAGATTTGTAATGCATTCGTAGGCGAATTCGGGTCGCTAGTTATGAATAAAACAACAGAGTTCACAAATTAATTGTTTATTTGTAAATCGTGTATCACATATGCGTAGTGTACATTCACGACATTTTAGGCAAGAGTGTGCTTATTTTATGAAATTTATGAAAAAATACATCATTTTGCATTACTCAACGATTGCTTAACTTATAAAAATGTTAGTAAAAATTGATAAATTCGTGCGCTTAAATTAAAACAACAAGATATTTAAGGCGAAATTGTAATAATAAAATTACAACCATGTCTTAGAATTTTTAATGCGTTAGAGGCTGAGGTTTATTTGTATTTATTCACAGAATTACGACATCAACGTCAATATTTGACGTATAAAGTAATTATCACAAGTTGTTTTATTCTCAATAGCAATAGGTACTAAGGGAGACACAATGAATATAGTATATAGTACTATATACGCATGTAATTATATCTCCAATAGATATAAGGTTATTACGAATTTCTTATTACAACAAGTTATTACAACAAGTTATAGTTTTAATTCATAAGTCCTCGAAATATTATTTGAAATTTTCATCGCCCCGAATACGGTACTTGGCTTTGAACTTGCTTTGAGTTTATGAAATTTAATTACCGTAACATCAAAAATCACTATAAAAATGATTATTATTAGGTAACAAATCAGTCAAATCCGTTACTTATATGATACGAAGCTCGTTAAATCATGTTTAAGATTACCCATTACACCAACATAGAATATTATTTATATAAAAGAAATCTAAAAAAAATATTATGAAAAGTTAATATCAGTAGATATTTCACGATAATTAATAGCAGACTCACAAAAGTTACTACCGTTAACACGACTTCCATTCTCGACATAGGGAAAAAATACAAGTTTTGTACATACTGAATGATGTATTAATTAGGAAATATAAAAAAATATATACAATTATTGGTGTAATGGGTAGTCTGAAATTCGCAATAAATCAGTGCAAACGTGTCATAAAAGCATGCGTGTAAAATAAAAAAAGGCGACTTATTAAGGATATCACAGCGAAGCGAAATTTCACAAACAATATGAGTTTAGAGGCTTGATTATGAAAAGCAATTAATAATTCTCATTTCATTCACATTGAATATTGCAACCATTTGAGAATTGGAGTTGTCAACATTACAACTCGGCTTCTAACATATTCACCGACAATATAAAACCCTTTCAAATATGAATATATTGCGAATTGCATTGCTTATATATGCAGTGACCCTCCGAGTACATCCCGACTGCAACTTGCATGAGTTTTTGTATGGGAATAGGTATTTAATTAAACTTTGAATTATGTACTCAGATTGTATTGACTGTTTACATTTACACTATGTACGAATAAGAATGTGAACATTTCCGAGTTTATTAGATACTATTATGAAAGTATTTAATCTTAAATTAAATTGTGAAATAACAATTGCAATACCAATAAACTAAACGTTAACTTCTTCGATAGTTTTAGATTGATTTTATGGCTTTAAACTGCAGTTTACAATATTTACTTTGATTTTGAAAAGTAAGCTTTTCCTCACATTCTTTAACGCCGATTGTTTTCCTTAATTGCTGTTCATTTTAGAATAAAATTTATAACCAATTGTGCTTTAAACATGCTTTATATTCTAAATTAAAACATGACCATGTAGAAAACTTTTATAAAAGACATAAAAATTAATTATATATTAAAAGGTCAAACAAACATTATTAATAACAATCATTAGTAAAAAGCGAAATTTTTCACAATTGTAGTAAAGTTTATCATGAATTCAGGAACAACAGTTTTAGAATATGTTTTATGTTTGCAGTTCTGTGTACTCTCAATTCCAATTTCAATATAGATTTCAATCCACTCCAATTCAAAAACAAGTTACTAGTAATTTGAATATATCTATTGACAATGTTTATTACCTCATTTATAATAATAACCCTGGTTTCACACCACGCCATCTAGTCCCAAGCTAAGCAGTGTTTGTGTTAAGGGTACTAGACAACGGATAGAATTTTTTTAAATACATACATAATATATGTACATAGAAAATACTCAGACCAATACAAACGTGAATACAATTTTTTGCATGGTACGAGGAATAGAACCCGCAACCATAAGTATCACCAGAAGTAAGGCGGTGTGCTAAACCGGTAGATCACCGACGCCATTCAATGGACCATAAAATATGAAACCAATGTATTAATAGTCAATAATTGATTTCGAGCTCAACGTCTGAAAAATACTAAAAAGTCTGTAATAGCAGAACAATATTTTGACTTAAACCCTTATTCAGAAAAACACTAATCCCTCTAATAAATGTACTTTAGTTATTGAAGTATCGTAACATTCATTTCGGCCTATTTTCTTAATTTAAAAGAATATGTTATAGCACTGTAATAGTTATTTAACTCATAGGATAGTTCTTTTCCGAGAATAAGACGAAAAAAAATGTATGAAAAGAAATATCAACTGCATATATATACCTATTAAAAATTTATATTTTTCGAATTAACACGATTTATCCTGACGTTCCTAAATTCATTAATTCATATATATTCATATACAAACAAACAATTGAGTAATTCAAACAATCCAAAAGGACCACAACCGAAACAGTTTTAAAATCAATACAAAATCACAACTACAATATTTGCACACTTGCCCATCTAATACAACTTCACACTCTGTTGCCAACTTTACAAATATCGATATCGATACAAAGATTTGACACTATACCAATATAAGTCAGTGGTTGTCCCATCACTAATTCTGAAGAACCATTCAGCTTGATAGAATCGAACCTAAAAAAGGCATAATTCCGTTAAACAGAGAAGTGGTTCTAACAGAATTAACAATGTTCCAATTTAACTGACAATTATATCCCCTTATACACTTAACACTGTATCGATAAATAACATCGATATTCACAATCTTATACGATTTCAATTTTAATCACGACTACTTTTGACCACACACTTCCAATTTTTTCTTTCATTTGTACAAAGTTGAAAATTAATAGGCAAAATATATAAATATAAAACCGATACAAATTTATTATATATGTTTAAAACTTGAAATGTCAACAAAAATATAAGTATATTTTACTAATATGTATACATATATAAAATATTAACTTATAAAATGAACGAATTCGAACAAGAAATATATGTAGATGTACATAAACCTGAATACAAATAAAGGATATATCTATGGGCTACTTTGTCTGTAATATATATACTGGAATAATACAGAGAAGAATATATATAAGACATGATTTATTAATGAAAGCCTACCTATGATATTTACTACAATTCTCAATTCAAATTTAAACCAAATTTGGTTGATAATGTACGTTACCTTTGCCTAAAATCTGGTAGTGTATGGCAAGCTTTAGATGTTACAATTACACTATCTAAAGAGCTTAAATGAATTTCTATGTCAGACTACAACTAGAAATGTTAATTCTATTTATTACAATTAGCATATCTACAAATTCGTAGTTGCAGCATGTTTAATTTTTAATACATTATAAATTCAGAAAAAAGCGATAATACAGATTAAAAAACATTGTTAAAAAGCATTCGCTTACATTAAAAAAAGCTAATAAGCAACTGTAACACGCAAACTTTGCCGACCGTTCTAAACAGAGAACACGTATACCCACATCTTACTCCTATTGAAAGAAAACTATAAACCTTGCAATATACAACAACACACCAAGTAATGGTCATATCCAAAAGTACATATGTTACAGCTCTTATTAAAAAAATTAACCATGCTGCAACCACAAACAGCCATAAACATATTGGAAACAACTATAAATACTCTAATAATCTAAAAATAACGGCTACTTTCAACTGCACTAACTGCTACTCGCTGTCTTTTATTAGGAAATATGTTACAACTATTAATAATTAGTTATTACAAATGTTTTGGCTAAGTGGTTTAACGGCGAGCAGAGCTACGAGGACTGGTCAGAAATAAAACGAAAAATTGACACACAAATTAAATTTGAATTATTTAAAATAGCTGTAATATAAAATTCTGACCAGGCTTCTAGAACAATCGAGATTTTTTCGTAACAAAGATATGTAATATGAAAGGTATCTTTAAAAAAAGTAGATTATTAAAGGTTTTATCTCTCGTTCAGAGGTAAAAGAATATCAATTAAAGTACTGACATGGGCATTGCACCGAAATGACATATCTAATAGTATAAATATTTAATTATAGATACAAATAAAGATTACAATATTAAATCTCGACTGTCTGTTTTATATATACGGCACTTCTAAATTAGATTGCAGATATTTTGTAACTTTCAATTGTTTTAATAGCAATAAGGTCGAATTTTTAGAAAGAGAAATATTATTAATTTTAGTAGTGATACAATTTATTAGTGATGCTTGCATGCAGGATCCACTCAAAATATACCCATACTTTGGGAATCACTGCATTATGGACGACGACTTACAAAGTCTGCATAAAAGTTTAGAAAAACCTTATATAATAGTGACATCACACTACCGATTTGTTGGTGAATTCAAAGTGAAGCTTCTTCGCTACTACCACGTAGTGAGCTCGCTGTCTAGACTACACCCCGTCCTGTTCTCACATCACTTTAGTTATTTTTAAGACTCGAACGAGTCTAAAAGACTGTTCACCGGGACCCGCGTCTAAATATTTATGTACTCGCTATCAAATCGCCAGTGTGAGATCACCCTAAAACTCCGCGTTACTAAGTGACCCACTGTGTCGACTAAAATACAAATGCGTGGTCCAATAATTGATATTTTCCAATAACATTAAATCGAAGAGATAGACAATTTTATAACAAACTATTATGAAAATATATTATTTTTTATTACTACACTGCTCCAAACGCCAGATTGCGTTATAACTGTTTGAGCAAAACGTTTTGTTCTCTGCTTACTGTAAGGAAGTGGTTTCTACCCGTCTTTTATGTGATACAAATACTCATAAGATTTGCAGCATTATGCAATAATGTATAATCAAAAATAACTACTAACAGCTAGTCAATTTTATTATTTTCTCCATGACAACTGACTTAGAATGTAAAAGAATTCAAAATAATTTGTGTACTGACTAGTCATGTTTAATTATATTATACATTACTTCTAAAAGCAGGACTCTTGTAAGAAATACGAACTGTCATAGAGAAAATAATAAAACTAGCACAGTATAATGGTGTCGATTCCGTACCTAGAAAAGGTTAATGATTTAGATAATTGTTTGAATTTAGAATAAGTTTTATTTGTTTTAATAAAGATGCATAGATTTTCCTAAATAAAAAAATAAGGACTTATACAAAATCGAGCTCCGAGGCTCGATCGTCTACGGACTACATAGGATTACGACATCTTTAGAATCGACACCGTTGTCTAAACATACATCTGTAGCAATACACGATTAAAAATAATGAATAATCAACAGAATTAGAATAAGTACATTAATAACAATAAATTTATTTATATTAAAAAGTTGCTATGCGTAATTAATTAATAGTACGCCTTTTGTAAAAATAATAATACAAAATCACTGGTTATAGTGAGGATAAATATATGTGTGCTTATATAAATTACTCTTATTTTCAGACTTCAACATTATTTCAGGGTTTCCGACCATTAAATTAATTTAATTAATAAAATGAGGTATTGCCTACACTAAAAATAAATGGTAAACACAATTTGTACAGGTTAACTATTTGTTCTGTATCTATGGTCTGGTATTTTATTTTATTTTATTGTAATAAAGAAAAAAGATGTCAACATTAGAAAATAATTTAAAACATAAATTGTAAGAAATTTCATCACATTATTATATTCTGCATAAGTATTATATAGGAAATTGGAATTAACCCCGCATTTTATTATACGTCCTGGAAGAAATGTTAAATATATAATAAGTATAGTTATATAAAACGACTATAAGTATAATATCATGGTAGTATTGTTATGTACGAAAATGCAAGGCAATCTTCTTAATATTTCTTTATGTAAGATCCTACCCAAATTTAGAAATAAAAATAAGCCGAACAAGCCAAATAGGTTAGAATTCAAAATTAACACAAATGTCATTTAATTTTATACCATTATACAAGATCCTTTTAATTTTGGACGGGTTGTAGTAGAGGGCTAATATAACCCGACTCAATTAAGAAGGTATTGAGCACGGAAGCGTAAATTTCTCAAATCATACAAATATGAGCATTGAAAGCGACATCTCTATTGAGTCGAGTTGCATTAATGATCCGTCCGTTCGGCTTATTATATGGTTAAACTAGTATATTCTCATTTACATGTTGTAAAAGTTTAATATTTTATGCACATATACAAAACTAAAACATCTTTATTCCCTCTATTGTAACTAGCTTTTTGTCAGTAGCTAAATAAAGGGCTTATTAGGCAATAGACGAAAAAAAAAACAAAATAATAAACTAAACGTTCATAAACGGCTAAAATAACCTACATGAAAAAAATATTTTTCATTTAATTTGAAATATGTAAATGTGCACTTTAAACATAGCTATCACAACATTTAAATGAGAGGCAGGTTCAGATAAATAGCCGTAAATCTATCAATGTTTATTCCTTAAAAAATCTTAATAATCAAGTTGTTTGTCATATAATATCACACGTTAGTGTCACTATAATTAATTATGAGAGACATTACAATCAGACTGAAAGTATCTTGAGCTAGTGGTTCACTACGACTTGTCGACTGCAAAGGTAGTGAGTACAATTCTCATTTAAAAATATTGTATGTCAATTTATATTTCTGGCTGACTTCCACTACTGTGAATATCGATAACAAACTACATTATTCTTAAAGTCATAGGTAGATTCTTAGTTCCGAAAAATACCTATATTACTCAGCGAAATGTTTCATATGTTGCCGAGTCACGTGGTGCGTTCACCATGACGTCGACAGTTGCAATGACAGTAGTCTCTACCCCATTTGGGGTTACTGTTGCGAAGATATTTTAGTCGAATATTGATAATTTGTTAAAACAATAATTTTGTTATGTTTGTGTGCCCTAATAGCGTGCATTTTGATCTAAATGTATCAAGTATCAACATCTTTTATCAAACATTATTATGGAATGCAATAAACATTGATTATTGATTCTATAGCAAGTTAAAAGTATATTAAATTACTGGCTATTATTGTAAATGTTTATTGTGCATGAGAGCGAGACAGTCTCCTCTGAGATGCGGCTAAATATCTCTGCCTTAACAATACATTGTCAAACTTCCACCTGTTTCCTTGCAATCCCTTACAAAAATACATATATTTCAAACCGATATTCTGACTAGACGCCATTCCATATTCTATTAAAAATATGACCTTAAAATTAAAATTCAAGTATGTCACAATAAGGAAATGCATGGGATAAATACGATCGTTACAACATTTTGTTTGAGCGGTAGAACCTTCGAGAAGTGAATCTCTATGTGCTTCATTTCTTTCGTTCCATCCGTTCCTCATCCTTCTTCTGTATGACTTACTTTTTTATTCAATAAGAGTCAAGACCTGAAAACAATTAGAAAAAAATTAAGACGTAGTCGAGAAGAATAATATATAATTGACTGATATAGGTAATATATATTTTTTTTTAAATATAATGTATAAAATAATTATATATAACAAGATTTTGTGATACCCGTGGTAACACAGAACATATATAGGCGATATTTCCCTGTTCAAACAGGTGTGCAAATGGCAAAGAACCATTTCAATCTCATAAGAATGCGACATAATGAACACTTAGGCAGTAATCAGGGAAGCATCAAGACGATGACAAAAATGATGTAGTAAGTACTTTAACACAGGAGTAATCGGAGTCGTATTGCTCTTCCGATTTACTCCCTGCCCTAGTTAAACGGGGATCGAAATTATGATTGCGACAGTGTGAGACGCGATTCAAACCATTCGAGGTGCCCTCAAACTAAAATCAAATCCATCAAGCAGGAGTTGGTCTTCAGCCGCTACATAAGCATTTCCACGTATTTGGAGTCCCTTCTGCATTCCTAATATTCTTCCGGTGACGTTGTAAATGCCAACTTTTTTTAAGTAATTGGAATGGGAAACAAGCTTGCGTCCCCCCTGATGGTAAGCGGTAACTGTAGCCTACATGCATAGACGGCACTATGAACATTACGTTATCATTTGACGCTTGGGGTACGCATATGTCGCCATTCTAGAGGACTAAGATGTCGTGCGTCTTATCCAGTCTATATATATCGACCTATACCAAAAAGCATTAGAAAAAAAAACAGCACTGGAATAAGTTTAAAAAATAGAATACCTGTATCATTCATGGCTCTGGTTCATAGTCCGAGATCGCCGTACTGTACGGACCACTTCTCGTACGCGACGAGACTGTGCGGCGACACGGACGGCCGGATGCGCTTCAACGAGTCCATAAAGTCTTGGAAAGTGATGCTCCGGACTAACGACAGGTCGAGGCATTTCACTTCCTCGGGGTCTAATTCTGTGAAAATAAAATAATTAATTATTGTACCATATAATGTCTTTAGTAGTATTTTTTGATAGACTACAAAAAGTAGCAGCACGCAGTTAAACAATTTTATGACAACGCGCTACCGCTGGCTGGCGCCGTGCGACGGTAAATGAAATACTGTAATAGTGCGGTAATGGAATATAACTTCACTATTTGCGTTTACAACACACTTATTTTATAACTTCACCATGGTGAAGTATATTCTTTTATGTGCTGGTTTATATAGCGAGAAGCGTTGAAATTAGATCGATTTTACGAGCATGTGTGATCACAAAAGTCATCATTAATAAAAAAAAATGTACCCTGTATTGGAGTATATTGGAGACGTACCTCTGATGGGTCCGAGCGCGGCGTCCCTGCAGAGCGCGGTGAGGTCGCTGCCCGAGTAGCCGTCGGTGAGGGCGGCCAGCCGCGACAGCTCCTCCTCCGCGAGCGAGGCGGCGGCGGCCCCGCGGGCCAGCACGCGCCGCACCAGCGCGCCGCGCGTCCGCACGTCCGGCAGCGACACGTACACGCGTTTCGGGAACCGTCTGTACAACGATTCAGATGAGAGCGGTTTTCAATGAAGTTAGCGGTAAAATAAATAATAATAATAATCTCAGGACAAGTCACACAGCGCCATCTAGACCCAAGTTATGCTATCTAAAGCTTGTGAACTGATACATATACATAGATATTTTTTTTTGTAAATACATACATTTTATACATAGAAAACACCCAGACCGATACAAACAATCATACTCATGAATACAATTGTTTGCGCCGTGCGTGGAATCGAACCCGCGACCATCGGTCGTAAAGCGGTGTACTAGACCGATAGACCACCGAGGTCGTCAAATAAAAAAATATATTTTGTTAATGTAATATGATTGCCTAACAAGCTGTCTCGCCTGATGGTAAGCTGTTAACCGTCGCCTTTATACAAGAACAGAACTACGGGCATCACGCGTGACACCCGTGACATACCTCATGCATTGCTTTTCCAAAAAACTACTATATCATATTACCATCTTTCAATCCGAAATACAGCTCAAAAAGCAAGGTGTTTGGCGACTGATATAGGTAACAGAGATAGCCACACACGACTCCACACAAAGTCTACCTCGGGAAAATATATTATATTAAAGTATAATAATTAATACCCTTGAATAATTAACACAGCGCCATCTAGTCCCACGGTAAGCTTGTGTTATGAATACTAGACAACTGATAGATTTAATTAACTACTTTTTATGTAAATACATATATAATATACATAGAAAACACTCAGACCGATACGAACAATCGTACTCATGAATACAAATGCTTACACCGTGCGAGGAATCGAACCCGCGACTATGGGAAGTAAAGCTTGATTGCTATACCACCGAGGCGTATATTGTACACATTGGCTACCTGAGTGCTGCTTCGTCGAGCTCCTGCGGTCTATTGGTGGCCGCCATGACGATGAGCCTATCAGCACCGGCGGCGGGCAATCCGTCGAACTCCACGAGGAACTCAGTCTTGAGCCGGCGGGACGCCTCGTGCTCACCGGAAGACCGTTCACACAGCAGAGAGTCTACTTCATCCACGAAGATTATTGACGGCTGAGAAAATGCGGGTTGAATTGAAAACTATATTCAATGCTTTCGATGTCATTCCACAAATTTGAATTTCAATCAGCCATTATCAAAATGATATATCATTTTTAATATGCACCGCCAGAGTGTGGAATACACTTCCAGCTTTGGTGTTCCCTGAGAAATACAACCCCAGACTCAATGGCGTATAGGTAAGACCGAGAGCAAACCCATTAGGTAATAATACAAAAATTAAAATTAAAAAGAGTACGATTTGTACTAAATAAGTAATTATATAAAGTATTTCTATATCTAAAATGTACAACTATAAATGTACATCTATACATATAGATCTAGGTTTAACCAATAACAAATGTGAGCAATATATAAAAAAATAATGTTTCGTTCGTTCCTTCATTCGTAATAATAAATTGTATCTGTCTTTGTTAAATAAATAAAACCAACGCCTGTTTACATGAGCTACATATAAAAAAAATATTTCGGTCGTTCCCCCATTCGTAGTAATAAAATGTACTTATCTTTGTTAAATAAACAAAAAAACGATGCCTGTTTTACGCAAGAATCAATTGGATTTGAGATTAGTAGAAAAAAGTAATACTTATTAATAAGTATAGATCACAATACCTGTAGTTCTCTAGCAACTTGGAACAGCGCCCGTACCATCTTCTCGCCGTCACCAACGTACTTGCTGGTGAGCGTTGCTGCTGAAATGGAGAAGAATGTGGCCGAACACTCGGCGGCTACACACCGAGCCAGCAATGTTTTACCTGTAAATTAATTTTGAGTTCACTGTTATAAAGTTTAAGATTCGAATTGAAATGCATAAAATTTTTATAGAGAGATAAGGGAACGTGGTGCCTTAGTAGGTTACTTCTCTGAATTAGGCCCGTTTTTTTTTGTATGATAATGGAATGGTGCACCTGCTTGCCCTAACGGTTTACGCTGGCGGGTCACCAGTGGAGAATGACAAGATGAACATAAGGTCAGGTCAGTTAGCCCATCGTAGCCAATTCACTAGGAATTTATCACGTGTTAAACCATTAGACCACCAAAATCGATTCTTTTATAATATTAATATAGATCTTATAATATCGACAAAGTTTCTTTTAGTGTCCCAGATTTTAACTCACAACCTTTTAGATGTAAATCGAGGCAGTAGCCAGCCACAACGCTCTCTCAAAAACCTTATAAAATAATATTATAAAGAGGAAAGAGTTGATCATTTGTTTGTAATGTAGATTAAGACCTCGCTTAACTTAGCTGCAACTTATCAGAACGTATCCCCTGTGGATACGTTCCGATAAGTTCCAGCTGTAAAAGAAAACATTAAAAACAGTCACAAAACTTCTTGCTCAGTTAATACCTTGAGCTCAGTATTAGAAAGACTAGCTGCTGTTGAAACTATTTCCTCGACGTCTTTCCGTTAGGTTCCAAATCCCCGGGCTGAAATAAAGGACCGCTGAACCGTAACAACGTTAACCGGGGTCTTATTGTATCAAATACACGACGCATGTAAACATATTGTTTTTTTTCTTTTATTGTGGCAGTAAACAGTCAATAGATATATCAGTATTCAAATATAACAATCGCAAATACAAAAGACCAAGCAGTTGCGAAATATAAATACATATCATGATCAGCTTCTTCCTTATCCCATTATTTGTGGTCGGCGTAATATGTATGTTTTTCTCTTCCATTCACCTCTGTTCGCAGTCATCTCGTTATTTGCTACCTTTCGTACCATATCATCTTTCACACAGTCCATCCATCTCTTTTTTGGTCTTCCTCTGCCCTAATAACTCTATATATACATATATAGAAAGTTATTTTATTGACAATGTGGACTCCATTTTATGTAGATCAGTTACGAGATACGACATAAATAAAATGCATACATTAAATAGATATTATCAAAAGTCAATGTTGCATAAAACTGCATTGAATATACAACAGTACAATATACCTACAGGGACGGGCGGTCATTGATGTTGACAATGATAAAAATTGTGTTATGGATATACAAAGTTAAATAATTTTAAATAACTTTGGGGTGCAGCAGTTTACACACGGCCTCACCTTTCGATCGTCGCGGATTCGTTGTCTGTTTGTATTGGTTTTTGCGTATATGCTTATCACAGAACGTATTTATAAATATACACATATGTATTTTGGTATATGTATCTATTATTTATTTAGTATTGATAGTAAAAGTCCTGATTAGTTTCTTATATTAGTTAACATAAAAAAGTCCTACGATATATATTAAAAATAAACACGATAAAAATAAATCCAGACTAATGCAACAATCGGGTTAGAATTATAAAATATGTTCTGATACACTTAAACAAAAAAAAAACAATTTTTTTTAAATTTACCTGGTAAACTTTACCTATAAAAGGATGAACTTACAAAGAAAAAAACTATAGTAAGTTAAGCTAATATTAATGAAAGTACCGCTTATATTAAGAGTCTCCGATGTAGAAGTTAGCAAGGTAAATAAGGGAACAAGAAGTTTGTAAGGTACAACAAATAAGGATATAAAAGTATTCTTTACTTACCATTCCCTGGTGGTCCGAACAAAAGAAGACCTCTCGCCGGTGACCTCAGTCCAGTGAAAAGCTCAGGCCTCAAAGAAGGAAGTACAACCATCTCTTGCAACGCTTGTTTGGCAGTCTGAGAACAAATTATATACGCTATACACAACAGAAAATGATATTACAAAAGGATTCTAAGTTTAAACTTAACAATACTTTGTTATTAACATTTTAGTACAAAGTGGCAGAACTAATATTTTTGTTGTGATTTTAGGATAGATACGCAATTTCTCACAATTAACCACGTAATACTGTGACAAATTAGCAATACTTGTACTTCAAACACAAAATCAGCAATTTTGAGGTATCAAACTACTCTTCAAACGATAAAAAAACATTAATATTAATAATATCCCTGGACAATTTTCATAGCACAATATAGTCCCAAGGTAAGCAGACTGTGTTATAGGTACTAGACAACTGATATAAATACTTAGATGCATTTTTTGTAAATGAATTCATAATATACATAGAACAGAACCAGACAAATACAAACAATCATACTCATGAATACAAATCCTTGTGATGTACGAAGAATTAAACCCGCGACCATCGAAACTAAACCGCTAGACGACCGAGGCCGACAGTAATAATTTTGATCTGTACTGTATTACTTTATTCTATTGCACATTTTCAAAATAACAAAGCTCTTTAATACAGCATATATATTTATCGAAGTTGATTAATTTATTTTTTATTACAGTCAAGCGATTTTGAACGCTAGGGAGGGTAGATAAGGGGAGACTTTATAACAAAATTGTGTGCAGGAACCAGTGTCACATTATATCTACTACGAAGCAGTTGAGTTCCAGTTTGAAGAATGACATATGACAGTAAAATTACAGGGTAAAGTGGCATGCTATATATCTAAATATTAAAATATCTGCTAAGCGGCAGACTACACAGCGTATTTTCAACCGAATGTCGAACGGAGGAGATTCTCATTTTTACTATATTTTACACTTTGTGTACATACCACTTGGCATTTCCGCCAAAACAGAATATATTTTGATGAATGTTTTTGCTATACGTATGGTTTACTGCCGCGTTGTTCCCCATTGTATCACTATTAGTTGTCGATTTTTATTTTTGCTTCCAATTTACTTCTGTGATATCAATTATCGTTCTTATGTTTATTCGACGATGACCACTTACCATCAGGATATTAGATAACTGTTCTTCAGATTAAAAGTGTCTTATTATTATTATTTAAATATTCTTTACTGTACTATTTAAAATATATGTACTATTGGCGAGGTTACTGCATATAGCATTTTATGTCTTATAAGCAAGTACATGGAATTATTCGAAGGAACTCATCTTAATACTATTAAATACTGAATTTGTTTTCTCACCTCCTGCCCAGCGATGTCATCCCAGTGCACCTTAGGCCCACCCTCGACTATCTCGTCTAATATCAACTGCACCAGCTTGGGGTCAACACCTCGGATGGAGAGCGCCGGCTGCGGGGTCCTGCTGCGTGTAGGTGTCCCGCGCTGTGACCCTCCGCCGACCGCCCGCCGCACCGGTGACCCATTGTTTGGCACCTGATACGCGCTCTAAACGTGAGAGGATGGAAACATGATGGTTAATGATGATGATATGAAATGAAAGGGTTAGTTATAATAATATTTTTTATGATTTTGTGCAGTGAAAAGTGACTTTAAAAATTGAAATAATATTTAGATTTATGAAGTACGCATGGAGCAGCTGAAGTGATGTATACACAAAAAGGGAATTTTAGTTGATGTGAACGCGACGTAACAGGAATTTTGCTTTTTACAATGAAAACAATAAATGTTTGTCCAATAGTTTTTCCTACTGGTAAACCGCGTCTACTGGGGTCCGCGGTATGTCTAAACTTCCATATATTAATGAATAAAATAAAAAAAAATCTTGAGTGACCAACAATTACAATGATTAGTTCTTGCTGAAAAGTTCAGGTATTTATATAGTTTTAATATTGACTCAATTTCTGGTTGCCACGGCATGCGTAAATAAATGTTTTCAAAGTTTATGTAAATTGTTATTGTAAGTGTAAATGGACTGGGCTGATTTTTGTTTGTTATTGTGTTCTTGAGTGGCTGATCTGAATTTATATAAGTTTAAAGAAGTACTTCGCATAGGATTATTTGTTTTGTTCTATTCTTTAATTCACGCGACGAAGTAGTCTACTCCACGGTGTAGTTATCCGATTTCTAGATCTAGACATATTTACTTGTACCTACTTTGTTTCATAGGATGGCAGTAGATTATTTATGTAGTATGTAAAATTAAGATTTCATTTCATTGTAATTATTGTGTGTATTTTAGTAACTAGTATATATGTATGCAATCTTCCTAAGTGGGCATATTGAGAAACTGTAAATCTTGCTTAGTATGACGTAAATAAGTAAATAAATATCCTTCTAAAACATACAATGTATCACAAGTAAAAACCAATAGTACGAAATAAAGCATATTCACGCCTAAAAGCTAAATTACATGCAACAGTTAGCGTTCGCCGATTTTGCAACGTATACAGCCCACACATGACCATGTTTGTTGCAGTGTCATTGCAAGTAACAAAACTAGTTTTATTACGTATCCACGTGCGTTGGATGCTGAAAGTGCACGGTGAGAAAGTTATGATAATAAGATTATGAAAGACATCATTAAACCTGTTTCAACATTCGTTGTTTAATCTTATATATAAAATTCTCATGTCACAATGTTAACAACCATACTCCTCTGAAACGACTTGATCGATTATTATGAAACTTTATATGCATATTCAGTACGTCTGAGAATTGGCCACTATTTATCATACCCCTAAATGATAAGCGTTGTTCACCCCTAACATTTTTTTTTATTTCATGGACAAAATTTTCATTATTTTATAATGTAATATTAAAAAATACATACAACCCTAAATTTTCACCCTTCTATCACCAACACCTATTTTTCAATAGCGGTTTTAATTTATATGGCAAAATAACATTTGCGGAGTCAGCTAGTGAATTATATAATTTTTATAACCTATATTTAATACGTATTAATTAAGGATTAATAACCACGGAACGAATTATGGAGCGGCTGAAGCAACTCCCATCTGAATAATATAATTTGTAAAACAGTGAACTTTACAATACTTAAATACAACAATAATTCATTTTGAATTTGTTCACTCTTTTTGTTCCATCCACAAGAACGCATTTCATCATTTTCTTGCAGATTCGAACTACATTTTCGGCCTGGCCGTTACTTCTAGCATTATATATGAATTAATTAATATCAGAATAAAGTACCTGTTATTATATTTTATTTGGGGAAAATTTTATGTTTAATTTCTTTACGCTGTGGCAATAAAAAATACATAGACTCCAAAATTTTCACCCTTTTACCACCAACCCCTTAGCTTTTTAATGGCAATATTAATTTATATGGCGAAACAACGTTTGCCGGATCGGCTAGTATAATACAACAATGTAAGTATTTTTTAAACTTCCACTTTTCGAGACTACGCAGTAAAAACCGCGGGTACTACTTCATGATATTTTTTTAGTTATTATGACGGATGACCTGTTTTTTACGCTGCTTAAAATAATGTGATTATAATCTAATAAAGTTGTAGGTGACAAAAATAGCGATTTCAATCAATCACTGCCTAAGATTCCCGATGGGCGCTCATTCGAACAATGAGCAAGATAAATATTTGTACTAACAAAAATAATATGCATTCAATTCATCTTAACAAACATTCACAATAAATTATAACGTTATTTAGTCTACATATATAATAGTACGGGAAAGATTTACATTATTTATAGAATTTTAACAATGCTAGATATTGGAATTATATTCAATATTCAGAATAACGAAAACATTTTTTATTAACGATAACAATAGAGTTAGAATATAGAGTTAGTAGGTAGGTAAATAATTTCGATTGAGAAAGTATTGCTATCGCGTTTGGGTGAAGAGGAGATGCAAGGTATCCAAATAGAGATAGAATGAATATTGAAGAATATCTACATAGTAATTTTATTGCGTGGACACATTCCTTTTAACACACATCTGTACAAATATTATACATACGAAAGTAATCCAAAGTGTTTATTTTCACGCTTGGACTACTGCTCTTATTTTGGTACAAAGATAAATCGCCCAATGGAGTAAGTTTTTTTACTTGAAGAAATTCTCCCATGGTACCGGCCGTGGGAAGCGTTAGGTATTTACTAAGTAAAACTCAATTTATTTTCGTGGCGATGAAGTTGAAATTGTACGAAGAAATAGAAATATTTTTTATTCAAATAAACTTAATGTAAATACTCTTGAATTGTCATACTTTTTATTATACCAAGAAAAGAATGATCAAGGCGTATTGCTTTGTTAAAAGTTGTTTTAAGTAACGACACATTGACAAGGAAGAGGTATGCGATAATCAACATAGAAACAGCTACGCTATCAATCAGAATCAATCATATTATCAGATCAGCACTATGAAATAAGTTATTTTTTTTTACAAAAACCTTACTATCATTTAAAAACTCTTAAAGAATTTATCATATTTCAAGTAGGTTCTAGCCTTCTAGGTCTTACCTATATTATTGTTCAATAATTTAGACAGTTTACTGGTCTAGTATTACTTACATTACATTTTCCAACGAAAAGATGTAATTCGATATGTTTCGCTTCATTGACGCGGAAATAACGCCGACCTTAGGGTTGCCGGTAATATTTTTTAGTTTAAACCAACGGAAGACGTAAAATGCCTTTGTGTTTAAAACTAAACAAGGTCATTCTATAATCCGGAAGAAGGGTGTACTTGTATTTTATAGATTTTACAGCGTTCTTAGTTTCAATTATTTATTGCATTTATACAATATCAGCTGTTATTTGCGACCTCGACCGAAAATAATCTGGAAGGGATGAAACTTTGTATAGAAGTTTTACCCCTTCAAGATTATTTTCGGAAATTCTGAAGTCTTTCACTTACGGAGCATCCATAGATTACGTCATACGTTAAGTGAAATGAGTGAGCTGTCAAACAAAGTGTGGTTTCGTGTGACAACGGAGTGGGAGGGCCTAAATTTGTGACATAACATTTCAAAATCCAATATATACGAGAATTACAACAGGATATTTGAATTATTAACGAAAACAGTTCAATTTTCAAAATATGTCACACTATGGCGAGAGAAAACACAATATGACTAACCGTGACAAAGATGGGAGGAGAGGTGAGGAACCAAGAAATTCGTGTAACGTGATTCATCGATGGCCCTTACAGAAATCTATATTATTAGTCAGTAACAGAGATTAGATAAATAAATAAACCTAGACCATTACCACAGCGTCATCTAGTCCCACGGTAAGCAGAGCTTGTATTATGAGTACTAGACAACTGATATAAACACTCAGATATATATTTTTTGTAAATATACATATTATACATAGTAAATATCACGCGGGCAACGCTACATGGTTAACCTAATATTATATATTTGAAAAGATAGCAACCCTAACTCTTACACATATCAACTACACGCATAGTTTTGGCTTCACACTCACTTCACAAATATTAAGGTGACAGATGGTCACACGATCACATGGTACTGGATATGTCAGGGGCGCAATTTTGAACACATATGCCTATTATATAAGATTATAATAGAGGTAATGTTTGTAACTTTGGATGCTCGAAGAAATTAGGTATTACGGATTTTATAATTTAACTAGCTTTTGCTCGTGGCTTCGCTCGCGTTAATTTATCCTCTTAGGGGTGGAATTCATCAAAATCCTTTCTTAGGGGATACCTACGTCTTAGTAGCTTTATGCATGTAAAGTCTCAGCCCGATCGGTATAAAATTGATAAAGTTTCATACAAACTTTCACTCCCTGTTTTATACCCTTGAGGGTAGAATTAATCAAAATCCTTTCTTAGCGGATGCCTACGTCATAACATCTACCTGCATGCCAAATTTCAGCCCGATCCGTCCAGTGGTTTGGGCTGTGCGTTGATAGATCACTATGTCAGTCACCTTTGAGTTATATATATTTAGATTCATTATTGGATAGCCATTAATGAATGTTATAAGCTATATAACATCACGGTATGACCAATAGAAACGAGCTGCATTGAAAAACATTGCAAAAATGGTGATAATGTGACGCAAACAACGCTGAGCCCGTCAGGCGCAGTCAATATTTATTTACTGTACACATAATATTAGCTATTTTTAACATCTCAATACTAAGTAGAAATACAAATAAATAAACATAATATAAGCACTTTTGAATAGTCTATTATATAATATTCTGTTTATTCTACCACTCATTCGGAAAGCATACTCATCATAAGAAGAACGAGATATAAACTTGAGTGTTGCTCTTTTGACTGTAAGCATTGCTTTCTTAAGATATAACATATATGTGAACTAGCTACCCAGCCTGGCTTCGCACGGGTGTACATGTATTATACATATAAACATTCCTCTTGAATCGCTCTATCTATTTTTTTTCATTTATTTATTTATTTTAGGTAATCAACAGCTTACACAATTTATAGACAATATATAGTATTACATAGTTAGTAAAGCCAATAACAGATACCTCATGAATTTATCTTTAATATTAAAGTTATATTTAAATTGGTTATTTAAAAACAATACAGTTAAACATTAAAAAAACCGCTTCAAAATCCGTTGCGTAGTTTTAAAGATTTAAGCATACATAGGGACGGACAGACAGCGACAGCGACTTTGTTTTACACTATGTAGTGATACAATGTTTATATTCAAAATTCACAAATTAAGTAATTCGTTATAGGGATCAGAGTAGACATGGCACTACAAGTTGACTGCGAGAGATCTCTCAATGAACTAAAAATTTCGTGTCACAATGTCTGTTATCCAAATCCTACTAAACACTATATCCGCTTTTAATGAAGTTTTAGTGTTTTTATACTAGGCGATAAGGATGACCCTATACAGAAATAATTGATACATCAAAGCAACGTTTGATTACATAAGCGATAAGACCGCTTTTTGTACCGTATCTTTGTAGTTAGGAGTAAGTTAGAAATTTATATCAGGTGTAATAAAAAGTGAATAAAAATAATTAAAGTTCGTCGGGTCAACTAATATTTATTTATTTAAAACTATTGAATTTTGTACATTAGGCGGGCTTAATGCTAATAGTTTTCTCTGCCAGCCAGGGAGTACAGAGATACTCGAAGGCGGTTTAGATTATTAAATAAACTTATATTACTAGCTGTACTTCGCGACTTAGTCCGCGTGGAAATTAACTTTATTTTTCTAAAATAAAAGTAGCTTAAGTTACTCCTTACTACTTCAGCTACCTGCCAAAAAAGCCCGTCCTCCCGTCCTCCCGTCAAAATCGGTCCAGCCATTTCAGAGATTAGACGGAACAAACAGACAGACAGATAGACAAAAATTGTAAAAAATGTTATTTTGGTGTATGTACTGTATTTACATCCATTTGCATGTAGTAAAAAATGGTTATTTCAATATTACAAACAGACACTCCAATAGATGTGTAGATATAAATATAAGAGTATACATATACATAATAATATACTACATACAAACATATTATGAGCATACATACATATTATAGTTTGTTTATAATATATATCCCCTTCCCCCCAGGAAGGGGATTGTTAGTAATGTGCATTGATATTCCCATTGCTAGCAATGTACCCTGTCAGGTCGACCTCCACGCGGTTCCCCCTGGAAACCATCGTGTTAAATTCCTGGTGAATTTGTTACGATGGGCTAAGTGACCTGACCTCGTGCTCATCTTATCATCCTCCACTGGTGCCCCGCCAGCGGAAACCGCTAGCACAGGCGGGTGCACCATTTCATTATCATCCACAAAAAAATATATATACTCATAATATGTTTGTATGTAGTTACTAATATTATTATGTAGAAAGATAGTAAATAAATAGACCTGTACTCTTCGTTATTAATTTCGAAGTACCCGCATTACGTGCAAGTAAATTAATCGATCGACTTATCTCGAATGATTTACGGCGCTCTTAAAGCTGTAATTGTGCACTCTCGGTGAACAATCACTAATTTATTTCCGCTACTTTCACTAGTGTGTCATATTTATTGATCGGGTGATATCATAGTGAAGGTGAAGGACGTAATACACCTGAAATTACATTCGTTTTTTCATGTAAATAAAAATAACAATTACGTTCATTTCCAATTACTTGTATATTATACGCAATGTATAATATGTAACAGACATCTGATATAAATACATAGATTTTTTTATACATAATATACATAGAAAATACCTAGATCGAGACACAATTACAATCAAGTTCATAAGTTTGTACCGTGTAAGGAATCAAACCTGCGATCATCGGAAATAAGACGGTGTGCTAAACCGCTAAACCATGGGAGTCACATGAAGACGTGATTTCTTTATTTGTTTGCTGTGAGCGTTGTTATTGTTTATACTCGGAAATTTCACTACCCTATCTCAACCTTTGACTGAAACACATCTTACAAAGCAAGCTTGACTGAAATAGATGAAATCTCGATGCCCACGCAGACAACCTTACTTAAATTATAACATCATCCAATGTTCAAATACTTATATGAAATTGCTTATCGTGTGCTTTGTTTAGATTTGCTATCAAAATAGGTTTGTCCTTGTCACACCCAGGTCAACTTAGGGTCAATATTTGCTAGTACTTTCAAGGTTACTGTAAATCTAAACTAATACTATAAAGAGAGATTTGTATTTCTGTTTATTATTGCTAATCTTTATTTAATACATGAAGCAATACTTTGTAGCACTTTTTATGAAAATTGCGCGAACGGAGAAATATGTAATTTCGCACACTTATCCTTACTAATATTATAGTAAATGCGAAATTAACTCTGTCTGTCGGTCTATCTGTCTGTCTCGCTTTCATGCTGAAACCACCGAACCGATTTAAATGAAATTTGGTACACAGATAGTCTAGACCCTGACAAAGGACATAGGCTACTTTTTAATGCGATAAAAGGGTTGTAAGGGGTAGAATGGGGAGATGAAAGGTTATATGGAAGTATCGTCATTTTACGCGGACGAAGTCGCGGGCGTAGCTAGTAGTTTATATAGAGGAGTGCAGAATGATAATCTTTTTTCTATTATGCATAAAAATACTTTAACGAATAAAAAATAGTACACACATGTATTTGACACACACGGATATGTTGTATATTATACATATATACTAGCTGTTCCCGCAGTTTCACTCGCGTGAAATATATAGCCTATATGTTATTCTAATGATTATTAAGCTATATTGCTGCAAAATTTCATCAAAATCCGTTCAGTAGTTTTTGTGTGACAGAGTAACAAACATCCATCCATACTCACAACTTTCGCGTTCATAATACTAATAAGATATATGTTGTATAGAACACAATCTGTAAAAGTGAGTATATCAATTTTAGTAACAGACCACAGACGGACCTACCGACATTCAGCATTACATCAATCACGTCGCCTCATTACATACACCCACACGTTAGGACGACCTCCTACGCTTTAGGGGTCAAGTCACTTCGCATAAGTTTGACCTTAATATTATAAACACAAATATGAGCATTTAAAACGCTTTGAAGATCCCGGTGGTCTAGCGGTTAGTGTTGGGTAAAAAAGGGAAACTAAGGACCAACCTGGTTCGTGTCGTCCCCGCGTGCAGGTCTTATTATACGCGTAGCCGTTTCACTTTAAAAACGCACAACACTACGATGAATTTCACTGGATGATGTACTAATCAGATGATTGCGCGAAGATCGCGGCTGATGGTTCCGTTAACGTTGATTCGCGGAGAATATGTTGATTTGCGTGTGCTCGACGCGACGTACAACGAACGACTCATTTTGTTGATGCTACCCCCAGATTTGGTGGATAAAAATAGGAGTAGGATTTAGGGTAGTAACATATTGCAAGTTGGCTAGAAATTAGTAGATTTATATCAACCATACCGCCCCCCAAAGAGCCTCTAAGCTCTTTAGAGAATAAAAAAAAAAGTAAGATATGAAACTGCAAAGGTTTCCAACAATGTTAACTATAAAAAAAAAAAAAAAATAATAATAATAATGAGATGTAACTAACCTAATAATACTATAAGCTAAGGTTCGATAGCATAAGAATAATGATCGGCTTTAGGCACAAGGTAATAATGGACAAATCTTGACTACTGGTCGAAGTAACATACCAGTAGAAGTTTTCAACTCTACCACCCTAACAGTACCGTCAGAACCTGGACAAATTTTAGTTACCCTAGCAATTTTCCAACGAAATGGTGGCAAACCGGGATCTTTCAGCAAAACCAAATCGCCTACTTGAACGTTAGGTAGTTTAGCAAGCCATTTGGGTCGCTGTTGTAATGTATGAAGATATTCGGATTGCCAACGCTTCCAAAAATGCTGAGTTATTTGCCGTACTAACTGCCAACGCTTGAGAAGATTTGATTCTATTATTTCTTCTTCAGGTAATGCCTGAAGAGGTTTACCGATGATAAAATGGCCAGGAGTTAAAACGTCTAGGTCATTTGGATCATTTGTCATAGGTACTAAAGGACGTGAATTTAGAGCAGCCTCTACTTTAGTGAAGATGGTAGCTAATTCTTCGTAGACCAGTGAGCGATCGCCAATTACACGAGTAATGATTAATTTGGCAGAGCGAACAGCACTCTCCCATAAACCACCCATGTGTGGACTGGCGGGAGGATTCAAATGCCAAACTATTTGTTGATGAGCTAAATATTTATGGATTTCCTCATGAGAATTTATAATATGTTGCGTAACATCTTTTAGATAATTCCGAGCACCAACAAAATTGGTACCGCAATCGCTAAATACGTCGCTAGGAAGTCCCCTACGAGAAACAAACCGATCGAAGCATGCAAGAAACGCTTCAGTAGACAACTCTGAAACAATTTCCAGATGAACACATTTGGTTGTAAAACATACAAAAATACAGAGATACGATTTTACGGACTTGGCGTTTCGGATACGAGAAGTTTTTAAGAAAAACGGGCCCGCAAAATCGATCCCAACCTTTTGAAAAGGTCGACAGGATGTTACTCGGTGGGAGGGTAGATCTCCCATAAACGGTTCAATAGATCTAGGTCGTGATCTATAACAACGTTGACAACGAAAAATTTGTTGGCGGACAATTCGACGCGCTGATAAAATCCAAAAGTATTTTTGTAATAAATTTAGAAGGGAATTTAGACTAGGATGTAAAAAGACATGATGATAATAGTCAATTATCAATCGTGTCACGTGGTGTGCCTTAGGAAGTAGCAATGGATGCCTTGTGTGGTACGGCAAATTAGAATTGATAAGCCTTCCACCTACTCTTACGAGACCGATGTTGTCGATAAATAAATTAAGTCTCATGAGACCACCTTTAATAGATTTGTTTTCCTGTAGCCTTTTAATTGTTCCAGAGAATTCCGAAGACTGAACCAATCGAATGATAGTGTGAGTGCTATCAATCAACTCGGCCACACTAATTGGTCCAGTTCTTCGTTGTGAAGGCTTGCGTAGATTGTGACAGAAACGTTTGCACCAAGCTACTATACATCGTAACTTGGTAAACGAGCTGTACTTGGTGAGAAAAGGAGGCTCCGTAATAGTATGCGTGACATAAGCTGCAGGATAGGAGGACCGTACACCAGGCAAGTCGGCTTCGCTAAGTTCTGATGATTCATTAGGCCATGTTGAATCGTCCATTTCAAGCCATGATGGACACCACCATAAGGGATGATCAACTAATTCAGTAGGAGTAAGGCCTCGACTGGCTGAATCAGCTGGATTCATCATGGACGGTACGTGTTTCCACGTGACATTGGAAAATAAATTTTGGATTTGGGATACACGGTTCCCTTCATAAGTTTGAAGTTTGTGAGGTGAAGTTTTAAGCCACGATAGGACTATGTTCGAATCACACCAAGCAATGACAGTAGTGATTGACATTTTGACATTTAAAATGTCAAACACGTGTTTGGTTAAGCGAATGAGTAAAAGTGCACCGTTTAATTCCAATTTGGGAATAGTTAGTTTTTGTTTGAGTGGTGCTACCCGTGATTTTGCAAGTAATAATTTAACATAATTACCATGAGTATTTTGAATACGCAGATAGATGCAAGCGGCATACCCGCGCTCGGACGCATCACTGAAACCGTGCAATTGACATACAAACGGTTGATCAGTGATAACGTAACGTGATATAGATACTTTATTAAGATGAGGAAAATCTGCTATTAATTCCGACCAAGATTTTTGTATAGCAGGGGGAAGTGGATCGTCCCAACTCTTTTGTGTTGACCACAGCTGTTGCATAAGGTGCTTGGCGTAAAAAGTGACAGGAGCTAAAAATCCACATGGATCGTAAAGTCTCGCGATGTTAGACAAAACGCCACGCATGGTCATGACATTACTCATGTTTGAGACATGATAGATGAAGCTATCCGTTTTTGCGTTCCATTCGATGCCCAGAATTTTGAAGATGTTGTCACCCTGCTCCTCGAAACGGTATGGTGGCTCGCAATGATCGGAGGTGAAAGATTCCAAGAACTCCTTTGAGTTGCTTGACCACTTGCGCAAATCGAAACCGCCTTGAGAGAGAATGGCAACCAGATTTTGCTGCAATTGCTGAGCAGAATCAAGACAATGAGACCCACTAACTATATCATCTACGAATGTATCTGCTAGCAACACCCTACAAGCCTCAGCATATTGGCTAGTATTTAAATGAGCTAACTCGTGAATGACGCGAATAGCTTGATAAGCAGAGCTCGTGACGCCATATGTTACGGTAGTTAACTCGTACTGCTTCAAGGGTTCAGCAGGAGAAGCGCGCCAGAAGATAGTTTGGTATCTGCAGTCGTCATCATGCATGCGCACCTGTCGATACATTTGTTTTATGTCGCATGTGAAGACAATTTTGTGGAGTCGAAATCGCAAAATAATATCTTCAATATTTTTTTGAAGTTTGGGACCGGAAATAAGTACCTGATTAAGTGAAACACCTGTAGAGCTAGAGGCTGATGCATCATATACAGCACGAAGTTTTGTGGTACTACTGTGTTCGCGTAGCACACCATGATGGGGAATATAATATCGGTCACTTGATACTGGACCTGACACTTGACGCATATGGCCAGCCTCAATGTAATCCCTCATGAAGGCAACATAAAGTTCATGTAACTTCTTATCCTTAAGCATGCGACGCTCCAAATTATGAAATCGCCTTAAGGCGTTGGTGTGTGTTTCACCCAAAGGTTTATGATCCACTTTGAAAGGTAACCGCACGATGAAACGACCAGTGCTATCCCTTGTGTGAGTGTTAGTGAAATGTTTTTCACAAATAATGTTTTCAGGATCTTGTATAGGTTGATTGGGAGGTTCCTCAGATTCCCAGAACCTTGAAAGTTTAAAATTAATATCTGTGGTACAGGCCATGGAGACCACACCACAAGTCTGCTGCGATGCTGTGGGAGCCTTGCCCATGATGATCCAACCTAAGATGGATGAATGTGCAGTGGGCATGTCTTCACCCAGGCTACGTTGTTCACCATCAATAATTTTATTAAAACAGTCAACACCTAAAAGAACATCTATTTTTCCCGGCATTGAAAAGTTGTTATCAGCCAAGACTAAGTTTTTACATTTATCTAAAATGCATTTATTTACCATAACTGATGGGAGATTACCTGTTATGCGTTTTAGGATGATACAATTAGTTGATATGGTCTTGGTAGGATCCATAAAAGATTTTATGTTGCAGTGTATCATTCCTCGACTATGCTGAGCTGATGAAGCACCTAAACCAAGAACACTGCTAGACGGTGAACGTGGCAGTCTAAGTTGTTGTGCAAGATTTTCGGTTACAATTGAAACCTGAGAACCATTGTCGATGAGAGCACGAGCTGAATGGTAATATCCATTGACATCTCGTACACTGACAATAGCAGTACCCAAAATCATAGTGGATTTACATTCGACACCATGGATAGATTGAAGTTGAGCTATGGAACCCACTGTCGACACAGCAACTTCATTATCTTTTGGGTAAGGTTTCAGTTGATCGGATGAGATGTGTAGCTTTGTATGGTGTCGGCCACGACATACTCTGCATACACTTTGTGAAATGCATTTTGAAATATGATGAGTTCTTAAACAATTAAAGCAGAGTTTATGTTGAAAAACAAAGGATTTTCTTTGTTCCGGTGTCATTGTATCAAATTTAGAACAGTAATATAAGCTATGTTTATCCTGACAGCAAGGACAAATAATTGTACTAAGTTTATTCTTATTGTTTGATTCAATGACAGTTAATGTACTACTAGTAGAAGCCCTATGTATAGAAGCACTAACATTTTCTAAAACATGTAATTGATTTTCCAAAAATTTAATTAAATTCTCAAATGTAGGTATAGTTTTAATTTCAACTTGAGATTCAAATTTGCTTCTCAAATCCAGTGACAATTTTCTAAGAATTATATGAAGTAAAAGAAAACTCCATGATTTAGTATTCATGTTTAAGGCATCAAGAGCTTGAGTGCTCTCTTTAATGGTGAATAAGAATTTTGTTAAAGTTTTTAAATTTAATTGTGTTAAATTTGGCAAATTAAGTATTGCTTCTACATGTTTATCAGCGATAACTCTCTTGTTTTCATAGCGTTCTGTTAATAAATTGTAAGCAACTTGATAGTTCTCACTAGATATTACTAAATGCTTTACCAAAGAGAGTGGTTCCTTATCCAAAACACTCAATAAATAGTGTAACTTTTGAACAGAACTTAAACTATCATTATTATGAATTAGACTGTTGAAAATTGAGATGAAGTTTGGCCACTCTACGCTCACACCTGAGTACCTATTTAGAGATATCTTGGGAAGCTGAAAGGCAGGTTCAGATTTAGATGATGAGTGTTGAAAACCACTGGCATTGTCACTCTTTGTTTGTATTGAACTATGCAAAACTTGAACAGAATAAAACATATCCATAAAAGTTGAATATCTGTTTTCCAACTCCTCACGAGATTTGTCACTTACAGACTCAGTACTAGACATAAGAATAGCAAAAGCCTCCTCGAATTGTTGCCTAAACCTTTCAATATCCTTAAATCGTACCATGAAACCAACTTGCTCTTGTGAAGTTAAGTTTGGATTTTGGCTAAGTTTACCTGCAAGTTCATACACATTTCGCATGTTTTTGTAACTCAGATCGCAGTTTGTGGCATACGCTTTAATATTTGCCATCGTATTTTGATGTTATTTAACCAAAATAATGTAATATTTTCCTAAATGATATACGAAAATTAAAATGTAAACAAAAGTTAAACTAACAATTTGATTGAATGAATTAATACTGACGGGTTATGATTGACAACTTACTGTTCTGTGTTGCCAACAATGAGTTATGATTTTTGCTTAAAGCTTTATTGACAGCCAATGAATGATACTGATTTGATGGAATGAATGACAAGGTGAAATATGAGCAAAATGGCTGATATGTACGGCGGTTGATATGACAATGAAAAATGACTTGCAATACTTGATGAAATTATGAGATGAATATGATAATCAGATGATTATGAAATATGATTTATTTATGGGTTTTGAGATGAATGATGGTGATCTGGACGAAGGACCATGAAGAATGTTGGGTAAAAAAGGGAAACTAAGGACCAACCTGGTTCGTGTCGTCCCCGCGTGCAGGTCTTAATATACGCGTAGCCGTTTCACTTTAAAAACGCACAACACTACGATGAATTTCACTGGATGATGTACTAATCAGATGATTGCGCGAAGATCGCGGCTGATGGTTCCGTTAACGTTGATTCGCGGAGAATATGTTGATTTGCGTGTGCTCGACGCGACGTACAACGAACGACTCATTTTGTTGATGCTACCCCCAGATTTGGTGGATAAAAATAGGAGTAGGATTTAGGGTAGTAACATATTGCAAGTTGGCTAGAAATTAGTAGATTTATATCAACCAGTTAGCATATCGCTTTCTGAAGGTCGCTGTTCGATTTCTCACACGGTACAGACATTTGTATTCATGTCATATTGTTTGTTATTAAGATTGCATAAAAAATATATTTCTTCAATAAGTCGTAATTGAAATATATATAACTCAAAGGTGACTGACATAGTGATCTATCAACGCACAAACCAAACCACCGGATGGATCGGACTGAAATTTGGCATGCAGGTGGATGTATGATGTAGGCATCCGCTAAGAAAGGATTTTGATAAATTCTACCCCTAAGGGGATAAAATAGGGGATGAAAGTTTGTATGAAACTTTGTCAATTTTATACCGATCGGGCTGAGACTTTGCATGCATAAATCTACTATGACGTAGGCATCCCCTAAGAAAGGGTTTTGATGAGTTTCCACCGCTAAGAGGATAAATTAACGCGAGCGAAGCTGCGGGTAAAAGCTAGTATCTCATAAAATGTGCCTTACTGCAACTTTTTTTTACAATTCCAACTAACCAAGTTCCTACGGTTTAGCCATGCCTACCGTTCAGTTGATTTATGAGCTTATAGTTGAAATAACTGAACTAGTATGAGGATCACGTAATGGAATACATGACAAATGGGCTCAGGGAGAATTTCTTGCCTCTATATATATAATAAAACCGCAACGAAGTCAATATTGTACTTTAAATAATATATAAAAATTATTTAAAGTACAATATTGACATTTAAAATATCTTTATTAATGTAGGTCCATTAGAGATACTAATGACAAGTTTAATTAATCTATGGTGTATATATATTTAACAGTGTAATAATTACACTATCACTTAATGGATACACTAACGTAATAGCTAATACATCGAGGAACAAATCTTAAGCCTAATCTTACATAACAAAGACAATAAACAAAATAAATAAACTTCTGGCAAATAATAATATTAGGTATTGCCTCTACCTCTGATTTAAACAGAAATTTATGCGTTTTGAAATTTTTCTCTCAGCCTGAAGGTTATATATATATATGATTCAAAGTTTAAAAAATGTTTAATCATTTAGCACCTTTTTGCTTCTTATACAATTCATTTTTTTATTCTAACCGTACCGCGTCTAGTTCTGCTAGCAACTTCAGTTTAGTAGAACTGGCAAGAATATCATCTGGTGCATTTTTTATGCTATCGTTACTTTTTAAACACTTTTAATATATAACAATACCATGAGTAAGGGAAACAGTATTTCAGTTTAAATAAAAAAAAAATAAGTCAGCGTAACAGCATTTAAATAGAATATATGTCAAACACATTTAAAATTAGCTGTATCCGGCAGTTGCTCGCGTGAAATTGGGTAAAAAGTATCCTATGTATTAAACTCGAATATGATTTATCTGTGTGCCAAAATACTTTCGAATTTATCCATTACTTTTTGCGAGAAAGTGTCACAAACATCCATCTATCTATTCTCGCAAACTTTCTCATTACATTAATACGATTTGATGGTAATTTCATAATATTTATACATATAAATGTTAATCCCTTTATCGCTTAGTCACGCTAGAACTTGAGAACGACTTAACGATTTTTTTATTTTATTTTTGTGTTCTAATACTTTGTAGAAGGTTCTTATGGATGGAAATATTAAGAATTACCAACTGCTTATGCTTTTATGATTTATGTATTTTTATGATTCATGTTATTATGTATTATTATTATTATTTATTTATTATTACTTGTAATTATAGTTCTGAAACAAAACAGTAAAACGTTAATCTCATTTTGCGACGTTATACTTCCTACATATATATATTCACAGTGCTATATATTCGACCAGCGGCCCTTCTCAGATTCGTACAGATGCTTTACAAATCTTTGAATTTCTAGGCTTGTTCTATGCTATAACACATTTGTATTATACATATAAACCATCCTCTTGAATCGCTCTATAATCTACACTTTAAAAGACATAAGCGAACAGAGAGCGGTGGCGACTTTGTCTTATACTATGTAAAGATTTAGAAACTACTAATGTTATTGAATGACCAGACAACGATAATACTTTGTACGGAGATATGAGACTTTTAGTCTTCAGTAATATCAACGCTAGTGGGGTACTATAGGCGTCACATTATAACGTGATCTCCGTAATGCTGTTCATGCAGTTTTATAAAAGCAATAGTTATTCTGTAGCTCTGGCTTTGTGTATGTATATTTATGTGTGTAGTATGTATTATATGTATACATGCTGCCAAATTAATTTAATCTTTGCTATTTGTCATACATGCTACTGTCAGTAATATTTGCTAAATAAATGTGTTTTATTATTCTTATTATGATCAATTTCTATTATGTGGATCGTCAAGTTGTTATTTTGTTAGAGTTATAATGGAAAGCAAGCTGACTACCTACATGATGGCAAGAGGTAACTGTCGCCTATATTATGTATATGAACAGCACTACAGACATCATGTTATCATATCACACCAGTTATATGACTCATCCGTTGCCATTCTAAAAGACGATCTTTAAAACTTTCAAAAATAAGTTATATTAATAAAATAAGGGATTCGTTTTATCAATTTAATTATAAACTCTACTAATGTAAGGCGTGGATGAAAATGTCTATGAAATGACTAAAAATGGTCACATTTACAAATAATTAAGATTGATGTGAGGGAACAATGACCGCGCTGTTTAGATACGCATTAGCGATGAATTTATTAATTTACTATACTAGGTGTTGCCCGTGACGTGGTGTGGTTCGTGAAAATGTTTAAATTCCATCTCGGCGGATGTTTATGTCATAAAAGAAAACTATTACTATACTATACATTTACATCAAAAATTTAATTATATATATGTATTTTAACATAAAGAAGAATTTATGAGTAAACGACCAATATATCCATTTTATTATACTTGTTGGCCTTAAGACTTGCTAACTACATAGAACATAAGAATTCCTTACCTTGTTTAAAATTCGATTATATATGGCTAAGTAAGTAAGTAAATATATTTATAACAACCCAGTACAATTGAAACAGCTACGTTTAGTCCTAAAATAAGGACAGCTTATTTATTATATACCTTGGGTACTAAACTAGAGAACTTGGAAAATATACAACTAGATCTTATTTAAATATATGGAAATAACTTAGACAAAGAATTGTAGTGCGACCATCAGAAGTTAGGCGGAGTGTTAAACCGTTGGACTACCGAGGCCGTCAAAATTAAGTACATACAGACATTTGAAAATATAAATTTGAGTGAACGAAATGATGATGAGACATTATAAAATATAAAACAAAATTAAATATAATAAGTAAGTAAATAGGTATCACAATAAAAAATGTGAAATTGTGGTGTATATTGACTATTATTAAAATAATTATAGTTATTTTGAATTTTTTTGTCTTACTAACTACTTACTTTCTTATTATATTTCATTTTCACAGCGACCCGATTAGCAGAATAAGTAATAAAAAAAAACTTAAAAAAAAAACAAAGAACCGACTGTTAGGCCGTACGAAGTTCGCCAGGTCAGCTAGTATAAAATAAAAAAAACACTCACCGAAAGTTGTCTTTTAACAGCTGGTGGTGTCGATGCCGGCTTGACTGGGTATCTGCTGTAGCTGCCGTTGGAGCTATTTGGCTGTGATGATGACCTCCCCATGGACCTCGGCAGGGTCTGAGACTTCATGAGCGGTCCGCCCACACCGCTGGGCACTCTCCGCCCAGCTGTGGTCAGCTTTCGACCCGCAACTGTTTAGAATATCAATAATAATACCCCTGGACAATTCACACAACATCACCTATCCCCCAGGGAAGCAAAGCTTCTGTTATGTCTACAAGACAACTGATATAAATACTCAATTAATATTTTTATTTGTAAATGCATACATAATATACATAGACAACACCCAGACCGATACAAACAATCATACTCATGAATACAAATGTTTGTACTGTCCGAAGATTCGAACCCGCGACCATCGGTGTGATATACCGCTAAACCACCGAATAATCTAAAATAAATTTAATTTTAAATTATTTTCAAGTTATATCTTTTATTCGGTATGGAGTTTCAACTAAGATTGATCAAGAACCTTGCGGCGTTTAAATGCAAATATTTCACTACTTTATGTTTTTAAATAGAAGCAATAGTAATGTACTCAACGTTTAAAAAATTATGTTGTGTCATTTTCTCTCCAATTAATAATATAGAACGAAAGAAAGCAAGAGTTGACATCTGGACCTAAGAGTAAGCTGGTGGCTTGCATATTTTAGTACCTATTGCAGTGTTTTTATCGTAAGTCTAGACATAACGATTTAGCTATCCAAGGTATCAACGGACTAAGAATAAAAATGAGTTCTACATTATTTATGTCTTTCTATTCTACAGACATGACATTTGTGTCCTCATCTTAATCTTAATAATAATATTATAAACGCAAAACTTTGTAAGTATGGATGTTTGTTACTCTTTCACGCAAAAACTATTGAACGGATTCTGATGAAACTTTACAGTAATATAGCTGATGCCTCAGAATAATATATAGGCTATATTTATGTATATTAGTTAGTACTTTATGTATTTTGCCTTTGTTAGGAAACATGCACCCATTATCTCCATTTTAAATATTATTATACACCCATATGTGCAAGTAGCTGTTACTAGCAACTTTATTTGCCTAAACTTTCATGCCCTATTTCACCCATATCTAGATTACTTTTAGATATACCTAAACGAGATCGAATATCCAATCTCATAATAAGATCATCACATCAAACCTGTTGTAATACTAGAGTTCAGAGGGAAGGGGATTGTCAGTAATGTGGACTAATAATCCTATTGCCATGTAAGGTTTTTTTTATGGATGATTATGAAATGATGCACCCGCCTGTGCTAAAGGTTTACGGCGGGGCACTAGTGGAGAATGACAAGATGAGCATGAGGTCAGGTTAGTTGTCCCACAGTGACAAGTTCATCAGGAATTTATTAAGATAGTTTCCAGTGGGAACCGCGTGGAGGTCAACCTGCCAGTAGTAGGGGGTATGGCAGGTTGACCTCCACGGGGTTCCCCCAGGAAAGCATTGTGATATCGTAATATTTTTTTGTTATTATGGGTGATTTTACTATACTGGGCAAACTGAAGTCATCCCACATAACTTGTGCCCTGCCAGCGTAAACCATTTGTACAAGCAACTGCACCATTACATTATAACCCATTAAAAAAATTGTAGAAATGAAACGTCATAATGTCACAAAATCTAAGACGTTTCCGGTGAAGGATGTCACACTTTGTCTCTCTCCCCCCCCCCCCCCCTACCTCCTCCCACAAAATGTTAAGTCTCCGTAAATTATGAATGGCCCCTTATGGTGACAACCGATGAACCATAACATTAGGGGATACGAATGAATGGGGAAAAAAGGTGAAAATGTAATATGGTAAACATTGTATATAGTGGACTCGTCCATTGGAGCATATATGGGTGTGTACACATGCCTGACTGCGTCTAAGTTCCTACCTATAATTTACTATGTAATCTTCACGCCAAGTTCATTACAGGGTAGGTAGAGTATTTAAATTATTATGACAGACCCATATTTCGAGTAATGATATGATGTTGTTGGATGAGACGATGTATATTACAGATAGACTGACAAAATGTACATAAAAATATTGATCTTATATACTAAATAAATAAGAATAAGAACATGTAAGGTGGGACATAGTTTAGACACGGCAGTGCTTAATAGACAATATTGAATTTGTCTTACTAGCTATGACTAATTACAATTATTAGATTGATGTATGGGACACATTTACCTACTACTGTGTCTCATAACCCATTCCAACTAAATACTGGGGAGAGAGGATTGTTAGTAAGTAATGTAGACTAATGATCCCATAGCTAGCTATGTACCACATCAGGTTGACCTCAACTCGGTTCCCTCTGGAAACCATCGTGATGAGTTCCTGGTAAATTTGTCATGGTGAGGTTATATTTCACTGGTGTCCCGCAAGCTTAAACCGTTAGCACCAATCAATTATATCAATTAAAAAAAAAACATGTTGATTGATATACATATTCTATACCAATATTGTACAAAACTTAAGGTATTTATAATATGGACCATTAGTAGCCTGAATTAAATAAATATATAAAATAGAAATGCAAAATTATATCTGTTTATCAGTCCGTCTGTCTGTTTATTAACTTTTTACGAGTAAACAGTATAATAATGAAATTCGGCGTGAAGATAAGTTATAATATGAGTCGAAACAGAATTATAAATTTAGTATTATAGGCAAAACATCGTGTACCATAAATACAGTAGAATTACTATTTACAGGGAACCTCTCACATTTCTCAGCAGTCGGTTGAAAATAATAAAGCGACGACACTGTGATCGCGGACCGAACAATAATCTTTTGTGATATTAAAGGAAACAAGCGATCAATGTTTCTGATTGTAGTACAGTCTATAAAGAGGCGCCATTTTGAAAAAGTTTCCATAAATAGCATTTATATTCTTAGTAGATTAATAAATTCAAATTCATTAGGTAATGAAATTCTGGGAACGAAAAACAATGAATAAAACGTCAACATGCAAGCGTGAATGTAAAGGTGGAGTTAGAACAAACGCAACAATACTCATTCTTTATTTATTGTGTTTATTATTGTTGTGTCAACTTATGACTGCATCTATTTATTAATTCCCTGATTACTTTAGTGAACAGTCAGCGGTCGATCATCAAATCGTACAAATCCATACAAAAATTGAAGGAGTTTTAAATTTTATGAACATAATGAAAATTTGTTTAGTAGTTTTTGTGATTATCGTAAACATAGAGACAGACGCGGGGGTCTTTGTAGGTATTGTTCTAAGTGTAAGCTAATAAGCTTATACTTAGAACATTATCGCAAATATTTGGCTATGGTAATCTGTTCATTATTCCTTCATATCACTAGATTTGAACTTAAAGTATATTCATCAGCTACAACACAACTACTATACATTTGTCGTTTTAGTCTAACTCCACCTTAGCAGATTGCAATCATGAGCAGGGGGTAAATAAAAATTTCTGCATGCTTACTTAGTAATAAAAATGTGTCGTGTGCAAGCTAAAATTGAGTTAGCACAGTGAACCCACAACAAACATTAATTAAAAAAAAACATAATTCCAATGACTTGTAATGTTATTGTATGTATGTGTATACTCTTATATAAATAGATCGGTTATCATATAAAAATAGGGATGTATTTTAGTCAGTTTAGTTCGTTGCAGTAGGTTACGTCAAACGAAGCTAAAGCAAGATTCGTAGTCTCTACCTTCGGTCGATGGCTTCGTTTGACCACTGTTACTTTCTGTGTGAGCGAGCAACGTCGTCTTCGACTTCTCTAAGGGCCTGCGCACCTTTAGAGACTCCGGTTTTTTTTCGCTTCGCTCTGGTTCACTCTCTACGCCCAACTTACTGAGGGCGACTAGGTTCGCTACATTGAGGATAATATCGTGTTAGGCACATTGTAATAGTATATCGATATGTATAAAATAAAAAAAATAAGCTTAGCATGCGACATACAGCCACCTTTCAGTATTTACTTTAACTATATAGCAGTGGCGTTTAGATACAGTGGGGAATCGATTATTCGGACTTTAGGTATACGGATTGGCTATCTAGATTGTCAATCGCAAACGAATGTTACATGTCTTTGATTGTATCTTTGGATACGATTATCTACTACATCTACAGTAATGAAATAAATAATAAATATTGCTTATACTTTTTTTATTAAAGGCTATTACTCGTTGCTAAAGAGACCTGTAGTACTGTATCTGCACAGATATATTGTGCTCGTCCTTTTTTTAGAGTTTACTGCCTAGTCCCGTCAGGAACAAGAATTGAATAGGTATAATTATATATTTATTATAATTATTAATATATTCTAAGGAATGATGACTTATTCCTCAGGATAGTGTGTGTACTTTCCAAAGGAGATTTAGAGAGTATTTAATTCACCAGGGCTTTCCAACCAGGGAAGCGTGTGGGGTACATGGAGTGAGTTAATGGCTCTTGTTTCCAATAACAAATTTCCAAGAAGCATAGAATATTAGCTATGAGCCGGGAAGGCTTAATAAAAGGTGTATGTAAATAATTTACGTTTATAGTCTAGTAATTTATATAGAAAAAATGTCACTCTTATTTTATCTGTTTTTCTTCTATACTACCTTTTTCTCTATCCTTTTTATCTATACGTACCTTTAGAGACTATTTCTTTCTAAAAACCGTCGTTCTAAAATTATATTTACTAGCATATAAATAATACAATCCCTTAGATCACAACACGCATGACAAATTATATTTCTAGACTTAATAACATAATATATTTATTCATCAGGATCTATAATACAAATATACAAACAATAAGTCCGATTAATCGAATCTCCACTATCTCTTATCAATCTTAAAGGCGTTATCATACCAAGGAAGTGGAGTCTGTCTTTCGCCATCCCGAGGTTCGTCTTCATCTTGTCATGGAGTCTCTGTGCCCGCTGCCAGGCGTCTCCACGGCCTCCCCAGCAGTCTACGGCGATGCCTCGTTCTAACTCGTATATACCTTTTTTGTACAACTCTATTGCTAACTCTTTCTGACCTGTTTGAAAGGAGTTAAAGCATTATCGTCTTTATAATTATTATTACATATACTAAAGTCCAAGGCGAAAACTGTTTGTATATTTGTTATACTTTCACGTAAAAACGGCGATAATTACGACGTCATTTTCACAAGGATTGCTGCTAATGTGAGTCAATATATAGGCTAATGAAATCTTTAGAAAGATACCGCAAAATAAAGAAATTACGAATTTTGTTTTTTAATTTTAACAAAATTCGTAATTTCTTTTTCATTTATTATATTATTAAAGTACCAATAGTAGATGGAATCTACTATTGGCACTTTAATAATATAATAAACTGGAGCGTGGAAAAAATATAATAATAATAAAAAGCCTGGACAATTCACACAGCGCCATGTAGTCCCAAGCTAAGCAGACCTTGTACCGTTGGTACTAGACCACTGATATAAACATATATAATATATACAGAAAACATCCAGCCCAATACAATTATTCTCATGAATACAATGAATATAATATTTGTACTGTGCGAGGAATCGAACCCGCGACCATATATATATCACTACGCCTTACTTCATATCGGATATATTCTTATCGGTCGCAGGTTCCAATCATCTTACAGTTTGTATTCATTTGTATTCTGAGAATGATTGATATATAAGTATTAGATTTTGAAATGTGACGTCACCAAATTTGAACGCCTCCTACCCCTTGTCAAACTTCGCGACCCCTTTGCTTCCCTTAAACGTGTGACGTAATCAATGTATTGCCTCTTATATATTAATCAACTGTCTATTTAGACATTAGCGATCTCAGTCTGAGATTTTGAACACGTCATTGGGGCGTTGACTTGGACTGGTTTGATGACGCGACTTACTAATTCAGGACTTACGAACGTCCAGAATTAGTGGGCCGCGTCAATCTTATATCTATCTAGATTTCTAGATCATGAGCCTAGATCTACAAGTAATATATAAATATGCGAGACTAACTGTTACCCGCAAGTTTATTTGCTGTTTTTGAATATTTAGAAAGATAGTCTATCTTAGTAGATGGTCATGCCACATTTAATTAAGTTCATTCCAACCATTTAGTCGTGAAAAGACAAATACATATATATTCTTTTGAATTTATAATACCGGGATTTCACGCGACTTCGTCCGTTACTTAGATAAAATATAACGTATTTTTAAACACGTGTTATAATTATCGCCACACAATTTGCAATTATGATCTATTTAATTGTTTTCCTAAAAAGGTATAAACAGACAGATAGTTGGACACATTTGAATCCTTATTAATATTATACATGGGAATGTAACTCTGTCGGTCTGTCGCGCTTTCACGCCAAATTTGCTGAATCGATTTATATTAAATTTGGCACACAGATAGCCTAAACACTGAGAAAAGACATAGGCTACTTTTTATTGCAAAAATAGGGTTGTAAGGCTTGAAAGGAGGGATGAAAACTTGTATGGAAATATTGTCATTTTTAGGTTGTTGATTAAATATAAATAAATATGATATTCAAAGTTTCTAAAAGTTGTATCCTTTATGGGGTAAAATAAATTGCTATTCATAGTCACTATTCCATGCAGACAAAGTCGCGGACACAGCTATTTTATAATATTAGTATTGTTACACATTAATTACTGTACAGTCTAGAACATTTAAAACATTTTCTTTCAATACTAACTACACGGAATAATAAGTTAAAACTCCTTTTCGATTCAAATCAAGATAAACTAAAAAGTACACATTGTATTTTAGTGACATTACTCATTCAAGTTTTCAACTATACATATATAAAATGGAGGGTGAGGGACTATGAGTCACCTTCATTCTCACTGTGTTGTTAACCCCAGTTTCAAATACATGT
The DNA here is from genome assembly GCF_030625045.1 of Achroia grisella. NCBI lineage: Eukaryota > Metazoa > Arthropoda > Insecta > Lepidoptera > Pyralidae > Achroia > Achroia grisella. The sequence continues at coordinate 1,598,416 of NW_026713028.1, read as the reverse complement.
TTTTTTAAAGTAATAAACATGCAATCAACCTTATCTTCTACTTTGATATATTTACATGTATATACTGCAATCATCGCCTGTTCAATCGTCATGTTTCAAATAATATAATTTAGTACATTATCATGACTTGGGTTAGATTTATGAATCTCATCTGATTGAGTGCTAATATAGACCAGCTTAGCACAACTGGTTTTCCTCGATGACGGCTGACACCAAATAACAAACTAGGTTTTCAGGTATCCATGTGATAGTTAATATAGTAATTTAAATTACTTTTTTCAGTAGAGGTGTGCAAAGACTACAAATGACTGTTACCATAACAAAAAAATCTGTAAAGTGTATAGTACACTTATTAAGTATTTAAATTATAATAGTATTAAGTATCTAAATTATATTACTAAAATATTACTGTACACTAACATAAAACACAAAATATATATTCATAAAAAACTAAGTATTAATAAATATATCTGAATTTGAAATTGTGGTTACAATATTTTCATGTTTTTATCATGTGTTTGTATTAATAAATGTTTACAATATTTCCATTATTGTATGAGATACCATAATAATATGTACTTTGTAATTCTAGATTCAATATAATGATTAAAAAATACAAATTGTTCACACTCACACTTTCATATTTTGAATTATTTCATGAGTACTATTTATTTTAATACAATATTTAAATTTAATTTCCATTTTTATATTATTACCATTATACCATGGAATTTGAAGTACATAGATTATAATATGATATATTATTTATCTTTTTATTAATTAAATTTATTTATAATATAGATGAAGTCATTATAAAATTAAAAGGAGAGAAATAAATTATAACTAAACAATAAAACAGACTATTATAATATATTAAGTCATGAAACTTTCATTATCATAAATACAAACTGTTACAAGAAATATAAAATCTTGTCTACACAATGATCAGTAACAAAAAAACAAGTTTTGTAGTAAGATAGTGAAAGTGTGGGTGCTGCTTCATTAAAAAAACGTACAAGTAACAACTATGATACTTACATATACATAGAAGATGAATAAAACATTATAACTTAAACATTTTATACACATTTAAATAATATATTTATTAACTATTTTTTTATCAACAGGTGAAATGCTGATTGGAAATATATATATAGATAGTAAAATTATAAAAAATATATGTCCACTTTCCTTAAACTGAATTATTATTTAATTTTATTAGATTTGTTCTATTTTATGCAAAATAGTATCATCAATAATAATCATACCTTCATTTTCTTCATCAATCTTGAGAGCTTTTGAAATGTACTCAAAAGCTTTCCGATGGTGATGCTTCTGTTTTGCCAGGAGAGGGTCACCTGGCCCTACATTGTGTATGTGAGACATCTCTTCACTGTGGAGCACCTCAGTGGACACCACTCCGTCCTTCACCACAACTTCTAAGTTACACTCGCCGTTTTTACGAGGCTTGTGCATTAAACGGTGCGACGCCGAATATAAATATTTAAAAATTATGAATAACTGATACAAAATAGATCTGAGTACATTGAACAAAATTATTATTGGGAAAGAAACAACGTAAAGATTCCTTTTATGAAATGAAGGTTGCGTATCATTTCGCAACGCTGCCTCTTTCGCTAGGTCTGCATCTGTTTTCTTGCATTTGCGATTTGGAGATCTTGCAGTTTTACGTGATAATCGACCACCATTGGAATCATCACCCGAAACCATCAAGAACACTGACACCAAATATCTCAATACAAAAATCCCATACGCTTTTAAGTAAACAAAGAAACGTACGATTAATCTATCCACTATTGTAACAATAACAGAAATACAGATAGCTGATAGCAATCAAAGCAAAAAAATAATAATGTTCACTCGTTGCTTGTGTTTGTGTCAAATTGACAGTCTGAATGACATTTATTTAATCTCGATCACAGAGTACTTTGTATGTCAATTATTGACGTTGCATCGATTTTATAGCAATTGACTTTGAGATATAGGCCTAAATTATAAATTTAAATTAGACTACTTACTTATTTAAAAACATCGAAACCTGTTGATAAGACATACTGTCTCTTTCGCATAGTTTACCAGTATGTCAATTTAATTTACATGAATATAAATGGGGTAAAGACTATGGGGAAAGAATGATATGTACTCTTAAAATAAGAGTACATATCATTCTTATTTTTATTCTTATAAGTAGATTTTTTTTACATTTTGCAATCATATAGATATAATTTTATACTATTTTTAATTTATTTGCCTAATTTTATGTACGTTACTAACATGCAGTTATTTATTATTATTCGAAAATCAAAGAACACTTGAAAAAAATTGCTCTGTGTTTGTATCGAAATATTCCATGTTCTAAAATGACATTACCTATAAAACGCTTTTGACATCTTAATTGACAGATATTCTATACTAATGTCATTTTTCTATCTATACCTATTTCTTTCTTTTATATCAAGAATAAAAGAGCCACAAATAATACACGGTTTTTTTATATCAATTAGTTTTGTTTCTGAGTATTCTGATTCATTTCTAAAATGTGTTGTCGTGTTGATGCGGCTGACAGAACAAAAATGTGTATTGAATTTTATTGAAACCGATGGTGACATATTTGTAAAAGAATTGCATCATTCTTCGTTATAATAAAATCGTTAGCAACTTACGGTTTGTTATCCATATTTAACAGAGAATAATATCACGTACCCAGTTAGTATAGTGAAAATATTACATATACTAAAATCTAACCTCTAAGAATAAAATAATTAAAAATTACTGGGATTGTATATGGCGAATTGAATATTTAACATGTTTTTAGACATTTGCTAATTTTAAACTTGGTTTTGGCCTTTGTATAAATTCTTTTATTGAATTTACAATGCATTTTTTACTGAACATATGTTAAAAAAATAGCAGAATATTATGTTTTTTTTTTAGAAAATGACGGAACCACAGATAGAAGCATTGACTATAAACGATGAAGAGGATGTTGTTGATCCATGGAATGTAACAGGAAAATCTGAAACTGGAATAGATTATGACAAGCTGATTAGTAAGTGTGACCAATTTAAATTATATGCTGATGGTGTCTAAAAACTTGTGTAAAAATATTTTAAATTGTGAATAATCATCTGATATATAATTGTTAAAATATAGTATTTATTTTTCTTATAATTAAGTTAGTATAATATTTTTATATTGTAACCCATATGGTTACATAGATTTAAATAAACATTTTTTTTTAATTTGTGTCAGTATTCCTTTTTCAAAATTATTGTAAACTTTACACATCCCTCTGTTGTAGAATTATGGAATTATATTATAATTATTAAATCATTGTTTTAAAATTGGATCAGTAATAGACTTACCTATTGGACCTAAAAATACTTAATATTGTAGAATTGTCTTCTATGCAAGTTTTAAACAATATTTTTCTGTATTTTAGAAAGATTTGGAAGCCAGAAAATAGATGAAAGTCTTATACAAAGGTTTGAGACTGTCACTGGAAAGAGAGGTATTATTTTACTTTCTACTACAATTAATATTCTTAACAATAAAAATAAAAATTCCATTTTAATATATTAATATTATAGGACCATTGCAAATCTAATTGTAAAAAAAGGTGCTTTTAATGAAAAATTAAATCACATGTAGGAAATTCTATTTATTTGTTACTTATTACTTACCAATTTTGTTATGTTTGAAATAAGTTGAAATATCCCACATAAGTTTATTGTGTAATATTTTAAATTATAAATAAATTTCAAATGGAAATTAAATTATAAATTTTTCTATTTTATGTTTAACTGCACCCGCAACTTTGTCCGTGTGTAATATAACTTTATTTTTCTAAAATAAAAGTATCCTAAGTTACTACTTATCACATCAGTTATCTGTTAAAAAAAAGTCCCATCAGAACCAGCCCAGCCATTTCAGAGATTATCCGGAACAAATAGTCAGACAGACAAAAATTAAAAAAAATGTTATTTTGGTGTATGTACCATATTTATATTCATATGCATATAGTTAAAAATTTCAATATTACAAATATACACTCCAATTTTATATAGATTCATGAACACCATGGTGTCTTGATACCATGTCTTTACCAGCTTGACTATATTTTCTATAATTTGGGTTTCAGTGGATATTAAAATGAAAATTTTAATCAAATTTTCAAAGTTTCTTCTGTATAGAATAAAATTTAAATTACTTTTAAACTACTTGTAAGTTATTGTTTACTAAATTGAACATTTCTTTTAGCACATCATTTCTTACGGCGCGGCATATTCTTCTCTCACCGTGATTTCCATAATATCCTCTCTCTCTATGAGAAAGGTGAAAAGTTTTACCTTTACACTGGCAGGGGGCCATCTTCTGAAAGTATGCATATAGGACATATGATACCTTTTATGTTCACCAAGTAAGTATACACCTGCCAATTTCATTTGATGTAATAATAATACTATCTGGTGCTAATCTAAGCAAAGCTTGTCTTACTACATAAGTGATATAAATACATTGATATGCTATTTTTTGTAAACACATATATAATATACATGAAAACACCCAGACTGATATAAATCATACTCATATATACAAACACTTGTATACATGAGTATTTATGTTTACTATACATGAGTATGAGTTGTACCAGATAAATCATACTCATGTATACAAATGTTTGTACCTAGCAAGGATTTGAACCCGCAACTGTAGTAAGTAATGTGGTGTGGTAATTTGCTTTTTATTAATATAATTATTATTAAAATAATTTCAATAATCTATATCACTTTGGAATATTATAGTGCAGTAGTTATTTTCCTCAAAATAAAATACACTCTGCCTGTTTCTTTATAATATTGATGTATATATATAATATAAAAGTTTTAAATTAATAATCTAAAAATATATAAAGTTAGCTTTCTTTTTCTTATATAAATAATCTAGATGTGTATATCATATCTAAAGGGAAAATAATGACTTATTTACTTGTTTAAGTATATCTAAATGTATATTTTAATATATACTTAAGTGTTAATCTTGATTATCTATCTATCTATCTATTATAGAATGTTTATTAATTTGATTACTTCTTGAGAAATATCTCTTATCTCTATTAGATAAATGTCCTCATAATAATATTTACAAATCAACATTAAAGATATATTAATAATCTCAGATCAAATCACACAGCGCCATCTAGACTCAACTTTAGCTAGATAAAGCTTGTGTTATTGTTACTAGATAACTGATACAATTACATAGATATATGTTTTTCGTTCATACATACATATTACACATAGAAAACACCCAGACTGACACAACCATACTCATGAATACAAATGTTTGTGTTGTGCGAGGAATCAAACCAGCGACAATCCGAAGTAACTGTGTGTAACTAAACCGCAAGACTACTGAGGCTGTTATTATAGGATTTAAAATTCTATTTGTAGTATCTTCTATCTATAGTAACTAAATTTCATCATTCACTCTATTTACAGGTGGCTGCAAGACGTTTTTAATGTACCTCTGATCATTCAACTGACAGATGACGAGAAAGTATTGTGGAGGGATATTAAAGTTGAAGATGCTCGCCAGATGGCGTTCAACAATGCTAAAGATATTATAGCTGTTGGTTTTGACCCAAAGAACACATTTATATTCAATGATCTGGATTTTATTGGGTATGTAATGAAGTAATTGGAACCCTAATCTACTGTTAATACAAATCAAATTCCTATTTAGTAAATGTTCGTATTTTGTTTGGCAAATGGCAATTTACCGCGATGGATTCCAGGGGCAACCGCATGGAGATCAACCTAACATAATGGGGAACGATAACCCCATCACTAACATGGGAAAGGGGATTGTTAGTAATCCCCTTTCATGGGAAAGTGGATTGATGATCTTATTGCTAGCAATGTACCATGTTAACTCTACGCGGTTCCTTCTGGAAACTATCTGGTGATATCTTGGTGAATTTGTCACAATAGGATAACTGACCTGACCTCATGCTCATCTTATCATTCTCCACTGGTGCCCCGCCACGTTACCGTTAGCGCAGGCGAGGTCATTATTTCATTATCATCCATTAAAAAAAATCCCTTCCCCTCTTTTGGATAAAGTAAATGTTTTTTTTTTAGGCAATGCCCGGCGTTTTACCAGAACATGGTAAGGATACAGAAGAGCGTCACATTTAATCAGGCCAAGGGTATCTTCGGCTTCGGCGACTCTGACGTCATTGGCAAGGTGTCTTTCCCGGCGATAGAAGCTGCGCCAGCGTTCTCTACATCTTTCCCTTTCATATTTGGAAACAAAGTTGTAAGTTGTTGTAAACTTTTAAATATTCTTAATGAGGTTGTACAGAAGGCGCGCATTACAGCCACTATAGCAGTATATTACGACCCCGGTAATCTGGCGGTTTTTACCTCCCATTGACTCGGGTTCAATTCCTTCTACAATGCTATTTGTGTAACATTTGTATTCATTAGTATGATTGTTTATTTTAGTATGGGTGTTTCAATTCAATTGCATTTAATTTATATACTGTAAATATAGTATGTATTATTATTATATATTTACAAAAAAATCCTGTTAGTTCCTTAGTATCCATAACTAGATGGCACTGTGTGACTGTCAAGGACTTTTATTGTTGTCTTCCCTCTCAACTAATATACTATTGCAGTTGCATATATAAATATATATGTATTATATATACATATAAATATATGCTATGCTATATATATTGGTATACTACACTTATTAATTTGCCTATTACAGCTACCAAGCCTGGTGCCGTGTGCGATCGACCAAGATCCCTACTTCCGTATGTCACGTGACGTGGCAGCCCGCCTCAAGATGCCGAAGCCCTCTCTTTTACATTCCACGTTTCTGCCGGCACTCCAGGGCGCCCAGCAAAAGATGTCGGCGAGTGACCCCAACGCGTCGATATTTTTAAATGATACCCCCAAGCAGATTAAGAATAAGGTACGATATATTCATCTAAACGTGATCTTCTAATCTGTAGTATTACATGTACAGACTTATTTGAAAAGAACAAGTGCTGTTCTGACTCGAAAGTTAATTCCGAACTGACGATATATTCGACTTATAAGTCTGTAATAGACTACACATTTTTAAAGGTATTTTGTTAGATTAGATTCACGGTAATTTGATTGAATGAAAATTGTTTTGTTCCAGATTAATAAATACGCGTTCTCTGGCGGCCAGGCAACTGTCGAGGAACACAGAGAAAAGGGAGGCAACACGAGTGTAGACATATCGTATAAATATCTGACGTTCTTCCTAGAAGATGAAGAGAGGCTAAATGAGGTATACTCAATCTGAATGTCAATTTATGAGGAACATTGTATTGAATTAGTTTTTTACTGTGTTTTCGTCCGCGTGGTTTATTCACAGACGTTTTGAGCATATAAAGGTTACTATTTATGACGGACTCAGTGGCCTAATAACAAACAATCAGACTGCTCATCTGTTGCAAAGTATATTATTCAAATTTTATCCCATTTTCTTCATCCCTAGTTTGCTGCCGGGCCTAAGCAAAAAGAAAACGGGCGATCACAATAGATCTATGCAGGTTGCAGTGCTACAGGTCTCTTTAGCACCGAGTATTACTCAATGCTAGAGACTTGCCCAAGCCCCTTAATAAAAAAATGGTCAATTATGGGACTCGCAAACCTAGTGAGGAGGAATACTATTATAATTAAAAATTATTGTCTTTCAGATTAAGAAGCAATATGAATCTGGGGAAATGCTAACCGGAGAGTTGAAGAAGGTGGCCATAGAAGCCATTACGCCGTTCGTGCAAGCCTACCAAGCGCGTCGGGCCGCAGTCACTGACGATGTGCTTAAGAAATTCTTCGAGATCAGGCCACTAGAGTTTTAATACCATAGACTATTTTTTATTTTAAAATGCAGTGTATGTTTGGAACGTGAGTGATGTAATTTATAGTTTGTTTTGTATTTATATTTTTAATTTATTATATGAATGATATTTAATTTTATTCATAAAAATCTGAAATATCTGATAGAACTGTCCCAACTAGTGAAGTTAACATCTCTTTCTTTAGAGTTAATAACTTCTTTTGAAGGAAAGTGACAAAATTATTGGATAATTGTTTTTTTTATGGATAGAATTGGATACTGTGTTCTCTAAAATCTAAACTAGCAATTTTGTTTTCAATAATAATTTTAAAATAAGTACTCCGTATATTTATTTGTGTGAAAGTATTGCATAAAAACACATTAAAAAAGGCAAATGTTAAGTGTTTTTTTTGCAAGATTTTTATAGCAGTCAATAATCGGATTTCCTCAAGAAGCCTAAAATTTCTTTAATTCATGTTTCTATATTAAAAACTTACTTAAATATGAAAGAAAAATGTTCAGTAATAATTCACACAGTGTTAAGTCCCAAACTAAGCAGAGCTATGGATAGCAAATAAGTGATAATTAAATATAATTTTTGTAAATGTATATACACATAGAAAACGCTCAGACTAAAAAATTCCAAATCAAATCAGAATATCTTTATTCGTGATATACCTATTACAGATATATCTAATGATGTGACAAACATATACATATTTATGATTACAAATGTTTGTATCATACAAGAATCCAACCGGCCACTATTTTATAGTCGCGGATTCGATTCTCGATAGAATATTAAACATGTGTACATTATAATAATAATGTATACGAACATATAGAGTGATGATGACGCCATCAAGAGGTTTCGAGGTTTGCTTCGTTACATATTATTTCTTATAACATATTTTTTTGTTTCTTATCCCTTTTACCTTCAATGTAAGTAAATCCAAAATGGATTGTACTCTTATTCGAATTCCTTTCACATCGCTAATTTAATAGTAATCCTTACATTAGAAAATCTAAGTTTTAGATTAGTAAAATCGGCTATTATAAAGGTTTTAATATTTTATTCCTCCACCAATTCAAATAACTCCAGTGTTGAATGCTATATAGTTTAGCTAGATAATTTAAAGACTCTTGTTATTTATTTGTGAATGTTTGATAGCCAGATAAGAAAAATGAATTGTTATGCACAAACGAAGTTGAAGTAGAGTGCAGCAAAAAACAGGACAAGAGTCAATGTACCACTGCTGGTCACAGTTCTTCATGTATCTTACACTACCACCCAATTAAATACTACTAAATCTATTTGAGTTGTATTATTAAGGATTATGGTGTTAATTTAAATGAAATATTTTTGTAAGACTAATATATACTTGGTGTCATAAATTCATGCCACACAAAATACAAGCTTAATGTAATACACATCTTACTCGCTTATTAAGCAAGACTTTTGTACAAGTTACATTAATAAAAGACAATGATGATAACAACTATACGAATTGAAATCTTATATTGCATATACACCGCAAACACGCATTTGAAATATTTTTTAAATAATATCTTTGTACCTAAAGAAAATCTCGCATATACTTTGAAGTAAATATCACATGTAATGAGGCATTAAATGTTTTCATTGTGTATGTAAGGCCTTATTTTATGTTACATTAAGGGCTAGGCTGTGCTTTAAGCATAACAGTATTTGTAATAATAAGGAGAATAAAATCTTATGATGAATTTAATGTTTGTTTATTATTATTTATATAAAAAAACATCAAAATAAAACATAATTGACAATGTTTTTTACATAGGCGGCAAACGAACTTGTGGCACATCTTAAGGTAAGTTTTTTTTAAATAATAATGGAATGGTGCTTCTCGCCTGCGCTAACGGTTTACGCTGGCGGGGCACTAGTGAAGGATGGACAACGAGGACAGTCCATCGTGACAAACTCAACAGGAATTTATCATGATGATTTCAAGGGAAACTGCGTGGAGGTCACGCGGACATGGTACATTGCTAGTAAAGTGGTCAACAGTCTACATTGCTAACAATCCCTTTCCCCTTGATAAGTGCCAATGAGCACCCAGAACACTAGGGGAATTGAAAGCGAGTTGCTGGTCTTTTAAGGAGTGGGTGGGGAAGGATATAACGAAGGGACAAGAGGGAGTAGAATAGGTGTTCCAAGCGAAAAGCTATAACATTTAACGCCGGTATACTGTAAGGGTGTTGTATTTCCTGATTCTAACGGGTCCATCCATTTGTGCTGCACTACCACGTGGTTATACAAAGTCTGCTATTTGTATGTATATTTTTGGCTGACTCTTCAGTAATGGAAACACCGTATCAGTGTTTTTATCATCGAAATCAATTAATCACAGAAACGTACTTGGCCCATGGCATATTTGATTTACATAGCTGTCAAGTGTTAAATTCATCTTGATACTTACAAATGACAAGACTTCTATCTATCCCATCTGGAATAATAATTTAATTAGATTTATTATTGATATCCAATTGTCGTAAGGTCGATCCTCGCACAATACGAATACTTGTAGTCAAAACAGACCGTTTGTAGGTAGAGGTCTGATTAGTAGGATCCTATTTGTACCTAATTGTTTGGGAAAAACGAGAGAATGATAAGAATTACAAAAAACACATTTATTCAGCATTACATCAGTAGGTATTAGTAAGGTTTACAATAAATTAAATAAATCGTGGTCTTCTAATACAATCCAATAAATCTAACTAGAATTTATTAGCATGTGAGTATGAAACTTACATGATCAATGCACATTATTAACATAGCTATCTCATATGCTACATTGTCTGCTGATTCTACTCAACATTCAATGCTTGATATTTGCTTTATAATTTTATTTATGATAATGTTAAACCAAAGGATGGTTAAGGCACGCATGATGACTTTGAAATAATAGAAATATTCAAATTCCGTTATTGAGTCGACTCGATAAAATAGTAATTGCCTCAACATTTCATTGGCATCATTCTCTATCTGTCTGCCTCATAAAAACTCATTACAAATATGAGATGATCATAACAAATTTCTACATAGACACGAAAACAATAGATACAACACAAAAGTTTCAAGACAACGGGGTTCTGTGGAGACTAAAAATTGTGAAACACTTGTGTACACATCTCGCGACTTTGATCCAATATACATGACAATAGAACAGAAAAATGGATGACACAGTCCTGAATCGCAACAGGTAGGTGGCACACGGGCTGCATAGAACCTGAGAAGGTCTATAATATTTGTTATAATTTATAATATCCTGTTATAAATTTATCGATATTAATGCAGACATAGAAGTGATTATTTGTAAAGTGTATAAAAACATGTATAATCCAACATATGACGACGAGGCACCAATACCTCTAATAGCTAATTATACAGTCGTGAAAGAAGGAGAGGAAGAAGAGAAGAGGGAGACAGAAGACCGAGTTATTCTAGAAATTGGCCGACAAGACGACAAACCTAAAGAAGAACACACATTTTCGCACAAGAAGTACGATAAAACGATTTCACACCACAGATCCTATGTATTAGAAGATTATGAACCGAGAAGAGTAACATACTTCAGACCTCATGAATTAGAGCATCCAAGTCATGAAGGTAAGCGTTATCAAACATATACTGTTGATTTAATAATAGACATAATAGAGTAGGTATTAGTAGAGGTACCCACGTTGTTAGTGGCGATTATGAACTCATTATTTAGAAATGTCATTATTTAGAAATTTAGTGGTAGGCGACTAAAGATTTAGATATTATAGTCAATTACTAAATCGAATAATAAATAAATGATTAAAATTACAATATATTTTTCATAAACGTATTTACCTGGGTAAGGGCATGTTATTATGTTACATTTAATATCGTCAAACAATCAGGAAGATTTATAAGTCATCTGTGAGTGTCGCATTCGAGCAGCTTGTTTTGTAAGCTGTATTTCGGTTTGAAAGGTGAGACCAGGCAGTGAAATGACGTACGTAACCTGTGTATGACACCTTGAAATATCAAGCCTTGGGGGATACCATAAGCGACATATGCGATGTATATCAGTGCCACTGTTCATGTACCTACATACCAGGCATGGCGTAAGCTTGTTCTATAAAATAAATTATAAAAACATTTCTATTATGGATATAATTACTTCGTACTTTATTTTATGTATTGTATATATGTATGTATTAATAAACTGTATTGTATATTTGTAATTAGTTTGTGTTAATTATTATATTATTATTTATACTCAATATTAGTATGTGCCCAATAGTAGTATTTTACTCTTATTTATATTCTTTGTAATTTACTTCTGGTGCAACAAAGAGTTAATAAATAAATATAAGATCTATGTTAATTATAAATAGTAAGCCTTATTTAAATACATCGTCATAATTTAGAGTTATCACGTCCGCAGGTCCAAGATTTTATGAGCAAGAGTTTAGAGAGAGTGTGGTACAAGACACAGCCAATTCAGAATCGTCATTAGATTTTTCCCACGAGTCCCAGGACACCGGTAAATATGGCGTGGATGATACCGCTCAAGAAACTATTATGAATTGGAAAGAACGGGCGTTACAACTTGAAAAAGGTAAGTAGTTGCTATTTTACACACACAATAGTGTTTTACTTTTATTTTATGATAACTAATCTATTAAGGTAGCCTCTTATTCTTTCTTGGCATGAAAATTCAAAGTAATTCGTACACCTAAACAAAAATTGATTTTATGGCGATTGGATTATTTTTATTAATAGATTACAAACAATTTAATACAATTTAACATTATCAGAGGTAGACTTTATAAAAAGTTAGGTTTACGTACCTTTTCACATAAGAGTTTTGAATTTCTGAGAATGGCAGTAAAATTACAAGGCATAAGGCATAACACCTCAGGAATGGCAGCGTAAAGTATATTTGGTATAACCATACCACATTATAATGTATGATGTCTGTGAAAAAGGAGAATTAGACTTCAGAATTCGACTGTATTAATATGTGTTTATATTAATTTGACCAATTCTAAAACAGATTTTAATGTTTTTTCTACATTTATTAGCGGCATATTTTGGAAATTGGGAGGTATCCTAAGCTTTGTTTTAGAAGCCAGAACATCATCATTATCATCTGCTCCTTTCTTATTAGTAATATGTACTACCAGAAATACTTACACAAATATAAAATAGGTACTTCAGTATCTTCTAAAAATTCCTAAAAATCCTAAAAATTCTTAAAATGTACGAGTGTGGGAGTGTTTCAGAAAGATTCTTTAGTAACTAAAGTACGCGAAAAGCGAGGTAAAATGAAAAATACTGTTACAGAGTATAAGAAGACTGCTTGCGATCGAGAGAGAACAAGGATGAGAGACATGAACCGTGCCTTCGACCTTCTGCGGTCTAAACTGCCGGTCACGAAGCCGTCCAAGAAGAAATACTCAAAGATCGAGTGTCTGAGGTACTATTTTTTATATTAGTCGGAGAATTTATACATAGGTGTCTGAATAGGTAGTAATACTATAAACCGGTATACGAGGCGTAACCTTTTATACAACCCAGCAACTTACACATTGTGTTTTGGTTTCTCACTATAACACAATGTAAATGGGAAAGAAACAGTGTGATGAATATGAATATGAAGATAAGTGCTATTTATGTCTACAAGTGACAATAATAATACATCTTCACGACTGTTATCCGAGATGAGGTAGTCACAGGCATTGTTAACTGTCGTCAACAACTTAATTCTCACATGTCGTCGAGTAAATTCGCTCAGCGGGTACACTGATGTTAAATTGTACAGGATTTCTCTTCACATTTATTTAGATTAGGCGATCTAGGAAACCAAATAGCATGTTCCTTGTAGTGTATTTATGTAGGGACGTATGAATCGATATATATTAAGGTGGTGGGTAGATCTAGACAATTTGTGTTCAGTCGGTATTAAATAACTTGATGAACAGACCTTGCTTTTCGATTAATAGCCTAAAATAATGAACATAAGACTCCCTACCAGTGTTGTGATATTGACCTTAGGGCTTTGTGTAGACTATTTGTTGTTTCAGCTTCCCGCTTTTTATAACTTTGACGTAATTCATATTTCAGGATAGCAATATCGTACATCAGGCAATTGGAATACATGCTGGCAGGTGGTTCCCCAGACAATCCGGCGTTCTTCGAAATACATGTGTCGGATTTGAGAAGACGTCAGTCTAAGTTTTAGCTAGGATTTATGGACAGACAATCCTATACCCGTTAATCTGTAATATTATATTAGCATCGGAGGACTTGTTCTATATGTATTATATAGTTATATTTTTCATAAATATATTACGTAACTAGTGATAGAAGACCGCATGACACATCAAAAGCTAATCAAAACAAAGATTTCGTTATATAATATTCCTAGACTACTCAAACAACGGCATCTAATCCCAAGCTAAGCGGAGCTTGTGTTATGGGTATTAGACAACCGATATACATAATATACATAGAAACACTTAGACCGATACAATCATAATCATGAATACAAATGTTTGTACCGTATGACGAATGGAATTCGTGACCATCGGAAGTAAAGCTCAAAGTAGTCTGAAAGGATACCTCTGTGTTATCTATTTCAACCGCAAAACAGCTTGATTTTTAAGTAGTTGTCGGCAAAAATTGCGAAATTTATGGATGATCCCGAATCACCACGAGAACGTAACAATCTTCCGCAACAGACTTAACAAATACTAACTCAGCCTATATATATAAAATTGTGCCACATTTGTTTTGTTTTACAATGATGTTACAACAGTGACTTATTGATAGCAAACACCTTTTCGCATGAAATCATCCTAATAGACCACCTGTAATGTTGTTTGATCAATCGTCAATACGTTTTCTGACAGCTAGAGGAAGTGTGAGTCGAAATTTGGCTGCAGTCCAAACGGTTTCGCGTACTTAGGGCAAATAATGGGGAAATGTACAGTAGTTGTAAATTTACAGTTTTAAGAAATTTATAGTTCAGCTGACTTAGTCGCGGAAGAATACTAACAGAACTCTGTAACTCTGACATCGGGGCTCCTAGGTACACCATGTGGATTTCTTAATGAGAAAAAATCTCACCCTCTCCTCGCCTTCCATCCAGCGGGATACTGTCTTTGTGAACATTATCCAAGTGTAAAAGTGAAAGAAAGGGTTCAGCTGAAATAGTGCTAATATTCTATATAATTACTTAATACCTATGATGATGAAAGATGAAATATTTTGTTTCAGAAACAAAAAAATCTAATTATTTATGTTTTCGGTTTTACTTAGTTGTACTTATGCACTAAATAATGAAAATCAGGTTAATAAGTCTTTCTATGATCTATTCGTCGACGTTCTATATAATTGGAAACTATTTTGTTTGACTTTATAAGTATTTATATGCTAATCTAAATGGTATCATAGAGGTTGTGACTAGAGCAGGAAAGTTATACGAATATTCAACAAAACCAGGAATAATGAAATATATATGTAAATCTCAAAAGGGCCCGGTACAACAGACAAAAAGTCTAAAACAGGGGTATCAAAATAAAATAAAAATTTGTAGAAAGAATGATAATTAATAAGATTTTGGATTAATGATTGAGCATATAAAATCTTACTGAATATTATGAACGCTAAAGATTGTGTGTATGGATGGATACTTGTTACTCTTTCACGCAAAGATTAGTGAACGGATTTTGATGAACTTTATAGTAATATAGCTTATACATATTAAGTGCAATAAAGTAAAACGTGCAATAACAATTGTTTCCATATTTTATTAATAAATATTAAGCCGTTTGACGTAACAGACAATTTATTTTTATATTTTAATACAAACAATTTGTTCTAATTAACATTGCATTTTTCTTTACAAAAACCTCTCACAGTTACATTTTTGTAAAATTATACTTTAATTTAATTAGAGCAGTTCACAATGGGACTATACAATAACAATCTAGTTTTCTGCATTCTTTATTCATCCATTCTTTTTAATTTTTCTTTCCTTATTTGCTTCTTCTTCCTTCTTTGCTAAAGCTTTTAGATAATCAATATAAGCGCATTTGACCAGTAAAGGCACTTTAACGACTCCTGCAATTAAATTATTGGTTAAATTCGTTGACTTGTTATTAATAATTTTGTATTATAGTAATACTACTATGTATATTAAAATGGATCATTATTATAGATTAATTCTTTTATTATATTAAAATCAAATCAATAGATCAATAGTAATGAAATAATGGTATCTTCATATCAAGAAAAGCGATAGAATTAATTTAGTCCAACCTTTATTACGTTGGAACGCCTGCTCCATCCAATTATTGCACCTTACGTAGGTGTAGACTATCTTTTTTTTCAGGCAAATGAATATTATATTTATAACAATATTGGCCCATATTATATATACCTTAAGGACTAACATATAATTAAAGAAAATAATAAAACAAATATTTTGTAGATACTACAATTATTATGGCTATTTACCAAGGCAGCGCAATTTACAATCCGGACCAAGACTAATCGGTCCGGATGTAGTCGACGAAAGATCCTTTTACTATATTTCTTCCCTCTTTAATTGTCTCTATTTCAATAAGTACTAACCGTATTAGTATGATCTTAAGAATTAATTTCAAACTCACCCGAAAAACAAGAGGTAACGATGTCCTTGTATAAAGAATATGCAGGCGCCAGTAAACTTTCACTGTTTTCTTTTTTCTATAAAAGAAAATGAAATTGCAATCTCAAAAAATGTAAATATTCAATTTCGGAGATGATATTCAATTTTTTTATTTATCGTAGTTTATAGTAACTTATGTAAACAAGAAAATTTGTGATGATTGTTGTTTGTAAAATAGACTCTCTCATCCTAAGACATTGGGTGAGACAGTTGATACGATGAGAGGTTGTCCCACATTTCTTTACTAAATACGATAAGTAATTGTTACAAAATGGACTATTATAAATTATTATTTACATACATAATAATAAAATCACCACCAGGACAACTAATCAAGATATGGACTACTTTTTACCGAGATAGACTATGTACAAATTGTGTGCGCGGATACCCTGTGATCGCATCATCCATTTCAACTGCTAAGCAGCTTGCTTTGTAAAATATATTTCAATGGAAAAGAATGAAAGCAGTGAAATTACATGATTAGGCATGATATCTTATTCCTCCGGAAACGAAACGCATGAGTGGCCCTATAGCATACCTACCTATAAAATATTGATTGGTTTTATTCTAGATTTTGTTTAGTGAACGGTATTTGAGAATCAGTCTTTTTTTTAATCTAAAACGTGAACCTCTCAACATTACAATCTCCAAAATAAATATTTTTTATATAAGAATTTTCAGACAGTGATACAGTTTCGCATCTTATTTTTTAAATAATGTACATATGTGTATATATATAGTCATGTGTGTTGCATACAGGTACGTATGCTGTACAGACTTCAGAGGATGGTAATTGCTTGTATTAAGAGTAAAGTAAAAATGAATTCGTATACATTAGAGTGGAATGTAGAACATCGAAAATAAGCTGTTGAAATTAGTTGTTGGGATGTAACAATTATTAGGGTCAAACAAGTATTTCTCGCGTTACAAAATATCCTTGTACGTAACATTGTCAATAATGTGACCCAATTATACCAGGGCGATAACAGATAGAGGATGTTGTGTACGCCCCCGCCCCGGTACATGGCGCGCAATTTTATTGGATATTTCTTATCCTGTCGCTCTTTACATGCCCCGATAGAAGCGACCAGGGTCACTAGAAGTGACTAGGAGGTCTCATTGACTGGCGAAACGAGGCAGTTTGCAATTTGATAGGGAGCACATTATACGGTTAACGTTAGGGCTCCATCATACGTCTCTGCGGTCGACGCGATGTACAGCGTCCGTTATGTGGATTTTTTAAAATTTTACAAATATGAATGATTGGGATATCAGAGGATTCATGCTCAGCATGTTGTCGCATATAATATGGGACAACACTGGTTATAAAAATTTTAATTAATAAATACTCAATAATTATACAGCTATAATCACACCTTTATACTAATGTAAGCATTTTCACAATTTTATTCTAGTAATGGCAAATATAATTATCAATATTAACGATTGATTATGTGACTTATAGTATTACTTATACAGTATTATATATACTCATTTCATAAATACAGCTTTAAATGAATAACCATGTGGCGCTAACGTTCTGTGACCGCTAACAACCGCGTCGCGGGGTCGTAATGTAACAAAGCCTTTAGTGATCAGAATAAAAAAAACAACAAATCAAACAAGAGATCCAAAATGGCAGACAACTCACGAACGCTGTACGAACGACGTCATTGGAGTGAATGAACAGTGTGCAAAGAACGGCGTCCCTTGTATGCGATTAACGTGCAAATACTAGGCTAACAGAGAGTACAAAAAGTTTCATAGGAATTTGCAAGTGTGTGGATGGTTGATAACTACATGAATGTAAATAAGTGTGAGGTTCTAATGAGAACTTTATGCGAATATCGTTAGAACGCAGTAGCATATATTCACTAGGATTACAGTCTTAAGTATAGTAAAATAGAGGGAGAAAGAGATAATTGATGTAAGAAATTTACAGATCAGCCAATAAGCAATACAACCAAGTTAATGCTGCCGAGATTTCATTCAGAGTAGACGCTTTTTACAGAGCTCCATTATTTCGATATTTCAAATGATCGGCTCGGCCGTCATAAGATAGAGCCTCAGAGTTACTGGGAAACTATAATAGAGCAAGAGATGATTCAAGACCTGGTATGATGGATTGCGTTTAGTCATCGAATACGATGGGTTATTTTATGTTATTTAAAATTGCAAAAAGTACATACCCATATATTTCCAAAAATCAAATATTAACATTTCGGTAATAATTATTTGAATAGTCCCAATTATTGTCGCGACTTCATGCTCGTGTCGAACGGCTTATTGCATATTTTATTAATTTTTATACAATTCCTAGATGGAGAGGGTCGTGTATATATGTAAATATATTTTAATGTTAAATTCTAGTATGAACTCTAATTAAAAGATATCAAATTCCTTTGAAGCTATTTACTTAAAATGATTACGGTCCCCATTCTATGAAGTAGTTAAAATCCAAGGGAACTGAACAAGTGATGACGTAACTGTATACACCAGGATCACATAAGTGTAGTGTAGGTTAAAATAACTCCACAACGCAGATAGTCCGATTCCATTGGATAATTATTATAGATAGCAACAGGTGGATGTATGCTTATCAGGATCTTATTTCGATGTAATAAGGTTGCATTTTTGATGTACGTACAACAACGTTACCACATTTATCGAAGGTGGGCGGTTGTCTAGTGTTAATACTACGAGTATATTCCTGCCAACGACGTATGCATTCTGTCACATCTTGTTGGTCGCCCCATACTCCTTGTGTATACGTGAAGTAAACAGCGCCTACTAGGAGTCCAGCCTGCGAAGAAGAATAGTGATCCGTACAAAATTGATTCCATTATTACTAACAAAGATGAAATGCAAAGGAGGTATTTTATATTAGATATAAAGAAAGATTAAGCGATCAACGCACTGCTATATACGATGATAAACATAAAATCTGTGCCTCTAGTGAGGAAGAGTAGCATGCTAGTTAACCTTTTTCTTTTTTAGATCAAATTAAATAAGAATTTGGTTCACTATCGAATAGTCTAAGAAACGTAACGATATGTTTAAAAACAACAAACAGTAACCATGCAAAACAGGAAAATATCGTATTGCGAAATATAGCTACAATATTTTAAAAAAAAAAGCTACAGAGTGTACACCAAACTAATTAGTAAAGATGGCTAATTCTACTTACTGAAATAAATGAATTAAAATAGTAATAATATAACACAATAATATATAAATAAAAGATAATAATATAATATATATAATTTTTTTTTATGTCCGGTTATGGCTGATTTTTTTTTTATCTTATTGCCTTCGTAGAAATTTGATCAGTAGGTACCGGTTTAGTAGTTTATTTTACGCAACAAGTTTCATACGATTTTCACTATACTTTTGATATTTTTTTTTTCGGAAGGTTAACAATAATTTGAATAAGAAATGCACGTTCCACGACTTCCATCACGTTCTCTATGCACCCGTGGGAAGCCGAGGTAGGCTACTAGTTTATTTAGGAATAGAATTGAAAATTCTTTATTCAAATAAACTTAAATTTAAACACTTTAGTAATATTTTTATCTATTGCTCATTCGTTTAAACCTGTCTCATCACAAGAAGAATGAGAAAGAATCTTCGTGTTGCTCTTTTAAATAATTGTTGTAACTTTACATTTTTAAGTTGAAATGTGGGAATACAAACTACCAATTAGCACTAATTCAATAATCAATTATTGTAGTCACTAGAGCAGACCAGTCCTTATAAGATCCTCAAAATAATCTATATCAGCTATCAAGTAGTTTGCTTTGTAAGTTGTGATTCGATTAAAAGGCATAAGACGGTAAAATTACAGGACATGAAGGCAAAACGTCTGTCTTACTGAATGGCAATTACACCAGTAATACATTGCCATTCAGGAAGACATACGTTTAATACCTGCTATACCATTGGTATAGCAGGCATGACATGATAACGTGATATCTATAATGCTGTTCATATATATAAGCGAAGGTTACCATTTGCCATCAGGTGGTCCGTCTACTATTTGCCATTACAAATACACAAAAAAAGTAATAATAATATATGTACCTATATTACTATACTTACTTTGATAGCGTACATTAATTTCCCATGCGCGTATGGCAATGGCAGTTTAGGCATGGTCAGTGGTTTCCCGCTCTTTCTAAGCTTGTACTCCTCTTTGCTGCACACCTTGATACACGTTGGATTCAGTGCGAGTTCTAGGAGAAATTTATAGGTATTAAGAAAGGCAACACACGGTACATACCACGGTAGTCACTGCTTCATTGCACAGATAATGTAATAACATACTATTAGAGAAAATACTAATATCTAATATTATAATCTGTGCTTATATCAATGGGCATAGGGTTTATTTTAAATACATACCTAGCGTTAATAATTATCTAATTAACTGTTAAATTTATATTCGATAATAGAACATTTATATCTACAGACAGGGATACCTATTACAATCTTCTTTAAATGTATTCTACGTCACAGTGTAAAACTCATACTTTTGAACTCAAGAAATAACCTTTAGGTTTTAGGTGGATTTTTGACTTCAATAGGTAGATTCTTATATTTATAACAGGTATAATAATGGCCTACTCTCCAATAAACGAAATCTTTTTAGGAAGGTTGTTTTGAGATCGAAGAAACTGATACTCATTCATACAAATTCTCAGGACAGCGAGGTCATTGAGAAATCAACAAAGATAGCAGGAACCTTCTGTGCTTCCTGAAGCAAGCCTATATAATAATAACTATATAATAACTCCGACTATAAACGAAATGCTTTTTACGAAAGGTTCGTTTTACATTTACAATAGAAACTGATATTCATGGACTTGTCTATAAATTGCGTACCGAATATTTTACTTTCTGTATGTTATTTTACTTTTAAAACACAATGTAGAGTCATAGAGTGACTCTCCTTTGTAGATTACTAATTACCTAGTACCAAGCTTACGATACTAGAAACAAAATATTTTTGTGTTAATAATCAACTTAACTTTTTTTCAGCACGGCATATTTGTAGGAAATTACATGCAAAGATTCATTCCGAAGGTTATGTCCTTATGCAAGGATTATGCAAGCCCGCGTGAAATGAAACAAAACAAATTTTGCGTAAAACCGTGTAAACTTTTCTTTTTTTCGAAACATTACAGATTGTTTTACATAAATTCAATTTTGGTTTAATAAATCTCAATATACTTATATAATATCGTGTTCATTGCTCTGTGGTTACTACTTATTTATTGATTAATTATTCTATAAAATCCTATAGAATAATTAAGAAATAATAATATAGGATTTTGAGTAGGTTTCTATATTGTTAATTCAGGAGGTTGTAGAAAGCAAAAAGTTTTGATTCAATTTAAATTTTAATTACCTAATAATTATTTTTATTATTTCATTATTTAATTACGTTTATGTATCGTATCGGGTTCTGGTAAAAGTGATGTACGTAAGGCGTTACATAATTTGTAATAAACACTAGGGCATTAGCAATGTGAGGTGGCTGTTACAACGAAAATGTAGGGTATTGTTACAGATATGATTCATTCATGAATACGAGATACCGTAAATTGTAATAATGACATTGTAATATTTATGTAAGTATGCACATTATGTTTTTACCTCTATTTATGTAGATTACAGATTATGCATAATTTACAAGTTGCTATTTGATACTGCTCATGACTTTTCTATATTTAAATTCGTAATGGTCAAGAAATTTTGTGTTTGGTTTTGTTTATGCTTAATATTTTATATATTCATTTAGCAAATTTGATAGACTATTTTTTATTCATATGTGTTACCTACTTCCAGAGGTTTTACCTGGCCGAGACCAAATGTTAGCGTTATCATATCCCAGTAGTCATAGTATCCTAGTACTTGTCTGTGTATTCACTACTATCATCCGTTGAACTTAGAGCTGTATTTTACGGAGCTCTATGTAATGTAGGTAATTTTTTATGTAATTTAATGGCAAATGAACATCAACAAGAACAATACTATGTATTATATATAACTAACACGTTATCACGTGACACCCATGATACCATTCATACATTGCCATTCCGAAGGACTAAGCCTGTAATTTTCTGCATGTACAATTTACATGTACTTATTAAGACTTATTAATTGACAGTGGATTGACAGCGGTCACTGACTCGCCCCATGTTATCTGGTCTAGTGCTTTTAAAATAGCATTCAAGTATGATAAATGTGTTCATATGTTACTTGTTTTGTTGATGATTCATAATTTACAATACAGTGGTCATCTGCGGGCCAAATAATCGAAAGTCTGACGTCTGTCGTCGGTTTCATAATTAATTGCCGTTTCCTTTAAGTTTGTGATTAATGTTGTCTTGATGTCCCTTGATATGTTTATAAATACATTAAATATACTTTCATGTTTTGTATCCTAGATAAGGTAATTGCAGATATACGACGTTGGGGTCAACACAAACATGGCTTTATGGCTATATTTGAATGTGTGATAGAAGGTGAGCCTACCGCCATCTCTCGGAATAATTTTGCCATTAGTATTTTAATAAGTTGAAATGAAAGCAAGAAGATACATACCATTTAGCTTTATCCCATTGAGGGGTAGATCCCCCAGAAGATGGCGGGGCAAAAGGGCTTAGAACATAGTTGGGTGCAGAAGACCCGAGGTCGTAGTTCGATTAGTCAGTGAATCTATATTTTTGTATATTATTTATAGCTTAAAGCAAAGTGCCTATTTTCGTCGATGTTGTTACTTTTGTTGCATATTTTTACAAACCAAGTAACGGATTTTGATACAGTTTATACCTCAGATATATATAGATATATAATGTTTTCCAATATCCTTTTGAGATTTTCTTCTGGAAGGTTTACTTCTATAATAATGTGTATAATTCAACAACTTCTGTCACCGACACTGCACAGCTGTGCGAAGGCAAGGGCTGGTTGCTAGATATATTAAAGAAGATGAACCTGGAATGCGTGAACAGTCCACTCTCTCCGCTGGACTGCATTTCTCGTAAATTTGCATGTCTGGTTTGGGATGCTTCACATGTTTTGCCAAATTGATGGTACGGCACGCTTCGCATCTTATGCGATCCGTTTTCAAATTATCACACATATCCGATTTTTATTTTTACACACAAATTACTTTAAAAACTAAAATAACCAACTACAGATTTTGAACAAAATACCCAAAAATAATTTAAATCATAAAAGCAGAAACTACATATTTGACAGAATTTTCTTTGGCAATTTACAATTGATATTTTCTTAAAAGAACGACGTAGGTATTATATGCAGAATTGAAGCTTTTTAAAAATATTCTACTTACAACTTAAATACTCCTTGTATTTTGATCATTTAGAAGACTCTTGGAAAACGCAGTTCTAAATCAGAAAAAAAAATAACCATTCAGTGTTCTTATATAATGGGCTACTACATTGTAATGTAGTTATCGCAGTAGGTACTTTCTTTTCATGATTCATGACCTACTTGAATAACTAATGATATCTGCAGCCGAAATATAAAAAAATGTATTATATTATCACATCATATTTTTTGTACCTAAAAACACACTCTATAAAAGGAGAGCTTAATTTGAATTTAAAAATTATTACACTTATTTAATAATAAGGCTGTTTACGAAATAGTTTCATGATACACTACACATATATAGAATATAATGATAATGAATGATATAAGGTAAAAATAATAATAAAATTTCTAACAGAATATACGTTAATCATTGTCGATGTCTCAGGAATTACGCACTAAAATTTGAAGGTCGACTCGAGGGAGTACAGGTAATATGGAATATTGACCCTATTGCTTTCAATGTAATCGCTATGCCTGGAAACAATTTTAGTTAATTTTAAATTTGCAACGTAAGGCTAACTGACCTGACTTCATTCTCATTCTATCATTCTACACTGATATCTAGCGTATATCGTTAGCGTAGGCGAGAGCACCACTCTACATTGATTAAAAAAGTCTAGACTCACTATCTAGGTATATAAACTAACTTTTTCTTTACGTTATATTTCTCTCAATTACTAAATGCCATTCCGAAGAACTAAGATGTTAAACCTGCGTACCCCGTAATTTCACTGTTATATCCCTTAACTTTCAACCGTAAATGCGTACCTTATAATTTCACTGCTTAATATACCCAACCTCCCAATGGAAAAACAGCAAAGCAAGAGACTTGGAGACTGAAATAGGTTCGAACCTTGGCTCAGGCCGTTGGAATTTCGATCCCCGTGTGAATTGACGGGCCGATAGGACGGATACGAGTAGCAGCAACGGTTCAGATGTCCTACAGAAGAGTACTAGAGCTATCCCAAAGATATATGAGTAGCGTAGTAGCATCGTGACAACTGACGGATGCAGATATGCGGGAGATACGCCCACCCATTGTATCCGTTTCATTGTGCAACTGTGTGTTTCCTCGACTTGCCTAGTAGGTACCAGATAAGGACCAGTTGCGAAATTGCCAAATTTCGCCCTTGTTCGCATGCCACGTTGAACTATTATTAGAAAATAGTCACTAGTATGTATAACTATGATAATATATTTGATTAGTTATCCCGGTTGACAACAGTTCTGTACACCCACGTAGTTTTTTTTACTAATAAGGAATATTAGGCGAATGGTAATCAGCTACGATGGAACTAGATGAATTGCTTGCTTTACCACATGAATTCTTATAATATAATATGAAAATACAATAATTTCAACAACAGTAATGATTTTTCTATAATTTCTGTTCATTACATAAATATCGTTACAACTTTTAAAATAATTAAAACTGCACAAATTTTACGATTTTATATTCGCATAAATTTTACTATTTTATTATATATATTACTATTTTTATTATAATATATATTAATATAGTTACAATGAACTGCACAGCTTATAAATGGATATGTAGACGCAAACTAATACTTCATTTACTCCATTCTGAGCACGTGTTAAGACGAGATCAGATTGACAAAATATAAAAACACAATAAAATCACATATGTAATTTATGTACACGCAAGTTGACGCCTAGCTACGTCAAGTTATATTTTTATCAATTTTATATTGCAAATATTTAATTAATTATTAATAGAGCTGACTTCATATTCTAAAACATTATTTATTCAATTTTTTTATTGTTTAACACTAAGCAAAACTTGTCACAAATTCAAATAGACCTACAGATAAGGTGAATGTAACAAATACTAAACTAATACATCAACAATCGCATTTGTAACGACAGATATGTAAGTACTTCAGATGTGTCAAACCCATTCAAATGTCATTGAAATGTAGAGCTTTGTGAAGCTTCTCCCCATTGAGTGGCGGTTTTCATGAATGACGATGGTGGGGATGCGAGGATGGGTGCGCGCCGGTTGCACACCGTCTGGAGGCTGCGTGTCAGACGCAGTCCACTTGCCAGTGTCGCGTCTGCGCGTTCACGGCCCGCTTCTGCTGAAGCGGGAAATTCGAATTCGGAACTTCTTATTTTTTTCTTCATACCGTTTATTTTTTATATCTATTTCGATTGTGGCTGACTGTTCTTTTAGTGTCTGTTCTGTGCTTAATTCTTCTGTTGCGGATAGATCACTTGGCATGCTGCAGTAGATATGGGGCTTTATAGCTTAAGGTAAGTGCATAGTTAATTTTTATTTGAATTTTGAAATAAGTTAATACTCACTGTAATGTATAAAACTTCCTATTTCTTTTTAATGTAAACAAATGTATGCGCCTTCCTTAATTACTTTTTATTTTAATAATAAAACTTGTATTTTTTTACATTGGAAGGGATTTTTTTATTGCAACATGATGATATCATGTCGTAATTTAAAAAAAACCCTTATGTCATATTAACAATTATGAAATGACTTTTTAAAACTGTTCCACGTTGCCCCATTTATAGAAATATTAAAAAATCTACTCCATAATGGACCAAGTGGTCCAATGGAATTGCAGAAGTGTACTTAGCAAAAAAAGTGATTAAATTAATTTAATAAATAAATATCAACAACCCCTTGTTATTGCACTAACTGAAACTTTTCTTTAATAATATCTGTGAATGTGGAGAAGATGTGGGTGATTTAAATCACACTGTCTTTTCCTGTTCCTCTCACAATAGTACTATATTTATAGAGATGCTTTTACATATAATAAAAAAAATACGTAATATATCTGTTGATATTTTTGCCTTTTATGTTAAAACTTCCAATCTATGAACGATTCAATCTCTTTAAAAACGAGTGAAGAACCCTTTTCTATTATTATATTTTATTACCCAGCCTAAGTTTCAATAATTACGTCGACTTCGAACTATGCGTTTCTGAATATATAATGTGTTCACACAAAATCATCTAAATATTTAAATATATAAAAAGTAAGTGTTGTTGTTTGTCACAACATTTATTAGACACTAAAGTTTTCTCTATACAAAAACATATAATAAAATTTAATAGAAAATACAATATATGAAATAGGAAACTATATGGCCAGTACGTCAGCAACAGTAAGAATAATTTATTTTTTTACATGATTTCCATACCAACTTACATACTTTATACCGCAAGCGTCATATTGTTATTTGTGATGTTTGAGGTGTTATTTGCCTATCTCCATTAGATTGGTCCAATGAGAAACTAATTATAATTACTTTAATAATATTTGTATTTTCACTAAGTAGGTAATATATCTTAGGAATGATACTAATCGCTAAAAAGCATTGAACCAACTCGTAATGAAATTCATGTAAGTACGTGGTTTTGTTTATTAAGTTCAATATTATTGCGATTAATTTGCATCTACATATATAATAATACTTAACAATATAATACACAACAATATACTTATTGTTTATCAAAATATTCGAATGATTACCTTTGTAATTAAGGAAGCAATTATTTGAAATACTGATAAATTGCAATGAATAATTGATTAGGCGTTAAGTTCTTGAATTGAAAAGATACTCAACATAGTATAAATATTTGATTGGATTGAAAATGAACTTACAACGGAAAGGAATGATTTCAATAAAAAAGTATTTACAAATAAACTACAGGATTTACCAACTTTGGTTCCAAAAGCTTGTGGAAATTATTTGATGTTTTAAAATAAAATTGATTGAAAACTCATATTTGAAATGTAATAAGAAAATAACAGTTTCTACATTTGATTATTTCGAATAACTTTATTAAGTAACTTAATTTACAAATTAAATTTTTAAAGCGGTTACGTGTCAATAAACTTTACCAGCTTTAACTAACCGTTCTTAAAAGTCTTGCAAGATTATTAAATTGTTGTTTGCAATTTAGCAATACTGCACTTGCGATCAAAATCTTTCGCAAATTGGTGTATGTCAAGTTTCAAACAGGGCCAAAGAACTTGACCAGAGAAGGGTGCGGGCGGCAGAGGGGGCGGTCGTAAACCCGCGCACGAACAGGACTGGATATTCTGACAAAAAAAATAAAGAAAGAGGCGAGATTAAAACTAAGACTATTGTTCCTTTAACCCGCATCCCGCCGATTCGAACGTAGAATATCTATCTCGTTTGGTTCATGCATAAATTCATTCCCTCTTTTGTAGAAGGCTTGTATAATTAAACGCTTAGAAGGTTTAGATAAGAAATGAAAAGCCTCTTATTAATATGACAATCTAAATAGCATGCTTTTGCTGCGGAATAAGGTATTGTTTTCATTGTGCACACATTGTTTGTTTTTCATGTTTTTGCAAACAGTAGCGTTAGGATGTTGCGCACGCGATTTCTTTGAAATTTCGCTTTCAATTTGAGTTGGACTTGTTTGTTTTTTGTCGAGCGTCCCGTTCGGTGACTTTCTTTGAAGGATTTTGGTGTACACTATAACGCTAACGTTAAGATGTTTATGTATTTAGGTGTGTTCTTTTAAAAGTAATTCTTCATGATTTTACTTTACATTTACCGCCCAACCAATTATCTATTTTTTTATATCTAAGTATTATCTTTATATATGTTTATAAGTCTTTATTACTATGGCGGAATTTTGAAATCATGATTGAAAAGTAGCACAACATTATTGTAATATAACTATACATTTTAGACAAATAATAAACCAGATATTTAGTAATTAGCAGTAGTAGATCCAAGTTACTGTGTATTGTGTATTACTTTGTACCATCAGATGGGCTATTTGCTTGATCGCCACGGTGGTATAAAAATACGTAATGTAGGTGACTAATAAAAATATGAACAGACGATATTAAAAAAGTTATTGGCATTTTTAGTGCGAAACTATAGAAATCTAAACTGAATTTTAAAGGTGTCTGTGTTAACCTTAGAAATAGAAATAGTCTAGCCATAAATACAATACGACTGGACTGTACAGCTCGTAACACTTAAAACTTCATTTCGTAATATGCGGTGCACAAAATCGTCATCATAATAGACCGGTCATTCGCCTAAATGAAACGGTAACGGTCTCAAATTATGGTCACGTACAAATGGAGATGTCAATTTTATACAAGGCCTCAGTGACAATTCTGGATTTTACATACCAGATTCAGTTACTACGCGTCTTTATGATCTCTACACAGAATCTTATAATATAATTATATTTTATTGGAATTTAATAATTTTTTTCACATATTTTATGTGAACATAATGGCGAAATATTAATTAATTAAATCCACATAAATTATTATTATTAGTCCACTATTATTATTTACTATTTTATTTAATCTAATAATAATTTCCCATATAAAACTAAAGTTTTAATAGATTCCAGATAATAGGTATACATAAGTTACGATCTAGTATCTCTGAACAAAATAATACCGGTAGACGCGTTGACTGTTTCGCGCGCTATCTTGTCCGTCAAGACTGTCTGTAAGCACTAGATTTTAGTATTTACGTACCTCCTTCTCGTCATGCTGCTCTGGTACTTCTAGGTACAAACGAGATGTGGTCTAGACTTAATGACGTAACGGAGTCTTACAGAAATGCTGAGTATGTGTATTTATTTATTTATTATTTACTAGCTGCCCCGCGCAACTTCGTCTGCATCACACTTACTTAACGTTTATCACTATATTTCGCCCATTTTATATAATATATTTTTAAATGATAGCCTATATGTTATACTGATGCATAAGATATATTACTGTAAAGTTTTATCAAAATCCGTTCAGTAGTTTTTGGGTGGAAGCGTAGCAATAATCCATACTTACAAACTTTCGCGTTTCTAAAATTATTAAGATTAAGAAGACTGTATCAATTTTAAAAACCGCTAAATTCTTCTATTCATATTAAATATTGACTGATAGAAAATACTTCTAGAATAATTTCCGTGTACACAAATATGCATATTTGTTTACTTATAAGCACATTATGAAAGTGCATCGTCACAAAGATTGACTTGATTAAACCTTATTGACCAAATACAAAATCCGGAATTAATACAAAAAATAATGATAATTTACAATTATAACTTGTATATAGCCATTATATAAATATTACAATACGTTTATTAAAACCTAAATGTATATATAATATACTGATTATCTATTTAAATTATTTATGCTTAGAACATGAAGGAATTATATGGATTTCTCGTGTAACTTACACGAGATTACTTCATAATTAAGTTATAACATAAACCTGATTACATCGTGGATTTAATTTTAAAATACTGTAGCTACGTTAACTGGTTACTTGCTACTCACAGAATGTGTGGAATCTTAAAATCTTACATTTCTTTTGTAATATACTCGTACAGTAGTCGTTAATGTTTAAGTCTATCATCAAGTGAATAAACTACGGAATTCTGGGTATTAAAGATATCGGCCAAACATTTCGAGGATGTTTAGAATAAAAGCGGTAACTGTCTGTAATTTGTATCTACCTAGTTAGCACAAACAGATTCTAAAATAAACCTAAGTATATAAAAAATTGATTGTTTATCTTAATCTTTGTGTGCTTATTTTAGAATTTGCGTGGGTGCAGTACAGGAGGGGAATAAAATTAAACGATTATGTTGCAGGATTATTAACTACGACTTTCGCTTTATGACATAAAAGGTATTCTACTTTTTATCATAAATATACAATTTATCGTCACGTCATTTATTAATAACCTTTTAATTGTTTAGTGGTAATTAAATTAAAAGAACTATTATTAAGAACTTAATGAAATTTATTGTATTTCTGGCTGTTTATTACAATTTTTATAATGTTAATAATATGTATGGATAGAAAAGTAAGATGTGTAACTCGTTCATTTTCAAGTTCATTTTCTAATCAAACATACAGCAATATTTCTAGGTATATTAAAACTGTAAGTCGAGTTAAAAAATGAATTTATTTACTTTCTTATGTAATCAATTTCTGCGTTAACTTTTTATAAACTTCAAATAACAAAAATGAAATTATCATAAAATTTTATTATTATTATTATTTGAAGCAATAATAATTATTCTATCATAATTAAATAATAATGTCGATTGATATTTGATTGAGTGGGGAATGATAAAGTTGTAAGCATGCTAAATCTAAAAAGTTGAATGAAATCGATTGTCGTGGTTCAGTTTATGGATGACTATGGTAAATAAGGATTATTTTTAAACATATGTAGATTATATGGAGTTAAGTCCACGAGCGTACGTAGATACCTAATATAAACTCATAGAGTACAAAAACCCGCCGTGCACGCCGGGTCAAGGTTGCAGTAATGTTCCCGAATTCAACTGTTGCTGGGGAAAGTTACATGTAGGGTTACCAACGTTAAGAAATGTACACTTTATTGTACAGACACAAAAACATTTAAAATGACAGGATACAACGACCTTAAGAAATGAACTGTGCTATGGCGGACTTATCCCAAACCAGGGATTTCATCCAGTCTACTTTTCAATCTTATTTATTAGTTGTGTTTTTGCACTATATTATTTAACATAAATAAATGTTTTAACAATAATCATGAATATATTAATATAATTCAATAAATTCAAAATAAAAGGCGACTTTACTTGACTTTATTTGTATAGTTTATTACAATCTTAGGTTTTGTTAAATAGTTAAGTTATACCTACATAAATGTGAAAAGTTGAATAGTTCACAATATGAATTTAACATTGTATTATTATTGAACGAATGTATAATGATATAATTGTTATGATAAAAATTAATGGTACATATGTCTATATATCTTTTAAAAACACAAATTGTATGTTTGGCAATATCTTTATCAATTGTGAAATATGAACATCATTCAGAACTTGCTAAATAAGGGAAATACCATACAATTTTTTATCTTCAATACCTAAGCACCACGTGCAATAAATAAATAAAAAACATACCGAAAAATTGTTGAATCAGTTTGTGGTTTTTACATTTAGATTAATGCTAAAAAAAATAAGTAATACGTACTTCACTTAATAAGTATAGAGCTATAACAGTAAAGTTAAAAAACAATCACACGACAGCCCTATCGAGTCAGGGTGCGTGTGGGGTAACGCGTGGGCTTTAATGGTTATGTTTGTAGTCATCGGGTTGTTTATATTTTATAATACTTATAATTATCCAAATGGGAAACTTTTACTACTAAAAACATGATAGGTAAAGAGGTGGTAAATATATTATCATATTTTAAAACCTCGTACAATGAAATAGAAAAAGAACTGGCAGGTTAAGAATTACATAAAAAATCTAAAGTTCTTTTAAATGTAATAACAGCTACGACACTTGACAATTTAATTATTGTATGAAACTGTATTACCATTTTTATTTGAGAATAAAATTTCTACACAATAGGTTTTCATTTAAAGATTTTGAGTTTCAGACAGCGACAGCGACTTTGTTTATACTATGCAGTGATTAAAACTATATTTAGGAGTTATCTTCTTCACGGATCCTATATATATTTTCGTAAACAAGTCATGAGTTATCCCGGTAGGATAGTGAATTTTAAAAGATATGGGAAGTCTCGTGAAATTCAGGATGGTTGGTAACGCTACAGATAGCTCTATAGTTAAGTAAACAATGCACCGCATCGCGGAAACTGTTTCGCGGACTAGCCACGTTGTTAAGTGTTGCCAGTTGTAAATTTATGTGGACGCGCTTGTTAGCCGGCCAGAATGATGGTTGTTAATATTATTTGTGGTCGCAATTATAACGAGCTTAGATCATCTTTTGAGTTTTAGCTGGATGAATTTTTTTATAGTGTTATTTTACAATTACTTATATTGTAATAAATATCTACACTTCTGTGTTCTCTGTGGTTCTATTCATATGTATAAGTCATGCCATCGGTGGTCTAGTAGTTTAATACACTTCTATACATCCGATGGACATGCTTTCGATTCCTCGCACGGTACAAACATTTATATTCATAAGTATGATTGTTTGTCGCTAAAGTAAATTAATTATTAAATACTGGCTGCATCTCACAATTGATTGCGTAAAGTATTTCTTATGTTAGCCAGTAATATAAGGAATATTTTATGTGATAAACACATAATATATCTTTCTATAAATAAACATTCTTTTTAGTTTATTCAATACGAATAAACAGACATACAAAAAGTCAAATCTGTTCTCTTATATTGGAAACTAAGAAATAGAAACTAAAATTCATCCTCGTTAGGCAATCTACCTTCCTATTAAATAGAAATTTCGTTAACATTCTGCTTAGTAGTGAAAAGCTAACAAACAGACAGGCAGACACATTTTAGAATTCATAATATTACGTATGGATAATGTAAACACTTAATTTTATTAATATGCGATGACAACACCATCAGTAACACTTTCGGAGTGTTTTCTATATGAGATAGAGGCATGGGAACTATTTTGTCTATGTCTATGAAGGCATGAGCAGCCGGGGCGCACGTGTGTCGCCCGAGGGGGTGGACATATGCACTTCCAGGGCTGCCACACACAACCACACAGGAAAAATAAGTGATTTTTAATATTAACCTATAAACCTGCGGTTTCACTCGCGTTAAATTTATAGCCTATGTGTTATTCTGATGGTTAAGCTATATAATTGTAAAGTTTCAATAAGATCTATCAGTAATTTTTGCGTGAAAGACTAACTAACTTCCGCTTTAATTATATTAGTAAGCACATCGCTTTAGTTGATATGTTCGCCGGTTCGTTTCCTCGCACGATACAAACATTTCAATTTCACGAAACA
This sequence comes from Achroia grisella, assembly GCF_030625045.1. Taxonomy (NCBI): domain Eukaryota; kingdom Metazoa; phylum Arthropoda; class Insecta; order Lepidoptera; family Pyralidae; genus Achroia; species Achroia grisella. The sequence continues at coordinate 1,564,574 of NW_026713028.1, read as the reverse complement.
AGAGTGTAGATAAAGTTTTTGTTATAATAATACAATATAATACTTTTTTTAATGATCTCTTGTGAAATGCTTTGTCAATGTCTTGATACTGTGAACTCAACGTTACTCTTTTATACGATATATAAAGTTAAACAACGTATGTTTAAAAAAGCAGACAAGTTTCCTGCTCATGCTTGTGTTGAATATCCTTTCCGAATATATGGTAGAATCAATAAAATCAGTATGGAGAATGTAACAATGATATGGTAAGAAAGGGAGTAAATAACGAGATGACTACGACCAGGGATGAATGGAAGAGAAAACATATTACGCCGACCCCAAATAAATGGAATAAGGAGGAATGTGATGATGATGATGATGGAGGATGTAACGAGATGTAATAATACATGTAAATTCGTGACAACCCTGCATATCCGACAATGCAACGCTAAATCACCCGCAGAGAGCAAAGCGTTTGTCACGCCGATATGCGTTTATGACAAGCCATTCACATTTTCCTAGGCTATACTAAGTCAAAGTGGCGATAAAACTACAAATACCAGAGCGAGTAATATTTTCAATTGTTTTTTAAATTTCCTAATGTGATATTTTATGTAACTGGAATACGTACCTAATGTACTTGATTCTTTGAAAATTAATGTCTAAAAGGGATTATCATTTTTTTATTGCTTATATTTTTTATAATAACTATCATCATCTTCTACTTCTTCCTTATCCCATTTATTTGGGGTTTTATATAATATTTTATAATAGTACTAGCTGTGCCCGTGGTTTCACCCGCATGAAATTTGTAGCCTATATGTTATTCTGATATATAAGCTATATTACTGTAAAATTTCATCAAAATCCATTCAGTAGTTTTTGCGTGAAAGAGTAACAAACTTCCATCCATACTCACAAACTTTCGCATTTATAATATTATATTATATTATAATATAATTTATAAGTTATATAATAATTATATTGTTTTATATATGACATTAGTCAGTAAAATATGTGTGACTAAATCGGTGCTCTTTTAGTTCGTCTCATCATTGATCTTCTTCCTTTATATGCTATATAAGACTAGATATAATATATCGTAAATAAAATACCATTATAAACTGTAATGACTTTAAATTAAATAAGTGGTCACGCAATGCTGTGGAATGGTCTTTAACGATCAAAGGGCCTATCTTTTTACATTAAGGGCTTAAGTAGTTAATCTTGCTGATGCAGGCTATAAATAAAATAAATAGTTTCACCTGTTTAAAGGGCGCGGTGGTGGCCAATTTAATTTTATCACACTCACGGCGAGATGCTCGCCGCTATATCGTGGGTACAGGATCTCCTTCGCTTTTATCCTTGTATTTTATGCCGCCTTGGTACATTTTACACGATATTTACAAGGTCCTTTGGGAGTCAGTTGCTATGGAAACGGGAATTATTTTGAAGGTCCCAGAATGCAAGGTTTAAATATTTACAAGATTAAAAGATACGTAACTAACTAGTTATCTCTTGGTCCAAAATACTATTATAGCAATACACTTATAATTTAAATCGAGTTTAAATTGTGGCGCTAGATAGCATGTTGTAAGTAACACCACAAAATACCTAGTAATGTGTAAGTACTCATAAAATCACGAGTATTTGACAAAAGCCGAGTATCATTTTACATAGGTCTTACTCAATTTATTTTAGAACACTATTTGTTACAATTAATTTATAGTACGTATAAATGGTCTGTTAAATTTTGTCTATTATGTATATATAGTTTATAAAAAACAGGAGTTATTGAGGAATAGTCTATAATTAATACTTTTACTGTTATAAGACCTAACGGTTCTATATATTTTGTAAGCCCTCTACCAAATCACCGAATATTCTACCCTAACGATGTAAGTTACATTGGAGTAAGTTAGCTCTCATGTGTCTATGGTTCTCAAAATAGACAACTGATTATTATTTTTGTTATTTTAGTTTTTTGTAACTTTTTTTGTTACATGCTGTAAATATCAGTGTGTTGTAATGTAGCTATAACTATAAGATTTTTTTCAATTTTGATCATCGACGAATCGACGATCGACGAATGGCGGTCCTCTACCGTGCGTTTTTCAAGAAACTTTTTATCACATACAGCCACATTATGAAATCACCTCCCGGCAATGGAACTATTATCATTGAATATTTGTGAACCGATACGATATTGAAAACTTCAAGAAAGTTATTCCGTCTTAAAAATCCCCTGGTTTTGCGGGTGCTTATGGGCAGTTGTAATCACTTACATTAGGTCAGCCGCAAGCTCGTTAGTCCTCTATGGTGTAAAAAAATATATGCAAGTATACAACAGCGCGCCAACTAGACGTGTCAGTAGTTACATACAGTCCATTGTCGAGCGACGCGACAAACACATAAAATCCGATATTTTATGATGTCTAGTAATGCTTCCTAGTTGACGTAAATGCTGGATGGTTTGCGTCTGAGGAAGGTTGTGCAGACTATTCTAAAACTGCATTGTCATATGTTTTATAATACACACTATACAATACTAGGTATGCCAACTGGTTTCATCCGCAGTCTAATTTATAAAAGTAATCTAATTTATAAAAATGTTACATACAACTTTGTCGCCAGAGTTCCATCGTGATGCCATAGGTGTATCTTTATGAAAAATTTCATTAAGAATCTGTTCAGACGTTTAGTCATGAAAAGGTAACAAATAGACAGCGAGACCCACTTTAGAATTTGTAATATGAATATAAAGAGTGGGTGGTTAAAAATGTGTACTAATAACCCCATTGCTAGCAACGTACCGACCTCCACGCGTTCAGCCAGGATACCATCTTGACAAATCCCTGGTGAATTTACCACGATAAGCTAAACGACCTGACCTCAGGCTCATCTTATTATCTGCTCATCTGGTGCCCCGCCAGTGTAAACCGTTAGTGCTATTATATTGTTATCAATTAAAACAATGCCTATACATTACTTCTATACATAAGTATAGATTTATTATAGATAGCTTCAGCTTTCGGTTCGAAGCCACCACGATCCCTTTGTTACTTTGTACTTCGATTTTGTTTATCGGACTTTTTTTTATTAGGAGCCAAGCGCTCCTAAAGGTTGTAGCATGCTCTATACTAATTTCTAAATGTATGTTTATCTGTTTGATCTGTAAATTTGATACAAAAATAGTCTGTATTACGAAAACGAACATAGGCGGTTATTTTTTATCTCAAAAATTAGGCTAACGTGAAAGAGCTTGTAGTATGTAATCTTCTAATCTTATAGTATAATTATACAAATATGTCTGAATGTCCGCTTGCCTTTTCTTGATTAAAGGACTGAACGAATTTCAATGAAATTTAACATAAGGATGGACTGTATGACGACGACCGACATAGACTTGTATCACAAAATAAAGCAGACAAAGAGGCGTATACCATGAATAATTCGTTAAATAAAAATAGGCTATTAAATGCAAAAAAAGGTTTCTCCAAAGCCTACTATTACATTAAAAGTACAAAAAAAACATAAAAAGTTGGTATTTTTACTATTACATTAAAGTGACGGAACAAGCTAATCTCTGCAAGATTAGGTTGTTCCGTTTGAATTTATAAACAAAATTAATACCTAATCACTTTATCTGCGACGGGAATGAATCATTAATGTAATAGTAAAAATCCAAATTAAACCATATAGAATAATTTGTGTATTAGTTGTATTACCAATGGCAAATTATATATCGACTCCTAAACTACAGAATCAATTGTAAATTTGATTTGCACATTGTGTGCAATTTGATCCAGCTTGAAAGATTATAAGATGTAAGCTAACATCTCAATTTATGGTCGCAATATTATTTTATTCAAGAATCTTAGCCACAACGACGCGGGGCCTTGTCTGCTAGTATAATAAAAATAGTTCTAGCTTGACACTTTCTTGGATTCCAATCCCAAATAGGAATAAGTATATAAAAACCACCTCAGAACAACTTAGTCCTCTTCGATCCCTCGTTCTTTTGCAGATTTGGAGTGCCATCCACGCTCGCTATCCATCGGCGAAGCCAGCTGCGGTCACCAGCAGTAGTAGTTCGAAAAAAGGGCATCTTGCTAAAGCTCTATTCACACAATTATATATTTTTTTAATTTATTTATTATTAAAATTGTCGATATTTTGGTGAAATACTTGACATGTCCATATTTCCCTGGTAATATTTGAATCCAACTTTTCGAATTATTTCGTTTTTTATCGGTGATTTCTGCACCTGTAAAGAAAATTCGTCTGCAAATTTCTATTACATCTAATGAGGTTACTTTATAACAGTTGTAAACCGTGATATCTTTATTATATCACTTATCCTAATAAGTAAGCTTGAAGTCTGCTATTACTGTAAAGCGGAAATTATATATTAATATGATTTCTCTATTTAAGTGTTATAAATAAATACAGCGGTAATGACGGCAATTGCCTTCGCTAGCTTTCGTGTTTAGTATACATTATTAACATAGTTTATTGATACGGATCTAACTATTTTAATATCGCACATCTCTCTCCACCTAAATTACCCACTTATTAATATTTGTACCAATCGTTTTGCATCATCTTTCCTTACGCGAACAGCTAAGGAGTGGATCTCTCCAGAATTCCAGCGTCTGTGTTTCCTGCCTCTTAAAAAGACCATTGGCTGAAAGGCCCAATGTTGTCACAGACTCAAGAGTGAATACGTGCTATTTGTGCTTGCGTGTAACAGCAGAGCAGCAGCAGGTCTAAGCAGACCAACATCATTTAACATCAGGTGCGATTGCTGACAAACGCGTTTAAATCTTGAAAAAAAAATCACCAGTTCTAATTAATTTTTATTTTTCATACCATTATCAAAGGTATAAACAAAAAAACAGTTCATACAAGAACAGAGCAGAAATTACAATATACAAAATACATTGATTTTCATTCACTAATATGCGAAGGACGTATTAGATTCAACTGAGGTGATATTCTAGCTGACCTTTTTGGAGTCCAGACGATCTAAGACGACTGGATATTGTGATGACGCAATCTTTAAAATTTCTGGTACTGGGAATAAAGCCTAAGAACAACAATTAAAAAACTATTATCTCTGACTTTATGGCAACTGAAGTATGACTATACTCACTTCACTTCACATATACGTCAGATTAGATTTTTTTCTTTTTTGGTCAAACAAAGAAATTCACATGAAAATAAATATTACTCTGTCATAGTTTTACGAATCATAATTAAATAGGCCGAACAGGAAGAAATATAACATGTTAAAGCTATCATTGAAATGGAGTAAATCTTGTTACAATCGTAACAAAAAAAACTACATAACATTACTAGACATTCATGATAACAATGAAAGTTACATAAGTCGCCGTCAAAACAAAATTCGCGCGCTACGAAAACAATATCGAATATCTACGGCAAAGTTTTTCGCGCTTTCCCAGATTTTCCCAAGCTGTTATTGATTTATCTTGCATCTCATTCGCTCGTATGTTACCGAATACCTCTTATATTATTATGTTCGCCTGGTAGTTGCCGGGCGTTGAAGCACCGCACGCCCGCACCGCGCACACATGCGCAATGCAACCGTATCCGTACACCAATCCTATGCGACTAATTCACACATGTCGGCTGCAAGATAATAAACCAATAGAACACAAACGACGGACTTTATAAGTGATGACAGCATTTTGATAAGAGCTCAACGATAAAAATGATACGCAAAAATTTAGCGATCGAAATATCCAGTTTCCTAAATAATAAAATTAGTTGTTTATGTTAATAAATATAAGGATTTGGTAATCATATATTCAAGGAATCATCCCCTTATAGGGACTGTTGCACTACTTGCAAAGAAATTAGTTTTGACTACATTACAAGTATTACATAATTAATAAGTAACTATAAGACATAGGTTCTTGTTTGTAATCAGTTAATATCATTTGCATCCTTTTCATTAAATAGCATTTAGTGAACCTAACTGTACTTTTTGTACAAATTAATTATATAAATTATAATATTTATTTATTTTTATAAAATAGGACAAACATTATGACAATATAACATACACATAGGTATACTCGTATATATACAAAACTTAAGTATATATACGAGTATACCTATGTATAACTTATAATAATACACCAGTACAAAACTCTAAGAAGGATACATAAATCATTTCTTGGTCTATTCAGACAAAAAAGTTAAAATGTCACTCATCATAAGAACAAAAACATTCTCGGTCAAATCGGGTACCCGACAGTTTTTGTGGTTTCCTATAAGTAGAGTTATGAATACCAGGAGTGACCACAACTAATAATAATATAACACTATGTAATCCTCTTATCTGTGGTAACAGTAGTAAGAACCGCAGACATTGATTGATTAGTGTAATCAGGCGAATATTGTTTAAAGTGAACAATAGTGACAAGAAAGTTGCATAACTCTCTGTTAACAATGACACTACCTATCAACTAAAATCATTTGGCAAATATAAAAGGATCACTTCAGAACGGTTTTACTTATTTGCCAAACATTTTTTTAATGTGTTTTTTATTATTGGGAAAGATCTGGATTAAAAGAAATTTTAGAAAGAATATACAGAAAGATAAAAACTTTGGATATAAAAAAAAAGTATTAAGTCAAATTATTCTTTTTGTCTTTTAAATAGGTTAGATTTGGTATCAAAATATATTTGGAAAAACTGAACTGACAAACTCACTTTCAGATTCTTTATTGTTCTAGCTATTATATACTTTCGTTACCGAATAATCGATTCAATAGTTTTTTCTGAAGAAATGGTGATTTAGTCGCATTTTATTAATCTCTAGATTTTTTTGTGAAGCACGAATATTATATGTGTAATTGGAAATAGTTTTAAGTTTTGTACGGTTAGGTGTAGATACACACCTAACCGTACAAAACTTAAAACTATTAACTGAAAAATTAACAGACGTAAAGATCTTACAGAAAATGTATCTTCGAAGCATATTCTTCAAAATTTAAAACTTTGTACAATAAAAGAATAACTTAACCTCAAAAAGTAAATTGTAACTACTAATAATGGAACTTGAACTGCCACGTACCTATTCATTCTCGGTCCTCAGCGCCGCGCCGCGCCGCGGCGACAAGAGAGCTCGACTTGTAGAGACATCATTTCCATTTCGTCGTTTAGAAACTTCAGTCGATTTATGTTGTCTTGGTACTCGAGGTGACAATTTTCGTTAGGTAATAATTGTGAAAATAAAAAAACTACAAAAGATATTTGTTGCATTTTTTATTCATTCTTGACCTATATCTGCTATCAATCGGTAGGTAGCAAAAAATAGTTATAATACGGTAGGGCAAAATATTATTAAAAAAAAATTTTACGTTCATAAACGCGGCGAAAATGTCCTACATGAATAAATGTTCATTCATTTGATTTGATTGATATCTATTATTATAGATCATATAATCTAGTAACTATTTTTACTGTTCTGTCTATTTATTCTGATGAAGTAATGCGGGAAAATGCCTAAGATAACAGTATAAAATTAAGTTGATTTTTCTTTTAAAAGCTGTACGTACAATTATAGATTTTCATCTGAAACACGTGGCTCCTACATCGTATGACATGAAGTTGCGAAGATATAACCTACGAGTAGGTATGTCGAATGATGAGATGTATGGTCGAATAATTTTACAAAATATTCACGATGTATTACGAATATGGACGGTTCCACGATTTTAATTTCAGGTAACAAGTGAACATCGTCACGGGCACAGTTAGTTTTATTTACACAGTTAGTAGTTATATTTATACGTATCATACAATACTAAAATTTGCTGATACAAAGTTGTTAAAATAAAATCAGTGAAGGGCGAGTCAAATTCGCTCACCGTACGTTTTTTTATTATTTTATGATAAGTTAAACATTGTGAGCGGGAACAAAAAAAAATAGATTTATCGATTTTGAAATGTTGGACCTAGATGTCCCTCTTGTGCAAGATTCTAAAATTCTTTACTCAGATTATTCTTTTCCATTATTTGATTGAGATAACAGTATCTTAATAATCAATTTTAAAATTTAAATGTTTTCTCAATAGTGTTACGACAAACAGTCGGACAGAGTAGCATCAGATGGTTTCGTATGTTTGGAACGAATGTTTACGAAACCCTAATACTGCTATGCAGTCACGTCCTTTGACTCATATCCTGGGCCAGACTTGCCGCCTGCCAGACAACCGTTGACCATTATAAACTTTATGATGAAGGACCCACCAAAACAAGTTGGCCATTGTTCTAACCATAATTGTATTTCCGTCGAAAAAAATGACACAGTTTGTAGGCAAATATGTTGCATATCAAAATACTATTAACATTACACGCGACATTTCCTTACATGACGTCATTTTCATGTACTACGATAGATAAAGTATATAAAGAGAAGTTAATATAAACTTGAAATTATGTTAGTAGTGATCCACGACCTATGCTGCGACATAGCGTGGGATTCAGTTATAGCTAATGAATGGATAAAGTCCAGTCACATACTCATATTTGAAGAATACTATATATAATAATAGTAATACATCCTTTTTTCCCAAGGTTGGGGTTACATTATACGCTTTTTGGTATAGGCCTCCTCCGGCCTACGGAAGACAGAGTTCAATGGAGAGACCATTGAACTCTGTCTTCCGCAACCCTATTCCAGAACAGTTGATGTCGTTTTTCCAACGTCTTGTCTTCTAGTCCCATCTCTAGGATACCAAAGAATCACCTGCTTGCTCTATATAATTTATATATGTAGGTACTATATATGTGTTTATATAATATATACTTACATCCTATACAGGCGAAATGAGAAATTTCTTCTAGAAATCAGTTCAAAAGTATCCTATACTAATTATATTTATAAATAAATATATACTTAAGTTGCACGCATTACAAATATTGCAACTAGAATATTCTCTGTACTTCTTTAAAAAAATTTCTCATATAATATGATTAAATATCGTCTGCAAATTCTAAATGTTGTTTCAGAGTTGTGTGTTGATGCCCTATAAAGTAGCGCTATATCTAAACAGGGTCGAATGTATAAGAGCTTTTTATGTCCATCTGTCAAAACAGGCGCACCATAATAGGTTGGTATTGCGCAAACTAGAGAGAGAACAACTCTGAAAATGTTCACCTAAATTCTTTCCCGTTTCGTAAACGGCTCTAAACGTTGTAATTGTTTTCGAACACACGGGGAACAGAAAGAGGCCGAAGTACACGAAGTTATGCTAGTTAGTGTGAGTTAAGTTGGATTTAATTGAGCGACAATACTTTCTTTTCGGAGTTTATGGCACCTGTCGGTAAAATACGGTATGTCTGATGTCGAACTTGGTGTTGCTCAATTCTCGGAGATGATGGTCTTGGATCTTATAATAAGCTTACAGTAATTGGCGTTCAGATTATCGTAATATTAATTTAAATATTATGTAATATAATGTAGTTAGCACAAATTACATTATTATAACTTAAAAATGTGTTAAATGTACTTAAAAAATAATTATTGTATCTTAAAGGTCGAACTACCTGTTTGGTATTCCATTTAATTTTATACTTTTACAGATTGAGTACTAAAAACACGTGAAATCCACAAATAAACGTCAGTTGTATCGACAACGCTTTAAAAAGAATTGAATTTATAGCTATGGATTGTAATTTACTAAAAAATCTAATCGCTAATAGTAAGTTTGCATGTTCGATACACTGTTCCTAATATGAATAATATCTGGCCATTATAATAATATTAAATAAAAAATTAAATATACGGAAATAACTTTGCAATGATTTTTCCATTGTTTTCAAAAAAGTTAATGAAAAATACATAAATTTACCTTATTTTTTGCAGTATCGTTTAAAGCAAAAAATTTATAATGATAAATGATATAAAAATTGATATATAAGCAAATTCTCGTAAATATCTCGACACAAGCCCGCAGCAGTTTAGTGAAGTAATTTACATGATGTTTGATAATAAATTTTGTACTGCAATAAAACAAGCATGTGTGCATACAACGAGCTTAAATATTGATGCAAGCGTGAACCGGTTTTCCTTACGATTTTTCGAAATACATTGCACTTCCTCCCAAGCGTCAAAGCAAACGGAAGACTGCACACGCGGTTATATATAGAATAATGAATACCGCCAAACATCATTCTTAATCAGTGTATGCGTTAAAATGGTATTATTAATGTGTTCTAGATCTGGTACAACGGGAAATGCTGCTTTGAATTCATTCATTTTACTTTTTATTATTTTACTTCTTACTAATATTATAAACGCGAAACATTGTGAGTAAAAACTATAGAATAGATTTTGACGAAACTTTATAGTAACATAGCATTACAATAACATATAGGCTATTATATAAATTGAGCGAAATATAATGATAAATGTGAAGAAAAGAAGTATGGATCATAATTAAATTTGACGTGAATATAGACTATATTATTAGGATGGATATAGACAATCTTTTATTTAAAAAAATCTATTTGTAAAAGAGAGATAAAGTAAAAGTTTGTGCAGACAAAATAGTTGGCAACGGAGGTAAGCTCGTTACGAATAAAATGGCCTACCTATATCAGTCATTATCTAAGCTCGTTTGTTATAGAAAATTATATAATGTAAATCTTTCTACAAACACCACAAAATAACCATTTTTAATCTCAAAGGATAAAACACTAAAATAGATACACTGAGATATAATATGGTGTCACCATATTATATCTCAGTGTATCTATACTTATCTATACGCTCCGTGGCATGTCTGTGTTTCCATTAGATTTATTATTAGTCTCCTACAAAGATTAATGAAACTTTAGGCACGGGTCATGCTTTCACTGGCGACCCTGCCTCTATCCTGTATGTAGAATATTACTAAATAACCAGCTTTGTATCTCTACTATTAATTACGAAAGGTTTACAAGCGTGTGAGTTGATATTTCAAAGCTTTAGACATAAAAAAACATTATAAACAAAGTAAATAAAATTTTACAGATTAAGATTGTATTAATATTGTTAATATGCAAAATTGAAATTACATATTGTAAAGAGGTTATATGCGTTTAATTCTTACTTCATATTTGTTAAAAAAAAACAAGTAACCGACATGTGATAGACAGAAGACTATACAATTATAAGATAGGGGTATTGTAACATAAAATTGATATTTTGAACATATTATAATATACATTTTAAGTGGTTAAATTATATACGGTCGAAGTGGATGCGAGAGGTATACTAGCGAAATTTCTCTACAATCTTCTCTAATCCTAAAACCTGCATCTAAAGCTACACTAACAGGCTTTTACAAGATTTGGCTGGGCAGGAAGAGAAACGCCAGTTGTAAAGGTGAGTGTTGACGTAAGTCGAGAAGGGCGCCTTAAACTACACACGGATCATAAATCCCAGGAACTGCTCGGAATTTCCCTCTGTGCTAGACGATGAACTCTGCTCCCGAACGGAGAATCCATGTTATGCTTATATATGTTAAGAAGTTCGTCTCTTCTTCTATCCTCAGCAGTTACATTTCCACATAATATGAGCCTCAGCTTTGCACGGATGCATTCCAAATCTTTCAACTTCTCAGCTCGTTCAATACCATAACATGCATATATTATACATATAAAACTTTCTTATGAATCACTCTATCTATTTCTAAAAATTGCATTAAAATCCGTTGCGTAATTAAATATAAGCGAACAGATAGCGACTTTGTTTGTTTATAAAGATTAATTTATTTTTGAGATTGTGTGTTTATATTTTAACATGAAGTCCAATAATGCTCATTAGAATGATACCAATTTTTATTATATTAGTATCTATAACTACTGATTAAATTAACACACATATTTAATCAAGTGTTATTTTATTTTAACAAGCATGTATTTGAAACTAATCTTCAATTAATTTTCTCTATTCTATTTAAATATAATTTATTACTAGATCACTAATAAGTAAACGGTATACTACAATTTAAATATCATGAAACTAAATGAAAATGATGAGACAAATAGCATTTTCTATGACCTACATCCAGACAAATAGATGTTCAACAAATATTGAAACATTTGTGTTTGTTGAACCATAGAACAAAATAATAAACAGAGTAATATAACTGTTGTTATTAGAACTAATAACTAGTAGTATATGCATGTCTTTCTCACGCCCTATAGACCTAGATAATAATGTAATAGTAGTATTTTTTTTATCAATAAATAGAATAGCGAATGCTTAAGTCCATACAGCTAAATTATCTCTAGGATATTGGTTTATTGGCGTTTTCGGTAAAACTATAAAAAAGAAATTAAGAACCTATATTGTCATTTTTGAGAGTTTAGCTGTTATACACCCGCACTGTTTCACTGTCATATCTGACCTTCAAGATGGACACGCTTATTATCCAAAAAATAATCAATAGTCCATTTAAAAATAATCAATCCTCCATTTTAATTCACAAGGAAAGTAACAATTAATTTTTCTTTATCGTATTGGATGTTTCAACAGTATTTACAAGTATTCTGAAATAGTACTTGGTCAAAGAGGTCATTTTTAAATTATACCTTTTATATTAACAAGTTTTATTAAATATATACATATATATTATGTATATTCCGACAGAGCAGGACACTGTCACAACATAAGAGTTTTATAAGATCTTTATGCTTCGTAACGAAGTAAATTAAATGATCATTTATTTTTTTATTCACATACTCTTTATTACACCAGATATATTACACCATATAATTAACAAAATAATAGGGTTCAAAAGGCGGTCTTATCGCTTATGCAATATCTTCCAGACAACTTTTGGTTAGAGGAGAAAAAGTTATAGAGGCTTGAGAATATAATAGTAAAATAATAATTATAATAATGGCAATAAGATTACATACAAAATGTAAACAATATATAGGTACCTATTATATATAAACAAATAGTTTGGAAATAAATTATGCTTATCTCTATATATAGTCTCTAAGTAATATTGTTATTATATTTTTATGTACAATAAATATACATATTTGTATGAAATTCACGCATAGGATCATCATCTAAATATTAAATCCGCCATATGTACCTCTATATCGCTCGCCTGATTTTATTAATACAACTTACATAAATACAAATAAATAAATAAATAATTCTAAATTACGATGTTTATTATAAAGATACTTTACATTCCATATGTTAATATACTTCCGACTACGAAACCCAAATTCCATTCAGGTTTGTAATACTTGTACATCACATTATATTGTGCAGACATAAACAATCGATACGATAATAAATTTACACCTCGTAGACCGAGACTCTACGGTCTAGACCGATGATACTCATATTTAAACTGGTATAGTATATACAAAGCCGAGATAGACTGTAAAAAAACCATCTGCGTAGGTTAGTTCTTAGTATTAGTAGTTAGCTATTAAGTAGTGTGAGTTACACTCAAAGAAATATTGTTAAAATTAGAGTATAAATACATTCGACGACGTCAGCGGTTTAGCACTCCGCCTTACTTCCAATGGTCGCGGGTTCGATTCCTCGTACGCTACAAACATTTGTATTCATGAGTATGATTGTTGGTCTGGGTGTTTACTATGTATATGTATTTCATTACAGTCAGTTAATTTACCATTAAAATTTATTAAAAAAGTATCATTAAAAAATTATTAAATTTTTATCTTATATAGAGAGCTTAAATAATATCTAAAAACTAACCTATGATATTAATAGTAGAAGTTGTTACGGTTAAGTTTTGAATTACTGCCTTGGTGTATCGAAGAACACCGTAGAGTTTGAAATAGAAATAATTTTTATTCGAATAAACTCAATACAAGCACTTTTGAATAGTCATATTTTATTTCTCATTTTTTTAGTATGTACAACCTCACATATCCGTTCCTCCGGACGTGTGATATTTTGAATAAATCAATTTTGTTGTATGAATAAAGACTTTCTCAACGTTAAAAAAGGTTAGTTTTTAGGTATTATTTAAGCTCTTATCTACCTACGTTTACACAGAGCTGACATGTGCATGCATATGGTAGCTATACGAATATGATTTGTTTATTTTCATTGTCAAACTTCATTAAAGCGGCTCACTTTATTTGCCTAGCAACCGAGTAAGAAAAACATACTTCAGTTTAAAAACACGTCGTGGCATTTGAGGCGCCAGTCCCGTCTCTTTTATGGGGAATTGTATGATGTTTGTAGACAATTAACTATGTTATGAATGAGTTAGTAGTTTACTTATTAGTAGTTAAGTCTACATAGAGAATACGGTTTATATAATTAAAGTATCATATAAACCAAAAAACACTTTAAATAATATTAAAATCGTAAAAAAAAGCGTAAAAATGTGCATAAGTAAAAAAGAGATTAAGAATCTTGCAGGTTGCTTTAAAATACAATAAAATAATAACTTACTTTGTATAAAAAAAATAGTTTATATCGTCGACGTGCTTAGACCTTGCGACGTCGTCGGCGTAGAATTAAAATAAATAAAACTAAAAGTAGCCTTAGTTACTCTTTATAACATTGGCTATCTGCGAGTGACAGTCCCGTCAAAATAGGTCTAGTGTTTCAGAGCTTAGAAAGAATAAACAGACAGACAAAACTTTTTAAATAAATGAAATTACAAGCTGACACTCATTTTTGTTTATTTGTAGCAAACTAACGTCTATATAGCAAATAAAGAAACTATGGTTTTTTCTTCGAAGTTGGTTAAATTGTTTGTGTAAGGAAGTACCATTTTACCTGGATACCCAGTCACATGGAAAACCGAGACGGTGGTCCTGTCCTGAACATAACGGTTAGAAATCTGACACTTTATCATCCGTAGCGATATTTTAAACCTTATCATGATGGAAAGAAAGGTCACGAAACTAACCCTGAGAACGTATTAGGAGTTCGTTCCCTTAAGCGCCGTACCTATCGATTAAGCCCATGTTGAGATATAACATAGAATACCTATGTATTACTTACTGGTTGCTAGATTTTTTTCTTGTCTTTGTGAGTTATACTAATGTATGGATCTTTTTGTGGATGATACGAATATTTGTAATGTGCCAGAAATCGAACCTACGAACTCCGCACGTGAAGTTGTGTGCTAAATTGCTAGACCACCGAGGTCGTCTATATAAACTATCATAGTTATTTGTCCATTAAATTTAAAATATATAATCCTTGGACAATTCACACAACGCCATCTAGTCCCAAGCTAAGCAGAGCTTGTGTAATGGGTACTAGATAACTGATATAAATACATATATACTTTTTTTTGTAAATACATACATAATATATTTAGAAAATACCCAGACCGCTACAATCATATTCTCATACTCATAAATACAAATGTTTGTGCGAGGACTCGAATCCGCGACCGTTGGACGTACAGTGATGTGATAAACCGCTAGACCACCAATCGTCATTTCATTCAGATATATAAATTTGTCAATAGAAACTATTCAGTATGTAATTGACCACTGATCTGAGGCGACATCGTTGTCTTACCATATTTGTAAAATTATCGTTTGTAGTCGATTTTTTTGCTACCAAATATACTCATCTCGTCCGCAGTTCCTGTGAAGATCATTAAAGTCCGGTGCTAATCAAGTTTACGGCCTAGGCCTTTGATGTACTCACATTACTACATTACACACGTGTATATATTACTGCTGCAGTTAATTTTATTGCACACGACTATCGCCTTTTTTCGTCTCTTAACTTAGGGTCCACTGTACAATGTCGCTATTTTTCATCTCATGACTTACTCACCATCGTACAATGTTCTCGTACATAATATATAACCCATAATTAGTTTAATTTAAATTTTTGTGTATCTTACGACTATCGCCTTTTTTCCTCTCTTAGGGTCCATTGTACAAATTTGCTATTTTCCGTTACATGACTTACTCACCATTGTACAATGTTTTCGTACATAATATGTAGCCCATAATAAGTTTAACTTATTTTTTTGTGTATCTGTTATTTAAATCGGTTAACTAAAGAAAAGGTTACAAACTAGTGGCGAAAAATGAAAACTATAACACAGTCGCTATCAGACAAATAAAACTAGATCTCACTTGTATAAAGTTATTTTTTTTATTATTATTATTATTAAAATGGTATTTTAATAATATTAATATAATATAAATATAAATATAAAATACCTACCAATATACAAGTTGTTAATGGACACAATGTTGGTAGTGCGATATACTTATCTGTAAACACCTTATGCGAGGTTGTAACAAAACGCTGGTATTTTAATGGATATAAGTTTATCGTTAAAACATATTAATCCGAGACACATAATTCCTGGAACATGCAGCTAATTTCATTAGTAAATTAAGTAAACTAAGAGATAACGAACGGGATTTTAGGGTAGAACTACTCACTAGTGAAGGGATATCTAATTAGTAACTATTTTCTGTCGATAAATGGGCTTATTCTCAGACATCGTTTAAGTGTACAAAACTGAATTAATGTAATGGCTGTAGGTATATTGTAATTTAAACAGATTTTATGCAGATTTTATATATTAATATCTATTTGAAACATGCCACATGACTTGAATTTAAATTTACGTATTTATGTCTACATATTATGTATTCATTGTCTAAAATATATGCGATTTTACCATATACAATATGAATGAAGTTTTAAATTAGATATTTAATAACTATAACATAGTATCAATTAAAGTTAAAACTTTAATGTAAACAAGTTAGTGAGATATACACTATGATGTAATGTACGAGTAGTAAAGAATATAACGTAACAAAAAATGACCAACGAATATTTCTAAAAACAAGAATTCCAAATAATAACATTTATTAATTTAGAGATAATATTGGTTTCCAATTTATTTTGAGTTCAAAAGTATAAAGTTAATAAAAAAAATATTTTTTTGATTTTATTGTAATTGCATTATTACATTAGTAATATTACGAGACTTAATATGAAAAGGGTATATATAATATAATGTTATACGGGCATCAGCACGCCACTAAAGATTCCTTCCTTTGTCGATGATGTTTTTTTGCGTGGTCCCTTTCTTAAGAAATGCGGTCTCTTATCCTTTGCAAACAACTGTGTACCATATAATTTAGTGGTAAGATGCAGATTACGATGTTTTTATAACTAATTTATTTTTCAAACACACTACTCGTTTGCTTAATGGTGTTTTAATGAACACTCAATGATTATGTTTGAACGCCGACAAATTTATAAAATTTATCGACATCTCCAACAATATAGTATTTTTATTGTTTTCTAATTTATTCATAACCCGCGGTTTCAAACTGCGTTAAATCTTATATATAAAATTCTCGTGTCACAGTTTTCGTTCCCATACTCCTCCGAATCGGCTTGACCGATTCTCATGAAATTTTGTGAGCGTATTGAGTAGGTCTGAGAATTGGCCAACATCTATTTTTAATCCCCCTAAATGTTAGGGGTAGTCCACCCCTATATATATATTTTTTATTTTAAGGCAAAACAACGTTTGCCGGGACAGCTAGTTTCAATATATAAATATCAATCAGAATATGATGCGTAAGCTTTAAATATTACTGTAAAGTTTTATCAAAATCCGTGCAGTAGTTTTTGCGTAAAAGAGTAACAAACATACATACTCACAAACTTTCACATTTATTGAGATATATTAATTATGTATATTTTATATTGGATTATTTACGTTGCAATGTTATTCTTATATTCCTGAAGAACTTGTAACTACGTGTAAGTTCCAAAATGATCTATTGTTTACTTGACACGGACTGACAGAATAGACTATATTCTGTCTATAGTCTTAATTTAAAATCAATTATGTCTTAGATTTTCAATAATTAGATGTCTTTAGTAATTCAGTAGCAAGTTCCGTATATATTTCATTAATAAAGAATTCAAGAGTTTAGTTCAATTACTATATACTGCAAAAATGCTCATGTAGCTGTATACTGCGGAACTACACTTATTAAATACAGCCAATGTGAAGATATACCTATATACATAGATGAAAAGATTTTGAAACCGAGCAAGTATTTTTTTAATGATCACTAATTATTAATTACCAACAAAAAATAAGTCCTTTATATATAAGTCCCGTATATACAGTCCTTTATATTAGTCTAGATAAAATTATTGATGTTTAACATGTCTTGTTTCTTTATGTAATGGTAAACAAGCTGACAGTCCATATGATGGTAAATGGCAACCATTCCCTCCGTACATGTGATGTTCTTCTAATCATTTGACTAACGATGTTCTCATCGAGCTGTCACCAATATTTATATACAAAATTGTATAATGTATACAAAAGATTATAAGTTCGATTCTCAAGGCGTGTTAATCGACCAATTAGAACCCCCTGGTGGGTAATGGGCCATAATCATTTCTCACAACATTGTATCGATAAAATTAGGAACGTCGCTGCACTCTTGCGCAATGCATGTGAGAGAAATTCTACGTGAAGTCGTGTGATGCACTTATGGCGGTCTGTAGCAGGGTTGCCAACTTTAAAACGTTTAGGCTTGTACAAAGAAGTCAAAAGTCTGCTGCATTATAGCTCAATTTGTCTCTATGAACTCCTCCGTTACATATAATATGACCGATTTTCATAAGTTAAAATAATATACAAACATGTACGAGGATGCTGATGTCCTGGTACTGAAAAGCAAAACTCTTGTACTATATATACATTTACTTACGAATATACTCATAGGTTGGCATCCCTGTTGGCTGTAAGTACGGTTACACGTAACTTATTATTTTTGTACCTACGTGTTATTTTGGTTAACGAATCCACTATACCGATAGCTTCTCTCTCTATCTCTATGTATTTTTTACCGACTGCAAAATAGAAGTATCTTCACTTTATCACCAAATACATAATCACCTATTTGTATGTAATTATTAGAGCAATGCGGATCAAATGATCTGTTTTGTGTAAATAATTCGACTGTTCAAATTTAAGGAGATATATTTTAAATAGCTTGATGTAGTAAAAAGTCATATACATATATATATATATATTGTATTTATATTAAAATATTACACAAAGTTTTTATAAGTCAAATTGACAACCACACATATTGTAAACTAGCTAAGTCTCGTGGTATTCAGAATAACAATAGTTTGCCTTTTTTGATGGTAATAAAATAAAGTCTAAATTTTAAGTGGATACTTATGAAAATCACACTAAAAATCTGTTTAGCCGTTGCTAAGATTAGCGTGCGTTGCATAGATAAACGTAAAGACCCACAAACATAAAAATAATTGTTTTAAGCATTGATAGAGTCCTCCAATAATAATGTACAACTAGTGTTATTTTTATTATAGCTCATAAAGTATAAAATTTACAATAAGATACCAAACTGTATATGGAAATTACCTTTAAAGTAAATTTAAAACATCTGTTAAGTTACGTTTATTATTACTCTCTAAACGCTTACTTAAATGACAAACGTGCGTGGTAACAGTTATTTATGCACGGGATTTTTATTTAATGTTAGACTTAGACACTTATATAAATACGTGTACACTAGTGCAATGTAAATATACTGGCTTTTAAAAAAAATCTGCGAGTTTTTCTCTATTTTATCTGTATACTAAACTGGACGCTAGGGAAAATATTAATACAAAAACTTGACGTTCATGTGTGGCTAAAATGTCCTACATGAATAAATGATATTTGATTTGTTTTTGATGATATACCATAAAATGAGCATAATTTATCAGATACCATGTGATCCACGATATAACATTTTTGCGTATAAACTCGTTTGTTGGGTAAGCTTCTGTTCAACTTATCTGCCGCAAATTCTATGAATGGATTGTTGAATCTGAAGGAAGCGATCTGTCGATTTGTTTATTTTTATTTGGCGCCCTATATTGTTGCTGTCTGGCCTAAAGAAAGACGGGCATGATATTTATGTACTTAGGTTAAAATCAGACATGCCTGTTTCACTTCAGTCTTAGTAGTTAGTAACAAAGTAATGGATAACGTCTGTGTTTTATACGTAAACTTCCACCTACATCTAGACCAAACGAAATATCTCTAGACTTCTTGGCATTCCTACTTAATTTTCATCTATAATTGTTTGTTTTAAAGAGCTTCTGTGTTACGTTGAATGGTTTAGATATACTTTCCAAGATTTATGAACTCCTAATGATTGAGAAGATGAAACTTGAATTTGTTTTCTTGAGTTTTTATATCCATGTACTGGAGATGAGAATAAATTTTAATCTGTACATATTATAATGGGGACCACATTGTACCTTTAGGTCTACTCTACTCTGTTACTCCAGGAAGTAAACCAATGGAGTTGTATCTGACACGGCACATTACCACTACAATAGGCATACTAGTTCCCATTACCATCCGTTTCTAACAATCTCCTTCCTTTCCAAGTGAACCAGTCAGAACTATTAGTTAGTGAACTTAAAATTTGAAATACTAACAGGTCACAGAGTTTACTTGAATCATACGTGGCGTAAAGAAGACTTGTTCATGAATTAATTTCTAATATCTATGTTCATAATGTTTGTAATATAATCTAATAATTAATACATCAGAAGAAAATTATATTCTTACATGAATATCTACTTATTAATAATAGCATTACAGAGTACGTCACGTGTTTGTTATTGTTTCCCGCCATTTACAAACAGGTTCACTTTGTTCAATCCGGCCTACTTATAACTTCATAGTAGCCAGTTCTATAAACTGTACCGTCCCATTTTACTTATGGAAACTGCATTCCAGATCCATGCCATCTGTGAAGCTGTTAACCATCTCTGTAACATGGATATTTGCTTACATTAGTTGTCTATTTGTAGGATTATAACTACATTCTGTTGTATGTAGTTTGCGAAACTATTACTTCGGAAGTAACCTTGGCCCGTATTTACTTTATAAGTAAAATAAATTACTCAAAAAGTGAGCTAGGGAAATATTAGGTTACCCAAATTTTTATTTAATCAATCCATCATTAGCATTGCATAATTAAATTATTTTATTACGAAATAGAGTAGAGATTAGTCTCAGAAGAAGGTGTATGTATGAGACGAACTATAAGGGATATGTCTCGCACATACTCCACTCTCTCTGTATACCCCAAAAATGTTTCGCTTAAATTTAAACCTTATTCCATCTAACTTACTCGGTGACGATTAATTTCATAATAGGGTGTGTGTGTATCGTTCGTTCGGTCACGGGCGTAACGCCAACGATTCGGTGACGTAACATTCTCTAGTGAAGTACCAGGCAATCATAACTTATCAAGTGGTCGAATACGTGTTGCGGAACTTGCGTAGTACGAGTGCACTGCCAATAGAGTTTCATGTTAGTTATTATTTGATTAATTTACTATTCAGTTATTGTTTTGATTAGTGTAATTTATTTATTTATAAAATTGTAATGCTTATGCATAGTATTTTTTATCGTTAAGCAACATTGAAGTAGAAACAACTTTAATTGAACATGCCAATATATAGATTTAAATTATTTGGAGTATTAAAACTAACTAGCCTAATTTACAAACAATTTTTTTTCTATACGGATGTTTCGTTATATTTGTGTAAATAGTTTATAGACAATACAGAATTGGAAACTTTTCATGGGCATATATAAACATAAACTATTTATTATATAAATAATGTAAATATGTATGTGTGTCATCTATATAAATATATATGATAAACACCTAGTGAAACACAACTAGCCTTACGAAAACTTCTGCTGTATCAAATCGCAGCTGAAGTCAATACATGTTAATAAAAAAAAAAATAATAATAATGTCAGTGAAACAAATAAAATAAATAAAAAAAAAAAACTTTTCATGGGCAGGTTGCGTCCTTTTCTGTTGGAACAGTCTTTTTATACTGTTGAATTTAATAACAGCAATATTTATATAATTTCAAACAATGTGAATTGTTACTGCATAATAAATAAAAAATAAAGTAATTCTGTTGCAACAAACTTTTATTAAATACGGGTACATAAATTGATCTAGTCATTATTTAACTTATAAACGCAATTAAAGTTACGGAAACTAGTTACATCAATTTGATCTCACTATTTCTACTATTGCTAAAACAGTCTGTTATCTTTCATATGAAAGAAAATACTACTGAACCAATTTTTATATAGTTTGTTATAGATATAGATAGAATTTTGGCGTAGGATATTACCTACTTTTTCTCGCTAAAATAAGGTGGAACAGAAAATCATATCCTCTAAAGGAAGTTAATATCCTCTAAAGGAACTTAATAAGTTACTTTTTGAGGATAAAAAATTTAAATATGAACATTTTGTGTCCTTAATATATATGCAGACGAATTCGCGGCTATTAATTAGTAAGACATATTGCTGTGTGGTTTAGCACACCGCTTTGCTTCTGATGGTCGCGGGCTCAATTCCTCGCACGGTGTAAACATTTCAATTCATGAACATGATTCTTTATGACCGTCAGGGTATTATCTATGTATTTCATGTACGTATTTTCATAAAAACATTTCTAACAGTAGTCTTGACATCAAAACATATACTCTGATTACTTTGGGACTGGCCGCTGTATGAAGTACCACGAGCTATTATTATTAACTTTAGTGGTAAAGAAACCAATATTTTCATTATAACTCTCTATGTAAATTGTTAATTACATTAGTATACTACTCTAAGAGGAAATGAAACATATTTTATCCATTAATCAACGCTAACCAGTTTATACTCTTTATCATAAGTGGAAGAGAGATAGCAATATTGATTAAGAAAGAGATACTGCTACATTCCTATGGGATTCGACCTCCAGCATTCCTATAGAAAGGGAAATTTACTTTTTTTTGGTTCCACACCCTATTATTAAAGCATAATGTTAATTTGTGGTTAAGATTTTTTATTGATAATATTATAAAAACCTTAGTGAAAAGTGAGTTTATTTGTTATATTATTTTTTATTTTACTTTGCATACATTTATTGAATAATATAAATGATGTGTAATTGCTGGTGTAAAATAATTAAAATACTAGTTAGTTATTAAAAGATTTTCCTAATTTATGCATTCGATGAATAAGGCAAAGGAATCTAAACTTTGCCAATCCCGACAATTACGATTTTGTGTGTAAACGAGTAATTTGACTGTCGTAAAATCCCATGCGACAAATTATAGGTAATTCTTATACCTATTTATTTAGTTAATATTAAGGATGAGTATATTTATACATTTTAACAATAATAACACTTCATACAGCTATATCCAATCCCAAACCAAACCATACCAATACTCTTAAATGAAATGTTTATATCATCCGAGAAATGAAGCTGATGTTGTGAACCACTAGACCATCAAGTGTCAAAATTTGTTTTAACTGTCATTTTGACAGTTTTCTAAACATAATTGACTAGTTAACAGAAGATAATGGCTGTATGGACTGAGTACTTTTGCCTTTCCCTGATATGGGAAAAAAATGATTAAAAAAAATTACCGCTTATAGTTTACATACTGCACTCTGCATACGCACTATTCATTTCATATCAAACCGGTAAATTTGAATATGAGAGTCCACATCATAAATTAACGCCCGAATATGCCCACGGAAACGAAACAAAAAAAGTGTTAATTTAGCATTTTACAGCTGTTTACTTTGCCCGCTAACAACGTGTGTGATTTTTTCATAGATAAAGCAAACTGTGCCGGTTAAGCTTGATAGATGTAACGCAATTGCATTATTCACTTTTATTGCATTCACTGTTGTACTTTGTTAAAAAAAACAAATGAATGTAGAAGTCTCTGTACAAAATCATTTGCTTAAACCCATTTACCTTTTATCAACACAATCAGCTTGCTTTTAAAACTGTTTCGATTGAAAAATGAGAACGGCTGTAATTACGGGGTACGACGGCATTCAATTACGCTATGGGGTTGTTTACATATAGGTACAGTTTGACACCATCAAATTGACCATAGACTTGTTAGTTGTTACCCATCGTAATTACTCAAAAAAAGATATAATTTACATACTCTATTAATTTATTTTTAAGTAGGTATTAGCATAATGTATTAAATAAATTAGCAACATTCATAGACTCAACAAGTAGTACTAGAGTACTAATATTAGAATATTTACTTTATAGTTACTGATAGTTTATTTTACTGAGATATTTTGCTTTTACAATATACTTTTTAATATTCTATTTTCTATATGAAGTCTTTATATTTGGACTGTGGTTTAATAAAAGGATATTCTCATGACCGACAATTACTTTGTAGGGCTTCAAACTTCCAAGTACTTCCCGCGTTTCTTTATTATTTGTATTTTGTCTGTCAAATGTTCAAAGTTTTCATATGTATATAAAAAAATGTCGGATGGCTTACAATTTTATGATTACGCAATTATAGGTTATATTATGAAGTACGTTTACGTACGATTGTCAATCCTTCCATCCAATCTTTATGCATCAATCAAGCTGTATTAACATGTATGGTTCGTCATAGAATTTAAATAGAGCCATTGAAAATTTACGTCTAAATCGGACGGGATTGGACAATAATGGGTCCATTTCGCGCCTGAATGCATCTCTCCTACTGGCCTCGTTAAATTATAATAGTGGCAGTGACACGACGGCCCTGCCTTAGTAGTTGTACCTCACTATTGACGAGACTAGGCAGGCATAACTATGTAAGCACTAATATAATTATCAACATGATTGTCACATGAACATTTCTGACCAAAGTTTTCTCTATTGGTGACATACTTCAAAATTCATAAGCATTCTTTAAAGTTGTATAAGTCATATTTTTCATTTTATAATGTAGTAATTAGTAATAGTAAACTAATCATAATTTAAACTCTACACACAATGCGGCAATAGTTCTAGACGTTAATTCTATGAAATAATTACTAATATTAGTGGGTGATATTTTTTTCGGTAGACATAGACGTAATATGTAATGTACAAGTGTAGTTGTGTATGGGTACGAATACTACGCACCCTCTAACCCGAATTGTGACTAGCTAATCATCCCTCGACTCCCAATGATGTCTCCCCCTCACCCAAAGTGCCCTTTTTTATCGAGTTTTGTCCTAAAATGGAAAACAAGTACCAGGTTAACAGACAACAAGGGTAGTAGATAGAACGCCACCCTTAGCAACCTCAAGATGCGCAAACTCAAAGTTGTCTTGGTGTATACCGCAATCCGTATACTATAACTCACTCTTTCTGATACAGGCAAATGTATATCGTTGCATCCTTTTTGCTCTTGCTTAAAGAGGGTTGTGTTCTAATGTGATGTCGGTGTGTGTACCCAGAATAGGGATCACGTACCACTAGCAACCCCTTCGACATGCGATGCGTGTGTGACTATGGCGTGTGTTATGTTTCATACGGTGGCATACGTGTTTTATTCCTACCGCCTTCTAACGTCCTGGTACATGAGTATGTGTAGAGATTAGAATTTGCTAAGCAAACGCTGGTTTTTTTTCTAACACATACACGTGCGGCTAATGTAGGTTTCTAATATTCGTTGTCACACTTACCCGTTATGAAAATAATGCATTTCTATGCCATATTCTGAGTGTGTAGACATTTTCTCGATGCTTAGGGAGGAAAAGAGACAGAAACGCATCTGTTTCATACCAACTTAGGCATTGAATAATGACTTAACTACAGGTTTAGTCTCGATCAAAAGCTGGTAATTACCACGATAGGCACCCATAATAATGTAACCAATAACATATTATCTAATTTGAATAAATAAATACATTATTTTAAATGTTATTATGCGGTAGTACGTATTTAAGAGTGATTTTCTAAGCTCGAGCTTTTTTTTTAATGAAGGTTAAAAAGGATATTTGTGTTTTTTTATCTTTTAGGTAATTTGTAGTTGTAATATCATTCCTGACGTTATGATGACGCATGCACTTAAATAAATTATTCATGGATTGAACGAATAATACATTGTATTGATTTTTCGTAGCAGGTAGGCACTCTACATGTAAATGATGGACCGCACAGTGTGGCTACTGTAATATGGAAGACATAATGTAAATTAATTTCAGTTTCATACATAAAACAAGGGAAACAGATATAGGCTTTTTATACTTTTTATGTTGTGATTCTCCATCTCGTAGTCATCAATAATGAGAGTGCCATATATTGGGGCCACAAGATAGTCAAATGTGTCTTACATTTTGGAAAGTCAGACTACAGTAGGAAATGTTTCCCATATTGGTATAGAGTGTATGTGTGTATGATGATGACTATGTGTGTATGATGAACTTGACCGAACATATTTTTATTATAAGAACCTATATTTTAATCAATATAAAGTTTCATCACGACCCTTATCCCAGATTGCGTAGTCAGAAGCATTGGTAACTATTAATGTTGAGACTATATTGCGGAAAACTTTAAATTATAATATTAATAATAATCTTTTTTTTATGGTATGGCGGCAATCTCAGGTAAGCGCTAGCTACATAGACTCAAGTTAAGCTAGCATAGCTTGTATTATGGGTGCTAGATAACTGATACAAATACATAGATATTTCACAGAATTATAATAATTTCATTGGACTCCATTTCCATAATATGCCAACATTAAGGTCATGTCTAAACCCAACGGTCAAGTGCGAAGGGCTAGCGGTTTAGTGAGCAGCCCTATTGGTGCAACGGACAGCTGGGTAAACACAATATTTGCCCAAGGTCGCAACAACCGGTCCAATGTACATTTTTCATTTACCGTTATAACTTTTAAGAAAGTTAATTTTACTAAAACATTTATTAATTGACGGTCCCGATGATCTATCGATTTATCACGCCGCTTTACTTCAGATGGTCGTAGGTTCGATTTTTATGATACAAACATAATTTTAGGTATAATATGTTTGTATCAACAAAATATAGACAAGACCCAGAGCACTATAAACTAATTACTCATTTATACAAATGTTTGTGTCATGAGATGATATATAATGCATTTTTCGTTACACCAGGACATTAGTCCTGGTGTAACGAAAAATGCATTATATACACGTATTTATTATGTATTTTTTCTAATGTCCTGGTACATGTAAAAAAGTGTTTTAGTATTTCTGTCTATTTTTTATTACTACTAGGTATGATGAAATCACTTCACTAAACAATACAAGGTTTGAAGACCTGGTCATAACCGTCTGGCAAGAATTGCTAGCTCTATAAATTCTTCCGCGGCTTACGAGTATCCTCACGCTATATTTATCCGGTCGCTTCCATAGTTATCCGGTGAAGCTGTACAAATCAACTACGGCCAACAACCTTACAATATTAAAAAAAAACATTTTTCCCATAAAATATATAATTTACGCTCATATTCATTTACGTGACATAATATGGTAGTAATCCATATTTATTATTTTACATTGTATCTAACCAAAATATATAAAATTCATGATCATTTTGTTTATTTTCAGGTAATAATACTTCAAACGGATACCGAAAGGATAACACTTAAAGGCTTGTAAATCATTATAATCCCTTCACTATGCTATCTACGTAACTCTACCACAACAATATTTTTGTAAGAAGATTTTATTGGTCACTTTATAGGACCATTCACCTTTTCATTTTATGGTGTTATTCTATTAAAGAGGCTAAAACAGCATCATAGAAATAATAAAATTACATTATTGTAATTCTATTTGGTAATACCTAAATTCTAGGCAGTAAGCTGTATTATACACCGTCAGAAATAATACTTGTCGGTCTCTTATAATCCATTAGATTTTTTGGTGATGATAACACCGTTAATAAACCGAGGCGGCAGACTAACATCTTGGTACGGTAGAACATAACCCGTGAAACGTCAAGTGTTGTTATCTCTATAACGCCAACAGTTGTCAACGGATCTGACTACCTACCCCATGTGGAATAACAGTGTGAAGGTAAATTCATTATATGCTAGCACATTTAACTTGTGCTCACTCTATTATCCTCCATTGGTGACCCACCAGAGTAAACCATTGATGCAGGCGGGTACCAATCTATTTTTACCCATTAAAACACATTCTAGGCCTTCGTGATAACGTGATACGTACTGAACAGAATCTAGAACATGTGAGCCATAGATAACACTCGCACTGCCCACCACTTATCGGGACATATTAATATTCAAGGTCAATATAACTATTAAATCATCCTATAGAAAATAAACATAAGTACTCTGCTTGGTGGAGTATACAGGGTTAATGTTATAGTTACTATGACGTATTACCTTATTTTCTCTGTTCAAAATTTTTATCTTTCAGCGATAAGGCCGATAATTTGTTAAATATATTTATATAAAGTGCTTTTTGTACTTATTTTGTACTTAGTCTCATTCTAAGCAGAGCTTATTAGACACGTACATTCACTGGAATTATTCACGTCCATACATATACCTACTCATCCGTAGCAGTTTCAATGTTGATTGTCGCATGCCAAATCCTTCTTAATGTGTGTATACTTACACCAACATTGATATAAAAGAGCAACAAGCAAGTTTTTTGCTCGTTTTTCTTGTGATGAGTCTGCGTTCCGAATGAATGGTAGAATAAAAAAGACTGTGTTTATTCAAAAGTGCTTATATTAAGTTTATTTGAATAAAGATTATTTCTATTGCTAATATAAATCTTTGAATTGCCGATACATTGAACTCGCGACCATTGGATAGTAAGACGGCGTATTAAACAGCTGGACCACCGATGTTGTCTAATAATTTCATTAACATTCCACTCATCTTGTCCACAGATATGTTTAAGAAATAAACCTACAAAAACTGGCTATTACAAATAGTACGTGACCACAGACAGAATATTCACCCTCGTGCTACACTTGTTTATTTAAAAAAAGAAAAAAAACATTTATCTTTAAAATCCGAAAGGTCTGTGAGAAGGAAGTGCTACTTAACTCATCTATTTCATACAGATAAAAAATATGATAAATGATGAACGGAACAGTGATTTTATACTGTGACGATATTAGTCTGTGATTTATTCTAATTTTGAATTCGTTTGCTCATCGTAATCTCATAAAGAATTAGGTGACCCCGTAGAACGTGAATCATAGACGGAGTAAAATAATTACCATCTCTTTGTGTTTTTTTGTGATTGAACTTCATTATTATTTTTGACCTTATGTTCACTTTGTTATACCTGCCTTTATTAAGATATTTTTTTGTTCCAAGATAATGAGCACTATTTACTATTACTTACTTGTGGTATCACTATATTAATATAAGAATGTGGGCAATTTATGTGCATTTTCAAATATGAAAATAATTCAACTATTTAAAAAAAATATCGGTTTTGAATATTTCTGATGAGATTGATGAGATACTAAATATATAATAAGGATATTATTGTTGTTGTTTGATTAAATTGAGATATTGTTTGGCCAAGCCATATCCAGACGGGCTGCTAATCATCATCATCATCAACCCACTGCAGCCCACTGCTGGACATAAGCCTCTCCCAAGGCACGCCACTGGGCACGATCTTCAGCCCTTCTCATCCAGTTACTACCCGCGTATACATACGTAGGGTTGTATGTAGGCTGCTAATATTATAGACAAATAAGCAATAAAATCTTATAGTATGTCCTTTATTGCACTTGTAACATTAAAAAATATAGAGTTTTACAAAAACGTGAGCTTATCTCTGAAAGATATTTCTTCTAGCCAACCTAACGCTGTGAGAGAGGTGGTAGTCAGCGGGCAACGATAGTGCTCGAGTTTTAGTAATTACAACATTCTAATTCTTACTAGTAATTGGATCTATAATCAGCAATGCCCAATAAAAACATGAAAATATTACTTTACAACTGAAAAACCGCGCAGCAATTTACGCGGTATTTTCCGTGACAAACCAATTATTTTGCGGCGTTTTCTATACGACAATCACATAATTAGTAGACCCAATTAACTAATTAGAAATCTGAAAGGCGACCTCATTGGTACTATTATTTGGTCATTGCACTAGTTAGGTCTCGGGTTGGATTATCGGTCGTCCCAATTTCGGTTTACATCGGGTCTGTGTGCTTTAGATTGTGTCCCAGTATTTGAATAGTTAGGTCGAGCAATAGAAGGTTAATTAAATTGTTTGGGTTGCCATTGTGGTGGATTGGTCAGTTTCAGGTGCGCCTTCATTATTTATTTAAAGAATATATCTTATGAATATTATAAATGCAATAGTTTGTGTGTATGGATGTATGTATGTTACTCTTTCACGCAAAAACTACTAAACGGATTTTGATGAAACTTTAGAGTAATATAGCTTATACATCAAAATAACATATAGGCTATAAATTGAATGCGGGTGAAACCACAAGCACAGTTAGTATTATATAAAACTAAGGTTATTGTGTACCTATTAATATCTCTGGAAGATATATTTTTATTTATTTTAGTTTATTTTAACCTTACCTAACTGTACTAAATAAAAATCGCGCAGTTCTTTCACAACCAACAACAGATAGACGTATTACCTTTTTGGTTAACAAGTAAGCAATTATAAATTTAAAAACAGATAAAGTCAAAGACCTTACGTAGGAATACGATACGAATCTTGAAAGCTCCCAAAATAATCTCCACAGAATCCATAAGAGAGAAGCAGTTCAAGAGATACAATCATGAACGTGTGGTATAAAGCGAGAGCTACTTAATATCAAATGTTGGAAAAAAACGAGTTATTTTAATCCAACCCCCGAAGATTCTGTTTCGTCCTTCCAACGGATGAAACGCAACTAAAATAGATAATTCTACGCAGTGTTACCACCTTTTTGGTTTACCACTAAATCTGATTTTATACCATTAAATTTGTTTCTAGTGGTGGGCAAATTTTATACATTTTTATTATATATTTGCGAAGCATAAATAATATAGATATCGGTTTTGAAAATGTCTAGAAAAGTATGTCACTTATAAAACTAAACTTTAGTACATTTTCTAAAGTAATAGTTATCAGATTTAACAATTTTTATTGACCTGAAATCCTTTCAAGTCATTCAAAGTTTTCGGTTAGAAATTAGACTTTAGACTGATTGTTCTATTTGTATTCCTATTAATAATGCTAAAGTGTAACTGAATTATCTATTTTTTAATATAATACATAATCTAAATACAATTTTTCCTTTTAAGCAAAATTATAGTTATTTCATTAATATACTTTAAAAAAGTTGGCGGTTTTCTAGTGCTTTTTTGTGTTATGCATAGTGAGTTCAGCGAAACATTGTTGGCAACACTGACTTTCTACGAACACTCACGAATGCTCTTATTTCTGACATTTGTATTTATTATAATTAACCACTAGAAGAGGAAAAGGATACGACTTCCTTCAGGTTTATTTAAATCTCGTAACTCTTAGTTCAATAGGAGACATCTTGTTTATTTTTAATTCTAAATCGGTAATGTCTACAACGAAATAAAACTTTAAAAAATCGTCTATCTGGGCACCTCAGTCGTGCTTATTTCAGCCAAAAAGCTAGCTTAGTAAATTTCAGTTGAATGCTTAGATAAGGAAATAAAATTACAGCATAAAAGGCATGACTTCATAGTCCTAAAACAATGACAGGGTTGTTGTTGTGTCATCTGTTGATATGATAACGTGATGTCCTTAGTACTATTCTTGTAAGTATGCCAAAGTGCCATACTTTTTAAATAATTAAATTAATTACATAAAAAAATTAAAGAAAATTACGTGAAAACTATATCTATACAAAATTGTAATAAATAGCTTTAGGAATGTTATAGATTGCGTAAATTTACATACCTACGTATATGTATTAATAATTGCTCGATATTATTAGACAATACAATATTACAAGAAATTCAATACATATTCTGCTTAAATGGACGTTAAGCGTAACTTAAACTTATGAACGTAGGTGGTAAGTACTTACTTAATAGTACAGTCAGCATCATTGAAGTAAAATAAAGAACAATATTCCCATATTGGAAATTAACATATATACCTACTATTATAGATAAACTATATTTTAGTTTACATATTGTAAAATAATTTCGAAGTATGTGCAGTATAAGTAATACTAGTGAATTATTACTTCTGCATACTTCTAAATTATTTTATTTACTCTTTTATTTTTATTTATATGTTGAATAATTATTTTTTGATGAATAATAATGGAATATTATCCCACTAATGGCTTGTATACATTATCAGGGAACAGTTAAGGATAAATTCGGGATTACAAACAGACACTCCAATTTTATTTATTTATATATAGATTTACTACGTAGTTAAATTAATTTAAAATATATTTAAAATACAGCAACAACTGTATAATATTAACCTATTATGATTAATTGACTAGGAATCCATAAACCAGACAGAATTCTAGTGGGTACCGTATGTTAGAATTTTATCTACATCTAACACCTTATATTCTCTATTACCCTATTACTAATTAATCCCTTTCCACTACACGTAAATATATTATTTATGTTGCTCATAAAATGGAAGCGGTCTTCATAAAATGGAACCTAGTATGTTATTCCCAGCCAATATAGTTTATGTAGAATATAGAATACCCATTTCAAAATATATGATTCACGTCGAAACCTCACATTATTGAATCTCAATTATCTTACTAATATTTTAAAAGCGAACGTTTTTAACTCGTGATGGATAGATGGATGGACGTTTGTTACACTTTGACACAAAAACTATTCAACGATTTTGATGAAACTTTACAATAATATAGCTTATATAACAGAACAAGACAATGACTATAAATTTCATGCGGGTGAAACGCGGGCACAGCTAATACCTTATATAATAATATGTATATTCTCAAGATAGTATTACAATTCTTTTTATGGAAATAGCTATTATCTAAAAATAATGGGTTTTAATACACTAGATTGAAAATTGAATAAAAATGGTTGTCGATAGTTTGCAACCGTACAAAAGTGGTGATGCGTGAACGATCCTCGGAATCGATCACTCGAGTTAATTTTACGCTCAATTTGTTCTAAAATATGCATAAAAAGTTCCCTATTTGATATCTGTGTTAATTTTTGAAATTTCACATTAATATTCTTTATTGTACATAAAAATACAATAACAATATTAATTAAAAACAGTATTATAATGAATTTACAAACTATTTCGATCCTATAACACATTTTTAAGTACATATTCTAATGTACGTAACAATACATTGTAATATAACTTTTCAACTCATTACTCGCACTTGTGGTTATAATTAACATATAACACACAGCACAGGTGTAAATAATAAGCACACATAAGAAAAAACAATATATTATTAGAAAAATATATTATAGTATTTCCTCTGCAACAATTATAAACAGTCACAGAGGTTGAAATCTTTTCAATTTATTTTCTATCACCCGCAACATCGTCCAATTTTTTGAGGTAAAAATAGCTTGTGTGACATAAGGACAGCCTTGTCATGCAATTTATTTTCATGTCAAATTTGTTGTAAAAGGCAAAATATAGTCATCAAAATATTTAACATTATTGTGGGTTACTAAGGATTGCGTTAACGGCTGTAGAAGCCGACATGGCAAGTTCTCGCTAGTGAGTGGTCTTAAATAAAAGCTAATACAAAAACACAGCCCATTTATTAGTGCAATAAATATACATCTTGATACCTATAAATATATATACTATATAACACAAGCTTAACAATTTAATGCGCCTCACCTATCATGTAGTTTTACACAGGGCAATAATAAAAGCTAAGACAGAGCGGTAATGGCGTGGGGCGGAGCACACTCCCGCAGCGTAATTACTTTCTTTATTGCTGAAATATTGTAGCCTCAGAC
Organism: Achroia grisella; assembly: GCF_030625045.1. Taxonomy (NCBI): domain Eukaryota; kingdom Metazoa; phylum Arthropoda; class Insecta; order Lepidoptera; family Pyralidae; genus Achroia; species Achroia grisella. Next base: position 1,530,708 of record NW_026713028.1, on the reverse strand, counting down.
TCTGGAAGGTCACTGCACTGAGGATATACTGCCCTGATACATAAGACCAGAATTTCATGTTATAATAATTTGAAACGTTCACAAACAAAAAATAACTTTATTAGGACCCCAATAATGTCTACCTACATACACTTTGCACTAAAAATCTATATCTGAACCGGAGTTTTTGAATCATCAAAATCGGTGCGTAACTAATGAAGATTCACATATATTAATGGATGTCGAAATAGTAGAATGTTTAAAAAAATAGGTAATTACTACATGGGTGCATTCATATTGTTTAAGCTATCTGCAAAAAGAAGAGGAGGTTATATGTTAGAGCACTACGTATGTTTTTTATATATGTTCATCGATATCTTCAGTTGTGGATCGATTTTAAAAACGGTGTAGTTGATTAGAGGTATTTACATCTGGAAATTATTACTTATCAATAAATAAATTGTCGGTTTTTTTTGTGTTCTGAACACGCCTATAATAATAATAATAATAAACTCTTTATTGTGCACATAGAAGAAATACAATAAGAAAAAACAATAAATAGAAAATCATGAACAAAAGGCGGTCTTATCGCTATAAGTAATTTCTTACAGACAACCTGCAAGATAGGACTAACATAATCATATTAACAGCCTATAATAATCATATTACGAATTCTTCCCATTTATTCAAATAAAAATATCCCTCACAGAATTAATTGAATATATAACTATCACAAAAAAAATCTATTTTTATTAAATCACATTCGATTATTGAGCATAGAGTATTACCAACCTAACGAAAAAACTGCAGTAGTAAAACATTCTCAAATTACGCTCGTAACATACATTCATAAAGCAACGTAACACTTGTTGACTACCGTACAGACGCGTGCCAGTAAATGACAAACCGAAAGGCTCTACAGGTAAACAAGGACGCATGCGCCAGGTACACCCCTCACCAAAATACGTTGACCTACCCCACCGCCCTTACTTATACCAGTAACAGAACCCGCAGGGGTATTTTAATACTACCCAAATATGTCTACAAAAATTGGTTCTATGTTGCACGGACAGGTAAAACCAGGTTGAGTTGCAACGCATGCGTCAGGTGGGTAAAATAAACCTCCTTGTCACCCTTGCTAGCCTGGTACTAGGCTGGCATTTTGCCACAGGTACGCTCTCAAATAACAGGTGATAGGGCTCTCACGTGGGCCCCACGGTGATGACCCTAGGCTAGTTTCTACACCTGTATAATAAATATAATGTACCAGGTCTCGAATTTAAAATGTTCAGCGAGTTTGCCAATTTGAACTTTATTCTATAGAAGATATGGACACTTTGAAGTACTGTCGTGCTAATAGAGTACGATTCAGGATTTGCAAACTTAAATAATTATATAATTAGATACCATAATAATGTAATTTGTATATATTGTTTGTAGCCGAAAGTAGCTTAAGAACCACTATAATAATTCCTTATCTCGTATGTTAATTAGTAACATCCGTTGCGAGATCTTATCGACAATTGATTGGCATATCGAAACAGCCTCACACGTTTGATCGTTAAATTGACGTGATTAATAGCAAAAAATTAAAATTTTTACATATTTTTTCTAAAAAAAATAACTGTAGCAAAGGTTTAATCTATTTAAATGGAGATTACTTCTTCAAATCTTACTAATATTATTAACGTGAAAGTTTGTGCATATGGATGGATGTTTGTTACTCTTTCACGCAAAAACTACTGAACAGATTTTGATGAAACTTTACAGTATTATAGCTTATACACCAGAATGACATGTAGACTATAATTTAAAAAGATATTTTGTCTATTGCATGTAATATAATAATAATATAAATGCCAAGTAAATGTGATGCAGACGAATTTGCGGGGGTCAGTTTTAATAGTATATACTTCTTATATGGTTGCAATTGTAGAAAGTCATAACATTTGTAACATAGGGATACCTTAGCACAGATATTACAGTCTAGTAATACAAAATAATCTAGTAAATAAATGTATAAATTTTATTACTATTAAAAAAAGTATCATTACTAACCTGAATCATCACTTCACCAGTCATCACTACAACACTCAATTTAATAATCAACAACTTAATGACTGCCTCGCCCGAGGGTCGGCGCTGTCTCCTCCTTCCTACTCTTATTTTGTTACAAAATAACCCTAATTTCTGGGACCTCCAAAGTCGTAGAATATCCTTTACAGTGTATACATACAATTAATTCATATTCACTCTTAAGTATAACATTATTGAGTTCATTTTTGATGGTGTCTGCTTTGTCACATCAAAATTCAAATGCTGATTTTTCGGAAATTGAATTTGAAATATTGTAGACTAGCGACTCGTTCCGACTTTGCACGAGATTTCTATTAATTTTAGCATATGTTACTTTCGAATGAGATAGTTATATACATAAATAATATTTGTTTTTCTTATTTACTGGACCATGATATAAAAATGAGAATTTAGAAGGACCCACACTGGGCCCTTTTTTTCTCGAAACCGAGAGAGAAAAGAGAGGTGTATCAATAAATTTATACAAAAAATCCTTAAGCCTAATATCCTTAGGCTTAGTGGCTGGCGCCGTCGGACCAACCACGACGAGTCCTACTGAACCACGTCACACGGGTGGAATAACCAAAGCAATAAAACTGCCTAACAGGATTACATGTTACAAATTTAGGCTAATACGAATATAATACGCGAAGTTTCCTATAATATAATAATAATAATAATAATGCCTTCTGGTGGAACATAATTTATTTCTAGTAACGAACAACATTAATTAAACCTGTGTCAAGTATAGTTGTATGTAAACCTGTGTGTATATTATAAATAATGTACAAAGAAAATAAAACAAATACAACAAAAACTAAAAAAATAATGTAAATATCTGTTTCAGAATCAGCGCAATGAATACTTTATAAGTTTTTTACAAAAAAAAAGCCTTTGGTAATAATAATATATTGTCTACCTTTGTAATAAACCAGATATAGACTTCTGCACGGGGTACCTCTATTTCTCCTATGTATTTCAGCCTCAAATCAGCTCAATTTGTTAGGTGTGTTTCGGTTGAAAAGTGATATAAAACAGCGAGAAAATAAATATGAGATAAAAAAAGTATAAGTCATGGAGGCATCACGTGACATTGTGATAAGCACGTCCGTGGTGCTCTTGATGTGTTTGAGGTTACCACTTACCATGAGGTGGTCCGCCATCTTTGCTATTAATTACAATTAATTTAAAAAAAATGTTGAAATCCATCTAACCGTAAAGCATAACTACACTTGAACATAATTTAAAAATTTGTTCATATTTCTAAAAATATCATATATTTAGACAAAGGTAGCCATATCCGTAAATAAGTAAATGATCTCATTAATTTTCATGGCTGAGTCCCGAGTTCGATGCCCGGGTAGCCAAGTATAACGGCGCGGTACTAATTGATTAACGACATAAAATTTGTCTAGACTTGTCCACCCGTGACCTATCTAGATCCGAAACAATTCGTTAAACATTTTTTGAAGTACAAATTATCCACGAATTAAACAAATTCTCATGATTTTATAGAGTTCAATGACTCTATCTACTGCAGAGGCCGTAGATTAACTTAAAGTCAGAATGGAATCTGTACTAAAAAACTATATATAATTTAAAAAATATTGTTCGGATGTCATCAACGTGCCTTCATCTAGAACTAGACCTACGAAAACAAGCAAAAGCACTAATTAAAGACCTCTCTCTATATTCTATACGACTTCTTACAATGTAAAGATCAAGCCTCTGAGTCGCTATTTTCTAGTATATTCATATAAATGAAGAAAGAATGAAACAGTCGCTCCAAAAAGTTGGCGCTTTTTTTATTTTTTATTCCTAGGTAATAATTATATATGTAGATTGATTATATCATAAGTGTAGAACGTATCTATAAACTTTATAAAACCTAACTCGTCTCATTTATAAAGTAAATAAGCATGTTACCAAGACAGTCGGGTAGTGCAACAAAACTTTATGTAACAAGAGAACATGTTAATTAAAGATGCTCAGTATAATTTAACTTGAATAAAAATAAATTATCAATAAAAAATACCGGGAACTGAACAAGAGAAGTAGTGTTCCCAGGCATCAAACGCGCCGTATTAAGTTTACTGGCTTCTCTTATTAGTGTGTTAGTGCTTTAACACGATATTAGATTATTACTAGTGTCAGTTATGGCCCAATTCTCATAGACACCAATTAAGGCCTGCAAATAACTGAGAAATTAAATCGTGCTAAAATATGGTGTGGATTGTTCAATTCTGTCATATAGACTTAGTTATCCCTGATCTATACAATTAATAATAATACATACCCTTGGACTATTAACACAGTGAAATCTAATCCCAAGCTAAGTAGAGTTTGTGTTATGGGTACTAAACAACTGATATAAATACATGCATACTTTTGTTTTGTAAATACATACATAATAATCTAAAGCAGTTTTGTTAGTAATGTAGATTGATGACCTTATTGCTGGTAATTTAGAGTACATTCACACATACAGTCAGGTTGACCCCCACGTGATTACCCCTGGAAACCATAATAATAAATTCTTGGTGAATTTGTCACGATGGGCTAACTGACCTGACTTCATGCTCATCTTATCACCCTCCACTGGTCCCCCACCAGCGTAAATCGTTAGCACATTAGCGCGTTCCATTATCAGGCTTAAAAAAATCTAAAACAAGTATCTAATTATTTATATCAGTTGTCCTGTACCCATAACACAAGCTCTACTGAGCTTGGGGCTAGATATCACTGTGTGAATTGTCCAGGGTTATTATTATTATACATTGTAACATTCGTGCAAAGACAAGTTGGTTCTCTAATAAGTATATTTATAAAAGTTAAATTCAATGAACGTTCGTATTACAACTAGGTATGTAGGTGGATCTGTATATCACTTTATTAGTTAATAGTATGAACAAATAATATCCAAGGAGCACGCAATTCTATTGTGATTGTACTAATACAGATTGTATTAGTATTTCATCATTTGTATTTCATCATCATTATATCATCTACTGATAGCGAATAAATTGTTAAAACATTATAGTTTGTCTAGGTTTATTTTTTACTAGCTGCTATTTCGTCCACGAGGAATTAAAATAAACAACATTTCTAACAGTAAAGTAGCCATAAAGTCCTGGCAAATCATCAGTCAGTTTAGGAGATTGAGAAGGATAAACAGTCAGACAAAAAAACTGGTAAACACTTGATAGTAACTACAAGATACTCTCTGTATCACCTCTACATTTTGAAACATTTACACTTATTTTTACGTAAACCTAGTAACGTAGTATTAGTATCGGAAGGTCTTAAAAATATTGTCATATTGTTTATCACATTTGTATAATGCCTACAATAGCTTTATTATTTTAGCTGTTGTTACAGTTAAAATCGGTGACCTAATACTCTTTTCAATATGTTGTGTGTGGAGACTTTATTTACTGAACTATTTAAGGATATAAGCTTTTTCAATCATGATGTTTCAGGAGAAACATATTGTTAGTAATGAGGTTTATGACCCTATAACAACTTCAGGTTGACCTCCAACCAGTTTTCCCTGGAAAATATTATGATAAATTTGTGGTGGTTTTTATCATGATATCAGGCTAAATGATCTGACCTCATACTAATCTTATAAGAAATTAAACTATCTATTGCAGTAGTCGCTTGTTACTATGCAAATTGTCGACCACAGCTATTAATATTTATGCACTCCTGATCAATATCCTGTTGTTTTATATGTAATTCAACAATGCATAAGTAATTGACATTCAATGCACCAGTGATCAGTTAACCAATGATTTAAAATGTAATGGTATATTATACGATATATTTACATTGAGAGGCCTTTTGTGTAGAGTTCTGAATTTGCAACTGACGTGTCAAAATAAGGATTGAATTTAGTTTGGAATAAGAAGTTTTTAATCCTAATCTATATGTACTAGTAGGTGAGGCAAAAACTGTACTTGTTGTTACCCCTTTGTACGCATATTGCGCCAACGGAGAAGTATGAAATTTCGTACACTATATACAGAAGGAGTGCAGTATCTAAATTTTTTTTGTAATTATACATAAAAAATACATTAAATGCCAAATTTCCTTTTAATTTCGCTTACAACAAGGCAAGGGGCGAGTCTACCGCCATCTCCTGTATTCTCTTTTGATTTGTTATTAGTGGTTACATCAGTGTAGTGTTAGTCATAAATACAGAGTTTTGTGATATGCACCAGATTCAAACTCCCTGTATTCCTGACGCGCTAAGTCCTAATAAACTACCGACGCTCTCACCTTTTATTCAAATCTCAATAATACACTTTAACTCTTTTTAACTAAGGTTTTTTGTCAGTAAGCACTTGGCATATTATATCTAGCGATCTGCGGTGCTTAGCGCATTCCTTGGCTTCCCATGGTCGCTGGTTCGATTCCTCGCACGGTGCAAACATTTGTATTTGCTTCGATTGTTCGTATCTGTCTGGATATTTTCTATGTATATTATGCATGTATTTACATTAAAGAATCTAAGTATTTATATAAATTGTAAAGTACCCACAGCTCTGCTTACCGTAGGACTACTATGACGCAGTGTTATTTATTATTTATTTACTGTTACGCGTACTCTGGGACCACACCAAAAACGTAAGTGTCGTAACTATTTCTTAGATTTTACTGCAGTAGTGTTGTTTCTAGACTTGACATATTTCTATACATTGTGGCTTAGGATTATGCATTAAGCCCGCCCACATCTCGCGACCACCGCACGTAATATGGCACTGACAGATCGTGTGTGAATCACACAGGTCAATATAACATTTATGAGTATTTCGCTAACAGACGCCTTATAGCTTCACTAGCTGTGCCCGCGACTTCGTCGTGCACGCAATGGAAACCCTCAATATGAATAATTTTCTTCGTTTTTGCAAATTTTTTCAGCTTTCCTTGAAAAATGTACTATTCAACACAAAAAGAACACATCACATTACATAATTTAAATAAAAAAATAACACTCATTTTCGTTCGATTTATGGATTACATTTTTAAAATAATTATTTGGCCAAATAAATTAATCCAAAATTTATTTAGCCAATAATCATTTCGAAAATATAAACCTTACTAATAATATGAATGCTAAAAAAGCGCATGTTTGTTACCTTTTCACGACTAAATGGATTTTAATCCAATTTAATGTGTAGATAGATATCACATGCGCGATAATTACTTGATCTACATATTATCTAAAAAAAATCATACTAGATCACTGTTAAAAACTAGTTTTTAAATAGTATTAACGAAGTTCGTTCTGCTGTCTGTACGCTTAAATATTAAGTTATTATAAAAGATCAAAGATCTAAATTACACGACAGATTTTAATGCAGTTTTCAACAAAAGAAAGAGATGATTAGGATACAAACTATATTTTAATCAAGCCAAGCCCTGTGCAGTAACTAGTTATTAGAGAAATAATTACCTTTTATGTATCATTTATTTTTATACACTTATGTCCAGAGGAAAGTTTATATGTACATATATTCTATACAAACTGTTATACAGAAAAGTCGAGAGATTCAAAGGTTGATAATGCATCCGTGCGAACCTGGGTTAGGACGCTAGTGTATTATAATTACAATTTCAATGCTGATAGATCTATTAATCTTGATAACATGAGAATGTTTATTGATGTGCTCGTTATAAAAATTGACTGGAAATATTGAGTTATAGCCACCGTAATTGAAAAATACTCCGCCTGCATCAATTTATAGCCAGAGATTTTAAAATACATTTGTTTTAATAATCATTTCAGATTTTATATCACAAATGGTATGAATAAAAAGGTGATTATCTTTTTATTCCCTGGTTTGACACTGTTGCAATTAGTGTGGGGATCTCAATGTTTTTTTAACAAAGTACAGACTAAGTATTACTAACTGGTAGTTAAAAGTACAGTATTTTTAAATCTGTTTATTATTTTAATATAAACCAACACGACATTTTTTATAAATAATCTTCTCTTCTTCTTTGTCGATTCCTCAATGCTGAGGGACGTGACCACCAGTAATGCTTTTTCCGAGGGGAAGGGGATTGTTAGTAATGTGGATTGATAACCCCATTGCTAGCAGTGTACCTTGTCAGGTCGACCTCCACGCGGTTCCTCCTAGAAACCATCGTGTTAAATTCCTGGTGAATTTGTCACGATGGGATAACTAACCTGAGCTCACGCTCATCTTATCATCCTCCACTGGTGCCCCGCCAGCGTAAACCGTTAGCGCAGGCGGGTGCACCATTCCATTATCATCCACAAAAAAAAATGCTTTTTCCAACCAATTTTTTTCAGGCATCTCTATCCTTTGCGAAGTGGACCACTGATTGCAAATTTCGTTTGACAGCTTCTCGAACGCAATCAGTCCATCATGCATGTCCCTACCTCTGCCCCTTCTTCCGTCCAAGTGGAATAATGATTATGCTAATGATGGAATAGTAATCCCGCCTGCGCTGCTGGTAAAAGAAATTTACCAGCATATACAATCAACTCAGATGAGATCAGTATTCTAACATCATAGTGAAGGAAATCTTTAAACAAATCAATAAAATGGGGTCGCTAGTAATATTATCAATGCGTGTATAATCTAATCATCTTGAAGCATTTGAAAGATACAGACTATATTTTAAACAAGTCAAAGCCGCGTGCGGAAGCTTGTTATAAGAGAAATCATTATATTTTTATACAGGTCTGGTTCGATATAACACAGAATATGAAGCCATTAACCTCGAAATATTAGCGGTTAAAGCGTAAGAACGTTAAAAATCTGGTCTAACTCTTAATCGCAGACTAAATTTTAGGCGATTTTCAAGGCCCTTGAAAATCGGTAATGTTTGTATGAATTTCTTGTAAATGATGCATATTTTATTATATAAACGGATGTAGGATGAATTCGCTGTAATATGTTACATCTGTGTTATGTTTACTCACGTTGATTCAGTTAATTCAAGGTAGCAATAAGCAATACTAATTTATAGCACCTACTTAATCTGTCTTCCTATAACAGATTTCGGGGGAGTATTTGTAATAGGTTTTTACATTTTTATTCATACGAACCATGTGTCGTCAATTACTAAAACACTAAAAAATAATTTAACATATAGGTGTAAAAGCCCGAGTAAGAACTATTTTCTTGTATGTGATGGGGTATTTGTATGTAATAATATCTTATCTGTGGTGTAACAGACCTGAGTGATGCTATTATGTAAGTACATTTGGCAATTGATTTTTATTTATGTATATTTAATTTAAAAAAAAAGTTCTACGTTTATAATTTTTTTAAATGATTAATTCAAAATTTATGAAATTGTTCATGAATAAAGAAATAGAAATTTGGTCATAAATATACTCTAGATAAAAACCAAGTCAAAAAAGTGTTTAATTCAAAATTTATGAAGATCCTACATAGGCTACAGTAACCGCTTACCATCAGATAAGTAGTAAGTACCTAAATTTACCTTATATGTCTTTGCATTAGTGGATGTTATAATTTATTTATATTTCCTTCCGTGATGAAGTTAGATCACCTTATACGTACCACAGGAAAAGGTCATATAGCCTTCTATTTATCCCGCTTAACCATCTGGCGGACGAAGTCGAGCAAAAGTACTAGATAAGTTCACAGTCTCATTTGCAAAGATTAATGAACTGTTCAAAAGTCATAATAAAAACCTCTAATTAATAAAATGATCTGGTGATCGTATTATCTGTACATCGGATTAATCGTTAATTAAATATAATTGGGCGACTCGGCCTACCACTGTTTAAACGACAATTAACATTAATAAATTTAGCTGGATTCTGAAGCCTTTAACAAACGACAATATGTTAGTCTTCGTTTAACCCATTGTCTATTCTTAGTTTCAGCTCACTCGTAACCATATTTTATATTGCTTTCTCTTTTCTATTCATCTATTTCTAGTGCTATAGGATTTATGTTGTACTCGTAAATAAAAATGAAAGGTAAAGAATCCCGACGATTTAAAAAGGATAAATATATTATGTATTACTGATATTCATGTATAAAGTAACTGCAAGTATATCCAATGGCATTGGATCGAAATCGAAACTATACTCGCGAGCAACACCTTAATATAAATATGCTAACAACATATTTATATTAAGTTCTTTTGTAAATATTTTTTTCTGTACACAGTATAGAGTTTACATTATAATTTACTACATTTTCACAGCTTTTGAAGTTGGTGATTAGTACCGAGGACGGCCCATGCCAAGTCTGTCGTTTTTATTATTATTATTATTTGCTGGTTTTTTACGTTTTGTGGCGTATTACGATTATTATCAAATGTACTTGAATACAGTCTAGATAAGTTCACAGTCTCATTTGCAAAGATTAATGAACTGTCCAAAAGTCATAATAAAAACCTCTAATTAATAAAATGATCTGGTGATCGTATTATCTGTACATCGGATTAATCGTTATGATTAAATGGCGACAGACAGAATAATTGGGCGACTCGGCCTACCACTGTTTAAACGACAATTAACATTAATAAATTTAGCTGGATTCTGAAGCCTTTAACAAACGACAATTACCATTAGCTGGATTCTGAAATTAGTCTTCGTTTAACCCATTGTCTATTCTTAATTTCAGCTCACTCGTAACCATATTTTATGTTGCTTTCTCTTTCCTATTCATCTACTTCTAGTGCTATAGGATTTATGATGTACTCGTAAATAAAAATGAAAGGTAAAGAATCCCGATGATTTAAAAAGGATAAATATATTATGTATTACTGATATTCATGTATAAAGTAACTGCAAGTATATCCAATGGCATTGGATCGAAATCGAAACTATACTCGCGAGCAACCAAATCGAACTTAATATAAATATGCTAACAACATATTTATATTAAGTTCTTTTGTAAATATTTTTTTCTGTACACAGTATAGAGTTTACATTATTATTTACTACATTTTCACAGCTTTTGAAGTTGGTGATTAGTACCTAGTAATACCGAGAACGGCCCATGCCAAGTCTGTCGTTTTTATTATTATTATTATTTGCTGGTTTTTTACGTTTTGTGGCGTATTACGATTATTATCATTAGGTTGATGTACTTGAATACAGTCGCGTGATAAGCTATATTGTATTATTGACATAAATAGTTATTTTTAGCTGTTACAATGCGATGTGCTAATCTATTCGCGCAGACGCGTCGGCGTCGCGTCGCGGGCGGCCGCCGGACTTCCATAGGGCTGCTAACTGTAATATTTGTTTTATATCACTGAGCAAAATAAATATAATCTATTTTTATGACATTTCTAATATGTTAAAAACTTTAAAAACGGTAAACATTGTTCAAATTATTAATTAATTTTTTTTATTGTAACCGCACATTTGTTACGAGAAAAAACTGTTTTCTTCGTAATATTTAGTACATCACTGAACAAAAAAATTAAAGCTTAAGTAAATTATGACATTTGTAATTTGCTAACAATAAAAACATATACAAATAAATTTGATACTGATGAAACTGAAATTAATAGTCGAAATTCAACCATTATAAATTTAAATTATAAGTTTGAACACTATTAAGGTTGTATTGTCTAAGACTACTATGCATGTGTGTGTCAAATACAGTGTATGTAATGTTTTTTAATGTATTTTTGATACGTAATTCAAAAAAATATAGCATTATTTATTATTGTTTATACAGTATAACAGTTATAGTATATAAATTATAACTGTGTGAAATTTTATAGATTTCCATAAACATGGGTACAAAATTTTTGCTTCACGTATTAATATAATGATTTCTTAGTACTTCGGCCGTCCAACAAGTGACAATCATGGTGATGACGGCGCATGGCGTCTCGGTAACTGTGCTCACGCTTCAAATGGTCATTGCGCGACTTTGCATAATTTAACATAGTCATAAATCACGTTTAAAAACAACAACTGTAACGTAGCATAGGCCGCACGAAATTTTGCGTATTTTATATGGTTTTTGAACTTGTAACATAAGGAAGTATCTACTGGTGATGCACGCGGATCATACATTTGTAGATCGCAGACTATGTAAATGATAATAATATATTTATATATATACAAGAAACGGAAGGAACATAGGTTATATAGTCACATAATATATAACTTGTGAATAATGCAACATTGGAACTGTAAAAAGATTTTTTAAAATAAAAAACTTTCACCCACCTGCACTAGGTATTGAATGTGCCTTTTTTGTTTTTCACAGCTCTTAACTTGAACTTCACGCTAGTCCCTAGCGTAAAGTTCAATCTCCCTCAATGATTAATTAAATTGACTATGAAAATGGAAAACAGTTTTTTTTTTAAATCCAAGCAATAGTTCCATGGACTAGAGCGCTCAATGAGGAGTGTTTTTGTTTAATGTTAAGTGAAAAAGCAGAAATATTGCAGCGTATTTTGTTTATTAAATTTTTTTCGTCTATGGAAAGATTGAAGCTGTATTTTTTTAGTTTATGAAGCCAAGTCTGCCGTTATGTGCTTGCGGTATTGGCAACACAAAGATTTCATATATTTGTATATAACATAATTTATAGTATAGAGTTGTCTATCTATCAATGCATGCGTAATTTGCCCACGTACGTTGTACGAAGCTATGAAAAAGACGTTAATTAATGCTCACTAGTTTTATTCACTTAGGGTCTTTTGTAACCAAGACTAAAGTAACAAGATATTAGTATAGAGCTGTGCCCACCTTCTACAATGAATTGAGTAAGTAATACAATGTAGGTAGCATTGTATTTGTGGAAATTACTTCCTCCTGCGAGATTTTCTTAAAAAATTATGTAATATAACTTTCTTAGGCTTGTTCCAGTACCTTATCTTCAGTTTACTCCACCCGGGCTTTGCACGAGTATTTAATAACATTTTTTTATTTTGTGACTATTGCATATTTTTACTAGAGAAAGTAATTGTAATAGACAGATGGTATTGTGGACTTTTTTGTAGATATTGATGTCCTTTTATAGAGGATATTACTTTTATAATCTGCAGTATATTACTTTTCTCTATTTTCAATAATATCCGTTATCCAGTATTTTGTATGATTTTTAATATAATTTGTACCCAGATGTCGCACTTTAAATTATTTTAACGCCATTTTACAGACAATAAGATACTTGTACGTAGGTATAAAAAGTAATAGAGCTTCGTGATTTAAACTTACCGTACGTCATTCAAACACAAGTACTATTATATATTCTGTGCTCAAAGGCCGATTGTAAGCATGTAAAAGTTTTGCGAAACCACTGCATACAAAATAGAGCGTATGTTTGACTTGCAGATAATATTTGCATTTCAATTTAAATGGCGCAGGATGTTGTATTTGTTTTTAGCAGACTACTAAGAAAAATGGCTCTTAATATTTATTTATTTAGGATATTCATTCATAATGATGCACCCCAAAGCTGCATGTTTTAGAGAATTATCTTTACATACTGACAGTACTTTCAATGTTTTATTGAATACCTGTTTTATTCATTGTATTTCTTATTGAATGATTATAAATGTTGTGTATGTATATAAATTCATAGATTTTGTATTTTTAGCAAAGAATAACAATCGGGAATAAATATGTAGAATCTAGTTTTTGCTAATTATTCCCGATTAAAACTGTAATCGTTGCCTCCAGTAGCTGGACTGGATAAATCGATTAGTAATCGATGGACTGTATGTGTGTCTAAATGATGAAAACTCGTAGATTATAATAGTATAATATAATATTACAATACAGCTGCGAATAAAGTATATCCATAAACATGACATATAAAAAGAACTGTTCTAAAAAGCCAAATTTAAAAATAATACGAGTTTACGGTCTGTAAACACAAACTATTTCTCTATATAATATTAAAAATATTATAAGTATTCTGTATGGATTATTAATGAAAAATACTTTTATGTTTGACACATGGTCTATTCTAGCTAGCCTGTATAACAATAACATACCATATATTGTCATTTGGAACAAGTATTAATTGATATTCAACGGAAGGAGTTGCGGAGTTACTCGATGAAATTTATTATACGCTATTATTAAATCTATTGTCATAATGATGTCATAGTAAAATGCATGCGTGGGGGCTTTGTCACATCATACATACCGAGCAAACTTTAAAACACATTGTTCCAGTATGGACTTATAAAGTAACTACCGAACCATCCCGGCTTCGCACGGATACATTAAAAATCTTTGAATTTCTCGTCTTGTTCTATACTAGATATAACATGCATATATTACACATATAAACGTTCCTCTTGAATCACTCTATCAATTGCTGTAAACTGCATAATTTTGTTGCATAATTTAAAAGATTTAAGCGAACGCCGGCGCTTTTGTTTTATAGTATGTAACGACTAAGGTTCAGGCGTATTCGTCAGGCGTGAGTTGATCTTCAGCCGTTCAGCCTTTCAGAAGAAACTGTAACACTAAATAACATTATAGCCTAGCTTGTAGCTAGGCTATAATGTTATTTATATATACATACTATAAAACTTTATGTTGCAATTTTGATGGGCACACGATCATACGCAATTGTGTTTATTTAGTAGCTAAATTAATATGTTACTATATCGAGGTACTAGCAATTTAATATTATTGAATAGAATTTATTGAAAGCGATGATAATACGCTTTAATTGATAGCATCATCCGAGGGTCGACGGAAGCAGCTCGGCCATAATGCGGGTATGAGGTTACCATCCTGCGGAACTGTCAAGTTCAAAATGCATCAATATAGTTGCTAACACACGTATATGCAGAAAATAGTTAAGAAGATTATTTAATGCTAGCTGTCTCGCAGAATATCGTCTGGGTAATATTTTCCCTGTTTTTATAACATTCTTCATTGCTGCTTCTCTTCTATTGACTGTAGCATGATGTTATATAGCGTATAATCTTGCTTAATAATTGGGCTATATATTTAACACTAAAAGAAGTTTCAAAGCGTTCAATAGATCCAGAGGTTTTCTCTACAACCTCACAAACATTACCTCTTTATAATATTACTAGAGGTTGTGTGCGCGGACGTCGTCGCCGATTCTTTTTTTTTATTATTTCGAATTTGTTCGGGATTGTCTCCATACTATAGATCTGATTTTGAAAATTGTTTTACTACTACGCGCACTACTTTCACTTTCCGAAGGAATTTTAGTATTATAACGGTTTTTAAATTTAAAGGCAAATCCAGAAAATATAAACAATTATTAACTGTATAAACTGACTTTAATGTTTCAATTCTGATTATTATGCAAAGTCCAAAGCATTAAGAATACGATCGACGATGGCCAGGTCAATATTACACTAACATAGTGTTCTGTATATAAAATAAATTAATAAGGTTAACCTACTAGCAATTCTTTATGTTAATTTTTCAGGAATAGCGTATTTCGGCTATAATGTATTTCGAGAATAGTGATGATTTTTTGCTAATAAAATACAATTATTACGATTGCTATATATATATGAAATAAACGAAATATATGACGTGATTATGTATACCGATTATACAATTTGTACGATAGTAAGCAAGCGTAAAAAATTTATAAATTTATTATTGTACAAATTTGTGTTGTCATTGTCATTATAAAGTTTTTATTAAAATGTAACCTAACCTAATGAAAATATGAACCGCATATTAAAAAGTAATCTAACAGTCACTTACATATTTACAATCTATATAAATCTAGCTAATCCGAAAGACGTTGTCTTGTCTTTATAATGAATATTAACTCTACGCTTTGTACATAGGTGGGAAACATTAAAGAAAACATTATTTCTTCTATAAATGTGTCGTTTTCGCGAATCAACTAAGGAACACTAAAAATGTATTATATATGGTGAAATTTGCAATGTCAATGCTCCCAGTACACGGGACGTTCGCCGCGCTTGTGTATTTGCAACTTTACGGCTCCCTTTGAACTTTATGTTATTTTCTCACTGTTTCTTCACCTTGACAAATGTTTACTAGGTTCATTTGTTTTTCATATTTCGCCTAGCAACTAATGCTTAGCTGGGTTAAACATTTACCTATAAGTTTTAGGTACACCAAATTTTGCAAGTTGTGATGTTTGTTGCAAGTATAATCATTGTTGTTGTTGGTCGGTACATCTATTATATTATACACTTATTTCTCTAATCTTCTCTAATGCACGTTTTACTGTACAAAAAAATATATAAAAGGAATTAATATAATGTATTTTTTTTTATTTACGCTGGCGAGGCACCAGTGACCAGGACAGGTCAGTTAGCCATTCGTAGCAAATTCACCTGTAATTTGACATAATGGTTTCTAGGGAGAGCCGCATGGAGGTCAACCTGACATGGTACATTCGGAACAGTCCAAATTACTAACACTCGTCTTCCCCTCAATATAACGCCATTTATTAAACTCAGCTTAACTAGTTGACATCATATCTTATCTTTGGAAACCGAGGCCAACATTAATGATATATGTAATGATTTATTAATAGTTTGTTATGATCATGACAGTTATTAAAATTCGTCTCATGTCGGAAGTGCATGTTATTTTTATTTGGGTTACATTAGTCTTCCTTAGCCATCTGATTAAGTCCTAGGTCCATAGAAGATTAACGGAAGTCCTATTAGGGTTGACCACCAATGAAGCGTTTTTATTAATTTAAAATACTGATACGTGATCACAGATATAAACAACTAACTGACACCCCCAGTACGCCTCGCATAACAGCGGGTTAAAGATGTCATCTGTTTTAATCTATTATAGAATATTTTATATCTGTGTAACAGATTTCATGTGAATCTGTCTAGTAGTTTTTGCGTGAATGTTTGTTACCTACAGGCATTGATCCGTTCATCCATACGCACAAACATTCACGTCTATTATATTAGTAGGATAGAGAAAGACAAAAGACGTAAGCAGTTATGAATATATAGCTTTCACAACTTACAATTCCCTTGCTATTACAATTCCCTTTTGACTTTTAATTTATTGTTTTATTATTTAACTACAACTTTACTTTAACATAAATTGTACTTTAATATAAAAACCTCTGATGGTGTAGCCTAGGTACCACATTATTTCCGATGGTCGTGGGTTGGATTCCTCGAAGGTGTTTTCTATATATATCATATATGCATATACAAAAAAAATGTATCAATGAATTTATTACTTGTATGTATATCAGTTGTCTAGTACTCATAACACAGGCTGTTTTTAGCATAAGTCTAAATGGAGTTGCATGAATTGTTCTGAGATATTTTTTTTTATACCACATAGGTGGCAAACAAGCATACGGCTCATCTGATGGTAAACGGTATTACAAATGTAATTTGGGAACTCCGAATCGAATTTTGGTGGAATTCGATTAAGCGCTATACTAATTTACTCAATTAATTAATACCAAATACGTGTATATCATATTCCATAACGATTATTTGAACGGGAATAAACAGACCAATGAGTAATGCAAATATATAAAAAATATGTTTATATATATTTGTACATAAGAAATGTACCAGCGAGCGACCTTACCCGTCTTTACACTGGTGATAATTTTGTAGTGGTCTCTATTTTTTTTAATAAAATACAGATTACAGTACCACGTAGCAAGAAAATATTTCGTTTATCTGGATTTGGGCTATTATTTATTGCTTAGACCTTTAGCACTGCGACCTACATAGATCTAATATTTCAAAATACATTTTTTTTTACAAATTTCGCTATCTAAACCCGAGAGAGACAAGAATTGAAGGATATTCTTAGGAGCTATAGCCTTTATTTCCTCAGCAATAATAAGCAAATTTATAAATTATTATTATACCTTCCTATCATCAGGAATAAAAAGTCGTGACTGTAACAAATAGTAAAGCTTACCATGACCATTGGCTCTTATTGTATCGACTCATGCTCTGTAATTAACTTTGCTTTCATTCTGAGCTGTACCATTGTGTAAATGGGATGATGTCCCGTGGGAGTCCCATTACGTTCCTATAGAGGCAGTTAGTAGCAAGGTTTATAAGAGACGCGGGGAATTATTAAGTAAGAAGTGAACCATAACTGCCAGACGTATAGATTTGATGATATATTTGATATGAGATATTAATATTTTTTATACAAGCGAGATGATATTAGAGAATTTAATTCATTTATTATTTATAACTGTTTCCATTGATAACATCAGTAATAAACTAAATTAGTCAGTAAAAAATCATCATTAATAAATATTGAATTCACCACAACTTCGGCAGCGGAAAAAACATATGACTATCCTATTTCTTAATACAAATAGTAAGAATGAAATAAAATAGTATTTCAAATTACATTTGAATGGTTATTTTGAAACTTTCGTGTTTATTAATATACATAAACGGGTCTTATGAATAATTTTGTGGTAAATAATGATTTTAACTCTCTGACGTCAAATAAATTCAAAATTTGGTAGCAACAGTCTATAAGTGTACGGGATACCGTGAATGCTGTGTGTCGCGATCTTTAGTTGGACAAACTGGTGATGGTAGTTCACCGTATAAGTAGACCTCTTAGACTATTAATACACTTGTTTTCTCTGTCTACGTTCAACCTAGAGGTTAGAGGTAGAACTCTATTTATCATGAGATTACTAAATTTTGATTACCCCATTAACTAAATTAATAATACATTTATATTCTTCATATACTAAACTTGGTATATAAAATAGTTATTTTTATTGAATAATAATCAAATCATCTTCTAAATTGGTTCTCCATGTTACAGATATAAGATCCCTCGTACCGTTCTTAACTTGTACGCACCTAATACAGATGTTATCTTACTCAAGGTAAGAATTACTGTTAGGATTGAGAGAATCCTTTATCAATAATTTTATCATCGCTTCGATGTACAATAACTGACACCGCGGAGATACAGAACGTGATTACATTCCTATTTACATACTATTATGGATAGTAAAGGCATTTTAAAGAGTTATAAGATATTCAACATTATGTATATCTACCTATTTATGTGTAGATATAGATATATCTATAGATGTAGATATATGCATCTATCAGGTCTATTCCAGACTCTAATGTAAGTCAAATCTATCACTTGGGATGGTTTTGAACTGAGAACGGATAGGAAACTCAGCTTTTATTCTTTTCACATGAGCTTGTATGTAATTAAAAAATATAGATTCATGTTTAAGATATTAAAATACAGATTAATGTTATAGTGAGATATCTAATCTAATATTAGATTTTTGTTTATAAAACCTACACTCTGTACTACAAAAGTACCTACCATAGTTATTTTAAAAATTAATACACTTTATCAATAAATTATACGGGTTGTATTTCACGTGGACAGCGCTGTTTAATATAGTTAGTGAATATATATAATAAGAAGTAGGTAATAATTCAATTGAAAAATATTTATTTTAAAACACGTTTTTATATGTATTGACTTGTCTTGATTATCTGTCAGCAAATCAACCATCGAGATAAAATATGAAAAAATAAAACCCGAACTCGACGAAGCGTCATTGTTTTATTTCTAAGTTCCTACTTACCTTACCTTTTAACTCCGTCCTCAGATACGTTCATTATCATGCATCGTCAACCAATTATTTTATTTCTGTTCATGTAATATTGATTGAAAATAATTAATTTAATTAAAAAATAAAACTTTTAAGCATCTTAAAGAACAGCACAGACCTTTATTGTTTTTAGGAAGCGAGGGATTTTTTTACTTTTTTATTGGTTGATAATGGAATAATGCCCCCATCTGCGCTAAGAGTTTACGCTGGCGGGGCACCAGTATAGGATATGTAGGATGATAGAATGAACATAAGGTCAGGTCAGTTAGCCCTCCGTGGCAAATTCCCCAGGAATTTATCAAATTGGTTTACAGGGGGAACCGCGTGGAGGTCAACCTGACATGGTACATTGCTAGCAATGGGGTCACTAGTCCACATCACTAATAATCCCCTTCCCCTCAGGAAGTGAGGGTTGTTATACAACTTGAGCTTTAGAGAAAAAAAAGTCTTATTAAACTTCTAATTTTTATCGTTTGAGTTATAATAAAATTAGATAAAACTACTACTGTTGTTTGCCCTCGTATTAATTTACTAATCTGTTTGTTCCAGATCGTTGCTCTTAGCAGCGTTCATTTTAAGTAATTGCATAACGTGGACGACGTCAAGGCATCACTACACACATAATGTAAGTAAATTTACAGATATATATACCTACCTACCTTATTATATTTCTATTTATTTATATTAGAGATTAAGGTACGATGGGACTGACGTATCAAAAATGGTAAAACTAGCTGTCACCGCTAGCTAACTGTGAGTGAAAGGCTCATCAAAATCGGTCCAGCAGCAGAGATTAGCAAGAACAAACAGACCGACAATTTTTTTATAATATAATTTTTTAACATCTAGCTATATGCTAAATAATTTAAAACAAGTACAATATAATTTTGTATACAAAAATTAATTTGTTTAAATTGTTGATTCCAGAGTTGGAGTATGCGTCTTGCATATTGTTTTTTTTTTATTTGAGTGATTTAACTAATCTATTGTAATATTATAAAGCTGAAAAATTTGTTTGTTTATTTATTTGAACGGAATGATCTCAGGAACTACTGGTTCAAATTAAAAAAATCTTTTTTGTTGGATAGTCCATTTGTCGAGGAACGTTTTAAGCTATATAACATTACGCTACGACCAGTAGGAGAGGAGCTGCAAAAAAAATTTGCAAAAGGTGGGGAAATGAAACGAAGACGAAGTTGCGCGGATCAGCTAGTGGGTAACAATTTGACAAACATAAACTATTACGTTTCAGTTACTATATGTATTTAATAAAACTAGTTGATATTATTCGCTATTTGAAATTTGTATATAAACATAATTAATATGTAATCTCAGAAACTTCTTGAGTGGCTAATCTGAAATTACTATACGATAAAGTCGGTTGAACATTACCTATTAAGAAACAAAACATTTAAAATACAATAATTGAGAAATCATAAAAAAAATATAATGTGATGACTAAAATATATTATTAAAAGGGGTCCCTTTAGGCAACGTTCCGAAGATACTGGCAGCGTTCCCTCTCTGAATAGCTAGACTAATTCTTTGTCCAAGGTAGTTGCCAGCTCTTCGGTCTTCTGTGATGTCGACTAACCTTTTCGTTATTTCTTTGAAAAGTCTTATAGCGCTTGTATTTAATTACAATAAGAATCAGTTTATAATACCTAGTCCAATCTGAATTAAACGCGTGAGTTCATTGCCACCATCAGCCTTGAGCATTGACATTGGTGGTTTGCGGCGTACGAAATTTTATTACATCAACGCCATTCAATTATATGTTCTAGCGACGGTTCCTTTAGTAATTGATTCTATTTTGAACAAAAGAAATAAATAGTTGTAAATGCGTATTGTAAGGAAATCTGGATATTTATTAGTTTTTTCGTTATAAAATTTATATGAAATAATTACCCTTAATTTATAATAATAGTGGTTTTTTTTTAAAAGATGATAATGGAATGGTGCTCTCGCCTGCGCTAACGATTTACGTTGGCGGGGTACCAGTGGAATATGATAAGATGAGCTCATGCTCATCTGACCTCATGGTCAGGTCAGTTAGCCCATAGTAACAAATGCACCAAGAATTTATCACGATGGTTTCCAGGGGGAAACGCATGGAGGTCGACCTGACATGGTACATTGCTAGCAATAAGATCATCAGTCCACATTACTAACAATCCCCTTTCTCCCTAATAATAGTGGTTGTGCCCGCGGTTTCGAGTGCGTAAATTTATAGCCTATGTGTTATTCTGATGTATATTTATATCTGTGATATTACTGTAAAGTTTAATCAAAATCCGTTCAGTAGTGTTTGCGTAAAAGAGTAACAATCATCCATCCATACTCACAACAACAACACAACTTTCGCGTTTATAATAATAATAATAAGACAATAATATCTCAGTACAATTGTTGTACATATATGTAGTAAAACTATTTATGACTGGAAAAATGTATTTAATGGTATGATGGTAGAGAGTGAATGACATTATATATTTTTGTTTTTATAGTTTTGATTATAGAATATACGAAAACTTTAAATATCAAAAGAGTTTCTCAACAACAATTCACACAGCGACCTCTAGTCCCAAGCTATGGGAGGGAAAGGAATTGTTAGTACTGTGGATTAAAAACTCCATTGCTATAATTCCATTATCATCCATTAAAAAAAAGTCCCAAGGATGTAGAGTTTATGTTATGGGTGACAACTGATACAAATACAAAGATAATATTTTTTGTAATTATATAAATAGAACATTACATTAACATCAATCTATGCTTATAATAATAAAAATCTGAATACAATTCACACAGCGCCATCTAGACCCAAGTTAAGCTAGCTAAAGCTTGTGTTATGGGTACTAGATAACTGATACAAATAAATAGATTTTTTTTTCGTAAATACATACATAATAGAAATATTAATTATAGAAATAATAAGAATAATGAATGAATGAATAATATAATCATAAAATATAAGAATATTAATATATAGAAAACACCCAGACCGATACAAATAATCTTACTCATGAATGCAAATGTTTGTAGCGTGCGAGGAATCAAACCTGCGACTATCGGAGCAATCCGGTTTGCTAAACTACTAGACTCATAATTATTAATTGTCCTACCTTGAGCATAAAATACTTTTATTCGTATACCATATTTTTTACGTCTTTTCTTATAAAATGATAATAGATCGTTGCACAAAATACCTTCTTTATGTTAAGTATCCTTTAATAAGTACAAATGCTGTGTTGGGCATTATTTATATTTTTAATGGCTTTCGATTTCGTCTGGGCCGTGTGTTATGGATGAAGATTTGAACCACTCACAAAGCTCAGCATGTATCCATGTGAGCGAACGCATTTCATTAGATGTACTAGATAACGCATAAGTGCATGAACTTAGGGTTGGCACACAGCTATATAAAATAATCACTTGAACATGTTACTTCCACATTACCAGATTTCCTTAAGATTGAATATTGACCTCCATGGCACAGTAGTATAATACACAGCTTTACTTCCCCACTTACCAGGGACCATCCTGGTTAGTTTCTCACACGATACAAACTTTTGTATTCATGAGTATTTTTATTAATCTAGATGTTTGGTATGCATCTACCTCGAGATTGATCGATTACATTATTTATAAAATTTTTGCAAAAGCCATAAAACAATGTAATGGGTAAATGAGCCATAAAAGTAATACTTTTTATACAATTTAACAGTAACATAATTTTTTTAATTAATAATACTACTAATAATAATAATATAAATATCCCTGAACAATTAACATAGGGTCATCATGTCCCACTGTAAGCAGTGCTTATGTTAGACAAGTGATATAAATACTTATATATATTTTTGTAAATACATACATAATATGCATAGAATACACCGACCGATACGAACTACTCATAAACACAAATGTTAGCACCGTGCGAGGAATCGAACCCGGGACCGTCAGAAGTAAAGCGGTGTGCTAAACCGCTAGACCACTGAGGCCGTCCTGAGTTATACCAGCCCTACCACAAAGTAACAGAAAAGATTGAGAAGAGAGTAATAAATCTAATCAAATATGGCGCCGAAATTGATGGGTGCGTTAACATCATGTCACTCAGCACGTCCGGCGCGATATAGTCATGTATTCAAAAACCCTATTTCGGTATATGAGCAATCAGACTATGATCTAATTACCATAGTTGTAAAATAAACTATTGCTTTGTATATATAATTAAACATGATCCGCCTCTGATTCCCTGGTGATTATAATTTTCTAAGTTTTGTATTATTATGTTATCTGTGGTATTATCAAGTATAATACTCACTCTGAAATAAAAATTAAGAAAGGATGAATTAATTTCTCAGGTCGGTGTAATGGTCCCGGTATTTACTTTCCTTATAATAAAATCCACTCTTTCTCTCTCTCTCTTTGGAAACTTAGGATAGAATAGAGATTTAGCTGTAGAGCGTAAAATATAGACCTATATATAGCAAGTCCTATGATTTATATTCTCGGATAGAGTCCATCTGTGAGAAAAATTCTGTACACCCGTATTTCGGTGTTGACTAAATAGATAAAAAGTAATAACAATAGCCAAACATATACCTACATACATTTATAAACTTACTCTTTACATATTTTCACAAATATAATCCCCAACTGCATAGTATCAGAAGTTCAATAAACTATTAATGTTGTAGCGAATGCAATACTGGATATACGCACATTTCCCTAAATATTTGAATATAACATGACAGTGAAGATACATAGCAATGCTAACAAACGTGTTTGCATATAACTAACAACCCGCTCTGTTTTTTTTCGAACTATTCTAATGCTGTTGACAGTTGGTCTTTACAGCTTCTTCGAAAAACATTGAGGTCGGTTCAGATGGCACTCCAATGCCGACTTATGGAGCGGCTGAAGGCCAATCCAATTCCTTCCGCAGAAGAACTCAATGGAACTACTAATATATAGGTCACTTTTTTTAAATTAAAATGCAGTCCATGTTGTTTCTCATTAACTTTACTTACAATGTGTAAAAGAACTTTCAAAATCAGTCAAGTATTATATTAGTTTATTCATCACAAACATAATATCAAACCATTGGTCATTATTATTAGTTTAGATGACAACCGATTTATTGGTAGCCACCCAGAAGTTCAAAGATATCTTTTACATCTATAGTTGTATATTATACAAACCTTAGATATAAACCCTTGAAAGCGTGACTTCTTGCAAGTATTAAGATAAACAAAATGTCAAAACAAATAAACATGACCGTGCGTTTAATTTAAAGTTATTCGCTTCAATTTTCCAAGTCATTCCATTTAAAATACTCACTCAATGTTATATATTTTAACATATGACTGTATGTGGAAATTCATTGAGCTGCTATTCAAATGCAGTATTTATCTGTGGGACAGTCGAGTGGCAGCGGCGGCTGTGGTAATATCCGCCATTCTTGTACATGTCCACTTGTTAAGTTGTTTAATATCAAAACATTTATTTAAATTGCTTGGCTAGTTGTGACTATAGCTATTTGAAATGTAGGGCTTGCACATGCATATGTAGCATTCAGTTTAGCATTGACTTTTACCGAAGTACATTTTGTAGAAAGTTTTCTACGTGGGTACTTCAGTCTCGCCCCATAGTGGGGTAATTCGAAAATGGACTCTATTGAAATTATATGGCATCAGAATTTTTAGTATACGTTTTTAAAATTTACCGTTTCATTAACAATTTTCTAGTGATTTCGGCCTGAAACCTATTATTTAAGATTCTTAAAGTTCAATTTTTTATTATTTATATCTTTTATATTTATTTTACATAGTGGGGCATGTCACTAAAAACGTTGAGAAACACTGGTCTAAATTATTTCAGCGGCCAAACAGCTTGCTTTGTAAGTTCAGTTTTAGTTTAAATTTATTACGTTCGTAATGTTCTTCGTGTTTATTTACGACCTTTAATATTAATTGATATTACATATTACAATCTCATAAAAAAAATTAATTTCATAAACTTATCAAATTCGGCAGGATTTATTTTTTGGTTGTATGGCAGATAATATAACAGCAACTTACAATTATGGTGTTTTTATGGATTAAAAACGATAATACAATTATGTTATTACATATACTCTATAAACACATGCACACAATTAATTTAGGTATTAGAACAAAATACTTTTAACTTTTTTTGTTACATATATAAAAGGATGTTTATCTATATCTTCTAAAGCAGTGAATTAATTTTTCGATAGTAATAAAAGTGATTAGATATTAGTAACATTGGTACACTCAGTTCAATAACATATTCAAAGCCACTCGAATGGAAATGAAAAACATAATAACTTTGTATGCGACGCATGGATCGAGTGCATTCAAATCGAATATGCATTAAATACGATTGCATACTGTCGAACTGTCATTTATCAATGCACGTCTGTCCGTCGATGCCGGTTTACGATGCCAATAAAACAATAAATAACTCTCTAATACACTCATAAAAGATTTTATGGCCGCCTTCTTATAAGCTGTCTTTATGGGAATAGTTTCGCCAAAATGTAACATTTTTATTTTTAAAATTTTGATATCGTTAAATTTGAACTCTTCAAATTATATGGTATTGTGTGTAGGTTCAACTGTAAATTGATATATATTCAGATATGACCAAATACAAATGCTAAGCTCTTGCATCGTTATATTACAGAATCGATATATTACAAAAACTGACACTCTTTTAATAATATTGGGAAATTTATTTTCATAGATATTTTAGTTTTTTTCAGAGCACACTAGATGGCGTTGTATAAAATTTTAATGGCGCTATAAGCTTATTTTCATTTTTAATGGCCTTTCATAGCAATGAATTTGAATAAAGAACTCTATCATTCCTATTGAACCGGTAGTGTTATTTTACATAGTAGCTTTTTGAACTCACGGTATCAATATATTTAATTGAAATAGAACCATGAAATTATTTTTCTTTTTCAAATAGTTCAACCATGGATTCTAATTTGAAAATACAATATGACGTCTGTGGTTAAAACATCCTATTTATTCCTCAAGCGTCTTGTTCTCACAAAAGGAGTTACTAAATAGTTTCGTCTTCGTACCCCCTGATTACACTGCTAAATCATGCTCTTCAAATAAAATTACATCGTCCTAAGCAAGTAGGTAAGTATTAGTACCTATACAGTTTTTTATTTTCATTGCAGGTAAACGGTCACAGAAGTAGACACAGACGGCAAGGCGCCGGTTTGTATCTATCAGCTTCATACGTCCTGCCTGGTGGTGAGGGCACCGGTGCGTGGGGAGAGTGGGGCGAGGTGACCCCTTGCTCTAGGACATGCGGCGGCGGTGTTGCCAGCCAGAAGAGAATATGTCTTCAGGTTGGGTATGTAAACCATGTAATTAAATGTATTCTCTTATTTATGGTAAAACTAAATGTTTCCATTTGTTTACAATATTTCATGGATTTTATTCATTTCCACAATACTATATTTCTTCTGCAAAAACGTAATAATAAGTGACCTCTGCAACCAGTGTCTAGATATAAAAACTAGAAAGGATTAGCTTTCTCCTAGTTACGGAAAAGACTATTCTATTGCTTCACGGATCGAATATAGGTCCGGGATGATTGCAGAAGAGTCTGCGAACACACTGAAACACTATGACTTTAGTTTGAGGTCAAGAAGTTCAAACTTCAGCCCAGGTCGTCGTAATTTCCATCCCCATAACAATACGACAGAAGATCATCAATAAGTAATGAGAGGGTTTAGACATTTTAAAAACAATTTATTTTGGGAAAAGAACTTAAACCTACGAAATTTTAGTAATAGTAACATCATCAGGTGATTTCAATGGATAATTAATCAAAAGTATAACTTTGGACCGGAAGACGCAGCGTGATAAAGCCTCCAGCCAGGTGGATCTAGTCAAGATCGCTGGAAGGCGTTGGATGCGAGCAGTGCAGGACCGATCGTCGTGGAGATCTTTGGGGAAGGCTTTTGTTTAGTCTTTGTGGACGTCTTCCAGGCTGAAATGATGATGATGATAACTTTGGACCGTTCAATATAACAATATTCTTGTTCGCAGGTCAGATGGCCAGTCTTCGTGTACTGGTGGGGACACGAAATACTTTTCATGTCAGACACAAGACTGCCCCCCAGACTCCAAAGATTTTAGATCAGAACAATGCGCGGAATACGACAATATATTGTTCAAGGGCATTAAATACAAGTAAGTCAAATATAGAAGTAATTCCTTCTTAATATACAAGTTAACGAGTGCACACATATTTTAGTTGTTTCTCTGACCCTCATATTTAACATTTTATACATCATTACCCGAATATACAATAATAAAATTAATGTTTTCTCTATGATTAAGCTTGTAGCTGAACCTTCTATTGAGTATTAAGTAGATAACACATTTCAATCCTATTTAATTGATAGTCATATAACCCACGTGTATGTTCTATTCCAACGCCTACTGACTTTTAGAAGCAAATACATTTAATGGCAAAAGCCAGCAGGCGTCAGAAAAATTCAATTTTACAATATTGTATTCGTATTATTATATTTCTTGAATACCTCAATGATCGTGTGGTCTAACACACTGCCTTCCTGTTATCCGCGGTAGTTGGGATTCATGGGTTTGTTAATAGATGATTATCTTATCTGTGGTTTATAGGTATGTTTCACTACGTCATTGTGTGCATTTACACAAAAATACATTAATTTCCTTTACATCCATATCGTCATGACTGTTATCCCCGATGTAATATCAGAGGCATTGTCAATCATCAATTCCATGGTAGTAGTTAGAAATAAATGTGACAGGGGTATCCACGCAGGCATTATACTATGGTAAACGTAATACCTGACATGCCCACATTTCTCTGGATATAATTGAGTCCAATGTGGCAGGAGAGTAACCTATCGTCGTATTAATTTTTGGTTTAATATCGGTGTTTCCTTTACCAGAGAGTCAGTCTGACATGTAAATATAGACATATAACTTAGTTCTTTTTCTATTTTTGTGGGTCGATCAGATTTAGTCATTTTTATTAAATACTTAATCTTAATTGTAGATGGGTACCATATCTGAACGGTCCTAACCCATGCGAGCTGAACTGCATGCCGCGAGGCGAGAGATTCTACTACAGACAAAAGCCGAAGGTCACTGATGGCACTCTCTGTAATGACGAGTCGTGGAATGTTTGCGTCAACGGCACCTGCCAGGTATGTACGCGATTTTGTTTCACCTTCTTAATATCTACTTACTAATTAGATCTCCCGTGTATGTTTATATGATTTAGAAAGCAGAAATTTGGATATTTGATATGTTGTGTCATCCCTATTGATTGGTAATTCCAATTGAATCGATCAAAAGCGGTTTTTTTTATTAAAATTTGAGTGCGTTTGACCGCAATCTCACCTGATGTGAAATGATGATGTGGTCTAAGCTGTTACACGCAAGCTCAAATAATGCCTATTCACTCTTGACTTGAAAGACCCATTGTTGTAAGAGGCAGGAAAAATAGACGCTGGTAGAGAGTTCCACTCCTTAGCTGCTCGCTTAAGGAAAGATGATGCAATACGGTTAGTTCGAGCAGCTGGGATGTCAATAGTGTAGGGGTGGAGCCGCTCTCTACGTCTTGTTGTATGTTGATGGAACGGTGCAGGAGGAATGAGGTTGTGCTGTGTTGTGCTTGTGTTGTGAGTTTTTTAGACCTCTGTACCTATTCGTCTATATATACATATATGACCTTCTACACATGGTAGTTAAGACCGAGTTACACTTTATAAAAGTCATCTGCATGAGTACCTCAGCATAAGCCAATTCAGCTGCCAAGCACCTTGTTTTGTAACTTGTTTTGGCTGATTGTAGTGATAAAATAGTAAAATTACAGGATATAGAGACATAACTCTTAGTACTCTGGTATTATTATGCATGATTGTAATCACATACGTGTCCGGGCTACTGTTTATTTATATAGCAACGGTTACCAACAGGAGGGTAGATAGCTTTTTTCCTGTAACATAAAAAAACTTCAATATATACTAGCAATAATCTGGAGTCCTTTATGTAACTGGATATATCAAGGAACATCGCGTCAATCACATTGGTTTTTTAAATATATATATTTAAACCCTATTCAGTACAAGAATAGGGTTTAAAATTATATAGACCCTTTAGATATGTATAGATATCTACAAAAAATAAGCTGTTCAATTTGTATTAATCAGTTGTTTAGTACACATAAAGTTTTGCTTAGCGTGGCACTAGATGGCGGTTTGTAAATTGTTTATTGTTATTATTATTACCATAGGCAATGTTTTTTTAATAACATTGTCATTCCAGACTGTGGGTTGCGACCGAATGCTGGGCTCAACAGCGCAAGAAGATAAATGCCTTGTATGTCGCGGAAGCGGGCTTAACTGTCGCACTGTTAGCGGATTACTGGATTCTCAGGATCTCAGAAAAGGTACCAAATTGTAAATATTTATATGTAAAGTGGATTCTATTTTCCACAATTAGAGAGGGTAATTGCGGAGTATAGAGTCCAGATGTGAGCATCTGAGCCGTTGTTGCGTGTAGAGCCGAGACTACTAAAGTAGCCAGCAAAACTCCTCCCGGTACCACTTTGTTAATATGTGTTACAAAAAATGTGTGTATCAGGGTGAATTCCAAAAAGCTTATTTTTTTTATTATTCATTTTACTGCAACAGATGCTAATTGTTTCAGGCTACAATGATATGCTACTCATACCGATGAATGCTACAAGTATTCTAATAGAAGAAGTTAGAGATTCCAACAATTATCTCGGTAAGTGTTATTTATCAAATTACATATGACTCATTTGTGACTAAAGATAGTTATTCTATATCAAAATTAGTACTACAAAAATTATGGACATGTTTTACCGCCTCACTGAAGTTAACATCGAAGTCTTTTTAGTTATTGCGTTCTTCTTGGCAATCCCTTTCACACATATCATACAAATACATAATATAAAACTAGTCAACCATCATGGGCGCTTCGCTATATTCTACATATTAACAATGCCGTCGCTTAGCTCAGAATTAATTGTCATCCAAACTATAATTTGTTTTCAAGTAACATAATAATTTTAAATTACAATAAGATTACATTGTTAGTTTATATTTTATGCAATAATACATATTGTGCCAGGAAAATTATTTCAAATAATATTTTTATACCCGTAGTTGAATTTAATTGAAGAAATTGTAAGGAATAAACTGAAACATCTCCGTTTATCAGGAAATGTCAGACTGAATAGAAGAACTATGGGAATAGTTAGTTAATAACTGATAACGTTAATGTTTTACACATTTACGTTAGCTATTGTAAAAAACGTGAAAGAAATTAATAAATCTTTATCACCTAATTCCAGCGATTCGGTCCAAAAATGGCACGTACTATCTGAATGGGGACTACCACATAGACTTCCCAAGAACTATAGTGATCGCTGGTGCCCACTGGCACTACGAACGTAACCAAAGAGGCTTCTCTGCACCGGACAAACTTCGCAGCACGGGGCCACTTAATGAACCACTATTTTTATCGGTAAGCAAATTTATCCCGTTATTACTGTTGTATTTTTACACACTGCTTTATTTTTTGATGGTCGCGAATTCAAAGTCTTGCAGCGAAACTGAGTTCAGCAGCTTTTGCCGTGCGTAAGGTTAGACAGTACACTGATACTGATACTGCTAGATTCGTCTATTTCACTTATTTTCATAGTTTACTCTCTTATGGAATATTATTGTGGGGAAAAGCGGCAGATATTAAAAATATATTCATATTGCAAAAACGTGCCATTCGAGCGATCTACTGTATGAAGAGTCGTGACTCATTAAGAGAGAAATTCAAAGAGGCAAATATTCTCACCGTTGCTTCTCATTGATTATATTCAAATATCCTATATGTTCATAAAAATCTTGACTTATTTCCAAAAAACAGCAATATTCATAATATTAATACTAGATTTAAAGACAAACTTGCTGTCCCCAAGTATCGTTTAGAAAAAGTCAGTAGGTCTTTTATCCCATAATAGGTATAAAATTGTACAATAAGATACCAAAGGATATATTGGAATTACCCTTAAATAAATTCAAAACATCTGTTAAATCTACTAATCTAATATTATCTACTAATCTACTATCTAATATTTACTGAGCAAGGCCTATTACTCACTAAAGTGCATGGCAATAGTTTTCATGTTCGGGATTTTCATTTAATGTTAGACATAGACACCTATATAAATACCTATGCATTGTAAATAAACTGGATTTAAAAAAAAAAGTAATTCAATTGAGTTTCTTGCCAGTTCTTCTCAATTGGATCTATATACCGAACTGGACGGTAGGGAAAAAAAAATTATAATGTAAAAACTTGACGTTCATAAGCGGCTAAAATGTCCTACATGAATAAATGACTTTTGAATTTTCAATTTTCAATTCAAGCATAAGACATCCACTTGTATATCTGTCTGTATTTAAAAGGGGAATTTTCTGTAAATTTAATCAAAAAGGAATTTAAGTATGTGTAGGTATAGTGCATATAGCACAAGCTTTGTTTATTTTGGGACTAGACAGTTGTGTAAGTTGAGAAGTAATGTTATTTTTTTTATTGTTATTCACATCTATTTTACTTAATAAATTCCAGCTTTTGCTCCAAGACGAGAATGTTGGTATTAAATACGAATATAGCATAGCACCGGAGCTACTACCCGTTGCTGACCAAAAGTACCACTGGGTGTACGACAATTTCACACCGTGCAGTGCTACTTGTGGAGGAGGTTGGTCATTGTTACTTTCATCATCAATTAGCTTTTCAATGTATCCTAGTTTATGTATTTTTTCCTCGTAAACTTCCACTAGAAATATACCTGCATTAACATTCTAGCAACACTTGAAATCTACATTCTAGGGTCTCACAAAATGTTTACGGTGTTAGAAAATTACACACTTGTTTATGTAACTCGACTAGCAAACAAGCTGACGATTCGTCTGAGGGCAATTTGGTAATCATTGCTTGTAGACATAAATCACGGTATTGCTTATGTATTGCCATTACTAAGAACTAGGGTATCATACCTTTGTGTAACATAATTTCATTTAGTTATTTATAGACTACAAATTTAAAAAAATACGCTACGATATATGTAGGTGAACTAGACGTACCCACTTAGATTATTATATATACACTTTCTCTCGGTTACATTGTTATATAATTGACTATTCTATCATCATCTAGGGTATCTCGGGTATCTTTTGGTGTAGACGTAATATGTTTTTCTCTTCTATCACTTTCTTCGGTCGCAGTCACCTCGTTATTTACTTCCTTTCTTGCGATCATCTTCCGCACAATAACTATATAATTAACTATTCTTGTACTTTAATATTATTTTTATCATTATAGGTTTTCAGACCAGGAATGTAACTTGCCGGTCACGAGAAGAATTAGATATAGTGGAAGAGGGATTGTGTGAAGAAGTGCTAAGGCCACCAAGTAATCAAAGTTGCAACATAGACGCATGCCCTGCAAAGTGGATAGAGGGACCCTGGAGTCCCTGTTCCAAAGCCTGCGGAGAAGGTGGCGTCCAGTCACGACAGGTTCAGTGCCAAAAGATTATTACGAACGGGTAAGAAAATTACAAATCACAGAAAACTACAACATTACTAACATACCCATTTCATACATCATTAAACAAATAAACAAAGAGCTATGTTTTAGAGTGTCTTTCAGGTTTCCGTCAATAGTAGCCGACAAAGAATGCTTCGATCTATTGGGACCTAAGCCAGAGTTGTTCCAAGAGTGCAACAAGAATGCCTCCTGTCCTAAATGGTTCACTGGACCATGGAAGCATGTAAGTAAATATTTAACTTGAAACTTACAAGTCTACATGAACAATGAATCTTTTACCTTACGGTACTCAACTTTAATACTCGTAACATAGTACGCATTAACATTGATTTATTTATTGTCTGAAACATTGACTAGCTCTGTGACAAGCTTATATCTCAGCAAATTCTCTAAGATCTCAAAGTTTGAAATGTTTTTTTTTGCAAATCATATCTATCCGTAGTCTAGATAATATCAATCACTATGATATTTAGAACTTCTTACAATATCTACTTATTATTACAATTATATTATAGGCTACAATAAAAAAATGCCTAACTCATTCATACACTCATGAACATTTTTATGAGCATCTAATATAGATCGTTGGTTGGTGATTGTGGGATACGAAATATTATTATATACATAGTACTACGAAGTACTATTATATTGGAACCCATTAACTTATTTCCTGCAATGTATATAATAATGAAGACTAATGATAATACTGCAGTAGGTTCCGATATTCTCTGTAAATATCATTAATTGTCAGTTGATATAATCACAATATCTTTTCCGATTACAGTGTGACAAATTATGTGGAGAAGGTAAACAAACTCGTCAAGTAGTCTGTTTTCAAAAATCTGATACTGGTCGCGTAGAAGTGCTGGAAGATAGTAAATGTCAAGACAAGAAACCGGACACAGAACAGACCTGTCTGTTACACTCTTGCAAAGGCATCGACTGGATGTTATCTGATTGGACTGGGGTAAGATATATTACATAACACTTGTAATGAAAAATGGACTCCTTAGCCTTAGCTAATGTACATTTAGGGCCGAGACTATTATTATAGCGAGCCTTTTCCCAGAACGCAGATTTCTGATATCTTTGCAGCATTTTCTGGACGACTATTCTGTTCTGACCTGTTGTATAAGTTGCATGGTCATAGCTGTGCAGTCAAGGATTATGTGAGAAGCTTTACATTTTCATGTGATGCACGTTATCTCATTGCCATTCACAAAGACTAACAGGGACCGTGCCTCTGTAACATATTATTTTAATGCAATATCTTATGGTTTACAACAAAATAGGAAAAACTTCGAGAAGATTTTGTTCAAAGTCTAGTCTAGTAACTAGTATAATTGTAATTCGTAGTGCGACACTTGTCTATCAACGGTGAGAACCCGCGTGGCTGAGTGCGCGACAGAGGATCACAAGGTGGTGGACCCGAGCCAATGCGCCTACCATCCGCCGCCGCAGCTACAAGAGCCTTGTGACCTATCCAAATTACCAGCCTGCGAAGTGCAGTGGTACGCCACGCAATGGAGCAAGGTAAATACATTTAATTACACTACTATTGCTGTATTTTGTATATACAGCTAGAATAGCAGACAAGCTTATGTCTTACCGTATGGAAAATAGTAACTGACGCCTAAAAGTAATGGTTGTTCATGTACCTATATATACATGCTTTTACAGAAGATATTAAAAAATATGAGTAATTCGAACTAACAATTTTTCTATCAAAAATTAATATGTGAGATCTCATATATACATTTTTTGTTCCGCTTGATGGGTTCTAAGAACAATAATTAAACATGGTACAAACATTGTTTTTATTGCAATTGGATTGGACATTGTCCTTCACATTCTGAAGGTATACTTTATTTAAATTCTGCTAAATTACATTGTCAATAGTATATTTTGACATAAATTGTGATAGTCATATTGCGACAAGGCAAGATGAGCCAGGAAGAAAAAAAACTCAAACATCAGTAAAAAGCCATGGTATTATGTAGAAAATAACTGTTTCTAATTTGTATACAGTGTTCAGCAGACTGCGGCAAAGGCATCCACACACGGCGCGTATTCTGTGGTATGTTCAATGGAGACTCTGTGGAGAAGGTCGACGACAGCCGCTGCTCCAACTTTACTAAGTACAACGATACGAAACCCTGCGAAATACCTAAAGACAAGTGCCCAGCCAAATGGTACGCTGGTCCTTGGTCTGAGGTTAGTAATATTATTCATTTTACGCAAATATCGCAAATTTTTCTATGTAATATCGGTACGAAGTGCAACAATACCAAACTAACGATTGTTGATGTATGATTGAGTCATTTGTTAATAAGCAGATTTTATTAAAAGTTTTAAATTGGGGGATTAAATATGGGAACTTAGTTCAAGGATATCTTTTTATTATAAAATTTAATATCAATTCCCACTCTACCTTAAGTAACGTTTAGCACATTACTTAGGATAGAGTCGTGAACCACCCCAACTTTCCTAAGACATCTCCTAATTTTTATAGCGTGTTGTTTTGAACAGCATCCTGGGTTTTTAAATTTTAAATATCGAGTGCCTCTTAATTAATAACTAGTTTTTAACACGTATAATTTTATTCAAATACTTTACAAAAATTATGATTTTTTTAATTACTTGAATTTCATTTCACCTATTTTCACTGCATGTTAAATTAACTATTGCTATTCTATTACTGTGTCCTGTTTTTAGACTGAATTCTTCTGGTCTTACCAATATCAAACACTGGTGTTTTTTATTTGGGGTTGGCAAGACTAACTTAGGTATAGTCTATATGCTGTCTTTAAATGTAATTTTAAGGATATGAAGATAATTAGTTGTGATTTACTTATAACAACTTGCTATTGCTGTGCAGTGCACAAAGCCATGTGGTGGCGGTACAAAGCAGCGCGCCGTGATGTGCATCCGTGACTTCAAGCACGTCAGCGAGTGTGACCTGGAATCCATCATCGACTCGACGAATTCCTGCAACACAGGCCCTTGCGACGCAGGTAATTTCATAGTATTTGGCCAAGATACTCGTAAAAGTTTCACCGCTCTTTGCTCGGCTCCGTAGTTCCGATAGTTCAGATTCGAATTCTGCGTATGACAATTTCGTTTGTTATTGGATCTATTTATATTATTCTGCAGCATGGTCTAGTTTTGAATTTAACATAACGTTTAATTAATATAAGTGAAAGAATTTGTTGAAGTTAATCCAAATATGCAGTAATGAATATCTTGTTAATACTAATACTTAGTAATAACTGCTCATACAGCTATACAGTCGAGCTACAGTGGCTCCGCGTCATGCGTATTTTGAAACGGTGTCGCTTTTCGTTTGCTCGGAAAAATAAAATTAACTATTATAAGATGTTCTTATTTATTCTTTACGTTCTTGTTAATCTTCTTTTGCAGAGATACTAATTTTGTAGCATTTATAATTACTTTACTTTATTCTATATATAAATCTGTACATAATCTGTAATATATTATACTACCTAAATATACTCAAATTTAAACACTACTTAATTTTTATATATAATGATATTATTTCTCTTAATGGACATTATTAGGTCTAGTCGATTTGTACCTTCCTTCCTTATAAAATCTGATTAATAATTCAAAGAGTAGTGTATTCAATTAAGAAATTAGCCCCATGTTGAATATTACTATGTCCATTTCTACTATTAAATTTTAAAGAACAAGTTAATATCTTAATTTATTTGCCAATAGATGAAACCCTACCGGTGAATGCAAGCGCTCCTCCTATTCTCGACATAGAATATGAAGACGAAGATTGTATTGATGAAGACGAAGAGATCGAGAAGTACGACGAAGTAGGCGCCGAAGAGGAAAGCACCAGTTCACTCTTCACGGTAACTTCACTGCCCAATTTGAACCATTATAATATTATACATCATATATCAACAGTTATAAAATTTATTCTTTATATTTTCAGTTGGACGAGCTCATGTTTAGCGACAGCCCATCTACGATAGGTAATGTTGATTACTATTTTACAACTTTAGTCAATTATATATTTAATTTCTTTATGATTTCATTAATTATTTCATTATCTACTTCTGCGTCCTTTGTGGGAACATCTTCTTGTTCTAAAATGGTAACAGTTCTCAAGTAAATTGTGGATAATGTTGTATTTCTTTCATATCACTTATGATTTTAAACATTTTTCCCAATATCTATCTATCTGTTTATTATGACGGCCTCTGTAGTATAATGGTTTAACATACCACTTTACCTCCAATGATCGCGGGTTCTATTCCTGGCACAGTGCATTTATAAAAAATAAATAAAGTATTATCAGTTGTCTAGTACCCATAACACAAGCTCTGCTTACCATGGGACTAGACGACTGATGGAATAATAAATAACTCTGAATAATTAATACAGCGTCTGTATTAATTATTCAGAGTTATTTATTATTCCAGCAAAAATAAATTAATAAAAGTAGTTTCTGTATAATTTAAGTTGAGTATCATTATTTAAAATTAGTGTATCGAAGTGATGTTGCTAATGGCTAATAATATTATAATTTCAGAGGGATCAGGCTCAACAATATCGACTGAATTTGGATCTGGAGGTAATTATTTTATCTTATTATACATGTCATACTTTTTTATACTTTGTAGAAGACAAATGAGCTTGCACTCCACCTGATGGTAAGTGATCACCGCCACCTTTACAAGAACTAAGTAGTTAGAGATAGGAGGCAAGGATTTGATTTCCTAAGGAAAACGATAGAAGGGAGGAGTATAGACATTGGACTCACTCACGAGATGTAATACTTACAGTGATTGTATTCTATGCGGTTGTGTTATTTCCTAAAAAAGTTCTAGTCCCTAATGAATCGTGCTGTAAATTTTGCACGTTTGTATTCTTGGCTTGGATTTATATTGGCTCTACCACAAATATAAATGGAATAGTAGTAACATTGGGACTGTTCTCCTTAAATTCTGTAACATTTTAGATTGAGGCAGATTAGGTATGAAAGTAAGAGCAGATAAATCTATACTAGATGCTGTTTATTTGGTATAATTATGAAATCCCGCAGTATGTGCAGGCAAAGTACTATTACAATATTTTGCGATAAGAATTGAGTCACGACAATTGGTTCATGAAAAATTTGTTAATTAATCTGGTCTCTTCCCTCTTATTTTCGACAACTTATAAATACTTTAGCTTAATGTTTCAAAATCTCCAGAAATATAAATTCTCATTATTTCATTACAGATGGATCAGGCTTCGGTTCAACTAGCTTGTTCACAGATTCGGACAGTACTACAGATAGTGAACTATCAACAGTTTCAAGTAGTGATTTTACAGATACTGGATCTACCGAATCTGGAGCAACTGACGAAACTACTGAATCTGGCGCTACTGATAATACTGTGTCAGTAGATACTACTGAAACTGGCTTAACAGATGAAAGCGAATCAAGTGTATCTACTGAACTTGATTCCACAGACGCATCTACTGTTTCTGGATTAACTGATGCTTCAAGTGAACCTTCGGTTACAGATCAAAGTAGTATATCAGACTCTACCGATATTACCACTGAATCCGGAAGTACTGATTTTACAGATATAAGTTCTACTGATGCTACCAGTGACTTGAGCTCCACTGCATCCAGTGACTTGAGCACCTCTGATACAACTATAGATTTTAGTTATTCTACTGATGAAACTACTGACTCTGCCACTACCGAGGAATCAACTGTGTCTGGTTCTACAGATATAACAACAGAATCTGGATCGACAGATATTTCCGAGTCATCTACAGAAGGATCTTCCACTTCATCTTCAAGCGACAGCCCTACTGATGGCTCTACTGGAACCGACTCAACTGATATCACTGAGACAGGTTCTACCGGGGAATGGTCTACTGAATTTTCTGGTGAAACAACTGAGTCCGGTGCTACTACTGAATATAGCAGCACCGATCAGACTGGTTCCACTGAAAGTACGTAACTTAAATTTGTTTATCTTTCTGGTATATAAAATACATCTCATTTATGAATTCGTACATCAAACAGCAATTTTGCATGCTTGATGGATAAAATTGGCAATAAAATTACTACTTATGGAGTGCCTCCATATCTAGTAATTTTATTTTATCTTAGTCCTTAAGAATGACTTAGCGTGACTATAAATTTTATATGATTATGTATTTTATAACTACTAGCGTTCGATTTATTTTCTTATGATATGTATTTAATTTCGTAGTAGTTTATAAAAAAAATGTATCAAATAGAGGAATTAAATGCAAAATGATAAGTTATTAATATAATACATATATATTTCAGGTTCATCAGATATAAGCACAACTGACTTTACAGGAAGTACCGAAACTGATGAGACTGGGTCTACTGAGACAGGTTCAGATGTAACTGACATTAGTACAACCGAAGTGTCAGGCGGATCTACTGAAACTGACTACAGCACTACCGAACTAACTGGCAGTACAGAAACTGGAGGTCAATTAAATATTCAATGTTCTATTAAGCGTAACTTCTCTATTATTCATTTAATTTTTATATAACTATTGTTAACATGAATACAAAATAAAGTAACCACAATCAAATAAAAGGGAAAAATATAAGGAGTCTAATTTTGTAAATGAAGTATATTAAGTACTGAAACTAATAATTAACTGTCAAGTAATATATTTCAGAAACCGGACTTACAACAGAAAGTTACTCGTCAACGGAAATAAGTACAGAAGAATGGACCACTGAATCTGAAGAATCTAGTAAGCAATATTATAATTTCATAAATAATAAATTAGAAAAAACAATAACATTGAGCGTAATGTAAAGTAATTATTTTATTTAAATTGATGCTATGAAATTAATCCTCTAATTTAAAATACGGTAATCATTTGTCCTCTCACCTAACAATTTGGTTGTAAGTTTTTGTAAAAAGTAAAATTTGGTACTGAAGTGTAATGAAGGTCTCTATGTCACCGTGATTTAATAACGAATGTTTCATGTACTCTTAACAATCTTTTGTATGGAGTTGCCCTTTAACATTTGAATAATTTCTTTTTATGTAAGAAATAATTTATTTGCTGAGCTCAAAATATTTAAGCTATGTATATCTATATATGTTGTTATAATACGATAAGCCTTCATAAAATTATTTTTTTTGTAGCTGTCTGGGACTATTCGACCACGTTAACTGGCGGCAGAAAGAAAATGTGCAAACCAAGGAAATCTAAATGCAAGAGCAGCAAGCATGGTTGCTGCCCTGACTTGCGAACGCCCGCTACAGGACCTTTCGACGAAGGTACAATTAACATAATGTGTCTAGTTTTATTTTAAGCCGAAATACTCGTACTTAAGTTAATTTAAGCCTTTTGTAACATAAAATTGTTTTTTAATTAGTTTATAACAATTCCAATAATTATTATAAAATTCAAAGACTATCTATCTGTTCAAGATGTTTTAAAAGGCGAGCAAATACAACGATTTTAAGTATTATTAAAAACTAGAGAGATACCTGAACGGTAGTTAGACTTAGAAAGATGTAATATTTTGCAGACTACTATGCACGTTATTAAATATTACTACGTGTCAGATACCCACGTAGGTTAACGTACTAGATACTTTTTATTATTGCTAGTAAATTTAGTGTCCAGAACATACAACTGATGTTTAACAGTCTATAACTTCCTCAAGAAATAAGATATAAAATATAGAAAGGTTTCTTTCAAATCGGACTAATACTTTCGTAGATAAAAGCATTAGAACAAATACTATTAAATTTTATTGTAATATATGTATGTATGTATATATATATGTATGTATATTTATGGGTATATATTTATACTGAATAATATTTATCAGGTTGTCCAAACCCGGAGACCTGTAAAGAGTCTAAATTCGGTTGTTGTCCGGATGGCGTGTCTCCCGCACCCACGGCCAAGGGTAAGGGCTGCCCAGTGACGCCCTGCAACGAGACGCTGTTCGGCTGCTGTGAGTCCGACAAAAAAACACCCGCCGAGGGCAACGACCAGGAAGGATGTCCCCCAGCGTGCAAATTTTCTAAGTAAGAAATATGCTCAGTATCGTGTCATACCTCTATACTTTGTAATTTCGCTGAGATATGTCACCCTTAAATCCGAGCAAGTCCAAAGCAAGTTGCTTGTTAGATGCTGCACGAATATGTGAGACAGAGGTATCAACATCGTCGACTTTGTACGAAGTCTACACCAGCAAAAGTCACTTATTATTATTCTAATACTAATTATATATAGAATGAGAATGTACATAATATCAATTTAATTAATTTTAGATATGGCTGTTGCGAAGATAAGCAAACTAAAGCGACAGGTCCAAAGAAGGCAGGGTGTCCCGAAACAGGTAAGTAACGATAACAACAATACAATATCATTAAAACTATTCTTACAACATAATTAAACCGCATCAATATAATTAATGCAGAAGCTAAAAAGAAAGCAGAAGAAGCTAAGAAAAAAGCAGCAGCAGATAAGAAAAAGGAGGAAGAGAGGAAAAAGGCAACAACGAAACCACAGGAAGTTGGAGAGTGCGTTAAATCCAAGCATGGGTGTTGTTACGACAACAGTACTGAAGCAAGTGGACCTAATGGCGCCGGTTGTCCTTGCAACATTACAGAGTTCGGTTGTTGCAGCGATGGCGTTACTGCAGGTAATAATATTTAAATGTGTAAATAATTACTTCTTATAAATCCATCCCGGATACATTTACTAGACAAAGTTTTGGTTAAAATAGCTTTAAAAATGCTAACAATACCAAATCAAATCACAACATTTTGCTAAATACTTGTATGAAGTATTTCTTATATATTTAGTTCCTTTTATTTATTAAAGACTTATCTGATGCTCGAATTAATTATTTCGCAAGATTTGAAATATTATACAATAATAATATTATATAAAATAAATATTATCCTTATAAGATGTATATAAAAATCTCCCATTCCATAGTTTGATGGGGATATATTCCGAAACTAAATAATAAATTTAACAAATTTAATAAATAGAATTAGCTAATTGCGTGTAAATTTTATCCAAATTAAAATGGTTTTCATCAGTCTGAATATTACGAACATACACAAGTAGTCGGCTGGCCAGGTCATCTGATATTAAATAAATAAAAATATAATTATATTAAAAAGCAAATTAACTTGCATATTCGATGGTCATACACAGCGAATGATGCAGAAAAGTCGAATTGTGGGAAGACATGCAATTCGTCTCCATTCGGATGTTGTCCTGACGGCAAAACTCCAGCTCATGGATACGAAAATGAAGGTTGCTGTCTCCTATACGAATTT
Organism: Achroia grisella; assembly: GCF_030625045.1. NCBI lineage: Eukaryota > Metazoa > Arthropoda > Insecta > Lepidoptera > Pyralidae > Achroia > Achroia grisella. The sequence continues at coordinate 1,488,039 of NW_026713028.1, read as the reverse complement.
GGGTGCTGTCCTGATAACTACAGTCCTGCTAGAGGACCACACAACGAAGGTATGATTGCATTGTTAAAAGTCCAGTAGAATAACCCATTTTCTATTAATATTAGTAGTGAGGACAATGGCAATAACAACAACTGTTATTTTTGATTCCCAGGTTGCGACTGTAAGCAGTCCCGGTTCGGTTGTTGTCCAGACAACACGACTGTGTCTCGTGGCCCCGAGAATGAGGGATGTGGCTGCGAATACAGCGAGTTTGGTTGTTGCCCAGACAGGTAGATATGCCTCTCTCAACTTGCTAAACCTGTACTTCGCAAACTGTTTAATTTACCTGGTACAATTCACACAGCGTCATCAAATTCCATAAAAAGTAGCGCTCACAGTACTTTAAAACTTACAAAAATACTTAAATACGTTTTGTTTTTTGTAAATACTACCCTACTAGAAAACACTCAGACTAATACGAATAATCATACTAATGAATACAAATGTTGTCTGGTGAGTGACAATCAAAAATAAGGACTTATAATTATATAAGTTGAGCATGTGATATAGTCAGCTTTCGGTTACAGCCAAACGCCTTTGAGAAATGACGTGATATTTCTAACGCTACTTACATAACTGACGCAAAAGTTTGATGCTGGTATTAGTTTAGCAAAACTTTTATATTACGTTCTACCTACCGTCTATATCATACTACAAAAGCTAAAACGTTTTTCAGTTGATTTAACTACAAATAATTTATTGATTAATATGATATCCCTATTCTTATATTATTATATTAATATTCTAATTATTCATGGTATCTATGAAGTAAGTAATTTATATATTGTTCTATCAGTCATACCCAAGCCGAGGGTCTGGAATACAAGGGTTGTGGTTGCCACACTTATCAGTTCGGTTGCTGTGATGATGGTGAAACCATTGCGAAGGGTCCCAACCGTCAGGGATGTCACTGCCGTGAATCCAAATACGGCTGCTGCGGAGATCAGAACACTCCAGCTGTCGGACCTAATTTGGAAGGCTGCGATTGTGCCTCCAGTAGATACGGTTGCTGCCCTGATGGGCAAACCGAAGCTAAAGGCAAGAAGTTCTTGGGATGTACCGACGTGCCTGAGAGTAGACAAGGTAAGTTATATTTTATTGACGATATTTACCGAGTAGAGTTTGTTCAAAGTTGTTGTATTTACTTCTGGCAGGAGAGGCCAACCTTTAAGCAATTTGCTTCATAAGCTGTGTTCAGGTTGAAGGATGAGAGATGAAATATGACCGTGAAATTACAGGATATGTGCAGAATATCTTAGCAATTTTCAGATAGACAAAGGGTCCACAATATAAGAAATTCTTGGCCTCGTACGAAGAAATAAAAAATATGAATATGTCAATTTGTCTTTCGAAAATCATACATTCTACAACACTTTGGGCGTATTTTCGAAAATATTAACTAGTATTCCGAATAACAATACCTTAACTTAATTTTTATTTTCATGAATGCACTAGCACGAGGAAAACATGAAACGTTACGAAAAACATTACATTAATGAAAACCAGATTCTAATCTCATAGACAAATAGACAAGAATTCTTAAATTATTGGTTGACCGCGATAAAATAAGAACATGTTATTTTTTTACATTTAATGTGCAGACATGGCTCGTATACGATGTTATAGGCGACGGTAATATTACTATCAGGTACATTAGCTTGTTTCATTAATTCTAATTGCATAATATATATATAAATATAGCGGCGTGCAGCTTGTTGACGGACCGCGGCTCCTGCCACAACTACACGGTGTACTGGTTCTACGACATGGAGTACGGCGGCTGCTCCAGATTCTGGTATGGCGGCTGTGAGGGCAACGGGAACAGATTCTCTACCAAAGAAGAGTGCGAGGACATCTGCGTGCAGCCCGCACCTAAAGGTAACGCCGTAATATATGGAATTGAAAATATATTTTCAGATTTCTGCTTTGTTTCTTGGTGAAAATGATTTAGTTTGACTAGTTTAACCTATATTTCTGGTATAATCTCTTGCGAATATATGAACTGACTTATAGCAAAATATTGATTCTAAAAACAATGACAGCAAAACTAGATAAATTAGCAACTAATATAGTAGAGCTATTTACTTAGATAAATTTTGTAGAGATTTAACCAAAATTCAGTCAATGTAGTCCAAAAATTGACGTTTAATACTTAATTTATTTCTTGATTAACTGTTATCTATCCTGTTGGGCTGAGATATACCATATATAACCTAAGGGTTAGTCTACTCACCAGGAGGGCCGTTGGCTTTTAGCAACAATTCACACAACGTCATCTAATTCAAAGCGCAATAAGTAGGTACTTAATCGTCTATTTCTTGGCAATAAGAAATTCGACGTTTCCGCAGATGCTTGCAAGTTGCCACAGGTGAAAGGTGCGTGTAAAGGCTACCTCCTACGCTGGTACTACGACAGTGAACGGGAACGATGCTCGCAGTTCATTTACGGCGGCTGTCTCGGCAACAACAACAACTTCGAGACCGAGGAGCTGTGCCAGACGCAATGCCAGCCCACCAGATCTGTCGGTATGTACAGCACAGTATGAAGTTGAATAATAACCAAAATCAAATTTTATCATATACTAGCTACTCGCCCCGGCTTCGGCCTAAATTAAAGATTTAAGCATACATAAGGACGGCCAGACAGCGACAGCGACTTATACACTAATTTGCTTTGTCCTTCTTATAATAAAAACCTTTGTTAATTTCTCTTCCATGATGGCAAATAACAGGTCAATATTTTTCCCTTGCGGACAGATACTTATGTGAAGCTTTCATGATTTCTAGATTAATAACAGATTCCATTCAAAATTCAACATTTGTATGTTGAATTTTGAATTTTTTCCTAAGTAGTAGAAGACTCTATATGACCACGTGTCATGTATAGTCCTAGGAGCTAGAGGTAGCACAAATGGACCCACTAGAATCGGGAAATACCACACTTCTTCAGTTACATACCGGAGTTGAGTGTTATCGCCGTTTTCTAGTGAGTCGAGGTTGCAGATGTCCATTTATACCTTCCTCTATCCACTCCTTCTTAAAAATCTGACACCTGCAATTGCCCCACTGTTACAATTCTACAATCGTCTTTCCCATCAATAATAACGCATAGTTTTATGGTTGCAGACCAATGTTCTCTCCCTATCGATCCTGGAAGCTGCTCGGGCAACTATGTTCGTTGGGGCTTCAACCCAGACAATGGGCGTTGTGAGCAGTTCACATGGGGCGGTTGTGAAGGCAACACCAATAGGTTCAGTACAGAAGCTGCCTGCATACACCGGTGCAATACTCCGGGAGAGCCTAAATGTAAGTATTTTATAAAAGTCGGGTACTCAAGTAACAACGAAAATAATGCATATAGTGATCATATTATTCTGGCGGTATTAAAATTGGTAATTATTCAAAATCATTGGTCCATTGTGATCATTGGAATATTGAATTCAATATTTAAGACTGCCAGAGTAGAATATGGATTCTCATTTTCTGGAAAATAATAATCCTGATCGCACTACAGCAGGTTTATGGTTAAATACATTTTTGGGTATAAGGTGTGCATGTGGTAATGGTATAAGATAATGGTGCATTAATGTAATGTTGGTGTGTGTAACTAATATTCAATCTATAATGTTCTTTGACTAAAATATATTTATTTGTGTTTTTAAAATTGCACGATAGTTGTGGTAAATGTATATTTTTATTGATGAACTCAAATATAAATTTTACTTTTTGCATGAGTTACAATCTGTGTGAAAGAGGTCGTATAATTATAATATAATTATATAAATAATATACAATTCTGTGATAGTGATAATCCTATAAAAATCCATCGCAGAATTTAAAAGTATGTTAACGACAGACATAGTGGGGAATTTTTTATATACAAGTAAGTACAGATAGTACTTAACTGTATATAAAAAATCGACGTCTTCGGAGAGAGAAAAAGATGATTCGGGTAATTTAAAAAAATATATATTTTTTGTGTTTCGAGTTCACCAATCAGCATATGAAATATGTATTTTCTGCCAACTAATCTTTTCCTAATTCATCATTGAATGCTTAAATCTCTTTTTCTAAATGAGAAACAATCAATGAAGAATTGCACTAACAATGGGATGCACGGTGTCTCTCTATTTTGTATAGCTAATTGCAAGTTGCCGCAAGAGACTGGAAACTGTACAGAAGTGCATGCTAAATGGTCCTTTAGTGGAGAGGAGAATCGATGCGTACCATTCTACTACACTGGTTGCGGAGGGAATGATAACAGGTTCGATCATGAACAGCACTGCATCGACGACTGCCCAGCTGTCTATGGTAAGTACTAAAAGATGGAAATAAAAAATAACAATATTTCTTTATTTAGCAACGATTATGGCGATGAAGCTGTCATACTTACAACCACATTGTGGAATTCGAACTAATACGGTATAAAACCTTCAGGAAAAGAGTAATATTAATTATTCTTTCATGTTCTAGTGAGTTTACTTGCAATTCCGTTAATATTGCGGGTGTTCACGGGCAGCGAAAATAATTTATTATCATTTGAGCCGCAAGCTCGTTTGTCTCCTATGCTATTAAAATTCAGTGCAAATCCTTAAATTGTTACTAATTAAATAACGTCATATGAATAAGCAGTCAATGTTAATATATTTGTGACAGAATGTTGCATTAATTAATAAATGAAATTGACATTTTTTTCCCATATTCCAAATACTATTACAACAAAGTAATTGATGGGAACACCTTCCTTAGTTTAATTCTTAAATATTTAATAATAATAATGATGATAACCCAGATCAATTAATAAAGCACCTTTTTGTCAGAATACAGGTGTACCTGGTGTGGTAATTCGTACACCAATTTGTCATGTTCACCATTTAGTGTTCTTGTCCATCCTATACACCAATTACCCCGCAGGTACACTATGCACGAAATTTACGTAGTTCAACAACCAATTATCTAAATATTTAGTTAGCACCTGTATATTATTGTTTTTTATGAAATTACAGAAGCATATTCTAATATAAAATGGGTTTATGTTGGTTGTTTTGCAGATAAAGTTTTGGCACTCCATTTAGTTATTGCTTGTTTTGTAGATTTTGGTGTAGTAATAGAGCATGATTGTGAATCTCTTGAATTAATTTTTAACCGTTTGGCATGCTAACTGTAAATTACCGCTTCGGAAATACCTACAGATATGTATGTGTTTGTGACATAAACTTTTTTATTCAAAATAGGATATTTTGGTATCACGCATACTTACTTTTATAAATCATTAAACACACCTACAAAAGTATATTACTATGACGAACTGTGACGATGTCTTTGTAATATCCATTCTAATCAATTCTGAACTTAAATGATATTGTTTAAGTCAGAATTGACTAGAACTTCTAGAAACTTCATATTAATAAAATTTTGTTAAATTTGCTAAAATTTTGAAAAACCTAAAGAACTGTTATATAACACACATTCATACTTTTCAAAACTTCCTGTAATCGTTTAAGATCAATATTACACTTCCTAAAGTTATTGAATTTATATTAAAGCAATAAAGAAATCACTCAAAACTCTGAATACCACGGTCACCTAAGAAAAGAAATTCTTGATGACTCATACTGGTGTAACATTGCAGTATGTATTTTCCACAGTCAAGGATATTTGTGAGCTGCCAGCTGAGATCGGCAATTGCGCGGAATATAGGCAGCGCTGGTACTTCGACACTGCGCAGAAGAGGTTTGTAATTGTATTATTACTCTATGTTACGCCAAATACAGAAAATAATTAAAATAGTAAAATACATAACTATTATCGCTAAGCAATTTCAAAAAAGTATAGGGAATGCCGTCTAAAACAAATATTTATTCTACAATCATGTAAATAACTATTGTTTTACAAATCAATGTTCTATATGCAACTAATTTTATGAAATGAGTTGTAAATGTAAATACAACACTACGTATTCGAAAATCAAGCAAAATTATTCATTCAAATAAACTTACATTTAAGCAGTTTTCAATAGAACGGATCTACAATGAATTATTATTGAATTTAAGATGAATTACGAGGCTTCAAATATGTTTTTTGCAATTAAAATAAATTGTAATTTCATATTATGAAGATCAAATGGATTGTTCTAGATGTTTGCAATTCTACTTCGGTGGGTGCGGTGGGAACGAAAATAACTTCCACACGATGGAACAATGCGAGTCGCGGTGCGCTGTGAAGCAAGTGACAACCACCACACTGCAACCTGCTGTGGTGGACACTAGCACTTCAGGTAACCATGTAGCGAATAATAACTGAACCCAACCAAGTTTTTAATTAACTTGAAAAGCAAACGAGCTGATAGATGTACCTGATGGAAAGTGAAACCAATAATTATAGACAGCAGCACAGATATAATAACAAAGCATAATGTTTTGTCGTATCTGTTATAACGGATACCGTAATTAAACAGATCATGTATAAACGCCCTCTTAGATTCAACAATTAGGAAATATCACGAAATCTTTCCACGTTTTATTTATTTTTATTGAATTTCCGGTATTTCGACAGTATTTCGACCGGTATGATCACGAGTAGAGTGAAAAGCAGCGGGTAGATGGTACATATAATAATAAAATATTTTCTATAGTAGCAATAAACGAAGACGTGTAAAGGTAGACGAATCTGTCTACCCATATAAGATTTTAGCTACGCATTACTCTTCAGTCTACTCATGATCATGGCGATTGAAACACAGATAAGTTAGTTCAGACAGTTAACATAGTTCACCCTACATGCCAATAATACTTTCCAAATATGCTGCAACTCTAATGCTATAATAACAATAATAACCCCAGGACGATTCCCACAGCGTCAATTAGTCCCAAGTTAAGCTAGCTAAAGCTTGTGTTATGGGTACTAGGTAACTGATATACATACAGATTTTTTCGTAAATACATACATATTATACTTAGAAAACACCAAGACCGATACAAAAAATCGTACTCATGAATACAAATGTTTGTGCCGTGCGAGGAATCGAACCCGCGACCATCGAAAGTAAAGCGGTGTGCTAAACCGCTAGACTGCCGAGGCCATTGCAACAAAGAAATAACCGAGTGGTTCACTGTTTAGAGTTCTGCTTCATGGAACTGGACCCGGGCCAATGTACCAACTACGAGACCAAGTGGGGCTACGACCATACGCGCGGTATTTGCACTACGTTCGAGTACGGAGGCTGCGGTGGCAACAGAAACAACTTCCCCGATGAGAAATATTGTACATATTACTGTATTACCACGCAAGGTAAGAACAACAAATAATAATTCGATTTTAAATCACAACCAATTATAAATACCTTTTGGACAATACCCAAAACGTCGTCTAGTCCCAAGGTAAGCAGAGCTTGTGTTAAGGGTATTAGACAACTGATATAAATATTTTAATATGTTTTAAATACATTCATAATATATGATACACATAAACACCCAGACTGATACAAACAATCGTACTTAAAAATACAAATGTTTGTACCGAGCGAGGAATCGAACCTACGACCATATGAAGTAAAGCAGTGAGCTAAACCTAATAAATAACACTGAACGACTAACATCGTGCCCTCTAGTTCTAAACTAAGCTCCATAATGCCCCTAGGCAGTTGCATATCGTGCCCTCTAGTTCTAAACTAAGCTCCATAATGCCCCTAGGCAGTTGCATACTCTGCCTAACACTTTAACGACCCCATATGACTGTAACATAAGAAATTTGCCTGTGTCTGTACCGTATGTATCCACAATTGACCATTTCTTTGTTCTATATAGATATCTGCCAATTGCCAATGCTGTCAGGACCATGCGACGACTCGCAAATGAAATGGTTCTACGACCCCACCACGGACACTTGCAGTCGGTTCACCTACGGAGGCTGCCAAGGCAATGGCAATAGGTGTGTATATGGGGGCTATAGAAACTACCTTTTTTACTTATGTACATATAGTATAGAAAAATATAAAATATTAACAGTAACCAGTAACAGTAATCCACATAGTGTCATTTAATACCAAGCTAAGCAGAGCAGTTGTATTATAGATACTAAACAAATGCACATAATATACATATAAAACGCATAGACCAATAAAAACAATAATACTCATAAAATAATCAAATCCGCGACCATCGGAAGTACTAGTATGTTAAACAACAACATCACTGTTCAAAATCTACCCTCTACCCCTTGTAAGCACAGATTATTATATTAGAGCCCGTCAGTTTCTGTCCACCTACTTTTTTCCCTTACCTAATACCTATTACCGTACGGACTGCCTTGTTGCGCGCGCGCACTTTCCCTAATTATAATAAAAAAATAAATTACAAACTGAGTGCAAAAGTATGTGAAAGCAAGTGAAAACATCACCTAGACGCTGGACCGTGTTAAGTAGTGCTCCTAGGTAGACGCTTCCACATATCGTATTTTCCTTAACGATCACCAAGGCCGTCAATAAATTTATCTATGGTAAAACCAACAGACTCGAACAGACCGGCTCAATATACATACTCCAACATAACACCCGCAATAAGTGAGTGTTGCAGAATTTCGCAGTTTGAGTGCATACGACCATCCTCTTCACTGCTATCCCTTTCCTATTTTTTGTCCCCTTTCCCTATCTATCTACTTCCTTCTTAGAATCGAAAATCGGAACGTTATTCCCTTGGTTTTCAAGATTCACACGTGAGTTAATTAATTAATCCTGATAATAACTTACCATTTTCATTTATTCCGTAAACATTTAACAAACGCGACCACACAAATACACGAAACTTAATTTACAACAAGCAATGAGAATACGAATACGTAACACAATGCGAAAACATATAATAAGAAATAAACAATAAAAAAAATATAAAACTATAAAAAAAACAATAATCAGACAAAACATTAAAGCAAATGTTTATATATACAAGTTCACGTTTTTGTGTATGCGTCGCAGTGGTAAGGTACGGCAAAAACATTTGCTGTCTGTGGTTGCTGTACAGTTTTTAATTTGAAGATCAATTAATTTTGGTTTACTTCATTCGTTAACGTGTATTATCAGGTTCGACACTGCAGAGGATTGCGAGAGGCGCTGCAGGACTGGACCCGCAGTCGACGTACCAGTCAAAACTACCACAACCACCATTGCTCCGGTGAGCCGCGTAATTTTTCATCTTTCTTATTTAACCCCCCATGTTAAATGCTCGAACAAATCCATTGTAACTAACAATTGTAAACAGATTTTAGAATTAGAAAAGTAGGACAAAGAAGTTTAGAAAAGAATAAAACAAATCAATGGGTTAAAAAGAGGTTTATAGCACGTTTTTAGAACTGAGGAAATATACATAACTATATTATATTATACATTTAATAGGTTATTGTATTACAATGGTAATAAATATAGAAAAAATAATCGTCTTTCCAGTAAAATTTGCTGGCAGCCCTTTTTATATGTCATTTTTGACTTAATTTTATTGTGAGATCTCTAGAGATTAATATAGATATGTATATAGCATATAATAATTTCTTGGTTTTTCTAAAATAATACTGTATTAATCTTACTCCAGACAGATAAGGTAAAGGGATACTCCGCTGTGCTTAAGGTTTATCCACTTCCTGTACTTGAATTTGATTATAAAACTGTTCATGTTACTTACAGGCTGAAAATCTACCTGCAGAATGCCAGATTCTGCCCACCGCAGAGGAATGTACGGAAGCTGGGCAGGTTTGGTACTTGGACGTGAACAGACGGGCATGTGTCTCGTACGAGAACGAAGCGAGTGGTTCCAGCTGTAGGAATACAGGCGTCTTCAACTCAGAAGAAGCCTGCGAAAGGTCTTGTGGCGCCTTCCGAGACGTTGGTTAGTGTTAAATATTCTTCCAATTAGGTAGACTTTATAAGAACCTGCATGTACCTTGCAATGGCAAACTAGCTGACCGCCCACCTGGTGGATTGTTTTTGGATAATTCATCCAAAAACAATCCACCAGGTGGGCGGTCAGCTAGCTTATTAATTATTATTACGCTGGCGGTGTACCAGTAGAGGATGATAAGATGAAAATAACAATAAGTCGGTCAGCACATCATGATCAATTCACCAAGAATTTACCAGTTTCAGGGCGAACCGCTATTTTTTAGAAGTAATCCTATAATTTCACTGCAATATATTCGTCAAACTGAAACATAGCTTACAAAACATGAACAGAAATATGTGGGACGCATAGTCTGCGTTGGCACCTCTGTCTTACATTTTTTAGTTGGACAAATTCCACCTCTGTAAGATGACTTCTAATTACACTATATACATATGTATTAATAAAAAGCTAATTAAAACAATATATAAATAATATCTTATTCGAGATAATTCAGTTAATATTAGTATGATCTTCAGTTATTTACAATCTTTCTGATCGATGTACGCTGTTTTAGACGTATGCCAGCAACCCAAAGATCCCGGTCCATGCCGGGAAGCTATCCGCAAGTATTACTACGACGTCGAAACTGAATCTTGTAACGAGTTCGCATATGGCGGCTGTCACGGTGGAGCCAATCGGTTTTCCAGTATCAGCGAGTGCGAGGAGATCTGCTTACCGGTTGATACAGGTATCAACATAAATATCAGCCATGTAGATATTTTACAAGGTCTTCTACGTGATACCTCCATGTTTCCGATTTCAGTCGCAAAGAGGCGTCTTTGAAGATTGATCTTCAATAGGAAGGTTTGAAATGACAGTGAATTACAGAGTATAGAGTTTTACCTCGTTTTGAGGGGTAACACAGATGTCCCAATGTTTTTGTAAAGTTTGTCTCCTTATGTATATAGGTAACGTGTAATACTTCTATGAGGAATAATATTAATTGTTATTCATGTTCCTTAAAAATATAAAGTTTCGATAGACCTGTGAATATGAAAGAAACGAATAAAATTTGATGGAAAATATTATAAATATCTCTCAAAAATGTCGTCGGTTTGTTGCAAGTATCATTATCATTAACGAGAACGGAACGCCTAAATGCTGGGCCTATAACTTAAAAAAGTTTTAATTTTACATCTGTTTGTTCGTTAGATCCTTGTTCATTGCCCGTGGAGGTTGGGAACTGTGTATACAGCTATTCCAGCTGGTACTACGAGCCTCGTCGTGATGAGTGCTACAAGTTCTCCTACAGCGGCTGCAACGGGAATGACAACAGGTAATCTGAAAAGCGATAGCTAATCACCATTTTTTAAGGAAACTTTTTATTTTCAAAAGATTCTCCAAAAAACGTTCGAAATACGCGTACGATAGAATAAGGCGCCTTAAGTCAGTGCCCAGTTAAGCCAGTGCAGGGCCTGTAGCAAATTTTTTTATAACATATTTTTCACACCGTCGGAATCCGTACTACTATTGTTTCTAAGCTAATTCGGCGCTGCCAAGTGTTACTGCCTCATGATAGCAATCTCTATCTCTTGTGCATTCTTGATCAATTTGTCCTTTGTCTATAGATTAATTTCCCACAGACTTGAAATTTGATAAAAATAATAAATATATCAACTAGCTACAGCGTATTGATTAGTACGGAGACATGATACCTCATTTCCCAGGACAGGAAATGCATGAGATATACCACGTAAGTCATTTTGTGATGTCCATGGTGCTGTTCATATCTCACGAAAGTGACCATTTTCCATTGCCGTCAGCTTGTTATATATACATGTGGTTTGATTCAAACAGAGGTCTACACTTTATATTTCCTCTGTGTACAGATTCCCAACCCGCGAGGAGTGCGAAGGTCGCTGCAGGCGACGACCTGCCGCCCCGGCCACGCCCGCTCCACCTACACAGGTTTAGTATTTAGTAACGACCATTGTGACTTAGTGGTTTACTACACTGATTTAGATCGAGAAAAGTCGAAAGTTCAAATTTGGCCTAACCCAAATAATTTTGTTTCATTTTATATTTCTGACTGACTCTCAGATGATGAAAACACTAATATCACAGACACAGATAACATAATATTACATACAGATACCCCATCCCATACAAGAAAATGGTTCCTTCCTAACTCGGGCTATTCTTCGGGCTATTTTATTTCGCCACCGTAGCCGCTAGATGTCGCTAGATCTGAAGCAGTTCGGATTACTAGTGGGTGCTTAGTAACAAAGCATGAAAATAGATGGCAGTCAATTCAGTCTACATGACATCTGTTTCGCAAAGATATGTATATAATAGATATGTAGGTAACTGTATCGTGTACCTCATTAGGGACGATTCAAGATTCAATGTAAATGTGTATGTATAATATCGTTAGCCGACACTGCAGATATGGCTTATGTGCCAATGTATATACCTATTATGTTATGGTTTATTTTACATTCCATGCCTATTTTTTTGATATGTTGTAACGCGTCTGCGCTATACGTATAGCCTGATTTTGATACGTTTATACTCGTACGTATCAAAATCGGGCTATACGATTTTTTATTTCAATCGTTATATGTATGAGACTGATTTTAGCTACAATTAATTTACTGGTATATACCTCATGTATTCTACGATGTACCCCTCTTTTACCTAATGAGAATTCCGCTATATCTTATATATAAATTTTGTATCACAGTGTTAGTTGCCATATTTCTCCCACATTTTGATGAAATTTGATATGTATACTTGCCAGGTCTGAGGTAGGGTTGTTATCTATTTTTTATACCCCTAAGTCATAGGGGTGGCCTACCCCGAAAAAATATTTTTTTGTATTATGGACAATTTTTTATTTATTTATAATGTTACATTGAAAATACATACACGCCTAAATTTTCACCCGTCTTTCACCAACCCCTATTTTTAATAGCGATATTCTTACAAATATTATAAATGCTAAAGTAACTCAGTCTGTCTGTTTGTCTCGCTTTCACGCCAAAACTACTGAACTGATTTAATTGAAATTTGGTAGACAGATAATGTAGACCCTGAGAAAGGCTACTTTTTAATGCGAAAAAGTATTGAAAGGGGAAATGAAAGGCTATATGAGGATATCGTAATTTTTAAAGTCAGATCTTGTAAGATTAAGTGAACAGGGTCGGTCTAGGTTTTTCATTATTAGAAATGTGTAACGGGGTAACACGTTATTTAGTGCGAAATTGTGTATATTACAATAAAATTTAACGAGAAAATATTATAATGATGTCACTGGGACACTCATTGCCTTACTACTATATCGTCCGTTAGTCGCGAACTTTCTGGAAACATGAGAGGCGCGCTCCTATTGGTCGGTCGGCGCGGTTACCGCGCGTAGATGAGGTAGACGAGTCTCACGGCGCCGCAGCGTAAGTACTTACTATACATACGTAGTATACATATAGGTGTTACAAATGTTTTTATTACGAGTAATATTACTCTGTTATCTAAGCAAGTAATGTGTGCTTATTTTGAACTTGATAACATTCTGAATTACTCGTATATCTTTCAATATCTTTAGCGGTATAAACCAGGTTATGTACTACTACTAGTATTGTTAGTGAGGGATAAAGTTGATGAACAAAAATAAAACAATATTCGTATTAAAAATATATTCATCTAATATTTTTGGCATTATTTTTAAGTTTCTTCCAAATACAAGGGGTCTGACATGGGGTGTTATGTACCTACATTAAAAGATACTTTTTGAAATGTATGAAAGAAATGTATGTATGTACCTACATTAGAAGATAATTTTTGACATGTATGAAATGTATGTACCTACATTAAAATATAATTTTTGAAATGTATGAGATGTATGAAAAAATGTATGTATCTACATAAAAAGTTCATTTTTGAAATGTATGAAATGTATGAAAGAAATGTATGTACCTTCATTAAAAGATAATTTTTGACATGTATGAAATGTATGAAAGAAATGTATGTACCTACATTAAAATATAATTTTTGAAATGTATGAAAGTAATGTATGTACTTTTAAAATCACTAGTATCCTGACGACTTAGGCGTAATGCCGGTTAGTTAAGGAGAGAAACACCTCAATGCCTACAATATTCACAATTACCTATCTCTTATTTGTTTTTATAATAATATATACACTTTCGCTCCAAAACTCCCGCTGCCTCTGTTCAATTATCCGTCATCCACTTGTCAATGTCACATAGATTACTTTGGCTCTGGCCTCTGACGTTCCGTTTCAGGTTACATGATTATTGACTTTACCATTTTTAATTAATGGTGCGTCACACGATAGTTAACAGTACCTACAATAAAAGATAATTTTTGACATGTATGAAATGTATGTACCTACATTAAAATATAATTTTTGAAATGTATGAGACGTATGAAAGAAATGTATGTACCTACATAAAAAGTTCATTTTTGAAATGTATGAAATGTATGAAAGAAATGTATGTACCTACATTAAAAGATAATTTTTGACATGTATGAAATGTATGAAAGAAATGTGTGTACTTACATTAAAAGATAATTTTTGACATGTATGAAATGTATGAAAGAAATGTATGTACCTACATTAAAAGATAATTTTTGACATGTATGAAATGTATGAAAGAAATGTGTGTACTTACATTAAAAGATAATTTTTGACATGTATGAAATGTATGAAAGAAATGTATGTACCTACATTAAAATATAATTTTTGAAATGTATGCACCGTACAATAACAATACACGTTAAACATCATACCACAGAGTCATACGCAAGTTAAAAACAAACTGCTATGATATTAATGAGAAAGGAAAATCAACTTTATGTTATTCGAGTTAGGGTCGATTTCTCTCTTTTTTTTTTAAATACTATTTTAATCTTACCAGTTGCCAGTATTCGAAGACAGCTACGTTTCGTACTCGATATTTTAAATTATTATGTAATCGATTTTTCAGTACAAATGTAAATAACCAACGACACTAATAATGTACTACTATATTCCGTTCTTTGAAACGGAACACTGCTATAATACAAAATAATGAAAATTTACTGTTCACAACGACTCATTAAAAGCATCATCGAATAATGCGCTCTAATAAAATCCTGTTATCGATTATTCAAAAAAATCGATAATACATGTATTTATTTTTAATATGACAACACTTCATACATAAGTATTATTGGAAATAGTATTACTTGCTTGTTCGGCTATTTTTAATTTACTTAAAAATTTTTTATATGTTTAATTTACAATAATAATATATTAAGTGCTTATTATTGGAAAATATAAAAAAGACATTTAATTAAGCCGATACAAATGACGACAATGCCATCTATGAAAGCATTTTGAAAACATTGAGCCCCATATTAGCACTGATTAAAGTGTAATTAAGTACTGGAAAATAACAAAATGAGTAAATATATGAAAATTACTTTTCTAAACGCATTATTTCATTTTAACATGTATATATAACTTTTTAAAAATTGATTAAACATTTTTGAAAACACAGTTTTGTTTTTTAAAACGTTTGCAAAACTATGAAGAATTCTATCGATACCAATCACGCCATCTATATGCAACTTTTAGCAATAATAATGGCTACTTCCTCATTGAGTGCCACTGTCACAGATAATATAATATTACATACTAATATCAAGAAAAACCGAGAGACAGATACACAGAGACAATGTCTCTGACAGAATTCTATGATAGCTAGTTCAGAAAGAAATAATATTTATTTGAATAACATATGTCAATAGTGAACGTAGCAAACACGCTCGCAACTTCATGAAAATATAGAACAACCAAAATATATTATAATTTTATACTACTAGTAGCTGACCCGCTCGACTTTGTCTGCATCACATTTATTCAGTTGACGTTGCAGCTACACTCCTATTCCTACGGTCATAGCGAGATGGTAGCCTTTCCTTGATAAATGGACTATCCAACATTAGAATAATTTTCAAAATCGGAAACATCCAAATTCACAAACTACGTTTTTATAGTAAAAATATCATATTGATCGATTTTTGTGGACATTTTTAGTGAATGTTTAGTAGGAGGTACTTTGACAAAAGAGTCGGTTGTAGGCTTTAATACCCCTAGGTAATAACGATGGCCCTATCCAGAAATAATGTACATGGTAATACAATGATTGCCGGGTTGGCTAGTATTTGTATAAATTCCATCTTTAACAGAAGCTGAAATAGGATAATTTACATTCAGTTTATTTTCAGGCAGGAGAACCTGAATGCACTACCCCGACCTCATTGGAGCCTTGTGGAGCTAACATCACGGTGTTCTACTTCGATTCGCATCGGCAGGAATGCGTACCGAGCGTCATAGGTGGCTGCCATCAACCCAACTCCTACCTAACTGAGGAGGCTTGCGAGAGAAGGTGTGGCGCCTTCCGAGGACTTGGTAATATATCACATTGTAGTTACCACAGTCTTATACACCCCTAGCTGTTGCCCAATGCTGCACACCATATTAAAAGTGATGACTATTTAAATTTTCATGTTACAAAAGGATGGAAAAGAGGTGAAAAGGATCATTAGGAATGGGAACTAGTTCCCTTATTGTTAGCAATCTATACTGGGTCCCCCTAGAAACTATGGTCGTTAATTTCTGAAAAATTCGCCACGATGGGCTATATATAAACTTGCATAACTCTTCTCCTAAGATATATCTCTGTAACTAACCTCCGTGTGTGCTGAATATTGCCTGACACCACTATTGTTTCAGATGCACCTCAATTATGCCAATACTCGCTAGATGTTGGCACATGCAAAGCTTCTATACCTAAATACTATTGGGATATAAGAGCCGGCAGATGTGAACGATTCTCCTATGGTGGTTGTGGCGGTGGACCCAATCGTTTCTCGACTATAGAGGAATGTGTGCAATTCTGCGGAGAGACTGGACCTGGTAAGATTTACTCTTCTCCTTTGTCTTCTAGTTTTTAAAATGATATACGAGGTTCCATCATAATCGCTTTGCAAATACTAAACTTACATATGTACAATATTGCAATATGCACAAATACAATAACCAGTAGACTACGTATACTCTAATAACAAAATAAAATATTAATGCCAGATAAAATCTTCGAGATTTTATAAATATAATAATATATATATGTACTATTTATTGAGCTCCTAGTAGAAATGCCTAGCAATAGTAGATAAATCTAGCACTACATTACATCTTTCCTTTCAATCTTTCCTTCTTAATATTTCCTCTTGATCTTTCGGGAATTAATGGTGTTGGGTTGGTGGCTGGGGATTAGCCCTTGCATGTCTAGAGCCAGCGGACACGGGGTCGACGTGTGACGAGGTGCCAACGAGACGCTATTACTACAGCCCCGAGGAAGGTTCCTGCAAGCCGCTCGTATACAAAGGCTGTGGTGGTACAAACAACAACTTTGCCACATACGAGTACTGCGAGAAGCTTTGCGAGAGTTGGAAATACACTGGTACGGCACGTGATGATACTGTGTTACCAGAAATTGCAAATGAAAATCAGAATTTAAGACGACCTATTCGTGCAACGATGAAATAAAGCCAGTCAAAATTTAATAAACACTAATAAAAGTCCGAAATAAACGTTTCGTCTCTCGTCTAGATGGACATTACAAAATTCTTTCCAGAAGAATTAAATTACATAAGACCGTTACTAACAATTCTCAATTGTAACAAAGTGCATTAGTTTTGTGATTTGCTAAGGACCAATTAAGAGTTACAGTTGCAGACCTTAAGTTGTATGCCTCGCAATTCTAACTGTGATATGGTCCATATGTAATTGCAAATTTATTGATTTCATTCTATTACAAAGGAGAATTGATAGTATACGTCCCTGAAAAGTCCCCTAAAAGTGTCAGCTACTTAAATACTTGTACATTATCTCGGTCAGTCATTTGTTACCGTCTTTAATCCCGATTTTCGGCAAATTAGATCTAGTAACACTAGTATCTACTGACAAGACGCACGCGCCTGGTCTACCGCTGTTATGCATCGTGAAATAAGTGTTTCGTGGCGTGCCTTTGCTAGTATGACCTCCTGAAGATGACGATAATGGCGTTTGTTGGCGAGTCAATATGTCTGCACGCTTAAGTTGCTATTGTGTATGGAATTGTTAACATGGTGTCCAGATTTTAAAATAACTTTGACGTATGAAATTGTGATTATTTTTTAGGAAATCAATCAAATGTTCTATGCTAAGAAATATATTATATATTGTTAGTAAGTGTTATTGTAATAAACAAATATATTTTTCTATTAGTTTCGACGTTGACAATGGTTTGTATATTAATACTAACCACACAGCGCGAGTAGATCGGGCGCGAGTAGATCGGGCTCGAGCGGTTGATCCGGCTGCACTCACCGAACCGCTTACTCACACAATTGCATGCACTATATTTCTTGCACTTGTTCACACTTTACTAACTGCATACAGCAATGCACTATATGTTTCTGGACATTAAATACTTCCGTTCCACTCCGGCTGCAATAACTACAGGATCTCTTTTTTTCTTTAATAAACAGAAAATCAAATCTTCCTTTTTTATAATGTTCGTTGAGATATAATATTCTAAATACTCTAACGGGTTTTTCAAGAAAGATGTAAATGAGAATTCGTGAAATTGTTGTGAATGAAATGGAATGTTAAAACATCATTTAATATGTAAAGAAAGAAAATAATTTGTGTAAAACCTCAATAGCATAGTTCGATGAGTGACGCCATTCTAAATCCAATATGGTGGAACGTCCAAGATGGCGAATTATTTCATTATACACTTATTTTATTAGATCAGCAGTCAATGATCAATAATTTCGCCCTGTAGAAACGAGCGACAACGAAGTAGTGCCCTCGGCGGACTGCTCGCGGTACCACGAGGAGTGCTCGCTGCTGCAGTGCCCGTACAGCGTGCAGCGCACGCGTGTGTCGGACGGCTGCGAGCGCTGCACGTGCGTGCCCGTCGAGGTCGATTGCGAGCTCCTGCACCAGGAGTGTCAGACCCTCCGCTGCAACTACGGCGTAGACCGCTCTTACGGCTCCGACGGCTGCGAGAGGTCAAAAAATAAGTTTTTGTTTAGCATGTAACGTTTGTTCGGGGCATACCTCGCTAATTAATTTTATAGAAGTTATCCTTAACTAATTGAGATGAAATTTTTAAACACATTCAAGTTGGATGACAATGTCTTATGGAAGGTTGGGATGGGGATAAATGGAAATAAAACTAACTAGATTATGAAATATTCATAAATCGTACAAAATCTCAACAACATGGTTAGTTAACTAAAGCCATTCTAAATCCAATATAGCGGAGCACCCAACATGGCGGATTTTTTTTTATGCACTTAATATGGGTAGTACTTAGTAAGTGTAAAAATGTATACAATTTCATATTACAGATGCAAGTGCATAGAACATCCGTGTGCTAACGTGAACTGTTCACCGGGCGAACGGTGTGTTGCCAGCGCATACAGAAACCCAGTTACAGAGGAGACACAGTACTCTGCTGACTGCAAGAAGGGTAACTACACTGTTCTACTAAATATCTTATAAGGATATCAGGCACCAAATGAAATTGTTCTGATCAATATATATAGATCTATATATATTATATATGTATATATAGAAGATATTACTTACACATACATAAGATATGTACTTCTATACTTATATTCCTAAGTACGGATAGGCTGTACTGTGTGCAAGCCTCTCTCGGAAGAATTTTTAGTTGGTGGTCATTTCCATGTCCTAGAGTTAAGAATGTAAATTGGCAAATTTGAACCAAAACCTTCGGATGTAAGTCGAGAACTCGAGGTAGCAGACCAAACTCAAACTCGAAATATTTATTAATTTAATCATACAGGCCCTTTCGACCTTTCATAATTTCACGTATCGTAGAGTCAAGAATATAAATTGAGAAATGAAGGTTTTTGTTCTTAGCCAAATTTGAACTCACGACCTTCGGATGTAAGTCAAAGTAGCTTACCAAGCTTAAACTCATTTAATTAAGTAGCCCCTTTCGGCCTCTTATGCACGACAAAATTTTTATCATCATAAAAACCATAACCACACTCTAAAGAGTGCGACCTAAAATGAATGTATGATTGTGCAGTGGAAAAGCCTGGCTCATGTCCACGTGAGCACGTGTTCACAACGGAGACAGGATGCCGGCGCGAGTGTAACGATGACGCGGATTGCCGCGGAGTCGGCAAGTGTTGCTCGCGCGGCTGCAGCTGGCTGTGCCTCGAACCCGCCAGTAATCAGATCCTACACACCACCCCGTACACACCAGGTAAATATCATGGTGACCGTAATGTAAGCAGAGGTAGGTTACAGGTAACGAAGGTTTATGGTTAATTTTACCTTTCTGGTGGAAAATGGTAGCGAGATCAAGCGTATAGCGTAATTCTGTACTCGAAGATCTCGTCATTACACGGTGTTTATTAATCAATCACAATCGCGTTCTTACCTTCTTCCGTCACATCTCACGAAAAAACGACGCATACATAGACCGGCTTGTTATTGTCATACAGAGTAGGGGTAACGGTACTAGACCCCGTGGACGATTACCCATGCGATGTACCGACCAAGTCAAAGCAGCGGTATGCGGTCTACACCACGAGAACACCAGAATGGCAGGCAGTAGAAACAATAGGGGAGCTGTCGTACGGTGGATGACATCAACCTCATATCCCATATTATGAACTGAACCGTTCTGCCAAAAACGTGTGAAATAAGAATAAGTATTAATATTCACCACTGACTTGAATAATGCTGGGTTGTTTCTCTGGGTACACGAAAGCTGGAAGTGTATTCCACTTTTTGTACTATCAAAGAGTAGAATACACTTCCAGTTTTCGTTTTATAGAAATGACGACGCGAACCGCTCAATGCGATATCTGGAATTTCCACAAGGCAAGGGTGAAGGTTTAGTATTAGTTGTGTAGTTCGCTGATAAAACGGAGAATATAATAAGGAAAAAGAATAATGTAGTCATACATATAAAATGTGTTTTTCTTTGATCTTTCTATGCAGAAATCCCACAAGCGCCGCGTGCTGACACAGAGGAAACGAAGCCTGAGGTGGAAGCAACGGAGGGCGGAAAAGCAATTCTCCGCTGTCTCTTCCATAGCAACCCGCCAGCTAAGATCACTTGGAGACACAGTGAGATCACCGTAAGTAACTATATTTTAACGACATTACCTGAGTTGTCTAGCTGTCTAGATTACCGCCTTACAATGGTCGCGGTTTAATTTCCTCGTAGGATAGACCTATTTATAAGTATGTTTTTTTATAATGGTAATGGAATGGGATCCCCGTCTGAGTTAACGATCTACACTGGCGGGGTATCAGTGGAGAATGATAAAATGGGTCAGGTCAGTTAGACCATCGTGACAAATTCACCAGGCATTTATCATGATGGTTTCCAGGGGAACCGCGTGGAGGGCAACCTGACATGGTACATTGCTAGCAACAATGGCGTCTGCAATCCACATTACAGACAATCCCCCAAAATATTGATTATTGGCATCGTTATCGTGTTATGAGTGTTTTCTATGTATGTTATATTATGTTTATCTAGTAACGATAATACAAAGTTGCTTAGCTAGAGACTAGCTGGCACTGTATTGTCCAGGGATGTTATTATTATTATTATTTAGGCAACGGTTACTTACTCGTTACTTACTCGTTCGATACCTTGTTTGCCATTCCAATTACCAAGAAATTCGCTTGTCATTGTCAGATCGACACTGACTCAGGCCGGTATAGGCTACATTCTGACGGAGCCCTCGAAATCGTATCGCTGTACCGCAACGACTCCGGCGTCTACATCTGCGTTGCGCAGAACATCCACGGCATATCGCAGCAGGAAATCCACCTGCAGGTCCAGGGTGAGTGTGGACGCACCCTTACCGCCCGTGTACACAATAACAGCATAGTAAATAACTCACGCACACACAATATGTAGATAACTTATTTTTTTCCTGATAACTATACTATGTACAAAGAGCAAAGATTTCACGTGTCATTTTACATTGAATATTAAACTGTTATCCAGTTTAACAAACCTGAGAGACCTCTATCTCTCACTGACGAGAAACTTGATCTTATTTTAACATATCCCAGAAAATGTAAGTATATATACTCTAAGCGAATACGCAGATTTTAAATTTGAAATGACTATAATGAAATCTTTGCTAATTGTAACAAAAGAATAACTAATAGTATTTGGTTTGGAGATGCAGAATAAATGTAACAAGTAACGTAATTATTAGTAGTAAGTAGTTAGTTGCAACTTTTACTAGTAGTGTAATTTTTATTTTACTTCCAAACATGAGTAACTATCATTTGTATTTTAGAGAACTTTATTAGTTGTCATTGAGAAACAACAAAATGATGGATGTCTATATGTACCCCTGCGTGCCATAGACGGATCTCTCCTCCAAAGAAAAAGGTTTTAACCGTTACATATTAGTCGTTCCTATTATCTTCATTGAACTTTTGTGACATAGGGATTTACAAAAAGGACATTTTAAGGTTTCTTATGGATCGACTACTTACATATGATACTTCTAGTGCTTCTCCTAAAGCTTACTATGAGTGTGAAAAGATATTAATGGTTAAGTACTTACTATCTACTATCCTGGTAGGTATTAAACAGATCTTTTCCTTAAAAACCACATCATGAGGTTTTAAAAAAAGACATAGGTACTGAGTTTTCTTATGGGTTGTTAACGTGCCATGTGCTAAAATACGAATTACTTGTACTGATAAATAAAAGTACCATTAAAAATTATTTAATACTCATATCTGTTAAAATTGTGCTCTGATCGAGAAAGAATAATGGAAACCTAACAATTCAGACTATGTTACCACTCAAGGAAATATATATATGAAATATAATTGAACTCCAAAATTCCAAATTACACTATATGTTTACATATATGTTTCTTATTAATCTCACAAAATTGTGCACAAAATAAAATGGCTGAAGCCAATAATAGAAAATCAGTGTTGCCAGCTAAGGATTTGCATTGCCACTCAAATTATGTAAGGTATTGAATTCTAATTGGATATGATGCAATAATTTTAGTCGTATCACGTGGTAAACGACCGATACACGCCCGATATCTCAGTTTATTGACACCATCTTGCTACCAAGGATATATATCCTTAAAAATGTAATTTTATAATTTTTAAGTTTAAGTATTTAGTATTTTAACACTTTGAAGACCCCATTGAAAATTCGTATTTCTCACATAGGGGCCGGCATTTTTTTTATTCTTAATTACGTATATTATTTTTTAAATATGTTTTTAGTGTACAATAATTTGAGGTAGATATTATTTAATAGTTAAGCCCTAGATTTATTTCAATTAAAGTATCCGAGGGTGATCTCCTGCGTGAATTTACTTTCGTTGCGGAGTGACCTACCGGTGGGCATACGGTCTTTAACGTATTAAAAGTACATGAATTTTATTTCCTCTTAGGTGCCTAACTAATAATTAATAAAGCGTTAGGTTTTATCTTACTTGCATTTGACCTTACTGCATTGCAATTAAAACAACTTTGTATATATACGAAGGTACCTACTCGTATTCTCCCATTATACATTGTAATTACAAAATATGAACAAGACAGTCCCGGATAAGTGCGAATTGAACTGATATCATGAGATTTCTGATTTGTTGATATATGTATTAATTATTTAAAGAATGAAACAATTTATTTAAATCAATACAAAATTATTAAAATAACATGTTAAACGCAAACAATTAGTTTATAAAAGACTATGTTGTAGTTATTCGCATCGCCAGAAAAATGTGTGCAATTAAATGACACAAAACATTTTTACTCATGTTGTAATAATCTCTACAACTAATACCGTAAAACGGCAACATATAATATTATATACCATACATAGTGGAATAGTCTCAGTTAATTTATTTGTTGACTATATTTTTCACTGAGAAGAGAAAAGGCTATTGTTTCTTCTCTGGAATCCATACAAACGTTGTATCTAAATGCGATAGCGTGTCTGTCTCTAAGCTTGTTTCTTACCTTTTCTTTATTTATTCACCTAAACAAACAATGGTACTATAAATATTATTTATTTAACTTGTTATTACAAAAAAATAGTAGGTATCCCTAACACATTATTAGTGAATTAGGTATATGTTTACATAGACTTTGAGAGCAAGGTCTTGACATATACAAACAAATATTTATTTGTAGAAAATCCGATATCTTCTAATCATCGACTTGACCCATGCTTACAACGTTTATCTGCCATGTGTCTACTCGTGTATCGAGCAAAACAAACATTTTAACGCCTAAACACGGAGATAACAACAAAACACTAGTGTAGGTATATAACTATCATTTTTGGAATTCCTAGTAATAAAACACGAAACTTTTAACATTGCGTTCTTTCATTCAATTTAAGAGATCTTAGTATTTAATGGTATGACATCATACAATAACAATAGTAGACCACACGTTTATTTATCAGCCGTAGTAATTAGATAAAATCTTGGTAGCAAAAATGTGAATAAGTGACTTGCGTATGCTTTGCAGTGGCGCGTTACCATTTCACAGTTAATAATCGTTTATCTATATAGGTAATATTCCTTAGGATAGATAACTTGCATACGGTTCATATCCAGTCGGTGTATTTCCCGCCATGTGTATACTCGTGTTGTGAACAGAAAAAGTCCGTTGTCCGTCATGTTGCGCTGTTGTTTCTCAGTGACACTAGTGGTGGCGCTCTGCCTTGCGTGCACCAACGCAGAAGGTTGTTCTCCTTTAGAATTGCAGTGGTTAACGTTTAACAAATATTTAACTAATTAGAATGTTCCTGGTCGAATATTCATGTAATATTCTTAAACGCGAATGTTGAAATAACTCGAGTAATACGTCTTAGAACAGCCACGTTTTCTTTGTTGTTTTAATAGACATTAGAGATATTCAAGTAAAAATATTCAGCGAATATGAATTTTATTCTGCTGTTATTCAGATTGTTCGTACCAGGAACCTTCAATATATAAATAATAATTTCCTTTTGCTAACTAGATTAACAAAGAGTTTGTGAATGTATGAAATATCATAATTAACTATATTTTATTGACCAATACATTTACAAACTCTAGTAGATAACTACTAACAAACGGGGGTGGTTAGATCCTGTAACATCTCCGGCTGGCATCGCTGGCGATCGAGACGCAGTTGTGTACGGAGAGATTGGCCAAAGTCTCACAATTCAGTGCCTCGCGTACGGCTATCCACGGCCTTCTGTCCTGTGGTACAGAGGCCCCACTGGCACCCTAGTGCCGTTCAGCAGTTCTATATACGAGGCAAGAGACTTCGGGTTGCTAATAAGGAAACTAGAGGTGGATCAGCTAGGCAGTTACACATGTGAGGCATACAACGGCGTGGGGCGGCCGGCGTCGTGGACTGTGGAGGTGAAGACGCGTGGCCGTACGAGCTGGTTGCAAGTGGGACAGACCACATTCGGGCGGCCGCCTACACAAACAGAACGGACCACAGAATGGACCACGCCACTTCGGGAAATAACGGTCCCGGTGTTCACTGGTAAGATCCTGTACGAGATCCCACACAGGATAAACTTGCTTCTTTTGTATTAATGTCTCAATTAATCTTACCTAATTTAATAGGTACATCTCTACCTATACAATATTGCTTGATAGTAATTTCTCAAAATTAGTTGATTGTTATATTGAAATACAAAGAAGCTAGTTTTCAACTTAATGTTTTCCGGGCATGTGTGCATGCTTTTTAATAAATGTGCATGGTATTGGCTGTTACATGTTATAACAATTTTTTTTTTCCAAAAAGGTACGTACTTTGATTCTTATAATTTTTCTAGATGTTCAGCTTTGGTCCGTGTGCAAATATTGTCACAATATTTCTGCTTGTTCAATTTGGATTAATAATGAAATGTTGTTAGATTTTTACTGTTTCAAAACAGGATCAACGCGACTTTGAGTAAAGGTACTGTACATTCATTTGCAAGGACGCCGAGGCATAAAATCTATGAAATAGGCCGAAGGTCGAGAAAGTGTCTTTGTAGAAGAACTACATATACTCGTAGTTCTTCCACAATATTATTGCAATATATATATATTTTTTTTAATTTTAATAAACAGTTTTTTGTACAATTACTAAAATTGAGGTCTTTGAAACATGCCTTTTCAAGCTATTGGTAGATGATCTAGTCATAGCCCTAGTATATATACCTAGTACATATCAAATTCTAGCATGAAGCATGTCTGACAACGTGCGGACGACACTTGTTATATCAAAAAGGTGTAGGTATATACCTGTTTATATATTGATTTGTAATTGAATGATTGTAATATCGTACCGTATTTATTATTCTGATATAATAATAAAAATGTTACAAATATACATTGGATGTAGATATGTTATTGATAGCATGTCATTGACCTCAAACCCATATATACATGGCTGACTGGCTGCTATACCCACAGTGCCGGTTAAGACGCACATCTCGGCGGAGACGACCAATTTGGCCGTAGGCACGGAGCTGAACCTGCCGTGTGATGTAGACGGCTACCCGTCACCCACCGTCTACTGGAGTAAAGATGGCGTACCACTCACCTCGAACCATAGAACGCAATTCACTGGTAATATATTCAATTGTTATTATTTATAACACTAGAATGATGTTAACTTTCATTAGGACTTCATTTAGTAATGTCATGCATAACATATAATTTCACTACCATGTTTCACCCTCAAACAGTAAATCATTTATTATTATTGCAATTTCATGCCCTACTATATAGATATACCTGTATAGTAGGGCCTATATATATATAATTTATAATTAGAAATACATAATATGTTCGTTTATATGCGTTTAATTAAAATCACATATAAGTTTTCTAATTGTATACCTGTTTATGATATTAAATAAAGTATACTATTAAACCAAATGTATTACAGATGCCCGCCTCACGATCACTAATCTGACGGTGGCCGACAGCGGCGAGTACGGATGTCACGCGAGCAACCCTTACAGCAACGACTACTCCACAGTCAGGATCCTCGTACGAGGCAAGTGTCCATAACCGCGAAGTTAATGTGTAGTTCTTTTATATGGATGATAATCGATGGTGCTCCCGCGTACGCTAGTGGGGCACCAGTGGAAGATGATAAGATTAGCATGAGGTCAGGTCAATTATCCCATCGTGGCATATTCACCAAGACTTTATCGCGATGGTTTCCAGGAGAAACCGCGAGGAGGTCAACCTGACTGGGTACATTGCTAACAAATAAGATCATCAGTCCACATTACTAACAATCCTCCTTCCTCCTATATTTTAAAATACATTGTTGTATTAGAACATTTCCCATTTTATCCTTCCTTCCTGTTTCATCATCATCTTAGACTAAACATAATGCAATCGGAGGATAGACAGTTCAATGGAACTATTTAAATGTCAACATAAACGAAATAACATATGTATTTTTTAATTCAAACTAATGCATGATATAATACTATTTGGTAAAAACCTTCGTTTGAATTATAAATAAAAATCATTGTTTGGTAATCATAAAAATTATCAATTTGCGGAGTCCAAAGGTAACAAGAAATTGGGAATCTTTCCCCTTTTTCAATTATAATGCCGAATGTTAGTAATGACTGAGAGAATGAGGTAATTAATAATAGTAATGACTATGCAATTAAAACTATTGTGAATTTTGTAGAAATCTACGTATCGACGACGTGCAAAGATAATCCGTTCTTCGCGAACTGCCGCCTCATAGTACGCAGCAAATTCTGCGTACACCGATATTATTCTCAGTGAGTATTTTTTTAAATTGATGACAATGAAATGTTACATCCGCCTGCGCTAAATACTGGCGGGGCACTAATGGAGGATGATAAGATGAGTCAGGTGATGAGAGGTCAGGACAACCTCCTTCGGTTAAAACATTGTTTTGCCTAAATTCGCTGCTTTTCAGACATAGAAATATTGGAATATACTGTTTTAGAGTTTAAAATAAATTAAAAAACATTTTTTTCTATATATAACTGGAAAAGTAAACAAGCTGATATCACTTGATGGTAAATGGTGGTGGTACTATGGACATCATGCCATCGCGTGACTACCCCTAGTGCCTGAATGGTAATGGTAAGGATTGTAGCCATTCTAAGGCCGGACTAAGATGTATTTCTGCCATACCCGGTAATTTCAACCGAATACCATCTTATAAAGCAAGAAAGCTGCAAATGGAATATATATAATATGTATAATATAATACCATCAAAATACTTGATAAGATTCATGATACTTTAAATTCAAAATTCATATTTTACAATTCTCAGTTAAGTGTCGGAGGTCAAATGGAGCCAGTTTCTTGAAAATGAATCAAAAGTACGAACTTGGTAATAATGTTTTTTTGCAATTAACAATGTTTCGTCGTCAGGTTCTGCTGCAAGTCGTGCACGGAGGCAGGCCAGCTGGTTGCGCAAGATCTTCAGCTGCAATCTGATGAGGCTTGGAAGAAATAAGCACTTTAATTGACCAATGTTCATATTGTTAGTTATGATGAGGATGTCAATCGTGCTTAATTGATAAATTAGATATTCGAAACTGAAATTGCAAATGTAGTTTTTTACAATTTGTTTCTAAAACTTTAATATTCTTATAATTCGAAATTACTATTTTTTACTCTTTACAAAAAAAACATGCCCTCGATATGAACATTGGACCGATAAATCAGTTTATATTAATTTCATAGTGCCATATAGCTGATGTACAAACATATTTTTGCTACAGGAATATTCCATTTTTTACGAATATATTTTTTCAAATATATAATTCTGCAGCAATGGTAACTAGGTAGTTGGAATATGTGACTATTTCCAACGTTCTCACTGTGTTAGCAAACCAATAGATCGTATTGTAGATAGATATACTTAAATATGATTATTGTGTAAATATATATACGAGGCCTATGCCCAGCAGTGGGCTGATGATGATGATGATATACGAGTGTCACAAGTAGCACCATCTGTGATGGGAATAAATTAATGTAAGGATTGCTATTTTCGAGATAGTCACTGAGAATTATAATAATAGATAATAAATTATTTATACCATAAGATAGAGGCATTGTTTAGTGAACGTTAGTATTTCTAGATGTAAGCTAGATAGAATCGGCGTTAAATTTTAAAACGAAGTCATAATAAATGTATAATTTTTTTATTTCATGACCTGTAAATAGACAAACAATAAAATGGCGTAATTTAGAGAAGTTATGTTTTATTTTTCCAAGCTAGTTTTACAGTTTTCTGACACTTATTAGAAAAAAATGAAGTCCCCATCAAAGGTTGTCCAAGTTAATATTGAAAAGGCGACCGAGTAAAAAAGAACCTATACACACGGGTGCAGGTTCAGGAAGAATTTTAAATTATTCTGACTAATCTAACAACAGTGGGACATAAGCCCTTTTCTTCAGTTATAATGATAATAATGTTTATTTTAATTGCTTAATGAAACCGAAATAAATGAAATTAAATGTCATTTTTGTCTTATTTTGATTTTTTTATATGTATAAGTAGAATGGCAAAGAAGCTAACAGCCCGCCCGGTGATAAATGACAACAGTCGCTTATGTACATGCACTGTTAATTATGTATCGCCCTTGATATTTTCTCAGGCCATTTAGGTAGATCAAAAAGTCATATGTAATTTCAGTGCCATAATCTCACACTCACTGAAATGGAGCCTTAAATACACAAAAAAAAGTACCCACGCAGATGGCTTTGTACGAAGTTTCCGTCAATAATATATATTTTTTTTTGTTGTTTATAAAATATTAGGAAATAAGGGATATAGTAATATCTATTATATTAAACGACCAAAAGGTAAACGAAGAAAAATAAAACATGAAATACGATAACATAAATTTTTATTTACATTCCAAAATTCACAGTCAGATATAACAATAAACGTCCTACGTCACATACCTGGCAATGAAAGTACAATGAAAAACATAATTGTTGTCTACTGGTGATTTTTATATACAATCATTAGTGCGGTACGGTTATCCGGGCTGGCGACGGTGCGCGATGCACCGTACATGAATATAACACACAAATCATGTTATTGTCAGTTCATTCACAAACAAAACCAAATCAATAGTTAAAATGTGGCTAGGCCTATACATAATTTATTATCGAGTAGATATTAAATATTATATAATAATAATTTACTAAAATTATCTCGATTGCGCCTCCGCCAACTCTTTCAGAGCGACTATCGATACATACATACATAGCATATGCTTAATACCGACTAATTAAAACGATAGTTTTATATACACCAAATTATATTTCACTATACATAATAATCAGTGTTCGCCGGCACGGCGGCGTCGGTACACCACTGTATACATTGGTTTACATACAAAGTACATCGCTCAAGTACACACACCAAACTTCGAACACGTAGTCAACTCACTTGCGGATCGTTCGATGTGAATATGACAAATCGAATTCACCGCGCGACACAACTCTCGTGACAACACCGTGTCTAACATCCATCGAGAACTACTATAATACAGTCGTCGGCCCGTACATATACACCTTCTAAATAGCTTACCGGGCGCCACGCGGGCCCATTTTAGTATCACAAAATACGTGTTAAACTAAAGAGAGGTCCCACTAATGTTAAAATAAAACCTACTAAAAATATATAAACGTGTCCTAAAATCCTCTAACAAATAAAACATGTACGAACAGTGAACCCACTAGTGGGACATAGTCCATCCGGTCGCGGCGGCCCTACGATGAGCGCCTGGGAGTCGCAGTTTCCTTGTACTTTCATTGAGAACTGACATGTATACACACTTGAGCTACTTGTACAAAGGTTACACGATAATCGTACAAAATAAGTGGGTGCGCGCGCTCGGGAAGTACGCGGCGCGCGCGGGACGCACGAGACGCCCGGAACGCACGAGACGCACGAGACGCACGAGACACGCGGGACACACGGGACGCACGAGACGCACGAGACGCGCGGACCCACGGGACACGAGACGCGCCAACACGCGGGTCACGCGGGACATACTGAAGCGACTCAGTCGTCGTCGGCCAGCAATCAATCGATCACCTGCGAGACAATCTTCTCCATGTCGTGGTCGATCTCGTCGTTGGTGGGCGGCACGATGGGCGCGGGCGGCGGCGGAGGCGGCGAGGCGGCGGCGGGTGCGGCGGGCAGCTGGAACGGCTCGTCCAGCTCCTCCAGGCCGGCCGGCACCGGCAGCTTGGCCAGCTCCTCCTGCAGCTTCACGTAGTGACGCTGCACACGCACACACTTGTTACACACTCTCACATATATATACCAATTAGAGTGAGATGGGGATTGTTAGTATTGATCCACAAATGTATCCCTGTTAGACTGACTTCCACGTGGTTACGTTGAAAATAAGTTATACAGACTTTACATTTTGTAATACACCATAGATACCACATAGAGCAGCATCATCATAACCACAAATGAGGAGCGAATTTGAGAAGTCTACATTAAAGATGTAGCTGCTGAAGATGCTCCAGATGTAGATTAGTTGGAAGTTGAGAAAAAATAGGCAGAGTAACATACACAGTGATTCTACGGTCTGAATAACCATGTATTGCATAGAGATGAGTATCATACATTGCTTCTATAATTTATATGTGAATGAAAAATAAGACCATTTTCAGAAATTAGCTTTCTGAAAACGGTCTATTTTGTAAAAAATATTCTTAGGCGTTCTCGTTCACTGCGACCATTAAGCAAAAAAAAAACACAAGAACATAAACTATGTCACTGCAGACTCGTACACCGCCCAATTCGGTCATTTATAACATAAAAAATACTCTGACACTGTCATTATTATACATAAATAGATAAATAGATGTGTTGCTACCTTGAGGGCCATGAGGTTAAGTTGTATAGTGCGTTGCGTCCTCTCGTCGCCGCTCTGCCCCTCCAGCTCCGTAATCCAGTTTGCCACCGTTTGCATTATCTCATTCCGTTTAATCCAGAAATGTGTCTGTATAACCTGTAACCGTAACATATATTAATTTAAAACAGAGCATATACGTGAAAAAACAAAAGTAATTAAAATAAAACTAAATATATGTAGTTCAAATTGTAATATTTTGATATAAACATAGTCTACTTTCATAAATTTTAATTTTATTCCGAATTTAGGCCGTTTCGTATAATATGTTGATAAATAATTAATAATTCTTATGCTACACAGCTATAAGCTACAGAGGATTGATTATGGATATAGTGGCGTATACTAAGGACAACATCACGCTGTCACATGAAGACAATGGAAATCAGAGGTGTCACGTGACTAAACATACCCTTACAACACACAACCACACAACACACCCTTCAAAACGGAATATAAAACGGAAAACTAAAACTAGTGGCAGAAATATGTCAAACAGAAATGGTGGTCAACAAACCTCCTTGAAGCAGGGCTCCGGACTGCGCAGATGGTCGAGCATGGCCCAGCGAACGCAGGCCTGGTAGATGTTGGAGTTGTACTCGAGGGAGGCGCTGTTGCCGACGCGCGTGCCCCGGCTTCGCTCATAGCCCGGCTCGTTGAAATAGGGCTCGGGAACCAATATCAGCGACTGAATCGATACTAGCACCTGTCAACAGAACGAATAATCCACACGTCACATAAATATTCTACAATCCGTCGCGTTAATGAAAGCTTGGAGCGCCAACTAGCTCTATTTTTGTATTGAAGAACAAACAAAGTAAAGAAACTGTATTCTATGTACATACATGATCAGGTACCCCCTATGCATTGCTCATAGCGCAAGAATGGCAGTACAAGTGGATGAGTTTAAGATTGAAGACAAAGGAGAGTTTCGTATCCTATAACGTCACATTCCCGTCAGAGACCTTACTGTGATTAGACGTGTTATTATGTATTAAATAGTTCACTTGAAGGAATTACCAATAATAAACTTATTCCAATAAGTTTTTAATGCGGACCGTGGCGAATGAATCGGTCGTTAGCTCGGTGTTATACTCGATTGAGAGCAGTGTTCTGTGCCACAAAACTACTACCGTCTTTCTAAAGAATACTTCAACGAGACCTATTTTTGGCAGTGAATAAAATCACACCTATTTAATTTATAGAATGTACTTGTTGGTTTTCCACATAAATAAATATTACACAAAATATTGATACCTGTAAGAAACTGGAGGTGTGCGCGTTCCACTTCTCCTCGGGCCGTCCGTGCCACGTGTTGAGCACCGAGAGGCACACCTTGCCGTCGTTGTAGAGGTTGGGGTTGAACCGCACCGAGTGACGGCCCGTGGTCTCCAAGTTGATCAGCATCGGCACCGCGGGGTACTCCGCGGGGAAGTATACATCCAGGATGAAGCAGCCGTTCGCGTACGGCGTGTCAGATGGACCCGTTATTAGGACCTACATAAACAAGTTATTTTAATACTTGGACATTATAAAATCACATCATGAGGTTTTTCAAGTAGGGTTAACGAGTTTTTATGGGTCGGCAACAAGTGACACCCGGTGTCTCACGCGTGCATAGGCTACCATTTGCCATCAGATGGGCCGTATGCTTGTTTGCCATCGTAGTATAAAAAAAAATACTAGATTAACTACAGTCTGTTTCTTAATCTCGGAGACTAAATTTACAGGCGTAAATGTCAAGTTTTCAAATAATGTTACTACCTGTAGCGGAGTTGTGCTGTCTGGACATCGATTTGTTTAAAAGTAACGAAACTAAATAAAATTAAATTTGTATTTTAGATTTAAAGGTTATACAAGTACTACAATATATTCATAAAATTTACGTACCATGTACGTGTTTCCATTACTGTCATTGTATTATACAACACAAAAATACATTTTTGTGGTTTCCGTCCATATAGTAAATTTTACAGTATTAAGCTACAAACCGACCAGTTGTTTTCTTTCAAACAGCTAAATATTTTAAATAGGTGGATCTTTTATAAAAAATGACAACATACGAGGGTTGTTTTTTGTTTAATAAAAAGCAATTATTCTTTGTTTTATTGAAATAAATGTTAAGTATTCATAAACAGAAGTTTGTTATCAAAAAATTTCTTATATGCCATTTATTGATAACAAACTTCAGTTTATGAATACTTTATTATTTTTTCCTTTGCTCTCCGGCGATCCGTATCCGCATTAGCCATATACATACAGTCTAAAATATAGGAGGGCGGGTGACGGGCTACCTTCATGACGTCGAGCCGGTCAGTGTCGGTGCGCACGAACACCGAGGAGGAGTATGAGAGCGGCAGGCTGGTGGCGAGCGTGGCGGCCTCCTGCGCGAGGCGCTTCATGCGCGCCGGGTGCGCGCGCTCGCCCGCCGCGCGCACCGCGCCCTCGAAGTGGTACGGCACCGTGAACCGGAACCCGGACGAGCTCTCCGCGCACTCCGCCAGCATCTCGAACGTCTCTGTACGGCCACACCAGACTATTACTGATGTGGACTACTAACACTATTGCTAGAGGTTAACTTCCACATAGTTCGTCGTGATAAAGTCCTGATGAATTTACTACGATGGGCTAACCAACCTGACTTGTTCATCTTATCATCCTCCAATGGCTAGCGCTATAAATCGATACTGCATGCGGATCATTCTATTATCATCATATGAAAAACATATTTTGATGGAACTTTGCAGTAAAAGTGGAAAAAGGAACGTGTGTACGTTCCTTTTTCCATTTTGTATATTTGTCCATCTGCCATCTCGTGTTATATTTAACTCACTCCAATGAATCCTCAGTCGGACACTGTCCGATAAAAAACAATAATCGTCGACAGAATCACACACGTGACAAAACACATGTGTTTTCCTTACCTTAACATTTCTTATGCGTAATACGAAACCTAATAAGTAAGACGTATGCCATTTGTAATAATAAATATTGAATACCTCCAGTAAATATAATACGCAATGTATAAATTAAACATGATTCAAAATATATTTTTCATTGTCATTAGCTAAGGCTCTGATGACTGTTAGATACTAGTCAAAAGCAAACATCCACGTGTGCGCATGCACGTGTAGTGTGTGTGCGTACACGTGTAACGTGCGTGCGTGCGTACCGAACTGCATGGTGCGCATGAGGTCGATGTAGCGCGCCTCCCGGCCGCCGCCCGCCGCGCGCGCCGCACTGCCGCCCTCGGGCTCGCCCTCGCTGCGGCACATCAGCGCGCACGTCGCCTGCACATACACACGGACAATTACATTAGCACTTTGATAAAGAACATTATATATACATGACGAGCCACATACATAATGACATACGGACTTTCAATAACATTATATATAGTCTTGGGAGATGGAAAATTTAAACAGGATTTTATTATCGCTTCCAGTTTTTGAGTATTGGGGAGCAAGATCAGTCAAGCCTAAAGGACATAAACCGAGCAGCTCGAGAACGGAATGAACGAGTTGTGCGTGTGTGTCTAATAATTTATAATTTTAAGATAAAATTGGTAAGACAACCTGCAATAGTATTATTAAAATTCCTGCAAGAACATAACATAACTACTTCCGAGAAGACAAAAGCGAAGTCAATATACAAAACTGCTACTCACCTGTATGTCAGCAATCAGGGAAGCGAGTCCTTCGTCCTCTTCTGATAATTCTGAATTACTTGATGTACTAAATCTTTGGCTATATGTCATTTTACCGAATATATTCTTTTTACTCATCCTGGAAAGAAAATTAAATTAATTAGCAATAAATACTTCTACAATTGGTATAATATATCAAAGCCAATAAAATTAACATAAATTTATTATCGTGCCGGTATTTTATTCTTAGTGGAAATGAGAAATTCAATGTCATAGACCATGTGCTTAGGTAGCGTCTATATCTGGACATGACGCTATAATTTTCTTGAATGGCAATTAATGAGAAACATCTGGAAGGTCATAAGAACGTGATGTCCGATTGGCACTTAGTGGGCTTAGCTATCAGGTGGGCAGCCCTGTTGCATACATAAAAGAGGCGAGTGATACATGCCTACGTCGCCGCCGAGCGTGCTGCACGCACATGTACAGTAGGTGCAATACAGTGGGTGCGGCACGTACCTGAGCTTGGTGGCGTACGAGTTGGTGGTGCGCGACATCTGGTGCAGCAGGCGCGGCAGGGGACGCAGCGCGGGCGCCAGGCGGCGGGCTCGCAGCGATACAGTGGGTGCGGCACGTACCTGAGCTTGGTGGCGTACGAGTTGGTGGTGCGCGACATCTGGTGCAGCAGGCGCGGCAGGGGACGCAGCGCGGGCGCCAGGCGGCGGGCTCGCAGCGATACAGTGGGTGCGGCACGTACCTGAGCTTGGTGGCGTATGAGTTGGTGGTGCGCGACATCTGGTGCAGCAGGCGCGGCAGGGGACGCAGCGCGGGCGCCAGGCGGCGGGCTCGCAGCGAGGCCAGCGCGCGCGCCGTCCGCAGCACGCACACGTACAGCGGGATGTGTCGCGACATGTCCAGCACTGATATACACAACGCTTCCGTTATATATTAACCCCACATCCCATATACTGGCTTTGCTCCATTTTGTTTAAATGGAGAATTCCGCCGTCAGAGTAGTGGTAAAATCAACAATACGATAATATAGTAATTATGTACTCTATGGGACACAGTCACCTAGATACATCAAAATAATAATTGCATTTAATAATGTCTAGTAAGACAAATTCAATATTGTCTACTAGGCACTGCTGTATCTAAACTGTGTCACCCCACCTTACATTTTCCTATTGTTATTTAGTATATAAGATCATTATTTCTATGTACACATTGTCAGTTTATCATCATCAGTAATATACATCGTCTCGACCAGCAACATCGTAATATTCACCCGCAACAGTGGTGACCCCGACGTGATCTGGCCGACGTGGTCGAGACGATACCTGGGAAAACGACGAGATCAAACAAGAGATCTCTGTCTGACGGCATCCTGCGCACCACCAACGATTGCACATTTCCACCGGCTTCCCAGAAGCGGGTCTCACCGGCTCGGAAATTCAAGAGGCATAAAAGTCGTTGGCAATACTGCGCAACAAGGATCCTGCCGTGCTACTGACCCCCAGTAAACACAACTGCCTGCTGGATATAATCTCTGGACGAAAAATTGAAACTGGAAAAATAAAGCAAAAATGCTGTCTACAAAAGTACAGCCAACAGTCACCGCCGACGTCATTGCACACCTGTCGTCACTAATTGCGACACTGCGATCAGAAATTGCTGATATACGCGAAAAGCGCTCGCCACACACAAACAGACGCAGCAACTACCGATCTAGGTCAAATTCGCACCTACGGTCATTGCGTGGTCAGAAAAATGACTATTATTTATATTATATCATCGCAAATATAAAGAAAAGGCATACAAACGTGACATGCCGCGCTCCTATAGACAACCGTCGGAAAACTAGATTCGACGCAGAATAAGACGGAACGCTGTGCTGTTCATCCGTCTAACCGCCTAGCTATAACCGACTCTAACAGTGGCTATAGAATTTTGGTGGACACCGAAAGCAAAAATCTCGGTGAATAAAAAACAAGCACAGACCAAAGAGAGCGCTAGCGAAATCAAATTATTCGCCGCAAACAATTAATATGAGCAAATGCGAGTTCTTCACAAATGAGTTAGATTTTCTTGGTTATCATATAACGAGCCAAGGGATGAAACCAACGCAAGAAAAATGGCAAGCAATCGACGAGTACCCTAAACCCACGACAGTCGAAGATTTACGTCGTTATTTGGGTATAATGAATTTTTATTGTTACTAAAGTGCATAATATCTTAAATTTTACAGTTAACTTTTATATTTTTTTTTGTGTGTAATATATATACTTTTTTTCTCTCAAGGGGGAATATCTATGGGACACAGTCACCTAGATACATCAAAATAATAATTGCATTTAATAATGTCTAGTAAGACAAATTCAATATTGTCTACTAGGCACTGCTGTATCTAAACTGTGTCACCCCACCTTACATTTTCCTATTGTTATTTAGTATATAAGATCATTATTTCTATGTACACATTGTCAGTTTATCATCATCAGTAATATACATCGTCTCGACCAGCAACATCGTAATATTCACCCGCAACATACTCTCTCAAAACAGACTTAATTTTGGGTAAAAATTAGTCATCTGTGTAAAAATCGTGTTTGAAAGTTATGATATTTGGTATGGTTGTAACATACCCGAGTCGTTCCTAAGATATGAACAGATAGCGGGCACTAGAGAGCTGCTGACGATGAGATCGATGAACTCAGAGGGCACGTCACGTGCCTCGCTGTCCTCCACCTCGACGTCGGCCTCCTCTACGCCGTCAGCGACCGCGGTACTTCCGGTACCAGCAGCGGCTGAGCTACCGCTACTCTCCGCCGTCGACGTTGAAGCCTCGCCTTCCTGCGAACTCTCCTCTGGGGGCCACTTTTCACCGGGATTCATGTACGATGCTAATACCTGTTGACGAATTTAAATGAAATATATAAATGTAATGTCTATCTGTCCATTTAATGCTTTAAATTTATATTATACTTTAAAATTGTTTTCCTTCGCATGGCAACACGATCAGTCTGAGGATAATCCGCAATGTTTGTTCAATATACTACTCTGATAGGCTAGTTTATATCTATCAGGCTCAAAGGACCATTAAGTAGTAACCGAAATAAATTAAACAACAAATAAAGAAATTAGAACTGTGGGCTAATTATGTAACTTCGTTCGCAACGATTTTCGTATGTAACGTAGTGAAAATGACGTCATCTGTCAATAATGCGATCATATTGACGCCATTTGACGCTGTCAACTGGCATTGCAACGTAAACGCAACTTTACATATCGATAAAAATTATTTCTATCGAATGTCGATTTAGTAACCTCGTTGCAACGTCACGTAATCGCTATTTTGCCGAAATGACAGCGTGGAATTGAAACGGTTTTTACATTATGAGAAACAATTTAGAAGGTGTTTCTTTTGGTTACAATCTTTAAAATATCAGCATTAGCAGCATTATTTATCTTGTTTTGGTAATTTTCAGTATTACATATATTTTTATTTTATTAATTATTACGTAGAAAGTCGTGAAAAGGTTTTAAATTTATTAAAATGGGAAAATTGTCACGACTCACAACAAGACATCAGTGTTGCCAATTCGATATTTTATTTTCATCCCAAATCACATAGAATGTTGTTTTAACTAGAGTAAATGTTTAATATAAAATTAGGGTTGATTATGATATTAATATAATTAAAAAACTATTTCAATGAATACGGTGCTCTGTGAACGGAATACAACGTTTATGATGCTCTGTGATTTGTTTAAAGTAAATAAATTTATTTGTTTAAAGTTTTTACAATTATGAACAAATTTAAAAAGATGTGCCCATATCATTCTAAATTTATATGGATACCTACGTACTTACCTAGGTATCTATAGCAGAAAAGAAAATTTAATTTGTAGGTTAGATTAATATTATTAATGATTATAAATAGTTTGTATAAAATATGCTTTTATATTCAAAATTATTAACCTTATTTTTTCATTAGAATAGAATAGACTTTCTTTATTTTAGTTTATTAAATGTCTATTAATAAAATTAAAATAAAAGAACAAGTGAACGCTGCAGTATATTTTGTAATTTTTGAACGCAATAAAAATTGTTTCAAATCAACCAACTAGTGTATTAACCCAATAATTTAAAATGTATCCCTCTAAAGGTATATGCTATCTAATGTACTGACTTTTTAAATTGTTCGGATTAACAATATTCCGCTGCAACTTCATAGTAGTGTTTTATCGATAGAAATGATTTATGTTGCGGTCATTCGACCTTACTTGATCGCATTTTTTAAATTGAAATGATTTTATATTGCATCACAACTTCAACAGA
Organism: Achroia grisella; assembly: GCF_030625045.1. Taxonomy (NCBI): domain Eukaryota; kingdom Metazoa; phylum Arthropoda; class Insecta; order Lepidoptera; family Pyralidae; genus Achroia; species Achroia grisella. The sequence continues at coordinate 1,448,077 of NW_026713028.1, read as the reverse complement.
AACAATTTCATATCGTGTTACATAATTAGCCCACTGGATGAGTTTACAGGGACAAGGTTCTAAAAGAATAAAGTTTACAATCAGAAAAGTATACATACGAAAACAGTTTTAACAAAAATTTTGTTTAATTATTTTATATTGTTGACCATGCCAACAAAAAATTTTAAATAAAATTTGCTTTTTAAAATCTTCCCAATCATAAAAACGATTGGTTGCTAGTTAAATAAAATTCAGTCAATAAGGAAAGCTAGAGCCGATCATTGAGCACTGACCTGCAGCAGCACGGTGACGTGCTCCTCCTCCGTGCGCTGTCGCACGAGCGCCTGTTCCACGTTCCACGACTGCTGCGTGGAGCCCGTCCCGAACCCGGTACCCTTAGCCCAGTACAGCTGACTCTTCTCCTCCGACTTGCTAACTGATGAGCCGTTCGAGGCTTGACTGTTCTGTTTAATGAAACAGGTAACAAAGTCAAGAAAAAATTACCTCAGTTGATATTTTTTTATGTTCTTTAATGTTTATTTTATGTGTAAGTTAAAGTGTTGTAAGAGCACTGCCCTGTGACCCTAATAAAATCAAAGTTGATATGTGGAATTTAAATCATCCATATCCCTCTGATTTTGTCAGACCAGTTGAACGAACATCTGCCGCCGGGCAGAGATCTGCATTGGCACGATTGTAAAGCCCTCAACAGACTAGTTACGACCCAGATGGGTCGCTGCAGGAACAACTCGCTGAAATGGGGTAACAATTCCCAGGAGGCTTTGTCCCAAATAATTATCTTCTATCGTACCCTTTGTGTCCAGCGTCTTGAACCAATCCGAACAAGGAGACCGATCGATCGTATCAATGCAGTTGCCCTATTCTGGTCTAAATATTTTGATTCAGGTTTGATACTAGAGATTAGTGACAAATGTATCGTATGTGTTACCTCCGCGGATTGCGGGCGGTGGTGCGTGAAGACCGCGAGGCAGGCGAGCACGAGCCGCACGGCCCCGAGCGCCAGCAGCGCGCGGCGCAGCTCGCGTCCCTCCGCGCCCCCCGCCGCGCCCGCCGCGCCCCCCGGCGCCGCCTCCAGCAGCCGCGACACCACGCGGAACGGCAGCGTGCCCAGCGACCACTGCGCCGCGCCGCCGCCGCCGCCCCCCACCACGATGCTGCCTGCACACACACACATACACCTATATATATATATATATATATATATATATACCCGTTTTAACCATGCTAAGTCTTAGCATGTATATATATGTAATTCTCTAGATTGCTCGAACGCAATTTATTTCACAAAAATAATTTTCCCGTCATAGTAATGGATAAAACATTTTGCTTAAATTCGAGAAATACTATTCCAATTAACATTAATATTATATTAGTTCCATTGCTAATAAAGTATATCTGTCTATGAACCACAAAAAATATATTGAAGCAGATTGTTTGATGTGCAACACTGGATCGTGAAGTCCTAGACTAGTCTCTCTTTTTTTATCTCAGTTATCTTATGTTAGTGACGTGGCACTATGGCTCTTAAGCCAATTATTACGGGGTTCTCGTACCCGGAGATGATATTAGGGAAAAGAGGCCCCGAGGCCCCGACCTTCTCCTCCCTAGGTGTAGTGTGAGTAGGGTGAATATAGTATATAAACTGACGTCCGTCCTCGTCGTGCGTGACGCCCAGCAGCAGCCGCAGCAGGTGCGTGGCGCGCGCGCCCTCGTCGAGCAGCGCGTGCGCGTACCCGGGCAGCTTGAGCAGCAGACCGAGCGCCACCAGCGCGTGCGCCGGCACGCCCGCGCACGCGCCCTCCTCCGCGCCCGCGCCCCCCGCGCCGCCGCCCCCGCCGCCCAGCTCCACCACCTCCTGCCACACCAACAACCAACCAAGTCTACACTACACCATCTCACCGCACGTATTCTTCATAACTTCTGCCTTCACTTTAATAACTCTCCGTAACAATATTACTAAACTAACTCCTGTGCTCAACTAAAGTAATTCGTGGAACAAATTCTTATAGTGAATAGAAGGTTATACTTTGTGAAATAGACAGAATCAAATATTATTTACGACAATCCTAGATTAAAACACATACTATTATCGTAATATATGCATCTATTCGCGAGCAAAGACATATAATGAATCAATTTAAAACAATTTTTTTAAGGCGCATGTGCACCTTGAACTTCAACCATCTTACTCTGTTCCGTTTCTTAATGTGTATTCTGATATGTTCATTATTCTGCTGCCTCATGTTTGTCGTCATTAAATTTCATTTATAAGTTGTTTCTTTTCTATTACAAAATACATAAAACCTGAACCGCGTTAAAGGCTAAACTAAAACGAACATTAAAGACTCTGACAACTATCCTTGCTGCTATCGCCATGGCTCCTGAAACGGTAGAAACATGTAACTAACCTCATAGGGATCGTCCAGCTTGACCCAGTCGAGGTCGTGATGATGGTGATGGTGGTGCAGGGCGGGCGGCGGCGGCGGCGGTGCGTGCGGGCGGGGCAGCCGCGCCGCCACCAGCGCCAGCCCGCCGCACGCGCCGAACTCGCGCAGGATGGCGCTCGACCCGCTCGATACCAGGGGGGCCGCCCCGCCCCCGTCCCATGTGGGCCCCGACCACACGTCTGAAAATATTTCTACTATTATACTGATGCACCTATAATATTTATTAATAACATCTTAGGTATGATGAAAAAATAATTGTCCTAAGATGTTATGAACACTCCGTTGACGGCTTACATACGTCGGTGTTGAGGTGCAGGCTGAACGTGGGGGTACTAGTAACCTGTTGTCGGGCCTTCTTCAGTATTGAAGTGGAATGTAAGTTATTACTGTCGGCCTACCTCCGTCGGTGTTGAGGTGCAGGGTGAGCGTGAGGTGCGGGCCGGTGTTGTGCGGCGCGGCGGCGGCCAGCTGCGCCAGCGTGCAACTCGCCGGCACGAACCCATCCAGCCCCGCCACTTGCACCAGGATCGTCGTCTCGATCAGGTCTGCATCAAAACCGACTCTCTCTTATAAAATGTTGGAGGATTTCTATATATATTTATGACGTCGCTTCTTATTTCTAATTTTAATTGTAAAGGATCTAGTTTTAGTAATAATGTACTATTATAACTACAGTTTAAAGAAATCTGTAATAGATAAGTATGTAATCGGCAAAGTTAATTAAATAGAATGTTCCGGAAAATTTAAAATTACTGTAGGAAAAATAAACTTTTAACTTCGTCTACTATTAGATTAACTCCTTTACATGAACTCCTTCAATTACAAGATATTACTAATACATATAGTTCAATATGAATGTATAAAAAACGTGAATCATGTTACTCCTAACTAATATTATAAACACAGATGTTTAAGAGTGTGGATGGCGTATGGATGTTTATTACTCTTTCACTTCAAAACTACTGAATGGATTTTAATAAAACTTTACAACAACATACAGTTTACACATCAAAACAATAGGCTATAATCAATATAGGTTACCGTCTGCGACGGTGAGCACGGAGGCGTCGTTGGGCGGCTTGACCTGCCGCTTCTTATTGGTGTGGTGTTTGAGCGAAGTGTTCTTGACGTCCTTGACGCGCTTGTCCTTGGAGGCGCTGGCGGCGGCGAGCGTGAGCTCCCACGCCTCGGCCGCCGTCATGATGGCCGTGTCCGATGAACTGCGAAGCACCGAACCCGCGCCGCCGCCTGATGATGATGTTATGACGGTTTCCTCCACTACCGGCACTGAAACATTTTCAATAATTACACGTGTAGCAGCAGCATCCAAGTACTTTATATTCGTGGTATATTTACTCCTTGAAACTGTCCTTCCCAGAACTCTTATCCCACGGCATGTGTAACCCATTAGCAGCGCAGCTGTACAGCGGCGCGTGTACGCAAAGATATATAGATATTTGTATAAAAGACTGGAATGTTTCAATTAAATATACACTAGAAGCGTATATTTAATTCCGGTATACTGACAGGGTGCGCGTAAGTACTTGGAATAATTGAGTCTAGATAAACTAACAGATACTTGTGTTAATAGGTCGATTTGAATATGTTAGTGATAGCGAAATATACTGATTGAGTGGGTGATGGTTGATAAATTTAGGTGGGTCGCATAAACATGTCGCTCATCCCAGGTGTAGACAAATTAATATATTCATGTTTTAACACGCCGATGTGAATGTGCTAATAATAGCGAGGTGTACTAATTGAGCGGGCGGTAGTAGAGAACTGTTTTTCGGGCCGCATAAACATGTTTAGCGAGTCACGTGGAGTTCGTCTGGTGTAGACAAATACATGTTTAGCTCGCCACGTGTTCGGTCTATACAAATGGATGAGGTGATGTAGATGTGGTAGTGAGGTGGGGGTGGTGTACACTGACTGGGCGGCCTGTGGTCCCGCAGCAGGTCCCGCAGCGTGGTGTGGAGCGGGAGCGCGAGCAGCGCGTGGTGGTGCCGCGCGGGGTGTCCGGGCGCCACGGCCGGCGCCGCCCCGCCGCGCGCCGCCCACCGCAGCGCCACCCACACGCGCTCCGCCGACAGCACCAGCCGCAGGATCAGCGCGCGGGTGAACCCGGAGATGCCTTCCGGACCTGACGCGACACGCGCACACGGTTACTACATACCATTCACTTCCTAGTATAAATCTAAGTTTTAAACCAACTTTTTATAAAAAAAAATAAACTTGATTGAGTTTCTTGACAGTTCTTCTCAATTGAATCTGTATACTGAACTGGACAGCAGGGAAAAAATTATAACATAAAAATTTGACGTTTATAAACGGCTAAAAAGTTCTATATCAATAAATTCTTTCTGAATTTGAATTTATTAATTTCGCAATGATAATGGTTTTTTACTGAGCGGGACTTTTAAAAAAATTGTCTTAGTGCTGTCAAACATAATATTTCAGTTGAAAAATAAGTAAAATTAAAAGATGGATTAACATCTTCATTCTTCGGAATAATGACGCATCAGCAATTACGCTATAACGTTGTGCTATTGTCTATCTATGTCTCTAGACGACGGTTACTGCATGTGGCTATCAACTTATTTATCATTTTAATTACGTACAATAAAAACAATACATCTCGCAAAATACCGCACAAGAATTATTATACCTATATTATAATTCCTATCTTTAATTTTTCCCTCTCGCCATACTAAAGAAGACGAAAAATAAAATTATTTTGAATTTAGAACAGAACGAATATTTTTTTGCTAGTAATTTTCATGTTTAGAGTGATATTCTTAATTCGAAATAATGTAATCAAACTTTTTTTATATATCTTATATAATTTAGTATTTACTCACCAACACAATGTAACGACTCCAATATATTGTGCAAAGTGGACGCGAATAACTTTTGGTTGGCTGCATGGCACACTGTGAGTTCTGCGAATAACCTGATCGTGTTCTCTTCGAGTTGTGCGTACTGAGCGCCCTCCTGCCACGTGCTGTAGCAAAAGAATAACATAATTAATACAAAAAAAAGGAAGATTGATTAAATTTCAACAGACAAGATTACCCATTCGACTATTCTCGATTTGATCTGTCAACTACAGATGAATTAATTTTAAGTATATCATATATATATGTAATATTTTTATCAACACTTGGCACACTTCCATTTATTTTAATAGTAATTAATTAATAATCCATTAAGTATATTTTTAATATTTCTGTCTTCACTAAATAGTACAATATAGTACAATTATTCCACCTGTATACTCTACTAATAATAAATTAAGTAGCGACACCTCATCATATCATAAATAATGCAAAAAAAAGAACAGAAACTTAATGGAAAAATTACTTATTATAACGACTGTTCGTAATCATTGGCAAAGGAAAATTCATCTTTCAATCACCAAAATAAGGAACATGTGTTAGGACACATAATAAAAGTGAAACTTCGGCGGACTAGTTTCTTTCTCTCACGACGCGTTAGCTGACTGAAAATGAATCACCTACTCAAACTTCGAGATGCAGTATATTGGGAAGCTGAGATGGAGATGTAGTGTGAAGAGGGCGACAGAAGTAGAGTGCAGTAGCCCTCTCTACTGCACTCTACTTCTGTCGCCCTGTGGGGCGGGCGCGGGTAGCACAGCAGCCGCAGCAGCGGGCGCCAGAAGGTGGCGCCGGGCGCGCCCAGCCAGTCCTTGAGGCGGCGCTCCGCACACAGAAGTAGAGTGCAGTAGAGAGGGAGTACCTGTGGGGCGGGCGCGGGTAGCACAGCAGCCGCAGCAGCGGGCGCCAGAAGGTGGCGCCGGGCGCGCCCAGCCAGTCCTTGAGGCGGCGCTCCGCACACAGAAGTAGAGTGCAGTAGAGAGGGAGTACCTGTGGGGCGGGCGCGGGTAGCACAGCAGCCGCAGCAGCGGGCGCCAGAAGGTGGCGCCGGGCGCGCCCAGCCAGTCCTTGAGGCGACGCTCCGCACACAGAAGTAGAGTGCAGTAGAGAGGGAGTACCTGTGGGGCGGGCGCGGGTAGCACAGCAGCCGCAGCAGCGGGCGCCAGAAGGTGGCGCCGGGCGCGCCCAGCCAGTCCTTGAGGCGGCGCTCCGCACACAGAAGTAGAGTGAAGTAGAGAGGGAGTACCTGTGGGGCGGGCGCGGGTAGCACAGCAGCCGCAGCAGCGGGCGCCAGAAGGTGGCGCCGGGCGCGCCCAGCCAGTCCTTGAGGCGGCGCTCCGCACACAGAAGTAGAGTGAAGTAGAGAGGGAGTACCTGTGGGGCGGGCGCGGGTAGCACAGCAGCCGCAGCAGCGGGCGCCAGAAGGTGGCGCCGGGCGCGCCCAGCCAGTCCTTGAGGCGGCGCTCCGCACACAGAAGTAGAGTGCAGTAGAGAGGGAGTACCTGTGGGGCGGGCGCGGGTAGCACAGCAGCCGCAGCAGCGGGCGCCAGAAGGTGGCGCCGGGCGCGCCCAGCCAGTCCTTGAGGCGGCGCTCCGCACACAGAAGTAGAGTGCAGTAGAGAGGGAGTACCTGTGGGGCGGGCGCGGGTAGCACAGAGGCAGCAGCGCCAGCGCGCCGGCGCGCCCAGCCAGTCCTTGAGGCGGCGCTCCGCACACAAGTAGAGTGAAGTAGAGAGGAGTACCTGTGGGGCGGGCGCGGGTAGGCGGCGCTCCGCACACAGTAGTAGAGTGCAGTAGAGAGGGAGTACCTGTGGGGCGGGCGCGGGTAGCACAGCAGCCGCAGCAGCGGGCGCCAGAAGGTGGCGCCGGGCGCGCCCAGCCAGTCCTTGAGGCGGCGCTCCGCACACAGAAGTAGAGTGAAGTAGAGAGGGAGTACCTGTGGGGCGGGCGCGGGTAGCACAGCAGCCGCAGCAGCGGGCGCCAGAAGGTGGCGCCGGGCGCGCCCAGCCAGTCCTTGAGGCGGCGCTCCGCACACAGAAGTAGAGTGCAGGAGAGAGGGAGTACCTGTGGGGCGGGCGCGGGTAGCACAGCACAGCAGCGGGCGCCAGAAGGTGGCGCCGGGCGCGCCCAGCCAGTCCTTGAGGCGGCGCTCCGCACACAGTAGAGAGGAGAGGAGTACCTGTGGGGCGGGCGCGGGTAGCACAGCAGCCGCAGCAGCGGGCGCCAGAAGGTGGCGCCGGGCGCGCCCAGCCAGTCCTTGAGGCGGCGCTCCGCACACAGAAGTAGAGTGAAGTAGAGAGGGAGTACCTGTGGGGCGGGCGCGGGTAGCACAGCAGCCGCAGCAGCGGGCGCCAGAAGGTGGCGCCGGGCGCGCCCAGCCAGTCCTTGAGGCGGCGCTCCGCACACAGAAGTAGGCGTGGGGCGCGCGGGTAGCACAGCAGCCGCAGCAGCGGGCGCCAGAAGGTGGCGCCGGGCGCGCCCAGCCAGTCCTTGAGGCGGCGCTCCGCACACAGAAGTAGAGTGAAGTAGAGAGGGAGTACCTGTGGGGCGGGCGCGGGTAGCACAGCAGCCGCAGCAGCGGGCGCCAGAAGGTGGCGCCGGGCGCGCCCAGCCAGTCCTCCGCACACAGAAGTAGCCTGTGGGGCGGGCGCGGGTAGCACAGCAGCCGCAGTCCTTGAGGCGGCGCTCCGCAGAGAGAGGAGAGAGGAGTACCTGTGGGGCGGGCGCGGCAGCGGGCGCCAGAAGGTGGCACCAGCAGCCGCGCACACAGCGTGGGGCGGGCGCGAAGGTGGCGCCGGGCGCGCCCAGCCAGTCCTTGAGGCGGCGCTCCGCACACAGCCGCCTCGCCCACTCCACCAGCCGGCACGCGCGACGCATCCGGTTCGCCTCTGTCGCATACATCATTCATTGTACAACTTATTCTAGTTTAAAATGAAAACTTGACTAAATATAATCATAAATACGGCTAAATAAAATCCGACTCGAAGGACCACAAGTTGTGTCAATTAATAATAAACTGGTTGCGTAGAAGAGTATTTGTCAATGTATTTTAAGTTTTTATCGGGCTAAATAAAATACGACTCGAAGTACCACAAGTTGTATAAATTAATGATAATTCCTGGGTTGTGTGGATAGTTACATTTTTATCTATGTCTTGTTTCTATTAATAGTTTTTTCTTATATTCTATAGCTTTTTGAGACAAACAATAGTTTCATTCTTTCAATGTATCAATTTACACATGTTATAGTTAATATCTTTTGGTTATTGAGAACTGTTAATATATCATAAAAACAAAGCAATCAATAAATTCCTTTCGTACATACCAGGTCTAGGTTGACTAGTCTCTTTATCACTATCTTCCATATGAATATCCTTAGAACCTAATTGTTCTTTGATAACTTCTAGCTTCGCTTCGCTGAAATCTAAAAAACAAAAAAAAAATTTGTTATAGAGTCCATGTGATCAATGAATGCTAGTGGTAATATATTTTTGTAATTGTTGTGTATACATGAGTGTGCGTGTTGTATGCAAATATATACATGTGTGTGTGTATGAAAGCATATATGTGTATCTCAATGTTTAGTTGTGTGAATGTGTGAATATAATGTTCGTCAATGTATGTGTTGGTATGTTCGGTGGGTGTTGGTTACCTGTGAGCGCGGCGACGACTGCCGCTGGCAGGCGCGAGTGCAGCAGCGCGGTGGTGGCGGCGGGCGACATGGCGGCGGCGGCCACCGTCTGCAGCTGCCAGCCGCGCAGCCGCCACGCCACGCTGCCGTCTGTGCCGCCCCCCGCGCCCCCCGCGCCGCCCGCGCCTGCCGCGCCGCCCGCACCGACCCCCGCCGGGGTCACGTGCACCTTCGTGTCGTCCGTCAGCCCCTCCATGCTGCGCACCCATCATTACACAACACATACATTACAAATTAGATTATATCATACCCATATACCAGTTGTAATTATTGTAAAAAAGCTTTTTTTAATATAGTATGTGTTCAGGCGCATACAACCGTATGTGTGGCACAGAATATATTTTAAACCAGCAACACTGTAAAACTGCAACATCGGAATTTCAGCAGGCCAGAGACAAATTATCGATTATAACTTTCACATTCAAAATTCTTAACAATCGCATATATTGTAATCACTTTCATTAATTAAATAACTAGTCAGGAATGTCCCATTTTTATTCTACACAGAGTTCATTAATTCATAAATGGGATAAAAACTAACCACAAACTTGTTCATCTTTACTGAGATGTGATAATTTATGCTCGCTTATAATTTGTTTACAGTAATTACACACCTTTCGTCATGATCCATTGGTATATCCATATGTTCCAATAACATTCTGAACAACTCCGGTCGAATATAGCACATTGAGCAGAGGACTGAAACAATGTTAAAATCATAACTAGGTATTAAAAAATGGGTTTAATAATAAAATGTTGTAAAATTAAATAAATAAATAAATATATATTACAATTAAATATATTATTATATTTACCGGCATCGAGGGCTTCTTTCAAGAGACTATTTTCGGGCACATCTTGGACCCAAGTGTAAACAAGCTCGAACAGATCGTCTGTTATTAGCTGTTCAAGATTCTCCAGTAGCCGTTCCTCTTTAAGATTCCATAATACCTGTAACACATTATTCGTATATTACAAAAAATATTACGGAATATGAGGCGCTATGCACTGTATCAACTGTAAAATTTGACGTGATACCCATAGCCAATTTGAATCATTAATAGGTAATATACACTATATACTTATGTATATAATGTTGATCCATCGAGCCGGATATATAGACGTTTCAGTTCAATAAGTAATTAAATAAGTATACGTACCGCGGCGAGCGTGTGCGTGAGTGCGGCGGCGGGCGGCTTGCGGTCCCTGAGCCAGCGCTCGGCGGCGGCGGCCAGCCAGCGCACGTAGGCGGCGGCCGCGCCCTCGGGGCACCAGCGGCACAGCTGCCGCACCAGCTCGCACACCGCGTTCATGCTGCCGTTCACGCGCGACCCGCCCAGGCCGCTCGACGCTTGGAACGCTGCGTTGTACGATCAGATTATACTATAATATTCATCTTATAAATAGGCCCTTATAGGCAAGTCAATAGGAAATACAACTAAAATGTTTACAATTTAAGAAAAGATATAAAAGGGGGAAGGGATTTTTTAGTAATATGGAATAATAACTCCATTCCATTGCTAGTAATGTACCATGTCAGGTTGACGGCACTTGGAAACAATCATTATAAGTTTCCACATGCCAAAATGAGCTAACTGACATGAATCGATGTTCATTCTATCATACTCCACTGATGCCGCCAGCCTTAGCCGTTAGCACTACCGGGCGGATCATTTCATTACTATCCAAAAAAACATTTGAATTAGTACACTGTTCACTTAAAAGAAAAATAAAACTAAAAACGAGCCTCCCAACTAAATATAAATTTATAGAAATAGTACCTCATACTGTATATTTCGGACGAAAGGAGCTGACTCAGCTGTGAGTGTAGCATTTACACGTATGCATACATATTCATAAGTTTAGCGTGTACGTACGTGTGTACAATCTAAATGCAAGGTATTACAGTTATGTACGACGTAAATGCAACGTAATAAATGTAAATACGTACCATGCGCATGCGCCTGCGCGTCCATATGCAGCAGCGCGTCGAGGAGCGGCGGAGCGCGGGCGGGGCATGCACGCGCGGCGGCCAACAGCGCAGCGTGCGCGTGCGCACCAGCCGCACCGCCCGCCGCCACGCACGCGCACAGCGCGTTCGCCGCGCCCCCGCCGCCCGCGTCCAGTGCGCCCCACCACCGCGCAGCAGGGAGACGAGCGCGCGCCGCTGCAGCCACCACCCACGCCCAGTTGTTACTGCTCACAGACATCACACGTTACTACACGTGTCTTGTACAATCCGCCGATGACAATCTACACTAGCACATCGACACTTCCACAACAAGCGCTAATTGAACGCAGTGGGTTATACCACACAAATACTTCATGTGAAAAGAAAAAGGTTCATTGCGACAAAAGATACACGGATATGAAACTTGAAATAATGAGACAGGCGCAATCCTATTTGCTATTCCATTTCCCCAAATAAAAATTTCGATATTTCTGGATCCTGAAATAGAATCTATAAGATCCTGTTTATCTACTTGTACGTACATAATTTCTAGTTATAAATTGACAAACAAATTAAGTAACAGAGAAAAATTCGACTAAAAGTTAGGAAGAAATGAAAACAAACTCACGTATTGCCGGAATTGCTGACATGTTTATTAAAAGCGGGTTCCACAAGCAATTTCAACTGCAATAAGCCCATATTGGAGGAATCCCGCGGCTTGTACAGCCTGAGCTGCACGGTAGTGCATACGACTGGCCGCATGACTGCGAGCCGGATGAAGGTCATGCCAGCGGTGTTCTGCGGTGGGCCCAAGGGCGCCAGTGTGCCACCGCAGCCCGCCTCCACAGCCACCGCGCCAGGACAAGCTGCACAAACATCAATGTTACAATGTACCATACATTAATAATAATTCTACCTTGATGTTGATGCTACTTCTGATAGATATAAAAAAAATACTTTTACATTTCCAAAATTTCCTACATCTATAAAAAGCTATATCACATACTGCATTTTACTGGATAAAAAAACTTACATGTTTCTTATAGTCACCCGTGCCAACCTTGAGCAGAAGTTTGCATGTACACGCTAGTTAATAAAAAATAGTAAGTGGGCTCGCCTCATCTGACGTTATCATCATACCCAGCTAAATACGGGCCGTCGTCGGCGCTGAAGAAGTGGTAGGACCGGGCGGCGGCATACGTACTGGCGAGCGAGGTGAGGTGCGGCTGCAGGTGCAGCTCGTGCAGGCGCGCGGCGTAGGGCAGCGCGAGTGTGAGCGCGAGCGAGGCGTCGTCGGCGCTGAAGAAGTGGTAGGACCAGGCGGCGGCGCGCAGCGCGGCGTAGGGCAGCGCGAGTGTGAGCGCGAGCGAGGCGTCGTCGGCGCTGAAGCCAGGCGCAGCGCCTGCGGGCGCGCGCCGCCGCGCGCCGCCGCCCGCGCCCGCGCCGCCGTCCAGCAGCACGTCCGCCGCCTGCGCCGTCGGGTTGCCGCACGACACAGAGCCTGCGCATACCCGCCCACGTTACTCATTCCTACCCATTCTTATATACCACGTAAACACATAATTTGCAATGGATTTCTGTAAACTGACCCCACCTACACATAATCATGTCTATTGTTGGTATATACAATTAAGCTCTAAATGAGAGCGCGATGCGAAACGCGCATTTGATAAAAATAAAGACACATGATATCTTACAACCATATTGTATGTTTACAACCCCTTGTGATAGATATTTCGATGATCGAGCCTAGCGTGATTAGTGGACGAACCCTAACTAAATTCAATAGAGTTTTGTCTAAATAATATTTTGTTAAAAAAAAACTTTAATAAGACATATGAAATATGAAACTTGAAGGAAAACAATAAGGCGATAAACCTTATTGATTGCAGATACAAATAAATGATTTGATTTCACAGCTGAATGGTTTTCATATACTCACACAAGGGCGCGATGTTTACTAGGCCGCCACTAGCGGTCTCTATTACCGGGGGTTGATTCTTCTTGCTACCAGATGCGGGTGTGGACAAGTTGATGAGCTGCGGAGGCAGCTTCAAGTAGTTCATCAGGGAGGACACCAGCCCTTGGCTGCCGCTCGGACCCGCCTACATACAACAATATGGTTGTAATTTAATAATTTTAATTAGACTTTTTCAATACAAAGAACGAACGAACAAACCTATTCTATAAAAAGAATACTTATAAAATCTGTTCACATTCAGAAAATGAATACAGTTGACTTTACAAGCTCAATATTTTTTTAAAGAACTTTTGATTGACTAATAATTGAATTGTATTAAAAATGTTGAAAAAATGAGATAAGATGTGAACGAAGATTTTGTTTGATTGATCCTTTCTCCAGCAGTGGACTGCAGTAGACTGATAATGCTGATGATATAATATGGGTGACAGTGTTACCTGATGGCAGGCGGTGAGTTTCTCTACGGCAAGCTCGAGTCCGCCGGCGTCTATGAAGGCGGCTAGCGCCTCGGGCTTGTCCAGTAGCCGGATGAGCAGCTGTTGCATTGCTTGAGACAAGTTCACTATCTCTTCTTTCCCTGTCATATTAGATGTATGTTACCAATGACAAGTAAACCTTTCTTTGAATTATAAAAAAAATTAAGAATATCGTATATAACACACATTTCAACTTAAAAAAGCAAAGATGCAACTAAATTATTAAAAAGAGCAATATGCAAGTTTATTGCTCGTTTTCTTGTTACGAGACAGCTTTCAGAATGAGCGGGAGATTGAAGAATTTTTTATTCTGTTCTATTCTATAGTTAGTTATTTATTTTAGGCTACTAATGGCCCACATCATAAATACCATATGTACATACATACAAATTAATGATATTAAAGTATACCTACATTTATACTTTAATATCATTCATCATATATAAATTCATTCATTATTTGTTACTGTAATCTTGTTCTTTTCCCAAAACGTTTCTTTTATATATTATGACAACATATATACCTATACTATAGCCCTAGTTTTCCTATAATAAATAAACAAACTCAATTAAATTATTATTCTGAATATCATGATGAAGACGCAAGTACACAGCTAGTTTTTGTTATTAATATATATGTTTGTATTAATATTAATGGATATGTTCAACTCACTAAGGAATTCCATCAGACTGTTGACCATCAGCGCTGGGTTGGAGGCGACGTTCGGCATGTGAGCCACCAAGAGAAACAATTCTTCTTTCAAGGAGGTGTGCTCCGACGATGTTTCCGTGTTCATTCCTGCACGTACATATCATGTATCACCTTAATGTATTGTTAAAAAAATTGTGAACAGACAACACACCGATACAAGTCGCTTACGATAATTCTTTAAACTAATATGAACTATAAATTACAATAGAAACCCTATAATACGACCTTGGTCGACAAGGATATCTTAAACATAGATGCTATATCGATACAGATGTAATTAACACTATATATTAATATTGTATTCAATCAAATCCTAACTTATGTTTACAATTGTTGAAACAAGCTGTTATTTTATTAAGTTTCTTATCGTTAATGTATCTTCAGGTATCTTCATCCAGTTAGTATGCTTTTTACGATTTTTATTATAACAAAAAATATTCACCCAAACATTTCAAATTCATAAATATACCGAATATTTTATTTGGTATGTAAAAATAACAAAAAGTAAAACAAGCCATAATAAGTAACCAGTAAATACCTGTGTTCAACAGTAAGGTGTTCATTCCATCGCACATCGACAATGTCCTGTAGAATTTCTGCATAATAAGCGGGTGTTGTAATACTGCGAACAAATAATATACACATATAAAACAAATCTCAATTATGATTGTGATAAGGGTACATTTTGTGTGTTATTGAGATATATCAATACGACACCGGTGTCTGTGGTTGTACTTCGAAGCCTGATTAGAATGAATAAGTTACATAACCAGTGACAGGGCAGTAATCATAGGTACATATGAATAGCTAACTCTATTTCCTATTACATCATCTTTTTTGGTCCTTCGATCCGGATATCAACCAGGCATATAATGATAATCCGCTCAAATTAATTCAATCATAAACAAGTCAGATTTATGTTCTTGATAACTAGATTTATATTCTAAGTAATTTACTAAAATTTTATGTAACTAACTTAAAAATAAATAAAACTTATGTAATATTGTAACCCATCACATGATCCTCAGATTCAGGGGAAACTACGAATCATCAGAATTTATCATTAATAAAACACATTTTGGATACAATATTAGAGAATAAAGCATATTCTTTCCTGCAAGTTTGACAATTCATCTGCAATTGCCTTGGTGTTGCATATGTTCATGGGCGGCGGTAATCAGAGTCAGTTATGCTATAATAAAAAAGGGGAGGGTTAGAATAACGTACCGGTGTCGGCGACGCAGGGCGCGCGGGCCTGCTGCTGCTTGCGCTCGTCCTCCACGTTGGTGGCCTCGGGCGCCGCGCTGTGCTGCGCCTTGCTCTCGTCCGTCTGCGACGAGCTGCCCGCCTCACTACCACTCGCTGCCGGGCTAGATCCACCCGCCGCCATATTCGATGTCGACGCCTAATAATAACAAAACATTATTTCTCCTATTTTCTATTATAGTTTCTTTTGATCGATCCGAATATCAATCGATTATATATGGATAAAAGTAGTAGTAGTAGTAGTAGTAGTAAATTAAATAATCACTATATAACAAACCATAAATAAAGAAGTTACTTTAAAGAAAGTTACATTTGGTCGTAATATTTCACTGCTGAGATCACGTAGTATCAAAAGCGTGTGCGCGCGCATGAGTTTTCTGATTGTAAATTGTTGCTTGCCCGATAGGATATACCGGTTGATACATTATTGAAAGCGACTTCATTTTACACAGATTACACCAAATACAAATGAATGCAGACAGCAATAAATATTTATTATATTCTTGGTATCTATTAATACGATTAAAATACAAATGAAAGCGGATTTCGACAATTTATTTGGACTGTTGTGCAAATTATCTATGTCGTTTAAGTTATATAGTAGTGGTACATACGGCGGTGGAGCGCGGCTGTTGTTGCGCATGGGGCGCGAGCGGCACGGACAGCAGACGGTGGCAATAGTGTAGAAGCTGCGCCAGCACGGAGCGGCGTAGAGGAGCACGACGACAAGCGCCCGCCCCGCCGCCGCCCAGCACGTCCGCCAGCAGCCCCGACAGCCGCGCCTCCGCCCCGCCTTCCACCCCGCGCCCGCAGCTTTCACGTACCCACCATGACGACACGTGTGCTGTTTCAACATATATTAATCTAGTAAACTGCTTATGAATACTGATTATCGTCATTTCTGTTGTAAATTATAAAATAATAATATGCTTGGACAATTCACACAATGCCATCTAGTCCCAAGCTGGGCAGAGCTTGCGTTATGAGTATTATATGACTGATATTAGTACTTAGATTTTAATTTTATTACACTCAGATCGATTCAAACGATCACATTCATAAATACAAATGTTTGTGCCGTTTGAGGAATCGAACTCTGACTATCGGTGACTACTCTAAAGCGTTAGAAATGCATAAGTAGTCACTAATAATATTATTGGACGTGTATTTTTTTATTATAATAAATTTTCGTACATTTAGCAATAAAACAAAATTAAGATTTAAATTTACTACAAATTTACACTCCTATAAGTCATTTATAAAACGTGCCAATAACTTAACTGCCACATCTCATTTTACTTACTAGACCATAGCATACAAACCTGGTGATGGTCGCAGTCGTAGTATGTATATATGTGCATGTGTCATGTCGCGTGCGTACGTACCGACAGTGTCGAAGAGCGCGAGCGCGTGGTGCGCGTGGTGGTGGTGCCGCGCGGGCAGCAGCTGGAGCAGCGGGTGCGCGAGCCGCAGCAGCGTGGCGTGCAGGTCGGGCGCGGCGAGCGTGGGCGGCGCGGCGGGCGCGTCCGCGTCGCGCCGCCACGCGCCGCACACCACGCGCAGCGCCGCCAGCGCGCCCGCCGCGCCGCGCGCGCACACCACGCGCGACACCACGGAGTGCAGCGCCGCCGCCGCGCCCGCGCCCGCGCCGATGCTCACGCCGCCCTGTATACGTAACAATCAACTCTATAAACCCTATCCTCGACAGTGTCTTACGCGCGAATCGTACCAGGTACCACAGTAAAATAGACTCGTGCTAACCGGCTCTATAAATCCCATTATCAACGGTGTGTCTTATGCGCAAACCGTAGCATGGACCACAATCAGGGAAATTCGTAGTAATCGACTCTATAAACCCTAACCTGACGTGTACCACAATCAAGTAGTGGTATTGTAGTAATAGACTCTAGGAACACCATTACTAATCGTATGTATTGTCAGGTCCATAATCTGACCTCATGGTCTTAACATTACTTTCCACTAGAGCCCCGCCAGCATTTCATTATGTGTACATCCAAAATATAACCCAATGGTATTGCCCCAAATTGCTCCAAGCTTGTTTTTGATGTAAAACTGTATATAAAACAACTTTAAAGAGCCAAATCAGTAGAATGATTAGTAAACAGTAAAAGGATAAACTTACGAGATAAGGTTCCGACGTAGCGACCGCCCCATCCGTGTTCACGTTCATGGTGACGAATCTGACAAGTGCCGGTACGAAGTGTTCGCATTCCAGTATCACGCGGCCCATCGTCTGGGTGCTACCTTCAGTCTGTCACAATAGAACAACATATAAATCTAGGAACTATACTAAATTTGCCGATTTCTATGTACTCGAAGGACTACAAAATGTAAAGTTTTATGATAATCTTTTTAGTATTCTATTTAGATATATTATATCCGTAGGTCTACCAATATAATATTAATGTCAGATCTTCATAATTTACAAACCATAAATTTACTAGTAGTTTGCATGAATAATTTATGGTACAAGTATTTAAACAACTACATACATTGTGGTAATATATTGAGGTGACTGATTATATATAATCGCACTAACCTGTAACGGTAAACTTGCAATCCAAGCCAACGCCTGCATGGACAATACCCAGCATCTAAGTGATATGTTTTCTAACCTAAAAACAAGAGAAATTGTTCATATTATTATTTATTATATAATCACTAGTGTGAAATAAACCAACCATCCTAAAAGAACCCTAGTGTACCCAATTCAAGATGCGCCTAAGAGTGACGTTGTAAGACTGTCATAATATAACCACGATTAAGAATTAAGAAATATGCACTGTACGAAGCTTACACATCGAACATTTTCGTACACATCTAATGTATCGTATATGCGAAATATTTCGTTGGTTTGATATGTAAGCTTACCAAAGCGTGCATGTGTATATTGTATGTGACATTTTGAACTATATTCATGGATCGTGTAATTCACGATCTAAGATTGTAGTAAGTCAATAGTAAGTAGTTACCCATTTTATACTTGGGTCGCGGTTCTAATATAAAGCACAGCCTCATAAATAACAAGGGAATTAGAAGGTGGACGCTTTCGCGAATACTAAGAGTGGAGTGTGGTGTACGTACGTGCAGAGCGAGTGTAGCAGCGCGTTGACGGTGTCGGAGGCGAGTCGTATGCGCGGCGTGTCTGCGGGCAGCGCGAGCGCCGCCTGCGACCACGCGCCGTTGCCCCACGACGACCCGTTCAGTGTCAGCCACAGTGACACCACGTTCTCCATGAATGTGCAGTCCATCTAAGAAGTAACAAGTAGGGAAAAATAATTAGATACAGATGTATATCTCATCATGTTTTCTATGTGCAATCCATCTATTAAGTACGTACACATATTATACAAGGTGTGAGAAAATTAATTAGACCGAGATATACTAGAAAAAATTGCGCTAAATTGTCTTTCACGCGGACAGATCTGTGTTAAAAATATAAAATACCCCCAAAAAAATACTTTGTGGTACGCTCAAAGAACATAGTGGAAGAGATAGCTATAAGGGCGTTTATATTTGTATTATTGTGTCTTCTCGAGAGGTACATTAAAGAGTTTTCAAAGTCAAAGTCAGGAGCGTTCTAACCAAGTAACCTACCTGATAATGAAATTCGAGCGCCAAGTGCCGGAAAACGTCATATAGCGTGTGCGTGAGCGGCGGGTGGGCGCGCGACGGCGGGGCGGCGGGCGCGGCGGCGGGCGAGCCCGCCTCGTGGGTCCCGGGCGGAGACGGCGTGGCCGGCGGCGAGTGCGGCGACCGCAGCGCGTGCGCGAGCGCACCGCCCGTCGCGAGGAGTGCCCGGCGAGCCAACGCCTCCCCCGCACCGCCCGCACCTCCCCCGCAACCTCCCGCGCCGCTGTCCAACCGTGCGTCTGTGCAACTCGACACCACGCTGGAAACAAACCCGTTCGCTTTAGAACTAACCTATCATCTAAATTGGAGGAATGTGGGAGGTATATATAACATAATATATACCTTAGTTAAGTGATTGGAATTATAAATAAAGTAACATGTATAGGCATGAACAGTATCATAAAAATAGGAAAATATATATTCTGATACAGGTGCATAGCAATTCCTGTGGACTGAGTATTCATGCCTCTCCTCTGTTTAGTGATTATAAATAGTAGGTTAGTAATGAGAAATTAAATCTTTATCATTGTCATGAGTATAAGTTTACCCAAGAAATTAATCAAATCAATAAATTATCCAAATTGTAAAGTTCAAATTCGATGAAAGTATAAAGAAAACACTTTTTTTATAACGTTAAACATAAATACATATATCATACCTGTTACTATTGTCAATCAAGGTTTTTGATTTGCTCTCCTTTTTGAATGGTACAAAGATGTATTGTTCTAACTTCTCTTCGGACTCCGAGTCCTCAGATTCGGCATTCAGCTGATCCACCACATCTTTCATAATGTCTACAATTGAAATTTACAAAAAAATATATTAATATCATAATATATACATATGAATAATATATAGAAAGAAAAGCAATAACATAATAACGCAGCATATATATATACAAATATATTTTTTGTCTGAAACTACTTTTTAAGATTAATAACAACCAGACAACAGAATATACGAAAAAATATCAGCGTAAATCTACTAAAATACTCAATACATTCTTGGCACGGATATAAAATACGACACTAGTTTTAATAGTACACACGCTGGCTAACATTAAAAGTATATGCGTGTATATAAGCACCTAACGAGCAAATAGTGCAAGCGATAAAAGAAATCAGCACACGACAGCGTGCTACTGAGATATCAGTGCGAACCGAATACAAGGCAAGCGGCACCGAGCTGACAATCTTACTTGTGAGACCTTGCGGTATAATTTTCGGCTTGCTAAAGTTGCTACTCTTCGCCAGACCGAAACTATCCGCTAGCACATCTGCAACGAAATGCACCGCGTCAATTTTTCATTTTACATAAACAACATGGGTGCAAACCCTATCAAGCTGTGTGAAGCAATATAATATGAGCTTTATATGAAGCAGTTAAAGTTGATTTTAATAGTCTCTGCATTTGTTGAACACTATAGTTGGCATCGTGACGTCATTACGTCAATTGAGACGCCGGCTAATCACTAACTTACCCTTAATAACAACAGTACATTCAGTTAGCGTTGATAAAGAATAGCAACCAATAATAAGATATATCATATATTATTTGTAAATATATTATTACTTTTAATAAATAAATAGATAAATATATATGCACTTGTATACGGTTATCACTGTGGAAAGGATGTTTAATTGTATTGATTTAATTATTATCACAGTGTAAGCTAGAAAAACAATGAGGAACTCTCTCTGATGTAAGTATGTTGTTCAAATGACAGGCGACAAGCATATGTATTACGAAACTCCTGATTCCACACACATAGTACAACACATGTACACAAAATATATCCCAATATCCATCTGGAATGATATGTATTTTCAAACAGTGAAATAGAATAGGTAGATCCAAATATGCAAAAATATAATCGTGAAGTTTAAAAGATTGAGAAGATCATTTCTTTTAAATAAACGATTATTCAGCAGTTAATCAATTTTATCAGAGTGCCCCGAGTAACGGTTTGATGTACTTTGAATTGCATACCTCCAAAGAGGCAGGGACTCAGTAACCAAATGTGTGAATAGCATTTAGACATCTTGATGTCTGATTGAGAATACTTTAGTGGCTTTACTTATTAACATACTATAATTCGCATTTAGCATATTTTGACATAATATAGGACAAAAGTAGTGGCTGGTGTTACAGATCGTATTTAATTCATAATTGAATTAAATATGTATATACACGTAATATATTATTGTCATAATTAATATAAATATGTTATATATTAAAGAGTTTGTTAGTTGGATTCACACAGACCAACCAATTGGATTAGATAGCTTTAGTGTATAATTCTTAATAATCGTTGGCTAAACATCTCTTCTCTATAATAACACACTTCCTGTACTAACAAACTACACAATACAACCATTCACTGGTCAACATACGTCTGCCATCTGAACAACACCTTTTTTTTTTTTTTTTACATCAGGAAAATCCGTCATGGAGACCCATTCGCCATAGGGGGCGAATGGGTACTGCCGGACTCCTACCGGCTAAAAACCTGATGGTATACCTCTCAGCCCTTGGCGGACGAGGACGCGGGAACAGACATTCTACCGCTTCATCTGAACAACACCTGCGGTTACATATTGCCTCAAATTCAAAATATCAAACATTGGAAAATCGACTTTAATGCATTTAACTTTAAAGTCTATTTTCCAAAATATCGTAGTGAGTAATATCATGGCACTGACCTGCGACCGAGGCGCCCTTGACCCGTCGCGGCGCCTTCCCGAAGCCGGGCCCCGCGAACGAGCGCGTGATGCGCACGCGCACGCCGCCCGCGCCGCCCGCGCCCGCCGCGCCCGCCTCGCCGCCGCACCACTCCTCGCTCGGGCTCGTGTTGCTCTCAGAGCTCTCGTATTCTACCAGGTCCTGGTCAAAAGATTTTACAAATACATAATTATATATAAAACAGCTAAAATTCTAAGTAAAGTAGTCAGAAACATTTCGATTATTAACTATATTAATTGTATTGTATTCCGCAGGTATAAGGCCACAAGAAATTACAAGTCACAATCGTCTCGAAGCACCGACATGTTATCAATGCATTTTCTCCCTTTCTTTTAATTTTCTTTCTTCTCGGAGATTAATACTATATACAATACAAGATAATTTGCAACAAATATTAACCACTGTCGCACACTTAATACAATACTGCATTTGCTTTGACTTGTAAAGTCTAATTCCAAAGCATTGTAATTTTTAAGTTAAGCCAGTACTGAATTATATGTTAGCTACAATATATAAATTTAGAATACTCATTTGACTAATTTGGTAGAGAAATAAAAAATTAAATATAATTTCTGAAACTTTTCAATTTTAATAAACGGTTGTTGATAACCGTTTGTTAAAAATCTAATATAGCTTAAGCCTTCGGTAAATATAATAGTAGCGAGTGGTACCTGTAGTAACGTGGTGAGCGCGTGTCGCGGCCAGGGCGGCAGGCTGACGGCGAGCCGCGCCAGCCCCAGGATGCTGGCCGGCTCCAGCAGCGCCGCGCCGCCGCACAGCGCGCACAGACGACCCACCACCTGTAACAATAAAAAAACAATACAGTCCAAGCCCCTAATATATTTTTTCAAGCATTACCTGCTGTAACAAAAATACTAAATACAGTCCTAGCCCTCTAAACATTCTAAACTTCTTTAAACATTGCAACTATAAGACTAACCGATAAGTGACGTTATTTCGAGTGAACCGGAGCTTTAACCCTGTGAGATATTTTATAAACATTCCACAATTTTCTTTCATTTCCAAAAATTTTCGTTTAAGGCTGTCTTCACTTAACATGGATTTATTGGCTGGTCATAGCCAATAAATCCATGTTAAGTGAAGACAGCCTTAAACGAAAATTTTTACTATCACTATTTTTGTTTTTTTCTTGATCAGTTAATTCCTTGAGCTCATTATCTAGTATATAGTCTTTCTAGACTATTTGCTATTTCTTGAACTATTTTACTCGACATCTTTCCCAAGTTCCGAATCCCCGTCGAAATAAAGGAGCGCTAAACCGAAACAGCGTTAATCGGGGTCTCACTGTAAGTAAGAACATGTACACACCTTGGCGCAGAGCAGCAGCACGTCGCCGTCGGCGGAGCTGTCTGCGGCGAGCATGTGCGAGACGAGCGCGGCCGCGAGGGCGGCGGCCAGCGGCGGCGGCAGCACGCGCGCCAGCGCCTCGCTGAGTCCGTCCCCCGCGCGCCCGCCCCGCGCCCCGCGGCGCCCGCCCCCGCCCCCGCCCGCGCCCGCGCGCGTCGGCACCACGTACACGCCGCGCTACCACACGAACGATACAATACCATACAAAATCATTTATTCAAATAAACTTCATTTTCACTTTTGAATAGACATAATTTTTTTTTATCTACCGCTCGTTCGGAAAGCTGTGAGGAGAATCACGAGAAGAACGAGCGAGAAACTTGTGTATTGCTCTTTTAAACAATACTTGTAAGTTTATATTTACAAGTCGAAGCGTACAGTTACAATTACAATGCTTATTAATTATATCAATCAGTATCATTTAGAAACATTTTACAGAGAAAGTGTTTTATACGACATTTGAACCTACTTTAAGGCAGATTTAGAACAGACTCTGGTAGTTCGTTAAACCTTAAGCAATTACTATAAAACAAATTACTAATTTTAGCTGCCTTTGATCAGAAAGACATCAGACATGGGTCAACATAGAGAAATAGTACAAGGACATATCAGATTCACAAAAAAATCTATATCTTTCATTATGTAGACTACTTGTATAGTTTTGTTTTTTTTTTATTCCAGCACTCATTCAGAACGCACACTCATCACAAGAAGAATTAGCAAGAAATTTGTGTGTTTCTGGTTTAAATAAATGTTATTTTAATAGTAAAAGGCATGCAATAATCAACATAGAAAAAGCTACGCACTCATTCCTAATGTAATCAGATAATATTGTCAGAGCTATGAATTTGAAGTTTTTTCATGGTATAAAATTGTGTATAGGTATACATATGTTTGCGTGTATGTGTGTGTGGTGTGGGCATGTAAACTCACGTCGTCGTGTGCGGCCTGCTTGCCGCGCTTGGGCTCCACCTCGTGCATCTGGTGCAGCAGCTTCTTGTGCAGCTTGCGGTGGTGCAGCTGGCACTCGGCCGTGCGCGGGGACGACGTCGCCGCCGCCTCGCCGCCGCTGCCCGCGCGGCCCCCCGTCACCCAGTCCCATCTACAGATGGATCAGGTTCAATGTTATTAAAACTTCAATGTACACTATGTATAAATTTTGTTAGATATTCGTTATGTAATGACAGAAAAAATGCAAATTTATTGTATTTTATATAAAGGAGAACAGAAACACACTGGAAGAACTAAAAAAGATTGGAAAGATAATGGTAATAGTGGTAATCAAACAAAAGTAATCAATGAGATGTTGCTTAAAAGTAGGATAAATAAAAGTATAGAGTCTAAATTAGAAAATCTAGCAAAGGGATTGGTAGGGAGGAGTTTGTGGAGCATAAGAAGGGAAGAGAGCCAGGATATTTTAATAGCAGAAACAAACTCAATTAAATTCAGAATAGGGGAAAGCATAAGCGTTATAAGAATATGCTTTAATAAGGAAGCGAGAGGAGTGGAAGAATAGACGGTAAGAGTGTAGGACTGCGAGGAAGCGAGATGAGTGGAGTAATGGTAAAAGTAAGCTGAGTGAGCGTAGCGACCTGGCGTGTCGATTGGCGGGGACGGTGTAGAAAGTTAAGCAGAGCGAATTGTACATGTCTGTGGAGCATAGGTATGAGAGCCAATAACGGTTGAATGGCAGGAATAAATAGAATTGAATGTGGAAGATTTGCTTCAGCTGCAAGTAGGATATGAATATGCTTTGAGGAGGAAGCGAGCGGAATTGGTGAGCGCGGCGACCTGGCGTGTCGATTGGTGACGACGGTATAGAAAATCAAGCGAAGGGAATTGTAGATGTCTGTGGAGCGTAGGAAGAGAGTCAAGAATTTTTGTATAGCATAAACAAATTGAACTAAATATAAAAGAGGGTAAATCTGCCAGAGTGATATGTATAACCTTTGAGATGGAAGTGAGCAGTGTGGAGTAAGTGGAGCAATAGTGAACCTGGCGTGTCTGATGGCGGCGACGGTGTCGTGGTCCGCTGGCGGAGTGTGATAAGGATATGCTTCGAGGAGGAAGCGAGCAAAGTGGAGTAGTGTAGTAGTGGAGCAGTAACACATCAGGCGTGTCTGTAGGCGGCGACGGTGTCGTGGTCCGCTGGTGGAGTGTGATAAGTATATGCTTCGAGGAGGAAGCGAGTAGAGTGTAGTAGTGCAGTAGTGTAACAGTGTAGTAGTGTAGTAGTGTAGTAGTGTGACAGTGTAGTAGTGTAGTAGTGTAGTAGTGTAGCGTACCTGGCGTGCCTGTTGGCGGCGACGGTGTCGAGCACGGCCGCGAGCGCGGTGAGCACGGCGGCGGTGAGCGCGGGCTGCGGGTGCGGCGCGCGCAGCAGCGACAGCGCGCGCGCACTCAGCGCCGCCGCCACGCCGCTCTCCGGCGACCGGTGCGAGTACAGGCTCTTGCGGCACATGTACATCACCAGCACCAGGCATCTGAGCCATACGTACCATATTCACTTTTTGTATGAAAGTTTGTTAGTATCGATGGATGTTTGTTACTGTTTCACGTAAAAAGTACGTAACGGATTTTGAGGAAACTTTGCAGTGATATAACTTATACATCAGAATAGCATATAGGTTACATATAGATGGTACATCAGTATATTAGTTGTATATTATTAATTCATATAAATACATTATTGACTAACATACGTCAATAATGTATTTATAATATTGGCCTAGTAAATATGTCTGAAATAAATTATATACTGTTTTCATGTAACACTAAGAGATAAGTTATATGAACTGAATACTTGGAAGACAAAAGTCAATTAAATTAATAAGGAGTGTGCATAAAATTCAAACATGAAATATATTAGAGTAGGATAATCCCTGCATTGGTTTTATTTATGTTATATATTGTAACCGTCAAGACATGCTTGCCAAATTAGTGGGCGTTTATAGAACTCATTTTAGTATATTATTTTATAAAAAAAATACTTCAAAATTATTTGTATTACATATATTTTAGTAATATAAAAAATATATTATCCACATTCCCTATTGCCGATTAATATAATCCTTAACATTTCAATAAAAAAAAACGTGAGGGCAATCGCCATTCCTAATTACTTAACGGTACCTCCTTGTCATGCATTTCACCACAATATACAACATCTATAGATATCAATAGAATCACTATTACGTAGCGCTCAACTCCAGAGCCTTATTTTACCGAAACCCCTGATTAAACATCCAACATTATGGCATAAGAAAGAGTTTGAAAAATTCCTACAGAACGAATTGAAAAGAGCGCAACGTAAAACTGGTGTGAAACCAATTAAGAGTAGGTGCAGATAAGTAAGGGGCGGGGTGTATTACCTGTCGAGTGCGAGTGGCGGCGCGTCTGCGGCCGCGAAGGCGTCGGTGAGGGTGTCCGCGAGGTGGTCGCCCCACCAGCCGGCCGCGCCGCACAGCCGCGCCAGCAGCGTGGCCAGCGCCGCCGCCGCGCGCGCGCCCCACCACCGCACCGCCGACGACACGCGCGCGCACCACTCCGCGCCCACTTCCGGACACGCCTGCAACCACACGCCACTGATAGTCCCTCTACCGTTCAACATCTAGTGGGCCGTCCGCTCGTTGACATTATACTGCTCTGTACAGATACAGTCGGCGACTGTCGTCGTCTATGAAAAGCAGGTACGCCATTTTTTAAAATGAAGTGGGTAAAACAGAATTATATTCCGTATAAAAATGTCACGATACGACATGATATCAGCAACTGACTTTTCAAGTATTGCTAATATTGGTTCAATGCGTTATTTTAATACATTTAATGAAAAATAAAGTTAATTCTTAAAGTATTTAATAGTGCAATACTATTGCATAAATCAGCCTACAGCATAAAGATTCTACCTTCCAGATCGCTATAAATGTTACTTTATTTTATAGTGCCCTGATAACTAGAACATATCAAAGAAATTCTTACAATCTTCATTCAAATTTCATATGTAAATATAGTATGTACATTCAAATTATACAAGGAAGGTGGTATGAATTACACAACAAATTTACAAATCAACTCACCACATCACCCACTTGATAGAAGAAGTACAGCAGCAAATCCACAACATTCTCACTTATAACCCGCAACTTGTCTGTGGAAGCGCGCTCCAATAACGCTTCGGATGTTACTTTCCCTTTGTTAATCATATCCAACAACTGATCATTACACTCCGAAGTATTCTGCAGCCTCCTGAGTATATTATTACATGTGTGCATCTGCTGTTGGAGTTCTATACACTCCTGGTATGCTGTGATCACTTTGGGATCTGTGTCATTGGCTAAGTTCAAGTAAGCCATCATGTGGGCTGCATTTCCATTGTACATTTGCAAATACGGGTTCAGAAGATCCATTAATTTTCCAGTTGCAAGGCTAAAAATAAAATTTTAATTAAAAAAATATTTCGCCTATATAAAGCTATGTTTCCAGTAAACATGGGTCGTATTTTAATTCCAAAAAGTAGATTAGGGGTATTACGTATAGCTCTCAGAAAATCAGCCCTGCGGCACAAGGTGTTTGAAGGCCCGGGCCGTATCAGCTTATTATTTTGTAAGCACCATTATATTTCCCACTCTAAAGCCTCTTGTTACATTATTTTGCTTGATGATTTTTATTTTATCATTGTTATGTATATTTATAATATACTCACCGGAATCTGCATGTCAGGTCTTGATATAAAGCGTTGAGAGCATTAACTGAGGCCTGCACGTTAGTTATGTCGGCGATCTCGCCGTAAAACCAGCCCAGTGGTATCTTGCACTTCATCGCAGACATGCCGTACCGCCCTATAGTCGTTATCTAAAACAAACCGTACATTTTTTAAATGACTGTACCAAGTGTTGCACACATTACATCAACTGTTAGATGAGTTTCTGATATTTCGATGATATTATATATTGGTTATGGCTGACCTAACATTATCATGGTATATATCCCACATTATTTTACAATACGTATAATTGTGAAAAAGTAAACAACAAATTACTTTGTCTTGGTCATAATAGATCTCTGTTACCTTTTTATTATAGTCATTATATTGTTTCAATTTGAAGGGCAACTGATAATTGGCAGAAACTTAGTATTGTGACTGATCTTTCCTTTTTTAGTAGAGAACAATACTATGAGACAGAACCCTCCTTTGATTTAGTCATCATGAAATTAAGAGTTTAAGTTGGAACCAATGTCTTATTAACAAAATAACACAAATTATACAATTTTATTAAATTTTTAAAGACGCAAGTCCAGTTAGGTGGATTCTATCTTCTATCATAATGTAAAGACCTGGAAGAATTCTTTATTTAGCCATGTTGCAGCCTATAAATACGTCTTTGCCGTGGCTTTTACGTATTTACACATTACTTAAAAAAAAATCATTTACCTTCATATACCGACACAACGGAGGCGGCTGTATGTCGGTAAGTACGAGGTGCTTGGTTGCTATATCCGTGGCGAAAGCGAGCTTCACGCAATCAGTCTCTTCACTCGTGACCCAAATGTCAATACACAGTGTAACTAAGTCCGAGCAAGATGGAATTATCTGCAATAAAATATATGATTATTGTTACTAGACATGTAACGACAATAATCCAGTACGCTGTTGTTTGAAGACTATGTTATGCTAAGAGTTTTAGATGATATTTTTCACAGCTTTTTTTCTTTTAGAACAGTGTTGCCTAACCTTCTTAGTCCCATGCCCCACCTTGGACTTTCTAAAATTCTTATGCCCCTCCCTCTCTTAGGGTTACATGTATAATGTTAAAAAAACAGTTTACTTAAGAAACATACATTTCTTGTTTTAGGAATAATCACTACGAAATTATTGACGAAACACTATACGTAAATAAAAATATTAAATTATGTAGTAACTAGTATAGCATTTAAATGGCCTGGACTGAAAGGGTTAAACTCGTATCGACACCATTTTCGAATCCCTTAAAAATCAAATTGACATAGGGGGACTGGTAGTTGGGCCCAACGTTGGGAAACACTGCGGTAGAAAATCTCATAAGGTAATGAATTCACAGATTCAAAACCAAAAGAAACAAGCAGAACTGCCTTCATAATATTCTGTAAGAGGTAGAGGTAGTGACCAGGTCTGTGAGGCGGACGGTGTGTCCGAAGTCGAGCACGATGTAGCGGCGCGCGCCCGAGTGCATGCGCTCCACCACCAGCGTGTGCTGCGGCGGACGCGTCACCAGCGCCGCCCACCCGATGCCGCACTGCTCCTGTTCCTGCACACGGTCACAGCGCACCATTGTATTCACAACATTATTACATGCTTCCCGAGACGAACGATTACTGCTCGAAAGAGAAGACAAACAGTCTACTATGTAAATATATAAAATTGCAATGTAGTAAATTATAAAACACTCTAACGAGGCTTACACTTAACCCCTAAGTTTGATCCCCCGTCAGATTCAAATGGGGACCGAAATTATGGCAGCCTAAGCCTAAGTTCGAACTCCTAGCGGTATCCTCAGACTAAAGTCGTATCCATCAGGCCTTCAGCCACTCCATAAATCCTGCCGCGGGTTCAGAGTACCATCTGTAGTTTAGCGATATGCGGCCACCATCATAAGAGTAGCCCGAAAAAAAAAATACATATACTAACGTATTTATAGCAAAATACATAAACAACATGCTTAATTTATGGTAAAGTGGTTCAAACTTAACAGGAGGAGAACAGTTGTTCTGGTATATACCTTAAATAGTTTATCTTCAGAAAACTCTAATTTATCTTGAGGGTCACAATCCATTGGGGAGCTTTCTACATCTTCTAAGGAATCCGGATCCTGAGACGTTTGCTTATTTCCCTCTTTCATGGCTGACCAAAGCTGTACAAAAATACACAATTATATTTATGGATAACAATTTCGAGTAGGTAAGCTGTGTTTTGGTCAGGAGAAGAAATAATAAATTACTACTTATTATGTGTATATATTGCAAATATTTAGCAATCGTTTATATCTATGTGTACAACAATGTAATTGTTGGCAATATAAAATATCTTCTTTCTTTCTCGTATTAGTGAAGTGGTTTTACATCCTCACTAATGCGAGAAACCGACCTTTCGGTCGGTTGTGTGGAGCGCGAGATGTGTGAGTGTGAGTGCGCGCTTAGCCAGATATTTCTCATAGGGTACGAGATCGGACGTGGCTTTAGTGAGGCGGTGAAGGTCGGTCGGATGAAGCGCGAGATGTGTCCGAGTGCGCATACGGCGCGGGTGCGGGCTCAGTCGCAAGTACTTGAATGTCGTCCACAATGTATGAGATAGGAGTGCGAGTGCACCTGGTGCGGGTGCGCGGGCGGGCCGGGGGGCAGCGAGCTGACGACGGCGGCGTGGAGGCGCGCGCCGCTGGACTCGAGCTTGGTGCCGTCGGAGGCCACGTGGCAGCTCACGTGCAGCGGCTGCGCCTCGCTCAGCCCCGCGCCGAACACGCCCACGCCGTCGTTCTGCGCCCACCACGCCGCCACCGGCGACTTCGTGTCTGCACACGTCACCATTACGTTTAGCTCGTCCACACGTTGCCAACGACTACTACCATTTACTGTCACATTGAATTATCTGAACGCACAAAGATTGATTGTTTAGTGGTTTCTATGTTGATTGCATGACTATTGTTTATGTGTATTTACTTAGAACAACATTTATTTAAAAGAGCAACAGGCAAATTAGTAGTAAGTGGTAAAAAAATATGACTATTCAATAGTGCCTATATTAAGTTTATTTGAATAAAGATTATTTCTATTTCTAATGTTTGACAATACTACAAATTATCTATATACTATATTATCATAATAACGTTTACATAATTATGATCATAAATAAAGGCAAATAACTTTTTTCTTAATCTGATAAGGTCTTTCAAATTTCTGTAGATCAAATGTTGTCTTAAGTCGTACTGACTAAAGAAAACTTCTTGACGGTGATCCAAATATAGATATCATCTTATGATAATTTATGTTCTAAATTATGTTCCAAGTTTCATTCAAACCCATACAATAGATTTTTGCACAAAAATGTAAGAAAATTCATCCATTACAATCCATCTACAAACTTTCATATTTCTTATATTAGTTCTAAGTATATTAACAAAACTTTGTTTGTACAGAATACACTGTAAGTCATAACAGTTGAAAGCTCACCCATGTCAGGAGGTAAGTTGAGCAAGTCCTTGAGCTGGTAATCAGGTTTAGGGGGCGGTGGTGCGCTCGTGTCCCCAGCGAGGACGCTGGCGTATGTGACTGGTGATGAGGAACCTCGTCCCAATTCTGGCACTTCCGAAGCGAAAATCGTCTGCTCTAACGGAAGACCGTACAAGCCGAATCTGTATACAATTATTATACAACATTGTATTTTACTAACAAAAACAATGTTTTCTACAATTATGATATATAACAACAAATGAGTAAAAGAGCATATATCACAAGGCCGATACAATAATAATATACAACTGTAATTCTCTTAGTTGCCCCTAGTTTTACGGGGACGCCTATAAAAATGAATTGTATTTGCAGAACAGATATATTTGCATTAATTGGTAAGTTTTTTATTCCAGCATTCCACACGTTCCATGTCTGTTCCTGACTATATTTTTTTATCGTAATTCTTTGGATTGAAATGATGGACATGAAATGTTTTTTTATAATAGATGATGATAATGGAATGGTGCACCCCGCCTGCGCTAAGGGTAAACAAACCGTCTCGACAAATTTACAAGGAATTTAACATGATGGTTACCAGAGGAACCGTGTAGAGGTCAATCTTGACGATACGGTACAATGCCAACAATCGCGTTATTAATCCTCATTAGTAACAGTTCCCTTTCCTCCCCGAGAACCATTATTAACGTAGGTGGGTGTGGGCGGGTCCGCAGCGGTACCTGGCGCGCAGCAGGTGGTGGTAGGGGTCGGCGCGCGCGGCGAGGCAGGTGGCGGTGGCGTGCAGCAGCGCGAGGCAGCGCTGCAGCAGCGCGGGCGCGGGCGCGGGCGCGGCGGCGGGCGGGCCGCCGGCCTGCGCCAGCGCCATCAGCCACCGCAGCGCGCCCGCCGACGAGCACGCGCCCACGTACGGGATGCACGCGCACACGCCGCTCGACACGGTCTCGTCGAACGTCGACTTCCACGGCAGGTGCTTCACGCCCCTGTTCGCGCACTTAAACGTTATCCTCGCAAAAACTCGATTTTGATGATCGGTTATTTATTTTTCATCGTACTTGCTCGTGAATTGGATTTCATTTCACCGATGTTCGATGCAGCTCATAAGTAACGTGACCAGACATCCCGTTTAAACGGGACTGTCCCTTTTTATAATTACCAGTCCCGATGTCCCCAAAATGAACTCAGGGATGCAAAATTGTCCCGTTTTTTGGAAACTCCGCGAAAATTTGTGTGACGTTGATGATTGTTGCTAATTAAGATGAATATAACACATGAAAACATGCCTAGAGTTTCAGTCGTACTTAAAAGTTTCACTAGCTATATTAAAGCAAATTTGTTCATCCAATAATACTTAACTTTTAAGCTCACTTTTTAGCAACAAATAGTCTAAAAAATTGTTTTTACACTGACTGTCTATTAATTGACATATAAATAAACCAATGTCTGTTTTAAATCAAAAAATAAATGGTCACGTTACTCATAAGTTATATCCCAAAACCGCGGCGCAAGCCAGTATAAGCAGCAGTATTAGTATAGCGACAACGCTGATTTAAAAAAATAAAATAGTGGAAAAACAACACCGTGCATCAAAGTTTTATGGTTGAGCTTATCTAAAATCAAGTATGTTGAAAAACGTCGTACGATATACGTGCGTATTTCACACACTCGGCTCTATTACGCCTTCGCCTTTGGCTTGGGCGGAATAGAACTCAAAGATGTGACGTGAGTGACGAAACACAACATGTGAAGAGAGAGTAAATTCGTTACTTATTATCATTAGTAATTATATAAATTCATGTCTTGTGCTCTGATACATAATACATATAAGAAATAATACTCACTCGCTAGTAATAAGAATTATTTTGACGCACTTCTTGGCGATACTTCTGTTAGCGCACAGGATGCAATTCTTGATGAGTGCGTCGACGTGTTCTTCTACGATCCTCACACATTCCAACTGCTGCGTTTCGACAAAATTATATGTCTCATTGTCCTTTTCTTTCTCGGTCTTCGCCAATCGCATCCGCTGTAGCCTTATGGAGATCACCCAAATAAGTAGATCCAGAGCTATCTTTTTCTTGTCTGAATCACCCTTGTTCACAACTATGCCTAATAGTGTAGTTAAAAAGCTATTTGATTCCAACATCGCTATCCGCTGCTGTCTTTCCATTGGCACATCAGTATGTGGACTCGAACGCACCGTCAATGAAATCTGATGAAGCCAATCACATCCAATGAAAGTAGACTTCTTTGAATTACTCTCGGTCGATTTAGTCGATGTTTTGTTCATATCTTTAGCAGGATCATACAATGTTTTAATGTGAACTAGGAATGACCTACCTCTTGCTCTGTATAATTTAGGGCTCGTTAATATTAAAGTTCCAGACTGCTGACTCATATCAAGGCCGGATGACAATAGTAACGGGCCGGCCAGTATTTCGGCGTTATGCGCTCGCAAATATTCTTCACTATTAACTGGATTTTCTAAAGACGGCATTTCTGCATCTATGACAGGAAAATGTTGTGGTGATTCTGATCTATGACCAAATGACGCATCTTTTTTATAGCCAATTCCATGTAAATTTTGTTTCAATAATGTTACTTGAATAGTCGGCAAATTGACCGGACATGTTGTATGCAATGTAAATCCGAATTCTACGTGAGCTAAAGATACACTATAAGGCAGCGTCAGTTCTAGCACGTGCTCGTCCCAGGTGGAAGAGGTGTTCTGCAGGCGCCAGGTTCTATTGTTCTGATGGTCGGAGCGTGACCGCTGCGCTGGCGACAACTCGCACCAGAAGCCGGGCACCACTGCGCTATAAGGCACTGTTGTGTTTGTACCATAAAACCCTGTCAATGATATTAGAGCCTCAAGATCAGCCAAGTCTAATTCAGTCTTATTGGCAAGGATGACGGGTGCAGAGGTTGGACCACATACCTCATCCCGAGGAGCTTTTTGAAGCATATCAAAATCTATGTTAGCGAATTCATCGTCATCGGTATCTCCCGCAGAATCTTTCTTAGCATTATTTAAAGCATAAAAATATATCATGCCGTGTTTTGTAGATACGCTGAGACGTTCTACTGAAGCGCAGTACACTACTGATGTAAATTGTCCTTTAGGTACTCGTTTCTCTGACAAAATCTTAAACTCTGGAAGCGAGTAAAGCCGCAAACTACCGTCAACGCCGACAGCAGCAAAGGAGTACTGTTCATGTTTATCTATTGGTAAGAGGCAAAGGTCTACAGGACTCTCATTAAAAGGCAATTCTTTCATTGTGACAGGATAATCATCCAAGGTATATATGGAAGTACTTTTTTTAATTTTGTATAATAGGAAATATGCTTTTGCTTCACATTTATCCATCTTATCGCTTGCATCTACAACATCGTCGACATCCATTTTTACGTCGCCGTCACCGTCAACTTCGTCTTCAACCTTAACTTTTTCAGGTTCAACACAAGATATCACTATCAATAAATGCTCCTTATCTTCCGTGGGTAATAAATGCGTAACTTTGGAATCTTCTCTTAGGTTCAATCTGACTGGAAGTAATAGGCATTGGACTGCTATACCTTGAGAAACTACCTCTTCCTGTGGTGGGTCACTATCAAACCCATCATTGTTATTACTGTTACTGATTGCTGTTTGAGTGCCCACCTTGCCAACACCGAATGGCGAGTCTTTACCGAATACCTTGACTTTTTCGGTGCCTTCACCACCATCATACCACTTCAAATCAGATATTTCTAGAGGTCCATTCATGTTGAGATAATGAGTAATAGGATCAGCCTGTTGCAGTACAGCATCAGTTTGGTCAGCAAGTTTAGTACCAACAGATTCCAAGTTAGCACTCTTCCAACTCTTCAATTGGGAAATTTTGCCAACAAAATCCAACATACTGCCTTGACCTGATTCCGGTAGCTCAGGTAGTAATACTGTGGGAGGAGGTGGTGTCAAAACTTTAAAATGTTTCGTGAAGATTATCTTCTTGGGCTCCCAAATTTTGCAATCCTCTTTACTAGACGAGGCATTCAAATTTATTACATTACTTATTTGTTCATCTATGAGGCTGCCAGTACACGGAGGAAGCTCTGTGTCGTCATCTGAATACTGGAAGTATATTTCGTCATATATATTCGCATCATCTGTTCGTGCCACCGTACACACTTTCTTGCTGCCCCCAGGCTTAGAATTGCCACTACTATTTGAGGTATGAATGACAGTAGTTATGGAACCAGCTGAAGAGTTGTGTATATCGTACGTAAGGAGGAACAGCATTTTATTTGTTGATGTAAAGTTGCTCTTGGCTTCATTCTGGTCATTCATTGCTTGGACAGTTTCTTTGGACTTATCCAAACCAGAATCGAAGAGAGCTTTGCTCGAGTCTTCTTTGATGGGCTGGTCTGTAGGTGTGGAATTGGTCCTGGTGATTGTGACGGCACATATGAGGGATGGTTTTGCTTTACTAGTGCTTGTTTCTCTGTCTGTGCTGTCAGTGTTTGCCTGTGGGTAAGCTTCCTGTTTGTTAGTCATACCGATGAATGCCATTGCTGTAAGTTCGATGCCATATGTAGCTGAGAAAACAAGAAATAGATACATATTATGCATTGCATTATAATAAAAACGTAATTATAAAGAAATAGACAATATCTCTTTATCTCTACATTCAAAGTATGAACTATTTAAGCATTATGTAAAATCAAATAAACCTAAATGTTAATTAAACTTTCTAAATATATGAATGGTGAGAAATAGATGTGAAATTAATGTGTAGGGTGTAATTACATATTTGTCCTCTGGGAATAACACTGCTTTTCATAATGCTATTCTCGTATATAGACTTTAATGGGCTATATACATAAAAAATCATAGTATCTAATCAATATATGTACTCACAACTATCCTTCTCCAAACTGGCAGACCACACTTTATTGCAGTCTGCTAATAATACACCACTGAAGATGGAATCGTACGGCGATAGATGGATGAACTTGACAAGTTTGAGTCCACTGTCGAATTTCCATATATTGATCTTGCCTTCTGTTGTGCCCGTAGCAATAAGATCACCAGTGTTACCCTTCGATACCACTGAGACGTTTGGACACGGCACCGCGCAAGCTGTCGCATTTGTGACCTAAAAAGAAATGGTAAAATAAAAAATTATAGCCAAGTCTTTTTATCAGGTGCTTAGAACTCGTAGTACACAACAGCCGATAAAATTACGTATGGACATAATAGAAGAGAAATGACGGGCGATAGGATCTGTGGAAGTAGACGACGTACTGCACGGAGCATAGGTAATGGGATAAGGGGAAGGTAATAATGAATATATATACCTAGCCAAATAAATATATACTTTACAATACATGATACAATTTGTAAATATAGGTTAAAGAAACAAGGTAAGAGCAAAAATTGTTTGCAAATTTAAGTGAGTTCAATCAATGCTTCATTGGTTTTGTTATTTTGTATAACATTTAAAGTACTGTATTAAAACTTTAAATTAATAATAAGAACATTAAAATCATCACATTTAAATCCCCTATTAATAAATATACTCACCAGCTGTGGTCGAACACAGCACTGGCCCGATTTTGAAATCATACTTTGTAATTTAAAAGGTATTAAACTATTGAGTGATTATATTAAGTACCAACACTTACCGACATAGGTACGTTGTGCGTATATTCCCCCCTTACGAAGGGACAGTTAGGCGAGTGTCGTTCATGCTCCACCCAAGGTTCATCCGATTTCTCCCAGCACACCAGGCAGACTAAGCAAGTGAAGCACATGGCGCGGTCATCGCCCGACGGCGACGGCTGGTGGTAGAAACCCGCCTGTGCCATGCGAGCTGGTAACGCCCATCTGAAAAGAATATTATTTTCATTCAAAGTAAAAAAAAATTATAAACCACAGGTAGACGTTAAAAACATATTACGCCGACACTAAATAAATGGAATAAGGAAGAAGCAGATAATTGGTAGACTGTAAAAAGTTGTCTTAGTAGGTACTCTTCTTCAGTCTAATCTCAAAATGAAGTCCAACTTACATTACCTTATTCAACAGCAGCTTATTTTGTAAGCTATGTTTTGGTTGTAGGGTGAGATTAGGCTGTGAAAATACCGAATATGAGGCATGACACATTAATTCACTATTCGGTAGACAAAGCATGAGTGGAGTCATAGGTATTACATAATAACATGATGTTGGTGGTGTTGTTCATGTATCCAGACGGTGGTTGCCATCAGGCGGGCCGTCTGCTTATTTGCCAATACAATCACACAAAAAAATATATATAGAACATTCTGCTAATTAATGCAAATTAAGATTTTTTTATCACTATCACAAATAATCGTTGGCTTAATGAGTATTTTTATTCATATTTAAATTTACTGAAAGACAGACATAAAATATTATTCAATAACTTATCTAATATTTAATGTGCATTCCTATAAAATACTTATTAACTTCAATCTAAATGTTTTTTGAGAAGTGCATTGTTGAAATTAAGTTGTCGGTGTATTATTATATAAATATTGTATTATATACACATTATCTAGACCATTAGCACACCTATCTTAAATTAGACTTCGACACGAGGGTCTATTGGCAGTTACAATGATGTACTGTTCAATTCCCACAATCAATATAAACTGATATCCTTATTTTGTAGTTAAGCGGCATAGTGTGAGCAGTTCAGGTTTATTTATTAATATCTTTGACTTACTTATAGTCCATGTGTGGCCATCTTTTGAAGGTCTCCTTCCGTTCCGCCTCCGAGTACATCAGCGGCCGAGTCTCCTCATCTCGAGAGCAGGACACCAGATCGTTGGCACGTTGTCCCACCGCCGATGCGATAGACAACGCCGGTATCCGTCGATTTTGACCTTTCAATTCTTGGACTACTCCGATTGTGACCAGTCGGATTGTGGACTGTGGCAGGCAAATTGTCACCGTGCTCCACTGTAGAAAACGTTTAGATATTAGTGTACTAGCAGTTAATCACGACTATTTCTGCTTTTATGAGATAAAAGATAGTCCAAACTCGTGATAAAATCAATTTTGAAGCGAAATTTAAGGTACTTTCAATCGTTTAGTCGTGAAAAGTTAATAAACTAACAGACCTCACACATGAACAATTTAAGACAGTGTAGAAATTTCAAATAACGTGTAACTGTTGATATAATAATAAATTTTCGGATTAACGAAAACAATATCTGTATATTTACTGTAATAATAGAGTGAGCTACTAGATCAAAGCGTAAATATTTACGGAAAAACTTTTCAATGAAACTGATATTATGCTCGGATGAGGGAAGACCTTCAGAGACCTTATCTCTGAATAGATGCAAGGATAGTGAAGAATAACTACATCGTTAATTTTATGGCGTGGGCTCCCCTTAATAGATGTTAAATAGTCATACCTTCTGTGCCTTTACCCCCTTCCGCACCGGCTCCGCGTCGATTGAATTCTTGAGCTCATTGACAAAATCTGACAGGCCCTCGATGGAGTGAGCATCTAGACTCTGCAAGCACTGATAGAGCAGTACCGCCTGAAACAAGAAAACAATATGGTTGGAGAGCTAGAAACATGTTCCAGGTTATGGTCGTATTTCTATGGAAACCGAGGCGAGCTGAGTTTGACTAATAAAATAATTTAACACCTGCATATAATAATATATATATATTTTTATAATAAATGACATTACTTCTAAAGGTTGTAGCGTAATATTTTGATTTAGCCTAAACTTCCCCGAGAATTGGTCTATCAAACAAATAATATTGTAAAAGCCATAACAGAATAAAATTACAATGCGTTACGACTGTTTTATCTCCATAATGCGGTAAAAGGCGATTAGGTAAGCAAAGTACAATGAAGCAATAACTGAAAACCTTATACCAATGTGTTTAGAACAAATAATGCAATTTTTATTAACTATTTCAATTAAAAATTTCTTATTTTTAAATATAATGTTATTATATTAACATGAAATAAACAGAAGATATTGTTGTGACTACAATTAAGGAAATTTTGAAATTATATATTGCATGACATAACAAATAGACAAATTCAAATTATTGCTCGAAACTGTACTAGTGAACATTGTTTCTATAAAAATATCGTTTTAGTAGTTTCTGAAGTATACACTGCAATCTGCAGGCAAAGAAAGAAGAAACGAACCTCAGCATTTGGATTTAATTGCTAAAACCTAAAATTTAAAAAAAGATGTGGTCGTTTATTGTTTTCATTAAAAACATGACTAAAAACTAAAGTAACATAAGGTTGTTGTATAATGACTACCTTAATGATAACCGATAAAATTTATCCAAAATACAATTATTAAAATGCATGTCTTTGATTACACATTTCATTTTAAAATTGGTTTAGTAATGATGATAAGTCTTTATATGCTTTCACCTTGATAATAGAAACAACATTGTTTCTATTATATCTGATATCTATCTAATATTAGCAGTTTACACACAAACAGTGTAATACAAAAAGGAAGAGCAAAATTTTATTTGAAAAAAAATTATGGTAAAAGTCTTAACATTCATTGTGCCTGAGCCTAAATATTGGGCTCAGTGATATACTATTTATAATGATTATAAATATATATACATAAACTAGCTGACGCATGCCCACTTCATTAGGTGGTAATTTTTTTTTTATTATTCTTATTCCTGTGTAAGGCAAAAATTATTACTAATATCGCTGTAAATATTAAAGTACTAAAATAGAAAGAAAGAAAGAAAGAAGTTAATAAAAATAAGGGTTGATTGTGGAAGGACGTAAAGTTGTATTAGTTTTTTAAAAAATAAATATATTCGGGGTGAACCACCCTAATCTCTTAGTGGTATGAAAAAAGTTTACATCCTATTTTCAGACCTACTGTATATATATTTATATAATTTAATAAGAATTGGACAAGCCGTTTCAGAGAAGTTTTGTTACAAACATGAAATTTTATATATAATAAACATTTTTAGACTACTTATATGGATATAGTAAAAAGTTGATAATCATATTGTAATAATAAATACACAGACTAGATTTACAGTTGATTAAGTCATTATAATATATGCAATTATTTCATATATACTAAGGATTTATAAAATATAAATGTTATTTTGGTGTATGTACCATATTTATATTTATATGCATGTAGTAAACAACTGTTATTTCAATTTTATAAACATACACTCCAATTTCATTTATATGTATAGTTGCTTAATGTGTGCTTAGGTATTACATTATGTTTATAAATATGTTATTTTATTATATTTATAAAGGATGACATATTTAGGTTTTCGTTTCTTTAAAATATATATTAGAATAGAATGTATGTCTTTATACATATACATATATGTTTTTACAACATGCCTGCACTTCATTTGTCTACTAATTACCACCACTGTCACATTATAGTTAGTTATGTTGGGTGGAAGAGATATCTTTCAAAGATGAGCTGAGATTTTCATATAATAATGATACTTGTGCTTAAAGTATATAATAGGTTTTGTGCAAGTCATAATTTCCATTGCTATCACTACCATGCTTTAATTGATTGTATTAATTTCCTTGTTTCAAACATTACATTATTATATACACATATACTATGTTATAATGATATGTACATTAAATTAAATTTGTATCACTTTATTTAAAAGATCTCAATTTCCAAATGGTCTAGGGCATAGACAATTTATAAATTGATTTCTCTCCATATGATTGCTTAGATTAAGCAATGACTCAACTTAGACTTGACTAAATAGACTGGATAGTTTAAAAATATCACTATGCAATATCCTTTTGAAATTAAATTTGTTTTAAAAACATACATTGTCTGTAATTTAATTACATACATTGTTTGTAATTTAATTACATACATTACAGGATTGCTTATATTAAGCTAAAAAATAGTGATAGTATTTACAAAGCTGTTGATTCTTGAGTGAAATGGAAGTATGTACTTAGTTTTGTAAGCTTTAACATATAAGGTCACATGCATGATCAATGTAGTAAGTAATATTTATTTTCTTATTTTCAGATTTCCATTGTGTTTTGGTGAAAGTGGTTCACTGTTGTATCTAGTCAACATTCAGCTTCATATATTTTATATTACAGTGTTAAATTTATTTCATATTAGAAATTGTTCAACAATGGTATACTACTTACTAAAACCATTGTAATGAATGGAACTATTATATATCAGACAACTAATTAGACTTCACAAGTAAAGTAATAATTTGATTGTATGCAACCATTGTCTGTAACAATGCAATTAAGAATTACCTATTAGGTTCTAGTAGGTAATATATAAAACCCATTACATACCTCAGATAAGACCAGTTCTATTCTAATTATCTTGTCGAGCTGCGAGGAAGGCAGCGGCCGCTGAAGCGCCGTGTGTAGGAGCAGCACTCCATTGTAGTCAGATCGAGAACTGACTCCACTGCTGTCCCACACGAATACTCGATCCGCAGCCGGCGCGTATTCCACGCCAAGTGTACCGCCGTCATCTGAAATCATAACACGATGCCGTCCGGTGAAACTAGAATTTGTGTTTATTGCGAACTGTCAAGCTAAAGAACAATGTAGGACACGATATGATCTTATAACCAATCTAACCCTCCATTTTATATTTTCATGTACATATCACAAAAATAATAAAATAAAAACAGTATTGATAATAATAATTAATGTTAGAAGATAATAGCGTCAGAACTTACCCGCAGAGAGACAAGACGACTGGAGTATCACACCAGAGTTCACATCCAAAACGTGTACACCACCTACGTCAGTCTTCACTAATATTATATTTAAATTACTATGATACGTTAAAGAAGTAACAGGAAAGTTCATACGTATATAACCATCTTCTCGTAATATCAAAGAATCATCGCCCATCGTGGCCGTGAACACATCTGTCTACAACGCCATTTGTAATTTATACTTTTTTATGTCAAAAGTTATAAAGTGGCCAGACACAAAATGTCAAATAGGAATTGTGTCAATGAAAACAAAAATATTGTAGTCTATGGTAATGCGTCCAGAAAAGGTCAATATTCACAAATTCAATATCACACATGCGAAATCAAAGACGAGTCCCAAATTATTATTTATACATTTTGGAGTAAAAACGACAAAAAACAGAATATATCTCCAATTATTTTTTTGTACGTTGATAATATTCAGGAATAGCAAAACTTTATATATTTTGTGTAAATGGTAGAAATATTTTTATAAATCAATTGCACTTGCTCTTAAAGCTCCTCAACTGAAATCAACAGTTGCAGTAAATATACTAAAAGGGCTGCAGTTCAAGTGCAAGTGTGCCAGCATTGCTGTGACAAAGGATTTATAGTAATAAGCCTTCACAATTCACATG
This sequence comes from Achroia grisella, assembly GCF_030625045.1. Lineage (NCBI taxonomy): Eukaryota > Metazoa > Arthropoda > Insecta > Lepidoptera > Pyralidae > Achroia > Achroia grisella. Next base: position 1,405,283 of record NW_026713028.1, on the reverse strand, counting down.
CTGTGCATCTAGTCTTCTAGTGCCAAAATAAACACAGCTTGTGTTCCGAGTACTAGACAACTGATTGAAATACTTAAATATCCTTAATGTCTAAACTTAACCATCTTCCCTATAACATGTAATGATGGTCTTTATGGTCTAGCGGTTTAGCACACCGTTTTACTTTCGATGGTCCTGGGTTTGATTTCCGGAACCACTTATTATTTATTCATGTGTATTGATCTGGCCTCTGGTACCTTAACCTAACTTAGGTTTAATTGCGATTTAAAAAGATGTAACCAACATCGATTACTTACTTATTCACTTTGGGCAAGGTGTCATGCAATTTACTATATAAAATCCTGTGTTGGTCGAATAGCTATTAATTCGGTAATGATGATATGCTATGAACTATGAACTCAATTACTTCTTTAAAAGAATTGTTTTCTTCACAAAAGTTATTTATTGCTCTGACTGGTAGGGAGACTGGAAGCACCAATAAGAAGAGGACAATTCTTCAAACTTACACAATTGTATTAGTATCACAGAACACCAATATTTGAATTAGTATACTTTATCGAATGGGATATTGAAACTTCACATGAAAATAAAAGAAATAAAATTAGAAAATTTTAATATTCATAAATAATACAAAAAATATACGCCCACATATGGGTATTTGTTCTTTCACTTAACACTAACATCTGAAAATGAAACAATAAATAAATTCTGATTATAAATAAAAACTGGACAGAATATTACAATACTGTAAATTTTGTCATCTAAATAGATATCATATTTTTATTATCATATATATTTTTGAAACAATTGAGACCTATTTTTTTATGTAATTGGTATGGTAAACAAACCAATGGTCCATCTAATGATATGCTGCAACCATCACTTAACATAAACATTGCCATGGAGAAAGTTATCATGTGATTCTTGACCAATGATGGGTTGCAATTATGGAGGATTAAGATGTCATGCCTCTTAATCTGTGATTTCACTGCATTAACTTTACCCTTCAGCTCTAAATAATGCGACTGAATGTCAACGCAACATTCTGGGGAAAGTGCAGATAGTTGTCATTGAAACGAAAGACGAAGCCGAAACCTTTATAAAGCAAACTATTTGGCGGCTAAAAACTAAATAAATACTAAGAATGAGTATCTCAGTCTCTATTTCAGCACCAAGCAGACCACTTTTTACAAATTTTACCACGTTCTAATAATACAATCGTAACACATAAACAAACGACTTTTCTTACTTTACAGAGATGACTATTTCTATAACAATACAATACACATATGAGCTTTTCAGTAGGTACTTTTCCGTAGTGACAATATTGATAAAACATGTATACAAAACACCTATATCACAACCAGAAACAAATGAGTATTATTACATATTAAAGCCCGACACACAAAAAAACTGTTATAGCGTAATTGTAAATATCACCGTAGCTTCGAAAACAAATCTACCAAATATAATTAAAAATTTGTTCGTAAGTACTTGTGTCTTGGTTTTTTGTGTAATACCATTTTTAAAGGATTTTTTTAAATTTTTTACTAAAATATTAAATAAATTTATTGTAATCTTTTAACCTATAAATGCAACATTTCTATAATACTTCTTATTAATGATTATTGAGCAGATCATTAAAATTCCCATGACTCGAGCCATTTCAAACCGGCCATGGTAGAGTTTGGTTCGTGTGCGAGCGGGCCGCTCATGCCGTACGCTAGAGGGGAAAACAGGTAGAAACTGTACACTGTGGTAGACACCGCTACTCCCATCACGCAGTGGTACATGGTACGCCCGATTTCAGTGCTTAAGTAGCTCTTTATACTGGTCAGCAGGTATTCTGTTAAGATACCTGTAAAGAGAACAAATAAGTAATTCAATTGCGTTTCTTGCTAATTCTTCTCAATTGAATCTATATACTGAACTAGATGGTAGGGAAAAAATTATAATATAAAAAAATTTACATTCATAAGTGGCCTACATGAATAAATTATTTTTGAATTTGAGAAAGGTTCAGTTAAAATTGTATGCTCTTATCATCACAAATCATCAACTGTTCCGAATTGTTTACTTTTCTTTGATTAATTGAATTTAAGGAATTACTGGATCCAATAAAAAAATACTTTTATTGTTGGGTACCGGGACTGTCAGTAATTGAACTGGTGACCCCATTGCTAGCAATATACTATGTCAGGTTCACATTCACGTCCACGTGGTTCCTACTGGAAACCACCACAATAAATTCCTGGTGAATTTGTCACAATGGGTCACTTAAGACCTGACTTCATGTTCGTCTTATTATTCTTAACTGAAGTTCCGCCAGCGTATATCGTACGTAACTCAATTACTATTTCTTACAGTGGTAACAATCTTACGGAATAACCACGTAATGCTATTTTGCATGCATGGTGTATGAATGATGTAAGTTGAAGCATACCTGTGATCATAGAACTGAACACGAGAGCTGGGAAGTAATGGTGGAAGTAGAGCACGCGCCCCATCGCCCAGAACGGCACGTAATGTAGCGCCCACCCGGCGAAGCACCAGCCGGCAGCGTTCAGCAATCTTCTTTCTTTGCCATCTGTATAAAATATAATATACATATCCTCTTATTATTACATTATGTTATCATAGATTAGCATTTCGCCTTGGTTTCGGACGGGTGCAAAGATTGTATGAATCTCATAAATATAGAAAAAAAAATGTAAATAACCAATTTTATCACATTAATGAATACATGACAAAGTTTAAACTAAAATTTACCTTAATGTTTACTATAGATCAGTAAAATTTTAGATTAAGCCATGTTTTGTCACCAGTTTTGTCGAAATATATAAAAATAAATCCGCAAATACGTGACTAATAATATTCAGAATGTAATATTGATTTAAGTTGTTGGGAAAGCGATGAAAACATTAAAAAACGGGTCTTAAAAAGCCTTTTATCAAAACAACTCGATAACAGTAATAATATGAAAAAATGTTTTAAATAAAAGTTGTAGAGAAAAAAAAATTTGCACAAAAAAGCTCCTCTTAATTTTTTCATTATCTGCTGTTGTTTAGTCACAAAAATTCTCTCAAAAACTACTGAACGGAAACTTTACAGTAAGCTAATACATGAGAATAACATATAGGCTATAAATTTCACGCGGGTAAAACCGCGGGGACAGCTAGTTCTTAATATGCCGTGGCCGGTAGCTGATTAGTATTAATAATTATTAACTATAAGTCTGGAGTAAGTTACCTTGTAAATGAATGCCGAGTGCTTCCGCCCTTTTATCCCGTATGGAATTGATAACATATATCATTATGAATATGACGAGGAAGACTAGATTTCCCCACCACACCACTGGGTTCCCGAGTAGGTAGATTCTATGAGCGCTACCGGAAAAGAATTGACCCTGAAAATAAACAATACATAAATAACTTTCTAAAATATTTTATAGCGCCAAATAGTCACAAATTAAGGACATTGGACATTAACACCAAATCTATATTACGAACTGTTTAACAGAGACTAGACTAACATGCTTAGGTGAGGGAAGGAATGAATGGTAAAAGTATTAATTTCAAAAACTTATACTGATGATTACATTTTATATAAACAACAATAAAAGATATATTAATAATAATATAAATTAGTATATCTTACTAAGCTCTTTGCTGTAGGTTTCAAATTATAAGTCGTGCGTTAGAACCTAGACCTTTTTCTTTTATTTAATTATCGTATCGGTCGAGTTTACTACAATAACATGATTAAAAATGTAATCAAAGGAATAACAAATTCGCGGACAAAGTCGCGATCATAAACTAGTTAATAAATAATAGAAAGAATAGCAGTCACACAAAGAGGCATTGTTTGAAAGACCTACGTGCAAAAGATTCTGGTGAAGAATATCTGGTAAAGAAGAGTAATATTGACACCTGAATATTGTTACTGTAGAAAAATGACGCGACGATTAAAATCATATTTTATTTATTTCCATAAATTTGATGATTGTTCAAAATGACTTATTTGACAGTTGATGTTGACTGTCATATATTCGTGACAGTAACAAATTCCGTATACGACACTGATGTTAACTTGATTTTAGTGATTATGTTTGCTTATTGTCAAGTTTACTACATACATATATGAGTGAAAATACGTACCCTATAATTGATAGGCCACTGCCAAGGTTGCGAGGTGACCTCGCCCTCTTTTGGTTTAAGGCCTGCATTCCCTTGAAACATGACTGCATGCGACTCTATGAATCGTTCCACAAAACCCGATGCATACGCTTCAAAACTCACTTTTGGCACTGTAATAAAAAGTTATTAAATAGTCCAATGTGGATGAATGTTTTGACATTTTAGTGTTTAATGTGAAGATATATAGAAATATAAACTAAGATTGCATAAAACACTTATCTGTTAAAATATGATACCATATGGAACTAACAAAGGTAAGCTCTAAAAGAAAAAAGTATAAAGTTTCCCTCTCACTTAAGGTAAAAAACCATAATCACTCAAACAATGCAAAAATCTCTTTCTCCTTGAAGTTGGTTTAAAAGAAAGAAAAATATTTACTAACAATCCTCGAATATATTATCCTCGACGTTCCATAGAGCATTTTTGTCTCTTAAGTTAGGATTGCAAGCGACTTCTTGCTGCTCATACCCCCATTTAGGCAGTTGCTTGCCTGTGGTTGTGAGAACACATGCCTGCAAAAATATGTATATAAAATTTTATGTTGAAAGTTCCAAATTAAAAATATATAAAAAATAAAGTAATCTAAACTTGGCGCTATTTTTGTGTATTATCTTATCATGATATACAAATAGTAATGTTTAATTTTTTTAACAACATATTTGCATATCGTCAATGTGACTCATCATTACCTACTATAATCTTAGACGTAATTGAGAGAGATCTTGCCAGCTCGACGTCAAGATAAAATCAACTGAATCAATTGACATTGGTATAAAACCGCCACAAAAAGTAGTGAACAAATTTGAAATAAAAATAAACTATTAAAATTGTTACTTTTAGTACAGATATAATGTATCATAAACAGTTTAATGAGATTTTATATAATTCCTACTGGGTTTACCTGCAGATAATGTACTATCATCAACCGGCTCCTTACTGTTTGCACTTCTTCACCGTCCTTGGCGCCAGATATTATAATCTTCCACACATCATTTGCATCACCAACACCATCCTAAAATTTTAATAATATTGTAACTCCTCATAATATGATGATGATGATGTTATTTTTTATGTTCATGAACCATTATATTCAAAACATTACTTCAATGTTCTTCATTTCAGAAGCCATAACACGGCGATTTCTTTTGGTAATCGGTTATATGTAAATCATTAGGTTTAGCAGTCCCTGCTAAAAATTTTTATCAGCCATTTTTTTGTATAACAACCTTGTCTCTAATTCTTGTGTTATATTTATGTATATCTCAGTTTCAGATAACGCGTTATATATAAAACATTGACGTTTAACTTATCTCGCTAAAGGGGACTTAAATAGAATATTAAGAAGAAACTATAACGTGAACGAAATATGTATGTTTTATTAAAATCAAACTAAACTAAGAAAATTTGAACAAATTTTAGTAGGTATATGAACTAATAAAACTAATTATGAACTGTACAAATCATTATACATTTCACAGTACAAAAATATAATATAGGGATATCCCCGCGTAATATGAAAATGCATTAAAAGAGTACCGTGTTAAATTAAGTGAAAGGTAGACCCAAAATTCCTCCTACAAGAAGTTATGTCGACATATATTGAAAACTCTTTACACAACTAACCTCCCCGTAGCCGGTGACCTGCATGCATTTGGTGGTGATGGGAGCGCGTTCTCGGTGCGAGTGGAGGTTGCGGCCGGTGGTGAGGTGCGTGAACCGCACCAGGTCTCCGCTGCGGACCACCACCACGCCATCTGCCGCCTCACGGTCGAAGGGCTTGATTATCCAGCGGTTGTTCTCGTCTTTGTGGGTGTATGTTGTTATCTGTATTACGTACAGACTTAAAATAAATAATCATAATATTAATATGTGAAGCAAAAACTTTGTAACCCCTTTTACTAAAATTGTACGGACGGAGTAATATAAAATTTCGCACAAATAGTTTATATAGAGAAGGCGTGTAGAATGCATTTTTTTAAATTATTCATAAAAATAAATTAAACAAATAAAGTCCCAATACCCAGTCCGCCTCTTGTACCTTGTTTTGTTTTTGTAAATTATGAAATATAATGGATATGCCATATACAAATATGCCAAGGTACAAGAGGCGGTCTTGTCAGTCAATTTTTTTTTTAATGAAGAAATATTGGAGGATTAATTTGATTTTGTTTAAATATAATTATTACATCATAGTACTTTTTTATTAAATAAAGAAATTATACAATGATCTCTCATGAAATGCCAGATGCGTAATAAGTAAGACAGTAATACCTGTTGCTGTCTCGCTCCCACTCCAGCCGGGAACAAGTGATGGTGAGAATGGAGATATCCACCACCCGTGCGATGGTTTTTGAGCGTAATTTGCGCCCCATAAGCTACCAGCTTGGGTGCGCTCGCGTTGTGTAAGCTGTTACCTTGTAACCGCGCTTGGAAGCCTGATGAGTAGAAACCATCCCCATTGCCACTGTACCAATAAAAATAAACAATTATTTACTCGCTATAGCAGACATGAATTTTGTATAAAAGGTGATTTTTATACAAAATTCATGTCTGCTACAAAATGCCTGCATTTTAAATGTATTTGAGATATATGAAAACGAAATGATTATATTTGTTTGCAATTAATTGTAGCCTCAAAAAATAGTTAACCGATTTCTAAAAAAAATACTATACAATATATGAGCTCTCTGTATAATTAGTTATTAAAAATAAAATATTTCATGCTAAAAAATCAAGGACATAATTATAAGTTACGTTCTTACCTTTTACTGAGAACAGTCAAATGAATCCAGAAGAAGAAAACATAGAGCATACCAGGGAAAATTATTAGTGTTATACTTCTTCCTATTAAATGTTTTATTGTTAAACTCTGGAAGGAAAATAAATACATTAGTAAAAGTTATTATTATACTATAACTGTAGTTTTAAAAATTTACTGGCTCTTATTGATCGTGCTAAGTGAACAACAGTGAAAAATAGTTAGGTATAAGAAGAAGACGTTATAAGAAGTACGTAAGTTAAGTTATACCTAAGCGGGATCGATCAGAGGGACCAACCAAGGCCGCCGGTGTAGTGCCCGGACGCGCGAGGAGGGTAGTAGGTAGTAATGCCCTTTACTAATTATACGGTCTACCCTCTACACATCCGGGCACCCTATACAGGCGTCCCCGTTCGCTCCTCGGATCGATCCCCCGTCCAATTTATATGGTAATTAAAATTATGACAGCTTGAGCCGAGGTTCGAACCCCTATCGTTAGGTGAAGCTGTAAAGGCCAGTTGTGACCAACAGTATTAGAATATTTCAAAAAAAACCCTCTTCCCTTTCAAAGACTGTCGAAAAAAAATCTTACAACAGGCTTCTGCAGATCGCCAAGCACATTCCACAGATCCGCCACAGTCCTCAAACCGACAAACAGAACGACGAACAGTCCTACAAACTTCACCGATATTGTGCAAGCTAGCGACGCCCCCAGGAACGTCTGCCATGCAAGCATCCGGGTGGAGAAAGGGCCATATCCTTCGTCAGTAAGTGACCGCACCTAAGATCAGAAAACATTCTTACTTATATATTATGACGTAGAGTTTCACAGCTATTTTTTACAGCATAGCAAGTTTGCGGCTCCATGATGGTAAGTAATTAGCGCCGCCCATGAGCACCCGCAACACAGAGGAAGTGAGTTGCCAGTCTTTTAAGAAAGAATAAGCTTACTTCGGCGTTAAATAAATTGTTTTGAAATGGAATAAATTATACACATGAACAGTATCTATATATACGTCGTCGTCAAGTTGCACTCCCGCCTACTCCGGAAACGGACAACCGTACCAGTGGACAAAATAGCTATACTGTAATTTCACTCTTCAACTGAAATAGAACTTGCTTAGCCTACAGACACACAGGCCATAGAGACAGAGAGCACTTTTGAATAGTCATAACAATTTGTTTTTTATTTACCACTCGTTTGGAAAGTTGTATCATCACAAGAAGAAAGAGCAAGAAACTTGTATGTTGCTCTTTTATCTAATCCTTGTAAGTTTACATTTATAAGTCGAAATGTGTGAATACACAGCACTAATTTGAATTATAAGACTTAATTGCACTTACCTTAAATGCTCCAAAAATAGAACAACTCATGAAAAATAGTAGAATTGGATCCAACAAGATGTATCTGTTTAATGTCAAGAAGCCCACATCTGAAAAAAACAAAAATTAATCACTTATTAAAAAAAAAATCACTTATTAAAAATTAAACAACATTGTTCTTTAATTTTTAATAAGTGATTCTTTTTTAAATTTGGAATTGTAAAATTCCTTTGAAGAAATCTAATCTTATAAATATTATAAGTGTCTATTAAAAAAGACATTCAGGATCTGGATGGATTTGAATGATGCATAGTTAGAAAATATCATTAAATTATAGTTTAGCACATTTTATAATTGTATTTTACAGATACAGGTCTCATGCCTAGTTCAATTCCAAGCTCATACAATCACAAATTGCTTACATTATATATATAATTTTAAGACCTGTGTATGATTATGGCTTAATAAAAATGTTATAATAATTTTGTTTGTTATTGTAACTTTACATTTTTATCTTATATATCAATAACTTACCACACAGTAATAGAAGGGTTCCTAAAAACGTAGAATCAAGAGATTTAGTCATTTCCCAAATAGTTAGAAATGTTAGAGGTATAATTAAAGCTCCCAATGTTGTGCAGAACTGAAATAAAGAAGAATTTAAAATATTATCATATCAAAATTCTATGTTGAACAATAGGTACTTGTTACACATCAATTCACTGAAAAGTAAAATTAGTTCCAAATATAATTAATAAGTAAAGGCTTGAAATTAAAGAAAAAAAAGAATTTTATATATTCATATCTACTTTAATAATAATATGGTCAATTTTAATGACAAATTGTCAGGTCTAGAAAAGGTAAATGAAATAAATAAAAAAAAATAGTGATACCATTCTCATTCCCTCATATCTGGCATCATCATATTTGTCTCCTGGCTTTTCAAATGGAAATGTTCCATCATAACCAGTCAATTTTCCTGACAGTGCTATGAGCATCTAAAAAAATCAATAAACTTATTACAATAGAGCACTACACTAAGATTATGTTATACATTCTTAAAAAAGTGAGTACAGTGAGTAGTGCTATACCTATTTTATACACTATTTTGATATATGAATTTCGAAATTAGTTTTATTTAATTTATTTAAACATAATATAATACATCATACAAAAACAAATACACCATAATTTACTTTATATTTCCATTGCAGTAGCTGTTTATGTAATCACACAGTACAAACACAAATACAAATTGTAGGAATCCAACAGTCATAGTGTTACAGTCTGTATGTATAGATTACTCTAAAACCTGAGTTTTTTATGCACATAAAGAAATAATTCATCAATTTTTTAATTACCTTACCAAGTGGAGGGTGAACATCAAAGAAAAATGTTCTATTTATATACCAGCTAGCCATTTTACCAAAATGTGTTTCATCCCAACTGAAAATTAAAATATAGTGATTAAGTGGCTTATTATTATCTTTGATGATTGCATGCATAGAACTTCAAAAACAATGAAACAACATGAGTGGTTATTATAAAATGATGTGTTATATATTATTAAAACACCTATATACAGACATATATGTAGTGCTAAACTGCTAGACCAACGAGGCCATCAAAATAATTAATATTATCATACCGCAATCATACAATGTGTACAAGTTTAACATACATATGCAATTAGTGGTTGAAAAAGTATATAGCCATTTTTTTACATCAGTTAGTCATAGTTCATGACTATGTACACTTAATACATAGTCCAGAACAGAGTCTAGTCCAAGTAAAAGATATTGACTTACCAAATATGATCAGGTTCCAAAACTTTATAAAATCTAGTTAAAAAAGTCACTCCACATATTAAAGCAAAGGCGGTCCACCATCTACAAAAAAAATTAAATTCATTTTAATAAATTATTTTTGATATTTTCTCTTATTCTATAAATAGCAAAGAAATATTGATTTATATTACATTTTCCTATAGCATAGTTAGGCTTATTTAGATATTATTATCATGTATTATAAACCTATGACATTGTGACATTTAAAGATTTACTGTGTATGCTCTCTATAGATGTTGTACAAACCTCCTATTATTTATAAATAATCACTGTTTAAAAGTATATGTATAATAAAACACCTCAACATACAAGAAATTAAAATGGATATAAATCCTTTTGCATAAATTGTAAATAGCTCCAATTTTAAAATTCATCATTATGGTATATTTATTAAAAATATACCATAATGTTGAATCTTAACAATAATAAAAATATTAATTAGTTTTTTTTATTAAATTATATAGTAAGTAACATACCTACAAATATAAAAGCTGAATATTCTATGTTTTGTGTGTGCATTACAGTATGTATATTATGAATAACATATCGACAGACAGCAGTTTTGCAGAATAAAGATTGTAAACATTGGAAAAACAAAGCTAATTTTTATTATAACAAACAAAGTTAATTATCTGTCTATATATACATATATTGAATTTTTTTTGGAGGTTAGTTCAGAATAAATACATTTAGTTTACTAAATTTACTACTTAATTTTATTTTAATTTACTACTACTTTAAAAGAATTTTTCTATTCAAATCAGTAGTTCCTGAGATTAGTGAGTTCAAACAAACAAATTCTTCAGCTTTATAATATTAGTATAAATAAAAATAAAAAATAACAATTACTAACATTTTATAATTTGGTGACGTCGACGTAATTTTTGGTTTCTTTGCAGACATAATATATAATTTTCGGAAAATAAGATTTCAATATGAGAGTAGAAGTATAGTTATAAGAAGTAGGTCGTGCGTAAACTAGTGGACAATTTCGTGCATATTATATTTTAAAGAGGTTTCTTAATTTGATGAAAGATCTATACCATTAAGTATCAAGTATTTGTAAAAATAATCTAATATAAAATATGGAAAAAACTTTTTACAAAATTTAAAGTTTTCAAACAAAAAGTCATTTAATGAATATAAAAGAAATGTCAGATATATTATTATGACTGTCATTGTCTTCGTTATGTCAGCCAGTGTTTCGGTGATATTGAATGACATCCCTAAGCCACAGCTAACAATTCCCAATGACTCTCGAACTTGGTGAAATCATTGATCAAAATTAAGCAATATAAAATAATGTTTGCATGAAACAATGTTTTAATTATGGCATATCTGCAAGAAATTGTTTGAATAGAAGAGTTTTTGAAAATTATGTTCCCTTATCTGTACCCGCCATGATAAGTTTAATTTGTCTGAAACTGTTCCAAACTTATTTGACAAAAAAATTAATAGTGATTGCTTTAATTTAATTAGTTTTTATAAGTAGTGTCAAATTAACTTTAATAAACACGTGAAAATATGACATAAAAAGATTTCATCCCTGATCCAGATTGTATGTATATAATAAAAGTTTGGTGGATATTTTCAAATAGTTGTGAATTAAAAAAAAATGTTGGAAAATTCAAATATTTTGTTTACCGTCAAACTCCCTATATTGACGTTAAAAAAACTTTTGGTTTTTAATCACGTCCGCATCAGCTGATGATATTTAAACGGTTAAAAAGCTCAGTTTATAAAATAAAATAGCATTGAAGACTTCATTTATATACTTTCTTTTTAACAAAAAAGGCGTTTTCTGAATTGCATAGACAGGACCCCTGTTTATGAGTATGGTAATTTAGTCCCCATTAAAAAGAGCAAAGTTAGTATACTAACTAATTATGTATATTAAGAATTGTTGTTCTTAAGGTACATCCGTACGGTATATCAGTTGTCATTTTATTTAATAGTACGACACTACGACTGTAGCAAAGAGTAAAGTATAGGGATAAACAGTACTATTGGCAAAAAACCCTGGTTTATTCAGGGAAAAATATTTTTAGAGAGAAGGTTTTATACTCAAATTTGTAGACTGAGATTTGAACATTGTAAATTCAATGCACATTTACACCGAATGAAGATCATTCATTCTCCGATTTGTCTTTTATGCTCTAGTAACGAAAATCAAACATTAGAACTATTCAAATGCACTGCAACTTTTAAACCAATTTTCGACTTCATCATAACAACTATCGTAGAATTATAAACATTTCAATTATGGACACATACATGGACTTAACACAAACTTATAATTAATGAAAAGATTTGGCGATATCGCCTTGAAGAAATTTTTGAATTTCATGGAAATACTACTGAAGATTAGGCTGTGTGGTCTCGTACCTTTGCCTATCCACTTGTGGATAAAATATACCACTACTACTAGAGTAAAGTATACAGTAGTTAGAAAGCGCGGGAAACGCTCAAAACGCCGGGAGTGTTTTTTGGATTTCTTTTTGTTTAATTTAATTTTACTATATATAAGGATTAGTTTTATTTATATATTGTAGACTAGATTAATTGTTTAATTATATATTTATTAATAGTAGTAGCAGTTGCTGCAAATATTGGTAAGTAATTTTAATATATAATATCTATTGAGAATGGACCCGCCTATAGACCCCGGGGGAACAGTCCCCCAGGTGTCTGCAAATATAAATATTCCATTTAACAATTCTTTTGATATTTTATGTGAATCTAGTATGGATACTGATGGGTCTAATATTACAACCACAAAACGTAAGCGAGTAAAGGGCGAACGCCGCATTTGCAAACACTGCAATAAAAAGCGTAGGAGACATCAAAAAGGTACCGAGACAAAATTAAAAGACAGTGACTGTCAATGTGTCGAAGAGGAAAAAAATAATTTAGAAATAATACCTGTAATTGACAATCAAAATTCAGATGTAATACCAGTAGTTGAAAATAATAATACATCCAAAAAAGCCACTCCTTCACCCACTTCTGTAAATAGGACTTTGTACAATACTGAAGATGTAGCACTTTTTGTAGTTCATGTTAAAAAAAATGAAACAAATCCTACAGATAATGTAACATTACACCCCATCGCATTTGGTTGGTTTTTACATACAAATAAGATTTATAATGTTGTGAATGGCAGCCTCAAAAGAATAGGAAGAAACAGATTGGCTCTTGCTTTTTCAAACTTTTTAGATGCTAACTCTTTTTTAAACCACAGTAGTTTAATTGCCTATAATTATAATGCATTTATTCCTTCTTTTAATGTGACCCGCATGGGTATTGTAAGAGGTATTCCTAAAGACTGGACAGATGATGAAGTAATTAGCAATATTTCAGTACCTATAGGTTGTGGAAAAATTTTAAAAATACGTAGAATAAAAAAAAAAGACTATAAATGAGGGAGAAACGAACTTTATTAACACTGAAACAGTTGTTATAACATTTGATGGGCAAATTTTGCCAAAAAGAGTATTTATGTTTTATACATCATTAACTGTAGATCTATACATTTATCCAACCATACAGTGCTACAATTGTTGTAGATTTGGACATGTTAAGATGCAGTGTCGTTCAAATCCAAGGTGTTATAAGTGCAAACAAAGTCATACTGGTGATAAATGTGAAGCAGATGAAGACGGAATATGCTGTATTCTATGTAATGGTTCTCATTTCGCTATTAGTAAGAAGTGTCCTGAATATTCCCGCCAAAAAGCTATTAAAGAAACCATGGCTCACAGCTGTGTTTCATATGCTGAAGCTATGAAATTTCATCCTCCAACCAGTAAATTATACTCAGATGTATTAACATCGCCACCACCTTCATCTATTAAACCACATATCCAATCTTCTCCACAAAAAGACAAATCAGGCCATACTCAATCTTCTTATAAAAAAACTGTTACGCTTAAACCACGTTCACCACAGAAACCACAACGCGGATATGATCGTTCTGCTCATGAGGCCTTAATTAATGAATATAACATTCCTGCTCCCTCAAATGGCTGTGCACTAAGTAATAATAATAATACTAATAATCAATCAGTTGCTGATATTATATTTATGTTAATTAAATTCTTGACGCAATCTAATATGACACAAACCAATTTTCACCGTCCAACGCTGCCAACCTGAATGTTATATCTCAAATTTTATCAACTCACAATGGACAACAAAGCCCACATTATTCAGTGGAACTGTCGTAGCATAACAAATAAGAAATCTGATCTATTTTATTTGATAAACAATTTTTCCCCTTTCATTATAGCTCTTCAAGAGACATGGTTAAAACCTGGATATCCATTTAAGATTCCAGGTTACTCATGTTTTCGTGATGATAGAGCTGACGGATATGGCGGTGTTGCCATATTGGTCAAAAACTCCCTTTCATATTTATTATTTTCCCTTCCTTCATTTAATGGAATTAATGCTATTGCATTAATAGTAAATAGTATTTGTTTTGTTAGTTTATATATTCCTACCCCCTCTTCTCAATTATATTCAGAATTAGAAAAAATTATATCTATTTTACCTATACCTTTTCTTATTATGGGTGATTTTAATGCCCAACATCAATCGTGGGGCAGTACCACCTCTAATTATTACGGTGAGAAAATTATAAGTATAATCGACAGTCATAACTTATGTATAGTTAACTCGGGTGTACCAACACGTAGAACTGGCCCAAATGAAGGTGTTAGCGTCCCTGATATTTCTCTGTGTTCTTCTAATTTAGCTTCTTCGTTTTCGTGGTCTCCTCACTACTCATCATTCGGAAGTGATCACTTCCCCCTTATTTTATCTTTACCTCATTCCATTCCTCCAAATCGGAAAACCGGTCCTCGTCTTAAATATAACTTAATGAATGCAGATTGGGTGACGTTTAAACAATATGTAGGCAATAGGATTTCAAAACTACCTCCTGTTTCTCACGGAAATGAGCACCAATGTTCGAATAGTTTAGTAATGGTTATGAAGGAAGTTGCTGATATGCTATTTCCTATAAAAAATAGTGCTTCAGGAAAAATTCCATCCCCTCCTTGGTGGGATAAAGAATGTACAGACGTCATTAAACAGCGTAAGGAAGCTGAAAAGAATTATAACAAGTATATGACATCAGAAAACTATGAAATTTATTGTGAAATATCTCGTTCCACCCGGAAACTACTAAAAAAAAGAAGTTGGAAGGTTGGAGAAAGTTTTGTTCCTCAATCTGTCCCGAAGTTAACCTCTCTGTCGTTTGGAATAATATTAAAAGATTTAGATCTGTATATACCGGACACACATCGCTTTCCATAAT
This sequence comes from Achroia grisella, assembly GCF_030625045.1. NCBI lineage: Eukaryota > Metazoa > Arthropoda > Insecta > Lepidoptera > Pyralidae > Achroia > Achroia grisella. Next base: position 1,389,839 of record NW_026713028.1, on the reverse strand, counting down.
GGATTCAAAATTAGCAGACGAATTTTTAGACCGCCTTGCACCTAGTTACGTTCCAGAATATCATAATCAGCTTTCTCCACCAACCCAATTATCGAAACTCGATTCCCCTTTTAGTTTTATTGAATTTAAAGGGGTATTATCACATATTAAAGATTCTGCACCGGGAGAGGACGGTATACCGTACTCATTTTTTAAAAATTCTAATGATACAACACTAGTTTACTTTTTAGATTTAATTAATTCAGTAATGATATCCGGTAAGATACCTCCGTCATGGAAATCACAAATTATTATACCGTTTCTGAAACCTAATAAACCACCTTCGGAGCCCTCTTCTTATCGCCCTATAGCACTTTCATCGGTATTACTGAAATTGGCTGAACACTTGGTGAAAAATCGTCTGGAGTGGTTTGTAGAAAGTAATAACTTACTTTCACCAAACCAGTTTGGATTTAGGAAGGGTAGAGGTACGTTAGATAATGTTAGTATTTTAACCTCAGATATTCACATAGCATTTTCGCAAAATGTGTCGATTTTATCAGCTTTCTTGGATATTAGTTCTGCCTATGACAACGTCCTAATTACAATTCTTAGAACTAAATTGATAGCCTTGAATATTCCATTTATGCTTGCTAATTTTATTATTAATATTTTGTCAGAGAGAACAATAAAATTGGATTTAGGTGATGATAACAAACTATCCAGATCAGTATGGAAAGGTCTGCCTCAGGGATCAGTACTTAGTCCAATTTTATTTAATATATATACATATGACCTTGAAACATCTCTTAGCAAATCCGTTAAAGTATTGCAATACGCGGATGACCTATTAATTTATTTAATAGATCATTCAATTCAATCTGCCTGTCAAAAATTGTCTGATAATCTTGACTTGTTGAAATTATGGTTAGATGCAAATGGTCTCGAACTTTCTGTATCGAAAAGTAGTGTAGTACTATTTACAAGAATGCGATCACCACCGCAAGTTAAGGTTTTCTATGATAGTTGTTACATCCCGGTTAAAACAGATTAAATTTTTAGGCATCGTCTTAGATAATAAATTAACTGGTTTATCCCACTGTAATTATATTTCTGCTAAATGCGAACGAAATCTAAATATTCTTAGATGTCTAGCAGGTGTATGGTGGGGAGCACATCCGTATTCTTTAAAACTAGCGTATAATGGCCTTATAAGGAGCGTCCTTGATTATGGAACTTTTTTGTTAGCGCCGGGAAGTTCTTTTGCCTTTAAGAAACTGGACCTAATACAATCCAAAGCTTTGAGAATTATATCCGGAGCAATGAAATCAAGCCCAATCAATGCTTTACAGGTTGAAATTGTAGATCCACCTCTAGATTTAAGAAGACAATATCTAGCTGATCGTTTTCATGTTCGCTGCTTACAGTTGTCTAACCATCCACTTATCTTAAAACTTACACAAATACATCAGTATGTTACCTCATCTTCTTATTGGATACACAAAAAACCTCCATGTTTAATAAAAAGCTTTGAAAAATATAAAGGAATATCTGCACCAATGTTTACTTCCTCTTGTTCTCCAGTCTATAAATGCTCATATGAATCTCTGAATTTATGCCCTAACATTTATTATGACATAGGAATTTACAAAAATGATACGGAACAGGCAGCTAAATTCTAATTTATAATAGACACACAATTGAATGGATGGCATTGCATTTTCACAGACGCCTCAAAATCAAATAATTGTAGTTGTGTAGGTGTTGGTGTATTTCACGTGCAGTATAATATCGTTCAAAAAATTAAACTTCCACCAGAGTCATCAGTGTTTACTGGGGAATGTATGGGTATTTTAAAAGCAATAGAATATGTACATATAATGAAATTACAAAAAGCAATCATTTTTACTGACTCAATGTCTTCACTACAAGCGTTAGCCAAATATCATTTAAAATCGAAATCAATTCATTCTATTATTTACGATATACGAGAAAAACTTCAACTTTGTACATTAAAAGAATATTCCGTTTCTTTTGCTTGGCTACCGGGACATTCTGGTATTCCAGGAAATAATAGGGCAGACCAAATTGCGAAGGAAGCTGTGCTTTGTGGAGATATGTTTCCTTATAAAAACTATTACAATGACCTAGCGTGTCTTCCAAAGTTGTATCTTAATAAATCTTGGAAGGAATATTGGCAGAACAGTAGTAAAATGAAAGGAAACCTTTACTGTCAGGTACAACCCGACATTCCTATAAAGCCCTGGTTTTGTGGGATAAAGCTCGGGAAGACCGCGACAACTATATTAACTCGTATGCGTCTTGGTCACGTGTGCACACCGTCTCACCTTTATAAACTTGGTATTGTAGAAAGTTCCTGTTGTACCTGCGGTACTGAAGTGGCTGATCTAAATCACATTTTTTTCTCATGTCCGGATCTTGATCACTCCTCCTTTTTAAAACATCTCAGATCCATCCGTATCCCTTTCCCTACCTCTACTACAACTCTTCTTTTTTCCAATGATCCTATTATTTATAAAATTTTAGCTGAATTTATATATTTAAATAGTATTAAAATTTAATATAATGTGTTCCGTATTGTATGTATATTATTTGTAAATATCATATCCTATATAATTTCCTAACCTAATCCTTATTCCTATGCTACAAAATTTTCGTTGCTAGATATAAATTAATGACGTTTCCCCGTTTTTTTTTTTTGCGAAATACCCTAAAATCGGGGTGAATGCCATACCACAAGAGAAAAAAAAATAAAGTATACAGTACATAATGTCATTTGTTACTGTCAAAATATAAAATTTTAAAATCTTTAGTTAAATTCAAAAGTTATTTTTTTATTACTAATATATCAGAATAATTAAACATCTAGGTTGTTATAAACTTGTATTTCCTTGGAACAAACAATTTTGTTTACCCAGTTCAACACATAATATAAACGGGAGGAAATTTGAAAAAATACAAAGACAAACAAATAACGCAGCCTGCGCTCGCAATCCGACGAAATGTATGATGTCAACAAACAATAAGACATACTTTGTAAAGCAGTCGTGGTTAATTAATAACCCGTTTGTAAACAATTATAATTGGCTACGTAATCAATCGACTGGAGTCAACTGTGTATATAGCGAGTCGTACATAATTTCAATCGTCTCGCGCATTTTCGCGGCGATGGTCGTGTAAATGACATCATGCATTTAAACAATTTTATAATTTCTTGCTTTTTATTTTCATTTTGTTTGTGCGATGAAAGTGTCGACAAAAATGACAAGTTGTTGAATGGGTTCATCGATTATTTGAATAATTTGCCGAATCAGCCGTATGTTTACGAAGATGGTGTGCTGGTACATACGCAAAAGACCGTGAGTTTCCCTTTCTGAGCCTACAAATCAGTTTGGAAGGTTATCTGCCACTTAGACCTCTCAAGTTATCAGAGACTGAATGTGGTATTATCAAAGTGGCACTCAATATGTTGTATACAATAAATAATCATAAATATATACTATTATCTGTATATTAATTTGTATTTTAATTGACTATTGAAGTTGTTTTGTGTATTAAATATATACAATACAAGAGTTGTATAATTATTAAGAAATTTCAAGTAATTTTATATTTGTTTGTCTTGAATATAAACTAAATTTTTAGTTTATTATATGATACTTAATAAATATTTTGCTTATTCCATAAATGCCCCTCCGATCGATCCCCTGTCCAATTCAAACGGTGATCGATATTACAACGTCCTGAGGTGAGGTTCATACACCTAGTGGTGCCCTCAGACTAAAGTCGTATCCGTCAGGCAGGAGTTGACCTTCAGCCGCTCCATAAGTCCTTTCGCGGGTTTGGAGTGCCATCTGCACTCGCCCCCAAAAGTCCGGTGAAGCTGTAAAGGCCAGCTACGGCCAACAGCATTAGAGTAGTCCAAAAAAAATCCATAAATAGGGATAAAGGAAAGATGATTATGGACAGTTTACTGTCCATAATCATGTTTCCATCATTACAAAGCTTTAGCTTTTATATTGTTTGAAAATATTCTCTCAAATTCTGATAGTACATGAATAAATCATTATATAGCACACTGTCCAAATTTGAGGGATTTATAATATTAAAAATATTTGTTTATGATATATTTTTTAAATACATACCCAGTCTGAATGAGTATACACAACAAAAGAATTGAAGTAGAATATAATATTTTTTAAACATACCTACATACAAATAAATGCCTCCATACTGATTGAAGTAATTTAATATTTTTAGGATGAAAATTGCTACAGAATTGAAGCAAGACTTAAGGCAAGTGAGACTCATAATGTAGAAGCATATAAGTATGTGAAATGTTCAGGCACTGTGATAGAGCTGGAAAATGAAGTAGTTGTGCAGGATAATCAGTATAACTGTGAAGATGCTGAGCCTGAGGCAACAGATGGCAGTGTGGCTGGGAATCTTGAAGAGGTGGTCTCAGAATCAGCAGACAGTACCCCAGAACCACAAGCACATAGACCTATACAGCTTGACAATGAGGTCAGACCTAATATTGAAGTAAGTATATAAAAATAATAAGCATTTGTATTCACAGTTCAATTAAATTAATCCTTTACAAAATTTCTACATCAGTATTCCTTATATATAATGTTATTGGTTTAGAATAGAATAGAAAATCTGTTTTCAAGTAAACTTGCATTGCAATTCCAATGAATAGTTATCAATTTTTTTTTCAATCTACCACTCATTTGGAAAGCTGTCTCATCACTAGAAGAAAGAGCATGAAACTTGCTTGTTGCTCTTTTAAATAATTTTGTTGTTACTTTACATTTTTAAGTTGAAGTGTGTGTATACAAAATACCCAGTTGGCACTAATTCAATTAATTACTCAAATAGAAAAAATATTAAATATACAACCAACTGGTTGAGAACTAAATAAGAGTAAATCAGTTGTAGTGATTGGAGTAGATCAGTCCCTACAAGCAGCACTTATTCATGAGTATGGCAGATGAGCCAGCCATCACTGTGCTCAACCATATTTTAGGGAGATAGAATTATCATGTTTTAGGTATATATTATTAGGCAATACAATTTTGACATTAATTTGAGGACAGTAGTCTCGAATGATTGTTATTGTTATTGAGGTTAACTTCCATATGGAGTTTCTATGTGGGTACCTCTGTTACACCTAATTCAGGTACCAATTTAGTTGTTTTGGTTGAATGGTGAATTTCAGGTTGGCCATCACAGTTCATTTGTCATTCATATATAACATAACTTCACGATATTGTTTGTTTCTTTTGACAAACCTTGATTCCTCATCTTGGTCCATCAAATATGCCTTAACAAGTGTCAATACATTTACATAGAAATAAATGTTGACAGTAGAGTTCATAAAAAGATAACATCCCATAAACTTATTTCGAAAATTTTAATTTAACACATTTTATGGACATTTGCTTCTATAGCCATTTCATTATGTGGCATAACGACAACATTCGCCCAAATCTAAAGGGCCGTTTTTACATATAGTGGCAAAAATATGCATTTACCAACAACACTTACAAATATAAGCATATATAGTTTTAATTTTTTAGGAAACAATTTTCTCAATTGAATTTAAGGGCGTAGTGTTGTGACGCTTATACTAGATGGATGGATTGTGTGAAAAATGATATGAATAAAAGAAGAGTATGTTTACATATGACGACCGATAGAGAGCAGTGGAAGAGAATGACATACTGCGCCGACCCCAAATAATGGGATAAAGGCAAGGCAATGATGAGTGTTGTGACGCTTATAGCCGCAACCCAATTAAAGATGCAGAATAAATTAAAATTTACTTTAATTTAGCAGAAAGATAACTATACTTCTTATATTCTAAAGAAATACAAAAACATGGTGTTAATTTTCAAACATGACTTGTTCCTATTGTCCGTCTATCTGTTAATAGATTCAATGTACCTACTTTATTTGTATCCTATATTTAAGATGCATTGAGAATATTTATTAGACACATGTTTGCAAATAAAAGAAGGCAGCCTTATTGCTGTAAACAATCTCTTCAAGGTAAATTGAATCTAACATGTTAAATTATCACAGGTATGCAAATATGAATATAAATGTATTTGCTTCTTCTTACCTATATAGTAATAATCATATCTCTGGACAATTCACATAGTGTCATATAGTCCTCAACTAAGCAGAACTTGTGTTATGGGTACTAGACAACTGATGTAAATACTATAATCCATTTATTTTTGTAAATATATACGTAATATACATAGAAAATACCCAGACCAATACAAACAATCACATTCTTGAATACAAAAGTTTGTACCGTGCAAAGAATCGAACCTGTGACCACTGGGAGTAAAGCAGTGTGCTAAACCGCTACATCACCTAGCCTGTAATAACTTTTTAAATTTTCGCATGTTACTTTAATATTGAACTTTGGTAATAAAACAAACACTGAATTTTAAATGAAATTCATATTACAATATTGAAAACCGTATCCAAAAAGCCATTTCAGACATTAACAGGAACAATTCCAAACAGACAAATATTGTAAAAAAAATTGTGTATAATCTTTACTGTTTAAATTTTTATTGAAATATATATATTATTTAGAAGTTTGAGGTTTTCTCACGAGACTACAGTATGGGGTTTTTCAAGAAGGGTATATTAAGGTTTCTCAAGGGGCGGCAACGCGCACGAAACACCCCTGGTGTTTCAGGCTTCCATAGGCTACGGTAACCATTTACCATCAGACGGGCCGTATGCTTGTTTGCCATCATAGTAGTAGTATAAAAAAAATACATAAAATAAAGTAGAATATTGAATGTTTACTAACAATGGAAAATATCTATTTTTGTCTAAATTATACTTAATTGGTTTTTGAGAAAGATAATAATGAAAATTATTGTAGTGCTATTATCTTAATTACTAACGTTATTAACAGGTAAATTTATATATAGACATTTGATATAACTGTAAACCACAAATGCCTTATTTGTGGTTTTCTTACACATTTATTATTTACTAAAATGATTTATTAATGTTGTCCCATTTGTATAAATTAATTTAATTATAGAACTAACATTAAGTTATTGTTTTTTAATTAATACTTTATCATCTTACATAATCTGCCTCCTCCTATCCTTAATTCAGTGACAGTTAGTTCTTTCAAACATAAATTATTCACTCACCTCTTTAAAGAACAAAAATCATTGTAGCAGGGAACACATATAATATAATAAGCATCTAAAACATGTACCAACTACACCATTTATGTACGTTATATATTTAAATATTATTAATAAATTTTATTATAATAAATATCTCATTACATAGCAATATACCTACTTAAATAATATACAGAATATACTAAATACATACATTAATTAAAATTGCATTTATCTTTACATACATTTTCATACCTATTTATAAAATGGTCTTAATTTTAACGTTTTATTTTCTTTAGTAATCTTTACGCTCTCTCGTGTGTGGTGGCCCCACTGAAAATCAGCGCTGTGGTATATATATACTGCAGTATAAATGCTGAGTGGGAGTCACATTCAGCGTTACTAGTATGTTTTAGCTTTTAGCTTTTAAATTGTATAGTATATAAGATAGATAGCATCTAAGAATACTGTAATGCTGAATAAATGTCTTTATTATTATTATTATTATTATTATTATTATCTTGTTCATAGAATTGTCTTTTTGTTTGTTGGCCCTTGTTAATTATAACTAAACAAAGTTACTCATTGCCCGTAGGTACTCAGACATATAGACTAAATCTATTCTATCCTACTATATAATATTATAAACGGGAAAGTTTACGAGAATGGATGGACAGATACTTGGATGGATGTTTGTTACTGTTTCACGCAAAAACTACTGCTCGTATTTTCATGATATTTTAAAGTAATTTAGCTTATTCATCAGAATAATTATACTGATGAATAACATAGGCTATAAATTTCAGGCGGGTGGAACCGCAGGCACAGCTGATATGGCTGTAATTTAAAAAGATATGTAAATTTGGCGAAATATAATTATAAATGTCAAGTAAGTGTGACGCAGACGAAATTGCACGGGTCAGCTAGTATTTAATAACTATAAATATAAATAAAATTGGAGTGTCTGTTTGTAATATTGAAATAACCGTTTTATGTATATATATATATATATATATATATATATATATATATATATATATATATAATTATAATTTAATATAAATTCGGTAAATACGCCAAAATATCATTTTTGTCTGTCTGTCTGTCTGTTTGTTCCGGCTAATCTCTGAAATGGCTGGACCGATATTGCGTGATTTTTTTTTGGTAGGTAGCTGATGTAATAAGGAGTAACTTAGGCTACTTTTATTTTAGAAAAATAAAGTTAAAAACCACGCGGACGAATTCGCGGGTACAGCTAGTTATACATATAGCAGGAGATTTGGTTTTTCGTTTGATTGTAAACGTTAATCTCTGTAACTACTATTTCTAATTGAAAAATTCTTTCAGGCTATACAACGCCTATTTATCGAGAATGGCTAGGAATGGCTAGAGCTTATTAACACTGCTCTACGACCATTAGGAGCGGAGCGGATTCTTGCAAAAACGGGATCACTTATATGACGCAAACGAGCTTGAGCTGGTCAGCTAATTAGACGATTAAGAAAAAGGAACTCCTTAAGGTCGGTTAAGATGAGGAAGTTAGGTAATAGTGGAATACTCTACTTTTTGTTATGACCTAACTACAAAAAAGAGTTCCTTTTATCGACCGAGAATAGTAACTCATTATACCGTATGTATAATGAGTACGTTCATGTATTCTATAATTAAATATCATACGTAGAATAAACAAATTGGGATACTTAGTTGCTAGGACAACAATCTTTTCTTTGAATTTTATTTATGCGTTAAAAATACATACATAGTAATAATACTATATTGTATATACAATACATACACTATACACAGACGAGCATTTTTATCTATATACTTATAATGAAATGATTATGAAGTTGAACAACGACTATTGTTTGAAAGACAAATATTGCTTATAAATAGACTTGAAAAGCACCATTTCAAGAAAGTATATACTGTGCCACCCTCAGTATCTTATCAAGAATACAAAGTGACATAATACGTTTATTAATTTTAATAATTAGTGCTAGTTAATAGTTTGCATTCATACTTCTTTAAAAATTTAATGTTAGCACAATTATAATATTTAAAAGAGCAACACGCAAGTTTCTTGCTCGTTCTTATTGCAATGAGACAGATTTCTGAATTATTTACCATAAAAAAATAGTAATGACTGAACAGTCATTACTTTTTTTGTTATAGTGCTAAAATATAAAATTATTTGTATAAAAACAATATTCTTGTCTTACGCAAAAATTTGGTCTTTATGTCTCAAGGGTACCCAAAGAACCTCTAAAGGATTTTAATTGGAATGAACTTTATGAAATGAAAATGAACTTTCTAAGAATCAGTTGAATGTATTTTATTATGGCATATACCGTAAAAAGGGAAAGTATTTAATAATAGTTTTTTCAATCTAATCTCGAGATAATTTTTAGGTATATTCGTTACGATTCAAACAAATTCACAACTTTAGAAATGATACTTCTGTATATAACGAAAAATCCTAATACACCCCAGTATTAGGATTTTTCGGTCACGAAAAAGCGTTTCCGTTGCCTGGAGGGAGGGGACAGACGATATATCTCATTATGAGCACATTTCTTTTTATAATATTACTTTAGATGTATACTTATGTGATTCTTATGGGAGTCTATTATATTTTGTGAATTCTAGTAGCCTTTTACAACATCCTCTGTACAAAAAGCCTGTCGCCAGTGCCTACATAATAATAAGTGTATGGAACTATCGGGTACGTCCCTGCAAAACAATATTAAAATCGACTATAATTTGTTAGCATTAAAGTCGATTTTCGAAATATTTTTTTCACATAAACTGTTTATGATTGTAGGAAAGTGCGTAACTCTTGTAACGCGTGTGTGAGTTTGTGAGTGACACATAATAAATGTAACTAACAATTACATCATTGTTTTTAAAATGGTAGGTACAGTGAATATTTTCCCAAGAAATATTATTGAAAAATGTTGCAACTCATAATTCCATTTAAAATTAACAATCTTATTAGTACGGATACCTCTACTTCTTTTTAATACATTTCATTCAAACTAAATCTGTTACGTATTACTGATAAAACTTGATAACTCCGGTCAAATGTGAAACTTGTGTTGGATCGTCATAAAAATAATTAAAATAAGTTGTAGGACTATTGCGCTGCGTGCGGTATTCAACGACCAACTGCCGCCGGCCTCCCGTTACCCAACCGCTACCGGGGTATCTGTTGCTTAGCAACGAGCCAACAGCGCGAGGCTACCGGCGGGTGCGCCGCTATATATATATATCTACTTACGTAGTGTATTACATACTCCCCCTTTTGACCTAATCAGTGTCCTCACAATAGGTCAAACAAAATCAAGAAAAATCAACACTACAACAGTTTAGTTTAAAGATACACAAGATATTAAAAAAATAAAGCATTGATCTTACGCGGACGGCCACGCCCTCTTTTTGGTACCACTGGCTCCACAGGATCACCCTCGGATCGCGAATGATAACGCCGAAAATCAGAGACGTGATACTTTCCTACAAAATCAAAAGGTTCCTTACAATGTTCAAGTAAGTAGGTAGTGGGACTTAATTTCTTTGAGATTTGATAAGGTCCATCACGCCTTGGGTTAAACTTGGAGCTGATACCCTTGCTAGCGTTACTCAACGTGTGAGTCTTCAGAAGTACGAGATCACCAGGCTCAAATACCTCAGCCTCTCGTCGTGTTTTATCTTTTGATATCTTGCCAACATCTTGTTCTTTTTCGCAGGTCTCTTTAGCTGTCTTTAAAACATCATTCAGCTTCAAAAGGTACGGTGTTATCTGCGGCACATAATTTTCAGCTTCGACGATGGCTCGAAGATCACTCCGAGCGGAAAAAGGTGAGCGTAACTCTATGCCAAACGTTAAAAATGACGGCGTGTATCCGGTACTTTTAGACGACGCAGTATTTAATGCAAAACGTATTGCAGGTAGCGCAGATGGCCACTGTCCATGTTCTTTCTCGACTAGAATGGCGAGTTGTATTTTTAACTCGCGATTCTTCCTCTCGACGGGGTTCGCCTCTGGATGATAAAGCGGGATGAGATTCTGCTTCACTCCTAGAACAAACATAGTCTGTTGCATAACGTCTGCAACGAACTGGACACCATTATCTGAAACAACCCGACGAGGCACACCATAACGTAAGAAGATTTCCTCAACAAATATTTTGGCACAAGCTTCGGATGTCGCTTCTACGAGTGGGAATATTTCCACCCACTTATTGGCCGTATCTTCAATGATAAGGATCCACCTCTCACCATTAGGTCCTTTTGTTAGTGGTCCGAAAAGATCGACGGCTATGATTTCAAATCGTTGTGCAGGTACGGGCGTTTGAATAAGTCCGGCTGGTTTACAGTTGGAGGGCTTATACCTTTGGCACTTAATGCAAGTTTTTAAATAATCTTCCACAAACCGTCTCATTCCAGGGAAATAAAATCTTTGCGAAATGCGTTGCAGTGTCTTCTCTACTCCACCGTGACCTGCAGTAGCAGCATCGTGATACTCTTTCATAACCTGTTCTCTTAACTTTTCAGGTATAACAAGCTGTAGTTCTTCTGTCTCCGGATCAGCATAACGGTAAAGTATTCCTTTTGATATATGATACCCTCTTTCTGTCCATCTTTTAATCGATACTTCTTCTTTTCCTTCCAGGTCCAAGACTATCTTCGCCACTTCAGGATCAGCAAGTTGGTCGTCACGGAGCGTAGCAGCATCCCAGCGCGGAATTTCCACTACAACGGTACACACTTCACAGATGTCACGAGCAACTTCGTCACATGGCGGTCGGCTGAGTGTATCTGCAATAAGGTTAGCCTTACCCGGAGTGTAATCTACTTTGAGGTCAAAGGATTGCAGCTTCATAGCCCAGCGGACCAGTCTACTCGTGGGCGACTTGAGAGTGAGCAGCCACTTGAGTGGCTGATGATCGCTAGCGACGTGCACCGGATGTCCATCAATATAACCGCGGAACTTCTCAACGGCCCAAACAACAGCGAGTGCCTCTCGCTCGGTTGTCGAGTAGTTTCGTTCGGCGTGAGTTAGAAGACGACTGGCGTACTCAATAGGACGCTTTTCGTGTTGAGACTCCCCCTGGAGTAGAACAGCCCCCAATGCATAATTGCTAGCGTCGGTCCTGAGAACAAAAGGAAGACTGTAGTCTGGCTGCGTAAGTATCGGAGCGGACGTAAGTAATTTCTTAAGTTCCGTGAACGCAGCGGCTTGGTTTTCCTCCCATATCCATGGCTGGGTCTTCTTTGTCAGCAATGTCAACGGCTGCGCGACTTTAGAAAAGTTCGGAACAAATTTCCTAAACCAAGAAGCAGTTTGTAGGAAACTTTTCAGGTGCTTCAAGTTACGTGGCTCCTTCATCTCCAAGATGGCAGCGACCTTGTCTGGATCTGGTGATACTCCCTCGGGTGTAATAACGTGCCCAAGATACTTGACACTGTCACGCGCAAACATGCACTTATCGCGATTACCGTGCAGGCAGAAAGTACGGAGACGTTCAAATACGGCACGAAGATCCCGAAGATGTTGTTCGTAGCTGGCTGAGATTATAATGAGGTCATCTATGTATCCTAGAATGGTAACGTCCTTGAGAGTTGCTCCCGACCGGAATCTATCGATGAGCCGCTGGAAGGTGGCTGGTGTGTTGCGTAAACCAAAAGGCATGCGCCTAAATCTATGCATTCCGAAGGGAGTCACGAACGCAGTTTTATCCTGATCCTCCATACGAACGGAAACCTGCCAGTAACCGGACCGCAGGTCCACAGTACTCATGTAACAACTCTTACCTGTGTACTGCAGCAAATCGTCGATAACAGGCAACGGATAAGCGTCACTCTTTGTAATAGCATTCAGTCTCCTATAATCTACGCAAAATCTATATGACCCATCCTTCTTAGGTACTAAAAGAGCTGGCGCCGCCCATGCAGACTCGCATTCCTCAATAATACCTTGTTGGATCATATGCTCCAATTGTTCTTGCATAACAGCTTTCTTGGCGGGCGTAAGTCGGTACGGAGGTACAGCAATAGGCACATGCTCCCCAGTCTCTATACAATGCTCCGCAAAAGGCGTAGGCCCTCCCCCTTCTCCAAAGATGTCTTCATATTCTTGGAGTAGCTCACTGAGTCTAATCTTCTCTGGTGGAGATAGCATGGAACCCTCATCTGGCCGCAAAACATTTGTGGCTGCACATCCAACTACGTCACCACATGACTCAAAACACAAGGGGTGAATGACCTCGGGGCGATCAGCTGTGAACCAGTAATTCTCAGGTAAGTTAAGGACTATACGGGCTTTACGCAAAAAATCAATGCCTAACAATGTTTCATTATTACTCGCGTCGGGGAAAATAACAAAAGTGGTAGGTATTAGCATACCTGCAAGTTGAACATTTACATCCACGAGCTTTACATTTACATCGCGAATTAAACCATCAGCAAGTTTAACTGTCAATAAATCCTCTCGAAAGGGATGCTGTTGCTGTTGAAGTAAAAAATAAAGAGTGCTACCAGCAACACAACATTTAGCACCGGTATCTATTAAACCCGTACCACGAAACCCATATACCTCAATATTTAATAGAGGTCGGCGCGTTGAGTCGTCATTCCGCATAAAACACAACGGTGAAAAGCAAAAATCCGCTCGCGATACATTTAAACATTGATTACATAAATTATCAGTTTTAACATTGCTACCTACATTAACATTGTCTCTCGGAGACACATTTATATTCTCTGACATATAGTAACAATCACACAACTTATTACTACAACATTGGGTACTATTATGAAAAGTGTCTCTCAGAGACAGTTTTGTATTCTTTGACCTCTGAGTGTGACATCTATCTAAACACAAATTTTCATTCTTTGACGCCTGACGACAGTCACACGATTTAAAGTTACCTACATTACAATTACTACTTAGACTATTATATTCAGAAAGAGAGTAAAATGTTTTAGACTTACAGTTGTCACAATTGGATCTAATGGTACCTTTGGTACCGCAACCGTAACACTTTAAATCACTTTTTTTCTTATCACAAGCACTTCTATCATGTCCTGATTTACGACAGTAGACACAAAATTTACCTCGTTTGGTAGAACTTACTACCGAAGCACTGGACGTAGAAGGTGCGAAGTCGGCACTATCCGGCTGCGGGGCCGGCGCCGTAGGGGCGGAACGCTGCGCTTCGGCGGGTGGACGCGCACCGGGCGGCGCGCGCGCTGCGTGCGGCGGTGCGCGCTGCTCGCGCACAGGCGTTTTGGCGCGCAATGCGCACGACTTATGGAATCGCGCGCTGACTGCGTAACAGTTGACGACGACTTCGACGACAGTTTATTTGCTTCACTTAACGCTTCTTCGACATTACGGGCTTTATATATAAGTTCTTCTATTGTAGTTACACTCTCTCTCGTAACTCTTTTCCTTATAGATCTGTTTAGTAACCCATATATAATGTCTAGCTGTACTCGTTCTTCTAATACATAAGGTAACGTAGTGAGAAGGGCGCGCAGGCGGGCCACGAACACTTCTGTGCGATCAGCATCTTGCTCGGACTTAAATATGTCACGGAACACTTTGTGTGGTGGTCGCGGCGTACCATACATAGCACGCAAGCGACTCATAGCTTCTTCCCACGAAGTTACTGAGGTTCGAATACCTCTAAACCACACGGCAGCATCTCCCTCTAGGAGCATCGGCAAGCCCTTTAGTGCTATAGTGTCAGGTATACTCATACACTCTTTATAAATTTCGATATTACCGATGAATGCCTCCAAGACCGCTGGGTCGGCGTCAGTGTCGCCGCGGAACCGGGCCGTGCATTTGGCGAAGTTACCCAATGTCGCAGGTGATGTGTGTGGTGAAGGTGGTGGCGAAACGAAACCAGCAGCGCTGCCTGACTGTGCTGCTAGGATAGCTGCTACGAGTTCACTATTGGACTCCGCTTGAACCTTTGCGAAAGCGGTCAATAGTGACGCGAACTGGTTCTCACTGGAGAAGGAAACGTCTGCCACTTCTTCACTGTCACTAATCTGACTTTTACGACGGGCATTATTACGCGGCATTGTCAACAATATGATTTATAAACAGTTTCACTATAAAACAATACGCACTACGCACTTGGTAACAGTTCACTTTTCAAAACCGCTGTAAGACAAAGACCTTATAGACACGAACATGTACGATAAGTATTTTGTCGACGTGAGTTCGTTACAAATAATCACTGTTATTGCCCGAGTTGGGAAGCCAATTGTTGGATCGTCATAAAAATAATTAAAATAAGTTGTAGGACTATTGCGCTGCGTGCGGTATTCAACGACCAACTGCCGCCGGCCTCCCGTTACCCAACCGCTACCGGGGTATCTGTTGCTTAGCAACGAGCCAACAGCGCGAGGCTACCGGCGGGTGCGCCGCTATATATATATATATCTACTTACGTAGTGTATTACACTTGTTAAATTTTCTTTTTTATATTCTTTTTGTTTGTTCTTCATCTGAATTTCAAATGGGGCGGTGGAATGGAGAAATTACTAATCAAAATGACTTAAAATTATTTTCTATGCAACCGGCTGCGCTATTATACCCATAGAACAGCTGACCTGTGGGGCTTATTTTAACTTGGATCACAGGAACGTGAAAATGGCTACAGGAGTTGATTTACTCATAGGAACCATGAGAATTAATAGAACAAATCATGAGATATTAGTCTTTAAGTATACCTATGCATGAGGATACCACGGCTGTCACATGACAACGTGATGTCTCTGATGTCTCATCATATATATGTAGACGATGGTTACCACTTTCCATCAGGTGGACTGCAGCTTGTATGCCATTCTAGTTACATAAAAACTAATATTAGTTTTTAATGTTTACAGAATATACTAATTTTAGTGTTATTTTTAGGCTACGTCAGGAGAACAGTTCGTTGCTATACCACGAGAAGAACCCATTCATCGCGGTGACGTAGGCTGCATAGGGTGCGGTTCTCATATAGATCCACAGGCAGCTGGCGTAAATGAATTAGCCGCTATAGGTGTGAAGCAGCTCGACAGACATGACCCTACTGTTAGGCACAGTCTTAACAGCGTTCTTGATGTGGAAAGACAAGTTCAGGTTAGTTATTGTATTACAAACACAACATTTTAAAAGTAATTTTAATAAATAATCTCAGGATATTTGTGCAAATTAGTATATTAAAGGACCTGGAAAATGCGTCAATATACAGTATAGTATTTTCTAGGTGGTGAATGGTGTTCGGTACATACTCACCGTTACTGTGAGCTACAACAACTGTACATCTGCGCCAGACGAGTCTTGTGATTTCGTAGTACCATGTAAGATTTCTATATTGGAAAAACCATGGATAAAATTACCTGATGGTTCTAAATATAGAGCAGTAGTCGCTAATAACTGTACAGATAAGTGGCTATTTGGTGATGATGGAGAAGTGATACTTGAAAGACCTGATGGAAATAAAGAAAACAATAATATTAATATTAATCAAAATACTGATAAAGTGGTAGATTCAGATAAGCCGACTCCTGATTATGACAAAAATACAAACACTGTATCTGCTGACGATATAGTTAAGGCTGTACATACAGACGTTTTACAATCAAAAATAGACCAAAGGATGTTATCTGCAGACGAATTAAATAAATTGGAGGAACAGATTATTCCCTATAATGAATTACAAATATCTACTGTACCTTATGATGTGATTACAGAAACATCTGAAATTTCCGATATTCATAAACAGCACGAGCTTGATCTGGAAAGTGGGAAACTCTATCGCGAAAGTCCACAAACAGATGTAAATTCACCTAAAACTTTAACTCAGGATAAGAAAAAAGCTATTGACGATTTAATAAATTTTTTCGAATTTGCAGGCATTAATGCTAATGCGGACAAAACAAAAAAAAAAATCTCAAGGATGAAGAGGAGCTATGATTATGATTTACAAGTTCTGTCTATGGCTCAGAATTATAAAAAAATTAAAGAGAATATACAAAATGCAAAATATATTTACACATTAGCACAAATTATGGTAGATTACTTAAACGAAATGGATATGACAGTAAAAAATCGTGTTTTAAAGGATGTTATTACCGCAGAAGAGGAAGTTGACCATAGTCAACATTTCTTTTATGTGCAAGCTCGTATAATTATACCATGTGAAAATGCCGAATGTGAGAATACTAGAACAAAAATTTGTAATGCTGTTGTTGATAGTTCGCAAGAATATAGCCCACATATACTAAACACTTTTTGTTACGATGAAAAGAAGATAATGACTAATCTTAATATTGTTCATGAGATTCCACTAAATGATCCATTACTCCAGAAAAAAGTGAATAGTGCTTTAAAAAAAATCGAATCTAAATCATCTTCCACAAATGCCATGAAAATAAGCAAAATCATATATGCTAATACTCAGAAGTCGCTTGGAACATTAACAAAATTCGGTGTATTACTTTCGTATACAAATTGCAACAAAATACTTCCTCTTATTAAAAGGTTTAATTGTTCTGTATTGGAATATTTAGGAACCAATGTATGTGATATTGACATTTTAGAGAGGCATTGGTTGAAGGAAAAAAAAATATCTTTCTTATGTACGGAGCGACCTGTCGATAAAAGTTACATTAATACGAAATTATCGAGTAACAATAAATATGCTGATGACCCGAATGTGCTTGATTTCGTCCAGGAAGCATTGCTGTATTTAGAAGGACAGTCTAATAGAAATAGTAAACAAACGGTTATTGAAATTAAATCAGTATCAACTAAACTTATTGCCGGTCTTTTAACAACTATAAATTTCGTAGTTGCATATACGAAATGCAATAAAGCATATAAAGATGATATTCATTCTTGTGAACTTTTAGAAAATGATTTCCCTAGACAATGTCAAGTACAGATATGGCACAGACCGTGGTTAGAAAATGGAAGAAAAATGAATGTATCTTGTGATAATGATCCTAATTATATAAATAATACTGAAATTTCAAAATCAAGAAATAAAAGGTCCTTGAACTTTGTTGGAGGAAAACACACACAAGATCTAGAAGATCCAGTATACATGTCATTAGCTGAAGAATCAATAAAAAAGTACTTACAAGTAATTAATACCACGCAACATTACAAAATTATTCAGATTCTGAAAGCATCTACTCAAATCGTATCAGGTATATCGACAGAGATTGATTTTAAGGCTTCCCCTACAAATTGTCAAATAGAATTAATTGCGGAAGAATCAAATCAGAATAGAAATTGCTTAGTAGATTTTGCTGATACTCTAAAATGTAATTCGAAAATATTAGAGCAATCATGGAACAAAATAAAAGATATTACTGTCTCATGTAAAGCTTTAAATGCTAACTCGAGGATTAAGCGACAAAAAGGTAGTCAGCGAGAAAAAGATCCCAATAATGCAGAATATAAATTACTAGCAGAAGAATCGTTGCAAAAATACATTGACATGTCGGGTGTCGTTCAACAACATAAAATTACAAAAATTGAGAAGGTAACAGTGCAAGTAGTTTCTGGCACTTTGACGCGTATAGATTTCACAGCATCTCCAACCTCGTGTCTTATAGAGAGTGTTTCTGTATCACCTTCTATTCAGTGTGACTTAAACAGTGAAGTTATAATAAATTGTCATTCAGAAATTTGGGAACAACCATGGTTGAACAAAAAAGACATAGACGTAACTTGTCAAGTTCCTAATCAGAATAGATCAAACAGACAAGCTTTAGCTGGTGGAATATCGGCAGCAGATCCAAATGATCCTCAATATAAAACGTTGGCTGAAGAATCTTTGCAAAAATATCTTCTTACTTCTGGAACTACTCAGCACCATAAACTGGTAAAAGTAGACAAAGTGTCTACGCAGGTCGTGTCTGGTTCTCTGACTAGAATTGACTTTACCATATCCCCGACCAATTGCCAGATGGATAACACTGGTAAACCAAGTTCTACTAATTGCGTTGTATTGAACTCTGCAGAGGGTATAAAATGTCATTCAGAAATCTGGGAACAATCTTGGTTGAAGAAAAAAGACATAGACGTAACATGTCAATTTCCTAATGAGAATAGATCGAAGAGACAAAGTTTACCTGGTGGAATATCGGAAGCAGATCCAAATGATCCTCGATATAAGACGTTGGCTGAAGAATCTTTGCAAAAATATCTTCTTACTTCTGGAACTACTCAGCACCATAAACTGGTAAAAGTAGACAAAGTGTCTACGCAGGTCGTGTCTGGTTCTCTGACTAGAATTGACTTTACCATATCCCCGACCAATTGCCAGTTGGATAACACTGGTAAACCAAGTTCTACTAATTGCATTATATTGAATTCTGCAGAAGGTATAAAATGTCATTCAGAAATTTGGGAACAATCATGGTTGAACAGAAAAGACATAGACGTAACTTGTCAAGTTCCTAATCAGAATAGATCAAGCAGACAAGCTTTAGCTGGTGGAATATCGGCAGCAGATCCAAATGATCCTCAATATAAAACGTTGGCTGAAGAATCTTTGCAAAAATATCTTCTTACTTCTGGAACTACTCAGCACCATAAACTGGTAAAAGTAGACAAAGTGTCTACGCAGGTCGTGTCTGGTTCTCTGACTAGAATTGACTTTACCATATCCCCGACCAATTGCCAGATGGATAACACTGGTAAACCAAGTTCTACTAATTGCGTTGTATTGAACTCTGCAGAGGGTATAAAATGTCATTCAGAAATCTGGGAACAATCTTGGTTGAAGAAAAAAGACATAGACGTAACATGTCAATTTCCTAATGAGAATAGATCGAAGAGACAAAGTTTAACTGGTGGAATATCGGAAGTAGATCCAAATGATCCTCGATATAAGACGTTGGCTGAAGAATCTTTGCAAAAATATCTTCTTACTTCTGGAACTACTCAGCACCATAAACTGGTAAAAGTAGACAAAGTGTCTACGCAGGTCGTGTCTGGTTCTCTGACTAGAATTGACTTTACCATATCCCCGACCAATTGCCAGTTGGATAACACTGGTAAACCAAGTTCTACTAATTGCATTGTATTGAATTCTGCAGAGGGTATAAAATGTCATTCAGAAATTTGGGAACAATCATGGTTGAACAAAAAAGACATAGACGTAACTTGTCAAGTTCCTAATCAGAATAGATCAAAGAGACAAGCTTTATTTGGTGGAATATCGGAAGCAGATCCAAATGATCCTCAATATAAAATGTTGGCTGAAGAATCTTTGCAAAAATATCTTCTTACTTCTGGAACTACTCAGCACCATAAACTGGTAAAAGTAGACAAAGTGTCTACGCAGGTCGTGTCTGGTTCTCTGACTAGAATTGACTTTACCATATCCCCGACCAATTGCCAGTTGGATAACACTGGTAAACCAAGTTCTACTAATTGCATTATATTGAATTCTGCAGAAGGTATAAAATGTCATTCAGAAATTTGGGAACAATCATGGTTGAACAAAAAAGACATAGACGTAACTTGTCAAGTTCCTAATCAGAATAGATCAAACAGACAAGCTTTAGCTGGTGGAATATCGGCAGCAGATCCAAATGATCCTCAATATAAAACGTTGGCTGAAGAATCTTTGCAAAAATATCTTCTTACTTCTGGAACTACTCAGCACCATAAACTGGTAAAAGTAGACAAAGTGTCTACGCAGGTCGTGTCTGGTTCTCTGACTAGAATTGACTTTACCATATCCCCGACCAATTGCCAGATGGATAACACTGGTAAACCAAGTTCTACTAATTGCGTTGTATTGAACTCTGCAGAGGGTATAAAATGTCATTCAGAAATCTGGGAACAATCTTGGTTGAAGAAAAAAGACATAGACGTAACATGTCAATTTCCTAATGAGAATAGATCGAAGAGACAAAGTTTACCTGGTGGAATATCGGAAGCAGATCCAAATGATCCTCGATATAAGACGTTGGCTGAAGAATCTTTGCAAAAATATCTTCTTACTTCTGGAACTACTCAGCACCATAAACTGGTAAAAGTAGACAAAGTGTCTACGCAGGTCGTGTCTGGTTCTCTGACTAGAATTGACTTTACCATATCCCCGACCAATTGCCAGTTGGATAACACTGGTAAACCAAGTTCTACTAATTGCATTGTATTGAATTCTGCAGAGGGTATAAAATGTCATTCAGAAATTTGGGAACAATCATGGTTGAACAAAAAAGACATAGACGTAACTTGTCAATTTCCTAATGAGAATAGATCGAAGAGACAAAGTTTACCTGGTGGAATATCGGAAGCAGATCCAAATGATCCTCGATACAAGACGTTGGCTGAAGAATCTTTGCAAAAATATCTTCTTACTTCTGGAACTACTCAGCACCATAAACTGGTAAAAGTAGACAAAGTGTCTACGCAGGTCGTGTCTGGTTCTCTGACTAGAATTGACTTTACCATATCCCCGACCAATTGCCAGTTGGATAACACTGGTAAACCAAGTTCTACTAATTGCGTTGTATTGAACTCTGCAGAGGGTATAAAATGTAAGTCAAAAATCTGGGAACAATCTTGGTTGAAGAAAAAAGACATAGACGTAACATGTCAATTTCCTAATGAGAATAGATCGAAGAGACAAAGTTTAACTGGTGGAATATCGGAAGCAGATCCAAATGATCCTCGATATAAGACGTTGGCTGAAGAATCTTTGCAAAAATATCTTCTTACTTCTGGAACTACTCAGCACCATAAACTGGTAAAAGTAGACAAAGTGTCTACGCAGGTCGTGTCTGGTTCTCTGACTAGAATTGACTTTACCATATCCCCGACCAATTGCCAGATGGATAACACTGGTAAACCAAGTTCTACTAATTGCGTTGTATTGAACTCTGCAGAGGGTATAAAATGTCATTCAGAAATCTGGGAACAATCTTGGTTGAAGAAAAAAGACATAGACGTAACATGTCAATTTCCTAATGAGAATAGATCGAAGAGACAAAGTTTACCTGGTGGAATATCGGAAGCAGATCCAAATGATCCTCGATATAAGACGTTGGCTGAAGAATCTTTGCAAAAATATCTTCTTACTTCTGGAACTACTCAGCACCATAAACTGGTAAAAGTAGACAAAGTGTCTACGCAGGTCGTGTCTGGTTCTCTGACTAGAATTGACTTTACCATATCCCCGACCAATTGCCAGTTGGATAACACTGGTAAACCAAGTTCTACTAATTGCGTTGTATTGAACTCTGCAGAGGGTATAAAATGTAAGTCAAAAATCTGGGAACAATCTTGGTTGAAGAAAAAAGACATAGACGTAACATGTCAATTTCCTAATGAGAATAGATCGAAGAGACAAAGTTTAACTGGTGGAATATCGGAAGCAGATCCAAATGATCCTCAATATAAAATGTTGGCTGAAGAATCTTTGCAAAAATATCTTCTTACTTCTGGAACTACTCAGCACCATAAACTGGTAAAAGTAGACAAAGTGTCTACGCAGGTCGTGTCTGGTTCTCTGACTAGAATTGACTTTACCATATCCCCGACCAATTGCCAGTTGGATAACACTGGTAAACCAAGTTCTACTAATTGCATTATATTGAATTCTGCAGAAGGTATAAAATGTCATTCAGAAATTTGGGAACAATCATGGTTGAACAAAAAAGACATAGACGTAACTTGTCAATTTCCTAATGAGAATAGATCGAAGAGACAAAGTTTACCTGGTGGAATATCGGAAGCAGATCCAAATGATCCTCGATACAAGACGTTGGCTGAAGAATCTTTGCAAAAATATCTTCTTACTTCTGGAACTACTCAGCACCATAAACTGGTAAAAGTAGACAAAGTGTCTACGCAGGTCGTGTCTGGTTCTCTGACTAGAATTGACTTTACCATATCCCCGACCAATTGCCAGATGGATAACACTGGTAAACCAAGTTCTACTAATTGCGTTGTATTGAACTCTGCAGAGGGTATAAAATGTCATTCAGAAATCTGGGAACAATCTTGGTTGAAGAAAAAAGACATAGACGTAACATGTCAATTTCCTAATGAGAATAGATCGAAGAGACAAAGTTTACCTGGTGGAATATCGGAAGCAGATCCAAATGATCCTCGATATAAGACGTTGGCTGAAGAATCTTTGCAAAAATATCTTCTTACTTCTGGAACTACTCAGCACCATAAACTGGTAAAAGTAGATAAAGTGTCTACGCAGGTCGTGTCTGGTTCTCTGACTAGAATTGACTTTACCATATCCCCGACCAATTGCCAGTTGGATAACACTGGTAAACCAAGTTCTACTAATTGCATTATATTGAATTCTGCAGAAGGTATAAAATGTCATTCAGAAATTTGGGAACAATCATGGTTGAACAAAAAAGACATAGACGTAACTTGTCAATTTCCTAATGAGAATAGATCGAAGAGACAAAGTTTACCTGGTGGAATATCGGAAGCAGATCCAAATGATCCTCGATACAAGACGTTGGCTGAAGAATCTTTGCAAAAATATCTTCTTACTTCTGGAACTACTCAGCACCATAAACTGGTAAAAGTAGACAAAGTGTCTACGCAGGTCGTGTCTGGTTCTCTGACTAGAATTGACTTTACCATATCCCCGACCAATTGCCAGTTGGATAACACTGGTAAACCAAGTTCTACTAATTGCATTGTATTGAATTCTGCAGAGGGTATAAAATGTCATTCAAAATCTGGGAACAATCTTGGTTGAAGAAAAAAGACATAGACGTAACATGTCAATTTCCTAATGAGAATAGATCGAAGAGACAAAGTTTACCTGGTGGAATATCGGAAGCAGATCCAAATGATCCTCGATATAAGACGTTGGCTGAAGAATCTTTGCAAAATAACACTATTCTTCATTATATTGAATTCTGCACTTCTTTGGAACATAACAAAAAAGACATCAACTTGTCACCATAAACTGGTAAAAGTAGACATAACGTTGGCTGAAGAATCTTTGCAAAAATATCTACGGAACTACTCAGCACCATAAACTGGTAAAAGTAGACAAAGTGTCTACGCAGGTGTGTCTGTTCTCTGACTAGAATTGACTTTACCATATCCCCGACCAATTGCCAGTTGGATAACACTGGTAAACCAAGTTCTACTAATTGCGTTGTATTGAACTCTGCAAGGGTATAAAATGTAAGTCAAAAATCTGGGAACAATCTTGGTTGAAGAAAAAAGACATAGACGTAACTTGTCAATTTCCTAATGAGAATAGATCGAAGAGACAAAGTTTACCTGGTGGAATATCGGAAGCAGATCCAAATGATCCTCGATATAAGACGTTGGCTGAAGAATCTTTGCAAAAATATCTTCTTACTTCTGGAACTACTCAGCACCATAAACTGGTAAAAGTAGACAAAGTGTCTACGCAGGTTGTGTCTGGTTCTCTGACTAGAATTGACTTTACCATATCCCCGACCAATTGCCAGTTGGATAACACTGGTAAACCAAGTTCTACTAATTGCGTTGTATTGAACTCTGCAGAGGGTATAAAATGTAAGTCAAAAATCTGGGAACAATCTTGGTTGAAGAAAAAAGACATAGACGTAACATGTCAATTTCCTAATGAGAATAGATCGAAGAGACAAAGTTTAACTGGTGGAATATCGGAAGCAGATCCAAATGATCCTCAATATAAAATGTTGGCTGAAGAATCTTTGCAAAAATATCTTCTTACTTCTGGAACTACTCAGCACCATAAACTGGTAAAAGTAGACAAAGTGTCTACGCAGGTCGTGTCTGGTTCTCTGACTAGAATTGACTTTACCATATCCCCGACCAATTGCCAGATGGATAACACTGGTAAACCAAGTTCTACTAATTGCGTTGTATTGAACTCTGCAGAGGGTATAAAATGTCATTCAGAAATCTGGGAACAATCTTGGTTGAAGAAAAAACACATAGACGTAACATGTCAATTTCCTAATGAGAATAGATCGAAGAGACAAAGTTTACCTGGTGGAATATCGGAAGCAGATCCAAATGATCCTCGATATAAGACGTTGGCTGAAGAATCTTTGCAAAAATATCTTCTTACTTCTGGAACTACTCAGCACCATAAACTGGTAAAAGTAGACAAAGTGTCTACGCAGGTCGTGTCTGGTTCTCTGACTAGAATTGACTTTACCATATCCCCGACCAATTGCCAGTTGGATAACACTGGTAAACCAAGTTCTAATAATTGCGTTATATTGAACTCTGCAGAGGGTATAAAATGTCATTCAGAAATTTGGGAACAATCATGGTTGAACAAAAAAGACATAGACGTAACTTGTCAATTTCCTAATGAGAATAGATCGAAGAGACAAAGTTTACCTGGTGGAATATCGGAAGCAGATCCAAATGATCCTCGATACAAGACGTTGGCTGAAGAATCTTTGCAAAAATATCTTCTTACTTCTGGAACTACTCAGCACCATAAACTGGTAAAAGTAGACAAAGTGTCTACGCAGGTCGTGTCTGGTTCTCTGACTAGAATTGACTTTACCATATCCCCGACCAATTGCCAGTTGGATAACACTGGTAAACCAAGTTCTACTAATTGCGTTGTATTGAACTCTGCAGAGGGTATAAAATGTAAGTCAAAAATCTGGGAACAATCTTGGTTGAAGAAAAAAGACATAGACGTAACATGTCAATTTCCTAATGAGAATAGATCGAAGAGACAAAGTTTAACTGGTGGAATATCGGAAGCAGATCCAAATGATCCTCAATATAAAATGTTGGCTGAAGAATCTTTGCAAAAATATCTTCTTACTTCTGGAACTACTCAGCACCATAAACTGGTAAAAGTAGACAAAGTGTCTACGCAGGTCGTGTCTGGTTCTCTGACTAGAATTGACTTTACCATATCCCCGACCAATTGCCAGTTGGATAACACTGGTAAACCAAGTTCTACTAATTGCATTGTATTGAATTCTGCAGAGGGTATAAAATGTCATTCAGAAATTTGGGAACAATCATGGTTGAACAAAAAAGACATAGACGTAACTTGTCAATTTCCTAATGAGAATAGATCGAAGAGACAAAGTTTACCTGGTGGAATATCGGAAGCAGATCCAAATGATCCTCGATACAAGACGTTGGCTGAAGAATCTTTGCAAAAATATCTTCTTACTTCTGGAACTACTCAGCACCATAAACTGGTAAAAGTAGACAAAGTGTCTACGCAGGTCGTGTCTGGTTCTCTGACTAGAATTGACTTTACCATATCCCCGACCAATTGCCAGTTGGATAACACTGGTAAACCAAGTTCTACTAATTGCGTTGTATTGAACTCTGCAGAGGGTATAAAATGTAAGTCAAAAATCTGGGAACAATCTTGGTTGAAGAAAAAAGACATAGACGTAACATGTCAATTTCCTAATGAGAATAGATCGAAGAGACAAAGTTTAACTGGTGGAATATCGGAAGCAGATCCAAATGATCCTCAATATAAAATGTTGGCTGAAGAATCTTTGCAAAAATATCTTCTTACTTCTGGAACTACTCAGCACCATAAACTGGTAAAAGTAGACAAAGTGTCTACGCAGGTCGTGTCTGGTTCTCTGACTAGAATTGACTTTACCATATCCCCGACCAATTGCCAGTTGGATAACACTGGTAAACCAAGTTCTACTAATTGCATTATATTGAATTCTGCAGAAGGTATAAAATGTCATTCAGAAATTTGGGAACAATCATGGTTGAACAAAAAAGACATAGACGTAACTTGTCAATTTCCTAATGAGAATAGATCGAAGAGACAAAGTTTACCTGGTGGAATATCGGAAGCAGATCCAAATGATCCTCGATACAAGACGTTGGCTGAAGAATCTTTGCAAAAATATCTTCTTACTTCTGGAACTACTCAGCACCATAAACTGGTAAAAGTAGACAAAGTGTCTACGCAGGTCGTGTCTGGTTCTCTGACTAGAATTGACTTTACCATATCCCCGACCAATTGCCAGTTGGATAACACTGGTAAACCAAGTTCTACTAATTGCGTTGTATTGAACTCTGCAGAGGGTATAAAATGTAAGTCAAAAATCTGGGAACAATCTTGGTTGAAGAAAAAAGACATAGACGTAACTTGTCAATTTCCTAATGAGAATAGATCGAAGAGACAAAGTTTACCTGGTGGAATATCGGAAGCAGATCCAAATGATCCTCGATATAAGACGTTGGCTGAAGAATCTTTGCAAAAATATCTTCTTACTTCTGGAACTACTCAGCACCATAAACTGGTAAAAGTAGACAAAGTGTCTACGCAGGTTGTGTCTGGTTCTCTGACTAGAATTGACTTTACCATATCCCCGACCAATTGCCAGTTGGATAACACTGGTAAACCAAGTTCTACTAATTGCATTGTATTGAATTCTGCAGAGGGTATAAAATGTCATTCAGAAATCTGGGAACAATCTTGGTTGAAGAAAAAAGACATAGACGTAACATGTCAATTTCCTAATGAGAATAGATCGAAGAGACAAAGTTTACCTGGTGGAATATCGGAAGCAGATCCAAATGATCCTCGATATAAGACGTTGGCTGAAGAATCTTTGCAAAAATATCTTCTTACTTCTGGAACTACTCAGCACCATAAACTGGTAAAAGTAGACAAAGTGTCTACGCAGGTCGTGTCTGGTTCTCTGACTAGAATTGACTTTACCATATCCCCGACCAATTGCCAGTTGGATAACACTGGTAAACCAAGTTCTACTAATTGCGTTGTATTGAACTCTGCAGAGAGTATAAAATGTCATTCAGAAATCTGGGAACAATCTTGGTTGAAGAAAAAAGACATAGACGTAACTTGTCAATTTCCTAATGAGAATAGATCGAAGAGACAAAGTTTACCTGGTGGAATATCGGAAGCAGATCCAAATGATCCTCGATATAAGACGTTGGCTGAAGAATCTTTGCAAAAATATCTTCTTACTTCTGGAACTACTCAGCACCATAAACTGGTAAAAGTAGACAAAGTGTCTACGCAGGTCGTGTCTGGTTCTCTGACTAGAATTGACTTTACCATATCCCCGACCAATTGCCAGTTGGATAACACTGGTAAACCAAGTTCTACTAATTGCGTTGTATTGAACTCTGCAGAGGGTATAAAATGTAAGTCAAAAATCTGGGAACAATCTTGGTTGAAGAAAAAAGACATAGACGTAACTTGTCAATTTCCTAATGAGAATAGATCGAAGAGACAAAGTTTACCTGGTGGAATATCGGAAGCAGATCCAAATGATCCTCGATATAAGACGTTGGCTGAAGAATCTTTGCAAAAATATCTTCTTACTTCTGGAACTACTCAGCACCATAAACTGGTAAAAGTAGACAAAGTGTCTACGCAGGTCGTGTCTGGTTCTCTGACTAGAATTGACTTTACCATATCCCCGTCCAATTGCCAGTTGGATAACACTGGTAAACCAAGTTCTACTAATTGCGTTGTATTGAACTCTGCAGAGGGTATAAAATGTAAGTCAAAAATCTGGGAACAATCTTGGTTGAAGAAAAAAGACATAGACGTAACTTGTCAATTTCCTAATGAGAATAGATCGAAGAGACAAAGTTTACCTGGTGGAATATCGGAAGCAGATCCAAATGATCCTCGATATAAGACGTTGGCTGAAGAATCTTTGCAAAAATATCTTCTTACTTCTGGAACTACTCAGCACCATAAACTGGTAAAAGTAGACAAAGTGTCTACGCAGGTTGTGTCTGGTTCTCTGACTAGAATTGACTTTACCATATCCCCGACCAATTGCCAGTTGGATAACACTGGTAAACCAAGTTCTACTAATTGCGTTGTATTGAACTCTGCAGAGGGTATAAAATGTAAGTCAAAAATCTGGGAACAATCTTGGTTGAAGAAAAAAGACATAGACGTAACATGTCAATTTCCTAATGAGAATAGATCGAAGAGACAAAGTTTACCTGGTGGAATATCGGAAGCAGATCCAAATGATCCTCGATATAAGACGTTGGCTGAAGAATCTTTGCAAAAATATCTTCTTACTTCTGGAACTACTCAGCACCATAAACTGGTAAAAGTGGACAGAGTGTCTACGCAGGTCGTGTCTGGTTCTCTGACTAGAATTGACTTTACCATATCCCCGACCAATTGCCAGTTGGATAACACTGGTAAACCAAGTTCTACTAATTGCGTTGTATTGAACTCTGCAGAGGGTATAAAATGTAAGTCAAAAATCTGGGAACAATCTTGGTTGAAGAAAAAAGACATAGACGTAACTTGTCAATTTCCTAATGAGAATAGATCGAAGAGACAAACCGCTCCTGGACAAATAGTTGGACACAAAGGTAAACTAAACAATGTTAAAATTAAAGGTGGCATTAGAGAACAAGATCCGACTAAACAAAAATACAAGGATTTGGCAGAAGACTCATTACACTATTATACACGTTTACAAAACATTCAAATTGAATATAGGGTGGTAGAAGTAACTAAAGTTAGCACACAAATTGTGGCGGGTATTAAGTATAAAATAGATTACACTGCTTCTCCAGCTACAGATGATAAAGTGCTACTGTACTGTCATACTGAAATATGGGATCGTCCATGGGTACAGACTAAAAAAAATGATGTTTCTTGTGATACAGATAATGGAATTGAAAGCAACGAAAATGAAAATTTAAAGAGTATATCAAAACGTAGTTTTAGACTAGGCGTACAAGAAAAACAGAGTTTTAATAGAAATGATTATAGAGAACTAGCTGAGATATCTTTAAAGAAATACATGAAGCTCTCCAATAAGAAATATCTTCATAAAGTTATTAAAATAAATGACGTTACTGAGCAAGTTGTTGCAGGAGTGATATTTAATATTGAATACTCAATATCACCAACTACATGTTTATTTGAAGACCACGTAGATAGTGTTAGCTGCCCAGTACAAGAACCAGAAATTATATTACCCTGTTCTACACAAATATGGCAAACACTTGAATTACCTACTAGTACCGATGTTATTACAGTGCATTGTAATGAAAATAAGGATAAACGTAGAAAACGTAATATTGCATTGGGAGAGAAGAGACAACTTTTAATCAATGACGAAGATTTTGATGAAGATTCTAAATATTATTATGCAGACAGAGCTGTGCAGCATATAAATGAGCAATCGGATACAGACAATTTGTACAAATTAATATCTATACATGCTGTACAACATAGTACACATATGAAAACAACAATGGTACGAATGTATATTGAAACAGCCTTAACATATTGTTTAAGACACCAACACGACGAAGATTTATACAAATGTGATGA
Organism: Achroia grisella; assembly: GCF_030625045.1. Lineage (NCBI taxonomy): Eukaryota > Metazoa > Arthropoda > Insecta > Lepidoptera > Pyralidae > Achroia > Achroia grisella. Next base: position 1,359,334 of record NW_026713028.1, on the reverse strand, counting down.
GATGGAAGGATTAAAACATAGGTTGTGTCATGTTCGATTATGGCCAACACCTGACGATGAGCTTGTCGTTCAGCAAGTTGTCACAACATGTGACGATGATATTAATTTTGAAAGTGTTAGTGGTTTATCTATACAAGATTTATTAAAGGCCTCTATTAAATACCTGGAAAAATCCCCCGATATTAAGTACAAAATTGTACATCAGGGTGAACCTAATTTAATTCCTAGTTTAGATACTTCCCAACCTATAAAAATGAACTTTATAATTGCATATACAAATTGTACAAAAGATATTGATCTTAAAACACATTCTAGTATGTGTTTCTTAGATTCTATGATTTTACCAAAAGCATGCAATTCCTTTATTTGGATGATTCCAAATAGTAAAACCATAAGAAAAATTAATGTGAAATGTGGCACACCAAACATCTCTAGAAACAAAAGGTCAGTATCTCTTGACCCTAAAAATGCGACTGCAGATGAGTTACAAATTCAAAAAATGGTAACCGAAGCATTGGAGAAGTTGGAAATGTCGTCTGTGCACAGGTATAAACAAAGAGTATTAAAAATTAATAGTTACTCTTCGAAAATAACATCGGGTAGGGTGACAACCATAGATTTTGATGTAGGGTATACATCGTGTTTAAAATATGAATGGGTAGAAAATGTAGCGACTTGCGCATTATTAGAACATTTACCTAGACGACACTGTGTTGCCAACATTTGGGAGCGATTATGGATAGAGAATAGAAAGAATATAGATGTCAATTGCGAAGATGATGAGACGCCGCTCGAAACGCACGTAGAATTTGAAAGCGCCGAAACCGCAATGCAGTTAGCAAATCGTGCATTAAGGCATATAGAAGCTAAATACCCAAATCCTCGGGAACAGAAAGTAGTTAGAATTTTCTCGCTAGAGAAGCAGATTATTGCTGGCATTCACTACAGAATGAAAATTGAAGTTGGTCTTACTAACTGTACAGCATTTACTTTTGAGAAGAGCTGTTCTCTAGACCCTAATGCAGGCATAAATAAGTTTTGTAGAGTAAACGTATGGCTTCGCCCATGGACCAATCATCCACCCAACTTCCGCGTTTCCTGTGATTATCAGGACGCAGTAAGCACAGATCTATACCGCCACATACAAGCTGAGCATTTATTTTATGCCTTTTTAGGTAAATATAAGCCAAAATACGTTAATGATCCCGATGAAATGATGAAGAGATTCAAGATTTTCAGAGAAAATGTTGCGAAAATTCATGAACTGAATACGCATGAACTGGGCACAGCAAGGTATGCAGTGACGAGGTTCGCCGATTTGTCTTATGAAGAATTTTCAAGCAAATATATGGGGTTAAAACATAGTCTAAGAGACGAGAATCAGATTCCAATGAGCGAGGCACACATTCCTGATACATCCATTCCTGATAAGTTTGATTGGAGAGATTTTGATGCTGTCACAGAAGTTAAGGATCAGGGCTCGTGCGGCAGCTGCTGGGCATTCAGTGTTACAGGTAAGATAATATATTTTATAATGAAATGGCAAACAAACTGACGCCCTACTTGATGGTAAGTGGTAACCGTCGCCTATATCGATAAACAGTACTAAGGGAATCATGTGACCTCTCGATACACGTCATGTGTTGCCAGTCCAGACGATTAAAAAGCCATGCCTATTAGCCAGTGATTTTATTGCCTAATACGATCCTACAATCGAAACACAACAAATTTAAAATCTCACCGATGTACATATAATACACAGATAATACACGGATAATACACGGATAGTCTGTTAAATCTCATTGAATTAGTATTTATTTTTGTAAAGTGTAGTGGTTATTTTTTGCAGGAAATGTGGAGGGACAGTGGAAGTTGCGATCAGGTAAACTGGTCTCACTGTCAGAACAAGAGTTAGTGGATTGTGACAAACTTGATGAAGGCTGCAATGGGGGATTGCCAGATAATGCCTACAGGTTAGTATGAAATGTGTGTAGATTATCTATTTATTTTTGGTATACTCATATCAAGTACATTGTTCTAAATACTAAATAATATTACAAAGGTGCGACGGTATAGCGGTTTAGCACACCGCTTTAATTCCGATAGTCGTGTATCCGTTTCTTGCACGGTACAATAATTTGTATTCATAAGTGTGATTTTTGTATAGGTTTGGGTGTTTTATGTATCTATTTACAAAAAAATCTAAATATTTATATCAATTATCTAGTACCCATAACACAAAAGTTCTGCTTACCTTGGGACTAGATGGCGCTGTGTTAATTCTTCAGGGTTATTTATTTATTATTATTTACTAGCTACTCGACCCGGCTTCGCACGGGTGTACATGCATTATATATATAAACCTTCCTCTTGAATCTATCTATTAAAAAACGGCTTCAAAATTCGTTGCGTAGTTTTAAAGATTTAAGCATACATAGGGACAGACAGCGAGAGCGTCTATATTTTATACTATGTAGTGATATATGTGTTTAAACGTTTCAGAGCAATAGAACAGCTTGGCGGCCTCGAGTTAGAAACCGACTATCCTTACGAAGGTGCTGATGATAAATGCGTGTTCAACAAGACCCTGGCAAGGGTGCAGATCAACGGCGCCGTGAATATATCTTCGAACGAAACGGATATGGCCAAGTGGCTTGTACAGAACGGCCCTATATCTATTGGTAAGACCTTATCTATATACTTCCATTTAAACGTCTGCACAATCTTTCATCCCCTTGTAGCGTATTGGTTATCACCTCACCACTGTACCGTTGTGTACCATGTGATGAGGTGTCGCTAAATAATGTATAGTGAGTATACCGGTGAAATAATTGTTCTGTTTATTGGTCACTAGCAAGTATATTGGTTAGAGTGCTACATAGCTTAATAGAAACGCGTACATTCGACACGGAGTTGTAACGTGGACTGACTTTACACTTAACTTAAATCTATGTTATTTGAAGAGGCACTAATGGAAGGGCCTCGAATGTTGACAGAAATATTACAAGTGAAGACACGCCCTAATTTAACTTCTCCCAGATTATTCTTTAAGATAAAATATGACTCTGTTACGGATATGAACATAAGTTATAATTAAATTCAAAGAATGATCTAGAATCTAATATAACCTATATTTATCCCCGTAATTCAGTATAACTTCTTGGCAAATTCAGATCCATTCAACTCATAAAAAGTAAACATATAGGACACTCATTTACATTAAAATATTAGTATAGATAAAGGCTAATCCGTAGGTACGTATTGTATCATTCTTAGAACGCATGTATACTGTTTTCACGTTGCGGTGACCATCAATAAATGTCAGGCATGAATAATTCCACTGCATTATTAGTATTCATTCGTGGAAATCCCAATCGATTTACATTATGTTTCAACATCGTAAATTATTGCTATACATTGTAATGTATTGCTATAGTATACATGTATGTATTATGTATCTTTATTCAAATAAAATCTTATATAAATGACTATCTGTCCCACGCTAATTCCTGTACTCGCAATTAAATTAATTTTATTGTATACTAGCGACCACTCCTGGCTTCGCACGTGTGCATTACAAATCTTTGAATTTCTCAGCTTCTATACTATAACACGCACGTATTATACAGATAAACCTTCGTCTTAAATTATCTATCTATTGTAAACTCCATTAAAATTCATTGCGTTATTTAAAACATATAAGCGATCAGATAATAATAATAAATTTATTAAGCCATAATATACAGTGCTTAAATAATTTTCATAATCAATTTGTGTATATGAGTCTGGGAACTGAACTAGTTTCGAAGTCTATATCTCAGTAGACTAGAGCTCACTTCTCGGATGTGCGGTTTTACATAGGTTAATACAATAGATAGTCACGGTGACTTAATTTTAATCTATGTAAAGATTCTTTATTGCACAGTTAATACGTTATTAATATAATTTAGAGATAATGTACTGAGCACAAGTACATTATTCCTAGAAGAGATCTCTTCCAGTCAATCCAAAACAAAGGCATAGTAATTTTCTAAATTAATGAAAATTACTAAAATTTTTCATCGATGCTCCTCATTTTCATACAAACTTTCATCGCATATTTTATTTTACTCTCTTAAGCGTTTTCGCAAACTGAATGTCATATTTATTTATATGTAATTTACAGCCTAAAAATAAGATTTAAGTTTCAAGCTTTAGCAAAAATAACGATACTTCCATACAACATTTCATCTCTTCTTTCAACCCCTTACAGCCGTTTTTCGGATTAAAAAGTAGTAGTAGTACTATGTCCTTTTTTTGGGTCTAGACTATCTGAGTACCAAAGTTCATCTACGTGAAAGCGAGACAGACATACAGAGTTACTTTCGCATTTAGAATATTAGTAAGAATAACTTTCCTACATAAATGCCACCCAAGACGAAAGGAATTTTTAATTTGAAACAGTAGTTCCTTATTCATGAATATGATTGTGTGTATTATGTACGTATTTACAAAAAAAAAAGAGTTCAAGCTGATCAAATTCTGCTTAGCTTTGAACTAGATGGCGCTGTATGTTGTGTGTGGACAGGAACATTATTCTATTATCCGTTGATTAGTACTCATAACAAAAATACTCCTGTAATTCTCCTGGGTTATTATTATTAATTAATTATGTATTTATTATTACAGGTATAAATGCCAACGCGATGCAATTCTACGTAGGCGGTATCTCCCATCCTTGGAAGATGCTGTGTAATCCCAAGAATTTGGACCATGGGGTGCTTATCGTTGGGTACGGTGTTAAAGGTAATTATTTTTTACTACTTACTAAAATATATATTGATTCTTACGCGGGTTTGGAATGCCATCTGCACTCGCACCCTGTCATTCGGTGTTGCTATAAAGGCCAGTTGCCAGACAGACCAGAACATGCAGTTTTTTTATTAATGGAAGATTTAGTAATGGAGTGTTTAAAGAACGTCATGCAGTAATCTGCTTCTAGAAACAATTGAGTACGAAGAATGAATGGATTTATATATTGGTTTGTTTAATTCCGCTACCATTAGCATGTGTTAGAGCACAAATATTCAGTGCTAAAACCTGACTATCGTTACTAGAAGCGTTACGACCTTCTCTATTGGTGATCAAATTCTGCATGGGATTAGATTTCATTAATTTCATTATTCCCTGTTGTAATTATACATGTGTTTATCTTGTTATAATTAGTAAAGTTATTTGTCTTTTTTTACTGTTTAATGCAAACAAAGTAATCAAATTGAAATTCAAAATACCTTTATTAAGGTATGTCTATTATATACTCTTATGATATGTCAAATTTACCATCAATTCGGAATGATTCGGAGATGAGAGGAACTGACAAGAAACTTCCATGTATTCATTTCAAATAAATGTTGTTCTTGTTTACAAAGTATATTAATATTTCTGTATATTCTATCTATTTATTCGTGTGAAATTTTGTTACTGAAGTTTAAAATTCTTCTAATTCCAGACTATCCGCTGTTCCACAAGACAATACCTTACTGGGTGGTGAAGAACTCGTGGGGCAAGTCCTGGGGTGAGCAAGGGTACTACCGGGTCTACCGAGGTGACGGTACCTGCGGACTGAACCAGATGGCGAGCAGTGCCATCATATAATAACATGTAATATATATATATAAAAAAATTACCTTTACTGACTATCAACACAGCCATAACTAAAGTTGAAATTTTAAGTATATTTTGTGACGTGATCATCCACTGAAAAAGAATTTTTGAATGTTTGCACTTAGGAATTTCACGCGTGCCGTGGTCGACAGTTAGTAAAGTAATATATGACAAGCATTGGTTATTTAGCAATAGAACATTCAATTTCTTGAAGTGATATTCATACCAAATATACATAAATACAGTAAAAGTCGGGTATAACGACGGATCAGTTATTACGACTAAATTGCGGGGTTCAGACCGAATCAATAATTTTATGTAGGTACTGCTTATAACGATAATCTGGATATACTGTCCATCCTATATCAGGTCTATGTCGTTATATCCAGTTTCTACTATAATGTAAAGACGTTAATTGTATATTTTCTACTATTTGAAACTAAATACTTGGATTAAATATTTACAAATAATAATAATACTCCACAGAACCCACTTCCGGTTTGATGTACCTAATGTTGACTAAGAATAGTTTAATTTTAATTTGGGTGGTTGTGTAGAATATATCGTTTATATAGACTTATATGTATATTGATATTTTTATATAAAACATATATATATGTTTTTGGAAACTTCTATGGGGTACAATGGCCGTTACATTGTATTCTGTGATATCTGTAGCACTATACACATGTATCTTCCATCAGTAATATTTATAAATGCTTTTTTTGTCTCTAAAATCCGCCTCAAATTTACTTATGTTTATGTTGATACCTAAGTTATTATTTACTTATCATTTAGACTATTTTTCATTCCATATTACTAGTTATTTACATTTTTATAATTGTTATAATATGTATAGTATATATATCATTGTATATCGATTGAAACTGTTAGTTTATAATAATATTAGTAATAACAATTTATTGTGGCACAGAGAAAAATACAATAGGAAAATCAGTATGTAAGGAAGTAAAAACAAAAGGCGGTCACTTATAATATATCTTGTAAGATTGTAAAATGTCGATAAATTTTAAACTGTACGATACTGCTTTCTTAATTACGTATTAATTTTCAATTAGTTATAATCTGGCAACTTCAGATTCTAAAATTGTGAATTTTACTTACGAATAATCGTATAATTGTGAAATATCTCTCATTAATCGTTCTTGGCATTAGTTAGTTCTGTAACATAGCCAGTTTACAATTTGATGGTTTAACATAGAAAATCAAGGAATATAAACATTTGCACACTCTTCTTCTGATTTACAAAATCAATATGTTACATCGATATGTATGGTGATGATGATGATGATGACTGTAAGAAGTTACTATTCAGTTCACAATTTGTCAATAGTTTACAATCTAAAGAGACAGATTATAAACTAACGGTGTTCACAATCATACGGAGACATGTAATTAAATCTACAAACTCATGTGTTTTGTCAGTAAATTAAAAGATTAGTAAAGAATAACTATAAAGCCAACTATTCAGTAGATGAAACTCTTAAGTTAAAAGTCTTTTAATTATATACTCTTAAATGGAATTTAAATGAAACTCACAAGGAATCATAATTGAAGTTACAGTTACACGAATAAATAATATAGATATAATATATAATAATATAGTGTATATGATATTGATTTACAGCGTAAAAGTTAGATTAAGTATGTAGGAATAGAATCTCTATTGGCAGAAGACAGATTATTATTATGTTACCTTCAATTACAGTTGAAACTGGATAATTAACAACCTATAACCCATAATGTACGCTTTTCTTTATAAGATGTATTTTATTTATAACAACTATCGGGTAGAGCGTTTTTAGTTAGGTCGCTGATATACAGTTGATTAGTCATCAGGTTGCCCAAATGCAACTAATGTTCCGAGGACGCTGCAATCAAATGCGGTGCGTGTAATCTTTTGGGACAAGTAGCAATTGAGCAATCTAAGTAGTTAGATTGTTCAATTGCTGCTAATGTCCAGTTGCTGTCGGTCAGTACCGACTGTATATCAGCGGCCTTAAACTTTCATACAATGTCGTTATATCCGGTTTCACCTGTAAATTTAATATAATTGTTATGACTTCTACTTTCCTCGTGTAATAATTTACTTATAGCTTCGTTATTTGTTTTGATATTAACAAATGATGTGATTTGGTTTTTAATTAATAATGTAATGTTTCAAAGTGCAAACAAACTGACACTGTAGTGGTACTGTGTAGTAGGTTTATTTTATACTTAAGGATAGCCACAGGATCAGGTAGTATATATTTGCTCTTGTAGAGTTGAGTTTATACAGAGTTACCATCAGTTAATATATACATTACAGTTGCGTACTGCATTACGTATATATTATACATTTTTTGCTGGGACTCAAAAAATATAAATATATAAACACAACAGTTACTTTGTTTTATATATTATGATATAGTATCGCCTTAAGCAATCACTATTATAATCATATATAAATATATAACATTTGTTATGAGGAAGGTCATAGAGTACTTTTCGTCCGGGTCAATCTCGGCTAGGCGGGTGAAATCATCGACAGAAGTTTGTATATAACATAATATTAGAAAGTATTGTGCATATAAATTTTCCATAAATTAACTTCCATGTGGAACTCTTGGCTCTTGGAACCATCGTGATTAATTCCTGGTGATTTTGGCACGATAGACTGAACAGCACTCAGACTGATGACCCTCATTGTTGGCCTGCGAGCGTATACCGTTAGGCAAAGGCGAGTGCATTAGTATTTATTGTTGTTGGAAGTTGGAGTGTTAACTAGTGGGTTACTGTCTTTCATCGAGTATAGGTGTCTCACGAAGACCTGGAGCCTCAAACTTCTTGAACATGTAAAAATGTCATACATTAAAGAAACCTTCTATAAAACAAATAATTACTAACTTACAATATACTATTTTATATTTCTATATCTTCAAATTATAATATTATATAGCGATATTTATAATATAATATATGTATATATGTATCTGTACGTATTTTAATATGACAAAAATTTACGTTATTACGTAATAATGCACGCAACTGTATTGACCCCAATTTACATGACATTTCTCTCTGCATATTGTATTTGTATCTATTTGTTTTAATACATATTATATAACTAGTCTTCAAATCTATGAAAAATATCTACTCATTGATTGTTAAAGATTAAAATATTTGGTTAAGGAATTTATAACGGGGACAGACATGATAAAGGAATTAACTCAAGAATCACATATTTTGAATATTAAACCTTACTGCATAATATTAAAGTTGATTTACCAAGCATTATAAGTTTTGAGTTATGCACTTTATTAATAAACATGTTATATCTACGAATGCGTTTTTATAGTACTGTCGAAATATAGACAGTCATTACTCCACTAACAGTTATTGTAGATACATTGTTCTTTTTTAATTCTACAAATTCTGCAAAAACTATATGAATATTTTACACGATACAGGCAGAGCCTGCTGTGGAGTCATAGATAAATATTACTTAACATTTTCCGAAATAAAAAAAATATTACGAAGATTATTATAGTTATGAGTTAATGAGTTAGTTATAAGGACATTCCAAACTGTTTTTTTTTATATTTCATATCTGTTTCAAATTTTGTTCTTTTCCCATGTTGTGATGTCTGCCCTCGTCCTTAATTACACTTATGTTTTAGTCTGTTTTAGTTTATAAGGAAAATGTTTTGATACGTGAAGTTTTTTATTAATTTTAATACTTATATCTTGCAATAAAACATTATTGAATGCTATTATATGTTATTTTATTTCTTGTAGTTTGTTATAAACATAAATAAGTGTATGCCTAAAACTTTTTGATGTATTAGGCAAGTACTTGATCTATAGAAGCGTTTCTTCTATATATAGATATAGATATAGAGGATAGAAGATAAGAGAAAATTAAGAATAAACATGCAAATTGACGCGGTCTTTAAAAAGTGATTGATCGATTTCATGCCAACCTATGTCAGATGATGAGGCTGTCATTCTATTCACATGAAATCACAACGTCCTTGTTAATAAAATTAATTTCAAACTGACATGCTTGATCGAAGGAAAAACGACTTGTATTGAAGAAATAGTTTATTTTGTATATATAATATTATGTGAGATACAAGTCATTAGTACAAGTTTTTTGACAATATTTATTTTCATATAAAAGTGGCGATCGAGCGAGTAGTGATGTGCCAACACAAACTCATCTTTAAATATAATTAGAGCTTAGAAATAATGGCATGGAATGGAACTGGGCTGTTTTCTTGTCAGTTGTTCAAAAATCGAATTAATATGATTACAAAAAAATGTGTATAACCACAGATAACATAATATTACATAGTATAACTTACGTTTATATCAATCTAAATAAAAATCGACAATAACAATTCTATAAGTCATCGGTTCATGAGTATGACAGGTGAGCCAAACAACACTATTCTATCAGGACGGCTTTCATCCCAGCAGGAGACAACAGTCGAGGCTTTGAACGATTTCGCTGGTTGTCTTTGAATCTAACAGGGACGAGGTTATACACATTTCTCGCCATCATTTGAGTTCATATCCGTGATTCCATCACCGTAATGAATTTACAGAATATAGGTACTATTATTGATATTATACAGTACAAATGAAAAGTTACCTATATTTCAACATTTATCAAGACAACAAAAATGTGAATTTTAAATATTTGTAGTCTGACCGGCACCAAATTGAAATAAAATTGTTGCCGGTGAGGCAAAGTATTTTTTTGGTGTTTAAATATAGATTGGTTGCCCAGTCTGCACTAACAGTAAGTACATATATGCTAGCGACGCAAGAGCGGAGGAAGATGGAAGGATCGTGAAGTCAGGTCAGTTAGCCTGTCGTAACCAATTCAACTACGATATTTTTGGGGGAGTATGTGAAGGTCGACCTGATAAAGTACAGTGATAGCAGTAGGGGTGACCAGTGAAAGAGATGTCTATATTACTTGAAAAATCACCTCCTTTTATAGGTTTACTGTTGAACTAGCTGTACCCGCGATTTCGTCCGCGTGGAATTTAACGTTCATTTTCTAAAATAAAAGTAGCCTAAGTTACTTCTTATTATATTAGCTACCTGCCAATAAAAGTCCCGTCAAAATCGGTCCAACCATTTCAGAGATTAGTCGGAACAAACAGACAGACAGACAAAAATTGTAAAAAATGTTATTTTGGTGTTTATACCTTATTTATATTCATATGTATGTAGTAAAAACGGTTATTTCAATATTACAAACAGACATTCGGATTTTATTTATATGTATAGATGAGTATGGAATAGAAATACGGTAATTGTTGGGGACACCAGTAATGGATGAAAGTGAGATTAATTCAGTCAACTTTAGTCAGCCCTTGTAATTACTAACATGTGCAAACAACTATTTTTTTTAATTTTGAAGAGGGTAACCCTCTTCAAACTGTAATGTGACGGCTATGAAGTTTAGAGAAAGCTATCGCGTTTATACAGACCGTCAGTAATTACGAGAAATCTTGAGAAGTTTTTATCATTTAAATTAATCACACTCTCCATGAACAACACGCTCGCTACTTAAAAATTTTATACTATTTTTATAATACTTAAAAATTTTAAATCCCGTGGATTTCATCGTGTCTTTTGTATTCGTATGTGTTTATCCTCTTTGGACTTTGGTAGATGTTTGTAACTTCTAGGAAAAATAGTATCGGAACAAAAGTGAGTTAAGTAATTTTCTTGACGCCTAACTATACACGTTTACATTTAATTTGTACTTTCGTCACTATCAGAAATAGCTAACTGAGACTTTGTACAAAGTCGTAACTCAGTCTTACGTATACAACCGTCTAACAGCTTGCTTTGTAAGTTGATTCGAAAAGTCAGATAAGAGAATAAAATTAAAAGTTACGAAGCATTTACGAGTCCTCCGGGTCGTACCGAATTTACCTGGAAATAAGCTCAGTGGTTTCCAGGTACGGTGTGAAGATCAACCTGGTATATTGCTAAAAATGGGGTCGCTACTACATTTGCAAAGATGGGCTAACGTACTTGACTTGTACTTCATTTTATTATCCCCTACTCCCCGTGCCCCGTTAGCGTAAGCCATTAGCGCAGGCGGGTGCATCATTCCGTTATCTTACTAATATTATAAACGCGAAAGTTTGTGAGTATGTTTTGGTTTGGATGTTTGTTACTCTGTCATGCAAAAAACTACTGAATGGATTTTGATGAAACTTTACAGTAATATAGCTTATACATCAGAGAAACCTATAGGCTATAAATATGACGCGAGTGCAACCGCGGGTACAGCTGGTCATCCATAAAAAAAATGGGGTCGCTGACCCCATTTGCTAGCAATGTACTATTAATAAATAAATAAAATGTTAGCTTGACCTCCGGTTCCCCTCTGGAAATCATCGTGATGAATTTGATAGCGACTTCACTAGTAATTTATCACGATGATACAATACAACAACATAAAATATATGTGATAGCAACGGGGTCCGTTGCTATCTAGGTCTAGTTAGGTATCTGCTTCATTCGTACCTAGGTATTGTGAGTCTCAGCGAGGTTACGAAAGTAGGTCGCTGCACGTACTCTCAGAATGGGGTTACGAGTGCATAAACAAATCTATATATATATTATATTTTACATCGGCAAATATGTAATAGAGTTATACTAGTCTATTTTATATTGGTTTTAGATATATTGTAACTTCGTGATATGAATTTCGTGTATATGCGTGATATGAATTTCAAAACATCGAGGGGGGATAAACCTTGGTGTATTAGTTTCTCACTGAAAATTAAAAATATTATTAGACGATAATATAAACATTACATTGTCATAGAACGCCCCCAAATATAGGGTCTACTAACCTATCTACTTACCCTCTTGCCTTGTGGCATGTAGATAGATTGATGGTGCCCATGAATTATTTGAGAGTTGCGAATGCAAGCTATGTGGTACCACAGATAAGAATATTACATAGTTGTACGAATCGATAAATTAACGATCTACAACTGTGAGATTGTAGATTTGAAACTTTTATAAACAAGAATTATTAGTAACAGTGTTGCATAATTTAGCCCAAATTCTGCACTGATATATACATTATTCTTGTATAATTCACATAACATGTTGATTTATAAAAAAAGTTAAAAGGTACAAAAATCTATAACATTAAGTTTTATAATTATCGTTAAATTATAGTAGTATATTACGATATGAGTGCGTTATGATGGTTGTAACACTTGAAGGGGAATTTTCAGCCTGAGCCAGAGGCGAAGGCGTATTAGAGTCGAGTGTGTTCAATACGCACGTATATCATACGACGTATTGGGCAGTACAGCAAACCCAATATATATATAATAATAGATATTGAATTGTTAGGTTCGTAGATAGGGCATCAATAAAAGAGGAAAGTAAAATATTATATCACAATTATATTTCTCGATGAAGTCTAAATTTACAGTCTTTATTTTCTATTGTTCTAAGGATGACAAGGAATGTACAATTTTCAAATTAATATTTTCTTTATACAAACTAAAGAGTTATTAACATCCTCCACACCAGAAGATAATTAATTAATCAAATATGTATTCTAACTGTAGAACTACAACAGTTTAAAAACAATTCATAAAATTCACAATAATTATAAGTACTAGTATATGTGGCTGAGTATACGTATATGTCAATAATGTGTGTATGCAAATTTAAAATATTTAAACAATAATAAAAAAAACATATTTAAACATTTAAAACAAATACCTACTTGGAATCTTTATGTGTCGACCCGTACGAGTAGTCTGCCCAACCTGTGTGGAAATGGGAACAACACTATTTACCGACCTCGATACCTCTATATTACTATCACCATTCTCCGACCTTGGACGAGACAATACTACCGAAGGACCACTAACTTCTAATTGATATAGTTTTTGGAAAGGTCGTATTTTCAACCCCGTTGAAGTTTTTAGTTGAGCCGTTCTACAAACTTGATCTCGACCTGTGAAAATATTTGTCACCACACCTAATGGCCATTTAATCCTTTTTTCATCAGTCTCGATCAATACAACGTCACCTATTTTCAAATCATTTGTCTTTTCTTTACCTTTCTAACCCAATGTCGTCAAATATTCCGTTTTAAACCTTTGTCGGAAATCTTCTCTTAATTTTTGTATAAATCTCAATCTTTTATTTAAACTATTTCTGTCTAATTCGTCTAAATCTGTGACATCAGATTGTAGTATGGGTTGTAAAAAGTGTATGGGTTTTAATGGTTCTAACGAATTACTTTTCTCATCTTCGATATAAGTTAAAGGCCGTCCATTTAACGTCGCTTCACAATCACAAAGTATAGTTTGAAGCTCTTCATATGTCACAGATGACTTGCCTAATACTCTTTTCAATAAATCCTTCAAAATTCGAATTAACCGTTCCCAAAATCCACCCCACCACGCAGCAGTAGGTGCATTGAGTTTCCATTTTATACCCTGTATAACAGAATCTTGTTCAACTTTTGTCCAGTCTATTTCTGATAGTAAATTTTTTGTTCCGACAAAATTTGTACCATTGTCACTCATCATAATGCTGACTCTTCCTCGTCGAGCTATGAACCGACGAAAGGTCATCATAAATGCTTCAGTCGAGAGTGATCTGGTTGCTTCTAAATGTACAGCTCTGTAGACTGCACATGTACACAATACGATCCAGCACTTTTGTCCATCGCGTAAAAACAGTGGTCCAGCTAAATCTACACCAGTAATTTCAAAAGGAGCAGAACAACGTGTACGCTCTACAGGTAATGGAGCAGTCGATACCTGTACATGTTTGGCTCTGTAGCGTTTACATACACAGCAACGTGAAATTATTGCCTTTACTAATTGTCTAGCATCTATAATCCAGTACTTACTGCGTAAATCAGCTAACACGGTATTTAATCCAGCGTGTTGCAACAGAGCGTGTCTTTGTTCCACCAGTCTATGTATTAAAATATTCCTCGCTGGTAGTATAACTGGATACTTCGTGCTTTCTGGAAAGTCGGTAAGTAAAAGCTTTGTTTTTGTTCTTATTAAATTATTCTTGTCATAAAAATTACTTATTCCCTTAATTTTACTTTTAATAAATTCTTTACTTTCTACTTGAATAAGCTTGAAGATTCTTCTTTCGCTTTCCTCATATTCTATATAACTTAAATCTCCCTTTAACTTTGTTTCATTTCGAGTGTTGTATAAAAATCTAAGCATCCATGCCATCATCCTTATATTTTTGTTATACTTAGAAAAGTAGGAAAACCATTTATTTGTTAATATTTCTTCTGAACATATGTTAGTACTACAAATTGTTGATTTTTTCAGCTCGCGGTTTACTTCTTCATTATCTACGGTAACAGGTAAGTTTATCCATTTATTATTTTCCGATTTCAGCCATTGCGGACCTTCCAGCCAACCAGAAGTCAATAGAATTGCAGCATCACATCCTCGTGATGGTAAGTCAGCCCAATTAGAATTTCCTAGAATATGAAACCAATTATTAACATCAGTATTCTTCCGTATTTCTCTAACTCTGTTACCTACAAACGTATTCCATTGTAGTTCCTTTTTAATCCAGCACAATGCTACATTTGAATCAGTCCAGCAATATTCCTCACATTCTAATTTCAAATCTCTACGTGACTCTGCCAATAATCTTGATCCAATTAATGCAGCTAACAGTTCTAAACGTGGAATAGATGGTTTTTTAGGAGGTGCAATTCTTGATTTCGCTGA
Source organism: Achroia grisella (assembly GCF_030625045.1). Classification (NCBI taxonomy): domain Eukaryota; kingdom Metazoa; phylum Arthropoda; class Insecta; order Lepidoptera; family Pyralidae; genus Achroia; species Achroia grisella. The sequence continues at coordinate 1,343,909 of NW_026713028.1, read as the reverse complement.
AATCAATCGTATTGTTATTTTGCCTTTATAGTCAGACCTTAAGAATATGCATGCAGCGTATGCATTACTGCTGGCGTCACAAAACATATGTAATTGTAATATACATTCAGAAAATGGACCTTCTGGAAGTCGCCTAGGAATCTTACAATGTTTAAGTTGGTATAAACTTGTACACCATAATTCAAATTTTTCATTTAAATCACTAGGCAGAGGACTGTCCCATTCCAAATTACGACACCATGTCTCCTGAAGGATAAGTCGAGGTATTAATGTAACAGCTGATGTAAAACCAATAGGATCATAAATTTTTTGAGCTATAGATAATAGACTTCGTTTAGTAACAACAATTTTATTTAAGTCACAAAATGATGACATATTACAACTAAATGTATCGCTTGATGTATGCCAATGTCGACGACGTTTTATAACACACTTGATTTTAAATAAACTGAACCATAAAACTGTGATGCACACTGTTGCTTTACTGCCGCCGCGGCGTTGTACCTTTTTGAATTAGCGCGCTACCTAGTGGCTGGAGCAGAGCGCAGTACAACTCGAAATTTGAAAAAAAAATTAGCAAATAGTACGGTTGAAATATAACTTCACTATTTGTGTTTATAACGCACGCGGGTATTATGATCTTCTTTATATATCGAAAACCGGTGAAGATAGATCCACTTTACGAGCAAGTGTGTTGTAAAATATATAACACAGTCGAAATAAAATCCTTTTCCGCAAAATTGGTTTACAAACAAAATTAGATACAACGTACATTATATTATCGGACCTATATAACTACCTATCTATAATATTTGACTGGGTTTTCTGCTAATTTCGTTAAGATCTCTAGCCGAATGAAAAGGTCCAGGAGAGTCTTTGATTCAAATCACTTTGATATCTTATTAATAGACCGTTAAATCCACTCGCCTAAAAATTTCATGAGGCACAGATAGATAACTAAAAGTAAATATATTACAAATGTTTATATAGATATAGCTGTTCATTATATTAAAAGTATAAGTAGGTATCCAGTGTTTAGCTCTCTCTAATCTAGGTATTAATATAAGCTTACGATGTATTTATTTACTTTCATCTTTATACAAATTTCAAATCATATTAGCATTTTTTATAAGCAATATTCGGTGTGAATTGTGAGATACGTCAGTGAATTTATATAATATGGTGTTCCAACCACTAAGGCCTAGGGAAGATATCTTATGGAGACCTGCGCACCCCGGGGGAGACAAACGAGTACTGTGAGACTCTTACTCACTAAATACTACAAAGTAACCCAACGAAGCGCCTATTGCCGGAGTCGCGGGATCGAGTGTCAGTCCACCGGAACTCCGATAGTAACAACCATTTAGTCCCAATGTATTCTGTGTTGATTGTGCTAGTCTTTTGTGCAGAATTACTACTTTATTGGCTAAACAGTAATTCTCCAACACAATCAAATTCTATTTATCTAAACTAAAATATTTTTTCTAAAATACAAGTAGCCTAAGTTACTCCTTATTATATCAGCTACCTTCCAAAAAAGTCCGTCAAAATAATTTCAGCCATTAGAGATTAGCCGGAACAAACAGACAGACAGAAAGACAAAAATTGGAAAAAATGGTTACTTCAATATTACAACCAGACACTCCAATTTTATTTATATGTATAGATAGTCATTAAATGTATAGTTATGTATAGATTATATGTTTTTATTATATAATTTATTTTCTTAAGTTTGATTGTAATTTAATATTATACTTAATGTGGTGTATAAGTTTGTTTGTTCATATAACAAGAACCTTGGATTCTTGTTGCCAGTTTGAATGCAAGTTGGTACATATGAGGTATATGGCAACAGTCAACATTACGTAATATAATTTAATTACATTTCAATTTCTTATAATTGTTTTATATTCATTTATTTATTGTTATAACATATTTATTTTCTGTTAGAATACAAATAGTCCATTTATAAATATATGTAAATATTAGTATGTCGCATGTCAGAAAATACTGCGGGAATTTTTATACATTTTTTTTTATTTTTGTATTTATAAATGTGTTTTTTTTTATTACTGTACGTAACTTAACTATCTACAAATGTAATTAAAATGTTTATAAGTTTTAATTTCCTAAACGTTATAATAGTACGTTTAGCTAAACGCATTGTCAAAGTTTCATAAAAATCGACTTTTATTAACATATATATCATAGATTTGATGGCCTTAGTAGTCCAGCGGTTTAGCATACCGCTTTATTTTCCATGATCGTGGATTCGATTTCTCGCCCGATGCAAACATTTATGCCGATGCAAGTATTCATGAGTATAAATATTTGAGTGATTAATAGGTATATGATGTCAATACATAATATACGTATTAAGTACTCCGACAATCATACTCATGAATATTCATACTTAAATATTTATTTTATCAATATAAAATAAATATTGTGTGTAGTATCCATAGCTCTGTCTAGCTTGGGATTATACGGCGTGGTCTATAATTCTCCTGGGTTTGTTACTATTATTATAAAATATAGTAAATTTCATTAAAAATATAATGACGGACCGTAGGTTGCTAATTCAATCAGTCAGCACAACGGTTTTTATTCATAGATACAATCTTCTTTATAATTATTTAATGTGTAAATATTGCTGGCATGTGCATAAATAATCTGCTACAGAAAGAATAGATTATTATAATTGAATACGAGATTGAATGTTCTAATACGTATATATATAAAATTATAACTACCTTTAGATCCGTACTACATATTTACAAGATATCTAATATATTTTTTTTAACTGAATAAATTGTCAATTACTTTTTTTATTCTCTTCTGTCTTCTCTTTTTTTTTTTGGTTCGGTTTTGTCTTCTCTTTATTTGACGTATGTCTAAATAATGTCTAGCTGTTGAGTCAAAAATTCACAAAATCAGAAAAAAACTATTATTTTATTTAGCTATTTTTTAAATTGATGGATATAAGAATAAACAAATTACAGTAAATAATACAAATATACTTGTACTAAATTATGGCTAATGATTTACCAGGACACCCGAAATTGTCTAGTACAAGGATTTTAAGTACATCTGCCAATAACGACGAACACAAAAAATACAATATAGAAGTAAAACCTGGTACATCGTATGAAGTTTTTAGAAATAACACAACAGCTGTTGAGGTGTTAGTTAAAGAAGTAGCAGACAGAATTAACAAAAAGCAAACGACAAACAAGTCCAGTGTCAACACTCCCACGGATCATACAAATATTACAACCCTTAGAGAAATCAACGAAAAATTAGCTAGGGAATTAATTAAATCAAATTCAACATTAGCAGAGTCTAGGGATGATTTTAAAACCATTATTTCTCTGATGAAAAAACAATTGGATGAAGCTAATGGTAGAGAAATTGAGATACGCTCAAGATATTTGAACGCTCAGCTAGAAAACGAGAAATTCAAAACGTTATTGGAATATAAAACGAATCTTGTAAAGAAATTTAAAAGGGAGTTGATTAGTTTGAAAAGAATTATTAAATTTGTTGTAAAAGGTATTTCTTATACAAATATAGCAGAAAACTTCACTTTAAGCTCCGATCACGAGTACGATGAGTTTAAAATGGTGCTACAGAGGGATTGTCGAGTGAAATTCGCAAATTTGCTCGATGGCACAATGACTCTTGATAGTACAGCACTTAAAGATAATAAAGATTCCTTTGAAAAACGTTACTGAAGTTTATCGCAAGTACATTTGTATGTAAAGTAAGTTGTTTTGTACAGTAAAGAATACATTTGGATTAATTAATTAATTTATTATTTTACTTTTACAAAATTCTTTTGTCGATCCGTAAGTATTTTTGTAGCCATAATTGGGCTCGTCCTTAACTTTATTTAAAAAATAGATAAAATATTTTTACTTTTCAATGAAAATTTCATATTAACTGTTCAAAATTAATATAGCTATTTCTAATGTTTATTTAATAAAATAGCTATCACAAATATAACAAACCCAACAACTAATCCGACAGACATCCTCAGTCACGTTATATTGAAATATACTCAGTGAAATGTGAGCATGTCAAGTGTTGCGTTCACCATGATGTCGATAGTTGATATTGATACAATCTCTGATTACCCCATCTGGGATAACAGTCGTGAAGGTGTATACATTATTCCTAGATCTAGTTCTCTCTAATATATGTATATCAGAAATATTAGTCATACTGATCGTACCAAATACTTAAAAAAAATCTAAAAAAAATATGTAATCCAAAGAACTTGTTACAATAAGTACCTACTAAGCGTGTAGAAAGCTACTAATATCCCACAGAATCAATCAAGGAATGCAAGTGGAGAGATCCCGGGCGGTGCATACTCGGTAACCGGGTCAGGCCATGACCGGGTCACGCGGTCACAGCCCGTTTACCCGGTCATGGCAGTGCCTGCTATGGCCCGACTAGACCGCGCGAGACTCGTCTCTACTATTAAATAGAGATGTTGCAAACTATTTTATATCGAATACTGAGTAACTAGCATGTTATTTATAATGACGTTCAGTAACGTTATTACCGTAGTTACTATAGCACGCTGAGAAGACCGCGAAGAAATGATGCTTTAGTATTTCTGAAAGAATTTAGCTGGCTACTCGACTCTACACGTGCTATACTATGGTAATCAAATGCCAGGCTAAAGTGCGGATAACGGTACGATTTTAGATTCAAGTGGCGAGTTAATCATAAGTAATAAGTAACGCAACGTTACTATAATACTTAATTGTATTAGTAACTAGTAACTACTCGTTATTATAGTATATTTGTGGTTACTTTTCAGCTCTACTTAGTATTTAACGGATTGTAAGCAAACTTACAGAGCATGAATACTGGAATTGGAGCAGAATCCAGGCTTTAGGTATACTGAGTTTTTGAGATATAGTATAAGTATAAGTAGGTATGAAATAAAATTGAAGGAAACTAATTGATTCTATGTAGGGAGATATTCAAGGAAGCAAATCTAAATATATAGAAATCAAAGGTGACTGACATAGTGATTTATAAACGCACAACCCAAAACCACTGGACGGATCGGGCTGAAATTTGGCATGCAAGTAGATGTTACGATGTAGGCATCCGCTAAGAAAGAATTTTGATTAATTCTACCCCCAAGGGGATAAAATAGGGGATGAAAGTTTGTATGAAACTTTGTCAATTTTAAACCTATCGGGCTGAGACTTTACATGCTACTATGACGTAGGCATCCCCTAAGAAACGATTTTTATAAATTCCACCCCTAAGGGGATAAATTAACGCGAGCGAAGCCGCGGGCAAAATCTAGTATTCTTATAATTCCTACGCAATTTATAATACGATAAATAATGATCTTAATAATCTTAGTATGTATTAGAAACTTGGACATAACTTGTAGTTGCAAAGTGTCATAATAACTCTATCATAGAAGTTTATTTATTTAACGCCTAAATTTTACAGCGAAATATTTTGTCAATAGTTTTCAATATATTTAAAACTTGTGGGCTGAGCAATAATTCACTCAGCAATTACCCTTACTCGACTAATATAATATCAGATATAGTAGGTGTACCCAATATGTCAATTTTGTAAACACATTTTATTATTGAATACATTGAATACTTACGATTTTACTACATACATAGTCTATCTAATCATGTAGTCAAATGACTTGATTATGTATATAATAATCAGTAGTTATACCTCGTCACGATTTTACTGCTATTATGTATATAATAGAAGTAAAATCGCGACGAGGCCAAAATTGTCTGTTTATTTTTAATGGATGTTAATGGAATGCTGACGACGCTTGAGGGACTCTAGTGGAGGATGATAAGATGAACATGATGTCAAATTTATCATGATAGTCTCCAGAGGGAACCGCGTGGATGCTAATCTGTGTATTAATAGCAATGGGGTCATCAGTCCACATTACTAACAATCTCCTTTCCCCCCTAAACTGTCTGTTTATCTCTTTATTGTCTGTAATAAACAGTTGGAGGAATTAGAATGAAATACATAAACAATATGTTGTTAAATATGTGGTAATAAATAAAAGAGTTTTTTAAGAAAATACATAAAGGGTAAATTAGTACTTTTTTCTTACGAATTTTATACTGTATTATTACACTGCCACATTTGCCCCTTACTAAAACAGAATACAAAGCAAGTTGTTTGGAAGTTCCAATTATCAATTTCATACCTTCTTATAAACTAAAACATATACTGTAATTGTAAGATGCATTGTTATTTCTCGACTCAAATTGACAAAAGACCATTGTAGACCAGGGGAGTTACACAAAACTTCCAGTAATTATCGTCGCTTGTAGGATTAAGTGTGTGTCTTGCGGTAAGACCGGCGGGGTAGGAATGTTTCAGGCTCAGAAACAAACTTTTCTCCCAAACTTAGCAGAACTTGTTGTCTCGTACTATGAGAACTCAATAATATATGACATGTTTCATTATTATATTAAATTCAATAATATATAAATATTCATAGGTAATGCTTAAATTAAGTAAGTAAATCTAGATCTTATTCTAGTAAAGACTGATAAAAATTATTTATCTAAAAAAAATAAACTGTAATATATAGTATACTAGCTGTGCTCGGATAAGGTTAGTAACATATATGTTGTTTTGATGTATAAGCTATATTACTGTAAAGTTTCATCAAAATCCATTCAGTAGGTTTTGCGTGAAAGGGTACAACATCCATCCATCTATGCTAATAAACTTTCGCGTTTAATATATTAGTAAGATTTTATATAATTAATATTATTATTGCAAATACCGAAATGTCCGTCTTCGTGTCACAATCTATATTCTCGCAAATTTTCATTCAGATCCGTTCAGTCCTTTAATATTAAAAAGGTATTAAAAAAACCAATAAACAGACCAAATTCCACACTTATTATAGTATGTCTACCGTAACAAAACTGCGATTTAAGATATCCTTTTAACTTTTTTGAGTCGGAACCTATTAGAATTGAAAAACCAATTATCAACGGCCCTCCGCTTCAATTGAATTCAGATTGATTTCAAATTCCCTACCTTTGAAACATATACGGATGAATTTTCATTTCAGTTTTCATTGGACTGTTTGCATTGATTCTGAGAGGAGAGACGTTGGAAAGTTTGGTTTGTCACAAAGTATTGCTTTTATACTGGATATGGCATTTATTATTATATTTACATTTAGGAGAACTTTGTTTAATCGTTCTTGATTATGGATTACTTTTGCTGTTCTACAGTTTGCTTTGAAAAGTCGTTATTTGACAGACTAAATTTATGCGTACATATAAAAATATGTAATACTTTGTCGGAGTCGCTCACTAGATGGACTGACCTTATCAAAATCGTTCATTGTGGAATATTCTCGCACAATAAAAAACAGTACCGGATGGAAACAAATTGCGGGGTGCTCCGGAGTGAACCGATTATTTTATTTTCTATTTTAAAAATGGTGCATTTCATGTTCCGAATTTATATAAATTTGACCAATTTTTTTAGTTTTTGAGTTATCTATACTTACATAGCATATCTCTATACAAACATTGTTACAATATATATTTGTCTGTGCGTTTGTGCATACTAATAACAGGAATGGCTTATCCTATATATATCTAGTGTTTAGTAAAGTATTTTGGTAAGCTACACTTATAATTTAGTGTTTGTTTTATATCAATCGGTTTACAAATAAAAAAGTTATTCAAATATCAAAACCTGATGGACTTTAAGAATGCCAATGAATTATTGGCTGGTCCGTAATAATGAAATCGAATTATCTAATTTGTTTTTGTTGAAAGGTATTATTTCAAATCAAGACGCTTCTAGAAATGATATCCGTGTTATTGGTAAAAGATAGTTCCCTATTCGCTACTGAGAGCACCATTGGAGCTGCATGCGAGATGTATGTACATAGGTAGCATTAACATGCGGTATTGGCCACCGTTGATATTTGAACGTAGAACTATATAATATTATCTGATCTGTGGTAGAACTGTTCCAATTGCTGAGTAGCAGCTGTCGAAACTTTGATAAAGTATTAACCGTGGTATATATACATGATGTACATAAAGAGAAAACCCGGTTCTCCTCCATTACGTATAATAAAATCGTAAAATCGTGACGGTACACGGTAAAAACAGTATGCTTGTCCGTTTATCTAGCTTTCACATAATTCCATCTAGAGATATTAGTCTGCAATTTTTACAGAATTGATTCTTAATTATGGATCTGTATAGGAAATAGAATGCTGAGAATGTCAATTTAATTTCGACCTCGGTGGTCTAGCTGTTTACACCGCCCGCCTTACTTTCGATGGTCGTGGGTACGATTCATCGCACGGTACAGAAATTTATATATTTTTTTATACCACGTAGGTGGCAAACAATAATATTCATGAGTATCATTGTTTGTATTTGTCTGAGTATTATCTATGCCTGTTATCTATGTATTTAAAAAAAAATGTTTAAGTATTTGTATCAGCTGTGACACAAGTTCAGCTAAGCTTGGGACTAGATGGCGCTGTGTGAATTGTTTAGGATTATTATTATTTTTAATTTACCATTGATTTTATTTGTATTCCGAACGATGAGTCCATTCAGATAAAGTTTAACTATTAGCGATATTGCTCGTAGAGAAGTCTATTTTATACAAAACTGTAAATGAAAACTGTGTAAAGTAAACGAGAGGTCAAGATGCCAACTGCTTTAATCGTATAATTACGTACTACCGTTGACATAAACAATTCGTATGCCCATCTGACGGTAAGTGGTCACATCGCGTCTTGATGTCACGCCAGCAGTGGCCGTCATGCGTTGCCATTCATAAGGCATTTCTTACCTCTCTAACATATATTAGCTTTTCAATAAGGCAACATGCTAGCTTGATTAAATAGTTGAGAGAGGTGGAAGGTAGACACAGACAACTTTGTTCAGAATCTACCTCGGTTTGCCATTCAGGCGTGCGAGCGTAAGAAACTTATTTTACCACTCGCACTCGCAGCACGCCCCGGTTTTGCACGGGTTTTTAACAAAATTGCAAGAATTAACAGACACATTCTTCAATATCGAAGTCCTCTACGTCAAATCTCTCCTCAATCCTCTAAATGTATATGAACTACAATTTGTAGTACATCATTATGCTCTGTTATCATTAATTTCCACAGGTTATGCGACATAAAATTTTTATTGGTATGTTCCCAAGTTGGCTTATTTTTAATTTTATCGCAGCTTTCATACGGATCCCTAACGTTTTTGAAAATATTACGTTGCCTATTACCAGGCTTAAAGCAGGATTAAATTTTAATCAGAATTTTTCAAAGCGGTCCAGCATTTTCGAAGGACAATGCAAACAAACAAGCAAATTTTGTCTTTATAGTATTAGTATAGATTCACAATATTAATTAGGATCTTGTGATAACAGTAATGCTACTCAAGTTTATAAGCGACGGTTACGGTTTCTTTCATATTATACATCTCTATATTTTAATCGCTATATAATTATCAAATAATATATCGAGGTATTAATTAATATACGTATATCACAATTGTACCTATTTTAGACTCCTCATAAACTGTATATAAAAGTATACATTCCATTACATTAACTGTATTAACACTCTTTGGGCAATATTAGGAGTATCTAAAAACATATAAATGTGAGGTAAATGTTTCCATTTTTATGGGTAACGTGTCTACATTTTTATGCCGGCGCTGAAGTAGGCATCAGAACTCGCTGTACGACTGTACGAGCATTATTTACTACGCTGATGGACTCCTTTCGTCCTGAAAACGAACTGAAAACCGAGTTATCCCGACTTGAGGCGGAGTCTCCCGAGCCGGCGGCGCCTGACAGCAGTCGCTATACAACCTCGGTCGCTGTCGTTCATGACCAATGTCGATGCTGGCACACACATGTGGTGAACTTTTTTTAAATAGTGCAGTGGCATTCTGTATTTAAATATTTAAATACGTTCCATTTCACTTAAATTTTTGGCGCTAAAATGGGTTTTCGCTTTTTCACAGCCAGACGGCGACTGTAGGGTTTACCAGGTTAGTATTATTATGTATATCTAGTACATTTAGTATTAGACGCCTATTAAGTGGACGAGAAAATATATTTATGGCCTATTTGAGATGTAGCCGAAAGCATTTTCAGAAATTGAAATTTATTTTAGGACTTACGCCGTTTATTATTTACGTGATATCTAAATTATTTCTTCAGTATATTTATTATAATACATTAATAATAAACTCCTATAATTTGTCTATTAAAAGTTTTAATGTAATTATGTACATATTAACTTAAAGCTGTAATTAAATAATTGTAACTATTTAGTTATAAAGTATAATAGATAAATGTAGATAATTACACTTATTAAATAAATGAATGAAAGTGAAAATTTCAGTATGAAACCATACTGTAAATTATATTATTAAAAGTTAATTAAGCAAGCTTCTCATTATATAATATTAAAACATTTTAAATGGAAGTTGTGATCTGTTTTCATTACATTTTCGTGTTTAATATTTTTTTATTAAACACACAATTTTAATGGAATGTATTTCAACCGGTTTAAAAATGTTGTAATTACCCCTTTCAATTAGTCTTTTGTAAATTAGGTATTGTCTTCGCCAACTCTACCGATTTTGATGATACTTTTCAGCTTAAACACTGACTACCGATTTTATTCTATATTGTAGGCCGTTTCGGATGTTAATGCCTGACAATCATTTAACGAATTCTTTAAATGTTTGTAATAAATAGATTTTAAATCAAAATTTTAATAATCATACGTTTTATCGAACAATAGTTGCGCCCTGGCTTCATTTGGGTGCTCATGAGTTTGTAATTTTTGTGTATATAGATACAGTACGTCCTAGTCTTTTTTTTATTTAGGGGTACGGTGTGTTGCTAGACATTTAGACATGCAGTTCCGACCTATGGAGACCTTGTTGTTCACCCTTTATCAGATAGCTACCGCTGGTGGGATAAGAATTTAAGAATATTCTTCGATGATAGGTACTACTAGGTTTTATTCGCGACTTTATCTGCATTGTTGTTTTTACAAAGGTTATGTTCATATGAAATCTTCACGTCTATTACTAAGGTCCGTTCGGCATACAATTTTGAAAGTTAATAAACTCACAGATTTTATAATTTTTTAATACCTATTAGTATTTGTATTATGCCTTTCATACAGTGACAAAATTTCTCAAATCGGTGCAGTGGTTCCTGAGTTTACTTTCCTCAAAACAAAATCTGCTTTATTTTTATAATATTAGAATAGATTTTCTTTCATACAAACTTTATCCAATTACAAACATAAAAAGAATTAGTCAAATATCTACATACAGCTGTTGGCTCTTTTTGAAATGAAGCGTATTTTTTATATTATAATTTTATTTTAGAGAGGTTAATCACCAGGTTAGAAATTTAAAAAAATCTGTCCATGTAGAATACAGATCTGACGTAACATACATATAAATTCAGAACAATTGAGGACCTCCTTTTTTGTAGTCGGTTAATAATAAAAAATTACATAAATGTGAAAAGGAAATTTATCAGGAACTTCATGTAGCAACAGTAAATTTTACAATGTAATTCAGTTTAATTATACCTATTTGCCGTTTATGATCGCAGACATAAATCGTATTAGTTTATGCTCGATAATAAAATTGGATATATTCAATAACCGAGACGATGACATATTAAATAAATTGAGACGAACATCTGAGTATTCACCGTCCGGGAGCCGGGTCCATCGTGTGGCTGAGAGGGAAACTCCAAGCAGTTCCAGGTATAGTATAAGGTGCCCCTTATACTACACTACTGTGCTCTCATACCCGCAATGTGCAAGGATTTTTATCAACAAAATTGGATACATAAGTCACATGCGAGCACATCAACAGCAAAACCGGAGTTGATGACAGCCGCAGTGGCCTAAAACGGGCGAGATTACATCATCATCATCATCATAAGGTGGTCCTTGCCGATGTACGTCAACACTCACCTTCACCACTCGTGTTTATCAGAGATGTTATGGATATGAAATTTCGGATACGGATAGGTTTTGGATATAGAAATGATTGTTATACCGGATACGGATGTGGATGCGGATATGAGATTGTTTCGTATTATCCGTTAGTTTCGGATAATTTCGGTTACGGGTAATAATTTTTTAAGGAATTTCAAAAGTAAAACACAAATAGCTAATATAATGGTTACATAACGTATCTCAATTAGGCTCCGCCCCTATCCGATATTATCCGAAACTTTTATTTCGGATTCGGTTACGGTTACGGATATTTTTTTATATCGGATATCCGATAGTTTCGGTTACGGTTACGGATCTCCTTAACATCCCTGGTGTTTATCAACCAGCCCAGCCAAATCTGGTAGGAGCCTGCTACAGCAGATTTAGATACACGTTCTACTATAGAACTTACTGCAGTTCTATACAGGACAAGTTCTTTTAGAAGATTGTTGAGAGATTTCGCTGGTATACTTCTCGCTTCCACTTCGACCGATAAATTAACCACATAAACTCGTTTATTATAATAGTTCGTAATATTTGTTTGTTTTTATTGCATGATCTTTAGTTATATTTGTTTCCCATTGTACAATCAGCTCTACCAATATTATGCGTTTAGTTTATTTCAAAAATAGGAATATATCCAGTCGAGATGATGAAACTCTACACTCTTTGGGATTTTATAATGGTTTCTATATGAGAATTGATAATGTAAATAATATATATTTATTTGTCATATATTTTTTATATAATTAGAATGTGAAATAAGTTGGTATATCTCATGGTAAGTGGTAATGGTTGCTGATAACCTACAGGTTGTCGGAGGACTAAGTTTTCATGTCTTTTATCTAGTGGTTGCTATTCCTAATCACACTGTTCAACTAAAACTCTGCTTGCTCCCATTCTCGTGATACAATATATCCTAATATTAAATTTCATTAAAATCCTTCAGCCGTTTATTGCTATAAAAGGTCCTTAAGAAGTGAACTGACAGACAAACAAACAGTTCGAATTTATAATATTAGTACCAATTATTTTCATTTTTATAATTAAACTGCCTTTGAATATTCCTGCACTTCCCGAAGGTTTACTCGTAGAAATTGTCAGTAGTACTTATTATGTCCTCATTTTGTACAATATTTATTAGTCAATAAATCTTAAATATATAAACGAAGTAATATGCCCATGTTGGCAATTTATAATTCATTTTAGACCGAGGAGTATACACTTGGTAATCTGGTCGTAATACTCGAGAGAGGGCTTGTGTAGTTCGCGAACGAACTAGATTGGATAGCGCTCTCAAAAAAAAAACGCAACCTACTTCACGATTCTTCTGCTCTTTAGTTCGTTCTATAAACGCTATCTATAGCGTTTATACAGTCCTCTAGGACTGTCTGAAAAAAAAAACAAAATTGATATTTGCGGTCATGAGTTATACAAATATGTAATATATACAAATAATATATTGTAATGCATGATTATTTTATGCGATGAAATATGGGATGAATGGAAGCGAAAAACATATTACGCCGACCCCAAATAAATGGTATAAGGAAGAAGCAGATGATGATGATGATGATGATGATTATTTTTTGCGATGCGATCTCATTGCGATGAGATACAGCAGATGTAATACATGACTGACTTGCCCACCATTTTGTAACTGGAATCATATAAAATTTGGGGTAAATTTGATCCTTTGGCTTGAAAAAGGGTACTCCCAGGCAAGTACACTAGTAGGGTTGTACAGCCTACCTTTATCTAACTCGAGTTGGGAACGAACGAACTAATTCGCAAGGGAGCTGCGAACTAAAATGAGTATTCCGAGTACACGCCAGACTAGTCGAGATACGACCAGGGGAATTGACGTCAAATTACAAGATTGACGTTTATTCCCGCCAATTCGGTTGTCAAAAATGCCACTAAACCATTTTCAGTATTCAATATAAGTTTATTTTAATTTAATTTGTTTCCTCCACTTCCATTCTTTGAAATATTGTTACTTACTTTATAATTCTATACTAGTTATGCGCGCGAATTAGTACGCTTTGTAAACGTACGTTTTCATTAATAACGGGAGTAGTCTATTTGGAGAGTTATGATTAATTAAAGTGTAGTTATAGTTATATCCAGTGGCATTAGAATGGATGTAAAAAAAAATATAAATCTTGTTTTTTGAACAGGAATGCAGCAATCACAAAATTTTGCTGGAGGCAAAATTTAGTGTTTACTACATTCCTATATATCATTGAATATTTTATATATCATTAAAACTGCATTTAAATTGCTTATGTCATTTCTGTGATTTGCGTGTACAAAGGTACAGATAAACAAACATTTTAATGTTCCTCTTATTTTGTGGCTTCAAAAATAAATTTAATATTTATGATTTTTTATTATAAATGTATAAACACCCTTCTTTTATGATTAAATTGGCATATGAGAACATACAGTTATCATAATACGAAAATGAATGCTATCAAGCAGCTATTTCTTGTTACATACAGGAAGTAAAACTAAACTAAAATCTAACTAAACTAAATTTTGGGATAAATGAATTTTGTGTACGTAATTTAATTAAATACTGCAGCAATCCTCTCGTTGGTTGTGTATTGTGTAACTTACAGAAATTATTCGTGTATCTATATAAATGAAATATTTTTTACCCTTTAAACCTTTAATTGACATTATTTTTAAGAACATAATATTTGTTATTATTTATAATTCGCAATTGGATTTCGAAAAAAATAAAATTAAAAAAATCATTCCATACGACAAAGGTGTCAGGCGTGAAGATTTTGTCCCATTTTCAATACAATTATTATATTAAATATATATATACCCAAGTAAAAATGGGACTAGAAGCTAGTAATTAATAAAAAAGATTCTAATGGATTCTGTTGTAGTCGCGTGATTAATAACGGTTACAGATTAATTTTGTGAAGTTTAATTGGATTATACAGAGCGGGATTTCGGGCAAATATGGTTTTATAAAAAAAATGATAATGAATATTTAATTTCTTTATTGTTTGATATGAAAAAGATACATAATTATCTGGATGACTGGTGGTATAGCATTTTTTTTTCTAGTTTAGAGGACAAACGAGCGCTGCAAGTTCGTTTGTCACCTGACGGTAAATTATTACCGCCGCTCATGAGCACCCGCAGCACCAGGGGAATTGCAAGTACGTTGTCGGCCTTTTAAGAAGGATTGGTTTCAAGAATCGGTTCGGTAAAACTAACAATAAGTTTCTAGAAACACGTTCGTTGGAGGAGCACAGTTGAACTCATTTCCTTACCTTTCTTGGGCTTGATCTTACAAAACAGCTACCAATATGCCCCGGGTTGAATACTACGAATCTATATATTTTCTTTAATAAAATAGAGTCCATTACATCTGATAACGTAACTTAATATAGATCAAAGAATTAAAGACTTATTCAGAACTAACTGAATCCGCGATCAGCGTTCCGCCTTTGAATTAAATAATATGTCAAAAGGTTTTCTTCAAATTTACGGTTTTAACAATTACGAACAGTTTGTATGGGAAAATAAAATTGTTGTATCTACTATTTTCTATGCAATTCTTCATATTTTCTCACTATTTAAGCGTTCCTTGAAGTTTTACAAATATTTTTAAACTAGGTACTAAATATTTTTATATTTAGCCATTAATTAATCAGTCATTAATCAACCAGTAGTTCTTGAGTTTTAGCGTGTCTAACAAACTTTTTTTTTATTTTAGATATAAAAAAAGGTGTTTTAATGTATACAATAGGGATTTTTAATATAAGCGTAGAATCTATCTAAACATTTTCGTTATATATGCTGTATGCTTATGTTTTTATTTATGCGTTTTGTATATATGGTATGTATTAAACGACATTGCATAGATTTTTGAATGTTTACAGAACATAATAATTCTTTGGGATAATCTATAGTAGCTACAGTTAAAGTATCTCGTAGAACTTGCTACACAACCACGTAGCATGTCGTAGCAATCATACAAATAAACTCGTAGCCAATCAGTGATATCTCTAAATATATATATATATATACTATGTAACTGTTTCCCGCAATTTCATCCGCATGGAATTGAACTTACCTTTCTATTAAAATAATCATATTCTTCTTAGTTGCTGCCCACTTTTTGACTTCAGCTCTCCTAATGTTATGGCGCTAAGGACAATCTGTTTTGGGTCGGTTAGGTCGGTGTTGTATTAAAATAAATAGAATTTTTAAAATAACAACTAAATTAGCAATCTGCGACTGAAAGTCCCGTCAAAAGCGGTGCAGCCGTTTCAAAGATTTGCAAGGACGAACAGACAGACAAAATATTCTTCAATAACTATTTGTAAAGTATCTATCTACAATATAATGTCTACAACCTATATCTCTCGTTACCTACAATATAAGTGGAAATTCCTGCCCATAATATTAGGCAGAACAAATTAACCAGTAGAAAAAGAGATACATAATTCTGTTTCATTTCCAACAGGTGTCATCCAAAGCGCAGAATGTTTTCCTTATGCCGCCGTTACAAAGATGAACACGGTAAGTACCTAATTAATTAACGCACTTACGCCAAATTAAACAATGATTTATTCAAACCTTAATAGCTTTTATTGCATACAACATTAGATTATGTTAATATCATATTACCAATTCATGAATAAGCCACTATTTAATTTCTTGTACGCTTTACTAGCTATTAAACAGGTTAATTAATATTAATAACTGTCTTTTTATGGATTTGTGTACATCTACGAGTATATGGTCATTTTGACGACCTCGATGGTCTAATGGTGTAGCACGCCGCCGCGCCGCGCCGCTTTACTTCGATATTCGCGGGGTCAATTCCTCACACGGTACAAGTATTTGTATTCATGAGTATGATTGCTTGTATTAGTATGAACATGTACAAAAAAAATGTCTATATATTAATATAAATTATCTATCTTGGGATTAGGTGGCGCTATATGAATTGTCCAGGGATATTATTATTATTGTAATAATAATCAATTGTATTTCACTACAATTTCTAACACTTTAAACTGAAATACAACTTGCTATTGAAAGTATGATGCTTACCATCAGGAAATTATTGTTTATTACATTTTTATAGAATTTTTCACTTTTGAATCTATGCAATTTTTCTAATGTCAATGTATAAACCATTGCCATGTTTATATGTTTTAATATTTTCTCTATTTCAATACTACAAAATAAGCTGTTTGGAAAAAATAAATAGATATGATAGATATACCCACGCAAATGACGTTGTACAAAGTCTCTCACTGGCAAATTAAAAAAGAAATTGATCCATAAATTATTTAACGTTCATTACATTATCACAGCGCGACATTTTATTAATTATCTTCCTCTTATTATTAAGTATAACATCTTTTGATGGCATTGTCCTTGGTCGTCGCATTACTTATCTCCGCTGTCCCCAATTATGAACAGAATTCTCGGTCATTATTGAATATTCGACTATACTTGCGTATCTATAAAAAAGTGGCTCAAACATCACCATATTTATATTTCCTAATGATGTAGGTACCCCTGTTGCTGTTTTTTCAAATGATAATTGTATTATTAGAAAATTGTATCAAAAGCAATAAAAAAAATTTACTAGTTTTTTTGCAATCCAAAATAGAAAATCCAAATTTGTCACGTCACGCAGGAACACCGTTATTGTTTTGTTTTACTTTATATACATTTATTCACTTTTCGAACATTCCGTGGCGTCAGTATTGAATTCAGAGCACAATAAATTCTAAACATTTTTTAAGTCAATATTATAACTACTTAAACATTGCAATATTCCTCCAGCAAACATAGTTTAATATCGAATTTTATTACTATGGAGTTTAATATATTATATACAACATATAGCAGGCAAATTCTACCATGCTATTTCCTTTAATTTTTCTTTCCATGCTAGTAGCATGGAAGCTAGCATAATTCTACATCCTCTAAATTAGTTTGATAGATATATTCTCATGTATGTCATCGACTTATATAGATGGTGGTTCATCTTAAAGCTAGAGATATAAGAATCTATGCTGCTACTAATCAAACCGTGGAAACAATATTTAGTAGACCCAGTTTTATGCGCAGCCAAAATAAAACTCGTGCGTCAAACTTCATTTTGTACTTTAGAGTGACTGAGAGCTTTTTGTTTTCCGTACTTAACGCATTACTTGTAAAGTATTCACGCTCCACCAGATGACAAAGTTCGACGTCCCAACGACGACGACGAAGGCTCGATAATGGGTTTTCGCTAAATAGTTAAAGTAGATGATGCCATTCACTTGCCTGACAAGGGTCTTTTTCATATATAAAAAATATATGTACTTTCACGTCCTTTTTTATGTAATTGCAATGGCTGTTAGGCTGTTTGCAGCCTAACAGCCGACCTAATGGTAAGTGGGTACTGTGGCCTATATACATCCATGAACAGCATCACGGTCATCACGTTATCATGTGACACCCATGATACTACATATGGGACGTCATGCGTTAACTAAATTATGCATACTATAATGTAATTCACTGCCTAATATGACTCTACAATTAAAACACAGCTTAGAAAACAAGATGTCTGGCGGCTGGTTGCAGTCTTAACTCACGCAGTCAACTTCTCCATGTTATAGTAGCTCTGACTACTATTGAAAATTATCAATGTGGTAGACACTTCGAAGAAATATTTTCGAATTCAGAAATAACTACATATAACAAACAAAATGAATAAGTGTACCGAATATTTGAATTTATAGTGATGGAGGTTGAGCCTATTGCTAGCTATCTGTTAAACTTTAGTTTATTTTCGCTATTTATGTCACAGGAATTAGCCAGAAATACAAATTGATTCGTATCATTAATCAAAAGTACGGGATCTTACCACGTTTTATTATTATTGATTTCCCGATATTTCGGCAGTGTTTCAACCGCCATGATCTGTTTACCCGTTATCACTAATTATATGTATAAATAAAGATCGCGTCAAATTTAAAACAAATTGATACAAAGTATTTTCGTAGCCACATTTTAACTTAAGCGACCTTTTAGTTCTAATTCAGGTTGTAAACCACTAGGCTACGACGCGCTCATATATAATTCAGCATTAAATACGACGGATGTAGGCAGACGGAGTACAGAGAAATTAACTTTTTTCGTGCGATATTTACTGGCTCGAGAAATGGTCTGGCGAAGTTTTGATTAATTAGGTCCTTAGTAATGTTTCATGCCGTCATCTGTGTAAACGGATCGAATTGTTGTAAAATCAACATGGTGGCACCTTGTTGGGTATTGTTTGTTGTTATTAATTTATTTAGATAGAAATAGAAATAATCTTTATTCAAATGGACTTAATATAAGCACTTTTGAATAGAATAGAAAATCCTTTATTCAAATAAACTTAATTTAAGTACTTTTATGAGGAATAGTCATCACAATTTTTTTCCGCATCCGCATCACAATCTACCGCTTATTCGGAAAATTGTATCATCACAAGAATTATGAGTA
Source organism: Achroia grisella (assembly GCF_030625045.1). Lineage (NCBI taxonomy): Eukaryota > Metazoa > Arthropoda > Insecta > Lepidoptera > Pyralidae > Achroia > Achroia grisella. The sequence goes on along the minus strand of NW_026713028.1, from coordinate 1,324,318 downwards.
AGAAACTTGCAAGTTGTTCTTTTAAATAATCGTTCTAGCTTTACATTTTTAAGTTGAAACCTGAGAATAAAAACTACCAACTAACACTAATTTATTAGGATCAAATATAGATTCACAATAAGATTAAATCAGTCGTAGTGATTAGAGCAGACTAGTTCCTACAAGCAGAACCCGCACTTGAATACTATTTTTTTTCTGTCACTTATTCAAAACACAGACTGTTGCTCTTTTAAATAAATGTTCAGCATTACAGAATTTTTTGAGTAGAAAGACAGATCAAACAGTTAAACAATTAATAAATAGATACTTGAGTATTAAAGTAATTTAGTCATAATTATTAGAGCAGACCAGTTCACGAGTATAAATGGTGAACCAGCCATCACGGCGAACCAATTTATTTTAGGGAGACCAATGTCACGTCTGCACGTATGTGCAGTATGTGTGTGTACGTGTGTACGTATTATGGAAAAGTCTCCATCAGATATGCCATTAGATTATATGTGGTATAATAGATAAAAATGCAAATTAAGAATACATATATTCGTTTTTAGTCGACTTTTAGAGGTCTAAAAAACGGCCAAGGATATAATTAGTAGAAAATAAGTGCAAGGAAAGAAATAATCTAAAAATTACTGATACGATTTTTTAAATTTTGTACAATGTCATCTACGTACCTACATCTACATTTGAATAACACAATTTTCAGAGTTAGTGCACCTCGGTCTTAATGACAATATCCCATACTGGCGTCGAGTGTTTTTTGTGACATCCTTCGTGATACTTATACATGTATAATACTGTTTATTTTCATAAAAAAATGTTCTATTTTCTAAGTGAGTGTATACCAAAAAGTTTCCCAGTATTTGATCATGCCAGCGAAAACTGGCAAAGACATATGGACTCTTTTAAATTTTCATTTGTAGGCCGACGAGCGAGCACCACCCATCTGGTTCTTAGCACTTTACTCCTAAATTAAAAAGTTAATATTTAAAAACATGCCGAGGATACTGTCGGTCTTGCACACTAATATACCCGGCCATGTTATTAGAGAAAAAGCGGTTCAATCTAGAATATTCCGGAATTAATTGTTTTCTTAAAAAATATTGGATGAAATTAGGGACGGCCTCAAAATTAGGTTAAGATTAAAAATATTTGGCTCTGTAATAATATTTAATATTCATAATATTATTTTAATTAAAAAATATTATATGTCTATAGTGATATGTAAAGTTGAAGTTTATTTGAATTGTTTGTTTGAACAGCTAGTCTTTGAAACTACCGGTAAAAATATTTTTTCATCTGATAGCCTAATTCTTGAGGAAAGTTTTTAACTTTTTTATGTTTGTCTTTATGAGTCGGGCAAAAAAAATTGTCTAAAGAATTGTTAAGCAAATGTGTAATTTTTATTCTACAGCTTATTTAAATAAAGATTTATTTTTCTATCGTCAACTAGATAGAGAATAGATATTCTCATGTAATAATGCATTTATGATGTTACGAACATTTTATGTCCTTTTTGTGTGTTTTCTACAACTTTCTGCTCAACAACTGCGCTTTAGATATGTAAATGTTGGCAGCAATAGACACAGAAGTCACGTTGAGCTGTGTATTCACTAGAGGGCACACATACCTTATAGCTAAATAATAATCCTGGATAATTCACACAGCGCCGTTTAACACAAACAATGTAGAGATTGTGTTATGGGCACTAGACAACTGATAGAAATACTTAAACTATTTTTTTAATATATACGTATCACTAAATATATATATAGAAAACAGGCCACTACAAACAATCACACAAATGTTTGCTACGTACGAGGTGTCGAACCCGTGATCATCGCGAAAAAGGTGGTATCATACATATATTTCACTGGAGATGTACTTACAGACTGACTTTCCGATGATGGAACCACCGACAATAACCACTAATCTAATCCGAGAAACGATGTTCGGCACCCAACTTGTCACTTTTGAGTATAATATGGTCAAGTCAATCTACCGCTCATTCGGAAAGTTGTCTCATCACAAGAGGAACGAGAAAGAAACTTGTGTGTAGCACTTTTTAATTTATTTAGATATTTTTCTAAAAACTAGATATATTCTGCTCAGTCAGTAGATATTATTACATTGAATCCTATTTCTGAGGCCAATTCAATCAAATATTAGATTGAATTGGCTGTAGAAATAGGAATGCAAAAAAAACTAGCAAAAAAAAAGGAAACAAAACGTGTATCAACGCCATGGTTCCGATAATTCTCCACATCTCTCCCTATATATTACCACGTATCGTAATATTTTTGCTCTAGTGAATTGGAGGCTTTACTTTATAGCCCTATTGATCACTTTATATGAGTTCTGGTACAGAGCTTAAGTGCTTTACGCCATTCAGAATTAACATCATAATAATGAACTGACATTATATGAAAATAACGTAACTAAAACTACATAAGTACTTTAGTCAGTTATATGGAAGTTTGTTATGGTGAAAATTGTATCCATTATTAAAAGCAAGTTATAGATGTATAATGGCATCTTCATATCTTATGGACATTAAATACTAAAATTGGGCATATGTAACCAATGGGTTACACAGGCCAAATTTTAATATTATAATATTTCTATATAATTATTTATTCTGAAAATTATTTCGTAAAATTTTGAAAAAAATAATTTCTAATATTTTGCATGCTAGAACTCATTGTATTTTAGAAAACAAATATATCTAAAGACCACGCAATAAAAACAAACATATATTACGAATATACTAAATAAATAAAAATTGATTATTTTATATGTGGTTGAAGTAGGAGCGAGACATATACTAATGTTTTTATAATTTTCTAAAAGATATATATACTCTAAAGATTAGATACAGAGCGAGTAGGCTCCTAGTAGATTTCGCTGGGCAGGGAGAAAATCATGAGCTTCGAAAGCTTGTGTTGACGTACATGAGCAAGGAGCCCCTTACCTTATATCCGGGTCACAAGTCTCGGGAGCTGCTTGAATTTTCCTCTTTGTCAAACGATGGAACCGGCTCCCACATGGTAAATCCGCGGAATGCAAAGAAATCCGTCGCACATTACGATTGTGCTATTTAAAAATGTAAAGAATTATTTACCATGCTTGGCCGCAACTTAATAAATCATATCATAAAATTATGATGGTATAAATTTTATCATAGTTTATTTTTTATTATTTTTTACTACACCTATTTAGTATCCTGCTTATTATTATGTCATTATATTTATTATTTAGTTGAAAAGTAATACTCTATTATTTTAAAATTGGTACTATTCTGCAGTTTAGTAGCAATACCAATGATATGTATAGTATGACTTTTTTCGACAAGAAAAGAACAAACGGACAGTATTCGCTTCGTCACGATTTTACGACTTTATCGATTTCAATATTATAAAAGTAAAGTTTACGATTTTGTGATGTTGTAGGTAGTAATTTTTGGATCTACTGAATCGATTTTAAAAAATCTTTTAGTATTGGGTAGCCCGTTTATCCGGGAAGACTATATATATATACAGGTATATTACAGCGTTAACGAAAAATATATCAAAAATGGGGGGGAAATGAAGACAAAGTTAAGAAAAAAAATAAAGGAAAGATAAAGATAATAAAGATAAAGATGTGATCTAAGCTCTTAGCACACTGCATTACTCCGACGGTCTTGGCTTCAATTCTCGCAAGATACAAACATTTCTATTCAGGTTCACCGTTGTTTCTATCTGTATGGGTGTTAGCAATAATGTTACATAATAAATCAGCAGATCTGATTGCAGAAACATAAGAAAGACGTTTATTTTAGAACACGAATGTCTAATTGTTGTAACCGTATTCGTATAGGTACCGTAATAAACAATTGACTAATTCTGTATGTACTGCTTTTTAATTATAACTGACATTTCCTTTGCCATTAAGCCGACTTTTACGCTCTATATTTGAACATAATACTTTCCCGGCGTTGTCAGGGACTAATTATTGTAGTTTCGCATATATATACACCTCTCACCTAGCACTCAACTTAATCGCTTAAGTAATGACCGCGTCACAAATCAGCTGAGTAAATTGGGAACTCACCCTGGTACCTACGCGTGTCTAAGGCGGGTTGGGAGGCTGAATGCCGGAGGGTAAAGGGCGGGGTACGCAGCCATTCATAAAACTAAGCTCGATCGATATAAAACGTCTCACCTACCTTACAATGTCATCAGTAATTACGTTTACCCTTCATTGGCAGTACATTGCTACTCCAGTTCCTATGTTTACACTATACCATTCACTTTAAAGAGCAATCTATCGTGTCCATTGGGAAATTGTAGAGAATGTGTGAGGGATAAGGCAGTTGTTTTAGGTGGATTCGTAAATATTTTTCCAGGCTACAAAAGGTCTGTGCAGAATTCCAGATTTGGATTGGAATTGATTTTATATTCAAGTATCCATTCAGAGGAAGTTGATAGAGGTATTATTGGACATTAAATTAGATCAACGAGGAATACGAAATTTGAAGGTTGCAGGATTTTATAACAATCTTAAGATGCTTACGAATATGTCTGTAATATGTACGTAAGAACTTCTGTTATTGGATTGTTCACTAATTTAATAGTAAGTGAGACCGATCGTCGTGGAGATCTTTGGGGGAGGTCTTTGTTCAGCAGTGGACGTGGGCTGATGATGCGATGATGATGATGAAATTAGTTTTGTATTGAAGCCAAATAGAATTTAAAGCAAAGCCATAAATTACTTATTTTAAACGTGTACGTGTATCATCATATTTTTGTTTCAAAGCTGTATAGGTATAAAATTATCTTTTGTACGTTGCCATAAGAAGCTATTAAAGAATTCTTTTAAAAATATCTTATTTTAAGACTTATCAAATGAATTCGAAATATAGAGTTATATTGGCTAATAAATTCAGTGAAATCTATACTAATATTTCAAGCTGAAATCCAGTTATGGTTAAAATTGTTTAAAGCCAGTTTAAATTTGTGGACAAATAAATATAATGTAGGCATTCATAATGAACAGGGATGAATGGAAGAGAAAAACATATTACGCCGACAATTAAATGGGATAAGGAAGAAGCAGATGATGATTCTTAATGGACATATCTAGTTGCGTTCACTACAATATCAACAATGATCCTAACTACATATAAAATGACAAAAATACGACATAGGCCAAAAGGATGTCGCCACAAAGGAAAGACAGATATTACTTAAATAAATAAAAAAAATTACCCCATTTAGATTTACAGTCGTGAAGGTGTAATAATAAAGAATCCAATTGTAGAAAATAATGTCAAACAATGTCACATGACATAACAAATTATTCAAGTGTATCTACTTGGTTTGTAAGTACACCGCTGCTATTGTTTCATTATTACTGAAAGTTTCATTATATTAACCTTGGTTATGTCTAGGTCGATAGTGCATAGACTTAACCGTCATTAAGGTCGTTTATTGCCTAACCACATTGTTCAAATTATACGTAATCTACAGATTAATTCGTGAAAATAGAAAATTTACACGTTTTTCAACTTTATTTTACAGTTAATACTTTTATACTGTAATGGGATTGGCAAATGAGAACCCAATTGATGCCTTTTAATGTTTTAATGTGTTTATAATTGACCTGACGGAACTTGTTATAGATAATTAATTATTTTATTAAAAAAAATGCATACCGAATGAGGAGAAACATAATGGGGCTTTATTTTATAACCACAACTCATGTTGACTACCTATATTTATCGCGAAATAAATTAAATTTGGTGCTTTTTGTAAGTTAAATAAATTTATATCTTTTTAATTTCACGTAATATATAACATTGGTTACCCGCCCCGGCTTCGCACGGGTATACATGTATTATACATATAAGTCTTTCTCTTGAATCACTCTATTTATTGCTAAAACTGCATTAAAATCCGTTGAGTAATTTAAAAGAGATCTTTTAAAATACGCAAAGGATTTAAGGCGAACAGACAGCCGACGCGACTTAATTTTATACTATGTAAAGAGGGATTTTTAATTTAAATTTTATCAAGATGAATGATATTAATCGTTTACGAGTACATGTACATGCGTATCAGTATTCACATAATTAGCTTGCTAAGGATATCATGTAGCAGCGGAAATTGTATTTTGTTCCTAGCTAGGTAAACAGTTCATGTAATACAATTTTTATATGATGTAGAATTTCAATAAGAAAAGCATATTAATATAGAAATATAAGCTGTACCCGCGGTTTACCCGCGTGAAATTTATAGCCCATATGTCATTGTGATGTATAAGCTATATTACTGTAAAGTTTCATCAAAATTCGTTCAGTTCAGTTTTTGCATAAAAGATTAACAAACATCGATCCATATTCCCAAACTTTTGCATTTGTAATATTAATAAGATAAGATACACGTATACATAGATATAATAATTACAATTAAATTAGGAATAATACAATTTAAATGTACAAACTCAAAAGAAAATGTCAAAGTTAGTAACTATATATTGATATTAATTATATCATTTATTATTAAAATAATAATTGAAATATAGACACCAATTAAATGTAAATTATTTGACAGTTATTACTGCGAACCTTACAACCCAGTTTGTCTCCGTTATATTATCAAGTAGTTCATAAATCCATTAATTTTAATATTAGTGAATCGGAAAACAATTGCAACCCTTAGCTATTGTTCTGAGATTGCTACAAAATTTACTAATATAATAATGAAATACATAATTTCGGGAGTGAAAAGGAGTGAAGATTCATTTATCCATATGTATTTAATAACAATATTATATCATATATTAACCCTGTACAATTAGCACAACGCCGTCCAGCTCTGGTTAAGCAGAGCTTGTGTTATGGGTACTAGACAAATATATTCTTATTTTTGTAAATACACATAGGGGCAAGGAGATTGTTAGTAATGTGGGCTAATTCCATTGCTAGCAATGTTCATGAAGTCAGGTTTACCTCCACGTAGTTCCCACTGGAAACCATCATAGTAAATTGCCATTTGCCAAGATGGGTTAACTGACTTGATTTCATGCTCATTTAATCATCCTTCGCCAGCGTAAACCGTGAGCGCAGACGGGTTCATCATTCTATTATCATCCATTAAAAAAATATATACATATAAAACAGCTAGATCGATACAAGCAATCATAGTATTGAATACAAATGTTTGTTGTGCGAAGAATCAAACCCGCAACCGCAATAGCAACCGCTAGACTACCGAGGCCGTCATATTTATCACTGTTTATTATTACTGAAAACGAAAGAATGTGAGTCTATTTTCACAGAATATCATATAATTTTAGGTTAGTTCGTTACATAATAAGGCCTGTAAACGAAACTATTTCATTGTTCCCCTCGCAAACATCCGAGAACAACAGCTGAGGTCGTGGGCGAGCGGGATCTTGTACGTTATCCACTAAAACGTCAAAATCACGTTCGCCCATTCATCTCTTGAGTTCTGGGGCGACACTAATCTTTATCAGTGTTGCCAACTACGTTTGGGCGAGCTCACTAGACCTGCTGAAACCAACAAAATTTACATTAAAATCTGCTCTTACTTTATTGAAAAGTAAAAAAAATTGTACAAGCAATAAAATCATTAGTTTTCATACATTAAGCCAATAATAACTCTTATTGAGTTTTTTTATTTGTACCTTATCATAATATTTCGTTTTCAAAGTCCACTGAGTAATCCAATGATCCGGCTGATAGGGGGTCAAATTCACCGGCACTAGTGATAAAACCAGACAGCTGGCAACACTGATCTTTATCCGAGAAACCATAAAGTGTAAACAAAAGTTTGGTACCGCGACGACGTAACTTCTGCGCCGCAAAGATAACGCCGGCCCAACTTTGCGATTGCTCCTTTAGAAAGTCTTTGTGATGGAAATGAAATTCTCCAAAAGAAGCGAATTTTTAGGGATCGCCGATAAAAATGGCGGTTCGGTTATGAGAGTAATATTCAGATTTTACTACGATGTTTACGCAAAATTTTGAATTCCTTTATTTGAATTTCTAATGCCTACGCAAATACGTCTTGATAAATCGAATATCTCGTTTTGTGTTATGGAGACTCAATTAGCATTCAGGTTGGGAATATTTTATGATTATGAAGACTTTTTTTATATGATTAGAATGGCCAATATCTGTCGGCCCATATTATCAACAATACATAGTCTGTGATACCTACCACGTATTGCCATTTCGGAGGACTATGGTAATATATTCCATACCCTAATTTCGTAAGAATAATTAGATATTTTTTAAAGTTTATTAATATGTAACATTAGAATTATTTTGTCTGTAAATAAAATAAAATTGAAAGAGAATTTAAACTTGTGTAATGTTAATATAAAAAAAAATCGTCTTAAAAACTATACTCAGGGTATTTCATTTTAAAAACTAAAAGAATTTGAGACGTACACCTGTGTTAATCTGGCCTCACATTATAAGATTCAATCGGACAATTATCCTATACGACTGCCGTCTGATTGGCGCATATGGCGTTTACGCCTTGCCCTTTTTGGAAATGTGCCAATCGGAGCATGGTCGAAGAGCAATCACTCGACTGAAAATAATAATGTGACGACAGATGTAGATGTCGGACCAGATCACTAAGTGAATAATAAAAGTAACGAATTTTAACACGGGACTTTAGGTGAAAACGCGAAAATTAAGGTTGTTGTAGTTACACCGAAGTACACTTTGTAAAAAGTCGTTTGTGTAGATCTATTTAAGTATTTTAACTGCCAAGCTCTGTGTTTGTTTTGATGAGATAAAGCAGTGAATTTAGAGCATAACAGGCATAACAATGGCAACGCATGAGTGGTGTCCAGGTAGTCACATATAAACATAATGTTACGGACATTATATTTATGTAGCAAAGGTGACCACTTCACTAAAATTTTGTACATATATTTCCTTATAGTGACTCTGCACGTAGTAAGCCCCTCGATCTCGCAATTATTTCATGTTTAAACCTAAAAGTTCCACAAGAGGCCATCAGGGGTGCTATTAAACGGTAATTTCGAGTGTCGGGCGATATTAAAAGATTTTGAAGAAATATATATATTTAATTAAATATATTTAGTTGCTAACTTTTATACTCGGCCCTGTCCCAGTGACCAGGATATGTTTGTGTTTACCATGCCGTTTGTAGCTACGTCTAATTGCCTGTCGAGGTGACGGGATAGACACATTTAATTACCAACGCAGATTCTATACAAAGTGCTCTGGATAGACATAAGTCTTACCTATCTCAGATGCCAAGTAACTTGCTTTATAAGTTGTTTCAGTCTGAAGGGAGAGACATGATAGTGAAATTAGATGGTTGTCTAATTACGTTACACTTTACCTCCCCGGAATGACAGTGAATGAACGTGACATCTGTGATATTGTTCATGCATAAGTGATGTAAGTGACTACCACTTACAGTCACGTGGACTGCGAACATTTTAATGAAATATAAAATAAAGAAATCGTTAAACATCATACTATTCCAGTTCCATAAGAAAAAAAATAAAGCGTCCTGAAAATGAATGTATAGAGAAATTATTTTCTCCGTCTTTACAGATTCACCCAGTTGCATTACTTGCTGTTATGAAAGCCAGTAAACTATTCATGAATCTGAATATGTTCTTTTAAGAAGCAGAAGTGGAACACTGAATTTTTTTGCATATTCGGAATCAGTGTATATGGTTCTAAAGAATTTGTTTTTATATTTTCATTTTGCTTTGAGAATGTACCCTTTTTGACTACAACTATAAGAGAACTTCTACTAAATACTGATCTTGTATTATCAGTCTAAATGAGTCAGTCAATTAGTATACTATACGCAGAAAAGCAGTAAAGTTACGTGTCTACTACGAAATTTTATGATATAACTATACAAAGACACAAGACGTGACTCTGATCAAGTTCCTTCGGTTTCTAAACTAATTTGAATTTCCGCATCCGCTTGAATTCACTAACCGTCCAATTTTAAGTCCAATAAAGGTGGTGCGTCGAACGAACAGGCTTTCTAAAAACAGAGATTACCTCGGAATGCTCTGAAGAAAACCAATTTTGATATCGAAAATCCATTATAAAAGAAAGACACCTTTATCACGCCGTCATAGAAGCGTCGGCTGTCTCTCTCTATCATATCACCTGTTCCTTTTACTCACACGTAATGTGTACGATACAAAAATATCATTGGTGTAATATTTTATACATTATCGTTAACGAGGAACAGGTCCTTAAAGATATAACGTATAGCGATAAATAAATGATATAGCGATATGTTGAATTCCTCAACTTTAAACAGGCGAAGCGTAGCAACATAGTATTTTTTTTAATAATTGAATTGGCAAAAAAGATCGCACCCCACTAGACGAGTGATAGGTTTACAGATATCACGTTATCATGTGACGTTCATGTTAGTACCATGTTATGCACATGCGTTACCAATCCGAAGGACCAAGATGTGATTGATGAACATTTTTTTCCCCACAGATACATGGTTCGAGCTCTTATTATTTTTTTATCATCATCATCATCTTTCTTTTATATCATTATGTGATTATTTAATTCTCTCATAAACGTTCCCTCATTTCTCTCACTTAAAATTCTTAATCTATGATCACTTCAAATTTAAGTTCGGGTAAATCGATTTTGGACAGCCCTCATATAACCATTTCGTAAATCGTAATATAATCCTGTGATATGTAAAGTTAAAATCAGAGTAATACTATTGATCAATCTAATATATTAAACTTTGTATAAATTTATGTTAATGTCAATATCGATATTAATTCAGAAGTAAGCCCTTTCTAAGCTTACAATTGAAACATCTTACAATACAAACTGCTTGGGGGCTGAAATAGGTGGGACAACATCAGTCTCACTGAGGTTGTCTCATCTATTTCAGTCACCAAACACCTGTATGGCTAGGAGACTTTTTACAATCTATCTAAAATTATATAATGTATCAAAACTCAAACACATTGCCTAATTAAACGATTACACGTTACGAATTTCAATAGTAAAAAGAGTTTGTGCAAATGTTTACTTAATTGTACTGTACTGTGCTCATGTACATCTGAATTTAATATATTTAATTAATGAAACTGTATTGTAATGTGTTATGTTTTGATATATGTAATTTCCATAAAAAATTTAAGTTATTCATTCATAAAGTTATGTACCTACTCAGGGTCTAGCCGTTTAACTTTACTACCAATCGCAGGTTCGATTCTCCGCACGTTACCGTGCGTAAAAACATTTTAATTGAATATTATTGGTTATATTGGCCTAGGTATGTACAATGTATAATGTGTATATATTTACAGAAACAAAATATTTTCTATCTATTCTCTAATACTAATAACATAAGCTCTGTTTTGCTTGGAACTAGATGACGCTGTGTGAATTGTATGATTATTGGATTAATATTATTATTATAACTTAATTCCTCAATGTGTATCGTTTGCTGCGAGCCAAAAAACTTTGCGGAAAAACATTCGCCACGCTGTGTGTGGCTTTTATTGTGTTGATAGTTATTACTACCATGACCATTATTTTTTCTATTGCAAGAATAACGCGTGTTGCCAGCCAGCTTCTATTGGTATTTTCGTCTCAACTGGATTTAATAAAATTACGTACACAGATCCCAACTTAGGATGTTATTTATAAGTGAAATATTTTTCCAATTTTGTTTTGGGACGCAAATACATTGTTTTCTAATAAGTTTGCCGAGGCCAATGTACTGTATTATCATGCAGATTAGTTGGGGTTATACCTACGAGTAAACAGAGGAATTAGGTGCTCTATATCTTGGATTATCGAATTGCTTTATAATATAGTTTCGTGGCTCATTTTATTGTATCCAGGGGAAAGGTCAAGACGTTGGTTGATATAGTTGAAATCGGGAAGGTTTCAATAAAGGTTAAAAAGGTACTATATGCCTACTTATTGATTGATTATAATAGCTAGTATTATGAGTGGGTTCACGGGTAGATTTATATATAGAAGCATGGATACATGGTGGCCGGCAACCTTTCTGGAGCGTGTAGTTTGGGGGATTCATGAAAGCCCTATTCCACGGCTATGCCACGGCTTCTGATCGTTAGAAAACTATAGCTGTCACAAATATGGGAACGTATAGTTGGGGGCCTTGATAAACCACCTTTATCACGGCTTCTGTGAGAAAACTATAGTGGTGTTACAAATATGGAGCATAATTGGTAGGTATTTTGTTTACTCCTAACGTAGCTCTGTATGGGTTTCGTTATCGCATTTGTACTAATGTTTAATTTACAGTAGACATTTTAGTTCTCTGGATTGGCCACGTATGAGTGGTATCACTTGAAATGAAATGTAATTATATGTCATAAAAGTGGTACAAATAGAATATGATTATTTTATTGAACCAATCTCGTTCTGACTTTTAGTCTATACAGACATGCAACTATATTAATTATCCTAGTTTTGTACATGATAACGTGATGTCCGATTCATGTATATAGGCGATTACCAATTACCATCAGGTTGTTTGCCATTTATAATTTATGTACGTAAAAAGAAATATAGTAACCACATAACGCTCTGATTCTCTTTACTAAGTTACTTGCGATTCAATACGAACCTATGTATTAGCATAAACCCAATATTGAATGTCTCGGCTACAGCTGACACCTGGCCAGCAATTTTTATAAAATTGTGACCATTTGTGGCTATTGAGGTCATGGATCGGGGTAATGAAGGCTTTTGAGTATATGATGTAAATCCTTGATGACACGTGGTGGTTTCTGGTTTATGTATAAATAATACACGATATTTTAGAATAAAAGTCTTCATTCAAATAAACTTAAAATTAAGTTCTATTTAATAGTTATATTTATTTTATTAATCTATTTCTATGTCTGACAGAAGATTGAGAAAGAAACTTACTAGTCTCTCTTTTAAATGATCCTTCTTATTTTTTTAAGTTCTTTTTTATGTTGAAATATAGAAATACAAACTACCAACTAGCATTAATTTATTAGAGTCAAAATACTAAATACACAATCAATTGGTTAAGTAACTAAATAAGAGGAAATCAGTCGTAGTGACTATTTCTGCCATCAAGCTTTGTCATTATAATATGTAGATTTTTTATGTAATTAGAATGCTAAACAATCGACTGTCTTATATAAGTAATATATACTTAAACTCACATGGACAGCACAATACCGTATCTCGCACTTGGATAAAAAGATTATAAAGCAAACTGTTTGGCGGTTGAGGTACCCACACTGCCGACATTGTACAAAGTCTATCTCAGTATATTTCTATTTAAATTCTAAATAATTTACTCATATTATATTTTTTATCATATGTAGCTTTATAGCTATCTCTACCATTCGAAGTCCGAAGTCAAAAGAAAATAAATACGTATAAATAAACACGAATGAAATAAATTCGATTGATCAATCTAAATGAAATCCTGAGACCGCTGTCAATCATCATCAAGCTGCCAACACGACAAACACCGCCAATTCCATTTCCCGAATAGGAAGTGAGAATATCGGTACGATATTCAACACAATTATGTCTCTAACAATGATGGATGATTGCCGGTGATTAGCCGTTCGAGACGCCAGCTGGCAATTTAGAATTTAGAGATTTATTATTGGAATTGTTTACCAGCTGATTGATACTTGTTACTATTTAAAACATTGGTATAAATTATGTTTGAAATTCTATGTAACGCAGTCTGTCGGATTAATTTGATTTCTTATTGGTGTTTTCATGACAAGAGACTTTATTTGTATGAATGAATTTAATAAGGCACTACTGAAGGATGATAGGAGGCCCAAGAAGTCAGGTCTGATAGCTTATCGCTGCAAATTCATCAGAAATTAACCTTAATGTTTCGGGGCCAATAGTACATTAGTATATTGTTATATGTCATAGTACATTGCTAGCAATGGAGTTATTAGTTCCCATTACTAACAATCTCCGCCATACATCACCGGAGAGTCAGTCAAATATATAAATAGATAATTTTTTTTTCGGTCAGATTCGTACCCACGATCTTTGAGTAAGTCAGAGTACTCGTGGTAATAAACCAGAAGGTCCTAGTTAATTATTTAGTTATATTAGAGATATATAAGTTTATAAAACAAAAAAACAAATGATCGTTTTTTATTTCAAATAAGACCAAATAGTCACTGTCTATATAAATAATTGCATTGATTTTAAACGCTGCTAGAATGCGCCCTAACATTTCGAGTGGGCATTTGATTCCGATCACGCCCGCATTCTGTTCCATTTCCACGTCTCTCTTCGAAATTTTCCTGTTTACCAGTTTCACCACAGAAACAACTTTACATTGAATTGTGTGGCTAGCTTAAATCCCATTTAAACAACGCGGAGGTCTATAAGTCAGTTTTATTTATAACTAAGAATCACAACTAAAACTGCTGGTACTTTATTAAGGGCCATCGCCGACTCATAGCGATGTCTTCTTGATTTGGCGCTTTGGTTGCTATGCGCAACTAAAAAAAAAGATTAAAAAAGTAACTCAACTCTAATTCACTCACACGAGTCACTTATTCGGAGTTTCACTGAAAATCAGGGTCGTGGCTTTAGTTGTGGCATAATGCTGAGATGAGTCCCTTACACACACATCAATTCACAGTGACGCGGTGACGATGATCTATAGTAGTGGATAGGATATGATTTTTGATTTTTTATTATTGTTTTGGTATATATATTTTTTTGTTTGTTTGTTTACCTTCTTGTTATAATTTCATTAGGTATATGTATATTATTGTTTGTTTTACTTTTTTGTTCTTTTTTATGTAATGATTTTAATGCATTGTGTTATTTCTATTCGTATGTTGTAATAATTTATATGCTGCTGTGAGTAACATCATTGTTATGTTGTGACGTAATAAATATTATTCTATTCTATTCCATAATTTGTCACATTTTAACTTATGGAATTAGAATAGTTCGCATATACAAGATATCAAACCAAATGAAGGCTTCTAACCTAAAAACAATTCCAAACTAATGACAACTTTGAAATTTCGATGTCCCAGATGACGTGATGTTCATATTGCTGGACGTATATATGTATATAGGCGTCGCTTTCCAAGTTCATCATGTTGGCTATCAATTCTTTGCCATTGTTTTTGCATTAAAAATATAGATGTACACTTTATACATACGTAAACGGAACGCATTACATGTATAAACGAAATATTTACTACGTAATATTATTTATGAGTTCTCAATATCTCATCTTAATTTAAGACTCGCGCTCTTCTTGGTGGAGCTATTGCCATTTCTCACGAATTTCCATCAATAGGTAATTATCTCTCGGGTTAAATACAGGGAGCTTATAAATAATTATCTTAATATGCTACATACCGTTTGTATATTAACAAATGTAAAGACCGGGAAAAAAAATCACAAATAATGTACGTCACCGATACAGATTAATACTTCAAATTACGGTGAACATAATAGTCAAGGGTTTATCCTGTGGTAACATTAATTTAAATGATAGAAATTATTTTTATAATAATAAAAAAAATTGTTTCAGAACATGGCGGTACGCAGATCAAAGGTGGTTACATGCTACGCTACAAACGTAAGTATACATATTTATTACTAAATAATTGACTAAATGGTTTTGACTGTGGATATGGAATTGACATTAGTATAATTAATAAAAAAAATCCTCTCATCATGTGCCCGTGGTGCCTCTCATGCTTTGTCATTCAGGAGCACTAAGATGCTATGCCTCCGTGTTACCTGTAATTTCACTGCTATATGCTACCAAATAAAATAAATATGTGCATTTATTTTAATAAGTACTTTTGTAAACATTGAGTTTACTTCCATGACAAGTACCTGATTAGATTTGGTAGTTTTTGTAGCATAAAATATACTTTTAAAAGACACAGTGAATTCTCTTCGATTTGTAATTTGAAACTGCTAGAGTCAATAAAAGCATTCCAAAGTATGGTATATTTTATGGACCTATATACCTTAAAGAGGTTTAATAATTTAGATTTGTAACTTTTAATCATGTAAAAGAACGTACTAATTATATAATTAAATTGTAATAAATTTGTCATAAAAATAAATAATTAAATTACAATAAATTTATGAGTAGAGTTTTGTTGTGAGGTTTTTAGGTGAAATTTCAGGTGTAAAAGAGTTCTAACTAGTAGTAACTTAGTAATTTTGAATCAAATGTCGTACAGAACGTAGAATATTCAATTCACAAAAGGGTTTCGAGACATCTGCCATTTATATGTTGCCTGGATGAATCTAAACTTTAACCTACACTTTTGTCACAAAATCCAGCTGAAATTCAACATGGAACTTTACAAAGGTACCATTTTATGCCTTACACTGGAAATGATAGGGTCGTAAATCGGTGGTTCTCATAAGCGTCGCATTTTCATTGGTCCGTAACTCGCAGGCAAGCTGACGCTAAGAATCGTCACTCGAATATATAGTTTGTAAGATCGAGGTGGATCGGCTATACTACTCATATTTTTTTATGAACAAATATGGAGTACACTCGCCTACCCTAACAGTATACGCTATAATAATTGATTAAAAGTGCTTAAATTAAGTTCATTTAAATAAATGATTTTCTATACTATTCTATTTCTGAACGATTTTGGGTACATTGCAAGATATTATGAGCATGGCTCTTACAAAATATGCTTCTATAAAGCGCACAATTATTTATTAACTATTAAACTGCTATAGGTATTCATCACCATTGTATGGAATAACAGGATGAGGATTCACACAATGGAAAGTCAGTCCATTGTGTGAATTTATTAAGAATCAAAATTCACTTTGATTTCCAGGGGGGAAAGGAGGGGACTGTATGTAAAGAGCAACCTGAAATAATATTGCTATCGGTCATTAACCATTACTAACAATCCCCTTTCCTTTTTTTAATACTCCAAGTAGCCATATTTAAAATATAAATAAATGAACTCTCATTAAATAAATTTGTTTGTATTTTCGGTCATCCAAACTAATTAATAAATAATAATATTATATGTTATTATAATATTATATAATACTAATATTAAAATGTAATCTTATTATGGTCAGTCTGGTTATTACGTTTTCAAGATTAAATGGATCTTGATTTGAATTTATTCGATCTATCATATGCTACAAAATTTTATAAGGGGAAAACATTTCTGTGTAGCCAATTATCTTTAAATCCATATATACAATAATGCTTCCTTCTAATTAGTGGTTATGTGTAATTTGGGAAACGTGCGTTTGTTGGCAAATAAAACGTAATCGTGGCCGTTCGGTCTTAATAGATTTATGCAATTTAGTGGGGCATAAAGTGAGTGACTATCGTAAAGACTGCGTTTGTCTTTACGTATAATGGAATGGGGAGTTAACAATTTCTTTTTAAGGTTTCGTTCGCTAGTTTTGTGTAACTATCTATCTACTTCTTTCGAAATCGTCCAGATGTTTAAATGAGATTGGGTAACAAGAATTGAAACATTCTTGCAAGTTTTAACATTTACAGTATTAGATCTATATTGTGTTTTTTTAATGAATTAATATAGAATAATGCACCCTCCTGCGCTAACGGTATACGCTAGCGGGGTACCAATAGAGGATAATAGAAATAACGTTAGGTTAGTTAGCCTATAGTGGTTAAGAATTCATCACGATGGTTTCCAGGATGAGCAGCGTGGAGGTCGACCTGTCTGCGTTGGCAATTGGAGCGTATATTGTATTTTTAATATCGGCTTAGATTCGCTAATTAAAATATGTTTGAACAAAATAATGGTTAGTGTTTCCGTCATACTCGAGAACTGTTATAAGTAGGGCTTAATAGTAAATAAGAATAAATATATTTTTATTTCTATCCTTTCTTATATAAATTGTATTGTTTTCAGGCAAATACCTGTGGAACTCGTGGTCAGAGGAATGGGTGGTGTTGTACGACGACTCAACCATGGCGTGGTTTAAGGTGAGATGAACAGACGAACATAATTATTTTTCTATGTATATATCTAACCTATATCATTTTATGGAGGGCTGTAAGAAATCTCTTTTTAGGGATAAGTCTTCACATATTATTACTACTTGACCAGCGTAACATCAAATGCGTTACATTTTGATCGTAGCGTGATGTCATGTTATATGTATAGCCTTTTTGGATGGATGAACTATATAACACTATTTTTTTTAATTTCTAGCATTTCTTGAGATCGTTAATAAATAAACTCTCCACATTACTAGAAGATAGACTATTAGTAAAGATATGTATAATATTCAATCGTATTGGTTTAAATATTCTGTAATATATACTGGTTGTGATTAATTATAGTAATATCCCTGAACAATTCCGATAAGTCCATCTAGTCTCAAGCTAAGCAGAGCTTGTGTTATGGATATGTACATAGGTAGACAACTGATATAAATACTCAAGAGTTTTTTTTAAATACATACATAATATACATAGAAAAATACCCAGACCGATACAAACAATAATACTCATAAATACAAATGTTTGTACCGTGCGAGGATTCGAACCCATGACCATCAAAAGTAAAACGGTGTGCTAAACGATAGACCACCGAGGTCATCGAATTTGAATTTGTATGTGTGTACTAAGATACAAATAAAATTCTATCTGTATCATGTTCTTTGTTAATGAAATTTTACGTAAAGATAGCTTGTGTTATGAGGACAACCTTTCACGAGTATCTCAAAAAATAATCTGGAAGCTTGTGAAACAGATAAAAGATTATGTAGAAGAAGTCGCGAATAACAACTAGTATATAATAAAAAGTGGACATCCAGCACGATTTGGCAGAAGCGTATTTTTCTCCTATTTGTTATTCAAATGTTGATATACATATAACGAGGAATTTTTAGTGTTCACTTTATACCAGTTTTATGAGTTTTCATTCCACATTTCCGAGTAAAGTATCGTTTAAGATTCAAACATAGACTGCAAAAGTTATGATATCACCCATAATAAATCTAATCCAACCAATCCAAACTGCAATAGAAGACTTCGAGACTTGATAAGCGTGCCTCAGGTTCTAACATAAACCAAACTCCAGGCAATTGTTTTCCGTCTACTAGTAAATCCTTGTCAATATATTTCGCGAATTCCCAGGGCAATTTCTCAGTGTATACACACATAATATATTTATATATATATATACACAATATAACCAGGCCCGTGTTTAACTATTAGGCAGCGTAGACAACTGCTTGTGCCCTGTAGTAGACAAATTCTTCTTCTTCAGTCGTTCACTCTTGGCAGAGTGGTCGTGGCTTTCATGATGGTATATTTTGTGATATGGTATCGTTGTGGTCCTTGGCGAAAGACCTCCTTACAATTTGCCTCGAGTAGACATTTGCATATGAAAATTAAAAAAAAATAAAACTGGAAATTGAGTTCATACTTACAGAACAGAACCATAAAGTAATTTAGTAGAATTATGTAATGTTATCTTACCTGTGGTAAAACTAATAATACGGATGCGTTACTCAGTGTACTTTACATAGAGTAAATATATTATTTGACTTTATCTTACATTCATTTATCAAGTTGAAAAGAGCTAATGTTCTTCAAAGGTTTAAAAAAATTTGTATATTTTATAAATATATATGCCGATGTATGATTACACAGCATTGACGATTGACGGGCTCTACTACTTTCGGCTCCGACATAGTTAATTCGGCTTTATAACATTGAGCTCGTCAACCTAGTGGACTCATAGACTTCGAACGTTATGTATTTTAATTTAACCTAGAAAATAAAATGCATTTCATATTAACATTTACACAATGTTAACATGAAATGCATCCACATTTATTGTGCATGTAGAGCCTAATCTACTGTCAAGCCCAAGCTCCTATCAAAATGGCAGAAGCTACCTGGTATCTTCACAGGTTTTAACGCGTATAAATTTATATTTTTAACTCACACCGGTAATGGAAACATCGATAAGAAACGAAATTAATACATGAAAAGGCGCGGCGGTAGGGTCGCTTCCCGCTGTGTTGGATTAAAAATATGCTCAACGAAAAAAATATATATGAAGTTTTACGCCTTCTCATTTTGTAAGAAGAGGTAAACTCTCTGATTTCAGGGTGAGAAGGCGTAAAACTTGATATATCTATTTTTCAATTTTCAATATTGATAAAAAATACATATAGATTTAATTGTTACAGATATTTTATTTATTTATTTCTATCTCTAAATCTATACTTTAATACTAAGTAAATAGTCTTTCGGGCAAAGTCACATCGCGCATGTAATAGTATAAAATACGTATAAATTTATGTAACAAAGATAGCCTGTTTGTTTGTTTCATTTTCACGATTACACAGACAGGTCTTAATGACATTTGGCATGAATATATATTGTATGTACCTACATTTTTAATATCTACTCATGCTAGTCTTAACTTCGATATACAGCTATGACACGCTTGTCATCGTACTGCGACTGCGCGCCGTGCAATATTGTGCATCTGTGGCGCATTACGTTTGCGCGGGAAAATAAAAAGACTACAAAAATGGCTTCTTAAGCAGACATACTAATTCTCTTGTGTTCTTAATTCTTAATTATTTTATACTGTTCTACATAACTTTGTATACCTGTAATTTACTTTTCTTATAATAAAATACCGATATACACAACAAACCTATATTTCGAGAACGGACATACGCTATCCTGTATTTAAAAAAACACAGACAAAGTAGTTTTTAATGAAATTTGACATGAACATAGTTTTCTAAAAATAATCTGTGATATTTGTATGTAATAGGGGATGAAAATCTAGCTAGTTTCATATAAATGAAGTGCCTGCCTCGTCTATGTCTATTTGTGTCTGTTAGACAGAATACGCACGCTCCTTCACGTGTCACAGTCAATCAGTTTAATTAATATCTTCTCTAGTTGGTACATGTCAGTGTTACTCAATGTGAATATTGTATGGGTGCGTGGTACGCAAGTATACAATCCTAACTATCATTATAAAATATCGTACACTTATAGTTTATATAGAGAAGGAGTGCAAGTACTAATATTTTAATGCATAAAAACATACATTAAATAAAGAAAACATTACACATAGTACCTATTTCATACACACGTATAAATGCTATTTTGTTTATTGTGAAAATTTGAGGTTATATTGAGAATACTTTAATATTATTTGTCTATAGTCTTAATTAATGTTATATTAATTATTTTATAATTGCGACCACTGGGTGACTACTAGTTATTATAAAAGTGTGAAAGTTTGTCTATTTGTTACATTTTCACCACTAAATAGCTTAAAGCATACTAGCTAAGAAGGGGAATGTTTTACTAAACCGCTTCATATAGTTTCGCTTAATATGTAAAAGACGAAAGAGAGTTTATACTTCTTTACAAAATAAAGTATCCGGTAAAAGTCAGTAATATAATTAAGCAGTAGATCCTACGGTTTTATCCGCTGTGTAATTAATAAGAATTGGCGGCCTTCATGGTTCGCCACCTACAAGCACTACATCGCGGTACCCGCACTATGTAATATAATGTTATCTGTGCCCGCACAAAAGTCAGGCAATGCTAAATGAAGTAGTGTAGTTTTTGCGCAGATCCTAAGGAGCGTAGCGTGATATTAATATGTAAAAAATATTTATTTTAATTCGACTGGTAGTTCTGGTAGCGTGTTCAAACAAACAAACTCTTGAGTTTTACGTATTAGCATAGATAAGATTATATCACAGATAATATAATATTACATAATTATATTATATAGATACTATTAGTATAGATAAATAAATGGTGCAGTAGTAAACCTTACAAAATACAAATGTTTATCAAAAACCACGCAAAAACCATGTTCACTTGTCAATATCGATTCTTCTAAATAAAAGTTGTTGCCTAATAAGTTTTGAAATTTCCTTTAATTACTGTGAAACATTAATTAATTTAAAACTTTGTACCTAATTGCATTTCGCTTATTTCCTCAACTCATTAGATACTTTTTGACTTTGATATACCTTTATTATCTAGACATAATTAAATTCAAAATCTTGTTAAAATCTGTGATAATTTATTAAACCAATGTAGTAGAATATACAAAATATTGGCAGCACTTGAGCGATACACTTACATACTCAAACTGGTTAAAATTCATTAACTAGTCTTTGATTGACTTTTTATGTAAAAGGTTAGGTTATTTGCTTAGGATATGATCTGTTCTTGCAAAACTGCAATGACCGTTTAGACGTATGTAGTAATGTGGACTAATAACTCCTTTGCTAGCAATGAACTACGTCAGATTGCATCGTGATAAATTTCTTGTGAATTTGCCGCTTTGGACTAAGTGGTTTGACTTTATGCTTATCTTATTATCCTCCACTTGTGGCCTCTAGCGTAAATCGTTAGCGTAGGCGGGAGTACCATTTCATTATTAGGTATTCATTAAAACTCGCTACTTCTGCTGATTTTTTTTATATAAAAGATGACCTATGTCCATTCTTATGGTATGATCTGGCTCCATTCCACACACCAATAACATCTGCTCTTCTGTTTAGAAGAACAAAAAGATAGACACAATTTCGTATTTATAATACTAGTGTGATCATGTGGTCATCTATATTTGTTTGTTACTTATATATTACTTTATATTATATATTACTTATTAAGCAATAACTAAATAATAAATAATTACAACAGACAGCGTCGGTGGTCTAGTGGTTTAGCACACCGCTTTACTATCCGATGGTCGTGGGTTCGATTCCGCACACGGTATAAACATGTGTATTCATGAGTATGATTGTTTGTATCGGTCTGGGTGTTTTCTATGTATAATATGTATTTATTTAAAAAACAATGTATCCATGTATTTATATCAGTTGTCTAGTACCCATAACACAAGCTCTGCTTAGCTTGGGACTAGATGGCGCTGTGTGAATTGTCCTGAAATATTATTATTATTATTATCATCAAAATTAACATTAGTTTCTATGTTTTTGTCACCAATTCCGATCGATCTATATTGGAATGTGTGGTTTTGCACCTTTTCTTACTCTCGAATAAATTCCTTATTTCGTGGTTATTGGATAAACTAACTCCCATGCCAATATATTTATTTTACTCTTCATTGCGTCTCAAAAGAAATGTATGAATCTGAATTGGATTGAAATCGATATTGTAATTAAATCAAAGAACAGAACTGTTGAATAGATTATTATTTCAGTAACAGTCAACGCGGGCCGTAAATTGATTACATCTGAATCGGCACAAAGCAAGTAAATTGACAGGGAACTAATTAAAATAGTTCTGAAGCGCTTCCATTCAAGTTTAGTTCCGGCTTCGATCCGTATGAATGCTCTTAGGTAAGGCCGGTACCACTTTAGACGGCCTTGGTGGTCTAGTGGTTTAGCACACAGCCTCACTTCCGATAGTCGCGGATTCATTTCCACGCAAGACTAAATATTACAAATCTTAGTATGAAATCTTTGGAAGGAGGATACTTTTTGGAGTGTTTATTATCTTACTAATATTTGTCGGCCTCGGTGATCTAGCGGTTTTAGCACACCGCTTAACTTCTGATTAGTCACTGATTCGATTTCTCGCAAGGTGCAAACATTATTATTATGATTGTTTCTATCGGTCTGGGTGTTTTCTATGTATATTATGTATGTATTTATAAAAAATGATTCTGAATATTTATATCAATTGTATAGTACCCATAACACAAGCTCTGCTTACCGTGGGACTAGATAGCGCTGTGTTAATTGTCCAGGGTTATATATTTATTTATGAAATACATAGAAATATCCTAACAATATCAGTGCGTTCAATTAGATTCTATTAGACAACGGTATCCGTACCAATATCATAGGCACACCCAATAAACCCGTAACGTTCTTACGAACATATGACTAGTTTCGATTTGCTGATTAAGAAAGTTCTGCAGCGTCTCGACCCACGGGTCTATTCGACCCTTCGCTCCTATCCTATACACATACATACTTACACACTATGAGACTCTTTAACTTTCCAATGCAATATTTGCGTTTAATTTATAAGCGGTAAGCGTTTTTGGTCAACTTAAACATTCAACATATACAATACAAACGTTTGTACTAATTAGTCTGTTTGTTTGTATGTGTCTGAATGCTTTACTGTGGGTAATTTAAATTTGGGTATATTATTTTGTATTTACAAAAAACTGTAGGTATTTAGATTTGAGTCAGATGTCTATACTAAGCTTCTAATGGTAATTTTTTAGTGGATTAGGGAGGTATGGTCTGATACTAAAATTCAGGACTTACAGGTTTTGCATAACTATTCCACTTCTTTGTCATATTTTGTCCACCAGATTTCTGTGCGTAGTCTAGCCTTCATTGCCACTATTTTAGTTTCTCTTAATAAATTACTTTCATAGAAATTTAATTCCTCTTGAAATATTTTATATGTTCTTACTGGTCCATCCCAATTACCATTGTAAAGTTCATCTTTGACCTTTAGTATTTCGGGAACCTGGTTTGATTGATTTATGATTTCTTGCAATAATATACAAGTTGGTGTTTGACAAAGGTTGCTATTAATAAAAACGAATTTCAATATAATATATATTTGCTAGATTAGGTATACCGATTTTACTGGTTAATTTTACATTTTACTGTGAATATAAAGTACACTTTACAAACGAAAATGATACAATTATTATACTAAATACCACGTATGAAGTCGGGGCTACAGTTAGTATAACAAATAAATTGATACCTAGGCAGAATATTATAACTTATGTTCTTATATATTGATTAAGAAAGTTTAGGGTACGCCTGCCAGGACTCAGTTAAATATATGTATGTATAATTGGAGGACATACAACGACCGTGTACCTTTAAGTTTCTAGTATTTACCAAGGACACGTGGTATATTATAAATATAATAATACATATATCAGTATGACATAATATTGTTTTTTTTTCGAACTATTATAATCCTTATAGCCGTAGTTAGTTTATACAGTAAATGAAATGGAAGTCAGTACAGTGGGCTTTTCACGCGGAAGGACTTGAGGGATTCATGGCCGACACCTGCTTGAGGGATACGATTTTAACCTGACACCACTCGAGGTCCGAAACTTGGTTCATACAGTCGTAACTTCAATACCTATGGCACTGAGGAATGATAAGAGAGAAATATTAGGGTTTATATATCAGTTTTAAACTTCTTTATAATCGTTGCTAATTATTATTATGTCAAATTTCTTCTATAAATTATCGTATAAAAAAATAAACAAAAAATAATCTTAACTTATCTATCATACCATAAATAAATTAATATAAATCTAAGATTAGTATTTTTGTTTGTAATTAATTAATCCAAAAAGTATTTACAAATATCCTTCTCTAAAGAAAGTTAAGTTACCGTTGAGTAACATACGCAATTTTAATAAAAAAAATGAAATCTCTATAGTACTTTAACCCGTGTGAAGCTGGAGCGAGTTGCTATTGGAATATATGTATGTACATACTCATAAGACGTACCTTCGTAGAGCCCATTCTATAATTTAATATATCTGGTTACTTATATTGATGACAATTTGGACCATGTGCACTCGTGTGTAAACTCATAATAGAATGTGCCAATCGCGTCTTGAGTTAGGTAAGGATCACTGGAATGTCTTCTACGATAACATTCCCCGAATGTTTGTATCGATTTTTTTATCTGTATCAAATAAATTACAACATTCATGAACCATGACATGGATAACAAGTTTGAGTGAAGGCCAATTTTAGGTGGCTTGTGCTTCTGATAGAACTAGATTAAACTTTAGCATACTATTAGTCGCTTTGATGGGTCGCAAAGACATTGAGCTGGAAGTCTTTCATATGTAAAATAAATAGTAACTTGTATATTTTTCGCTGTGTAGGAAATAAATTGTTAAATGCTTACGTATTTTTTTCTCTTTTTTTTTTCAATAAATTAAGTTATTTTTTTAAATTAGTTATATAGTATAGAAACAATGGGATTGTCGATACTTTTAAAAATATTAGGGATATTTAAACAACTTAATTTATTGAAAAATATAATAATACACATGATGTGAAGTTAATTTATTAACAGCATATATTATACATTATATAGCATTTTCTTTTTTCTACTCTTAATATAGAAAATTTGCGTTTCGGTGATACTGACGATTATGACGGTAGCCTGACGGGTTTGCTCACTGCGTTCGATCCTCGCACAATAGAAATATTTGTACTCAAGAATACGTCTGTTTCTATTGATCTACATTCTTCTTCAGGTTATGATGTTTCATAAAACTAAAACAATAAGTTATTCATATATTTTATATTATAACCTATTGGTACTACAGGACTCTGTCTCTGTCTTGTATTAATAAATTTCATTTACTTTCAGTTGTCTAGTACCGACCCATAATGTAAGCACTACTTAGTTAGAGACTAGATGGCGCTGCAAAAAGAAAGAAAAAGGAAAGATATATTTGCCACTAAAACACCGCTCGAACGCTCGCTCACGTTACCGGCCAGCAATTTAGTCTCCGTTATCGAATTTTCAAGTAACAGTTTCCGCAAACCCTTCTTTTGTTACACTTCCATTTTATTTTTAACGTTAGATTTTCACAAGCTCTTTCATATAAGTTCTATATATACATTATTTTTACATTTTAGTAATTTCCGCCTTAAAATTGTTCTTTTTGATCGCCATAAAAAAGCAGCATAGGTGAATTTCTAACGTAGAAAGAATAATAATAACAATAATCTCAGGACAATTCACAAAGCGCCCTATAGACTCAAGTTAAGCTAGCTAAAGCTTATGTTATGGGTATTAGATACCACATAGGTAGTACAAATACATACATATACAGTTTTTTTCGTAAATACATACATATTCTACATAGAAAACATCCAGACTGATACAAACAATCACACTCATGAATATAAATGTTTGTGCCGTGAGGAATCGAACCCGCAACCATCAGAAGTAAGACGGTGTGGTAAACCACCGAGGTCGTCAAAAAGAAAGTTATGTATTTCGTTCCTGACGGTTATAAACTAGTCTAAAGAAATATAATAGCGACCATCATGCGGGAGAGCAACAATAAAGAATTCATTCATTCATCAATAAAGAGGCAAGACTTTTTTTGTTTTGATTCGAAATACAGAAAAATTACTTGCCAGAATTAATTGAAAGTAAAAAAAGTATTTTTACTTTCAATTATAGAAAGCATGTATTTTTTTTGTTTGCATCAGTGAGTGACATGGGTTCGGTATTTTAATTTAAAAAATATAAAGAACATGCCGGCTCGAGTCGCTAGTCTACGCTAATATTATAAAGAGAGAGAGCGGCTTTTGTTATGTGTAACGTAAAGTCCATAACCACTGACAGATTTACTATATATATTTTGTTAGTATATACAAAAGTCTCACATTTTTGAGCTCCCGGACGGAGCCGGGTCGGGCCGCTAGTAAATTATATAAATAAACACACATTAGGTCGGTCTGTCATAAAAAACAAACGAAATCATTCGCAATAAAGCTAAGCTGTTTTGTCTAACTTCCGCCAAGTCTTGGCGGTCTCCCACTAAAATTTGATGATTCTCCGGCTCCATTGTTTTTTATTCCGATAAAACTTTGTTACGGGCGAGGCTTTCCGTTTTCTACCGACTCTGATTTATTGTTCAATTGACAAAGTTGTATTAGTTCTTGTCATTTGTTTTGGATATTAAAAAGCCAGCGGAGTCGCTTGGTTGGTAACAGTATTCATTTTAAGGTTGTATATACTCTGATTTATACGTTTCTTATACATTCATCAACCTATTCATACAAGCTCGGTAATAGGTAGTTTATGGGCTTTTTTAATTAGTGTCTTTTATAACTCAATGAACTCAATGGAGCTTCTCATGATACCCAAAATTTATATGTTTAATTATTTTAATTTCAATAACGTTTTACAAAATTAGGTTAGTAATTGTACCTAAATTTTATTTATTTATTATTTATTAATTTTATAACTCTTGAACTCGATAACTGACGTGATATAAGAAAAAAATGATGCAAGGTATACAAAAAACAAGTATGTATGCAATGCGACTACTCAGTGCATCTTCTCAGTGCTAATAAAGTATATCAGGCGCTTTAGGATTAGGATTAGGATCCTGAACAATTGGATATAAGGAATTGGTGCACACTCCTGCGCGAACTGTATATGCTGGACAGACATCAGTGAATGATGATAAGATGACGATAAATTCAGATCAGTTAGCTCATCATTGTAAATTCACCAGGGATACAGATCTACAAATTGCTCCTGGTGTTTCTATATAATAAATGTATATATAATAAATAAGAATCAAAAGACACCAGAACCAACTGAGGTACACCACTAGAAGTGTCACAGATCCCTACAAACTTTTCTCATATATTTCTTAGGAAAAGAGATTCCGACTTATTTTTACTTTATACAGGCTGATTGTTATAAATGAAGACACTCTGCAAAAGGAGAAACATATAATTTTCTACTTCGGTATCAAAAACTTTTGCAATGGGATAATATATCAGTATTAATTTTCCTATTTATTATAACTAGTGGTCGCGCAATGGATAAAAATCGACCATAATTAATTCATATTATGGTATGATATTTAGTAAGACTATAATATTAAAGAAACAATATTAATTACTATTCTCAGTTTGACATATGCGTGTGTGTGTATAATAAATAAATTTAAAAAAATATCGTTCCTTTTTTTTAATCTCTCATTTATATTTAAATATATTAAAAATAATGATACTTTTCTTTATTTATATTTAACGAACAACCTAAAAAATAAATTTCAAGCTTCTGGTTTTAAAAATAATGATACTTTTCTTTATTTATATTTAACGAACAACCTAAAAAATAAATTTCAAGCTTCTGGTTTTAAAAATAATGATACTTCCATACAAATATTTATGTTCCCTTTCAACCCCTTTAAAAATAGCCTATGTCCTTTCTCAGGGTCTAGACTATCTGAGTAAGAAATTTCATTTAAATCGGTTCAGTAGTTTTGTCATAAAAACGAGACTGACCGACAGATAGAGTTACTTCCATATTTATAATATTAGTAAAGATAAGTGTGCGAAATTCCATACTCCTTCGTCCGCGCAAATTTTTGTAAAAAAGATACAAAGTTTTTGGTTCTACTTAATATATTATTTACTTACTGTTATGTTAAATATATAAAGACAAAATTCTCTTTGTAATTTATTTATTTATTTTTATTTATAACTCTTTATTACACCTTAAAAAAATACAAAAAAAACAATATTCATAGTATACAGAAAGGTAGGCTAGGTACAAAAAAATGAAAAATGTTAAACATTTTGTCGGTATACTCTTAGATTTATTCTATTTGTATTGATTTTATTATAGTTATATAAAGAATATAAAACACACTTAATGTAGTCTGCAAATATTCTTTTGATTTACTAAGAATATAATGTGTCACTATCATTCTTCGTTTACAAGATATTGAAAGGATGATTTGGGGGGAAAAACGATATATACCAGAGTAAGAGAAGGTAAGTCACCTAGCCAGCATATAGAATTAAATACTACTAATAATCCACGACAATTCACAGCGCCATAGAATGAGTCTTGAGGTGAGCTTTCCGTAGCTAATTCACCAAGAATTATTGACAATTATTTCAAGTCCTCCTGACGTGGTATATTACTAATAAAGAGCCTACTATTATCTAATAATGTAGTCTCTTCCTTTATCATGAAATTTGACATACGAGTAGGGTATAGGTTGTGTTAGGAATGTAGATAGACACATTTCATATGTTTTATTCATTACAAAGACCTTTTAGAATTAATCTATTTACTGATTTGTTTTCTCTTACATCACTTTTTTATTTTATTTGCTACTTGCTACTCGTCCCGGCTTCGCACGGGCGTACATGTATTATATATATATAAACATACTTGAATCACTCTATCTATTAAAAAAATCGCTTCAAATTGCGTAGCGTAATTTTAAAGATTTAAGTCTGCACTGGGACGGACAGACAGCGACAGCGGCTTTGTTTTATACTATGTAGTGATTAAACTTATTTTGAATATCGCAATGCGTTTGAGATGAGCGTCTGGAATCTTAAGATCCAGATCTCGTATGTAGTTTAGAGTTACAAATTTTATAATAAAACATTACTGTCATGTAATATAATGTATGTTGGACTCTATTATGCGCATCTCATCTGAGTCGTTGTGCGTGTAGAGCCGAGACTAAAGTAGTTACTTAAGTTCCAGCCAGAAGCGCAGAAGCCTCCTAGTATCTTTATAGGTTTTTCGGAGCGACATCACCATTCCGAGGATTTTTGTTCGTTGTGTGGTCACTGCTACGTAGTCCAGGATTACGTGAGCGGCCGTTCTTCGACTTCAAAGCAGCCACGATAAAGGCGATCTGTAGCATCTATTGTGTACAAGATTTTTTTTTAAGGGACTAGTCGATATTAGGGAGGGTTAGTCGATATTGTCTTTATCATATTTTTTTCTATTTAGGTTTACTAGATGTATTGTTAATCGTTAGTTCATTACTTACCTCACGTATTATTACCGAATATAGCTGTCACATTTTTTGTTCAAATTTGTGGAAAAATATCATGTTAAATAGTAGGGGCTGTTATTATATTAGGTTTGTCGTATATATATATAGTATAATAAATTAGAAATGAATAACACACAAAATAGGTATAAATAAAAATAACAATTAATTAAAAATTTGAACTAGGTGTAAAAAATGTTATATCTCAAAAAAAACTTTTTTGTAGACTTTTCCCGCGCAAAACGTAATACTCCACAGATGCCCAATATGTCACGGCGCGCAGCCGCAGTAGGATGACGAGTGCGTTATAGCTATGCGTATGAGATGCTAATTATAATTCATTCATAGGCTTTTTATTCCAGTTTATAACAGTCACACAGACAAAGATACTGACAGAAGTTAGTATCTAATCAACACAGAATTATATTATCCCTTTCGTGGAATCGGGCGGGATAAATTTTCGATACCAGTATTATATGTGTATTCGTATATATCTGTGAGGAATATTTATATCTGTTTTACCTCTGTTTTGTCACGTGTCGATTTTCATGTAGATCTCGGCACGTGGAACGTGTTATTCATTTACGTAGCGTGGTATACAAATCCGCTGTTGATCGTTATTAATAAACATTATGTATTATATTATTAACATGTATTATAATATCATGTTCTCTATGGGTTTACGTAATTGAATCTTCTTTATGGCCGTTCAGAGATTATATAATTTACTCTGTGAATGTAATATTTAGTCTATGGGCCCAACTATTGTGGAAGGGATCATTGTATTTTGGATATGGACCCAATAATTTTGAGTTAAATATTTTTTATACACTAGCTGTAATTTGAATTAGGCAGTCTTTTTTTTATTTATTTTGATTTATCTGAGTACAGATTTTATTCGAATACGTTATAGTTATCATTTTTTTATACATTTTTAACAAAATGTAATACAAATATAATCATTAATGAATAAATAAACAGACCTTTACATATATATAATCGAGTAAATTTATACTTTTCAATAATTATTAAATGAAACTTTTTAATTAAGAAGTTTATTACTATACAATATTTTGCTGTTTCTGTAGAAACTATAGATTGATACAAAGTTTGTATATTTAAATTGAACCTTATAAATGTGAAAGTGTATAATTTTGTCTATTTGTTACCTTTTTAAGACTAAACGGCTAAACGAATCTTAACAAATGCTATCTTTCACCTCAAAAAGAAGACGAAATATCAACTAACATCATCATCTGCTTCTTCCTTATTTAATTTATTTGTGGTCGGCGTAATATGTTTTTCTCTCCCATTCATCCCTGTTCGCAGTCATTAAGTTATTTACTACCATTTTTACCATATCATCTTTCACACAGTCCACTCATCTCTTTTTCGGCCTTCCTCTGTCCTTACAACCATCCACATGCATATATGTAACACTTTCCTTAAAATATTATCTGAGGAAATATCGACTAATAGCTCGTATAAAATAAATTCAAGCACTTGTCTCACCAAAAAGTTCTACTGTCAGCTAGCTTTATAACCTTATTTGAACTTGGCAACACCAGTAAAATTATTTGTGAAAACATGTGCGCGCTCGTTTCCAAATGAAATTTATTAAAATGCCAAATTTCGAGTAACAGCTAGTCAAAAATAAATGCGAGCAGTTGCCTCACCAAAAAGTTCTACTGTCGCCAAGCCTTATAACCTTATTTGAACTTGGAAATACCAGTGGAGTTATGAGAGAAAACATGTGCGCGCTCGTTCACCAAATGATTATTATTGGAATGACAAAGTGCGAAAGTGGATATTACAATAATGAAGAACAATAATGGCACGCAATTGTCGAACAAGACGTCCCAAGTCTCGTGGTGGAGTGTTCTTATTTTTCATTTTAACTCGCGACATTATTCATTGGGCCGCTCGCTGTGAACAAATAAAATTTCGTTAGGGTATTTACAATTTTCCGTCGCGGCTTAGTGGTTTAGTATGTTGACTCAAAATTCGTTGAGTGCAAATTTGAGCGACACAAAAATTGTCACTTTACATTTTTGACTGATTGTGGTGGTAGAAATTAATAACAATATGGCATTAATCGAGAGATGGTAGTATATAGGACCCTCATTCAATTTGAATTGAAATGTACCTCACTAAATATTGCTCACATTATCTGACTGATGTAGATAGATAAAAAGATATATACTGAAGATTTTTGCCAATAGTTGCGTTTATAACAACGCCTACAATTGAATATGATTCTGATTACCTTATTTAAGATAACCGTCGTGAAGGTTATGACAATGGTTTTTCACAATTTTAGAGATAGACTTTGTTCGAAAACTCTATATGCATCGTTTATTTCAGCCGCCTAGCAGTTAGCTTTCTGAGCTGCGTTTCGGTTGAAGGATGATGATGATGATGAAGGGCATGACATCTAAGTCCTCGGATAATGCAACACATGTTGGTGTCAATGATCAAGTAATGAACATGGTCACATATACACATATATATAATCAATGGTATCCACTTACTATCAGTTGGGGGAAGGGTATTTATTTAGCTTTACATTCCATAATTTTACAGTAAGCAGTTGGTAGGTCGTTAAATTCAAAGTATATCAATTATGGAGCCTGTTGGGCACAGCAAGCGAAAGAGAAGAGAGGAGGACGAATTAATTTTTGTTAGTAATGAGGATTATAATCCCATTGCTAGCAATGTACCATGTCAGGTTGACCTACACGCATTTCGCCCTGGAAACCATCGTGATAAATTCCTGATGAAATTGTGGTTTGGTTGGCGTGTTCATACAGAAGGAGTGATATTGATAAAAGATTTAATAATATTATACACCGTCATGGTGTATATAATATCAGAATTAAAATAACAAATAATAATTAATGTAACAACTTTTTAAATCAGAAATTTTGCAAGCGAATCTATTTGATATTTAGACAATATATTTTTTAGTAAATGTATCTGTGTTATATGGCTAGTTAATGCAAGGAGGTTGGTAGCCTACAAATTACTAATTTACCTGACCTCATGTCATCTTATAATCCTCCATTGGTACCTCGTCAACGTAAATCGTTAGAACATTTCATTATCATCCAATAAAAAAACTTACCATCAGTTGAGTCGTCAGTTTCTCATTCCAGTTACGTAAAAATAATGTGAGTATTTTCAACTGAGACTGTATTTGTTTCTTAGCAATGGAACGTATTCAATTTATAGCTGTCTGCCCGCTAGCACCATTTTAATTATTTTCGTTTTAAATCTATTACGAAGCCAGTTTGCGAAACGCTGTGTAGTCTAGAACGGGTATCTAAACTAGTACCTATTGTAAAGGGGATAGATTTGATTTTTGCTTGCCGACTTTAACTTTATATATAACAAAATAAAAAAAAACGTAACTATGTGCTAAGCTTTCAAGTAAAAACGACTGTATGGCTTAGGATGGGGTTTTTATTGAATGTTTTTTAATACGGAATAACATATAAATTTTAAAAATAATCTACTAATAGGAGTAAAATATTTTTTTTTCTATTTCGATACTGCTCTTACTATTTTATTAATGAATATAAGTTATTAAAATTGGAATACCTGTTTGTAATTTCAAATTAATAGCTTTTTACTAAATGCATAAAAATAATAATAATAAAAATAAAAATAAAAAATATTAAAATTATATACGGAAATTACATAAAAAATTATTGGTATTTGATTTTAAAAATTGTTTCGCATGTAAATAGCTACATTAGCCGTGAGTAATAGTATTCACATAATCATTATCCTGCCCTTATCTTATTTCACCGCCATATCTTATACAATTTATAATGAATATCAGGATTTGAATGAAATAAAAGTGACCACACAGACTCATAAAATACAATTAAACACCTCTTAAATACTACCTCTACCTCTTTTTATATTTTATCTATACATATAAATA
This sequence comes from Achroia grisella, assembly GCF_030625045.1. NCBI lineage: Eukaryota > Metazoa > Arthropoda > Insecta > Lepidoptera > Pyralidae > Achroia > Achroia grisella. The sequence goes on along the minus strand of NW_026713028.1, from coordinate 1,289,712 downwards.
AAATTGGATTGTCTGTTTGTAATATTGAAATAACCGTTCTTACTACATGCATATGAATATATATACGGTACATACACCAAAATATTTTTGTTTTACAAGTCTATCAGTCTGTCTGTATTTGTTCCGGCCAATCTCTGAAATGGCTGGACCGATTTTGACGGGACTTTTATTAGCAGGTAGCTGATGTAATAAGGATAAAGTATTTTTCTAAAATAAAAGTAGCCTATACTTTTATTTTAGAAAAATACAGTTTAATTCCACGCGGACGAAGTCGTGGGTACAGCTAGTATTAAATAAACGTCGATAAAACATTATGGTAAGCATATAAATATATTTTCAAAATTAGAATTATCCTTAGTATATTCTTACTAACCTTATCCTTAGGTACTAATATAAATGTGAAAGTAACTCTGTGTGTCTGTCTGTCTCGCTTTCACGCCAAAACTACTCAACCGATTTAAATTGAATTTGTTACATAGATAGTCTAGACCCTAAGAAAGGACATAGGCTACTTTTTAATATGAAAAATGGGTTCTATGGTGTTGAAAGAGGAGATAAAAGGTTGTATGGAAGTATCGTCATTTTTAAAGCTATTGATTATAACTATTATTTAAATATAAATAAATATGATGTTCAAAGTTTTTTGAAGTTATTTTGATGATGAAACTATTTTATTTGGCCTTTTATAATTAGCTTAAATAATAAATCCAAGGTCACTACTCCACACGGACTAAGTCACGCACTCAGCAAGTAATAATATATAATATCTACGACAATAATAAATACATAAGTAGTCAGCCGCATATAACATTGGAACAATAGTTTAAAACATGTATCGGCATGCCATCTATTGTGGGGTATGTTGATTGAAATAAGATGAATGCTGCTGACACGCGAGGAACACATCAATTTTGACGTTATCTGAGGAGGAAGTAGCTTTTGTAAACATTACATGTGAGGAGGGTGGGGTGCCACTCTTATGAAATGTAATTCCATGAATAGCTGTAATAACAAAGTCAGAATTATGTTACGATAATATTACAGACTACATAGTTGTATTGCACGGCGCTGCCTAGTAACATCAGGCCTCGGTAGTCTAGCGGTTTGGCACACCGCTTTACTTACGGTGGTAGTGGGTTTTGTATTTGTATTCATGAGTATGATTGTTTATATCGGTCTGGCTGTTTTTTATATATATTATGTATGTATTTATAAGAAAAAATGTCAATGTATTTATATCAGTTGTCTAGTACCCATAACACAAGCTCTGGTTACCGAGGGATTATATGGCGCTGTGTTAATGGTCCAGGGTTAAAAAAAAAACATAGCCACAATCCCCATTATTATGATGAAAAGGGTTTGTTAGTAATAAATAAATTTGAACTCATTGTTACCTATGATAAAATAAAAGAAATATAAAGTAATTAAATATCGATTACAAAAAGAATAATCGAAATCTACAAAAATTTTAATATAAGATAAAGCGTAATTTATAAAACTTTCTCGTTTTGTTGGAAATAGAATAAAAGATTTGAGGTAGAATATATTTAAAACAGAATGTTTTATACTTAAGCGGCTTTTTTCTAAATTACAATTTCATCCCTTATTCACTTGAAAAATCGTCTATTCACCCTACTGCGGTGTTCGTGTGGAGAGACAAGATTCTATAGTTAGTTTATACAGTAAGGCGAGGTTGGGAGACGGCATGCGAGGGTCGACCTGGCGACACGTGTATGTCTTCATATTGCGGAGATGTTGAGATCTTGGGATAAAGAATTTTTTTGATACATCACATATTATCGTACCAAATATTCTCCTTTTTTTCTACCTGTTACTCGCAATATTATATTATTTTTTAAATGTATAAAGTGGATTTATAGTATATGTAATACAATTTATCTGTGTTACAGAATAGATAGCCATCACGACTTCGGTAATAGTGTAGGATTGTATGTATTACTTTTAGAAAACAAAATATATACTTTATTAGTTTTCTCTAAATAACTATGACTACTATATATAATGAGTATAGGTATAGGTATGTTCTAGAAGTTTGATATAATCACATTTATTTTTGAGAACAAGATATAAGTTTCGATTTGACCATATCGGTTCTACCTACCTACTGACTTTAAATAAAACAACAATATTATGTGTAGAGTCCAGTTCGGTTTAAACGCTCGTAGTGTAAAGTACCTATATATGTTAACAAAGTTAAAGGAGAAGTATTTGTGCAATTAGTAAAAATCACGGGATCTTACCACGTTTTATTTTTATTGAGTTCCCGATATTTCGGCAGTGTTTCAACCGCCATCATCACGGGCAAACAGATGAGCAGCGAGTAGATGGTAAATAAAATCTTTTTTATGAACAGACATATGTTCTATCGAACAGACATATAATCTACCTTCACACGTCTTCGTTAGTTGCTACTATTGAAGTCATTGTGTACATATCATTGCCAACAACCCCGTAATATATATTTGCAAAATTATGACGTTACTTTTGCAGATCACAGTAGAGACGAGTATGAGGGTGTCGTATTTTTGCCGACGCAGATCTCTTGAGCCCGAAGTGTTCTCGAGAATGACTTCCCGCCATTGTCAACTGGCGGTGGTACTTGCACGGTTTGGTGTCCACTTATTAGATGCTCTCAGGCACCTAACAAACGCAAGTTCGCTGTAGCTCTATATTTGAATTATGTATTTACTCGACTGTTGGAGAATGAAAGAGGTTCTGTTATTTATATATTTTATCGAATTAGGTGTTATTTTGCAGAGTCTATTTCATTACTTAATGGATTTACATTAGTTTATGATATTTGGTCGCCGAATAGTCGGCAATAGGCTTTCAAACAACATCCATATTATTATATTCTGTTACATATACCTGCGAGAGGTAGACAGTCATACGCAGAATGTCCACAAAGTCTATCTCGCTAAAAAGTTTATAATCTCGTGAAATTATGTACACGCTAAAAATGTAACGTATAAATTTCTGAGAATGAATAAATATGTTTATTTTTATTTTTGTAAACAAAGAATAGTTTTACAATAACCTGGTCAATTCACTGGCACTGTCATAAATACTTACATTTTTTTGGAAGCACACATCTAATATGCATAGAAAACACCCGATAAAAACAATGATTCTCATGAATACAAATGTTTGCACCGAGGAATCGAACACACGTAGAAGTAAAACAGTGTTCTAAATCGCTACACCAATGAGGCCGTCAATATCATGTGGGATCAATTAGTTATTAGTGATATGTTACAGTGCGAGCGGCTTAAAATACCCTTTTCTACTAAACCTGTATATCAATGTCAAACCAAGGAGTGTAGTTGAGTACACAGTTATCGTTAATTTACAAATTTACGAAATAGATTGTAAACTGATGAAGTTCACAATAGTACGGTTTTTTTTAATCATAAAGGAATGGTGCTCCAGCTTGCGCTAACGGTTTACGGTAGTGAGGCACCAGTGGACGATAATAAGACGAACATGAGATCAGGTCAGTCAGCCCATCATGATTTTATTACGATGATTTCCAGGGGGAACCGGGTGGGGGTCAACCTGACATGGTTCATTTCTAGTAATGGGGTCATGACTACATTACTAACAATTCTCTTTCCCCCTCACAATATTACGGATACTTGGTGGAACCACAGATAACCATTATGTAATGGAACGTACATAAAAAGGTTTAATGGATTTTAAAAGTGTTTTAATAAATGAAAGTATTAATAAAATACTAGCCCGCATCAATATACATTAATAAATATAGATTACAAAGATTTTTTATACTTTAAATAATTACTCAAAGGGATATGATAATAAAAAAAAATTCGTAGTCAATTAAGCTCTTTAGAATCTAATCTGAAGTCCTAAATGGAAACTCAAAGGACATTCAATTACGACATTTATTTCATTATATATTTGTAGTTTTATTAGAGACCTATTTCCTAAATTATGATTAAATTGCTCTGAATAAGGCCACTTTTACAATTTATCTCCTTCTTACCATATCGATTAAGTCATAACATTAAATTTCACGTTTAAACCTCTTCTTCGAAGACCCTCGGAAACGTATCTATAAAATTTATTGCTCGTTATGGATTTTACTCTTGACGGCGTATACCAGCAGTTTTAAAGCATAGCAGATTTAGACGAAAAATATGTCACAGAACGCAGTAATAGGGCTGGCAATGGCAGTTAATGTTTATATTGTGGGGTAAAATAAATAAATAACTTACCAATCATTAGCAATATATTTCAGTATATTTGACATAGCATTAGAAAAACAACACAGAAAATATATAATATCAAAAATTGTAAAAAACATAATTGAATATATGAAAATAAATATAAAAGGTGGTCTGTCGCGAACACACAGAATTACCTCACCTATTTCAGCTGTCAAGCAGCTTGTTTTGTAAGACGCGTTTCGGTTGAAAGTTGAGATAAGGCAGTGAAATTACAGGATAGAAAGGCAGGACATACTAGTCCTCTATATGGAGTATAGGCGTTACACGTTTGATGTATGTAGGTATTACGGCCATTAGGCTTGCTTATCATTTCAATTACTAAAAACAACACTGCGATATCGCCAAAATCATAAAGACTGCAGAAAGTTGTCTGCGTGGGTACCTCAGTCTCACCTATTTCAGCCGCCAAATACCATTCTTTGTGGACCGTGTTTCGGTTGTAGAGCGCAGATTACGCAGAAGGCGCTAATTACAGTATAAGAAGCTTAACATGTTATTCACACGGAATGGCAACGCATGAGTGGTATCATAGCTGTCAATGATAACGTGATGTCTGTATAACTGTTAATATATAACTATATATGCGAGGGTTACCGCTTTCCATCAGAAACATCGCCAGCTTTTTTGCCACTCCAATTAGGTACATAAAAAAACAGAATATCATAAAAAAATCGGTATATTAGAAACAAAATTACAATTATGAAAGAAATAAAATAAGTTAGCGTATTGTAGCATGAACTAAAATAGAATAAATTAGCATATTGATTAGCTGCTGATTAGAGTTATTTAACGTTTTAAACTAGGGTTGTAAATAGACTATAAGATTAATTTAACAAGAAAAGTTAGCTGAAACTCGGTTTCAGGGTCTCTCAGTCCTCGCTTCCTTTTATAAGTGATTATCTATTCCACTTGATATTTATTAGGACTCTGAATGCAATAATGAAATATGAACCATCTATAGGTATACGATTATGCATCTACAGTCTAACTTATTTTTAAAATAGAAAAATGGAATCATATTAAAACTATTTTAAAACAAATCTTTCTTCTATAGATATTCAATTAAAAATACCATAGACGTATTATCCGACGTAGATGTATTTTAATAAAAAAATATATACATACATTACACTTGTGCAAAACAGTACAAATTAACAATATTTGATCCATATACATATGTATATATTCCTTAGCGGAGTATAGTGGTTTTTCCTACATTTTCCCTGCTAACCGGAGATCTTTTATTTAGTTTTATATATTTTTATTACATGAAAAACTAATGTTAGGTACATTTTTTTTTATTTTTGTTGTTGATTTTTCAAGACGAAAAAATCAAGGGGCTGGCCGTCTGCCGCCCCTTTTGGTTGGCCCGGGGTTTAGGCCCCTCTTCGCGCTCCACGCTATGCCTGTAGTATTCCTTACTTAAAAAGATAAAACAGATGTTTAACGGAAAGAAATTTGGATAGTCATTTTCCATAGCAACGAGGTACTCGTATCGCAGGATACGATATTGATATTGATTATAAATTTGCTCTTTACTATGGCTTTGTAAGTAGCAATTTTATAATAAAAATTTATCATTGCCTTGCCTTTATTCCATTACTAACTGTGCCCGCAGTTTCACTCACATGAGTTTTATAGCTCATCTGATATTTTGATGTATAAAGCTATATTACTGTAAAATTTCATTAAAATCCGTTCAGTAGTTTTTGCGTGAAAGAGTAACAAACATTCTTCCATCCATCCATCTATCCATTCATGCTCACAAACTTTCTCGTTTATAATATTCGTAAGATTTAGGATGGCGCAGTATACCATATTCTTCCACTGGTCCTCATCGGCCGTGTATATCTGAGCTTACTCTCCTCTTATACAAATAAACTTTCATACAATCCATCCACCTTTTTTTCGGTTGTCCTCTCCCTTTCCACCGATCCACGTTTATGATAAATACTTTCTTTAAAACTTGGTACTTGCTTTTCCCCATAACATGCCCATACCAAGTCAATCTGTCACTTCGCAACTTGTCTATAACTGTCGCAACTTTAAAACTTCCTCATATATTACATTACTTATAATAAAAATTAATATTTGAAGGTTATTTAAAATTCAACTGGTATATAAAGAATGGCTCTACGTCGTATAAATTTTGCAATTAAATCAGTACACATTCCTATAATACTGAGCGACCTTGAACAAAAAGCAGGAATTATAAAAGGTGACGGTGCATAGCTACTGATTGTGATTACAGGCTGAAGCCCACAAGTTTTCCAATTAGAATGTTTTCATGGCCCGCGGCACTACCGTTAATGGCTTCGCTTTCGTACCTGCATAACTATTTGCCATTGTTTGTACGCGGTCATAACTTTACCTACGTGTACCATGACTCTGAAAACTACGAATATCTATGTGTGTGTGTTTCTATGTGCTAGTTTTTTGTTATTTTATGTATGATATTTATATAACCGTCAGTTAGTATGAAGATTGTATGTAATAAACAATTAATATGTAATATTTATTATTGTCTACCTATTTTTAATCAATAATTTCAGAGCCGGTATTGTTATTATCGGCTGTCTACATTTTTTTACTTTTATTTAGATAATGTGATACAGTAATTAAGCGGTGCGAGAAGCGCGGAGAAATCTTAGAGATCAGATTTGCATTCTTTCTAAACGATACGATACGATGGTTTATAAACAACACACCGGTTACATACCTAGTTATACATATACCTAATTATGTTTGCACATATATATAATCCTTGCACCGTAAAGGTTTTATCTTCTTATCACTTAATAAAGCGATGGCCAACATCATTCTTTAGTATAGAAATAATAAAAACCGTATTCAAATAAATACAAAGCTCTTTTGAATAGTTATACTTTTGTTTTTAAACTATATATTTTTAGCATCTTATGAATATTTTTTTTACCACTATACCTACCATCCGGTTTAGCTACCTACTTCAGTTGAGAATAACTGGCAAGAAGCTCAACTACTACATTTTTTTAAATCAAATATATAAAGAAATAACCCTGGACAATTAACATAGCGCCATCTAGTCCCACGGTAAGCGGAGCTTGTGTTATGGTTACTAGATAACTGATATAAAGACTCAGATAGATTTTTTGTAAATATATATATAATATACATAGAAAACACCGAGACCGATACAAACAATAATATTCATGAATACAAATATTCGCGCCGTGCGAGGAATCGATCTGGCGACCATCTAAAGTAAAGCGGTGGGCTCAACTACTACATAATAGTATTTTAAAAGACTGTCGAAGCAGTTTTTTAAAATACTACTTTAAATGTGTTCATTTTAAAAATGTTTAATATTGAACCTAATAACTTTTATATAACTAAGAAAACGTATTTAATACAATGACAGTATTAAAAGCGATTGTAATGTGAAAATTTGTCGAGTAATTTATGGCGCTGAATATTCACCCTCTCCGGTCTCTCATTAGAGGAACAGGTGTTTTGCAAGCTCCGAATGAACTTAATTCGCTTAAAGAAATATGAAGTCATTAGGCTGAGAATTTATTGAATGTTACCGTAACAAAGCTGACATTTTTGGATCACTGCTACAGGTAGACTTGTATAAATTTTGTATATTGTGACTTCCTTCAAATTAAAATATATTATTGTTTGCAGAATACAGGTGCTTAAAAATATTAAACAATATTTATTTAAATTTCTTATTTATTTCATTCAGGCTACTAATTTCCCATAATATGGGAAATTAGTAGCCTGAAATACCTATAGACTATTGAATAATATTTAAATTAATATAAAATAGTGGTTACAGCGCTGTAGACGGTAATCTGCCACGGTAGACACATCCCACCCCCTTAAGCCAGTAGTCCCTCATCATGAGCGGTGATCAACATGCTGGTAGGAACCCATTATGTCCAGTGAATTCAACTTTGGATACAGGCGTGCAAACTTTATACATTATTATCTTATGTCATTCCGATATTGTATCAATAATTAAAATAAAATAACAAACATTTTTACGCAGTTAAAAAAAAATAATAAGGAACTAATTGAGTCTGTACCGGTAGATATTTGGGCCAAAATAAATGTAATGCAACGCTATGAATGATTTCTAATTCTCTATGCTCAGATGAAATCATTTCCTTTTCCGTCCTGACGAAATCATCTCATTCGTTCAATTCACCCCATCAGCTGCAAGATTCTCCAATTTGAAAATAGTAGACTTGTATGAGATCACAGGATAGATATATAAATATATTTCCGGAATAGCAATGTGTAGTATTGTGGACTTGACATGATAATGTGATATCTGTAGTGCTGTTCATGTATGTATATAACGGCGATGTTTGCCATTCGAATTACATAAAAAATCTTAATCCATATATATTTTAAGTTGTCTTATGATTAATGCGAAAATAATTACTTAAAATTCATCATCATCATCATTGCCTTGCCTTTATCCCATTATTTGGGGTCGGCGCAGTATGTCATTCTCTTCCACTGCTCTCTATCGGTCGTCATATCTGAACAAACTCTTCTTTTATTCATATCATCTTTCACACAATCCATTCATCTTTTCTTAGGACGTCCCCTCCCTTTACATCCATCCACATTCATATTATACACTTTCCATAAGACATGGTTCTCGTTCCTCCGCATAAAATGCATAATTATTTAAAACTGTACATTATTTATGTTCTAGAAGCTACTTATTATCAATGCCTAAAACTATATAGAAAATTGTTACTAATGGAAACTAGGGACCCCATTGCTAACAACGTACCTTGCCAGGTCGACCTCCACGTGTTTCCCCTAGGAACCACCGTGATCGATTTCTGGTGAATCTACAACAATGAGCTAACTAACCTTATACTCCCACTGGTACACCAGCGTGTTCCGTTAGGTCAAGCAAGTATACCATTCCATTATCATCCATAAAAAATATCGACAAAAAGGAGCGCTTGAATAACAATTCTATAACACAATAAAGCACAAAATCCAGAACAATATTCTATTAAACAACTTTTGCTATATAATCCCAGAGATGCCGTCCTAGTTTCGTTCTGTGCCTCAATTTTGAATAATTTATTGTCTCACAATGTGACTCCGTGACTAAATTATTTAGGGCCTCTTTTTCTTATCTTGAATCTGCAAAATGTCGGTATCTAAAATTAAACATTCAGTAGAATTTAGTGACGCCCTATTTATTAGTAAAACGAAATCGAATTATTCAAAATGCAATTCGTTTTATCGAGTATTAATCAAGTTGCAATTTATTTTATGTATTCAGTACAATTGAATATCGAACGTAATGTTAATTGCGGACGGCATGTTTTATTCTGTGCAATGAATTTTCCATTGTTAAAGTTTATTTGACTGAATATTTTACTATTCCATTTGAACAATGGTGAAGGGAAATGGTATAACTAAAAATTAATATGTAAATTCAATAATGGCCCACTGTAAAGTGAATTTTCACTGAGTTATTTAGGAAGTAAAGTATTAGATACTGAAATATAAATGCTATCTGTCTGTTTGGTACTTTATCACGACTAAATGACTGAATAATTTAACGCTAACATTGATTGTTTTACGGAGACGGCCATCTTAAAAAAATCAGTCGGCGGCGTCGGTAATGCCCAGTATAATAATTCGAATAAACTAAATAACCGAATTATTCGAATATTTTTAGCAACAATCGCCTACCGTAAAGTGGATTTCTTCTTCATTTTGTATTCAATACCGGTATTGTGGCTTCAGAGTATGCGTCTTGATTGATAGCCTATTATGTTCCGAATTAAATATTATAATAGGAGATTACACGTAAGCTTGCTATTATTAAAGGGATTTATTAAGAATATAGAACGAAACATATTACAATGTAATCAATGTAATGCTACTTTAAACTGTTGCTTCTCATAAAATATTTATGAGATCTTAAAGAAAATTGTTTGATATTTTTAATATAATTCTTTATACTCTTCTCACGGCAAATCTCTTATAGAGTAGATAGGCATAGTCAACTGAAGGGCTTCCTTTATTTTCACTAAACACTTTCCCGATACCTTAAAAATCACTTGGTTATGTATTTCGTTTGTTTCATTTATTTATGAAATATTAATAAAAAGTACAAAATTATTTATTTTCGGTAATAGAATTAATTGATTAAGATTAATCGGTATTAATTAACTGGTAAAATGGATTTCCTCAAAATAATACCTAATTCGATAAAATATAAAAAAACGGTGTCTATATTTTCTACAGGACGCATCAGGAAAGTACATGGCAACACAGAAACATCTCGTGAAGGAGAGTCCAGAGATGCTGGCCATCGCCAACTGGACCGGCCAAGTGCCACGGCGGCCGACACTGCCACCGGGGGCGAAGCTATCTCAGCTCATGGCATTAGGATCCAGGCGGGACCCTGGACAAGTTGTATGGATGTTGGCCAAATCAGACGCCGAGATGAAGTAAGTAAAATTAATTTAGTAGATACATACAGATAATATGTAAATACTATATTTATATTTCTATTGAGGGTCACGTGATAACGTGATATCTATAGTGCTGTTCAGATATGTGGCGACCCTGTTTGTTATTTCTATAATTATAATATACTATAATTTTAAATTCCCGTGTGAGTACTGCGGACATAGCAACTGTTTTAAAATGTTATATTTTTTCTTTTCTATATATTGTCGATGCCTAAAAGAAGGAAAAAGGGAATTATGGCAAATGGGAACTAGAGACCCCATTCTAATGTACCTTATCAGATCGACCTCCACACGATTCTCTTGGAAACCATCGTAGTTAATTTCTGGCGAATCTGCCATAATGGGCTAACCTTATAGGCTAATTAACTTCACTGAGATAAAGTGAATAAAATTGTTTATTTAGTAGATACATCCAAATAATATGTAAGTACTATATTTGTTTTGACGATGTATACGTGTTGAAGTTCTTCTGAACGACTAGAGTTAATTTTCAAAATTTTGTAAGCTTTGTATGGGTTTCTTGAATCGCTTAGTCCAGTTAAAAATAGCGTGGGAAAAGTGCTAACATTATCTATAATTAAGATTGTATTTTAAAATACAATAAAGAATATATATGTATATATACATATATATAATTAGTTAAGTGTTCATTGATGAATACTAAAATAAATAAATAATATAACAATTTTCACTTTTAATAATGTGCATATAAAGATTAATAATAAATTAAACACGTGATTATACAGTTTATATAATTTAAAATTCATATTTTAATTCTATTTTGTTTCTCGGAAAGAGTGGTTCAGTGTCACGAATATTACCATTTGTTTACGACTCCGCATACCCTTTCCGACTAATCATACATAAGTGGCACTTCTATTTATTTTCATTTATCATATCCAAACATTTCATATATCATTAGACGTTCAGTAGACATCTCTCAAACGTCAAATAAAGTCCAAAGTCGTCGAATTATGGAGGAGTTCCCAAGAAACATTCACAGAACACCATCGTCGATAAATATACTCGTTTATCCCCCTGGATCCATTTGTTGTTCTTCCCATTTCCACGGGGACTTCACGGCACTTTCATTGAGATATCTTGTCCCTTACTAGGTGACAGCGATTTTTTTTATTATATAACTGAAGTGGCAAAATTGAATTAATATTTAGTAAAATTGATTGATTGGGAAGTGCCAAGAGCTGTCCTAATGAATAACTAACCCGAATTTTAAACTCCAGAAAAATCAAGTACATGACGATTTATATTATTCTCCAGTGATAACATCGATCATAATTTATACTACAATAATTCGAGAAACTGTGGTAAAGGTTCCACTTGCCATATTAGACTTAAAATATACAAAAGGGTATATGAGTGTGTCAAGTATTACGTTCAACTTGATGACTATTGTAGTCATCAAGAGGCATTGGCCTCTAACTATCCCATTTGGGATTACAATCGTAATAGTTAAGTATTTGATAGATTCATGAGATTAATGTTCAATACATATGAGTACATTTTTCTAGAATAGTCAGTTAGTAAGATTTATATGTTACCATATAAATCTTACTAGCTGACCCGCACAATTTCGTCATCACACTTACTTTCATTATATTATATAGCCCAATTTACATAATATCTTTTTAAATTTTAGCCTCTTTTATTTGATGTATAAGCTACATTATTATAAAGTTTTACCTAAATCTGTTGTAGTATAACAAACATCCAACCATCCGTCTATACTCAAAATTTTTCGCGTTTATAAATAATAATTGTAAGAAGTAAGACTATAAAAGAGTAAAAAATCGACAAAGTCACAAAAGGCAAAAAATATCTTTTGTGTTTAAAAGAAAGAGACAGAATCAAGTTCTAATTTTAAATATATTGAAACGTCAAAGTCATCAAAATCTACACATCGTAATCGAGTTACTATAGTAGGGTATTGCCATTACCCGATATACGATTAGGTGGGCTTGGACGGAGGTAATATAAAACAAAAATATTGTTATTACTTTCCTCCGAGTTCGGCAATACAGGAAGTATATCGGGATCTCCACAATCCGATGTAAATATGAATTAAATTCTGCTTTCTGAACATAACTGAATTATTTATCCGTACTAAGAAAAAGTTTCGAGAAACTCTCGAAAGATAATATTTCCTTCCGCCATTCATGTATTTCGTTTTCGAAGTTTTCGACTGAACTGTGTTTGATTGAGGATATTTTTCATGTGACTGAAATGGTAAACAAATTGAAGGCCCACCTGATGGAAAGTGGTGATATAGGTCGCCACTTTCCATCAGATGGGCCTTCAATTTGTTGCATGAGCAGCACCAGAGAACAGACAGGGTATCACAGTACAGTACATTGGAAATTCAGTTATTGATGTGAACAAATTTAAGACCCATCATTTTACGTTTATATATAGTATATATACTATATATAAACGCTATATATGTACTATATAGGGACTTTATTCAAAGTTATTGTGACGTACATTATACCTTCGTCCAATACTGACATTCCCTTCCACCCTAAATATGCGGACAAGCCGCACAGCGCCGTCTAACCCCAAGCCACAGATAACATATGCCCAAGCTAAGCAGAGCTTGTCTTATGGGTACTAAACGACTGATAGAAATATATACATGCACTTTTTTTAAATACATACGTATATTATATACATAGAAAACACGCATATCGATACAAACAACATACTTTTGTACCGTGCGAGAATTAAACCCGTGAACACTTGAAGTAAATCGGGGTACAAAACCTTTAGACCACCTAGCCTTTTAATTACGTTTAAAAAAATCTAGCAATAATAAATAAATATATAGTACATACTATATATATAAAGCTAGCTGTTCCGGCAAACGTTGTTTTGCCTTAAATTAAAAAAAATAATTTAGGGGTGGACTACCCCTAACATTTAGGGGGATGAAAAATAGATGTTGGCCGATTCTCAGACCTACTCAATACGCTCATAAAATTTCATGAGATTCGGTCAAGCCGTTTCGGAGGAGTATGGGAACGAAAACTGTGACACGAGAATTTTATATATAAGATTACATTGGTAAATTAAAACAAGCAATAGAATTATAAAAAGGTGTTCAGAATTGGCAAAAATATCATGATGAATTGTTATACGTTTCAACCCTTATTTATTTAAAGCACATTCATAAATTGTAACTTGAGTGCGTTAGAAACTTATTAGGCAATAGGTATACATAACTGGTATTATTTACTTGCAAGCCACATGAATGATGGATACAGCGAAATTAATTTCCGTTCGTTCGGCTAATTATACAGGTCTTACTCTATTCTCGTCCTTACTGCTAGGTGTTTAAGTGTATAATCGCTTGTGACATTATTGCTTAATGAATCCTAACAATCATTAATAACGTCGACTGATACTTAGAACCAATAACCCTTCGGGTTCCAGACTGCTCTGCTTCAAATAGTTTGTTACTATGCAAGCAGACACTGTTTATATATTTTAGGGTTCCGTATTCCAATAATTTTTTTTCAATAAATAAACAAATATGCTGAAATATTAACACAGCGCCTTTTAGTCTCACGGTAAGCAGAGTTTGTGTTGTAGGTACTAGGCAACATATATAAATACTTAGATTTTTTTTATAAATACATACATAATATATATAGAGAACATCCAGACCGCCACAAACAATCATTCTCATGAATACAAATGTTTGTACAAATCAAAGCGGTGTCCTATACCGCTACACCACCAAGGCTGTTAAATAATTCCAAACATTAAAAAATATTGGCCTATCGTGACGAATTAACCACTATGGTTTCCAGGGCGACCCCGTGGAGGTCAACCTACATTACTAGCAAAGGGCTTTTTTTAAACGATAATAATGTGTTGGTGCACCAGCATATACTGTTATCGCAGGTATCCACCTGTGCGTGAAGGTCAACCTTACACGGTACATTTCTAGCAATGGGGTTATTAGTCCACATTACTAACAATCCCCTTTCCTCAAGCTAGTAATGGCGTTATTAGTCAACATTACTAACAATCCCCTTTCATCAAGCTAGTAATAGGGTTATTAGTCCACATTATTAACAATCCCCTTTCCTCAAGCTAGTAATGGCGTTATTAGTCCACATTACTAACAATCCCCTTTCCTCAAGCTAGTAATGGGGTTATTAGTCAACATTACTAACAATCCCCTTTCCTCAAGCTAGTAATAGGGTTATTAGTCCACATTATTAACAATCCCCTTTCATCAAGCTAGTAATAGGGTTATTAGTCCACATTATTAACAATCCCCTTTCCTCAAGCTAGTAATGGGGTTATTAGTCCACATTACTAACAATCCCCTTTCCTCAAGCTAGTAATAGGGTTATTAGTCCACATTATTAACAATCCCCTTTCATCAAGCTAGTAATGGGGTTATTAGTCCACATTACTGAGAATCCCCTTTCCTCAAGTTAGTAATGGGGTTACTAGTCAACATTACTAACAATCCCCTTTCCCCCGCTATTAATGGTTTTTTTATGTATGATAATGGAATGGTGCATCCGCCTGCGCTAGCGGTTTACGCTGGCGGGGCACCAGTGGAGGATGATAAGATAATAATGAGGTTCGATCTCTGTGATAAATTCACCAGAAATTTATCACGATGGTTTCCAAGGGAAACCGCGTGGAGGTCTACCTGACAATGTACCATACATTGCTAGCAATGAGATCATCAGTCCACATCACTAACAACCCCCATTTCCCCGCTGTTAATGGGGTTATTAGTCCACATTACTAACAACCTCCTTCCCCTAACAGAGCATTTGAATTAGATGGCCGCTGAGTAATGTACAGACTTCAGAACAGAAGGGTCCAAATACAACCCTCTCGTTGCGGTAGTACAGTTAATCTATTTGCGTGTATAAATTCTGACTAAATGAGATTGGAACTCGACATTCACAGGTAGGGTGTAAATCCACTACACAAACCCGAATTTGTATCTAAATTACTTAAATGTGATAAATAGATGTTTTCTTAATGTTAATATCACGGTGGTGTAGTGGTTTAAGGCCTCACTTTGCGATTGATTGTTTAGCTTCCGAATTTAGTGATAATTAACTAAATAAATCTTCACGACACATCACAAGTATCGATGTTTGGTGAGTGCAAAACATTTCTCTGGATATACATATTTAAAACTAGCTGCTTCTGCGACTTTGTCCGCGTGAAATTTAACTTTATTTTTCTAAAATAAAAGTAGCCTAAGTTACTCCTTATTACATCAGCTACCTGCCAAAAAAAGTCCAATCAAAATCGGTCGAGCTATTTCAGAGATTAGCCGGAACAAACACAGACAGACAAAAATTTTATTTTTGGTTTATGTACCAAATTTACATATATTCATATGTATGTAGTAAAAACGGTTATTTCAATATTACAAACAGACACTCCAATTTTATTTATATGTATAGATTATAACGGGGGTGGTCTCTCATCTCTATTAACAGTATTTCCATCACTGGATTGAGAGTCGGAAATGTCACATTTTTGTGTTGGACAGATTTGATGTCATGTCCTTTAAAGTCCGTCATTTAAAGTACTAAGTCACAATGCGTTATGCGCCTCGACAATGTATTTGATAATGTAATACCCCCCTAACGAGTTTCTACAACGCGGCCTTCGAGCATCTGACAATGACGGGTGATGTATTGCGTCTTTTTTCTTTCCTCCTCCCCTCAGTGAGCGTTTACAGCCTAGTTTCCTGTTTCACCCCTTTATCCGTTCTAACCCAATTATTATAAATAATGAGATAAGATCGCATTTCTATGCCAAGGACGGCTGTAACAGAGAATAATGTGGTAATTAAACTCAGTGATTCGTCCTACCCTATAACTTATTACTATATTTTTAACTTACAGTCTGTATTTTTTTTTTAATATTTTTTTTTCGGAAAACCAAGGCTATTTACGAACATAGTTATAAACATAATTAAATGAGAACGGCCACTTATAGGTTTTCACGGATAGAAACGTAATATAAAATAAATTGCAGTACTAAAACGAGAGGCGTGTTTGTGTCATAAATACTCATAAAATCATATATAAAAAAATAACAATCTACTAAATTAAAACATATGCTGAAATTAACAAACAAACATTTTTGAATAATGGAAATGCATATAAGTAACATTAAATTCGATACTTATAACTCAAATAATTGCCTGCTCATCACGGCCCTCGCTAAAGATATTCTATCGGAAAACAAATCAATATCTAATACCCTACTTAATCTATTGAAGTTATTACTTGCTCGCCACATATAACTGTTTTGCCTGTAGTTAGATGATACAGAAGGTATAGAAATAGAAGGAGTAAATCTGGTACGTTTAACTGGTACATTAAAATTAAATTTTGAAAGTAACTCAGGATATGCTACATTACTGTAAAGTTTCATCAAATTCAGTAGTTATTGCGTCAAAAAGTAACAAACACCCATTCATCTATCCATACTCATAACTTTCGCGTTTATAATATTAGTAAGAATAGACAGAGTTTGTATAAAGCCTGTCTTATCGCAAAATAGCTATAAGACTGCCCATTCTTACCACTGTCTTGCATATTGTGACCCCACAAAATAACCCCAGGACAATGGGGTTATTTTTATTTTTATTTAGGTACCTTATCAGTGGTAAATGACAATGTGACATCCGAGGTACTGGTAGTAACAAAACATTTGACATGCCTAAACTTTGATGATGTTTTTAATTCCAATGTGACCGGTGGCAAGCCTGCAGTTTCTCGGATTTATTAGGTTTATTATTGACTGGCGGGTAATACTTTCCTCTTGAATTACTTTATCTATTACTATAAACTGCATTGTAATCCGTTCTGTAGTTTGAAAGGTCTAAGCAAACAGACAGCGGAAACGTCTTAATTTTATACTATGTAAAGATGTTTTTATCATCGAATGGTTAGTCATAAAATACAGATTGACGTACAATGTTCTTTAGTGAGCTTCGAACTCTCGACTTTTAGATCTAGACTATATGTCGACATATAAAACACTAAGCCACAGCGTCTCTAAATAATTAAAACGTAATCTGTAAAAAATGTATATATAATTCATATACATACGAGTATGTATATGTCAGAATTACATTATGTGCGTGTGTGGAGACAGTATGAAAAAAGTATATACCAGGTGAGCAGAAACAATAAAACATTAAAAATAAGTGGTGACAGGCGTATCTTCATAAATTTAAATGAGATAAAGAATAGAGTCCGTGTCGACGGCCAGACGAGGGTTGCACGAAGTGTAAATTCCACATTCATTTCTCTTGGCACGAATATCGTCATTGTTATACTCGTACCTACATCATAACATGATGCAAGAATATTTGTATTATGAAAATATTACATTTTAATTTAATTATTTATTTCAGGCAACTTTATATAACAATACTGGCCCATACTATACATACTATAGGTACATAAAATATTAACATATATGTATATAAAACTAGTTGTGCCCTCGACTTCGTCCGCGTGTTATTATTAATTTAAATATTCAATAATCTAACCCAAACAAGTTCCATTGTTCTAGCTTGAAAAACGAAGAATTTTCATACAACACTTTGTCTCCCCTTTTTTAGCCTATGTCCTTTCTCAGATTCTAGACTAACTGTGTACTAAATTTCATTTAAATCGGTTCAGTAGTTTTTTCAGTGAAAGCGGGACAGACAGACAGAGTTATTCTCACATTTATAATATTGGTAAGCATAAAATAATAATAATATCTTTGTGGTCACCGCCTTCCCTATGGCAATTTGCGACGGTAGCACCGGCACACAACTCCCATTGGCCAGTAGTCTGTCTCTATGAAGGTGGACGGCATGTTTGTACGCGAACCACAAATGCTTTGAGACTAGACTCCAGCTGCGTCACCCGCAGGTTTAGGTTTATCTTGGTCTGGATGTAGACAACGATGTCCTGTCCCTTGGTCGGCGTAGTGTAGGCGGGACAAGTACATTATAGAGGTGGGTGTTGCGGCACGCAACAAGAAGTAAGCATACCTAAATATTACAAAAGGAAGTTAATTTTCTTGTTAGTAAGCTCAGATCGACCTCCACTCAGTTTATAAGGTGAACTTAACAGGTGTACTACCCCAATTTAGACCCAAAAGTCGTGAGTTCATATTAGGACGATACTAAAAGAAGCTTTGATTATAAATTATATTTCTTACTGGCTCTTCCAAAATATAAGTAACCAAAATTATCCCAAGGTGATAGGCTCGCTGCCTGCTGTTGTCTGATTTTAATTCTAACGTGAATGTGGGTTTTCCAAATCAAATCTTCAAAAATAATTTATGTAAAATTATTTATAAATAAATACGCTATTTCGGCCTCTTATGCAAGTAATTTTTTAATATCTAGTTCGGCTAGAAACCTTTTTTACCCGTTTTTCTGAATGAGCAAGAAACTCAATTAGTACATTTTTATGTTATTTTTTTTAATTGGCTTGAAACTTTCTAGATAATGTAACGCTTGAAATGGAAGGTATATATAATACAACAACGAATTAGATATAGGCGCATTATGTGTGGCGTCATGAGTTGTCATTCCTGGGGTACTAAGGTATCATGTCCCCGTACCTTGTCTGTTACATCTTATGCTTCGAACTGCAACACAGATAGAGAAAACTGCTTGGCAGCAGAAATGTGTGGGAACTGCATACTGGATTCAGTTCAATTGTGTGCGTCGATCCATTTTGATTATGTTTCAAGCTAGAATTAACATATAACATTGTACAGAGTTTGATAGTGTTATGGTACCTTTATACATAGAGTTATTTTTTGATAATTCGCACAGTGCCATCTAGTCTCAGGCCAAGCAGAGCTTGTGTAAAGTGAGTTTCTCACTAATCAACTGACAGAAATACTTAAATATGTACATATATTTTTGTAAATAAACATGTAATATATATAGAAATACTCGTAATTATGAGTTGCATTGTGTGAGGAGTCGAACCTAGGACCATCGGAAATTAGGCAGTGTGTCAAACCGCTAGACCACCGAGGTTTTAATGTAAAAGGACGTGGCTAGGCCAGATTTACCTCTGTCAGCGCTATACACCCTAGCACACTCGGGTCCTATAAAGGCGTTGGGCCGAAATAAAATTAATCCATAGGGAGGACCCGTACCCCGAGTACCAAGTGACATATCGGGCATTTACCAACCTTTTACGAACCATTTTTTTTCGCCATTTTGTGGATTTCGTAGAATAATGGCTGTTTTTGTTTCTCTAATTAATGTAAAATTGCGACGCTTTGCGGGCTGACCGCGACCTTGTTTAATATTCGACTTGAGTGCTCTCACAAGAGGTGAGAAAGATTTACAATATTAAACGATAGAAATTTTAAAAAAAAGTATATAATTAGGAATGATAAGGTTATAAGGAATTCTTGTCCATAAAAATCCCTATAACCTATCCTGGTTCTAAAGGTTTCTATGGATAATGTTTTCAGCCATTTGACGGCCTGTGGTCTAGCGGTTTAGAACACTACCTTACTGGCGATGGTCACGGGTTCGATTCTTCGTACGGCACCAACATTTGTATCCATGAGTATGATTGACTGGGTGTATTTTATTTATACTATGTATATATTTACGAAAAAAACATATATCTATGTATTTGTATCAGTTATCTAGTACCCATAACACAAGTTTTGGTTGCCTTACCTTGGGTCTAGATGGCGCTGTGTGAATTGTTTTGAGGATATTATTATTTTGCTGAATTTATCATCACCTTTTATATATAAAGGCAGTTTGTTATAGACTGTCACATATATCGAATAGGGACTGGAGGTATGTAATAGTAAATTGGATTTCAAATCGATCAGCTTCTTTCTGACAAGACATATCTCCTAATATGTGATATACGATTTTGGACATTATATAAATACGCCTTACTAATGTGATAAGAAAATGGTTTTATATGTAATTGGAACGGCAAAACGGCAATGGCTGACGGTACATATGGTATGGTATATGGTAACACTCGCCTTTATATATATGAACGGCATAAACCTCTATATTCTGTAATTTCACTGTCTTATTCTTTCAACTGTTAGCTTACAAAATGACATTAAAGCCCCATCTGTGAGATCAATTACAGGATTTCTCACAAGTGGGGCTACAGTGTCCGAGTTCAATAATTGACCCCTACGCAAATGAGAGGTTAACTTATTCTTCAATCAAAACATATCTCACAAGGCGGAAGGGGATTGTTAGTAACGGGTACTAATAACCCCATTGCTACTAATGTACTAAGGTTGACTTCCATGAGGCACCTCCTGGGACCATCGTGATAGTTTTATGGTGAATTTGCCTCCATGGTCTAACTGACCTGACCTCGTCGTATCATCCTAAGAAAATAAGTAAATGCAGGCGCACAAGTGTTTTTTTATTAGATATGGTGCACCATACCTTTACTATCCATTAAAAAAAACATATTTTGAGTGAAATTGGTGAGACAGAGGCATGCACTTGTCCTTATTTGTAAATTCCATTCTTTTAACAATTAAATATTTTAATTATTACTTCCCTACGTCTAATATTAATTAGATTCAGTCACAAAAATATAACAGTGCGCGTATAATTCAGGCAATTTGATGAGTGAAATCATTATACTTATATATTTTTTCTAATTATCTGTAAATTCTATATTTTTTGCTGCTAAGGGAATGGATGCAAGCAATATCAAAAACGGTGAGTGAATGATTTATTGATTTTACCTAACTTTCAATTATTTCGGCTATAAATTGAAACAAATTGAAGTCCTTTTTTATTGTTGTTTTAGCATCTATATATATTTTTGTCATATGGAAGATGTCTTACTCAGATTGTGTTTGACTTATTTCAATATATAATTAATGCTATTTAATTATACTATTCTCGTACATAAATTAGTATCAAAGTTATATATTACTTGGTACTTAATACTATGTAATATTATCTTATTTGTGGTAATACGAACTAATACCGACTTAAAAGAATATTATTTCCATTCCATAACTATTTTTCAATTACGTAATATGTATAATACTAGATATTAATACTTTAAACATTCTACATATCGCTATATACATATGTATATACCGATATGTAGAATGAATACATATGTATGAAAAATAGATAGATATAATATACTTTATTTGTAACATACAGTAAAGAAAAGGCATAAACAATATATTAAAGGACACATGTATCGTTACAATGAGGCGGCCTTATTGCTGAAAGCGTCCTTATTGTTGACACAACATATGGTTCAATGGAGCTACATTGTAAAATTATCTTCTTATGTGTATCTTATGTAAAAGTAGTTTATATAAATAGTATTAAATGATAATAATAATAATAATTACCCCCGGCCGACTGTGCTTCTGCCGGGGGTATGTTACCATCTCCTCTCCTTAAGAGGGGAGATGAGAATTTTTGGAAAAAAAAATAATAATAAAATTTATTTATTCCATTCTATTACAAATATTCACAAAATTGTTTTAACAAACATCCTGTATCATATAACAATATAAGAGAATAGAACGGAATCTGGGCTAGGAAAACCTGTGTTACAGAATTCCGCCGCCGACGAAATAACTTGGGTCACCATGAACTATTGAAAATAAAAAGAGTGTATACATCGTTTTTGTTGCAGCTTCCCCCACCGCCTCACATCGAGCTTGTTATGTCTATGCCGTACCTACGAACTGCCTTCAAACGACCCACGGTCAGAGTTAGACGTGAGTATCTCATCTTTACATTGTGGCCTATTTATACACATATTAATTACTATTAAATATATAAATGTATTTTGTGTATATAATAATAATAATCCAAGACAAATCACACCACACATTTCCAGTTACATAAAAAAAATTACTTGTACTCTGTTCCCTTTGGGAATAAAAAAATGACACATTGTATTCCTAATGCGACGCTACATGAGTTTCTGTACACTCAATGTGGTTTTATATTTTATTAATTTCAAGCTACTAATGGCCCATATTACACATATAGACCTTATACACTAACATTCATATGTAATAATAATAAAATATAAATCGGCTCGCACTGATGACGGCAATGTACCACGGTAACGCCGATACACCATCCCTTTCGGTCGGTAGTCCTCCTTCATGAAGGTAAGCAGCATGTTGGTTAGGACCCGGGCCACAAGCGCCTTGTAACTCGAATTGTAACTCGACTCCAGCAGCGTATGAGTAGCTGTATATTATATTAGCTGTGCCTGGGGTTTTACCCGCGTGAAATTTATAGTCTATATGTTATTCTGATGTATAAACTATATATACTATATACTGTAAAGTTCCATCAAACCCGTTCAATAGTTTTAGTGTGAAAGAATAACAAACATCCATCCATACTACCAAACTTTCGCGTTTATAATATTATTAATAAGATGATTTTATATGATTTTATACCATGATTATTGTTCTTGTTAAAATCTATCACAATTGCACACGTAAGTCGTAAACACGTGCCAGGATTTCAGTTCGCAAGCACGTGTAGAAATATGATTGTACATGACGGCCGGAAAATTAAAATGAAGGGGGAACGATGGGAGTTTTATTGTGTAAGATGCAGACAATAAGCCGATCACTTGAAAAGGAACGAGCGATCGCGACAAAGTACCCTAAATCGGTTTTATAATATTATATAGACGGTGTATTACGGTACGGAAAGAAAGAAAATATCAGAAGAATATTTGATAACAATGCGAAAGCGGAAAGATGCAAGTACACAGGGAAAATAACTATAGAGTCTTCTTTGTGTTCTAAACCAACAATGTATATAATATAAAGAGGAACGGAATGTTCTATGATGAGCTTTGTCTATACATTCGTTCGATCTGTTGGTATATCACAGTACAAATAATTAGCTTCAGACATACCTAAATATAATATGTATACATTTATTAATCAAACAAATATTATAAATGCGACTGTGTGTTTAACTGTCTGTTTGTTTATATAACCTTGACACAATGAAACGGCGGAAGGAATCCGCCGGAATAAAATCTTATACAAAGAGAGATTATATCACTAGGAAGAAATAAAGCTACTATAATATCTAGTCTTAAGGAAAGTAGAGATAATGATATAAATATGTACTTACATATTTTTTTTTGTAAATACATACATATTACACAATAGATAAACCCAGATCAATATAAATAATCACACCCATAAACACAAATGTTTGTACCGTGCGAGGAATCGAACTCGCGACCGTCAGAAGTAAAGTGGCGCGGTGTCCTAAACCGCTAGACCACCGAGGTTGTTAAATTGCATCATTTTATGTTTTACTATTATAAAAAAATGTGAGTTCCATTCGTCCATAGAACCCGTGATTGGTCCCTCTTTGTAAAGATCAATAACTTATTTTAAAATTCACTCATTCGAAACAGGAATAATCGAGTTTACGGCTCAAACAACCCCCAAATCGAATATAGGACCCGCATTAATCAACGCCAGAGTTTCGTGACAAAAGAAAAAAAAACTAGCTACTGGAACGGAAAATTAAACTGTAATCTCCCACTGAGAAAGGCGAAAATTGATATCTCATAGGTTCGATGTATTAATACCTTTTTGTTAGCTGTCATAATCTAGAAATGAATTTTAATTTAAATGTGGAATGGAATGCCAGATCAATTTTGAAGTTTTTTTTTTAATATTTATAATGAATCCAAGCAACAACAATAAATATATACATACTAATTGTCACTGGTGATTTTGTCTGCTTTTTTTTTAAATATAAGATAGCCAATGTTTGTCAATGTATCTTAACATTAAATTTCATTAAGATCCGTTCAGCCGTTAACATAATAAACAGATTAACAGATATACTTTCATAGTTATAGTATTAGTTATATGAATAATAAATGTACTTTCGCAGGGACTAAATTAATTACATCACAAGTACTGATAGTGCACTATTAAAACAAAGTTTAGATATTAAAAAATTGAAACACGAAATAAAACTGTATACCAAGACGCTTGGCCACCGTGGTGTGGCCAAAGAGTAGGATATTATCCTCTTTTTTTGGAGAGCCCTGCAAAAAAGACAAAATTTATTTACAATTTTGCAAAAAAAAAAACCTAACAAAAGAACATTTTTGTTTATAAAATGCTACATGTTAAGCGAGTTACATATTCAATGTAGGTATTTATTTTTAATTAAGTGTACATACAATAGTCGTGCAAAACCGGGGCATATTGCTAGTTTTATATAAAAAACCAGTTGTAACAAATCCTGATGTAATGCTCCATCATATAAAATGTATCCCCTCGCCCTGAAAACGGGATTTGATCGTGAATTGATTCAAATTGACGTATTAATTTTGGCGACTTCCCTCGTGTCCATTCAATCGAGTAGCCGCTTTGAATAAAAAATCTGGTAAAGTACGAGACGTACCAAATGTTCCGAAAAAAATAAAAAGGTAAAAGTACAGACAGTATAGCATCTACGACATAAAAAAAATGTTACGTGTAGGGTATCTTTTGTTTAAAAAAATGACTGTAGGGGGTTGATCTGTAACGAGATGTAATAGGAGTGATTTTTTTCAGACGAAGTCTCGGGTTAATTTTTCGAATAATATGCTATTTAGTAATGTACTTTTGTCATTGCTATAATTATTGTATAAATAGTACCTATATTTATAATTATAATAAGTGAAAATATAAACTCACTTTCTTCAACAGAGATTTAAGATTCATTCCAAAAAGAAATTTTAATTCATTCATTACTAAATTATTATAGACCAAGGCCGGAGTAAATCCCGCCGATTAAAAAATAAACATCAAACCTCTCTTTGTGTAGATTGAATGCCTTAACATCCAATCTGAAATACAAGAGCCTAGTCGCCAAACAGCTGCGTTTGCCTGCTCCTGTATAAAAGGCAGAATAATAAAACTTTTTTTATTTCCTTGTCCGTACAAATTATAAAACGCATTTAAAAAATGTGGTTTAATAATAATATTTTACAGTATTAATACCAGAGGTAAACTTTGCACAAACACCAAGTCGTCATGGGGTGCCTCTGTTACTATCATTTCAGCTAGACACTAAGTAACTTTTTCTATTCCACTGATGGGATAACAAAATGGGCCGGAAAAAGGATTTTACGGACTTAGATTTGGGCCATTGTAAAGCGCAAAAGATTTCTGGTGTATTCGCAGGCTTCTCGGAGCAACTCAATGTTCTTAAAATTTACGCATTTCTATATATTGGGAAGCACAGAGGTACAGCTACCCTGATCGATTCCCTGTTCCATTCAAATTGGCCACTGTCTTCATAAGTTTTTCCGCGAGTTTGGAGTATCTTGGGCACTCAATCTCATTTTGGTTTAGAGAAGGCTTAAAGGCCAGCTACGGCTAATAGCACTAGAAAAGTTAAAAAAGGCACGTCTGCACACAAAGATTACTTGAGCGGGTGTTCTTTGGTCTTAAAAGAGCCTCGACAACGAGGGCTATCTGTACTACCTGTGTTTATATTACTTTTCCTTAAAAAGGCCACCAGCTCTTTTGCATCTGCGTGTAGCACAAAGAAACCTCAATCTTCATATAGCCAATAAACACGCCCAAGTGCTTAATTTCAATTAATCAAAACATATCTCATCATATGAAAACATTTTACATGTCCTAATTAGGAATTCCTGATCATAGTCATTTTAAGATAATTAACTTTACTTTTAGTAGAGGCAGGCGGGGCGGCCGGGCGTGGCGCGCAGAGAGACCGTGGATCGCTCTCAAATATTTAAAATGCCACTCGTCTCTCTCCTGTGTTATTATTCCATAGACGTGTCAAAGCATGAACATTAATTATCCCATTTTTTCGTAATTAGCACTTTAAGCGGAAGAACACGTCTTGTTTTGACTTCTGTAGCTATCACAAACTATTCTAGGCAATTATACTGACAGGGGGAAGGGATTGTTAGTAATGTGGACTCTCGACCCCATTGCTAACAATGTACCATGTCAGGTTGACCTCCACGCGGAAACCATCGTGATAAATTCCAGATGAATATATCACGATGGGGTAACTGACCTGACCTCATTCTCATCTTATCATCTTCCACTGATACCCCGTCAGCGTAAACCGTTAGCGCAGGCGGGTGCACCATTTTATTATCATATACAAAAAAAAATTATACTGACAATTTTAGCCGTTGAGTAATGAATATATGTAAGTCTCCAACATAGACTGCTTTAAGAACCTTTCTTATACTATATGCTCTCCTATGCAACTAGCGACCTGGAAAATTGCGGACTTTCCAAAATTTAAGTTGTTTTGCCACTTGTGCACGTAATTTTTTCTTATCATCCTCCCTACGGATATGTTCTGCTATCTAATTCAGATGAGAATAACTTTGAATTCATTACATGTAACTATTATATGTCATTGTTGACAATACAGTTTATTACAATTATTGATTTAACAAATAAATTTTCAGCGTTAAAATATTAATCAAACTTTAATACTTATTGCATCTCAATCCACACTTCGCTTCTATATTTTAATAAACAAGCCATTCTAATTCTCAAACTTAATCCTTCCCCGCTGCCACAAACAGATAACAAAATTACAGGGAATGTTTAGCATTTCATGTCCGCCCAATTTTAGAACACATAATAACGCAACCCTCTTGGCATATCTGAAATATATGTAAATTAGACGGTAACGCGTATCAACGCCGAGCGAAATTAAACCTCGCATAAATTTGTGACAAACATTGAGACAATACCAAAATCCATATTCATCGGAAATGGCTTTATGTAAACTGTGGCATTCGATGTATTATGTATACAAGTCGCTATTATCATAGAAATTGGATCGTCGCTAATATCAAGTAATAATTTGACCCATCAAAACTACATCCGGTACTTTAAACCCAGATTATTACAAGATAGTTAGAGATGTACGAGGAAGTGAAAATATACAACATGAGGATAACTAATAATAAAAACTCAAAATAAAGATATCTATTACTTTATTAATTAATTATTTAAAAAAGTGGGTTAGGTGGGTCGAAAAATATTCACAAAATAAATTATTTCACGTTTCTGGAGGATACTTTTGACAGACGTCTTGACGACTATTTAACAACGTAATCCATGAAAATGTTATGTTAGTTCGCCAAATTCTTCAGCAGTTACGTGAAACCATAATACACAACTAGATAATTTTCCCCTTGTCATGATTTTACAATTTCATTATATGCCGCAATCAACTCAATAATAAATTGCATTAACTCAAAAATGATAAATCTTGTGAAATTTACTTAAAAGTTTTAAATAGAGTTAAAATCACGTCATCAATCATAAAATTTTCTACTTTTTTAGTTAATGTAGTTTAATGTGAATTATGCAAACATAAATAATATAAAAAAATAAAGAAGATATATAAGTTCAATAATGCACGATAGATAAACTATATTGATCCAGTTCTATGATCATTCATTCATTGGCATAAAATGACAGGATTAGCATATACTAAAACTGTAATATCGGGCAACTCAAATCAATCCTTAATAGAGTACTGCTATTGAGTAAAACAATATCTGTAAGTATTGTGACTAGGATCCTAACTGGACACTACAAATTAAATAAACACATGTCAAACTTATGCCTATGTTTAACAAAGTTCTGCAGATTTTATCTAGATGAAGAAGAAACACCACTACACATCTTATGGTTGTAGTTAACTCATGTATAAATGAAATATCTACGTTGGAAAGGATACACTCTATCCTGAAGATATAAAAACCGTCGCTCCTGTAAGAATATTCTTCAATTATTGCCCTTTTATTATTTATTGAAGGGTCTAGGTAGCGAACTTTAAAACAGAGCGAGCACAATAGATCTCCGTAGGTCGTAGTGCTACAGGTCTAAAACACCTTTCAATGGCTCAATAATAGAAGAAAATAATCATACAGTACTTGTTGGGCGGAAGGAATTCTGAGCACATCTTCCCTATTTCTGCGGTGAGGCGTTGTTGCGTGTCTGAAGGGTAATAAAGCCACTGGAATCACGTATACAAGAGCCATAATACCTTTGTTCACGGAAATTATAACGCACAAAGGACGCCCTCGGCTTCTCAGTATGCGATGTCCATGGTAATTGCAATTGTTTATGTTTGCAATGACTACCTACTTCCCAATAAGGTGACCGCCAACATGTTTGCCATTTCTTAATATTGATCAAACATCTTAAAAGTGTTCTGACCGAGGTCAAAGTATGTAAAATCTGCATTATATGTATATTAGCTGACCCGTGCTTTGTCTTCGTCAAATTTTCGCCATTTTTGCAATTTTTTTATACCTCTATAGTGGCTATCAAAAATAATTATGACTCATACGTAAATGGTTACCTTAGCCTATGGATGCTTCAAACACCAGGGAAGTCACGTGCGCGTTGTCGACCCTTAAGAAATCTTAATTATACCCTTCTTGAAAAACCCCACACTGTAATCTCTAGAGAAAAACCTCGGTAGGTAATTAATTCCGCAATATAAGTGTACGCGGGACGCTCCTCTGAAACCGCACTGTCCGAGGCCACTTAGGTTACAACATGTGGGTACAAATTCCGTGTCGATGGTGACATTTTTCATTGCAGATGCTCTACTATTGGTTAACGTGACTTACAATAATATATATATATATTGGTTTCTCTATGAATGGGCTATCCAGCGCAATATCGAATGCAAAGCCGTAGTACCGGAAATTAACCATCCATACAAACATCCATAATTTAACCTCATTATGGTTTTAGTATTTAATATAGAACTTACAATATTACCTTTTTGTGTGAACTAGTGTTATTTTTTTATAACTACAACAGATAATTAGATATGTGGATTAAATGTAGGTTTCCTTCTCATGAGAATTAGTATAATAATCTTAACGAAGTATACTTTGTATAAAGTCGTCTGTGTGGGTGGGTAACTCTGTTTCAGTTATTCATCAGGTCGGCAAGCATCTTGTATTGTACTTTTAATTTTGCGTTGATTGGTGACTTAATTTATTAAAGTGAATTACAAGGCGTTGCCATTCTGTAGGACTAGAATAATGTACCACGGGGATCTCATGATGACCTGATGTCTATGTTATTGTTCATAATTATATATAGGTGATGATACCACTTACCATCAGGTAAGCCATCGTCTTGTTTCCCATTCCAGTTACATAAACTTTCAGAAATCAGCGTGATATTTTCTACTTCCCACCTCGCAAGGATTTGCGAATTTTCCTTATCTTTTGTTAGGGGGATCTACCTACAAAGGTATTCCTTACATTACACGTGTTGTAGACACATAGCAGGGTTGTTTGGCAGGTCACGGAGCGACACGGCTTGCGCATTACAAGTTTGTAAAGTCGGTCACTCGTGCTCGCCCCTCGATGGGGATTGGGCTGGGTCCAAAAAGGTTATTTTCTCTTTTAAAAGTTAAAAGGTTTTGTTATAGAAAAGACCTGTACAGCTATAAACTTAGTTCTACATTCTGTTACTGTTCTAATTATGATGTCTTCGGTTGATAACGGTTTAGAATACTGCTTGAAAATGGAATGCTCGCAGGTTCGATCCTCGCGCAATACAAACATTTGTATTCATGATTATAATTGTTGTATTTATCTAGGTGTTCTTTAAAATTATACATTGTGTACCTATGTTTTGACAAAAAATATACTTGTGTTTTCAATCCAGAATACATTGGTTAATTCCTGCTTAATTTGACTAAATAGCGCTGTGTGTGTTATGTAGAGTTATTTTTTTATTGTTATTTTGGCGAGAAAAACTTATTTGATAATTTCTTTTTAATTTCACAAGGATATAACTATGGGCAATACAAACCATTAAAACAACAGAAATTAAATTTTAAATTAAAAATATCAATGTTTTTACAGATTACATCAGAATTCGTTATCAAATTGCACCGATTATTGAATCTTAATAATTTTAAGAAAGCAATAAGCCAATTACTACTACACAGAGATATTCGAATGGCCAAAATCACACTGAATCATTCACAGCAAGATTCATAAGTACACAAAGCATTCATTAGGGAGCCACAATTTGAACACCACAGGTTGTATGTTAGCACAAGACATTTACCGCAGTGGTGCCTTGGGTATAATCTGTCCAACCTTTTACTATGTCTTGTTAAAATAGTGGCACCATCTCAGAAATAAGGGTAAATATCTAAACAAACTGACATCGAAATTTCTGCTATGAGAGAGTCGTAGTCCAATAGTTTATTATTACTGTTTTAAAAATTTCGAATGTCCTGTGTAATTTTTTGTGTCGATTAAGTTCTCAATTCTAAGTGCATTACCAAAAAGTTCTTTAGGAGTACTAATAATCTATTTGATTATAAATATCTGTATTTTTTTTATTTAGGTGAACAAATAGTATGTACATTCTGTATATACATACTGATAATTATTAATTGCTTAATTAATAATTATCGTACTATATCACCAACACCGTTAACCACAATTATTTATTACAAACCACAAACATCACTAATGCAGTATTATATTCTGCATTAGTGATGTTTGTGTGTGTAAGAATTAGCAA
Source organism: Achroia grisella (assembly GCF_030625045.1). NCBI lineage: Eukaryota > Metazoa > Arthropoda > Insecta > Lepidoptera > Pyralidae > Achroia > Achroia grisella. Next base: position 1,258,304 of record NW_026713028.1, on the reverse strand, counting down.
AGTCAATTCAACAGCTGCTATAACATTTTTTTAAAGTAAACCCTATAGGAATGACAATAACATCAATGCAACAAAAGTTAGTATACAATACAAAGTCTGAGTAAATTGAGAGTTATACAGAAAATTATATCGACAAAATGAATCCAAAATAGGTATCTTTATTCATTGCTGTCCACTTATTATAAGTCAAATTTACCGTTAGTTCAGATGTAGTCTGGATTGAAAAGAATCAATATAACTCAGATCTAATTATTTTCAAATAAGAAAAGTACTTTATTACGGTAATACAGTTTAATGTTCAAATTTCGGATGAATTCAACGGTATTCATCCTTAATTTCAAATACAAAGATCAAATTCAAATCAAATGAAAGAAGAAAACTGTACAAAAACAATGAAAAACCCGAATTATATGTAACTAAACAATTAAGCGAATTGATCATTATCACAATTCGTTATATATTACAGATATTCTTAATATCTTATAATTTATCTCAATCAAAACTGGATTCGAACAGCTGTTTATTTGCAGTTTGACGTATCATCGTATACATCATGGCTACCATATGCCACCAACAATGGCGGAAAAGTTATGAGTTTTAGTCTTTGTCTCCCCCACCATCCTTCTTTATTAATTAACTGGGTTCTTAATAAGGAGTTTGTTAATTTTCTTATATATCAATAAGTGCCTACTTGTGTTATAATTTTAAAATTTAATACTGAAAAATTGCTAACAAGATTCCAGGCAGGCGTTATTAGCCAATGGATGTTTAATAAGGCTTGAGCGACTGCTCTGGAGTTGTATCTTCTTGCATGATGAATAATTTGTCTGTGATTTCGTACCTTATTATCGGTTTAAAATTGCTGTATATTATTAATTTAGGGGAGCGAGTGTTAAATTTAGAGAGTTAAGTTTCCAGATAGTAGGTACATTGTGGCAAGTGTAAAAACTTTGTGTTCTTAACACAGATAGAAAGTTGTTAAATATTTTGCTTGACCTTTCAGTCTTCAGGCCTGTTTTTTACGATGTAAACAGGGAGAACCGATTTTACAATTCTCTATCCGAAAGCAGTTTAACCGCTTTCTTATGAAACTTTTTTTGTTTAACAATCCCACCCACAGCAGGAGTGGTAGAATTACTTATATTTAGTACTATATTTGTATTTAGTACTATTATACTGAACTGAATTCCCGTTACATATGTAAGAAATATTTTTTTTAATCTGTTATTCTGCATTTCTACATGTAATTGTTTTTTTTTTACATATGAACCTAGGGTAAATAAGGTATACTACTAAAGGGCTTGTAAATAGCTTTAATCCTATAATACTGTTTAACATCACGCATTGATAAGCCTTTTATCATCCCTGCGTGACAACTAACGGATGTTTATTTTATATTGCTTAATCTATAATGCATAGTAATTACATAAATACTTATACTAACAAAAGTATTTTGTACTCGTGTGTACAGTTAACTGGAATAACTTACATAGTCACTCAAAAGGAATTCTAAATTTCATCTGAAAAATTGATAGCAAACTCAATTAAAAATTGTAGTATTTCTGGATATTATTCTTGGTCGAATTTGTCTGTAATGTTTGTAGTCGATGGTTTTTATAAAGTACTCTGTGCTTTTTACATAATGAAAGTCTGTATTTTGAGTTAGTTTTTTGTATAAAATAATATTTAAATACATTTATTTTTTCATAATTATACAATATCGAGAAAACTCTGTCGTCCAGGTATTAAAAAATCTAACAACTATTCAATATTAATTTTCCCAGCTACGTCTTCAGAGGTGTACTCCAGGAACGGTCGGAACACAATCGGCGCACTGGATGGCCGAGGGCTGGTCGCAGTCATAAAGAGGCAGGTTCCGTTGGCTGGCCAGCTCGGCCACGAACTGGCATGGGGCCAGGGTTGGGGATGGGTCACATTGCCCAACGGCGTTTGGAGCGGACGTAAGTAATATTTTTTAAAGTTACGCTAGCATGTGACTTGGACTAATGGTTTGCTTTCACCCTAAAGTGGCCCAAAGGTCGTGAGTTCAAATCTGGACGACACAAAAATTTGTATCAATTTATATTCTTGACTAATTCTCCAATGATGGAAACACAGATAACTAATAGAATCTGAGATCCCGTAAACTCTTGTTATGTGGGCATGTCAAGTGTTTTGTTCACCGTAAAGTAAATACATACTGTTTCAAATTTGACGTGGACTTTATTTATATATAAATTAGGAAAAACCACAGGATACACACGTATACACTTACTACGTTTTATTTGTTTTTATTGAGTTCCTGATATTTCGCCAGAGTTTCAACCGTCATGATCACGGTTTACCCGATCATGACGTAATATGTAGAACGTATAAAGCAAATAGAGTTCACAATGCCTCTGACTGACCCCATATGGAATAATCGGGCAATGACATTTGCATTCAAATATTCCCAGCGAGATGTGAACATGTCAAAGTTACGTTCATCCCATCCTCGATAGTTGATAATGTCGGGGAAACGGGATTGTTAGTATTGGAAACGATAAGGCTCTCATTTCTAGTAATTGCTACTATGTCAGTTATCTAATATATAAATAATTCGACACGACGGGTTTATACTATCATATTCCACTAGTCATCATCTATATAGACTAGCCTATCATCCCCACTACACTCTACGGCATCAGTGATGAAGCGGCATTTAAATATCCACTACATACTGGAATTTAACCCCTCCAATCGAAACGCCATCCAATTCAAACAGGGATCGTAATTACTGCCTGTACCTGTGCCCTAAGACTAAAATCTTATCCATGAGGAAGGAGTTAGTTTTCAGCTGTTCCATAAGTCCTTCCGTGGTTTTGTAGTGCGAGTTTCGAAAAAAATATATATGATTATTCAAAAGTTCATATGTTAAGTGAACTATTTAGAATGTGGAAGAAAAATTAAAGTCTAATCAGTATAAATAACCAGCGTATACTATTGTTTCAAACGGGTGCACCATTTCATATTAATAAATAAAAAAAGTTGATATTGCCTCTGATTAGGTAATCTGAATTTACATATTAATGTACAATTAATATTTTTCATTTCATACTTCCAGGCCTGACCTGGTCACAAGAAGGCGAAGACTTCACGCTCCACGCTATGCCAATTATGCATCATACCAACGTCTCCCAAGCTTGTTCCATGCTGGATGGAGTGACAGCATACGAGGCATCAGTTTACGATCAGGCATTGGCTGAGTACGACGACACTGCCGGCACATCAGACGACTGGGACTTCGGTGTCGATTGCGGAGATTTCATGATGTAAACCATATTAACACTTACCGTATTAAACTTTCAGTTCATTTTACATTACGTGCTGATTTGGAAAGTGAACATTGTATGTACAAACTTGAATATGGGATTACAACAGACAATTTGTTGTTAAACAGCAATCTGAGCAAATATAGAAGCCTGTGCAAACAGAACTATACATCCAATTACTATTTAAACGTAATTAATTCTCACGAACCAAACTGCATTGCGTTCAGTTAATTTTAACGCAAATTAATTTCGAATTGTATGTAAAATTTAATTACAATTTGTACCGGCAAATTAAATGAATTATTTCATAGTTCGCTCAGATTTAATACATAGAATCTCTATTCAAATCAGCACATAGTGGTCTTTAACGAATTACATTGTCAAACTGTCGATTCTACTCAACGTTATTTCGAATTAATAATATAATCTACATTTAAAATACATTGATAAAAAATAGTTTATTGCATTGTAAACTTAAATTACTCTAAGTTAACAGTTTTACTTTAGGCGAGTATTTAAGAGTTTTACACAGTGTATAATGTTTTGTACAGCTTTATTTGAAATATACCAACTTTATGTAAGTTTCTTGTGCATTGAACCAAAACTATTTTATTTGTTAGCGAAAGAGATAATATATTTTTTCTTTGTATTTCTATAAGATAACTTTATTACACGATTGGAATGCAATAAAATGTCTAGACGAGTAGAATCTACAGTCTTGATTTTGTTCTTTTTCAATAAAATTTACTGATGTTTAATCATCATTCACGGACGATTCGTTGCTCAATATTAGAGGATGGATATTGTGCTGGTCACGATAATATGATGTGCCAATTATGATGAAGTATATATGAATGTGGAAACAACCCATCTTATGAATTTTGTATTTTGTCAGTAGATTGAGGATAGTACTAGGGGCACAACCCGTACAACTCAATAGATCTACGTTGACACTAATCTATCACCAAAGTCTGGCAACCATACATAAACAAATTTTAATACTTCTGATTAATTATTAGAAATATTGAATATTGTTTAATTATTTATTAGATAATTAATTTGTAGTTATAATTAAAATAATGATTCTTTAAAATTTCATTTCCATTGTTTATTTTGTATAAGTGCCAAATATTTATAATCACGTTTCAAAATGGCTGTAATAGTAGTAATAAATTAATGTAATTATCTTTTTAATTTGAAAAAGGAATATAAAAGTTGCCAGTCTTTCAGTAAGATCATTCTACACTGCAATCGAAAATGAACTTTAAGAATTAGAATTCAAAACTCAATACATTAATAGTTGCATGCTCTGTAGTAACTGTATGTGTGTCATAGAAACAATGTGTGTAGCCATAAATCCGTTTAGATCTTGAAGTTGTACGGCCTATACAGCTTAGATTAGTGTTAGCAAATGGTCAACCGATTGGAGATAACAACTACGATTTCTTCTGTCTTATCTATACTCACTGTTGCCCGTTATTTTAAAGGTATATTTGATACGAAACTTTTTCTGCTAATAAAAACTTGATAATAATAGAACCTCTTTAAAGTATTTCTTTATTATTCTTTAGTTATATTTATTTACTCGTTCATACCAGTAAAAAGAAATGCTAATAATTGTACTACATACTTAAAAGCTATATTTCTATTTTTTTGAGTGGTTGATTTATTTTTCTAAATGTATCGCGGAAAAATATTATGGAAATTGAACTAACAAACTATACTTTTTTTATTTGCTGGGATAGTAAATTGGTAAACGACAACGTTTTCAATGGTATATTACGGTTCTATTAATGTCAAGTTAGCTAATTGAGAAGTGAAAATAACAATAAATTATTGTTTTGTTACATTTTGACATATTTTATCTGAATTTGAAAATGATGTCTTTATGCAAAACAAATTTTCGAATCATTTACTCGACACTTTCAGGGTATATGCTTATATTCTTATCAATTGTCCTTTATATTTTTGAGAAATTGTATCTACTGCGCAAAGCGCGATGCATTTAAATAAGGCAAAATACATACACTTCTATTTTGTATAAAAAAGATAAATACGAAATTAAATAATAATAATATAAATTAAGATAAATTTGCGTTCTTAATTTGTCGTATTTTGGATCAAGAAATATTAATATTTTCCAAAAAAAATATTGTTTAAGATAAGTTAGTAATTAAAATAATTATCAAAGTACAAATCGTCAGCCATATGGTTTTAATTGTATCCAAAATACATACCATAAGCATCTAAAAACTGAAAAAAATATTTTGTTTTTAATACTACTTTTGGAAGCAATTTCGAATATATATAATTGTAAGTTAAATACATGAAATTGTAAGTATCATTATTCTTTCCAAAGAATAGTATCCTAAGATGCATATATAAGATACTGTATCTGTATGTACGTCACAAAAGGATAGTGATAATACAAAATGGAGCGTAAGTGTTTTGCCCTAAAATAAGCGACACACGCTTGACCCCACATTGACACCAATTACGACAGAGAAATTATTATATATACTCGTAAAATCGTGAATGATTCGTATTTTAGACGTAAGATACTCAACTCGGTGTTAGTATGTAGTGAATGTGGTCGGTAGAGAAATATTCGTCTGAATTGAAAAAAAAAAACTCCATAAAAAATGAAATATCTTTTAGGAATAAAGATGCCGATAAACGTTGTTTTTACTCAATCAAATATGAAAAATATTTACATTAATTATATAAATTAATGAACTAAAATATTTAAAAGTCATTATGTATTTAATTTATTTTGTTAAAATAGTCAAAGAAATATATGTAACATGTGATTTCAAATACAATATACAGACAAGTTGTCAATAATATACGATTTACCCGTCATCATGGCGATCAAAATTGCCGAACCTTGGGAACTTAATAAAAATAAAATGTACGATACTGTAATAATTTCTATATAATGTAAAATAAATTTGCTGTCCGAGATTTAGAAGAAGTATCTGTACAAAAAAGAGATTTCACTGTTATGTACGTTATTCTTCTAAACCGCAAACAGATTTTTTATAATGGTCCACAGCACAGTTTTATAGAAGCTTGTATTTACAATGTGTTCGCTTATTCTATTAATATATATTTTATATTGTGTAATACGAGCAATATCGGACTTGTATTTTATATATGAAATGTGTGAAATAAAAGAACAATATTAACGCTAATTATTTCTAAAAGATCTTTCAACGCCCAGTATTGTAACCAACGTTTGGCATAGAGTCAATATATTTAGGTGTGGTATTGTAAATTAGTACAATTAATAAATATATATATATAGATGCTATAAAATCTTCCGACCTACCCAAAGACTGCCTAACGTTATTATTACCTGATACCCGTGTTGTGTGTACCTTGCATGGTCATTAAGATATAGAACCCGGGCCCCGCGAGACAGGCTACATTGCAAGTTTTTATTTTGGAAGGAATAACTTAAAGAGTCGCAACGTCTGAATAATCTGTCAATTTGGAAAAAAATAAACTTTTCAACGTAACCATATGATTACCGAAAAAGTGTTCTAAACTTTTACCATAGACTACTTATGTTACCTACATGTAAATTGATGTCGATTATTTTTTTTCTATATTTAACATTTTTATTATAAATAGGTATATTAATATACCTAATCGGCCAAATTGGTATTTTAAATGTTTAATTATAACTAATTTTTGGCCATGTTTTTTAAAATATACTATTCAATTAGTTTCCCATTTGTTTCGTGTTTTTTCAAATATAATTCTACCAACGAAATCCAATTCTTCGGTAACAGTAACTTCTAAATTTATTTATATTATAAATTTTCAATATTGCAGTAAATATTCGCTACTAGAGTACTATCAGAATACTATAGAGTAATCATTTAAATGTACTGAAAATTGTTTGTTTTTGAACACTGACAGTAAAGTCAGACGTTGCGAGACTTCGTTAAGAAATACTCTTTAATATTAAAGGTCATCTTGAATATTAAATTTAATCGTCTACATATTTATCATTGGTTCCACAAAGATCCCTTAAGGGATGTGATATCTAAGATACAGATAAATAATATCTACATTTACATCTTCTATGTTATATAATCTGTTTAATGATGTATTTGAGTTTTACCGTAAGTACCTTAATAATTTAATATATTGTTGTAATATTTGTTTTATACCCCTATGTGTTCATAGAATTGAATTTAATAAATGTTTTATTATTAAATCTTGCAATGTAGCTAATACATGTCGTAGTAATTAATTACGTATTACGGTGTAATCCCTATATTAGTGTAATTATTATAATTTTTAATGGAAATGGTTACCTTTATGAAGGTACTACATTTGAAAAATTGAGATTGGTTTTTTGAAAGAGAATATTGAATTGTTGGTGGTATCCAATAATTTCGACAATTTTTAAACGCATTTTAAATATTATTTTATTAAAAAGTTTATATTCAAGATGGCGCCATAAGAATTTGTAAAGGGTATAGTTTAAATAGATGATATTTTATATAAATAATAATTATTTTAAACAATTATTGTTCTTAGAATTGTTATTTATATAATAACTGCCATATTATTATACCCGTAGAATATTTTACTTGATAGTTTCTTGTTGTTTATGTATTTTGTAGTTATTTATATTTACGTTACATTAATTCAATTTTTCCTATTATTTTTAATTATAAAATGTTACGGGTACAAAAATAATAGTAATATTATAAATTACGTGTTTATAAGTTTTTTTATTTTTAAAGATATCGACATAATAATCTGAGGACTTCTAGTCTATGGTCAAAAGTATACAAGCTGAAAAACCACGTAAAAGCAAAGTTAGCATTGTTGTTCTTAGAAACTTTAGATTTACTACTAATAAACCTAATACATTCTTCTCTTTATCCTTGGATTGTTATGTTGATCAAATTAATTTATAATTAATATTAGGCAGCAATAATATTGTGGACGCTGGATTCGTCGAGATGACATATTTTTGTAAGGAAATGCTTGCATGTTTAATTTTAATGATTAATTATCGTGTTCGTTTTTTATTGATTCTGACGAGGATATTATCATAATTTTGTGAATGCTTGTTCAGAGAATTATGTTTATAATCACACGTATTTTGATCTATTTGTCGGAATTGCTCAAACAAATAAAATAAAATTCGATCAAGTTCACAAATTCTCTTGATCGATTGTATTTCCAGAAAAATCCATATGAATATTTAAAATAACTATTTCTTATTACGTTCTGACAAATAGAATAAAAACGTGGATATGAAATTACGGTCACTGGTATTGTGGCTTTATTTTATCAAATAGTGATTAAAATTATGACAATTAAATAAAACAACTGTTATTGAAAAAAATACAAGTTTTAACAGAAATAATAACGAAACTACTTATTATTACCTACTAGAAACTACTATTATTATTACTACCAAATGAAACTATAAGAAAATTTTAGTGTATAGAGCCAATGCACTATAATTTTTTTATTTTTAATGTACTAATGAGACACTTTGGAATGGGATAAAACATCGGAATATTATTAATAGATGCGTGTAATGGATAATTTCAATTCGTTATTTATAAAATGTAGTGTAGTTTGTATTAAGCTTTGAATTATAAATAATATTAGGTTATAATTGAATAAAAAAATATATACGGAGTGTAATCGGAAGTCTCATTATAACATTAAATTGTGTGGAGTAATTATTAACAAATGGTATATTTTTAAATAAAATAGATTAACCAAACCACAAATAATATATCAGTAATAGGATCTTACACTAGTAACATCACTACTACCTCTATGATTACTGTGTATACTCTTTGTATCTATTACACGATCATAAAGCAGCATTCAATGACAGTCAATTTATTTAATTTAAATTTAAACTTCGAACACAATTATTTTCATTCTTATATTTTTTATTAATTTATACTTTTTTTACATATTATGCAATTTATAAAATAGATATATAAGCTAAAAGATTTTTATATCACATGAACAGAGCAGTCTACTGCGCTGTTCATGTGATTTAAAAATACTGTTTTGTCATAGACAATTTATCAACTTTTTCCCGCCAATTGCAATTACGTAGAAATTCACAGTACCAGTGCACTGTACCCTCAACTAACGTACATAGTAGTGTTAGTTGATTTGTGGACAATTTGACAAATAAGTCGAGTAGTCGTGTGTAGCTAGTCGACGTCGTGTGTACAATGTTATGTACGTTATGATTCACATGAGATAGTGACACATTACAGATAATGAATGTTTGTATGTAATTTTTTTAAATAAACACCCATTGTGTGTAGTTTATGGTGTTTTTTTTTCCTCAAAAAAAATTTATCAACCAGTGTCAATAAAAGGATCAATTTTGTAAACTTAATAGACAAACACAGCTTTCAAAACAGCATTTCCACATGAAATGCTGTTTTATAGAGGTAGATTGTGTATAAATTTCCCACTTACCAGCAGATAGAACACATACAGATAGACATGTCTATATACAGAACACGTCCATCATCATCTATCTAAGGGTATTAGTATCCTCGGTGTCAACATCTCTACTACAGTTGAGTTCCTTAGTCACTTCGCAGAAAAGTTCACGCTGGCATCGAAAAAACTCGGAATGCTCAATAGAGCGAAGCGGTACTTCATTGCAGACCAGAGACTCCTTTTATATAGATAAGTCACAAATTGGCACAATATGGACTACTGCCTTCGTCTATGGGCAGGGACACTTGGATACCAGTTAGGTCCTTTTGACGGGGTTTAAAGACGTGCTATGAGAATTATCTCCAACAGTGCGGTTTCAGCGGAGCTTCCTCCCGTTTTTACTAAAATTGTTGAACGAACTACCTCTGCCGAGGTTTTCTCCAGAGACAACCGCATGGGGTTTTTCGAAAAGAGTGTATTAAGGTTTCTTAAGGGTCGGCAACGCGCACGTGACACTTCTGGTGTTTCTGGAGTCCTATATAAACGATGTATCATAAGATATTTTGGTATATAAAAAAAAAATCTGTAATGGAATGGCAAATAAACTGATAGCCTACCTGGTGGTAAGTGGTAACCCTCGCCTATATACATGAACAGCACTATTATCATAAGACGCCTGTAATAACACTCTAGTGTTGCCATTCTAGAGGACTAAAATGACGTCTTAACCTGACGCTCTTCAACCGAATCATGGCTTACAGAGTATGCTGCACGGCTGCTAAAATAGGTGACACTGAGCACCCACGTAAACGACTTGACAAAGTCTAAATCGGTATAGCTCGATACGAATTGCACCGAAATGAATACAGTCAAAGAATTCATATAAAAATAATTTTTAATAAATGAGCTCGGCCTAGGCTGCTACGAGTATGTTACTTTCTCGTTACCTACAATTCAAGTTAAAAAGGCTACATGCCGATAACATCGCTTTCACTGAATTATGGATGCGGGTTTGAAATTTGTTTAAATATTTATATTGTAAACTAAATATAGCACTCCAGTCGTACATATTACCATTTCATAAACACAGTTTTTCCTTAACTTAAGTGCAAAGATTCAGTCGGTCTGACATTTAATCCAAAATTTTAGCGCGCTAAATTGAGTAACTGGTTGCCATAAGCTATTCATATTACAGTTCGAAATCGCAATACTTCCAAATTTGCAGCGGCAAAATCGTAATTGTCTAGGTCTACCAGCCGTGTAGGTGCAGCCAGCCAGTTGTCGATTACTCACCGTACAGTCATGCAGGCTGTACGCCCCGCCAACTCTCGGTGAACCGCGTCCCGCGCAACAGCTGAGTCGCTTGGCGACCGTTGACTTGTTTAATCGGTATAATATTCACTTCAGTGCACGGCTAATAAAAAAAAGTAAATAAAAACTAAATAGTCATTATTTTATACTCCTGTTTGCATTAAAACTAAAGTTTATAACTCAAATAACCATAGACTGTGATATGTTCTGATTTTGAAAAATTTCCGCGGGAAAAGTTACATTTGAATGACAAACGGCCGTAACAATTTTGTGTCAAATTTTGTGATTGATGTGTTTACATTATTGAATAAAATCTCATGTAGTAAATCTATTTAATTTATTTTTGAATGTGGATTGATAAATTTGGCGCAATAAATTACATTCCAAATAAATATATAGGGACAATATAAACTAAAAAAATAGTCTTCCACGTTACTTTAAGAAATTCTTGTGTCAAATTGAGAGATGGATAAAAACGGGGGCTCCAGACTTCTGCAAATGCAGGTAAGTTAATATATAGTATATTATTACTAAATTATATATTGAAAATAGTATAAAAATATCAAGACTAATTATAATTGAGACCATAAATACTCATTCATTTATGAAATCACTTATGACTAAACATAGGTTGAATGAATTCTAAGAAATTATGTGCCTATGTAGAGTTTATACAGCTTTGATGATAATGCAACAGCGACCGCTGTAAAAATACGATGTCCACAAAATGGGCATGCTAGATAAATTAAGTACATAAGTAGGTAGGTACTTACCGGTTATAAAAATGTATCTTTAGAACATTTTCTTGAACCTGTGTATTCACTATTTTTGTCGATAGAATACATAAATAGAGCATTTTTCTTAAATTATTAATAAAAATAATATATAAATAGAAATTAAATTAACGACGATATAATTTACAGTTTTAATGAACAAAATTTCAAACAATATTTAGCAATAATTAAGTTATACAAGGAGTATCAAACAAACGTCGCTTCCTGCCATTGGGATACACAGAAAACAAGAACAAAAAAAAAGGTTTAAAATGATTCAAACAAACTTGTATCAAAGAGTCGACCAACATTCGATCATCATAAATAATGATTACTTTTAAATATGATAAAATGTTCTCTAAATTTGTGGTTTAATAATCATGCCATTTATTAATGGAATAAGGTTAATTTTTCAATAACACGAATATCAAATCTGCCCTCACACCAAGTACAAAATGGTAACAATTTCCATCTTTTTTATCAGTAATATATGACAAATAATCTTTATACGTATAAACTCGAATGAGCTTGACATGTATGATAATATAAAATTATTATTAAATAAATTAAAATTTCTATGCAAATTCAGGCAAGAAGAATAGACATCGGAGTTGATTAAAAGAGGCTTGGATTAACTAAAAATATTGTATTGTAACTGGAAACAAGTGCTTTCATCAAAAGCTATTAATTATAACATTCTCGAAACGCCTATATAGAAATGCTATCGCATTGTGAATTTGTGATTAATTTCGCTGCCGTCGCGAGCCGTAAGCTCAGCGCTCAGCGGAGGGCTCAGTTCGTTGGGTTCAAGGTTGCCAACCGTTTCCTCTTGACGTGGAACATTCCTAATAATAAGATCAAACTAGGTAGTTACACATGTATAGTTACACATATGTATGAACATTTGTAACTTATCGCATTATTATTTTTATTCGCGTACTAACGATCCGTGGCAGGCCACGAGTTGTAGGAATATAAATGTAGCAATATAAACAATATTAAATGAAATTAAATTTAAAATATTTTTTCATATAGTACTATGTATGTGTATGTACTATGCTATAGGTCGCATACGAACACACAAGTTTTCATTCTTACACGCATTCTTCTTGTGATAAATCTCCATTCGGAATGATAATAAAAATTATATTTGTCGCAAATTATTAACTGTTACAATTGCCGCTTATAATAAAATTAAGAGGTATTAAACGACAAAAGGGCTTACACTGTGGTAGAATAAAAAACTTATATTAAGTTTATTTGAATATCATTATTTTTATTTCTATTTCTTATAAACATTAAGTTTCTTGCATTCATATTTGTTTCCTACTCTCCATTTCAGTCTCTAGATTCAATTGAGAAGAACTGGCAAAAAATCAACATGATTTTCTTTTTAAAACCATTTAGTTAATATTGTTTACTTATTTAGGTGGCTATGTTTAAACATTATAAAAATCCTGTGCATAAACAAATATTCTCAGGCATAGTATAGTAGGCATGTATTACAGACAAATCCTCTGTAATGACAGTGAAACCAATATCAAAACCATTGCGTTCATTACAAGCCTTAGAAAACAGCATGCAAATAGGCAGATGCATACAGTTTTTGTTTATTCTGTTTTGAGAAATGTGAAGTGTTGCAAAATCATTTTATAATACATACATTTTCATACCAAAACTACAATTGGGTGTGCTTAACAAAAAAAAAATATTAAAAAAACATTAATTATCAAAATCCAAAAAGTTTTTTATAATTTTAAATTCATGCTTAGTTATTCAAATTTAACAATCAGTGTTTGTGCGTCTTATTGAATAAATAAATAAACAAATAATTCTGGACAATTAACACAGCACCATCTAGTCCCACTGTGACTAGATGACAGACAAAGCAAACCTTGTGTTATGGGTACTAGATATAAATATTTAGACATTAAATTCATACATAATATACATAGAAAACATCCATGCTAATACAATTAATCATGACTCATGAGTACAAATGTTTGCACCGTGCGAGGAATCGAAACCGCGACCATCAGATGTAAAGCGGTGTACTAAACTGTCATACTACCGAGCCCGACATCAATCTTTATCGGATTCAGATAACGTGGCTATTTATTATGTTCAGCCGCGTGAAATTTATAGCCTATATGTTATTCTGATGTATAAGCTACATTACTGTAAATTTTATCAAAATCCGCTCAGTAGTTTTTGCGTGAAAGAGTAACAAACATCCATCCATACTCACAAACTTTCGCGTTTATATTAATAATAAGATATATAATTATCTTAACATGGCAAGTAGAGGAAACCTAATAGTTTATATCGTTGCCATTTATAAAATTAAAAAAGTCGATGCGCTGCCTCCACAATTTACCCCAATTCTGATATATTTGTCCCAGTTACACTCGTTCAATAGCTTCACAACTGTCCATGAGGGCAGGTAACAAACCTCATGCCCTACATGTGAACGGCATAATCAAAGACACTAAAACAATTTCCGAACCATTACGTAGATTACATATTCGACACACTTTGTGTTTCATAATCTATGATAAAATATTTCAGAACGTTTTTTTATACTGTTACTTAATTTGTCTATGTGTATTAATATTTTAACGTGACCGGGTTTTGCTATGTGACAAAACCCAATCTCGTTAAAATAATTAAAAAAATTAAAGCAATGTCAACTCCGGCATCAATGTACCAAAATTGAGAAAGATTTAGAAAATTTCTCACTATTAGTTATTTATGTACGTTATTCCAGTGAAAATAGAACCCTTTTTGCCTTTTCTCCTCTACCCAAAGGTTGTCTGGGAGAGATTGCATAAGCGGCAGAACCGCCGTTTGTACGCTCTTAATTTTAATTAATGTAATTTTCCTGGTGCAGTAAAGAGTATATAGATAAAGAAACCCTTTATCCCTATATAAATATACTATACCCTAATTATATCTAAATTTCTAAGGTACAAAATGTACTTCTTCACACTCTTTTATGATAATGTCGGAATGTAAAGGAATGAAATATCCCGATTGATAAATCACTTAATTTGGAATTGAAAAATGTTTATTTAAAATCGTGTTGAAAATGCTCCATTTTAAGTAAGGGAAATACATACAATAATTTGAAAGTGCTATTCGTTCGGCAGAATAAATATTTATAACAGTTTCGCGCAATATGGTAGTAAATCTCTTTGTACATTTCACTAACAAAATATTGATGTGTACATACTGTGTCCCCATTTGTGTATTTTTATCAGACCGATAACTGTACTGGTCATAAGCCAAATATTAAAGAATGTTATCGCCAAATATTGGTACTTATTTACATTAAAGTTTAGCAATAAAAGTGAGTGCAGATTCGTAACCTAGTTTTCGCAAAATATTTGCGAGTTAAAAAGTTAGTAGTCATCTAACAATAATTAGTATACGTTAATCTTAGTTTGTGCAGGGTTTCGGCAATATTTATTATATACTTGCTGTTACCCGTGACTTACTCTGCGTGTAATGAAAGTTTTATTTATGAAAATAAATAATAATTTATCTATATTTTTTCTGAAATGAAAGTTATTCTAAGCTTAAGTTACTCCTTATAGCATTATCTATCTGCGAGTGAAAAACGGTGCAGCCGTTTCACAGATTCGCAAAGACAAACAGATAGACAGACAAACATAAATTCAAAAATCTCGTACAATACAAATAATTCTATTCGTGAGTATTATTGTTTGTATTAATAATTGGTATTTTATAGAAAACATGACAAAATGTGTCTAAGTATTTATATCAGTTGTCTAATACCCATAATACAAGCTCTGCTTAGTTTGGGACTAGGTGGCGCTGTGAATTGTCAAAGAAAGTTATATATAACTTTAAAAAAACAGTTATTTATATAACTTTTATTGATTATAACACCAGCGCTACATTAATGGTAGAAAAACAAACGAGTTCTAGATATTTCTAATTTTCTGTACTAATAACGCCCATATTTGACACAATTAGTCACGCACTGGTCAAATTTTATATAAATACCTACTTTACATATATATGGAGGAGTGCGTGGTTATTTGAGACATAAAACATTTTATAATTATAGCCCAGCCTAGCCCAGACTCTTCCAAAGTAAGCACGAACAATACGATCACGTAAGTTTGTCACGTTATAGTACTTTTAAAAGTTTTTTTATTAAAACTGACACGAATAAATATAAACATACCTACTTATTTATCAAAAGTGGTAAAATAAAGGAATATTCAATCTATTAGAATACTAACTAGCTGTTACCTGGGACTTTGCGTGTAATTTCAATTTTATAAAAAAAAAACTAAAATAAAAGTAGCCTAAGTTATTTCTTATAATATTAACTAGCGGCTGAAAATCGTTTCAAATAAGGTCCAACCGATTCTCAAGAACAGTCAGACAGACAAACTTTTTTTTATGTAAGTACAAGTGGAAGTATACTCTTTACTTTTAGCTAAAAACTGTGAATTTGAAAATAGTAACAGTAGTAGTAGATTTTATTCTATCGTTTGGTGTCAGTTGCGGCCAACAGCATTAGAGTACTTCGAAAAAAATAGTTTTTATGTCACTATAAAGTAGTTTATACTCGAGTAATATTCGAGTAAGTACTCGTTTAAAACTTAGTCTATTTTATTCATTGCTATTGTTTCGTTTATTTTTACATGCAAAAATAGTATCCGGGTTTCGCTACAGTATAGAAATCATAAGCTGACGTATTTGCTCGTATTAAAACTCTAGTTTTAGGTTCACACGAATGTATTTTACCAGACTATTACTAAAATTATGTAAGCGTCAATAGAAAGCTATTTGTTTAACGGCTATTAGGCGACACCCTAGGGCGGCAATAATCGATCGACCTGTCGACCTATAAACCTATCTTCAATTCTTTATGCATGTCATGATATAAATGTACCTAGAATACTATAAAATACTAGCTAAACGTATTAACTGTTCATAGCTATATTAGAGACAGCATAGTCCTTGATTACGATTAAGTAAAGACGGACATTCTGCCCATACTTTACTGAATCCTCTCCTATCGATCCTGTTTCCCATTCCCATGAGGATTAAAACTAAGACGGCCTCAGCAGATGTTCAAAATAAATAGCCTTCACACTAAATAAAGTGTCCATAAGACAGAAGTTGGCCATACTCAGATACTCCATTAGTCCTCCTGCGAGTTTGTGTTCTCTGCTGTAAAGAGCAACTAAGGCGGCTAGCTTTATAATAGTCTGAAGATCATACAAAAAACCTAACTCTACAGGTGCGATATCAAATACAAAAGATTTTTAGATGGTGGTTTAGTTATTATTTTCGATTTTTATTGCCTGATTCAGAACGGTTGTTTTACATATATGTACGAGTACATATATGTATATTTAATATTTATTGTTTTGATTATATCATATGAATGTTTATACGTATGTAATAATGTCATAAAATATTAATGTAAAGCATAGAAGAAATAATGCAATAGTAGAAGAAATATTGCATTATTTCATCAAAGTTGAATTTGGGTTTCGATATTTTGTGAGAAAATATTGTTAAAATAGTGATAATTGCCATAAATTTTCCATTTACTCTGTTTACCTGTTCTCTCTGTCCTCCGTCTGCTTACCCTCCCCAACACGAAGTGTGTTGTGAAGAATGTAGTATGTATATAGTTTAAAATGTTAATATAGTACAATTGCATATGTAGAACAACTTATATGATATTTTTATGTTAATTGAACATCTGCACCCCACTCTATGGTAACTGATAATTGTCTCTCTGTATATCAACAGCTTTACAGATTTCATGTTATCATATGACCAACTCATGCATTGCTCTTACGAGGTGATGTGATGCCATTTATCCTTTGATTTAACCTTTTATCCGAAACGTATATACAAAGCATTTGAAAAATGAAAGAGGTGACTGAGATATTCATCTTTTTATTTGTACAAAGTCTGCTTCGGGAAAAAATTGCGGATGTTTAGAAATCGATATTACTATAAAATATTGTTTTAAATTTCAACCGACAACCAAAACCAGGATATTCGGAATTCGATACTATATTTTAAAGGTGTGTTACGCGATAACTGCTAGAACTAACGCATTTCAACGGTTTTCAGAAATTGGCAGGGTTTATTCATGTTAATGCTAATGTTTCACCGAATTGGTAGTAGTTGTTTGCTTTTATGTTTAATAAATACATATTAGTGTGGTGTATTACATACTGTATAATAAAATACAAATGTACTGTTGCTAGATGTCGATTTGTTTCTTCTCTTTCCCAATTCATATCCTTGTAGAGTTAAAGATGTGGGAATTTAAAACGAATAATGGATTGTAAACGTATCAATTTTGACACTTCACTTATGAGATTTTAATATTCTATAATTTTATTAATTTTGTAAGATTTATTATTGTCAGTGTACTAATATGTAATTTCTTTAATAGGTAGATAATAAATTATAAAAAACATCTCAAATATTTACATTTAAAATATATTTGCTGAGTCAAGTTTGATATTTTTATTTATAAGTATCCATTAGTAAAAATCTAAGTTCCATATATAATTAGTTGTATCTATTGACACATGATTTATGAGCGCAGTTTATTGCTATGTTTCAATAATTTTACATTTATTTTACACGAACTTTACATTTTTACTAATTTAGGATATGTTTAATTAATTATATAGCATTAATATTATAAAGTGGATAGATATGTGTTTTTCTAACGAATAAACTCAAACTACTAGACCGATTTCGAAATTTTTTTGCTGTTAGAATATTATATTATCCTAAAGTAACATAGGTTATATTTAATAAAAAAATGAGATCTTTACTACTTCAATAATGTAACCCAAGGTGTAATAAAATGTCCACTCCTGAAGTAGAACCCAAAACAATTATTGTTAGAATTGTGTCATTTAGTGAGTGTGTTTGTGCGTGCTAATCTCAGAAATGCCTTAGAAATGTGTATGTTATTTTCACTGTATTGTTGTGATCTTCATTTAAAATTTTATAACTGTTTCATTTTAATCGATAAATCATAAACACATAAATTATACATGCAAGAAGTCGTGGACTCATCTAATCGTAAATATAATAAATAAATTTAATTTTTACTTAGTATAAAATGAAGTCGCTGTCTGTTCACTTATATCTTTTAAACTACACAACGGATTTTAATGCAGTTTGTAGAAATAGTTAGAGTGATTCAAGAGAAAGGTTTATGTATAATACATGTACACCCGTACGATGCCGGGGCTTAATTTACTTACTAGCTACCCGCTAGTAATTAACAAACAACATGATCATGCATATATACAATAAATTTTAAAGTCGACTTTAGCGGATCCATAAATCATTGCACCAATAAATAAGAAAACATTTACGAGCAGTTTCATATATTATTCGAAATGGCAACATCGAGGTCCTGTATCCTAAAACGTACCCTGATGGTGGGACGACTGGTGGGTGGCGGGTGAGTGGTCGAGATGCTGATTAAGATAGCAATGTCCCCACCTACGCGGATATGGGCAAGGAAATCTTAAACGTTTCGAAAAAGTTCAATCTGGTTTCCAGTTAGCACACGCCGAGTTTCGTCCAAAGTACGTTATATATTTCTATACGTCTAAAAAAATTAAAGTATTTAAAGTGTTTTATTTGAGGTTATCTTTTAGGATTTTAATTGACGGCCACTGTGGTGTAGCTATATAGCATGCCGTTTTACTTCTGATTGTTGAGGGTTTGATTCCTCGCACGGCACAAACAATTGTGATTGTTTGTCTAGGTGTTTTTATGAATATATTTACAAAAAAAAGCATCAGTTGTCCATGACAGAAACCATTTGTACAGCCTTATGGCTGTAAGCAGAGTTTGCGTTATCGCAAACTCTGCTTAGCTTAGGATTAGAAGGCGTTGGGTCAAATGTCCATTCTCAATATATTAATATTTACCTAGGTAGAGTTATATTCTAATAATATTCGTGTAATAAAGATTTAGAATTGAATTTATTTAAATTTGGTTCACTTCGAAAATTCAATCTATCGATTATGAATAAGAATTTAAAAAATTATAGGAACTCGGCTACTGTCTATATATAGAACAAAGTATCAACACGATAATCTGATAAAAGTGATCGATTTAATAAATCTGCGGGCTCTTAGAAAAGTATAATAAATTACACAGCCACTTCACAAGATGCCCCTGTTCCTTTGAGATCGATGCCCTGAACACTGCGCACCGGTTACAAAAGAGGCAACCATTATGATTAGTGGCCTATAAATAACCTGTAAAGTATGAACGTCTGTACATAACCTTAATTGCAATGGGAAGGGGATTGTTAGTAATGTGGACTAATAACATATAATACATTGCTAGCAATGTGCTACGTTAAGTTGAACTCCGGGCGGTTCTCTTGGAATCTATTGTGGTATCCATCTTATCATCTTACACTGGTGTCCCGTCATCGTAAACTGTTAGCACAAGCGGGTGCACTATTCCATTATAATTCATTATTATAAAACATTAATTACAGGACAATGATATTTCATATTTCATTATCTTATCATTGAGAGCGTCGTTGGCTAACTTACATCTAAAATTTCAAATCTGGCCGACAATAGATCAAAAAGCCTTACCAGAGAGTTGTGGCCGTGACCTTATCTACAAAACATACGCAGGCATTGTCCTCAGGAATTACAAAGCATCAGGTGTACTATGCGCTTCTCATATCCTTAGTGAAGACCATAGTGCTGTCTTTACCATTTATCCTATTTTATTTTGTGCATTATGACAGTATACATTCCATGTGCACTGCACTATACAGCAATATCCATTTACTATACCAATTTTAATAAACACTCAAGTTTTCAAATATAATCATACGTGAACTGTATTAAATTTAATATGTCATATAAACTTTAATACAGTTTACGTTATATGGATATTGAATATGTATAATATATTATGGATATTCAGAAGTAGCTAAACCGTGCACTTTCGTCTGTTTCCCATAAGAGCGAGGATTCTAGTTTTATAAGGTTGGTTGTGCCTTGTTTTATCCACAAACCTAACACAAGGAGTAAATTTTTCCCGTTTCTGCAATATTTTTTATTGCTTTTATCGTAATGTTATATAGCCCATAGCTTTCCTCAATAAATTGATAGCCGATGGATATTTATCGAGTTACGCTAATAGCTAAAAATTGTTACAATTATAAAAAAAATCCACAGATTATCGCGTTCGACTAAACAAACAAAGTCTTAAGCGTCATAAAAGGTATTAATACAAGTAGGTACAAATTACCACGCAAATTCATAAACAACCCATATGAGATCATTCCTTTCCGTTACCATGTTACCGGTCAATAACAAGGTTGTCACCACATTTTCCTGCATTTACCAACAGTTTTGTATTGTCACAGTATTGTCTTGTGTAACGATGAGTGAACAGCATACAGATAATTTGTCTGTCCGTGTACCGTGGCAGACCGTAATGATACGGCAGCCACAGAAATTAAAATGTAAATAATTATAGAGTATAAACATTCTCATACGTGTATGTGGTTTTGTTGTATGTTGGATTTTTAGAACATGTTTATTATACAATTAAATATTTTCTATTTAATTAAAGTGCGCATAATACTGTTTTCAGATACGGCAAGTACGATAACTTGCTAATATATATACAGAAATTATGTAAGACTGAATAAAATAAGATTGGTATTACAGAAGTATTACTCGGCTAGTATATGAGAAGCCGAGCCGAGAGTATATGAGAACCTATTTCTTTCTGAAAGTGGTTCAAATACGCATTAACTAATAAAAATATGCATAGATATTTTATACTTACTAATATTATAAATGCTAAGAAGCTAAGTTTGTCACATTTTCACGACTGAATGACTGAACGAATTATAATGATTTTCTTGTAAATATATATATATATATATATATGTAGGTTGTATCCCGAAGATTGTGTTGGAAATTGTAAAATCAAAGAATATATGACATGTTAAGGACAGACAGCATGTATGTCTGTACTCCTTACACAGTTTAGTCTTGTAATCTATGAAATTGTCTCTTTATCATAAAAAGTACTGTGTGTGTCTTAATAGAGTAAAAATCGGTTTAGTAAAAATCCATCCGTTTATATGAAGTATCTCTGATAGAGGTATCCTTTATCTCCAAATAACGGATGAAGTAGCGATTGTACTTGCATAAGAAATGTTAAATGCAATCAACAACCAAATAAAGAATACCTAGAGCTGCTAACAGCGAATTCCAATTAGCTAATTATGCCAAAGCAATCCACTCCATTAGTGCGACGCGCCCGAAACGCGTTTATTATGATAAGTGACCTAACCCAATTACTCCACAGCACGCCTGTTTGTCGAGCAAATATCGTAATATATAAAAGCCTAAAAGGTATTCACATAATGAATACAGGTTTACTGTTGCAAAGTATAGCATCAATAAAGTTTATTATGAAAAAGGTCATTAATTTTTATGAGAATTTTTGAAGATCTTTTTACAGAACTTTTATGAGAATAAACATTATGGTTTGTGGGACTTTATAAAATCTTTAACGAGAATGGAATTCTTCCCTTCTATGTATATATGTATGCTTAAGTTTTTAATTAGTGTAGTTTAGTTTATATCGGTTTCTGGTACCCATAACACAAGCTATTCTTAGTTTGGAACAAGATGGAGCTGCGTGAATTGTCTAGGGTTATTCTTATTCAATATTTTACGTACATATGTGGGAAAAATTGTTCAAAATGAATGAATAATTAACAATAGTGTCTGTCATTTTTCATCCCAAATACTGCTTATATGTTATATTTTATGACAACTGGTTATGCCATTAGGTGTGAATACAAAACCAAATAAAGTAACTTTCGCATTGATAAAATTTATTAAAATAGCACTTAACTTATCAGAAACCGAGAGTAGTGTTCTATATTTACAATGTTAATAATATTGATTTATGTTTATCGATTGCCTCGTACATACCTACACGCTTGACACAAATGCATTCGATTTGTTCAGTTCTCACGCTAAATACTAAACATGCAAGGATCTAGTGATGTAATGAATACTTTGATATATTTATTTATTTAACTTCAATGCACACAATAGAATATATAGTACAGTACATTTGGCGGATAAATACCATGCGGCATTTTTTACCAGGCAACCATAGGTTTTGCAGAGAATAATTGTTGGCGGTGCAAAATGATAAACGTAAACAAAATGCAACAAAATATAAACAGAACAAAACAATATATATATATATATATATATATATATATATATATATATATATATATATATATATATATGTATGTATGTACAGCTCGTCATCTGGTTCAGTCCGCAGGTTTCACTGAAGTTAATAGAAATTTAATGATGCTTTTGCGATCATTTTCATAATCATTATACGCCCAGACAGTCTGTTTATATTTCTATTTAATGATCGAAATAGAGAGTAGTCATTTAATTTTGAGTTATGTACTTTATTATTTTTTTATTTCTATATTTGAGCGCGTTAGTGTTTCAATAGAATTACCACAACCCTGACGTTTAAAATTTGATAATGGCTATGACTATGATGACCACATCTAATATACCAGTCTTGAAGGTATATAAATCTATATAAATGTCGGTATAGTTGTACCTTTTTTTATCCTTCGATGTTGGCAAATAAGCATACGGCCCATCTAATCGTAAACGCTTACTGTAGCTTATAGAAAATAAACTGGTGACATCTACTAAAATGCAAATGATGTGAAACGCAAGTTGTGTAGCTAAAAAAATGACAATTAAAAAATGTTTATATTAATATAAGCACTTTAAAATTGTCTATTTGATAAATATTATTTATATTTCTATTGATATGTATAGAATACCAACAGATTTTTAACTGATACTTCGTAATGGACTATTGTCGTCCTAAAACATTACTTATCTAACCTTATATTATAAATACTATTATTTCTACTCTTATTGTTCTCCAAAAATTAGTATTCTACAATTGTACATTGAATGGGACATAAAATTTTTTTATGGCATCGAGTCCATCAATTGATCGCAGGCTTGATCACATATACGTAATTCCAATGAATTGAAACAATCAACGAGATACCGATGCGGCTATTATCGAATAAATGAACTGATCGCTCTTCAATTGATCTTGTGACCTAGCAGAGAGAATGGTGTATCCGAAACGGATGGGAGGAAATTTAAATATTAATAGAAAAAACTTGACGTTCACAAACAGCTAAAATGTTCTAAACGAATAAATGATTTTTGATTTTAATTTATTCAAATACCAGAACAAAATTTAGAGCAACTTGAGCTTTAAATTTTGATTTTATTTATTCATTTATTATTTTTATTATTTACGAGGGTCAATTTCTTGATACAAATGTAACATTATAGAAATGGTTATAACATAACTATATTTCTTTACAAGGTTAAAAACGTAAAAACCCATTTTCTTTATCTCTGTCACTGTATCTGTTCTGTCTGTTGTTATAACAATAAGTTTTATACCAGAACCTGTATGCTGCACTAGCAGGCTCACAAAGTTTTTGTAAAAACTTATTAATATTCAGGATAAAAACGTAAAAACCTTTTCTTTAACCCTTCTAGAACTACAGTAAGTTTCATACTCGAACGACTGTACTGGCAGGTTTCTACCAGATTTGGCTAGGTAGGAAGAGAAACATGAGCGGTGAAGATAAGTGTTGACGTAGCCAGGGAGTGCTCGGTATTTCCCTCTCTGCCATACGATGGAACCGTCACCCGCACGGAGAATCCATGAAATGCTTAGAAGTTCGTTTCACATGCGAACTACCAATTCAAATATTTCAATCAAATATTGACGTAAAACATTTAACACACTGTGTTCTAGTATCTAATGGATTTTATTTTGCAAATAATAACAACGTATTCGTAACTCTTGTAATAAGTTGCTTATCAACAACAACAATATTTAAATGCAGTCGCGATTATTATGCATACACCCAAATACAACTGCCACGTGGGCGGGTGCAAGGGCGGACGACGATATATTATTACTGGTTTAGTATAATTACGTGCCTTAATTAGCTAATCCTGTACAACAGAGTCTGTAAAGGATAACATCTTGTATGTGATTTTATGTAGAAACGGATATAACAAGCTTTGACAATACACAACCCACAGGCTCAATTGAGGTCGTACAAATATGTATTTTATGGCATTGTTAACTCTGTTTTGAATTAAATTTCTTTTGGGTATAACGTACATATGAAAAAAAAGTGGATTGTGTGTATTTAATAAATAATACTGGAAGTAATATGTGTTCGTACTACAACGGTTCATTATCCCATCTCAATGGGTTTGATTACCTGAGAATGCTATTTAAACAGAGATTTTTCGAACATTAAGTCTTATTTGTGACCACGAGCCGTTTTTGGTAAGCGAGATCATTATGCCGTCACTGCTTTACATTAATTTTAATTATAAATATGCAGGCCATTGCCAAATAGCATGATATGGACTTAATATATTGTTGTATACAAGAATACTGGATAGTCGATTATTTATTTATTCTTTGAACTTTATTTAAATTTTGTGTACAATAAACGGGCTTAATGCTATTAGCTTTCTCCACCAGCCAACCTTTAAAAAAAGAGTTTTACATACACATATAAATGAAGCGATGATGAGACTATTTAAAAAAGATCATTGTTCAGGCCTAAAGCGCCTGATATATTTTAATAGCACCAAGAAGATGCATTAAATAGTCGCATTGCATATGCACTTGTTTTTTGTATACCTGCGTCATTTTTTTTTTTTTGATATATAGACGTTCGTCAATTATTGAGTTCAGTTCTTTTGTACTAACCTAATTTGTAAAACGTTGTCGAAATTAAAATACTTAAATATATATTAATCTGGGTTTCATTAGAAGATTATGTTATACAAGACAGCTGTTATTTAAGGGATATATATACATAGGTGTACAGAAATGTGACTTCCAAAGACGTGAGCCTTGCAAAATCAAAGAGTCAGACATATAACCTTTATATTTACAGGAGCTCCACCCATTTTTCGTCCTGTGACGCTGTAAAGGTCAACTACGGCCAACAGCATTAGAATAGTTTAATAAAAAAAAACAAAACATGCGAAACATCCAATTAAATCAGGTATCTAGTTTCCTTATATATTTAGAAATTATGTAATGATAAAATAAATAATAATGACCATATCTATTAAATGCAGTAAACAAAAGAGCATTTAAATAAATGGTATAATATAATCCATTCTAAAATTGGTAATACGTGTCATTCTCCATTAATATTGAATTGGCCAGAGTTCGTTAACATTAGATTTGATCTTGTATACTAAATATAAAATAAAATACTGTAATAATGTATACGTATTGAACATAATCCTTTATTTCTGACAAGGTCAAAGAACTAAGGTTCATCACCATAGCGCAGATGGTGTAATTTGACAGTGAGGAAGATAAATAGGGTTTTACCTGTATATGGATAGAATTAGCTGGATATAAAGTATGAAACAAAGAAGTACTACACAGGGTAAAAGAAAAAAGCAGATTAATACGATAGATAGTAGAAGAGGATTTCACTATATTGTTGCAATGAAATCTCAGATATATCTGACACGAAATTAATCATTTATTTTATTTAACAGACTTTGCTCCGCAGTTTTACTCGCTGTTTAATTAAAGAGAAATAGGGGAGGCATAGCGTTGTCCGTAAGAGCTGTAACATTACCAATCTGCCCTATAATTTCCTTTTCACTTAGCATTATTTTTGAATTTTTTATTTTGCTAACCCCCTAAAGCTAGGTCATAGCATAATATTTAATACCTATAACCATTCTCGTATTTTAGAATTGGGCTATCAAATGCAAAAATAGGTTATCAAATTTAATTCTGAAGATTGCATGCGTTTAAACAAATAAACAAATTCTTCGGCTTTATTATATTTGTAGATATATCTGTATGCGACCATATAAAGAGAAGTTTCTCTGAATAGATAGTTGAATAGGTACATTTTGAGACTATGCTTACTGGCTGCCAGACACCATGTAATGTATAATAGCTACTTAATGAACACTCACTTTTACTTCTATATAAAGAGACCGAAAGTCATGACGTCACGCATCTCAACGATCTACTAGTCACAAGGAAACATATGAGTCATATACAACCTTTTAAATATATACAGAATCATAGCCAGACAAACATAGACGCGTGGGCGATGTACATTTACAATTATACTGTTTACCTTTTTACCATTGCCATAGAGTCTATTTTATTTTGATCAGATTTGGAAAAGGTTACTTAGTGACTACGTTGATAATGCTAAGATGTATAAAACATTGGAAAGTTAGAAAAGCATTATGCGAAAACTAGAATTAGTAGGTAATGGATACACAATAAACTACAAACATACTCAAACTAAACTTAAATTTGTTCCATAAAACTCGATGACATCTCACTGGAAGATGGTATCCCATAAAAGTATAATATAAGAAGCGGTTTATATATCAATTTAATTACCATTAAACTAGAACCTGTAATGGCTCTTATCCGATTGTAGTGTAATTTATCACACATAAAATGGATACCTGTCACAGAATCAATTCTTAACAAGTAATTGACTGTGCAGTGATCTATATAAATCTAAGCACTTTACAACTAGTAATTTATCTATCAAAACCGTGTAAACTGAGCACGCGATCCAATCTCAAGCCGCAAGAAACCGAAGACAATCTCATCATTGTTTACAAGCACAATGAATCCGCTACGCCCATAATAGGTTCAAAGATACAGAACCTTATTGTCAACATGATAAAGCCTAAGAAACCTTAAGTACCTTACTACAGGAAATTGTTAATTGTATTTTGTACCATTTTAAACTTTAAATCTAAGTCATAAGAATTCTTGAACTATTTGCATTTAAACAGGGTCAAGTTAACGGTAATGCACAAAGGTCATGAGGTTTTGTTGTGAACGCTGTGACTTTAGTATCACCACGTGGATGTAGCTAAGCGACAGAAGGACAAACAAACAACCCCTGTAGTATATTCATTTCATTCAGGTGTTATATTTTAAACAGACTCCACGTGTTATAAACTTATAAGACAGAGATAACTTATAAACTGGATGATGTAAATTTATAGTGAAAGTTGAGCCAAATATTAAAGTTACCAAGAAATTCTATCACTATAAATTACGGTTTGCTAAAATATTGTTTGTCATTTCTTTTTATCAATTAGTGAAGAAATTGAAATTAAATGAATAGAAACATACCAATTCTTACTATGGAAACACGAAGCTTTTCCCGATCAGTAGACCATGTGAATTGGTGGGAGCCAGAACATTGGAAAGCTCGGGGTCCCCGAAGCGTATCGTCTGTGTCCTTGGAAGGGGCAGACCCAAGCGATATACGGAATGGATGGCTAACATTGCCCAGTCCCAAGGTACAGTTTATGTTTAATGTTGTGCCAAGAATGGTATGTTGATTTAAATGTATTAGAATCTGTATAATTAAACAAAGTGTAAGCCTTTTTACAGTAGTCGTAGAAGGGGATATTCTTGAACAATCCTATGGTGATGTGTGACTTCTCCAGGATTATTTTATTTTTTAAGATTTAACCTATTGCTTTGGCCGCGTAAATTATTAGAAAAAATATATTACGTTAACATTTTTATTACATTATTAATAATGAGGATATTGCCTGCACCATATGTTATTCAAATACAGAAGTATGTTTAAACGTAATTAAGTACTACAGGTCTATGTTTACAATATTGCAGTGTAAAAGGACCCTTATGTTTCAGTATAATTATGTAATATTATATTATCTGTGGTATAATCCAACACCTTCGTCTATTGCGTATTTACAACATTCTTAAATTAAATTTCTTATGAAGACTGAATAGAGTATATAAGTATATTGTATGAAACATAGCTAAATAATAAAATTGTCTATATAAAATAAAAATAAATAATTGTTGTATATTTTATAATCGCAATAAATTTTATATTTAAAAGTTTGTTTAAAATTTAAATCTACGAATATGAATAACGTTTGGTACATAACTAATAAATAATAAATATAATATTCTGAGAAGACTAATTTTTAAAAGACTGAATACTTCATGTACTACCGTAATACATACTGTAATACATACTTCAAGTCTTCTTGTATCTATTTTACCTATACTTTTCGCCACTGGTGTAGTACCACATGTTCCCAGAAAACATCTAACTCCAGTTACGTGCCCGGCGTTTGAATATTCATTATTTACTCTCAAAGAATAAGCATATTGAAACGTTGGCACATGCGTCATAAACTATCGATTTCCCTATAGAAATCGAGTCCTAATAGAAATGTTAACAAACAGTACAAAATACCTCGACCTTGAACCGTGTAAACCTAGACCTAGGGGTAATGAAAAATTTAATATTTCCTATTAACTTCAAACAAATTGACGTCACACGATATACTAGTTTAAAATTGTGGCTATGTCCGCGCGATTAATTTTAAATAATAATAATAATTTTGAATATCTGTAGAATTGCCCTATGTTCTTGGAAATAGATGAAAATGACATAACACCAGTCACATAAATGAAAAGGCTCCCAATAAGTACAAATACTCACACTCTGACCTACACACACGCACACATACACGCGCGCACACACACACACACACACACGCGCACACACACACACGCGCACACACACACACACACACACACACTGCCCTTACTTGGTTTCGGCCCGTAAGTGTGGTATACGTCAACAAAAGCTGAGAAAAGGAGACAACAATAATAACAATATTAATAATAATTTGCCATACACAATTGTGTTCAGTCAATGTAATCATTATGTGATTTAATTCAAATCAGTTCATCCCTTCGAACTTAAAGTTAAAAGAGAAAATTAACACGAATTAAACGTAATGAATGTCTAGTGTAAGGTATCATTAATCTCAGGTGTCAAACCGAATACCACTTAAAAATCATTATTTACAACGGCTGTGGTAATATAAAGCCAATTCACTCAATCTTTAGGTTAGAGTATATAGGTACTATGAAATATTATCATAATTCGTTATAGTTATTCAAATGTATATAAACACAATTTTTATACCACTCTCAGAACTTTTTCGTAATAACAAAATTACAAGATAAGAGGCATGACATCCTTTGGAATGGCAATGCTTGAGTGATATCACGAGTGTCACGTGATAACGTGATGTCCGTGGTGCTGTTCATATATATATATATATAGATGACGATTACGGCTTACCATTAACGGCCATGAGCTTACATGCCATTCAAATTACATAAAAAGTAGAGATATAAATTTTTTTATTTCTAAATAATCTTATAAAATAATTAACCGATTTTAAACATTCTTGTATTTGAAAGATTATCATCGTCAATATGAAACCGAAATTGGTCGGAGATTACAATATTTCTGTTCCATACATACATCATACATACATAATTTATATCATAATAATAAAATACTGCCTTATTCTACTTACTCTCTCTGTTCAGTGTGACGGATGACTTGTAGGGATTGTCATCGGGCATTATGTCCGCCATATATAAGTACCATTTATTTGTTAAGATATAGATATATAAATATTTAAGAGACTACAGCATACCTATATCATTTGGAATAATGTGTAGTAAATGCGAAAGCTTAAAAATAAGTTCAAGTTATCTGTATCTATACAAATTCAACTGTATACAAAAACAGCATACCATAGAAACTTTTATCTGTTTGAATTAATCAACTTGTTTTCTTTGCATTTTGTAACTACACACATAACGTTATAGTATTTTGTATGGTTGATCAGATTAAATTTAAAATTACTTGATAATTTCACTCTGTTCACACATTTCGACAAAATGAGCTATGTGTTATTGGCTTTGCTGAACATATAATGCTAAATAATGCATATAGGTATATTGTATAAGTTTCTGATTACCTAAATAAATAGGTAAATAAATATAAAAAATCTTTTATGACCGATCTTAAGCAACCATATTTGGTAATGACGTCAATTGAACCTTGTTAGTTAGTAAACATCTGTCTTCTCTCACAATTAACCATTTGTATATTTGGACGTACTTATTGGTGGTGTATAATTTTCGTGTCTGTAATTTTCAAGGCTAGTTTTTAGAAGCCTTGTTGAAATTTTAATCTTCTCCTGCGACCTTGTCTTGGCCTTGGTGTCATATTTATTTTAATTTGTAAATCGTAATACAGCTGACGATTAATGTAATAAATAAGGATATGAGTACGTACAGTTTGATATTTAAACTGATTATTATCATTTGCGTATTTCCTGTATTTTTTATGTAATATGAATGGCAAACAAGCTAATGATTCATTTGATGGAAAGTGATATTCGGCTCATTATACTTACACTAGCTAATCGCCCCGGCTTCGCATGTATTATACATATAAACCTTCCTCTTGAATCACTATATCTATTACTCAAAACTGCATTAAAATCCGTTGCGAAGTTTAGAAGATCTAAGCGAACGACAGCGGAACCTAGGTATATCATTTTATACTACACTCATGAAAACTAACTATATGCTCTGAACCCTGTAATTTCACTTCTAAACCTGATAATAGTTTACAAAGCAAGTTACTTAGCGGTAAATATACGGATGTATTCACACAGACGACTTTGCCAAAAGTGATTTGATACGATTTCAACTTAACAGTTTAATAAGTCATCATATAATTTATCTTATATTGATCTAAATATCATTTAGGATTAAGATGGATACTACTTTTGCTAGAATTGTATACAATAACTAACAAATTGTAATACTTATAATATTTGATATATGGAAATTACACTGTTGTATTAAGATCTCTTAATATAGTTGTAAAAGTGCATAAATAAATAAGACCTTCCGCGAGTTGAGAGTCCCCTCTGCTTTCGCTTATATTTTATTTCGAAGCAGCTGTAGAGACCAGCTGCGGCCAACAACATTAGAATAGTTCAAAAGAATCTACCTTCAAATTGGCGGTACATGTGAACTGTGATCTGTTCAAAAATGGTGAAGCTGACGATGTCGCAGTCAGACGCTAGTAAATAAAGACATACAGCTTATTATGGCATTGGTTGCAAACATTGGTTACTCATCGTCGTAGGCAGTAGGTATAACTATTACATCACAAGTCACTTTGCATACAACCTCGTGTGACTCAGCCTTAAACGGCCATTCGAACAATCGCAAAAAATCTTTCCGTGTCGATGGGTAGTAGCATGGAATTGTTCTTGAATTGTTTTTACCTAATTGTAATTTAAAGATTCGGAATTTAAAAAGATTTTTGTTTGGTGGAATATGGAATTGTGTAACTGTCTGAGCTATACGTTGGTGTTAGTATACATCCAAACTTACAAATTCTAACTTTTTATAATATAGATTATGTCATAGTAAAATATTGTTGATATTTTATGGTCTAAATGTTACCTATAGTTCGCATCCGTATCACACATATATACAATATTTATTGTTTGTCTGTACATACAAACTAAATATGCTTAAAATACTGTTTACTTATATTTCCATCGGCTGATGATATCATACAATTTGTGTTTATGGCAATAATTATGGAAGAAAATTAGTGGTCCCATTGTTGGTAATGTGCCGATCAACCTCCACCGGTCCTTTTCTGCACCAGCAGAAATTATACCAAGATACGTGATTTTTTTATTTTTTCCCGTTAGGCCATATATAACTAAGTCATTAGTCTGGTTTGACTTGACTTTGACATACATATGTAATCAAACTAGAATTTCAACGTACGTAATCAAATCAATTTTTTATGAAAATACATATAGTTAAAAATTTCACGTCTAGATTTGCTGTATACACTAATCGACTTTTTAATCGATAATTTGGCCCCAACATTGGGTAAAGGCCTTCTCTATCTTTTTCCAATGTTCTCTGTTTTGCCCATAGTTAACCAGTCTTTTCCTATATAGTCTTATTGTTCTTCTACCTTTCCTATTTCCCTTTGGTCCTTTCATTTTGTAGCTTTGATTGTCCATCTGCCATCTATGACACGTGAGATATGACCAGCCCATTGCCATTTGACTTGCAGGGTTTGCTTGATTTGATTTAGTTTGCTGTACCCTAAGATATTAAATAATGAAATTTAAGTTTTAATATATATATAGAATCAATGTTACACAAGCAATGTCAGATAATATTGATCATTCAACATTATCTACCTGCATATAAGGTCGATGACTGTCAGCTGAGTCACCATCGTCGCCGGTGCCGTTGTCGCGTCGTGGTGACCGTCGCGTCTCAATACCTCATTATGCGCACGCGCCGTATATGGACATTACCTCACGTCGTTTACGCAGAATCATTAGTACTTTATTATGTACTTTGACTTTCCTGTGGACATGCATTTGTGTCGATCTCTTATCTTCTATATGTAGTTGAAATTGCAAAGAAACAAGCTGATGGCCTACCTAGGGAAGGCAATGTCTATATACTAAAACTAGCTGACCCCGCAAACGTTGTTTTGCCATATAAATTAAAATCGCTATTAAAAATAGGGGTTGGTGATAGAAGGGTGAAAATTTAGGGTTATATATATTTTAATGCCACATTTTACAAAACAAAAATTTTGTCCAAAATATAAAATATATAAATAGTATAAAAAGTGGATAGTAGCCGATTTTCAGACCTACTGAATGTGCACATAAAATTTCAAAAAAATCTGTGAAGTCGTTTCGGAGGAGTAATTAACATTATGACACGAGAATTTTATATACATATATGATTATAAAGATGTAAAGTTTAGAGGTAATGTGGCAAAAAATATATATTTTTTATGCTTTCTCTGCGAGCGCTGTGTAAACGGTTAAAGTTACGCAAAAAAACATGTATTACGCCATTGTTTTCCTTATAAATTCTAAAAAAAGTCCGCTAAATCATATTTCAGTCTATATGTTACGGTTAAGTCACTATAACCTTTTTTATGGTAATAGAATTTCATCTAAAATAATGCATTATTTGCAAAAGTGTTTTTATGTCATGTTTACATGATATTAACCGTTATCAAAGTAAATTCGGTATTTAATTTTGGACAAAACTGTCCTTTACAATGTACGCTTGTACGCAAACGCAATGTACGCTTTAGGAGATATTAAGTTTTAATAAAAGAAGAACCTCAAGTATTGGGCCCGTGCCAGTTGGGGCAAGTTGTTAGTACCCTATAATTTCACTGCGTTCGACCGAATAGAAAACTGTTTAGAGCGGCTGATATAGGTGAAACAAAGTGAATGTATTTTCTAACTTTTAATTATTTCTAACATTTTCTAGACTAGTAAATTCGTTAGTTGTTCTTCTCATTATTCTTAATTCATTTATTACCTCTCATATTCTTATTCATTCTCCTAGGTACGTGGTTTTGTCGCATAATACTTCGAAAAACCTTGAGTTTATGTAAATACTTACATTGGATAATTTAATTTCGAATTTACTATGCAACATTCCAGCAATGCAACTCCTAACCTGGTGTGGACACCGCATACTGATTGCAGACAATTAGAAACCTGTTACAGAATAAACATGCATTGTATGAATAAGGGATTATCTACCACCGAGGTTGAAGGCTACTAACATTGCAATGAAATTCCTTTTAGGATTGCGAAACAAGAAGTATATATATGAAAAAAGTCATTTGTAATAATTAATTAAATAAATTTCAAATTACTTCTGAAAAATTACAAGGAAAACGAAAGAATGTTTAGAGACATTATACAACAAGATAAACCTACCACAGTTTTTAAATAAAACGTCTGAAACCCTTCGCAGTCGGATTTTATAACCATATTGAGTACAATAGTAATTCATTAAGATAGTAGCTGTTATCTGTAACTTTGTCTGCTTATTTTGAAATAAAATATTGTCATAATACAATCTATCATCAGGTCAAATTTCATTAAAATCTGTTTAGCCATTTCGTCGTCCAAAGGTAACAATCTAACATGTAGAGACACTTGCAGTTATTATACATAGTTCAGAACCCTCGGTGTGCAAGTCGGACTCGCGGTTTGTATTTATGTCAAATTCGTTTATTACTCCATTATTGTTATAATAACAAAAAAAATTGTCTGAATGACGCATCTTTGTTGTTAACCATCAGTTTTTTATAACGGTTTTCCTGTCTCTAGGTCATTTGCACAGTTAAACTGTCTGTGCTACTAACTATGGGAGACGTAATAAGCGACATGTAGACCATAAAAATGGCTTTTATACTATAGATAATATAAAATAACGGATGGTACCTATTGAGGAAAAATCTAGATCATGACGTCAGAAATATAACATTGCATAAAAAAAATCGATTATTAATTGATATATTATTTGTGGTTAGCATTACAATCAATTATTTATTAAATATTTTTTTATAAATTTATATCCCACTGTGACTTTGACCAAATAATAAAAAATATTTATTGATCTAACTCAATAAAAGTCACATGAAAGTTTCATCGTTTTAGCTTCAAAAATGACGTTACAGAAATCCTTACAATTCAATCAACAGCCTAAAAAATAAGATTAAAGCATCTAGCTTTGTAAATGACGATTCTTATATACATCCTTTCATCACCCCCCTCCCCCTCCGTTTCAACCCCTTAGAACCCTTTATTCGCATTAAAAAGTATCCTATGTCCTTTCTCAGATCGGTTCAGTAGTTTTGACGTGAATGCGAGGCAGATAGACAGACAGAGTTACTTTCGCATTTATAATACTAGTAAGGTTTATCGATTATTTTATATCATTTTAAATACACTGAAACTAACTAGAACTTTATACTATATATACTAAACAAATTAAATACATTTTAACCAGTTACCAATATAAACAATAATACTCATGGATACAAGTGTTTGTATTGTGCGATAACAGAACCCGCGACCATCGGAAGTAAAACGGTATGCTAAACCTCTAAACTAAAGTGTCACATTATGCCTTTTATATTATGTTGGCATTCAGGTTTATATATTGTTGTTGTATTCACTCCATAAAGGATCTAACTTTATAGATAGTATTTCCATTCTAAAGATTCGACCTTTACAATCAAGTGACGGAAGTGATATTCAATAGAACAATATAAAACGATTGGCAGGTTGTCTCTCCAGCTGTAATGGTATGTGGGTGTCGACCTTCCGCCCCCGTTTACAATTATTCCTTTTGCTATACATCTAAGCAACTCAAATGACACATATCGTAGAGTAGGTTTCGCTTGTCGGTATCAAGCTTATCGATACAAATTCTGTTCTCGTGATATTTTATTACTGTAGTGCCCCGAATATGTATGTTGGATGTTTATGTATGTTATGTACTATGTTTCATATAATCCCAAGACAGAGATTTCTTCCAGTCAACCTAAGAGGAATTGTGGAGTGGTGGAAATAGGTCCAATAAATAGTACGCGTTACAATGAAATATATACACAAAAATAAGCAACCATATATAAATTTATATAGTATAAAAATAAGAATATAACAACTTACAAATTTAATAAAATAATAAACAATATATTTTATTTCATTTGGTATACAAACAGTAAATTAAATTTAAGTTAAACCAATACGATATCAATCCAGTGAACCAAAAATTGACAGTGTTATTAAAAGCAATGTATGATGAGCTTTTTTCAAATTATATGGAAATAATTGGTATTTACGGCATAGCTGATTGAAAATGTAGGCGAGTGCAAACTCAAAACGTGTGAGGTGATCGTTAGCCTCAGTGAAAGTTGACCCGCGAACTTTGGCTCCGGCCATCAAAATTTTAATTCTAGTTGGTAATAGAATTCAGTGGATATGCAGCAGTAAATATAATTTATTCTTAGTAACATCATATCAGAGTTGTATATAATAACAATGAATGTTTTATTTGTACATATACTGTAAGTTACAATATTCAAAGGAAAAGGAGCAAAATATTACAATTAAAATTAGGTATTTATGACTTTAGTGTAGCTAAGGGTATTCCTTAGCTTAGTAGTTACTGTAGCTAAGGAATAATATAATAGTACTAATTTTAAATACGATTCATTTCAGTCAATGTGCCTATTTGTTCAAATGTAACAATGTTAATACAAATTAAATATTTAAAAGTTATCCATACAACTCAATTATAAGGGAATTTCGTCTATTTATTCTCTACTTCTTCTATAAATTTGTTATAGCGCTTGAAAGAAATGGTACTTTTACTCATTTTATTAACCATATATTATTTCAATTAACACCTGCAATAGAGAGTACCTATAAATAAATAACGAGTTCTTTATATGCGCTACGCAATTAAATTCTCAGAGCTTAATTACGTTTGTTTATTAGAACGACACCTGTAGCACAGTAATTAAAACCTTTACTTATGTATAGATATTTTTCAGTTCTTTCGATCGGACTTTGATGAAACTTTACAGTATTATAGCTTATATATCAGAATAACACATAGGCTATAAATTTCATGTAGGTGAAACCGCAAGCATAGCTAGTAGATAATACAATATTAAAAAATAATTTTATATTCTCTAATCCAAGGTAGATTTACCTTTAAATCTTCCTTTCAATTTAATGCAGCGTAGCATAGAAGTAGATAACAGTAATACGTATGAAAATGGATTAGAATGAAAAATAATTAGAATGTACGTAACATTCTAATTGTAGTGGAAAATTCAGTAAACTAATAAAAATAAATGTTCTAACCAACTTGAGACGTACAAATTCTATTTACACTATTCTTCAAATTAATTCTATGTGGTCATTACATACATCTGTCTATATCGATATTAAGTAACAATTAGTTTTTAGTTAATTCTGACAACGATTTCCTTTGTCTACCAGGCCCGATACCAGCAGAAGCAACTCCAAGAACGTGAGTTGAAGATCGCATCACTATACGAGGCGCAACAGGCCCGCGCTCTCGACCGTGTGCGACACTCTCCTAGCAATGGTGTTAGTGCTAATTCACCACCACAACCGCCACCCGTGTCACACCATCCTGGAAAGGTAATGTCAATTAACATACCAGGAGTTTTTATATATGATGATAGAATAAAGATCTCGCATGTGCTCGGGATATTCATTAACGAAGCACCAGTGTAAAACGCTCATTGTGGTTACGAAATAAGCACGATGAAGATTAATAGAAAAATATTCTTCCAAATAGATTCGTTTTTGCCGAAGATGTCATGTATTAAACGGACATTGTAATTGTCTATCTTACTAACATTATAAACACGGAATTTTGTGAGTTTGGATGGATGTAAACTCAAAAACTACTGAATGGAATTTAAACAAACTTTACAATAATCTAGTTTATACATGAGAATAACACACAGGCTGTAAACTACACGCGGGTGCATCGCGGGCACGCTAGTTTTATAATCGCGAAAGTTTGTGAGTGTGGTTAGATGGATGTATGATTGTGTTACTCTTTCACACAAAACTACTTAACAGATTTTAATGAAACAGAAAAATCGCATCCGAAAATTTATAGCTTATATGCTATTCTGTATATCACATACATACACATGCTATAAGTTATACGCGGGTGAACTGCAGGCACAGCTAGTCGAACTTCTATACTTTATTATGTGCTGTTGTTACACACGGCCATACATCGGGGTTACTCTAATTTGGTTGCCATACCAAATGCGTATTTGTTTGCTACGCCACTCATCGCCAGCATGAACGACTGTAGCAACCAAATCTGCCAATTGGAATACATTTGGAAAAATAGTAACCTGATCACGCGCGATATAAAACGCGTGAATATTTCGTAATATAGAATAAAGATATTATCAAATTTTTCTCATCTGTAATTTCTTCGAGAATAATAATCGTAGAAAAATTGGAAATCGAAGGAAAGTCTTATTTAGATGTCAACTAACTTTCAGGTTCGTCAAATGTTCGAAGAGCGTCGGACAAAGGCTGGAATAGACAAGAGTTATCCTCTACAGCCCATCCACAATACAGATCGACCTGCCCGCAAGCCGCTACCTAACGGCTACACGAAAGTGTCCAGCACCTCCAGGGTGAGCGTCGAGAAGAAGAGCACGAAGCACACGATCAGTTCACACAATGTCGTGAAACACCATGTGAGTATTACTTTTGTATGTTCAGATTGGGGAACAAGCTGACGAGCCACATGTATGTGTACATGCGACGGTTACCACTTACCATCATCATGAGCAGCAGTATGGGTCTCACAGGCATTTATTTGGATATATCCGTAAAGGTGAATTTGGATCGTGTGAACAAATTCTCGTATTCCCTCTTATGAAAATCAAAAGTAGTACGTACGAAATATTTAAAAATGGTCTTGACGACATATATAGGCTTGGTAAAAAATATAATACAAATAGACCCTTGGTTATCGAGTTATTAAGTAAAAAAATGGTGAAATACATAATAAATAGTAGTCGATATTTTTATGGTACTGGATTATACATCTCTGAGTACTTAGATAGAGACGCTCAAAAGGAAAAAATGGCTCTGCGAGAACAAATGTTTCTATCTAGGAATGGAGGAAATCATGCAATAATACGTAATAATCAACTATTTGTGGATGGAAAAAGGATTAACTGGCAAAAGAAGGAAAAAACGATTTTTGAAACTAGCAATGGCGAAGAGCATGATAATACAGTAGAATTTAACAATAGTCAAATAAACTTAGCAACAAATAATAATAGAATTAGTACCTTTCGTACCTTTCGCAAAAATCGATCCGTGCTTTAGTATAATATTCCAAAATTTGCAAAGTCTTTATAATAAACAAAATATATTAGAAGCCTTCATAAATCAGCATCCAATCTACGAAGCAATTTGTATAACTGAAACTTGGCTGACAAAGGAAAAGTATAAGCTAGTTGCTATTAGCGGATATATAAAGGCAGCTTCCTTCTGTCGAGAAACAAGATGCGGAGGAGGCGTCTGTATTCTACTGCAGGAAAATATTGAAAACATAGAAGTGAAGGAGATCTCCGAAATGTCTAGAGAATACGTATTGGAAGTTTGCGCAACAGAATTAACCAAAATAGATACATTATTGATTGTAATGTATTGGAATGGAAGAGAGGAAGAGATATTTAATATACAATTACAGAGAATATTGAAATTTATAAACACCAAATATTCAAAGCACAAAATTATATTGGGTGGAGATTTTAATATAAACATTCTAATAAAAAATGCAAAAACGAATAATTTCTTATGTACAATGTCAGAATATAACTTGAAACAATTTATAAACTGTCCTACACATATTACAAAATCATCTGCCACATGTATAGATTTAATATTTTCTAATATTGATAAAAATAACGTATCTACAATAGTTGAGGAGTTGGGATTTTCAGATCATGCCGCAACAATTATAAAAATAAAATTACACTTTCAAAATAGGCAGTCAACTTGGTACCTTGAAAAAAGACTTTATAATACAAATAATATGGATAATTTTAAATCAAAATTAATGGACATTAACTGGTACAATATAATAAAATCAGACAATAACATAAATCAAAATTATAATAGATTCAATAATATTTTAATCCAAACGCTTAATAAATGCATACCTAAACGTAAAATAAAATTGAATACAAAACATAAAAAATATTGGATTACAAAGGGTATTAAAGTCTCTTGCCAAAATAAAAGACATTTAAAGATACTTGCATCAAAAACGAAAAATCCGATACTAAATAATTATTATAAAAAATACGAAAAATTGTTAAAAAAAACAATAAATAATGCAAAAAAATTAGACTATATAAATAAAATGAAAAAATCGTCCAATAAAATGAACACTATGTGGAGTATAATTAATGAGCGTACAAACAAGAAAAAAACCATGGATAAGAGCAACATAAAATTAAAATTAAATGATAATGTCATTACTGATCCATTTAAAGTCGCAAATACTTTTAATAGCTTCTTTACATCTATCGGAAGTGTAAACAAAAATTCTGTGCTTGGCTATCCCATACTTCATTCCATCGAAAATACATTATTTCTTAGACCGGTAGATACCCAAGAAGTATACACGATCATTAAAAACTTAAAAAATAAAATAAGCTCAGGAATTGATGAAATGCCACCGAAACTGATCAAACAGTGTGCCACTGAACTAGCTTTACCACTCAGCCTTCTTATAAATCAATCATTTACCGAAGGAATATTCCCGAATGAACTAAAAAAATCTCTCATAAAACCAATGCATAAAAAGAACGAAAAAACAGATCCTAACAACTACCGTCCGATAGCGCTTTTACCAGCAATTTCAAAAATTTTCGAAAAAGCCATGTGTGTACGCGTCTATAAATTTTGCGAAAAATATAATATCTTTCATGACTCTCAAAATGGTTTTCGTAAAAATCGATCCACAACCTTAGCAATATTCAAATATATACAGGAGATTCTCAATATCATAAATGACAAAAAATATGCTATAGGTATATTACTAGATATGTCCAAAGCTTATGACAGAGTACAGTTCAACATATTACTGAATAAATTATATGGAATTGGCATTAGAGGAAAAACTCATGAATGGTTTCAATCGTATTTGGCAGATCGCGAACAATTTGTAGAAATCGAATACTTCAATTATGACACTAAACAAATACAAACTATAAGATCAAGTGGTACGGTTACAAACGCTTCTATACCCCAGGGTAGTGTAATTGGATGCTTATTGTTCTTAATATATATAAACGATCTGCCAAAAATTATAGACGAACTGTGCGTATTGTTTGCGGATGATGTGTCACTTTTGACTTCATATGATATTAACATTGATTTAAACGATAAATTACAGAAAATTATGGAAAAAATAGTAAATTGGATGAATCTACATAATCTAGTTATTAACTTTTCAAAAACTAAAATCATCAGCTTTCATCCATATCAAAAACAACCCCTAAATATAAACTTTAAATTTAACAACATCACAATAGAAACAGCTAATGAATTTACACTTCTAGGTTTAGTAATAGATACCCATATACATTGGAAAGCACACATACAAAAGATAAAAACAAAAATGTCTAGTTTCGTTTATGCTCTTCGGGAAGTGAAAAGGACTACAGACGTCTCTACTGCCCTTTCCACCTATTATGCGTTTGCACATGCATGGCTCAGTTATGGGGTGGTTATGTGGGGGAACAGCGTGGACGCATCTGTTCTGTTCACTCTCCAGAAGAAATTAATACGAATAATATTTAACATAAGAAGCCGAGATAGCTGTAAACCTTATTTTATAATAAATAAAATACTCACCCTGCCTTGCATCTATATTTTGGAAGTGTGTAAATTTGTAAAAAAATATCCGGAACTGTACAAGTTGCGAGAAGACACAGACTATAATTACGCGTTGCGTAATAATAAAAAAATACAATTACCCACCTCTCGTCTCAAATTACATTCTAGTGGCCCCTTGGTATCGTCTATTAAAATATTTAACCAACTCCCAACTTCTATAAGAACTTTAAATAAGAATAGCCTATTTATAAAATACTTAAAGGATTTACTATGTAAAAAACAATATTATAATGTAAGTGATTATTTGAATGATGTATTTTAGTTTTTATGTAACATTTAATTAATGTATATTACAATGTATAACTGGATGAATAATATTAAATTATATGTTATAACTATTTATAATAATAGTAATAATAATGTTATGTTTGCGTGCCCTAACAGGGTCCATAATGATCGAAAACGTATTATAAACATCTTTCACTGTAATATTATGGAATGCAATAAATATTGAGTATTGAGTATTGAGTATTGAGAGCAGTGATTCCCAAAGTGGTCTATATTGATGACCCCCAGGAGTTTATGACAAACTGCAAGCGGTCTACGACAGCGGTCATGTTGTTGTTTTTACTTTATGTTTTTAACACTAAACTTTACTACAGTTAGAAATTTACTTAATTTTTTAAGTGATCTACGACACAAAAAAGTTTGAGAACCTCAAGTCTAGGGGAACAAAATAATAAATCCTGGCAATTCACACAGCACCTTCTAGTCCCAAGCTAAGCAGTACTGGTGTTATGAGTACTATATAACTGATATAAATAATTGATTTCTTTTTTTTGCAAATGTATACAAATGGATATTTTCTATGTATGGTATACATAATATATGTATACCATACATAGAAAATATCCAGACCAATAAAAGTAATTTTACGAAACACAAACTTGAGAAAGACCTATACCAAGCTATATTACCAGGTAAGTAGTAGGCTAAATATTTTGAAATGTAATGTAATAAATGCAGTAGAGATAAAGAACTATGATAATAATGATGAAGAAATAATACGTACCTATATGCTAAATCTTTGAAATTTCCATTTCAGAAAATAGAAAACATAGTAAACGGCTCCGGCGATCTCAACCACAATCACGAGCCGAATCTAAATTCCGTGAAACTTGCGGTAAGTAGTACACTAAAGTCTAAATATTGCTTGTGTTATTGTATTATACAGAGCAACAAAGTACTTATGTAAACTCAGATTGTTGACATTTTTTATTCTATGGCCCGTACCATATCAGATCATACCTGACAGCAATATCTAGCAAAAACAAGTTTATTTGCAGTCAACGTTATAATTTCTTTTTCGTATTGCTTTCTTGAAATATATATATAGATAGCGTAGCGGTTTTGTATTGATTGTCGCATACATTCTTATATAAAGTGCGAATATTAAACTACCTAACTAATATGGTAATTTTAAGTGGTCGTGATTACGTGGTCGAGTGGATTGAGTATTTATGCTATATTTTGTATGTATTTACAAAAAAATTATCTAAGTCGTCTAGAACCCATAACTTACTTACTTACTTACCATGGGACTAGATGGCACTGTGTAAATTGTCCAGGGTTTTATTTTTAAAAATATTTCGTATTTTTTT
Source organism: Achroia grisella (assembly GCF_030625045.1). Lineage (NCBI taxonomy): Eukaryota > Metazoa > Arthropoda > Insecta > Lepidoptera > Pyralidae > Achroia > Achroia grisella. The sequence goes on along the minus strand of NW_026713028.1, from coordinate 1,214,412 downwards.
TACATCACGTAGTTGCCCAACAACAATGGTGAGCTGATCAATAGCATAGACGAAGTGGACAGGGCGGACAACAACTACTTATTAGAAAACGAGACATTCCCGGATGCGCTTGCGCCGATCCCCACCCCCAGATCTCCAGAACCGGAACCAGAGCCTAAGAAACCACAGAGAAGGTTAGTTCTCTGTTCTTATTGTCTCTTATTATATTGTTAGATGATTACGTAGTCTTAAGGATGATAATGGAATGGTGCACCCGCCTGAGCTAATGGTATACGCTGGCGGAGTACCAGTGGAGGATGATAAGATGAGTATGAGGTCAGATCAGTTAGCCCATGTCGTGGTAAATTCACCATGAATTTATCACGATAGTTTCCAGAGGAACCACGAGGAGGTCAACTTGACATGTTACATTGCTCGCAGTAGGGTTATTAGTCCACTTTACTAACAATACTCTTCCCGATGATAATATAGGCATATTTCGTTTGATAATAACTCAATAAATAAGAGTGAACTACGTGTCTGCATACAAATCATGGTCGGATTTATGCAGGACAAACATTGTAAATATTAAAAATTGGGAAAAATAAAGCTTTTTATCTATCTTTTTTGTATTTGTTTTTTTATATTATGGATGATAATGTAATGTTGCTCTAGCCTGCAGCAACGGTATATGCTGGCACCAGTAGAGGATTATAGGATAAACATGAAGTCAGATCAGTCAACACGTCGTAGCGAATTCACTAGAAATGATACTTGATTTTGTTTGACTTAAATATTAAAAAGTATTTATTTTTCAAACAAAGTTTATTTCAAACGATTACCTTCAGCTTTGTTGTTTTGTTCCACGATTACTTTTAGATATTTGGTTCGATAGAAACCCAACACAATTTTTGTATTCCTAACGATCTTTCTGTCTTGAAAATATACAATTTAATGTTTGTATTAAATTGTATATTTTCAATCAATTCAGTCAATTTGATATATATATTTAAAGCAAATAGGTGTATCTTAATATGTATGGTGAATTGTATTTTCAGAACTCCAGCAGTCGTAGCTAAAGGTAGTCCAGCAAAAGCGAAGCCTCAAACACCGGCAGCGACACCGCCAAGGAAAACTACCAGTGACAATGCAGTATGTACAAACCTTTATATTTTTTATTGAATTTACGGACTATTTAGTGGTCAGCAGTCCGTGTATCATTGCTTTATTTCTTGGCGCGGTTTTAAAAAAATCTTAAATAAAATATTTAAAAAATACTTTATTTATAATTACATAATTTTAATAAAATAAGTATATAATAAATTTCCAATATGTACTCTATATGGGTACTACAATAACATAGAAACATACATACATATCAAATTTACGTTTCACTGTCCCCACTGTTCGGCTTCCTACTTCAGTTGAGAAGAACTGGCGAGAAGCTCGAGAAATTAAGCTAGCTAAAGTTTGTGTTTTGAATACTTACATATTTTTTTTCGTGAATACATACATACTATACGTAGAAAACAGCCAGACCGATACAAACAATCATACTCATGAATATAAATGTTTATGCCGTGCGAAGAACCGAACCCGCGACCATTGGAAGCAAGGCGGTGTGCTAAACCACTAGACCACCGAGACCATCAAAATATTATACAATTAACTTAACACTGCACTTACACTGCATGTTGTCATGGTGAACACAATATTTGATTGATCAATATATCGCCAAGCATCGAATTAGTACAAAACTCGCGTTAATATCGCGTAAGCACAATATATCTAACGAAAAAAATACTCGATAGTAATCCTTATTTTAAAATCTCGAAAAACTACCGTAACACGTATCCACGGAAGTGTTTAAACTTTTTGATTCTGTTTATTATCTGTTATGAAAAAAGAGGTACGAAATAATTTCCACGATCACGTTTTATTCCAAATTTATATAATTTACAAATGTCATAATAATTATGACATTGCTTTCATTTTCTGTTGACATAATGGCAAATTCATTGTAAATTTAACGAATTGTAAATTAAATTGTGAAAAAAAATTACATTATGTGTTCAGGTGGCAGACAGCAATAAGGCCCGGGGGGCTATGCAACGTGGCGCCAATCCTGTAAGTATGGCAATCTTTTAAACATATCTAATTATATATGTAATTTCTAATAGAATAAATAATAATGATTCTTATTAAATCGAGATACTTATTACTTCTAAACCACGTAACGGAGTTGAGTTTGATATGGATATGATACGTTTTTCACTATAGTTTCTACGTTTTTTTCTAGGACTGTTTTATACAAATAAATAAAATTGAAGTGTCTGTATGTAATCTCAAATTAACAAAATTTTCATTAAAATTTCGGATTGACCGATTTTATATGCATTTTCAGTAGGTCTGAGAATCGGCTACTATCCTTTTCATAACCCTAAGTGATAAGGGTATAACATTTATTTATTATTTTTTGACAAAATATTTACTATTATTTTTTATATAGTGGCAATAAAAATACATACAACCCTAAAATTTCACCCTTCTACTATCAACCCTTATTCTTTAATAGCGATTTAATTTAGTCCTTTAGAATGTCAATTCACGGGTGTCATGTAGTTCATATACATATATAGGCAACGGTTTCCGCTTGCGATAAAGTGGACTGTTATTATCAGAAAAAAAACTAAACAAAAGCTGAGATAAATTGCTTGGTTTAAATAACATTCAAATATAAAACCAAACTGTTTTATAACTTTCAGGTACCAAGAAGGCAACCAGTGGTGAGTTTTTTTTATTAATATCATACATAGCCATTTTTGTCTGTTTGTCTGTTCGTTTTTGCACACTTCAGAAACGCATAACCAACATGAATAAGATTTTAATTTTGTAGCAAGCATTTAAGTGTTAATTAATTGAGTGTTGTTCATTCCAATTTTCTTGGTCATTCCTCTTGTGACGTGTCTGCGTACCGGATATGTGGTAGAACCAAATAATACTTCAAAACTATTATTCAAGCATTATTCAATTCAGTGAACAAACAAATTGGTAACTTCGTTGCAGAAACAGCTTATCTATACATATAAATAAAATTGGAGTGTCTGTTTGTAATATTGAAATAACCGTTTTTTACTACATGCATATGAATATAAAACGGTACATACACCAAAATATCATTTTCTACAATTTTTGTCTGTCTGACTGTTTGTTCTGACATTTTGAGGGGACTTTTTTTGGCAGGTAGTTGATGTAATAAGAAGTAACTTAGACTACTTTTATTTTAGAAATATAAAGCCAAATTCCACGCGGACGAAGTCACGGGGTCAGCTAGTTAATTAATAAAAATGGAAACCCATAACGCTTACTACGCGAATAATAGTGCATTCTGCAATGTATGTAGAGTAGGAAAGAAAGAAAAACATTAACAACCAGATAATTCACATGTTCATACCAACTAAACATTAATATACACATATATGCATACATATATAATGCTAGTACAAAAGGATATCTTTACTCAACAATAAAAAAAATATCATGACATAGGCCTCCCCTCAGAGCTCGAGCAGCAGCACCAAGACGCGGGCACCGTCCGGTCCGGCAACTGCCGGCGCGTCGTCCGCCGGTTCCGGCGTCGGGTGCACGGTGTGCGGCCGACGGTTCGCGGCCGACCGGCTCGCCAAACACCAGGAGATATGCAAGAAGGCGCACGCCAAGAAACGGAAGCCGTTCGATGCGCTCAAGCATAGACTTGCGGTAAGTTTTGACAGACTTAGGTAGTAGACTTCGATCCCGTGACCCTGGCTCTAGCAGCGAGCGGAGGACTCTATGGGGTTCAGATCCGGCAGTATCCGTTCACCTTCCCTAGGGCGGGCTGATCTCCATGATTCATCTCCTTGTTGTAAAGAAAGGCCGTCTTCACCCCGGGGTTCAAAGAGTGGAGGCTCACCCGGGTGCAGGTTCCTATGGGGAGTGCTATAGCACTCTAATAGTAGTAACCTGAATTATAATTCAGGTTTATTAACCTCTAAACTCAATTGATGTTAACGTCACTGCACCGTTAAGTATGCGTTAACAACATGTACTTAACGTGAAATGCATCAAAAAATAAATATCAATAATAAAAATATACGTAATTAAATAATAATATAAATAAATATGAATATATTAAAATATTGCTTTTTTTGTATATCATTACATAGTATAAAACAAAGTCACTGTCGCTGTCTGTCCGTCCCTATATATGCTTAAATCTTTAAAACTACGCATTTTGTAGCGCTTTTTTTTAATAGATAGAGTGATTCAAGAGGAAGATTTATATGTATAATACATGTACACCCGTGAAAAGCCGGGGTGGGTAGTTTGTTTTTTATAAATTCTAGTTTTCAGAAATTAATAAATGGAAGATTAAAGTCTGTTGTCAATATATAAATATATAACATATATATATTTTTTAGCATTCTCTACCAACCAATCTTAGGGATTACAGAGATACTCGAAGGCAGTTTATTAAACTAAACAAAATTATGTAATATATTATACAGGTATACATATTTTTAATATTATATTTTAAAACTAACCATGAAAATTTCTTTATGCTGCCACCCCTTAACTTAACAGGGCACTGATGCAGAAAACTATAAGGCAAGCATTCGCTGTTGTGTCTGTTATTAAATCATGATTATCATTGTTTACATCGTCAATGTCTGTTCATAATCAAAATCATTAACTGTTTGTGGTGTGCGAGTGTTACATTAAGTTAGTTCTTACTATAAGATATGCTCGAACCATCTGTATTATATTATTTATAGTAGTTTGCATTGTAACACAAAACGTAGTTTTGGTTTGGGACTTTGCTGGGAAATTATACAGTACCAAGGAAAAATATTTTAGTGAACACGAAATGTATGTGCATTATGGCTTGAAAGTTATCAATTCGCGCTTCTGCAAACACTAACAACCGACAGGGCTCCAACATCCATCCATTAATCTAAATCTTATTAAAATAATTAAATCCATTATTAAGTATAAAGGGCATACAGCGCTCTTCGCGTACATTGTACTTACCTAAAACATTTGCACACATATGTAAAACAACTGACCATACGCTTTAAACATATTTATATTATATTATTATGAATATAATATTATCAGCTATATATTTTATGGCCTCGGTGATCTAGCGGTTTAGCACCCCTTTACTTCCAATGGTCACAAGTTCGTTGCAAATGTTTGTATTCATGAGTATGATTGTTTATGGGGTATGTCTGGGTGATTTTTATATATATTATTTATGTATTTACAAAACATTTTAAAAATTAAGTATTTTTATCAGTTGTCTAGTATCCATAACACAAGTGCTTACCGTGGGACTAGATGGCGCCGTGTTTATTGTCCAGGGTTATTTATTTATTTATATACACCATGCAGGGTACAGAAGCCGAGCCGTTCATCAACAAGGTGCGCAAGAGTCAAACCAACCCCCCCACGACGAAAGTGACCACCAAGACTTTGAACAGCAACTGGCGACAGAAACACGAAGAGTTTATACAGGCGATACGGGCCGCCAAGCAAGTGCAGGCGCATCTCAACGCCGGTGGTCAGTATTTATTACTTTACCCAAGTTTACTTTGTACAAAGTCGTCTGCATGGATCAGTATTTATTAACTAACTCAGGTTGTACATTATATATAGACATTCCCGTATAGACGGTTGTCACTTGACGAAGCTCAAAATCTCTCCTGGAATCTCCTGCACTGGAATGTTATACTTAAGTTTTTTATCTTATCAATTCCTCTGGTGTTAAGGGTGTTTATGGGCAGCGGTAATCATCTGCCATTAGGTGAATCTCAAGCTCGTTTGTCCCCTATGCTATAAAAAAGACTATAACATACAATTTTGTTACAGGTAAACTGAGTGACCTTCCACCACCGCCCCCGTCTGAGAACCCCGACTACGTGCAATGTCCCCACTGCAGCCGCCGGTTCAACCAGTCCGCCGCCGAGAGGCACATACCCAAGTGCGCGAACTACCAGTTCAACAAACCTAAACCAGCCGCGAAACGACGGTAACCGGTTATAAAACCCGCCGTTTGTCTCTGGTTGTCCCGTCGACCGGCTCTCCGGTTGACCGGATGTGATTTTTGGCTGTACTAATTTTAGAACTACAAATTAGATAAAGAAATTTCTGGATAGCCCGCGCTTTCTAACTGTTCGGTTCCTAAAGTTCGGATCTCAACGGCTGGTATGGAGTTCGATAAGGAATCGGGAACAACCGGCTGGCTAATGGACAACTGGGTACTGAACTCGCTAACATAAATACTCTTTACTTACGCGCTATTTTATTTAGTTAAAACTTTGTACGAAATAATCAGCCCAAATGTACGTAACTTTTGATGTATTAAATAATCAATATACAATATATCCTACTGGTTGTAAAAACGAGAGAGAAATTCTTATTTTTTTATACAGCATTGGTGGTAATTAAACATAAGGTAATAGTAAACGGATCCCGTAGGACGCCTGTAACACCAGAAGTGTTCCAGGCGTCTGTAACACCACATTTAAAGATGGAATTCATTCCGAAGTATTCGCGTAGAAGTGTATTTACACTTGAAGATTTCTTATTAAGGATGTGTTTGGCTCTGGCCATTTACTACACAGTTTCAATGGTCATTACGTTCGTACATGACTTCTCGTGTTTTCATCAAAACAATAGCGTAGGTAATGTATCTACTAGACGAATGTATCGAAATTAGAAAAAATATACCAACACAAAAATCAAATTTAATATTCATTAAACTTTAGCACTTCAAGAACATTTATGGTCATTGTTAAAGAAAATGATAATTTTGGACACATGGTAGCCAATATAAAGCGAGCATTTAGATATGTCGTTTTATTAAGTGACTATATTGACAACAGTACTCTATGGAAACAAATTGAAATACAAGTTTTCATTTAACGAATTGTAAACCAATTGAGAGGTGTTTGAACGGTCAATACCTAATAGCAAAACTATAGATTTTATTGTTTCATACGAGAATTGTTACTTATATTAAGAACAATGTCTGTTTTCTGTGACCAATAAAGCCAAATGAACAGAAAAAAAATCAACAAAGGTAATAAATTCTTTGTCAAATAATGAGACTCCCGCTACAATGTTAACAAGTAGGTATATAATGCCGTTATAATAGGTATAAAGGCAAATTTTGTCCTCCGTGAACAGAACAGAGAACAGGGATTAAAATAATATCAGACTGCGCAGGATTTTGGGAAAAGTTTTAGCAACGTGTTGGTACACTATTTTCTAATGTCCTTATTCGTAAAAAAAGTGAAATGTACAAATCAATTTTAAATGTTAGTATATTGTCACTTTCTATCAAAGGAATATAGTAACTAGTAAGAAAAGACAACACTAATAGATTTATTATATAATACATTACTTTGATTATAAGGTAACTTCTATGTGACGTCAGTTTTTTTATCCCTTTAGTGTAATTTTATTTGGCCATATAAAAACATCGGGACCTAATTAAGCAAGACTCAAATATACGTACTTACCAAGTTTAAGACATTTATTATATATTTGTACAAAATGATTATGCTTTTTTTTAAATGTTATTAACAGCAGATATTATTGACATAAACGTACTTTATTTTGTAAATGAAGTTTTTTTTTTATATAACTTAAATAGCTGACCCATTTAATTGGAAAGTGACAACTGCCCCCTACATAATTGAACAGCATCACTAACATTACATTGTCATACTACACCCGTTGTACATCCTACCTTATAATTTCACTGCCATATCTCAACTTCGAAGTACAAAATGCCCGAAATAGCGCCCACAGAGGTACGCACGCAGATGACTTAGTACAACTTCTACTTCTCAACAGTCTACTTCGGATAAGTTGATGATGGAAGCGATTTATCCAAAATAGACCAAAGATAACCCATCTCAGTCCTCGGGAATGTACTTACATTACGCGTATGAGACGTGTCTATCAATTATATTTTTCATGTATATATGTATATATTTTTTATAATTAGAACAATAATAATAAAACAACGTGTTAAATGCTCAATGATAATTTATTCGAGTGATAGAAATGCAAAAAAAGGACGCCAATACAGGAGGCGTGAGAAGCGGGAATTTTTAGCTGCGATCTGGCTGATCAATTCTAATTCTCGGCAGCCATCGCTGGGACGTACGAGAGTACGACTGTAGCTCCTTGTGGTACCAGAACGCCGTCCCTTGGCAGCGCCATGTTGTTGATGTAACTGTAAAAAATTAATATATTACAAATAACATATATATTAATTCATTAGTCGTCCCAGTTGACTGATTAAAGATTATGCTATTGGTAATGAGCGCTTATACATATAAACAGCATTACAGATCCCAAAATACGATACCTTTCATATGTCGCCATTCCTGAGAACTACGTTATGCCTACATATCCTGTACTTTCACTAACTCGTCCTACAAACCAGAAACAGTTTTCAGAGCAAGCGGATGGCAGCAGAAATAGACGAGTTATGTATCATAACAAGCAAGTAACCCAATCGCAGAAAAATATCACTTCTTTATTACAATCTGACCGGTAATAGACCAAAAACAATTGGTCCTTCGAGCAGGATTTAATCTAACACTATTTCCAAGCATCGTGCGAAAGATAATACTGGATATTAGAAATTTAAAATGACAATACTAAATACGAACTTTGTACGCATCTTCACTGTCTGCGTGACGTGGTGAACAGTGACTGAGGCGGGCACTGTGGGAAGCGTCAGATTCGCCACAGCGTCTTCAGTGCTGGGGTTCAGCACAGCTAGATATCCAGTGTGGCCAGACTTCCACCTGTGCAACAAACATTTATTTCAATATAAATGTTATATCTTGTAATGTTTCCAGTAATTACAGTGGACTTTGATATCATGTCTCTTATCCTGTAATTTCACAACCTAATCTGCACCTTATAACCAAAACACAGCTTACAAAGTATGCTGCTTGACGGCTGAAATAGATGAGATCACCACAGAGATGAGTTTTTTAGATTCTACCCCTAGTACCTTTAGTGTACTATTTGTTGATATTGTGACAACCAGTTTGTATCATAAAACATTATTACCAATTTGCTTAAAAAAATAAGGATTATCAAATTAAGCCTCAAAGATAGTGCCATTACATCCCGGAAACAAGTGTATAAGTACAGCTAATGATAGAAAGAATACTGACCTGGCGCAGGCCAACATCTCAACGGAGGAGTTGACGGCTGGTACAACAGCTATGTCGTACTTGCCGTGTTCGATGGTGGCGTCGTCACGCAGTGGCACCAGGTGTTTCAGAAGCGTCGTCTGTATCAAATCAATAGCACAATGTATTTAAGATATAGTTTAAGATATCATGCATCTTATCAAGTAATTTCACTGCCTTTCAATTTCAATTGAAACACAGGTTACAAAGCAAGTTGCTTGGCGCGAAACGACTTTTTACCTACTACGATATATTTGACAGTTTATAAAGATTGTCGAATGGTGATAAAGAATTTTAAAGTTCGGATTTTTCAAACGTAGAAAAGTGAATTACTAATAACTTACAGCTTCTGAATCATTGCCGGCCGGCCGCAGTTGCTCAATGTCGAAAACAGGCACGGCAGGCAACAATATGGCGAATTCAGCCAACTCTGCATCTTCTACTGTCGCCAACTGAAAACAATATATAAAACCATTTATAAGTTATACCTATATGACAATGTCCTCAGTAAATCTCAGTTATTTAGAGGGTCTTTTTGTGCGCTCAGCCAATACTTTTAATACCCCAGGGACAGAAAATTATGTCACAGACTCGTGTCATTCATGGTATACAACTAACTAACTTAATATATCATAAATCTTTAATTGCATTTTAATGCATAATATTCGATTAAAAAGTAAATAACCAGGTAATAAATAAATTATAGCAAATCATAGATAAAATATTCCTCAAAAATACTGTATTTTTGGATATTTATATTTTATCTTTTAATAATTATATTCTTTATTAAAGAATTTGTTTTTATTTATTTATTGCCAAAGAAAGCAGAGACAATTTACAGATGTATGTTTTAAGCATTGGCATAACATATTATTTAACAGGAACTCCTATAGAAAGTGTAGGAGTTGCTGGATCCAAGAAAACTTATTTCGAGGAACTACAACTATTCAAAAGCGCAATATTTAAATATGAATAAAGGGTTTTCTATTATAATCTATACAGTTGTGGAATACATAAAAATAATAACCTGCAGAGCGGGCCAGTGCGGCAGTCGGTCCGAGAGTTTAGCGCTAAGTGTACTGGCGTTAACAGCTTGGTCGGTGAAGGGTGCAGCCGAGGGTGGCCGCAGACTCGTCACATTGTGCGCCAACAGGAATAGTTCCGGTCGCATGGTTTCCTTTAGGGTAAATACTGTTTCACCTGTCAAGTAAAATAAAAAGTTCATTTATTTCACATAATATTAAACACTTTTTTTGACGTGTGTGTCGTGCGTGCTTTCATGCCAAAACTCCTGGACCGATTATATGACATTTGGAACACAGACCTAGGTACTGGGAAAAGACATAGGCTACTTTTTAATGTGAAAAAAGGGTTATCAGGAGTTCAAAAGGAGAGGACATGAAAGGTTGTATCGTCGTTATTAAAGTATCGTCATTTCTAAAGCTAGAAATTATAAACTTACTTGTTAGGCTGTTCATTAAATAAATAAATAAATATATGTGACATTCAAAGATGTGTCTTATTTGTAAAATACTGCTATAATATTTTACACGGACGAAGACGCGGGCACGGCTCGTTATAAATAAATGAAACATCCTCTGACCTGCTCCAGGCGTGGGTCCGTTGTCATCGACCAGCTTGGACCAGCGCGCCAGCAGCTCGTCGAGGCCGGGCTGGTCGGTGGTATGCTGGTGTCGCCAAAACTTGTACTGTAGATGGTCGGCGCCCTTTACGCTTCCCGCGTCCGATTCCATATTCTCATCCAGCAGAGACGTATTCACCAGCAAATGGCGCGCATTGCGTAATCTGCCAAAAGATCTCATCATTAGTACAAAATCCAGTCGTAAAAGGTGGAAACGATATCCTTAAGTATATAATGGAAAAAAGATTACGTCGATCCCAAATAAATAACAGAGGGATACTTCTTCTTAAATTCTTACTTTGCACTTAAAACTGTTACATACTGTACTGGTAAATAGGAAATTAGTATTTAAATTTATAATTCTGTTATTGTACATCTTTTTTTATCCTTCAATGTCATGACAATTATGCCTAATATATCTGCATATTCTAAGTATTTTTCTGTATTTCCTTTATATAATATAATGTATATACATATTTTAATAAAAAAATTAAAATTTTTCGTAGACATAGTCGCGGGTTCTATGTATAGAAGATGTTGTTAAGTGCTGCTATTATCACTTCATGGTCAGTAAACATACATCCACATAAACTCCACTGACCTGACACCATCTGCGCCCGCCTTCATCCAAATCTTCAACACTTTGTCAAAATGCTCCACCACAGCAGAATTGTGGAAGTCCAGATCAGGCTTCTCAGATCCGAACTGGTGCAAATAGAACTCGTCACGTTGCTCGTTGTAAGTCCACGCCGGGGTGTCCAGGGTTGAAACCTGGTCATAAAAAATTATATTCGTGTTTTCTTGTATATAAGCGATAGTTGCCGTCTACCATCAGGCAGGCCTTTGTTTTGTCTATCACTACAGTTGCTTAAGAAAACAAAGGTACAATTTATTAGTTGTGCCCGTGATTCGTGTGTGTGTGTGATATTTGTAACTGGATTGATGATAATGAAACGACAATAATAAATATAGCATTTATACAATTCAGTCCCATTATAAACCATTAAAAAAACTTAAATCATTTTGAAAGGTGATTGGTACCTGAACTAAACTTCGGCCACATTGCTTACCCGATTCCCGGGGTATATTGTGTAAGTGTATTGTTAGAAATGTCAAATTGACCATGACGCGGTTGCCCTGGAAACCATCATGATAAATTCCTGATGAATTTGTCACGATTGGCTAGTTGACCTGCCCTCATATTCATCTTATCATCCTCCACGGGTGCCTCGTCAGCGTAAACCGATAGCGCAGACGTGTGCACCATATCATTATCATTCTTAAAAAAATACTTACCCAATTGTTGGGTTCCTGGCGGGAGCCATTGCTTGAGAAGCCCTTCCCTTTGGCCCATATGAAATAGTCAGTATACTCGCCAGTACGATTCACGCTCAATTCGAACCATCGGGATGTGTTGAATACGAAATTAGGCGTCAAATCCACTATCACTCTAAAACAAACAAACAATCGTTAGATAACAATCATACTAATTATATCATTAATAATAATTATTATATTATGTATTGCCATATAAATTAATGTCGCTTAAAAACGGGTTTACCGTAAAAGGGTGAAATTTTAAAGTTGTATTTATTTTTCAATGCTAAAACATATAAATAATAAAAAAAAATATATAAAAACTTACTTAGTGCCATATTGTTTCGCTTTCACCAGAAATGCCTTGAACTGTTCTATTGGCTCTGTCTGATCCAACACCTCGTACGTCAGCGGCACGTCGATGAAGATGCCCTGCACCTTGGAGTCTTGGATCAGCTTCAGATGTTCTTCTATATCAGCGTATGTTTTCGTCAGTGTCATGTCAACTAGAGGGCCTTTCTCGAACCTGGTCGAATTGGAAAAATATTAACATTTCTTGCAAATCACATACGTGATCGATTTGAATTCAATTCAAAATATCTTTATTCATGTAGGTCTTTTACAGACTCTTATGATATGTCAAATCTACCGTCAGTTCGGAATGATTTCGAGATGAGAAGAACTGACAAGAAACTCAGCTCGTATTCTTTTAAAATAAATGTACATGTTTACAATAATACAGATTAATTCCTTCGGCCGTTTGGAGTGCCATCTGCACTCACCCCCTATCATTTGGTGAAACTGTAAGGCCAGTTGCGGCTAACAGCATTAAAATAGTTATATTTATTTGATAATTATGTTATGTAAATTTGTATGTATCGGCTTTATTGTTTTTGTTCATATTTATTTTAAGTCTATTGTTATTTTGAGTGCCGTGTTTCTGAGCATGTACCAAATTAATACCATATCATTACATTCCAATTTTGAAAATATGTCAATTGGTGATTGATATAGATGGGACAGAAGTGTCCCACACAGAAAACTCTGTGCAAACTATACCTCTGTGATCTTACCATGTCTTGGGTTTCGGGGGGGCACACTTCGGCGCTCTGATGATGATGGCGATGGCGCCGGCCAGCATGCACAGCCACAACGCCCAGAAAAGGATGAACATGAACCAGCGCAGACGCACCCAGAACGGGTCGTCTGCATACTTGAGGAGTTCCTCCTTCGTTAGTCCAGAGAACTGCTGCAAGAGGTGTCTTATAGTTAATATAATATTTTTCGTAAATTTTATTAGACTTTTATTAGACCGGGTCATTGGACTCCCTAAAATATGGTCGAGCGCAATGATGGTTGGCTCCTCCGTCATACTCGTGAACGAGTGCTGCTTGTAGGTACTGGTCTGCTCTAATCACTACGACTGATTTACTCTTATTTAGTTACTCAACCAGTTGGTTGTATATTTAATATTTTATCTATTTGAGTATTTAATAGAATTACTGCTAGTTGGTAGTTTGTATTCACACACTTCAACTTAAAAATGTAAAGTAACAATAAAATATTCAAAAGAGCAACACGCAAGTTTCTTACTAGTTCTTCTTGTGATGAGACCAGCTTTCCAAATGAACGGTAGATTGAAAGAAAAATGTGACGATTATTCAAAAGTGCTTCAATGTAAGTTTATTTGAATAAATGATTTTCTATTCTAGTAAGTAAGTAAGTAAGTCATTTATTCGCATTACAGACAGATATGCACATAACAATAAAGCCCCAGTGACAGTAGCAGGCTGCGCTGTAATATGCCTTTTTTCAGTAGGCATGCAAATTTTATTAATAAACTTAATTACATATATTAATATCTACATTATTACAATTAGATTAATATTACATATTTAAATTTATAGATTATTAGCATTATTACAATTATTATTATTTTATTATTATTTATAATTGAAATAATCGTCCAGAGAGTAAAAACAGTGTGTCAACAGCCATTTGGTTAATTTATTTTTAAAATTATGTCCTGTCAATTCTATTAGATCTGCGGGTAAAGTGTTATATATTTTGTGTGCCATGTAAAATTCTATTCTATACTATAACGGCATAGCATGTATGTTTTTTGGTATTATATAAAATGGGAGGAGGGCGTCGATATTAGCAACACGGTTTTATACTTCTTGTACAAACATTTGAATTCACGAGTAGGATTGTTTATAATGGCGTGGGTGTTTTCTATTATATACGTACTTACAAAAAAAAAATTATCTTAAATGAAATGAAATCAAAATATCTTTATTCGTGAATGATATGTCAAAAATTACCGTCAGTTCAGAATGCACTCGAGCTAAGAATAACTCACAAGAAACTCAGCTCTTATTCTTTTCAAATATGCTTGTACATGTTTACATTACATAAATTAATTGATTTTTAAATTCAAATTAAGGACAATAGAGTGATCATGAGCATGTGCTATTGCAAATTTGTCAAAAGGAAACAGCCTAATCGATGGCCAGATAGTATCTATCAGTTATTTAGTACCCATAACACAGGCTCTACTTAGCTTGTTACGGCGCTGTGTGAATTCTCCAGGGTCATTATTATTAATTTGGAAAACTATAAGCGTGTTTGTCACTCTAGATATATAAAAAAACTTGGCCACTTTAATAAAGCTCACCCTTTTATTGGCGTCGAGTTCGATCTTGGCGTCACCGTTCCTATGGTCGCCGACCACATACTTTGCATCGGCCATGTCAACCCGCGTCACTATCTTGGCCTCCGCTTCCTTGTCCAGTAGCTTCTCCTCGGCCTCGTCCGACACCTTCTCTTTAGACTTGGTCAAATTGGACTTGACCGTACGAAAGTCTAAAAATTAAAAATTTCTATATTTAAAAACAAAGAAAAATCTATACATATAAATAAAATTGAAGTATCTGTTTGTCATATTGAAATAATCGTTTTTTACTACATGCATATGAATATAAATACGGTCTGTCTGTCTGTTTGTTCAGACTAATCTCTGAAATGGCTGGACCGATTTTGACGGGACTTTTTTTAGCAGGAAGCTGATGTAATAAGGAGTCACTTACTCCTTATTACTCATTATTACTCCTAGTTATAAATAAATAAGCCTAGAAGAGCGCGATCTCCTATCACAAGTATTTAATTATACATGAGTGTTCAGCAATGTAGAAGTACTCAGCAATGGCTTAAAAAATGTAATAGTATAAAGTAATATGAAGAACATAGATACGACAGATTGTATCTTGACATAATTTTATTAAGTTACTTATATTTAAATAATTCAAAATTTTTTTTTCGTGTCAAAAATTAACTTTGGTATGTAAATACGCATCGTTTTGCATGAATTATCATCGTAATAATCTGTTAAATATAGTTTCAAATATATTCAATCTCTAAAAGAAAAGTCTCATGTTACGTCAAATTCAAATTTTCAAATTTATAAATCATTTATTGATCAAATCTTCCGAAACGGGTTGACCGATTTTTATAAACTTTTTGGTTTATATTTAGTAGGTCAGAGTGTTATTATACCCCTACGTGATAAGGAAGACCAACAACGGACAACGTTCGTCGGCGCAACTAACACCTAAATTACAAAAATAGAGACATATTTATAAAAATAATTTCTTTTATCCACCAAACCAAACCAAAAATGGTATTACAACTTACTTGTGACCGTGTTTGAATGTCACAACACAAATAACTAAACATTCAAAATTAAATTTTAAAGTTCAAAGAAAAGACTCTAGTATACGACTATCACGAAGCCCGTCTTCTTTGCCACTAAGTAGTCACAGTTACTGAGTAAGAACCAACGCTCCAGACTGTCATTACACCTTATAAAGCGACTAGGGTGACCATAATTCCTGATTTTAATAGTTTTATCTTAAACAAATATTTTCTTCTAAGTAATATACTTTTACAACTGTACACAATACGAGTATATCACAGACATTGTCAAACTCAAAGCTAAAAGTAGCGAGTTAATTTTATTTGTTACTAGCTGTTCCCGCAACTTCGTTCGCGTTGAATTTATTTTATTTTTCTAAAATAAAAGTAGCCTAAGTTACTTCCTTATTACATCAGCTACCTGCCAAAAAAAGTCTCGTCAAAATCAGTCCAGCCATTTCAGAGATTAGCCGGAATAAACAAACCGACAGACGGACAGACAAAAATTAAAAAATAAAGTTATTTTGGTATATGTACCGTATTTATATTCAAAAGCATGTAGTAAAAACCGTTATTTCAATATTACAAACAGACATTCCAATTTTATTTATATGTATAGATACATGTTTCCATCATCAGAGAGTAAATCAAAAATAATTTGTGTCTTTTATTTAATTTAGGTTACTAATAGCCCATTCTATAAAGAATAACATACGAGTACGTATGAAATAATAATAAACTGACATCTGTACAAGCATCTGTATTTGCTTTGCTAATCCATAGAATATTATTAACGTCTGTCTTGCAGAACGGACCTTGACGAAGTTTGGCATGAAGATATATTCTACAAAGTTACCTAAAGTTCATCTTCTTAGAAGCTATTTTGTATATCAAAAGATAATGTAGAGGGAAGTGGAGAAGAGGACGAAAATTTGCACAGACGAGGTCGCATAAACTTCCATTATCAAGACAAAACGTATCAATAATGGTCACCCTAATAGCTATTAACCTATTTAGACTAATATGTTTGACAACTGCTTCCAAATTGTTAGGAAAACAATGTCCAAATTATCTAAACAGGATGAAATTCAGATAATATGTTCCCATTAAATAATATATATTTACCAAGCTGATGCACAATAAGAATAACATACAATAATAACTCTAGACAATTTATACCACCAATTGTATAAAACTGGCTATTAACCGTGATTTCGTCTGCTTTTTTATATTTATATATTGTTAGCTACCTTCCTCTCAGGGTACAATCTATATCTATACAGCGGTTTCTATGTTGAGTGTCGCATGCCTAATCCTTGTTAATAATATTACTTAGAAAAAGATTTATTTAAAATGGCACTTGATTAGCCATTTTTTTTAATCTATCGCTTTCAGCTACCGAGTTATTCGACCTTTAGCAAAGCTGTCTCATCACAAGAAGAACGAGCAAGAAATTTGCGTGTTTAATAAAAAATAACAAACAAAGAAACACGTTTTCGAACTAATAATACTACATGAATATTGACCGATATGATGTGTCCGTTATATTTAACGATATTGGTCACCCTATACAAAATAAAACACGATTTCTCGCTGATGGCAACATAAATTGGCGATTCGAGAAAGCCAGCGGGGTGCGATATCGTGAATCTTGCCAACTTCGGTATGCACCGTGGACATTTTCACAGTACAGTTGTTACTAACAGTAGGCTAACTTATATTATATAGTCACAACTTACTGAAAACTAAATTAGAACTAACTGAATTTACACAATTAATAATACAAAACAAATTCACAACAAACTAAATTCTAGTTTAACTTATTTTAGATTGTTTTTAAAAGTTCTAATATAACAATAGCTTAAGTTACTCCTTATGACATTTGTTATCAGCGAGTGAAAGTCCTATCAAAATCGGTCAAGCCGTTTCAGAGATTAACAAATACTGTCTGTTTAGACAGTATTTGTTTTTACGTAAAAACCACTATACGAGTACACGGCTGTGTCGAATATATGATAAAATTTTACAAATATTTTCTTATGATAATAGATTAAAAATTCATATAACAATAAAAATAGTTTAAAAAAATATGTTGTTTTACAATAGTTTATTTGTCTTTTTGTAAAGGTATTTATATAAATATGAAAAGTAATGAAAGTTAATGTGCGTAAAGGGAGAGGACGACCGAAATAACTTTTATTATTATTACTATTAATGATACCGTAATAGGGCTGGTTAGATGCGGTGGTCTTGTTACATACGTCCTCGCGTATATTCCTAGGCAATACCTGAAAATCAGTGGTTTGCTGCCTGTAGCAAACAATACACTGAGGTGCTGCCTTTTTTGTGTATAGCCGATGCACATACACTACCTTACTCATACGTTTTTTTGTACCAAATTGTGAAAAAAAAATAAACAAGTAATTTGTTTGAAAACTGATATGCTGAAATGACGATGTTTGTCATTTATTCTACTGTCTCCCGAGTATTTGTATCGGTTCCTACATTGTAGCAGAATTAATAACAAAGAAGTCGGACTACTGATAGTTTAGATATACTGTGGCAATTCTACGAAAGTGGGTTTCAAAAGAATCTATCTGCTGACTATACATATATATATATATATATATATATATATATATATATATATATATATGTCATAATATATGACAAATATGCAGGCATGCATCTTAACATGTTTTCAAATAATTTATATTGAAGTTCTTATTTTTATTTCTTTAATATTAGAGACTTTCATACGTAATAAGTATATGCCAGTCCCATTGTACCCTAAAACTAATAACTATATCACTTTATTAATAAGTAAATTGCTTATACAACGGGAAAGTTCATATATTTTTACATATAATATAGATAAGTCAAAGTCATTATTCATATAAGACTGTTGTCCACACGAAGAATATAAAAAATAATCTTTTCAACTCAAAAGTGCTGCCAATATACTCATCTGGAACATTTTTTTAAATCAAATTAATCTTTAGAAGTACAGAAACCACTCTAAATATAAATTATTTGAGGAAAGGCCCTAAATATTACAGATATGTACTATGTCTGCAAAATTTAAGACCTCTTTGTGTCAGAGGTTTTTATTAAAGTTTTTCAAATATTTGCGTCTAATGTGGAAACTAATTATATTTATTGACAGAAACTATTGAGCATTTACTTAGGTTAAATGATAATGGCATTTATCTAACCCTACTCTAAACTAGCCTAGTCTTATAAGGACATTTTTTTTATTTCATAAAATATATTTCTACTCCTAGTAATCCCAAGCCAGAGAGAGGAGGGGAGATTGTAAGCTGAACTGATGACCCCATTGCTAGCAATGTCTAAGTCAGATTGACCACCACGGTTCCTTTGGAAGTCATCATGATTTATGACTATGGCTAACTGACCTGACCACATGTTCATGCTATCATCCTCCAGTGATGCCCGCTAACCGATCTCGATCCGCTAGCGTAACCATTACCACAGGAGGGTACACCAATTCCATTATTACCCATTAAATAAAACCCATAATTTGAATATAGATCATTATGTGTCGTAGCCGAAACAACAAAAATGGCATCAAAATGATCGAACCGAAAGTCCAAAGGACACGCAGTCCAAATTTTACTAAGCATTTACGAGCCTACATTACGTAACTAAAATTCTGTATAAATAACTTTACTTACATAAAAATCATATAAATATTCTAGGACTATTATTAACACCATTCACTTAGAAAAATGTTGAACAATAAGATGCTATAGTTAGTAATAGTTTACGAAATACTAAATTGTTCTTATAAAAAAATATTAATACGTTACTTTTGCGTGATGTAAAAGGATGTCTTTCTTGATTGGATGTCACAGCGGAATAAATAACATATCTCGTATTGTTTCACTGCGATAAAACGTTTTTGTACAATGAAATCAATTAAAGCTGCTAATGAAAGGGTCACATCCAAGTAGCTATTACTGTATGCGTCGTGCTTCAACTAGATGGCCGTAATATTGATTGTTTATTGTATTTACTTAACGCCGCTAGACCACGGTTTAGCACGCCGCTTTACTTACGATGGTCGCTGTTTCCATTGCTCGCACGGTGCGAACATTTTTATTAATGAGTATGTTTGTTTTGGTATGGGTATTTTCTTTGTATATGTATTTAGAAAAATATATATATCTAAGTATCAGTTGTCTAGTACCTACAACACAAATTCTGATTACCTAGTGACTAGATGGCGGTAAAGTCTAGGGTTATTATTATTAACACATAATAAATATAAAAATTGCACAGTTAATTGAAATCCTTATAAAGTACTACTTGTACTACTGGTATTATAGAGTATTAGATAACTGACTACACTAGAGAAACGAGCAAGAGATGTTTTTTACCATCTTCTTGGTTTAAAATAATATTCTAAACTGACGCTTTATTTTACTCATAGTGTTAGTAATTCAAATAACATAAATAAACAGAAAGTTTATTAAAAAAAGTAATGGGGTTAATAATTAGTTAATATGGTCTAATTAATATGAGTATGTTGCCCACCCTTGAAAACATCATCTATCTGAATGGATTTTGTATCATACTAATACTTTTAATTGTAATCATAAATAAATAGAATGCAAAGCAAATTACACTGACATCATTTTACATTCATAATTAGAAAATGTTTTTTTCAAATTAAATGCAATTTAAGTCATTTAGAAAACAAAGTCATTTTATTTATCATACAAAAATATATCTTATTATACATTAGTTATTAATTACATTAAATATACAACAAAATAACAATTTTTAAGTAACATCATGTATTATTTAATTTTTCTAAAAATAATTCAAATAGTCTATTCCGCTCGCGTTGTATGCCATTTGACTCTTCTACTATACTTATTAGTTTATCTAATTTTTCTTCCACAACTCTCTGTCTCTCTCTCATTTCTAATGTAACTTTCCTGAACTCTGTGAATCTTCTTTTATTTTGTTTCCGTCTAACCTCTTCATTTTGACTACTAGAACCCTCCCCATTTTCATGAACATCTTGGAAAGTAGGTGTGTTTATGGATAGTAATACTTTGGCTACATTGTCTGTGGTATTCTCTTGAATTTTTTGTTGTATATCTGGTTGATATTCACCATCTACATTATATATTTCTTCAAATATAGTGAAGTATGGCCACCTCACTTTCAGTAATTCATTCTTATTTTTCTTCTTCAGTAATCTTATGTAGGTCTGTTTTAAATTTCTGAATTTCTTGTCACAACTGTCGGGACCTTTAGCAACTGCATTTGATATTTCAACCCAAACATTTTTCTTTTTAATTTTTGGATTCCTAAACTTATCAATATTCTGTAAATACAAGTTTAGCATCAGTTTAATGCTGTTATGCTCCCAGTGGTCTTCAACCTCATC
The DNA here is from genome assembly GCF_030625045.1 of Achroia grisella. Lineage (NCBI taxonomy): Eukaryota > Metazoa > Arthropoda > Insecta > Lepidoptera > Pyralidae > Achroia > Achroia grisella. Next base: position 1,193,096 of record NW_026713028.1, on the reverse strand, counting down.
CTGTACCTCAGTTTCCACCAAATCTGACTGGTTCTGCTGTACATATTCCTCGTCTGCCTCAATATATTCAATCTCATGTGCTGAAAATTAAATCTGCAATGTATATATATTTATAAATTTTTTTTTTATTACTTATATTATATTTTAAACAAATTGATTTTCTTTATAAATCCTCGAGTCCTTTATTCACTGATACTTCTGAATAGAGTTACTAATAAATAAGAGCCCAATAAATTAACTTCAATTGAATAACTAGCTCTAAAGTAATGTCAGTGGCATGATGGTAGCCAGCTGCTATTTATGTAAAAGTCGCAAAACAAAATTTAAAATAGTTCTTGTATAACTGACTGTAATAAGACTTAAATTAAATGAGATTATTTAATTGTAAGCATACGATTTTTTTTTTAAATAGTACAAAATATTGTTTACCACTCATATTGCTGGCTTTTTTTTCTTTTATCCTTCAATCTAGGTAAATTTTCCACTGCTTTGATTTTATCTTCCTCTATATGCCGGTACGGAGATTAGCATTAATTCAAAAAAAGTAAAAACAATGCTTTCTTGCATCATTCAGCGGAGCGTCGACAAAATGGCGCTGAGTTCGAGACAGAAAAGCGCTTTATAATCCGACCAAATTCAAAAGGTAACAGCTGTAGTTTATCATCACTTTCATTTCACATATTTATATACGTAATTTTGCCGCAAACAATGTATCGCAATAAATAAGTAAGTTTTAAAATACCCTATATATATTTAGATTGATGAAAATTAAGTTATTGCTTAAAATTTATTGTTACAGGATTAAAGGAATTATGGATAGGTTAAGGTCACTTAAAAGGTATATTGAACTTGGTTACGTTATACTATTGCTTTTGACACATCAGCGACCTTTTCCGTAAAATACATATTCATTAGAATCTGCTAAAATAAGGTATTATCATTGTTATTACAAAGAATGATAAATACTACTAATATTAAGAACTGGATACGTTAACTTATACAGACATTTATGAGAAACATTTGTTACCTCGAGATTCGAATAAAAAATATAGATATTAAAACAAAGTAGTAATAAAGTTTAACATTAAAACTACTGTACGAGTTATAAAACAGTAAATAAATGTAATTTATAAATATAAATGAGTTATTAAATGTAATTAAATACCTGTATCGGATTCTGGTATGGGCTTGTAAGTAGCGACGTTGTCGTCTTCTTTCACTTGCCCTCCATCTATGGAGAGATGATTTTTCCGGGGCTCCGACATGGTAAATTACTTGTTTAACCGGTTCCACAATAATAAGAAAGTACTTTCTTTCCCTTTTATAATTAAAGTTCAATTACCTATATCTGACAAGCAAGATAACCATCTGGTAATGAATGAATGAGCTTAATGACATTTAAAATTTTTGAATGAAATAGTAACGAATGAATTGTAAAGTAATACGCGCATGACCACGCCCTCGTTGATTGATAAAGGCAGGATACGAATGTCAGAATGGAACTAATAACAAATTATGAAGCCGGTGGAATTTAATAATAAAATTAACATATTTGACGTTAGACCTTTTTCGTCTATTTTTACACATATCTATAATGGGTAAAGTATTAAAAATTATGGGGAATACATACACTCATAGTGAAAACTGGACTAAAATTTTAAACATCAGTTGAAAATATCATTCACTCATTATATGATGTGACCGTGTGACGTTAAAGACGGAACTTGTCAAACGTCAAGTGAAGTGGTCAGTGCTATGTCTATTAATAATATTTATTTTTTCTGAATAATATTTCATATCTTAATAAAGCATGTAATATTAAGTAAACAGTGGAAGATAAATAAGAATTTTCTCATCTATGGGTAAAATGACAAATATTTAACTTCTAAAAGATATGAATTAGTAACCAAATTTCCAGCAATTAATTCATTAATTTAATATTCAAACTGATATCGTTTATGAATAAGAATGTGTACTATTCCTCCTGCACCACCACCGCCACCACCAGCACCTTTTTGCCCAGAAGTGCAATCTCCATCAAAATCACCAAGTAATCCCAAGCCTGACACTTCAACTTCAAAATTGAAATATCTAGACGTCTGTGAATGGGCTACTAATAGGCCAGAACTATGGGAGGCTTGTGCAAAACACGACGTTTGTCATTACCAAGCACCTTTCTATTACAAATATACCGAATTCCCGTCTATACTACAGGTAGGGCCTACTTGTGGCCTGGTAGCTCTCTCAATGATTATAAATAATGAAGTAACTCCTGAAGAAATGCTAAATATTGCAAAGATGGAGGGCTACACGAATAACGGAGAGATGTTTAGCTGTAAAAATATGATTGAACTAACTAAAAAAGTATTCAATTTAGCTGAAATAAATGTTAGATTTAGCCTGCAATGTGGTGGGTTATTTAGTAAAATGACAATTGAAAGGTTATTAAATGGTGCTGCTTTGCTTGTACCGTATCCTTTTACCTGATTATATATATATGTATATATATTTTAATAATGATATTCTATATATTTAAATTATTCTAATTAATATTTTTTCATAGAAAGTTACTTAACCTTGTATAAAAAGGTTAACAACAATGACTACTAAATCTAGATATCTTAAAATGACAATATTGATGTTTATAGATTACTGTCCTTTAATACTCACACATAATAGGTGCTGTAGAGAATACTAACACTAACACTAATGGATTAGTAATACATCAGTGAAATATCTGGGTTTTGTCCGAGACAGTGCCTTAGTTTTCAGGAATAGCAATGGGTAAGAGTCTTTACTGGATGTGAATCTACAGGCCAATACAAATTCCATGCTTATACAAAAAATGCAAATAATTGATCATATTTTATAATCTTTAACATAATGACCAGTTATGATGCAGATTTCAACCACTCACCATGTCTGAAGCGGGGTCACAAGGCTCATTGGGCTCTAGTGTGTGGAATAATCATTGTTAATGACCCCGGCGAAAACTTTGACGACATTGACAATGTATATGTACTATGTAAACATGGGAAGTCCAGGTACTTAGCTGCGTGGAAGTTATATGATCTAGAAATGAGTAATAAGAATTTATTTGAATTCTCACCTCAGAGAGAGGGAGATGGACTGATGTATATACTCCCAGAAGGAGGTGTCGGAGGAGAGAATGGATTGCAGGACCAATTTTTGATGTTTGAAGGTTTCTAATATTACTCTAAAGTTGTTATTTTTTTGTATGTGGATTTAATTCACTGTTTATGCTGTTAATTATTTTTAAAAATCTAGCTAATTGTAAATTATATTCGAAGGTAAACTAATAATAAATGTGACTTTTTCATTAATTGCCTTTCATTATTTTCTACTATAATACTTAAACATGTGCAACTTTATCTGCATCACACTTGCTTGATTAGATTAAATATTTATATTTCTCCCAATTTAAACATCTTTTTAAATTGTTGCCTTTGTGTTATTTTGATGTATAATCTATAATACTGTAAAGTTTCATTAAAATCCGTTTAGTAATTTTTGCATTAAAGCATAGTAAACATGCATCTATCCATGTAATTTTCGTGGTTATAATAATAAGTAAGATTGTTTCATCATAAAACTGGACATATAGTAATAGTACCACCAGTGTAATATTCTAAATATCTTTAGATGTGAGGTGTTAAGCATTTTTTGTAAATGAATTACAAAATAACAACAAGTGAGAAAAGTAATACAAAAAGACTCAAAAACAATAATACTCCGTAATTTTAATGCAAAATTTTTATTTGTACAATAAATACAAATTATACTTGCAAATTATGACAAAATAATAAATCTCATCACTTAAAATATTTGAAATTAATATTTAAACTTCGAATTCTTTTTATTTGTTTAACTTTACTTTTTGGATACACATTGAAACCAATTATTGCACAGTCTATGATTTTGCATTTTATTATTTTAAAAAGAATACATTGTTTTAATGCAGTAAGAAATAAAATTTATTATTATTTTTGTACTAATTATTCAACTTAATGAAACATTCCATAACACTAAAATTAAAACATAAGTTTGGCCATTAGTTCATGGGCATAATATTGTGATGATTAACATGTATTAATTATAATAAATTTAAAATTTATTAGCAATTTAAAATTAATTAGTAAAGAATACATACGGATAATCGATACTTATCATTCGACATAATCAATTGTAAAGTCCGTATCTATGAGATCAAATCATACGATGCGCGAAACGTACAGATGAAAATATTCAAGTTCCATACAATTTCGTTATTGTAAGAAATGCAAACTGAAACTGCTTATACCTATATATATATATATAAAATAAAAATAGATATAGATAATAAGTATTTTAGGGGGCTGGTAGGGAACTCGTATATCAAGACCTGAGTCTTTGTAGAGCAGTAGCAAGAGACTATACGGCAAATCAGGGATCATTAATTTACGCAAGTGCCTAAGAAATATTTAATATTTTATTTAATGTAATAATAAATTGATCTCTTTCAAAAATCGTAATATATTGTAATAGTTCTTGAATTTTTTTATCTACGCATGTTTCTCGCGCATTATACAAAAACAAAATATAATTTGTAATATAATTACAATCATAATACTCTTAATATATGACAATACATACATTATGTTTAATATGCACATAATTTGGCTAGGCCTCTAGACAATAAATAACCAATCGCTTCTTTTTTATTAATTGCTAGGTACAGATTCTATCAAGTCATATTCTTAATAACCATATGATCGTTAGAAATCATAGTCAACATGTTTTTATAACACAATAGGAATTGGTTTGTGTTTTATGATATTTTGTAACATTTTCCGCAATGGACATGTTGATTAGGAATTATTGTTGGAATATCTTTTGAATTCTATGAGCATTTAATACCAAAAGGAGTTATAATTTGCGTACAATGAATAAGACTAGATATTTATAGTATTTTAAAAATAATTATACAAGTGTCGTCATAAGGGTTAAAGATACAACGTTAACTAATATAGTGTTGCGCCGTCAGTTTTACATACATGCACTTTTAATATACATAATAAGATATACAAGAGTAAACAAGTGAATGTCGTACACGCCGAGTCTATCTATGCCTAAGGTCGACCTCCATGAGTTTTTTATAGAAGCTATCGTGATTCATTTATGTATTCATGACGATAGAGTGGATGTTGATGGAATGGTGCAACTGCTTGCAAAAACGGTATACGATTATGGACCAGCAGTGGAAGATGATAGGATTGTTTAGAAGTCTTACTTCATCCAATCAACTATTCCATCAACATCTATCATCAGAAATTATATAGACATACGTCCAGATAGCCCTTAGACCATAGTAAGGAGGTCCCTGTCACACTTCCTTCATGTATGCTGAGAAAGTCTGTCCCGCCATGGGCATGGGCATTGAAAGACACCGTAGATACTGTGACGTTAGTAGGTACAGATCAAAAGATCCTGAGCTGTTCTGGTCGCGGGTACAATGACGTAGCTTCTTAAGTAACTTATTAGGTATATTATAAAAACGGCGCAACCTGTCAGCCAGACTACTCTTGATACAAATTCCAATTGATCAATATTGCAATAAACTATTTCGTACGATTTCATACTTTTGAATTGTACACTGGTAAATCATTCGTTCATTGAATCATTCATTTCGTGGTCATCGAATGAAATAACCATCATAATATTTACTTTGCTATGTAATATAATTTGATACCGATATTGGAATTAGAGTCAAGAGTAGAGGTGCTGTTTTTTTTTAAATAAGTCGTACATCGTCAAAGGGCTAATCTAGTTTAAATATCGGAGAATACATTGTATACGAGTATATGTTGATTTGCATATGCTTTAGTTAGTTACATATATTAGTACTGTAGTTTATACATTATATGTTGAAACTATTTAGTGATTAATACGTACATATATTCACGAGTTCCGTTAAATAAGAAAAAATACCAAATATATAATTGATATTTTTTTATAATCGAATATAGAACTGTATATATATCGATACAAATAGGTTTGACCCAAAATGTCTAAAATTTTCTTTTTTAACATGGAATTTTATACTTTATTTACAAATAATTTTTGACTTATAGGTCGTCCTATTAATTTCGTAAATGGGTTTCTTTTATATTCATATATTTCATGCACACAATATTATTAACTATTTGATACTGTCAAATATGTATAGGATTGAATGTTTGGCCTCAATAGTTTTTAATGAGCCTTCAAAACTTCTAGGAATACTACACAAATATATACAAACAGTAGTACAGTCACCTCACGAAACCACATTTGTAAGGATCTTGTCATAATAAAGCATTATAAATTGAATAATAAATATTTGTAAATGTCACTGTGACCAAATAATAAATCCTGAGTCGACCATATCAATACATGTACTAGTATCAAGAACCAAGTATGCCAGTTATTGTACTTGTATACACAAGGGATTCCTTGAAGTATAGTTTCATTAATTCGTGTGTAGAGACAGTACTATAGGTACGATTCTATTAGATGTATATACCTACAATATTTAATAGACTCCAATCTAGATAAAACTAAATCCTACTGATAATCCATTTTGACTATTTTATTGTTTTGTCACATTCATATTAATTAAAAGTATACCTTGAAAGATAGTTAAAAAATTTCGACAGTTATCTTTACTACAGGTTTTTATGAATACGTAGTTAGTTGGAATGTACTTGCAGATATAGACCTTATGGCATAATAAAAAAGTATCATTGTTATATTATAAATTATTTATAGACTCTGTGTAGTATTCCTAAAGTTTTTAGAGTTTATAGTAGTTTATACCAACATTTAAATATACATATATAAGTCGATATTACAGTGGTAAAGAAAAACTAGTAACATAACATTAAAAAACACCCTTTAGAGCCCAGTGTCCTAAGAATCTTATTATGTAGTCTCCTTGTAAAAATAAAATAAACTAGTTTAATGTTTTTTTTTTTTGTATAATTTTAGTCATATTTTTCTGAACAGTGTAATTCTAAGTTATATATGTTTAAAGAAAAACAGAATATAGCGTATGAATACCTACATAAAAATACATAGAAAATGCTTGGCGAATTTTTAAAATTCATTCGCCTATAGAAAGTTATATTATAAGTGAGTAACATGAGCTGTACGCTGGCGTGTTGTTTATAAAAATTGTAAATTGCTTAATTGTTTCTATATTCAAAATATAATTCATTATGAGACTTCAGTAATACACGCTATTAATAGTATAGTCATATTTAATGATAAAGAATTATATTAAAAAAAAATACTAATTTGGAGGCTACCGGACAGTTGTTCTCAAAGGGTGAGAGAGTAATATAGAAGATTGTCGAGCGGCCTAACGACTAACGTCTTACTCTAACAAGTAATTCGTAGAAGCGTACATGCATATGCGCTAACTATTGTCCATATATCAGTTGCATATACCCGCTGCACTCATGCGCAATTCCTTCCAAATATTCAAATTTATGATCTTATTTCATCTAATTCTGATAATGTATAAATAAAGATTGTTAATACTAAGATGCCATTTCACAATTTTTCCGGAAATACAATTTTTTTATCTATCTTATACTCTTTTAGAAACAATCCAAATCCATAAGGTTTTTAATCTTGACTAGAATTTTAGAGGGAAAACTATTTTCGCGCGATCCAATAATGTGAATAATCATTTAATTATCACTTATTTAATTTATTAATTAAAATATTTGAATACAGAGACATATTATGAATAATTTATTTAAAATCACATTCGTACGTATTTTAATTTGTAATTATTGCTTTTACTGTTTTTTTTTTTACTTACATTTTATTAACGTATTTTAGAAAAAGTATTAATATAAATATACTACTTCTAAGCAAAGTTTGGCACAGAAGTACTGTTATATAGTATATTGAATATTTGGAAAGATTGCCAGCACACGAATCTCGAACATTCTAAGTATTTATGACACTGTTTAGCCCGATAATATATACACCTCCCATACAAACACCAATATTTGACCGCGTAATTTAATATACCTCGCATTCAATACCTTTAAATCCAAGCTATTACAAGCCAATCAGAAAACGTAGTTTTAAACCATAAGCATTCACAGCTTAGCCCGACAATATACATACCTTATCCGCAATAATTCCTTTAAATACTCTTGGACTAAAAAATAAAAGGTAACTTAATAACGCATTGAGGTTCATTTTTGAAAATAAACAATTATGTCGATATCTTTAATTTAACCTTGTTGCATAACATACTTACTCGTAAGATACATACATATATTTAGAGACAAAAGACAGTGACACGATATACTGACTTGTATACAATTCATGAAAATTATTTGGAATGCTGTTCAAAATTGAGACTTGGAGCATAAACATCTAAGGTATAGTTTGAGATAAAACATCGCGACACGACATAGCAAACAACTGCTTTATCGGCAATAGTGTAGAGAACATTTGAGCACAAGTGACGTGTTAAAATCTGGCCTCACATTATTACGTTCAGTCGGACCCTACTATACCGACGACCCTATTACAATTTGGACATGATCCAATCGAAACAGCGTCACACTGTAAAACCATCCAACTAAACCGTATATGTGAGGACAGGTTAACAGCATGTCTCCTTCTCTTATGTGTATTTCATATTGTACCTTAAGTATTCTATATAATAAGGTTTAATTTAAAATATCTAAAATACATGTTAATTATTCATTCAGTATTTTTAGGAGACAACCGAGTTTGCGCCTCACCTGATCTTTCAACACCAGGGGAATTGCAAGTGTGTTATCGGCGTTTTAAGAAAAAAATAATTTTTTTTAGTCCAAAAGTATTAGTTTTCAACAATTTCGAGATTCGTGCATCATCTACGTTCATACATCTACACTCATACAATAATATTTGGAAGTAAACACACAGCTATATCTACGTTACAGATAGACATGTAAAAATTGAGAATATTGAAGTTAAAACCTATGATATTAAAGAGACAGTCGTTGCCCAGCAAGACGCACGCGCCCCATTGTCACAATCCATGTAAACAAAACAAATGCCTATATACAGGAGGCGAACCGCACAGACCTATGAACTATATCTAAACCAGTAGAAACCAGACTAGAACAGCAATTAAACATTCGATATTTCAAATTGTCACTTATACATACGACCTTTTTAAACCTATATGATAAATATATATATATACCTATATCTTTTCGATCCAGTTTTTATTGCTTTAGTTATAGTTCGTAGTGAAAAACAATTACTAAATGGATTTACACTTTAACTTTGGTAGAGTAAAATCGCCTGTTTTTACAATGCTCGTTTACACTATACTAGTGTTGTGGCAAGTAACAAAGTAGTGAGACATTTTTGTATTAGATGCAGAGTCGAATACAGCGGGCGTACTTGAATCTAACATATTAATAACTAACATACACATATAAATTCAAATACGACTACAGGCATTGCTAGACGTAATTGTTACGAGTTGTTATTTATCAATAGTACACAATCTTAAAAAGTTCCTTGTTCTATTTCTCGGCATATTGACTACAAATTATCTTGACAACTGAAAAACATTAATTTATTCTTGATTTTTTCACCGTAGCATACATAGTACTTTAGCGTAAACGTATTTAGAATAGTAATTGTTTAACACTTTGTCTAGGCCATCAGCTAACTGAAATAAACTGTCTAAAATTGGCTCGGAATTATTTACGAAGACAAAATAATCGAGATACTTTGCGCGTTAAATTGATACAATATTGACAACACACGATTTACATTGCTTTAGTAACAGTCAAGCTGCAAGTCGAGTATTCTTTACAGATTAGTAGCCACTCGACTAAATTACTAAGCCAGTGTAAACAAGGTTTTCAAGTCGAAAAAATGGGAAGATACGGATTACAAACACTAAACACGAAGCCTATATAATAAATCTATCCGTTTCACAACTACACATACAGCAACGTGTAACAATATGCAAACACTTTAGCACTATGTCACAGTGAGATTACTGACAATTCTAAACACAATATTACCAGTTAAACTAACGTTTAGTGCGACAAAGTACCAAAGTGTTCACATAACATCACTCGTGGCCGTACAAAATTAATATACACAAATAGCTAAATTTCTCATTAACTTGCTTATAAAAAATACAAAAAATGACTGCGACAATCCATTGTCTTATTATTAAAAAAACTGCATTCACGAATCACAGATATTTAAATAAAAAAAGTCACGCTCCCCGCTCGGCACGGTATTAGAGTGATATGTGCATACATTACGCTCCGAAATTCGGTTTCCCTCTCCACCGACATATAACCTAACTTACATACATATTGGAAATGTCACGAACCATTAATTCTCGATATATGTTGAGTACACGAATACCTACATGTTATATATAACATTAAATATCAACTAACTACAATGAATGACTATAATGGATAGTTAACGTGATTATTGAGCCTTTATTATGTAACTTGAATATGAGTTTCACAACATATAGCCTGCTAATATTTAGGCGGATTTACATTAAGTCAGTGCTGACTCAGCCACTGGCATTTGTACAATGCTGGCCTAAAACTTTTACTATATTTTGCAATACGTTCGGAGTTCCAACAAATCGTGGCAACGATACTGACATTGCTTCAAATTGTCATAGTTTTAACGCCAGTACTGACGTCAGTAACTGATGTAATGTAAACCTGCCTTTTATAAAACACCTACCGCCGACATATCGGCTACGAATATATAACCTAATTCTAAATATATTCAAAATACATAACAAAAGCGCCGTACTGTCCTATGCGCTAACAAAATCATGGCAGCTCGATAGCGTAATAAATATTGAAATGTACAATCCGCAAATAAATAAATCGAGGTGTCCCGATTGTACGCCAAAGAAGTTTAGACGTTAATACAGTACAGTTAGAGCCTCGTTTCGTGTAGCAAAGCTACGGAAATCCGACGGGCGAATCACAACGGGCCGATATCTACCGGCCGCAAGCAAAGCATGATACCACAATACTAAGTCGGCTAGATGTTTAGGTTTCCGGCGGGGCTAGTGGCACGCCGGTCGTCGCTACTGGGAACGTTTTCACGTGCGTTTGCCATTGCGTTGACACTTGGAAGAATTTGACTCCGCTCCATTCTGTGCCGTCGATGTATACTGTAGAAAAATACACTAAAATATAGATACTTGCACACTATATGAACACATATACAATATCAAAATAAAGCAAGTGTTGCCAGCTAACCTTTGAGCGGCACGTTGTGGGATCCCTTAGAGGAGCAGATCAGCCGCGACACTCCCTCGACGGTCTGCGTGCGGCCCACTTCTGTTTCGCCTGTTTTCTCCTTCTTCTTGCCCAGCCGCATTACTATTAATTATATAAACATTTTATTAATTAGATGTACTGATAAATCATTTATTTGCTGAACATTGTGATTACATATGTTACAAGTTTTACATATGATAAATACTGGCTGTGCCCTCGGTTTTACCCGCATGAAATTTATTACTCAACTTTCATCAAAATAAGTTCGTTTATGCGTGAAAGAATAATAATAATAATCTCAGGACAATTCACACAGCGCCATCTAGACCCAAGTTAAGCTAGCTATAGCTTGTATTATGGGTACTAGATAGCTGATACATATACAGTCGTATTTTTAATTAGACGAAGCTAGCTGACAGTAGCTAATGTCATTTTGTAAAATAATGTTGCCATATTTAAAGTAATAGTGATGCGTTCAGTTCTCGTTCAATCAGATGAATGAATGTGAATAGTTAATCATTTCAAACTATAAAACAATATTATTTCTATTTTACAATGAAATTGTATAAAAGCGCACTGATATAAGTTATTAGTAGTATGTAACAACAATCAGCTTTTTGACGGCTTATTACAAGACTCGGCTCGCGGCGCCGGCGCGGCTACAAATGCCAACACCGATCAATGCCGCGCGCGTCGGTCGGTGTCGGCCATTTTGTTTGTATTCGGCTTCCAACCTCTGGTCTGATAGCACGAATGTTGTTTCTGCGCTCACGCTGTTTAGTTATTATTTTTGTTAAGTTTTTCGTTACGTTGTGTTTATTTGTTGCTATATTGTTTCGTATAAACGATATGGATCCTCAACCTCAGCCAAAGCTTGTCTCCAAGAAAGAAGAGACCACGGATAGCTTTAAACGTAACAGAAAAAGTTATGATACAAAACGTCTACAAACACGTATTTGAGGAGAAAGCAGCTTCACTACTACCTATTGAGACTCCCGAAAAAAAAGAATGTGATTCGAAAACAGCTGACATTTTGGGAATTGGTGTAACCTCAGTTTGTATTAAAAGAATACAAAGAAAATGAACAATTTAAGTCTCCCGAAAAACGAGTACGACTAAAATTCGTATCCCGTACCCGATATCGGCAGTTTGGCACACTAACTATTCACTAGACAATGGAGGCAATTTCATTTATTAAAGAGTTTTTTCAATCATTCACTTTGTCACAACACTATTTTTATTTCATCAAAAACTGACAACACAGTAAACGTCAGTTTACTTCGTCTAATTAAAAATACGACTATACATAGATTTTTTTTAAATACATACATATTACATATTGAACTGTGACTAAGGCGGGAACATAACGAGTATTTTATTAAAATCAAAATTGTAGAAATAAATGTGTATATTTCCCGAAAGGGCTCACAGCGAAGAAGTAACAACATTCAAAAGTGACAAAAACAGATATTAAAAATACAAAGTTTATAAAAAGTGTGGTAGACAAGCTGCCTGCAACACATTCATACTCACAAGCTTTCGCGTTTATAATAGTAGTAAGAATACATGTTATTGTAACGCGTATACGTATATAAATATATAGTCGCCACATATTATTGATAATCAAGAGACAACAATTCAAACATTCATGTAATGAAATAGTAGATGGCATGTGGACAAATATTCTGAAAAATAATTATATCACCTCCTTTCGTTTTTTTTTCAGGAGAGATTAAAGAGAAAATATTTTTAATTTCTTAACATTTTTCTCAGCTTTCTGTATCCTATATGTTCATCCAAATTTAACAACATATATTATGAAATCTAGGGATATACGTGATAAAATTTCCAATATATCATTAGTATATACTGTGTCAGATCTTATTAATAGTAATATTATCTGCGTAATTTTTCATGCGCGCTCTCTCTCATTCTCCTGTTTATAAACACATATGAAACTCTTTTTACGATCACTCAAACCTTTTAGACTATACATATGTGTTGACTTACTTTTCTGTTTCTTCTCCTTAGTGAGGTAGGAGATGCAGAGGTGTGCGTTTTGCCTTGTGACGTGCAGCGCGCGGAACGATGCCTTCACCGTCACCTTACCACCGTCCGCCGCCTCCGCCGCCCGTCCGGGGACCTGCATACAGAACGTTCATAATACACACATACACACAAATGTAACTGTGGGTACTTACTACTTACATTGTTATAATGTGGGACGTACTTAATTCAAATCAAATCATCTTTATTCATGTAGGTCTATCACAGATGCTTATGATATATCAAATCTATCGTCAGTTTGAAATGATTTCGAGATGAGAAGAACTAACAAGTAATTCAGCTCGTATTATTTTCAAATATGGTTGTACATGTTTACAATAATACAGATGCCTTTTTAAATAAAAATTTGGGAGAATACAGTGACCACCAACATGTGCTATAGTATTTTTGTCAAAATCAAATAGTCTAATCAGTGTTCGTAACCCGAACAGATCAGTACCCATAAGCACCACCCGTTTACGAGTACTCCGCCCACCATGCCAACACAAGTTTGAACATTACAGCGAGCATGACTGATTCAATTACGATTTAGTCCACTACGTCATTCATAGGAAGAACCGCCTTCAGGGAACTGGCGGGCAGTACTCACCGGCCAGTAGTCGAGCTGCAGCTCGAGCGGCTCGGCGCGCGCGAGGCCGGGCGGCGGCAGCAGGTCGGCGGGCGCGGGCGTGGCGGGCGGGGAGGGCCGCGCGGGGGGCGAGCCGCCCTCCTGCAGCGGGGCGGCGGGCAGTACTCACCGGCCAGTAGTCGAGCTGCAGCTCGAGCGGCTCGGCGCGCGCGAGGCCGGGCGGCGGCAGCAGGTCGGCGGGCGCGGGCGTGGCGGGCGGGGAGGGCCGCGCGGGGGGCGAGCCGCCCTCCTGCAGCGGGGCGGCGGGCAGTACTCACCGGCCAGTAGTCGAGCTGCAGCTCGAGCGGCTCGGCGCGCGCGAGGCCGGGCGGCGGCAGCAGGTCGGCGGGCGCGGGCGTGGCGGGCGGGGAGGGCCGCGCGGGGGGCGAGCCGCCCTCCTCCAGCTCCAGCGACGACACGCCGCCCTCGCTGCACCCCACGCGCACCTCCTGCAAACGATGTTATGTTCCATTATTTCTCTTCACACATACAAATTTCGTAGTCCTAACGTACGTACGGTGGCCATCTAACTTTTTAGTCGCAAATTCAATTACAAAAATCTTTTAATAAATTACATTTCCTTTACATGTCAGTAGACACGTAAACCAGATGTAACTCTTATATATCATAATACGAGTAGACCCAATAGCTCCAACTTCTTAGCATTCTATGAAATCATCGTACGGAAGCCTGGTCCATAGTATGGTATAGAGGGAAACTCCAAGCAGTTCCCGGAACTTGTGAGTCAGGTGTAGGTTTAAAGTGTCCTTAATAGGTGATTGTGGATCTTTCTGCATAACGACTATTCTCATTCCCAGGAAATTTCCCAATAAAAAAAAAAATCTTTGTTAACGGAGAAAAATACAATGAAAGTTATTACTCCATCCATCTATATAAAACTAGATACTCACAGCTATAAATGGCACGAACGTCTGGCTAGAGTCCTCGTCGCCTGACTTGTCCCTGTAGGCAACCATTGCCTCCCCGATCGGCACATTGTTCACCGGTCCAACACTGTTCAAGTACCTGTAGGTGTACAAAGAAACATTATAACAACATACAGTAACATACAAGAACAACATACATTGTACAACACACAAAACAAAGCTTGATTTTTTGCATCAGGCTAAGAAAGACTGCTCATAAGGATCCGTAACCCTGACAAAGTATGAAGTACATTATAAAACTTATTGCGGTTACAGTTTGCGCAATACAACAAACAAATAGACAATATTTAGTTCCTCCACGACCGAACTGATTTAGTGTGTGTAGTAGGTAGTGTGTGGCAAGTAGTAATTGCAAGGTGACGAGTGGTCGTGAATGATCAGTAATGAATGGTAGTAGACAGTAGCTAGTGTGGTGGGATGAGTGGGGGGGTAGTGAGCGGGCAGTGCTGGCGTGTAATGTACCTGGCGATCCTGGAGGAGAGTTCAGAGAGGTCGTGCAGCGCGGCGTCGGCGGCGCGGTCGCACAGTGCGAGCCACGCGTCGCCGCCGAACAACGACGCGTACCCGCCGTCCAGCGCGCACACGTACCGGGACACCGCGTTCGGGGCTAGCGGAAGCACATTATATTATAATAGCAGCTTTTACACGTACGATTTTTCAAGCATGTACGCTCCTTCAAGCGCGAACAGGTTCTCACGCATTAAAAAATGTACATTTAAATGTAGAGAATAAGAACGAGAACGCCTGTGTGTGCCGCCAGCTCACACAATTCCACGTTCTTCAATCGTTCGTGCGCATACATGGATGTATAGATGAATGGATGTCCTCCAAATAATGAATTATTAAAATATATAAAGACTTGCTTTATATAAAACATAAGAAACAATACACAATTAAAGAGTTATTGATAAATTTTAAATAGAAAATAAAATCAATGACATATAAAATAAAATTTTAAAACTTAAATGACCGCTCTAAAATCAATATCGTATCGGTTCGGAGATATCATTACTGGAAGGTGATTCCACAATGTGGTTGTGCGTGGTAATAAGTTTCTGGAAAAACGCACGGTAGCGGTATTCCTCTCAGGTATAGGTATTTATCTCAATTACGCTGTGTGTGTATACGTGCACACATGCTAAGCGTTGACAACCGCCATTCATCTATAATAGATGATCAGCATTGTTATTCTGCAAGCGTTTTATCAACTCATTTCTCTCGTCGCTTCACTCATGGCACCCATATCCATTTACAAATATAAAGTCCCTACTGAGTTACCGAGTTTGTCTATATTTCTAAAAAAAAAACACGAGTGCATGTTTTATCTCCATTCCGCGCGTGGCACTGCATTCGCTATCGAGTTTTACAGAATACCAATGTACAATCTCACCGCGGATTCCGCTTTCGAATTCGTAAGTGATGCTTACAGAATAGGTATACAGGATGGTATTTAGGTGTACGCACCGAGCGGCAGGAGGTAGTAGCGCAGTAGTGCGGCGTCGTGCGGACGGCGCGCGGCCAGCTCCGCGTGCGCGCGCAACGCCGCCGCAGCCGCGCACGCGCCGCCCGCCACCACCACGCGCACCGCGCGCCTTGAACCCCTGCACGTGCATGATCACATGTAAATATCATATTATATGCTATGCTTATGTTAATTTTAGTTGAAGCTTGTACATATCATGTACATATATTATCAAGCTTCAACTATCACTTTTTACGTCTGTTAAGTTGATTTCATTGCTTTTATTATATATGCCGATTTGAGCGAAGGTAAAAGTATGAATTACAACGAAAATTGTCAAGTTACCTGTATATGAATAACATGTTAAACTTTACATAATTTCGCAATAACTTGCGCGATTTACTACTAAAAATAAATCTTGAAATCTTGTAACTAATGCACTTACGATTCATTAGTGTGAAGAACACAGGTTATGTATTCTGTTGTCCTAAAAATAATATTGCGTGCTTACGGTCATTCTGAAAATTAAAAAGTTTTTTTTTTGCGGGCGCGCTTCGAGCATGTGCGGCGCGGGCACGGCGAGCACGGGCACGCCGAGCGCGGCATGGCGGGGGACTCACTGCCTGTTGATGCGCTGCAGCAGCACCTGCAGCAGCGGGCGCGCGTCGGGCGTGTGCGGCGCGGGCACGGCGAGCACGGGCACGCCGAGCGCGGCATGGCGGGGGACTCACTGCTTGTTGATGCGCTGCAGCAGCACCTGCAGCAGCGGGCGCGCGTCGGGCGTGTGCGGCGCGGGCACGGCGAGCACGGGCACGCCGAGCGCGGCATGGCGGGGGACTCACTGCTTGTTGATGCGCTGCAGCAGCACCTGCAGCAGCGGGCGCGCGTCGGGCGTGTGCGGCGCGGGCACGGCGAGCACGGGCACGCCGAGCGCGGCATGGCGGGGGACTCACTGCTTGTTGATGCGCTGCAGCAGCACCTGCAGCAGCGGGCGCGCGTCGGGCGTGTGCGGCGCGGGCACGGCGAGCACGCGCACGCCGAGCGCGGCATGGCGGGGGACTCACTGCTTGTTGATGCGCTGCAGCAGCACCTGCAGCAGCGGGCGCGCGGCGGGCGTGTGCGGCGCGGGCACGGCGAGCACGGGCACGCCGAGCGCGGCATGGCGGGGGACTCACTGCTTGTTGATGCGCTGCAGCAGCACCTGCAGCAGCGGGCGCGCGTCGGGCGTGTGCGGCGCGGGCACGGCGAGCACGGGCACGCCGAGCGCGGCATGGCGGGGGACTCACTGCTTGTTGATGCGCTGCAGCAGCACTGGAGCAGCGGGCGCGCGTCGGGCGTGTGCGGCGCGGGCACGGCGAGCACGGGCACGCCGAGCGCGGCATGGCGGGGGACTCACTGCTTGTTGATGCGCTGCAGCAGCACCAGCAGCAGCGGGCGCGCGTCGGGCGTGTGCGGCGCGGGCACGGCGAGCACGGGCACGCCGAGCGCGGCATGGCGGGGGACTCACTGCTTGTTGATGCGCTGCAGCAGCACCTGCAGCAGCGGGCGCGCGTCGGGCGTGTGCGGCGCGGGCACGGCGAGCACGGGCACGCCGAGCGCGGCATGGCGGGGGACTCACTGCTTGTTGATGCGCTGCAGCAGCACCTGCAGCAGCGGGCGCGCGTCGGGCGTGTGCGGCGCGGGCACGGCGAGCACGGGCACGCCGAGCGCGGCATGGCGGGGGACTCACTGCTTGTTGATGCGCTGCAGCAGCACCTGCAGCAGCGGGCGCGCGTCGGGCGTGTGCGGCGCGGGCACGGCGAGCACGGGCACGCCGAGCGCGGCATGGCGGGGGACTCACTGCTTGTTGATGCGCTGCAGCAGCACCTAGCAGCGGGCGCGCGTCGGGCGTGTGCGGCGCGGGCACGGCGAGCACGGGCACGCCGAGCGCGGCATGGCGGGGGACTCACTGCTTGTTGATGCGCTGCAGTAGCACCTGCAGCAGCGGGCGCGCGTCGGGCGTGTGCGGCGCGGGCACGGCGAGCACGGGCACGCCGAGCGCGGCGAGGGCGGCGGCGGCGGGCCCGGCGGGCGCGACGGCCACGCACTCGGGCGCCGGGCCCTCCTCGCCCAGCACGCGCCACGCCTGCTCCAGCGCTGTACGCCGCGGCTGCAACGTCGCGTACATACACATTTATCGCTAATAATCATTCCATCGGCAATGACCAATTGCATTGTAATGAATAGAGCACACTTTCTTTTATTAAATATTAGCTGTATGCCGCGAATTCTAAAATAAATATAGTCTGAGTAACTTAGGCTATCTATCTACGAGTCAAGCTCTCATCACAATCGGTCCAGCCGTTTATTTATTTTATGTAAGTACCATATATATATTTTTATTGTTATATAGCATTTTTGATATGCATTTAGTAATTAAGACACTACAATTTTATTTATTTGTTAACAACAAACAGCATAATTAAGGTAAAGAATAAAAATAATATACAAATTATGGAAGTCGCTTATATACCACAAAGGTGAATAGGCAACCAAACAATATGTGTATAATATTTTGTACCTAAATAATTTACAAACATACATGAATTGTATAGACTAAGTTGATTGTATTTAGAGTTGAACGCGTAACCATATAATTAATAAAACCATTTACTCTTCGACTACTGTTTTGTCTCTCTGATTTCAGGATTTAAATACACGAATTGAAAAATAATGAATTCTGTGCTGGTACCTCTAACGTAGTTGGACTCTGCGCGGGCAGTTCGTGCGCAGAGAGCGGCCGCTCGCCGCTCGTTACGAGTGAGTTCTTCTTGCGTGCCGCGCCCGCCGGCGTTAGATTACCGCCGCTTGTCGCGCTGCGGAATAGCCGCGACCTCTTATCCTCCTATAAAATATTATAAATCAAATCAAAATATCGCTATACATGTAGGTCTATTCTTATGATATGTCAAGTCTACCGTCAGCTCGGAGAGCTTTCGAGCCTGAACTGACAAGAAACTTCAGCTAAGTTATTCTATTCTTTTGAAATGAGTTTGTACATGTTTACAAAAATATAGATTCATTTTAATTTCAAATTTAGAATAATAGAGGGATGCCATGCCATTTCAATTGTTCCATAAGTCCTTACGAGGGTTTGGAGTGCCATCTGCACTCACTTCCTATGATCTGGTGAAGCTGTAAAGACCAGCTGTGGCCAACATAGACTTCTCCGATAAAAAAATGAATAGGCATTCCGTTAAGGCAGCTAAGACAACCATAATTCGAATTTAGAGTTTAGACGTGCGCATAATTGTGTTAAAAAAATTACACTGACCGTGGTGACTTTAGTGTCATTCGGTGGTGAGCTGGACACCGAGGCACCAGACACTGGCGCGTCCGCTGTCGCATCACCATCACTGTTGCCTTCACTGCCGCGCTCGTCACCCGCCGAACTACGGATCGCCTCTGATTCTGATCAAACAACCGTTGCATAAGCATTTTCCATTACCAGAAAAGCAACTTTAATACCCAAGTGATAAGGTTTGAAGTGGAAAACATTTTAGAGAGGAAGGATTGCATGGATTTGTTGAAGCAGAGAATATATTTATTAAAAAATAATATCCTTTAATTCTAATCATGCTGTATATCGTGCGATATACACAGTATATGTTTTATACATAGGCAAGTTCTTTTTTTCCATTGAATTACCATTACAAATAAATTTAACACACATTTAAATTTAACATTACAATTAAATTTACTACAAATAAATTTATTCAAATTTCAAATATTTGTTAGATTTTTTATAACCATTAAATATACTTAAATTTATGTTAAATCACATAAATTTTTATGTATTTAATTCAAACACTTGTGACAATATTATAAATGATTAAACATTAAAAATATTTTTCTGACTTCCCAATTTTCCAAACAATTCTTTCTGAAAGTAGACATATCGAGGAGATGAAATCGAAACAAAAAAAAAATTAGAATAGCGTGAAAATGATTCGTGCGTGCTCTCATGCTTTATATTGAAGCTGAAATGTAATATTTTTTCATTACTGAATCCATACAAGTACATATTGAAATTACAATATGATAATATCTACTACAAAAGCTATTAAACATTTCTAGTACAGTAGCAGTACTAAAAATGTAGGTTTCAAATATGAATAAAACATTAATAATTATCACTAGCATAAAAATAAGTAAAAAATCTTGCATAATACTAATATTTAGAAATATATTTCAGCTTCAATAACATTCATTGCTAATCGAAATAACAGTAAACAGAACTTGACAGGACAGACAGAAGCTCAGTTAAGTTTTAGATATCAAACAGTTTTACTACTGACAAGAAATATTTTCTAATAAAATGTAATTGTTATTATAAAAAAATTGCATGTACATGATTAATAATTTTGATACCATAATATCATCATTTTTTATTGATAATATAAAAGACGTGACTGATATAAAGTTGTAATCAAAAGTACTTAAATAGCATAAATCTCGGTCAGTAGTAAAATAAGAAAATACAAGTGTAATATCTTTGCTATGATATACAAACATGGAGATAAGATTAAACCAATCATTATAAACCTCAATATACATAACACAATCGTGTAAATATGGATGAATACTTCTATATATATTTAAAAAAAATGTAAATAAAATATCTTATGTAGAAAAATTAAAATGTTTATCTTTATTACGTTTAAATACTGTGCTATTATTTTGCTGTAATAAATAATTATCTATTAGGTAAAATACGATAAGTATCAATCTTCTTAAAAATCTTAGCACATCTAGAACTGCTATAAGTTCTAAACTAGAAAACGTCTATCTAAACCAGCACAGGCTCCTACCAGATTTTGCTGGGCAGGGGAGAGAGAAAGTAACACGAGTGGTGAAAATGAGTGTTGACGTAACATCGGCAAAAGGGCCCTACATCATCAAACCTGGGTCAAAAGTCCCGAGAACAGCTTGGAGTTTCCTTCTCTACCACATGATGGACCCGCACGGTGAATCCACGGAATGCTAAGAGGTTCGTCTCTAAAAAACTTAATTGCTGAAATGTGACCGTCTTAATGACAACCATGATGTTACAGAAGAAATTTTAAGGTTCCGAATCGTAAAAAGATAAAATAAAAAAAAATGTGCGTTACATAATATTGAGGTTTACAGCAACTGATCATGGTATCTCTCTTTTGTATACTGAATAAGCGGTACCTGTGAGCGGGACGGTGGCGATGTGTCGCTCGCGGACAGCGGCCAGCTCGCCAGCGGACGCGAGGCTTGAGTGCCGGGCCACTGCGCATGCGGTACCTTCATGTTGGTGTGCGTGTGCGATGGACATATACTTTCGTCTTTGTTTTTGAGACAATTAAATTTTCCGGTTACTCTAATGATGTTGGCCGCAGCTGGCCTTTACAGCTTCACCGGACGATAGGGGGCGAGTGCAGATGGCACTCCAAACCCGCGGAATGACTTAAAGAGCGACTGAAGGTCACGCCTGACGGATATGACTTTAGTCTGAGGGCACCGCTAGGGCTTCGAACCTCTACTCAGGCCGTGGTAATTACGATCCCCGTTTGAATTGGACCGATCGATCGGAGACAAGTATCCTGGAATGGGCAATCTGTCTGGACTGACTGGAGGCAATTTATCTGAAATCTCCGATCGATTTTCGGTTTATTTAAGACTTAACTATTTTTCACTTAATTTTTTACCCGATTGCTAAAAACATTTATGAATTTCGTGTAACGCAAAATGTAGTTTTCACATAATTGGTTTTTTATTTTTTACAAAACAGAATTTATTATGTACTAAACAATTGACAGTCATATTTATATGTGTATATTTTATAATCTGTTTGTGTATATATATGAAAATAGACGCAGAATAACCATCGTACACGTACACTTGCACTACACTATGCACACAGCGTTACGTAAACAAAAATCACAATAAAATATATATACGACCTAACCAAAATAGCACAACAATTTTGAAAGGCCACAAGTAGGTTACTACAGACAAATTTATTTTAACTCAAGTGAGATGGCATTAGGCACGAAATACAATCTTAACTATAAAAACCCAGCTTTTTCAAGTGACTTCGTTGGGTTTTTTTTTTGGGAAAATAGTTTATTGTTGCTGACAGTACGTCATATAGTTTTATATTTCATATTTACATTGTATTTTCTATTAAGAAATTTATTATATATGTATTATTATAATTTATTATATGTATACAGAACGATTTAGTGTCGAATAAATATTGTGACAGACACTTATATTGGATGTTCACGTTCGTATTAAATTTGTAAGTACCCAGATTACATGACTTCGTTATTAGGTTTAATATATACATAATTTTTATAGTTAAAAGGTAACAAACACTTCGACATACTTTCTCATTTAAAATATTAGACAATAAAATTCATAAGTTGGAGTATTTTACATTTTTTTTTCATAAATTGTTTTTACCTACTTTTGACCTTTGAAAATATTGACCACTATTTCGGTTAGACCTTACACGTCATGTCATGTATGATGTGTTGGACATATAGTTATGTATACTTCTTTATGTATGCAACAATGCAAAACAAAATCGAAGCGTCCACAAAATGCACTGTCCTCAGAGTATGCGTTGATGCTCAAGCAAAAACATAAATAAAAAAAGGACGCGAGATCCTTCTTGTAAAAAAACAATGTTACTCAGTATTAAATATGATTGTTATATAAATACACAATAAAATGTACAAGTTGTCCATTTATTCGTGAAAAAAAAACTTATAAACCCATTTTAGTTCTAAGTATTTTGTCACTCACTTGCAAATTTAAAAAAATCGCTCCAAAGAATAAGACAAAACAATTCTAATAGCAAAATAGGTTTATCATATATTTCACGAATAGAGCAGTAAGAGTAAATCGTTGCTAATATTATGAGCAATGCCTGAGATGAAATACAGTAGTTGTGGTAATTATAATATCAAAAAAACAACACAGTCTCAAACTACGCAGAACTTGGTTATAAACAAATAACAGAAATACTTAAATACATTTTTGTAAATATAATATATAAAAATAAGGAGACCAATATAAAAGGCCATACACACAAATAAAAATACTTGTATTGTGAGGGAATCGAACCCACAACTCTTAAAACATTGCCTTGTAAGAATACATGTCACCGTAATTTTTCATCTATGAATTGTCAAAGAGTTTAGTAAAATAAACCGCATCACAGTGCAAGATAAGGAAATCTCAAAATAAAACCCTATGGCGTTCAGCTATGGTTTAGTTTAGTATAAGCCGTTTGGACAGCTTGCTAACAGTTGTTTAATATCCTCTTATACAGAGAGACTTACCCTATAGTCATATGTTAATGAATTATGATAATATGTAATATGTACACACCACTCACAGATGATTTTGCACTTTAAATCAAATAATTAAAAACAATATTGCAATGACAATGTAATGTGAAGTTACACACCAATTTTCGAACACATTTTATACACGTGATTTAGTGATGATTACATATATATTAGTATCTTCAAGACAACGTGAAGAAATCGCTTATATGATTGAATACCATTGGAATGCCTGTGATGCTCCTGGTTGGCCAGACTCCTGGAACTACTGAAGAACGGCCTGAGTGAAGGTTTGGGGGTGGAGCCGATGCTGATTGTATCCATTTGGTCAGGACCGGAGTCCTCGCCTTCGCCGCATGAAAGTGAATCCAGCTCCTGAAATCGTTAATTACCAACATTCAGACTGTTGTAGCATTTTAATTTCATTTTCTCTTAGAACAATATATATTTAAAAGAACAACAAGCAAGTTTCTTGCTCTTTCTTCTTGTTATGAGTCTGCGTTCCGAGTGAGTGGTAGAATAAAAAAATATATTTGTCAGGATGGACTAACTGACTTTAGATCCATCTATCATCCTCCACTAGTGGCCTGCCAGCTTTAACGGCTAACGCAGGTGGGTGCCTCAATCCATTATCATCTATTAAAAAATACCTTTGCCCAGAGCCAAGGGTATTTTATACCTCAGAAGGTATTATTTATATATATGTATATAACCTGTTATATGGGCCTTCCACGAGGTTTACCCTGAAAAACCATCATGATAAATTCCTGGTAAATTCGACAGGATGAGATAACTCAATTGACTTCATCCTTATCATATTATCCTCAAGTAGGCGATTACACCATTCCAGTATTATCCAACAAAAGTATATGTTACATCTGACTACCCCATCTAGGATTGCAGTCATAAGGATTGTGTGTATGTTACCTGAAACAATTCATCGATATCTCTCTGCGCATGGTGCGTGTCCCGTGCCGCGCCGCGTTCTGACAACTCTTCCGGCACTCGGAACCGCCTCAGCAGCGCCGCGAACTTTTGCTTCAGATTGCGTTGCTGCAACATAAATGCACTTTTATGTACTTCATAATAAAATCTATATTCGTATTCATTTAATTATAATAAGTTCGCTAATGGAAATATATATATAATGCTATTAAAAATGTTGGAACTCGGCAATTTGAATATGGAATTATGTATGTATGTATATATAATTATATACATATACAAGTATATATTATATATCGCCAAATTATTCTATAAGTACATTTTACGAATTACATACAGTATAGATATACCACTACAGTACTAGGTTTAACTACTGTCTGATAGAGCTCCTGTGCTAGCTAAGAATGTAGTGAATATATGCTTACATAATATAATATATTTCTTTAAATACTTGTATTTACCTGTACTAATTTTAAAAATAAGAAACTGTGTTTGTTTCCTTTTCTCGACTAAACGGCAATGAAATTTGGCATGCAGGTAGATTGTAACACGAAGATCTATCAATATACTCAAAAATTCAGGTAAAGTCACAGGTAATATTTACTAACTTACATGATAAGTTGAAGCTAAAAAAATTGTATTCTGGCAATATATGTTGTACTCTACTTATCCTATACGGGCATGACTACACAGATCTGTATGCAAAATAAGATGGATATGGATAATCATCTTTACCTGCTTACCTATACATACATAAAAAAGAAACTGTTCTATTTGATGTCAGTTTAAAAATATCAACAAAATCCATATGGGTAATAAGAGGGTCCAACTTGCGGAGTTTTTAATGAATAACCACGCACAGATAATTTAGTTTCTTTTTTTACGATGAAAATAATACTTATATAATAAAAATGGGGAGTTAAAAAATAAAAGTGCGGATGCGCTCTATAAAAAGTATGTTTTATGCTATCTACACTATTCTTACATGCATACATAAATACAATAACGATAGAAGATAGTCCAGTTGTCAAAGAAAAAGTTACCTCCATACCGCCACAACTCTTGATTTATTTTAATAAATATTACACACAAATGGAGATGTATTTACACTAAAAATTCACTAATATTTTTTCCAAGAGCAATGAACAACGCATATTTTTATAAAAAATTCCATTCCAAATTCTTGACAACCATGTACCGCCGCCGAACTGCTTGTATTGCTACCATGTTTAATGTATGATTTAATATACTAGTGTGTACACAGATAAGATAATCTGAGAGATGATAAAACCACAACATCAGTGAAATTGTGTAACATAACTCGTGACGTACTGTGTATCTAAAATTTCTTCCCAAGTGAGTGACCAATGATAAAGTTTCCTTAAAACGACGAAGAGAGCAAAAGTTGGTTGACATTTCGTAGCGCTTATTTCTAAAGTGTTACAATGCCTATTATTATAATATAGAAGTCATGGCTTTACTATTTCTTTTTAAATAATAAAAGTATATTTTTTTGACATTTATTTTTATTACAGTTTACTATTATGTACTCATATTACAGACGTGAAATTATTTTCATGTCAGTTTCATCTTTTAATTGTATCCATATTTTCCCAAAAATAACAATCATTTATCAACAATCTTCGATATCTCCGAATAAATCCACATACTGAAAAAGTATGATATATAGAAACAAAAACATTAAAAGAAAAACAAACGTAAATAACAAATGGGAGACTAGACTATTTTATCATGATCAGATAAACTTATTGTGTATTGTCTGATAGAAAAATCGGTATTTATACATGCATGTGGACTATCTATCATGGTATAAATATAGAATAAGAGATAATTATCTATTATCATATTTCATGTAACCTGTGAACGAATGCATAGAAAGGCAAAATAATGTATCTCTGCACAATATAAATCATAATTATTATGTTTTTTTTTATCTAGATTTGTTTTGGGGTTTTTGTTTTCAGACATGTCAACCCCATTATTGCAAACTAATCGGAAAAAATCTTAAAAATAATAAACAATCAAATAATTGCCAACTGCGAAGGATCTATAAATATTATGTACCCTATATAATTTGCACAAACGGAAAAATATTTAATTATATACGAATTTACTACAATTATGTCATAATCAGTTTAACAGCATGGGACAACACCGACCAGGAACTACGAATTATCAAGGTGGATTATACATAGTATTGTAAAGGCTCCCTCCTTTACAATACTATGTATAATCCATCCATCCATCAGTGATCAAAGTAGGGACACGAGAGCAAGAAAAGACACGAATGTAACGAGACGAGAGCTAGAAAAGCCACAGTCACAAATATTTTACTAATATATTATTTATAAAACAATATAGTTATTATAGATAATAAACATAAAACAATACAATATAATACAGAACAGGTTGTAACAGGTATAACATGGTGGTTTATTCTAAATAGATACTTACTGCCTGTATCAAATATATTTTGAAACACTTCGAAAACATTACGAACGTTTAAAAATAGTGAATTAAATATTTTTCATTTTCGCAAATACATCAATGACATACCAGAAAGAACTTAGAATGCGTAAAATAAAAAAAAAAACATCAACAATACATCTAATGCAACATTCCACTACAACTACTAAATCTTCTACTACACTAATCTAAGTATTATAGATGTCACCATCAGAGTTTCATCCCACATATACACAAATTGCCCGCAATACATACGATATTTTTTATGGGCAATAATGAAATGATGCACTTGCCTGCGCTAACGGTATATGCTGGCGAAGCACCAGTGGAAGATAATAAGATAAGAATGAAGTCAGGCCAGTTAACCTGACATGGTACGTTGCTAGCGGTATAGCAATACACTCTACCACCAGGTTGATCTCCAAGACTTCTACCTTGGAAGGTACCCAGCAAATTGAGCGGAATCGTCTATATGACCTGCCTTCACGTTATGACCTTCATATTAATTCTTCCTAACCCCACTTCACTAACACCCATTGTACCACAAACTTAGGCATCATTTAATCGTCATCCATAACTAATGTGTAAGTGGGTTCAACTCCTGATGGCAACACTACTAACATGCAATCATAAAGCAAGACATCTCTATTCATAACGCTACATTCCGCTTTTGGGAGGCTCACCGCGAGCTTTCCGCGGCTGCCCTTGCGCTTAGCGGCCGCGTTTTCCAGCTCACTGTCGCTGTCCCTGTCGTTCGCCTTCGAATGCATATAGCTCTGTCTCTTTCTCTCACGCTCCATGAAGCTCAAGTCGCGAGAGCGGGACAGCTGCGTGCAATGCAACGACTATAATAAGCTACCGCAAGCTTTAGGTTAGGCTTTAAATAACGCTACTTGAAGCTCAAGAACTTAAAATATTATTTATACAAAAATACTGGTTTTTCTTGTTTATATATACATGAATGTAACAAATTACGCGTATATAATAACAGAATAGTGCTCAATAATATAGGCAGTCAATAAGGAGAATATGAGCAACCTTTTCAATAGAAGAAATGTAAAATTTTAAATGTATTTAAATTACAGTATAACATAATTACCTTAAGTCATTTGTATAAACAAATGACTTAACAATGACCTATTATTTCTTGACAACCTCTACATACTTTCACTGGCTTTTTGGTTCAATTTAATTCACATACATTTGATTAATTAATTTTATTCATAATTCTTAAAATACAGTATTAACTATAAATAATTAGGCAAACAACGATGAAAAAATTATATCGATAGGCTCTACTAAATGACTTCTGAAAGTATTGAGCATTATTTTGAAGAGTCTCTCTATATAGCCACGCTGTATTCATATCACAACTAAGTAATAACTAATAACTAGTAAACGTTCTATTATCTAAATCTTTTAAAGCATTAAGCAGCCGAAATTACAGCTCAATTATAATATTAATAAATTAGTTAAAATATAATTTTATCTCACAACATATAATATTAATAATAATTAAACGATATTCGGTATTTATAAACAATTTAAATGGCAGTAATATAAAAAAAAGGTAATTATAATAAAAAAATAATAAATTATAATAAAATGTTACATTACTAATATTAAGAAGTACCTTAATAATTAAGTTACACTCAAATGCTGAAACGTCAGTTTATTTAACTAGTGCCGATTTTTGTAAATTCAAGAAGAAATTTATTGAAATAAATAATTGTATTAATTAAATATATAAGTCGTAAATACTAATCATTCTTTTAAATAATTATAAACCTTTTTAAATATTTAATCATCACCAAAATTTATATTATTAAGAATCTTTTCTACGTATTAATTTTTTTTATACTGTCATCCATAACTACTTATACCTTTTAATTCAATTGCTATAGCGAACGTAGAATAAAGTAAAACAATAACGTAAGTTGAGAAACTCCACTTTGATTTACTACGTATATATTTTTAAGTTTATCGGCAATTAGTGAGACAGTCAGTTATATTAATAATCGTCCTTTTAAATACAAGCATAATATAAAAGCATAAGCTTATAATATAGCAACTATAATATTGCATAAATAGAGTTTAGCTCGTTATCGACACGCTGTTAAAATATATTAGGAACTATATAAAGTAGATTTTTTTGTATCGTAAACAGATATTTACAACTTCATTTTCAACTTTATAGCTATTTCATTTTATACATTATAAATCTAATAAAAAAAATCTACAGATGACAAAATGCAGGAAATTATGTATACTTTATTACAAGTTTCTAGATCTTAAAGTACGCATACATTATTCAATTGTTAACTGGGTTTTAACAGTATAATTTTATGGCAAATAAAAATATTTACCTCTCGATAACGTCGAAAGAGGTAAATACCTTTATTTACCGTAACATTATTCGTATTATGTCAGGTTAACAATATAAATAATGTATATTAAAAACGAAAATATAAAAGCAAAAATACAGTAAGTTTTTAAAACTAGATTCCTTAATAATTTTGTATAAATAATTGTTACCTACCTTAGTATATGAGAGATCTTCTTTGTTGAACGCAAGCTGCCGGTGCGCCCGCCGCCGCGCCTGCGCTCCGTACGTCATTTCATCAGCTTCTTCGACGGAACTGAATTCGCCTTCCTCTTCTTCATCTGAATAGCCTCGTTCTAAAAATAAAAAAAAATTAAAACTACATGTTTACAGTTCGAATGGGAATCCTCTATAATCCATACTGATATACAGCCGTAGGGGTTGTTTGTTTGAATGCGCTAAGCTTCTACAATATCAGTCGGATTTGAAGTTAAATTTATATTTCAAGGCCCATAATTACGGAAAATTGCGGGAAGTGGCAAGAGATCCATTGATACAAGAGTGGCTCTTAAATAATAAATGAATGAAATTCTTAAATTAAAATGTCTTATGGATAACGCTACAGGCTTTAAAACGCAAGATGCGAAACGTCAGAAGATAGACTAAGCTATGTGACGCGATGCGATGGGTAGTATTGATATTTTATATAGTAATGTGAATGTGGTGGAGACGATTTTCTTTTGTTCGCTTAAAAACGCTAATGTTAGAAGCAACTGGTTTAAAATAGAAAAATTCTTTACCCTATTTATTGAAGTAGGCTATACACTAAATAACATCACGCTACCACCAATTTGAGTGAAGCAGTAATGAAAAATGTTGCACAATCGGGGAATATTTCACAGGTCAGCGAGTATTATAATGTAGACACAATCGTAGCGCACAGTTATCATTGTAGAACATCAATTTGTTTCTCTCTTACATTCCTTTGAATCCGGTTAATCATACAAATATTTCAAAAAATAATTCGCTAAAACTAATTTCAATTTCGAGGGAATTGACGTTGCTTTCAAACTCTATCAGCAGTGGGTATAGGTCATATCATAACACTGCATTACAATTTTATATACTTGGCATAGTTTCAAATAAATACTTACTAGGAGTAGATAAAAAAATATTAGATTTTTTGCAACAGTATAATATAATAGACAAGCTTATTTAACAAACTTTTTGCCACGTACAACTACATTGTGGAGTCACTTTCCAGCAATGGTTTACCAGCAAGCAACAATTTCAGAACCGATATCATATTTAAACCTTCCGCTTATTCCTTCTTAAAAGGCCGACAATGTGATGGCTATTCACCTGAATTTGCGGGTGCTCATGGGCGACAATAATCACTCACCATCAGATGAGCCGCAAGCTCGTTAGTC
Organism: Achroia grisella; assembly: GCF_030625045.1. Taxonomy (NCBI): domain Eukaryota; kingdom Metazoa; phylum Arthropoda; class Insecta; order Lepidoptera; family Pyralidae; genus Achroia; species Achroia grisella. Next base: position 1,162,122 of record NW_026713028.1, on the reverse strand, counting down.
CCATTGGCTATAAAAATATATTACTACAAAATATAAAACTCACCAGTAATGAGCAACGTGTTGTTGTTTTTGGTGTCATGGTCGACTGGAGTGGACGCTAGACCGGTGATGACCAGCTTTGCGACCGGCTGTCCAGCTGTGGCGCCGACCTTCGCGCCCACACCCGTCAGCTCCAACTCCATATCCATGGATCTTTGGAGTATCTGTTATGGAAAATTTGTGTTATCAATTTATTGAATATTAGAGAATACACTCAACAAAGATTCTCAGAGCTTCTTAGTATGTTAACTAATGACTCGTTCTAGCTGCCCCTAGGTTGTAAAAGATTGCATTTTGTTAATAACGTACTTAGAAAATTTTATCTAAAAATATTATAATAGTAGCATTAATTATAGATTCAATCTGAACATATAGTAAGAAACCATAAAAAGGCTAAACAAAGAAGGATGTATGTAATATATTCATGAAAGGAAATATTTTTACACTCTTTTCCCACTATTCAATCTAATAGTTCATTTAATTTAAAATTAACATGCCGCTTACAGGAAACAGGCATGCTACAACGATTACTCACTCATCTGATCACTTCAATTGAATGAATCACTAATTGACGATTCAACTATTTTGCATGAATGAAGCGTTCCATTTGGAAATCAGATGAATGAACTGATATCTCAACGTAATGCATTATAATTACATAATTTCTGTTTCGACATTTCCTCTACATAAATTTCATTATATAGGTTGCTGCTAAACCTGCACCCCCATCTACAAAGCATAGTACTCATTAGATGTGGAATTTCGTATCCTTAACGTCGTCTTTTTTGTTCATACAAAATATATTTCAAACTCAAAACTATATGTATGTATATATCGCTGGACAATTAAATTATTATCTCTTGTGTTATAATTCAGGATAATTAAAAATCTACTGGTCAGATCTTGGTCATGAAAAAAGCTTTTCAATAAAAAATAATTATCAAAGTTGCGGATGAAAAAAAAGTCTGAGTAAACTCCCATTTTGAAGTCGGATGAGAAAAAAATTAAATTACCTGGTCCATCCGGATAACTCCTTCGGCGAGTGTTTTGTATCCTAGGATAGTGCGGTTCTTATACTTCTTACGTCTCTGAAGCATTATTTGCAGTCTGAAAAACAATACACAGTAATAAGATATGAAAAAATACTAGATATTTTGTTACTATATATTTTAACTCTCATTACACATTTTGGAGAGGCGTGGAAACAAATATATGTGGAATTGAACAGAATTAAATTAAAAATAAACATGAAATGGAACAGCTTTAACTTGATATGTATAAGAAAGAAAGAATAAAGAGCTAGGAAAACAAAATAAGTGAGAACAGAACCGGGGAATGTAGAAAGAAAAATAAAGTCACAATGGAGATATCAAAAACCACATATATTTATTGCTCATGCAAAATATTACAATTTATTATATTGTGGTTTAATTATTTCCAAGCCAATTCTGAAACGCTAAAACATCGCTCAGATGCGAATTTCCCCGCGACATTACAATGAGTACAGAAACATTTGCGGTTATGGCTTGTTTCATAGGGCCATTAAATAAGTCGTTCCATAGTAAACATAGAAAAGCGATAAAATGAGCGGTGTACATGCTTCGATTATTTTTAGTGCCCCTCGACCTCGGCCTTATATTGTAAAAATAAAGAGCATTCCAGAGTTAGACTCGTAAACCAGAGTGAACGGTAATCAACGATGAATAAAATATATAAGATTTTTATGTCATAAAACATAAAACAAGTTTATGTTTTATGACATAAAAAAAGTAGAATTATGTCTTAATTTCAACACATGTTTTCTTTAGATTTTATAGTTCCATTTATTGGTTCTGATTCAAATATAAATGGCAGATTGAATTACTACTTTATAGTATCTAAAACTGATATAGGCTAAGACAAAATATTCATTCATTTTGTAGAATATTTTTTTATAACAAAATAATTAATAAACAAAACAAAATGGATAAAAATAGTGTCAAACCATACCTAGAAAAGCAATTATCGTATTGGATATCGCAACTATAAAATAATAAATAAATAAAAAATTTGATTTAATACTGGTTAAAAACAAATCGCGGAAATAATCTACCCTATATCCTGATAACTTCACCGTATCCCAGCGTTTCATTCATAACATATTGCTTCTGAAATAATTTCATTATTACCAACCTGTTTCCATCTCGTTTAACAAAATGCGGGTACTGTAGAGAAAAGCAAAGGTCGAGTTCCACATCCAGCGGCGGTACGGCGATGTCGTTGGAGCGCAGTGTCCGCTTACTGCTATGCATCCGCGCGGCTAATATAACCGCTCCCGCGCCCGCTCCGCCTGCCGCCCCGCCACCCGCCTCGCCCAGCGCACCACAAACACGCAGCCGCGTCACTCGCAGCGTGCATAACCTGGAAGAGAAATAACGTTCACGTTAATTTCGAATTCCACACCATTCGCCAATTTATTAGGTCCACAATTTAATATGAACACCCTGGGGCGCTTGGATCTCAGAATATATTACGTTTCCATTTCCGTAGAATAGATCTTTTGTACGTAATTTAAATATAGAAAAAAATTAAATTAAAAGTAATATCATATTATATACACATAATGCTGGTATTGTTCTTACAAAAGACGTAATTGTGTTAGTATCAAATGTTTTTCTATAGATAAAGTTTTAACGCAATGATTGAAAACGGAAGAACGGTAGAGAATCAAATAAAATACGAATAAAAAAATATTGAGTTTTAAATTTGGCAGATGTTGTCTTACTGTGCACAAACTCAAATGTCCGTAGGTACATAAGTTGTTAAGTTTCCTATTTTTTACCAAATTTGCTTTATTTCTCATTCCGTAAAAACCTTATACAAAATATTATATTATAAGATAATAAAGAAAAGCAAATCGTTAAGTCTACAAATTATGGCGACATAAAGTGAAAAGGGAGAGGATACACACATTTCTACATGTATATATAGTTAACATTCAGAAATCAGATTGATAAAGGAGTAGCATAACGTTTTAAATTAAATTTATCTTCTTCTGTTATCCTCACATTTCTGTGGGGCCAATTCTTTGTATCTATAACGTTCTTGTTTGCAAACCCGAGCTCATGTATAAGTAATTAAATTCAAATGCGTGTAGAAAGGACTGAGCCATCTCTGTGAAGTTATGAAAGGTTACAGAACAATCTACTCGTACATTATTTTTATTATATGTATTTATGTACATATGTATTATTTCATTTTATTAAAGCTAAAGAGTTTGTCTGTTTGTTTGAATAACCGTGTTAATCACAAGATCTATTGGTTCAAATTATTTTGTTACCGCATAGCAAATTTATTGAGGAATGATTGATATACGACTATATTACGCTACAACAAATATATGATGTGGACAAAGCTACACGGTTTCTATTCTATTCTATTCTATTCACAGAGCCAGTTAATAACATACACATTATTAAAAAAAAAACAAATAGACTTTGTTGCAGTAATTGCACACATGCGAGCCCAAAGCAAATCCCTAGTTAAACTGTAACTTCAGATGTGATGTGTGTTAATCAATAAAAACTTGTCAAAAGAAATTTGGATACAATTTTATGCCAAAGTACCTAGCATAAGATGCTTTTAATAGCGATTTTTAAATCTATTCTACAGTACACGCAAATAAACCCATTGCAGACAGAAACCAGTTGTATTATATACTTCAGCAATATTTCACGAGTGGCCGGCCTAGAAAATTACATGTCTAATACATTTCTTTCAATCGTGTCTATCTATCACAGATCTGAAAGAACATCTCCTGATTAATTCATCATCGCCGAAAAAAGAAATAAATTTCTTTACAACACAAGAAAGATACTATACACTATTTTAAATTTGAAGCAGTCCTATGTATACGTACCATTAAGAAAATTGAATATATAAAATAATCTAAATATGAACACTAAAAGATTGTTACCTATTTTTGTGTTTTAATATATTTTACTGTTCTCAATATATTTGCAAACCGGGCACAAACCGTAATCCTATAATATGTGTGGTGAAAACATTACTATAGAATAAATAGAAGAACATAAATACAAATTTATTTATAGACTACAAAAAATGCAATTTAATCACAAATCAATACATATATCAAAATCGTAAATGATATTTGTCTGTATATGAAGAATAAGTGAGAAAAACTGTTATTCTCCCAATTTTCTCGCTTATTCTCCCTCTCATAATATAGCCCAAAAAGAATTTATCTGTTTGTCTGTATATTTACGCACGCCAATCTCAAAAATGATTTAACATACTTGGATGCGATTTTCACTAATATACTGTGGTACCTTCACTCAAAATATAATGTATGTTTTATTCCAATCAGTTAACAAATAAGAAAGTTATATGAGTAATTAATAATAAGGCCTCATCAAATTTATATAAGCCTAAGTTCAAGTTATAAATATTACATGCAAACTTACATCAAACACAAGTTTATTGTATGGAGTAAACACAGTTTCCAAATAAACCCAATACGAGCGCTTTCAAGCAAGTAGCAAGAAACTTCAGGACAATTTGAAACTATATTGTTAACACTGTAAAGATAACTTTATCGGTAATGTTTTAAAACCTATTTTAATCAGAAGTTCAATTATAATTATGATGAGGTTTCTGAATACAAACATTACACGTAGTTTCAAAAATACCATATGATTATAGAAACTAGAAACCTACTAATAAAATGAGTAAGTAGAGCATAAATAAATACTATACATACGTCTCTATCCCAAATGTAACGAATGTTCTCAATAACATAATGATTCCTTAATCCGTTAAGGCGTGAAAGCGTCACAAACAAACACATTTACGCATTTATTTCTATTTTATTTTTTTAAGGCTACTAGGCCCATATTATAAATACCTTATAGACTAACATACATATGAAATAATATAAAATTAAGATATTGAAATTGTCTGTGTGATCACGGCACTGACGGCAGCAAACTGCCACGGGAGCGCCGGTACACCACACACTTCGGCGAGTAGTCCTCCTTCATGAAGGTGGGCAGCATGTTGGCCACAAACGCAACTCAAAACTCGCGTTGTGGGTCGACTCCAGCTGCGTCACCCTCAATGTCAGGTTACTCTTGGTACGGATAAAATCGACAGTATCCTGTTCCTTAGTGGCTTTTTTTTATATTTATAATATTAGTCAAGGGCGTTCATCATAATATACTTCACTACTGAAAAGAGAGAGGGGGATAAAGGAAGTCCCTGTATGTAAAATAATTAGTAAATCACGGGATCACATTTGATTTTTACTGAGTTTCCGATATTTCGGCAGTGTTTCAAGCGCCATGATCACGGGTAAACTGTAGTTTCAATTCTATGAACTATTCAAGAGTAGTCGATGTTAGTTAATATATTTATTTATTCAGATCTACTTAACCTAACAACACTGCTTTAAAAACAATAATTAAAAAAAAAACTTAAAAACGAAATTATTGTAATAATATTTTATATTCTGTTGATCTGTTTGCTAATCGGCAAAGGCCTCATACAAAGATTTTCATTCTCGTCTTTTTTCAATGCTAAGTTATACGGTTAGCAATAGCAACTCAGTAATGGTCCGTATATAATTGCAAATTTATATAAGTTGTCTAAGTTGTATCAAGTATTGATATCAGTGGTCTAATATCCATAACACAAACTTTGTTTACCGTGGGACTAAATGGCACTGTGTAAATTGTCCAGGGTAAAAAAAACTCTTACAAATGAGAATTGTTAGTAATAGCATTAAATAATTAAGCCCCGGATACAGACGATAAATAAAAGTTACCGTGTAATGACATGGCATATAGGAAGTGAAGGATACGGTCTATGACAGATTCTATTAACGGAGAACGTTAGGTGCATAATTTAGTTGTCCCGATATGAGGCACAAATTAACGTGTAGTGACATGAATAAGGGGAAACGAAAGCATAAAGACTTTGTTTAACTATAGACAGAACAAAATAACATACTATGAATGTATTATAAATAACTAGAGAGAAAAATATTTACAAAAAAGAACTTTAAAACACACTGTTAAACAAAAGGCCGCTTTATCGCTTAAAGCAATGTCTTACATATGTATATCTCTTATAATATAACAAATATATAGTACACTAGCTGTGCCTACGGTTTCAGCCGCATGAAATTTATATAGCCCAGGTGTGTGTATGTATAAGCTATATTATTGTAAAGATTCATCAAATCCGTTCAGTAGTTTTTGCGTGAAAGAGTAACAAACATAAACAATGTATACATTTATTCATTCACTGTGTAATATTAGTAAAATAATTATATATATGTACTGTATTTAATTTTGTCTCTCTGTTTTTTACACTAAAATGAATTTATGAACTGAAGAAATGAAGTCCATCCATACTAATATAGTATTATAAATGGGAAAGTGTATCTGTCTATGATCTTGTTACCTTTCCACTACTCACATATATGAATAAAATATACTGTATCCCAAAAAATAAAGGAAACTAGTTCGCGGCTAACGGCTAGTATTAACAGACAACAAAAAGACTTATATACACTACTACGTCAACATTAATGACCTATCAACATTCAACAAAGCCTCTGCCTATCCGTCATTATGTATTCAAGATAATATTTACTGCGTTATTTTACTTAAAAGCTTTCAAGGGACCTAAATTAAATTATATCCTTGAACCACGAAAGGAAAGCATATTCTTAGCGTGTTTCAATTGGATTTTTCAATTTCCTGTAAATCTTTATCGGTCTATGACAATAAATAACATAATACATAACCTTTGTTAAGCAACCTTTTCATTACACGAAAATAACTCTGTTCTAAATTGATAATAAATAATAATACGCTCATGAATTATTTAAATTTTAACGTTATATACTCCAAAGTCTACTCAAAATTATTTAATCCTACATGAACTTATTATAGTACACCTGATGTAAAGCGGTAACTATGGTCTCTTTTAACTATCTTTGATCACGTCTTTTCATAATGAAATTTAGTAGAATAATTTAGTAATTATAAGGTAGAATTAGAATAGAGTTGACATTTTTATTTTTAAAATGATAACTGATTTTAATAATTCTTTCGTTTATAAAATGACTACTCTATCACCGAGTAATACGTATCTGTATTTTATTTTCGAAAATAAATAAGAGATCCCTATAATTAAGGCAAGTTTTTTTTTCTGTTTACTCTAATGTTGTTGGCCGCAGTGGGCTTTTACAGCTTGACTGGACGATAGGAGGCGAGTGCAGATGGCACTCTAAACCCGCGGAAGGACTTATGGAGGATAACGGATACGACTTTAGGCTGAGGACACCGCTAGGGGTTCGAACCTCGGCTCTGGCCGTCGTAATATCGATCCCCGTTTGAATTGGACGGAGGATCGAACGGAGGGGATTACTGCAAGTGCAACTGCGTGCGATACCGATGCGGTCGCTAGAATTATAAAAAACAAATATGAAATCTACGTGATAAAGAACATTGTTGAAATTTCAATGAAATTTACGTTTACATTATAGACGATTTAGGACTTTATAAAAGTAATACGAATTTATTCGTCCGCGCGTAATGGACACAAGCATCGCGTCAATTTTACGCCTCGTCTAACCAAACTCTCATACATCTTTAGTTGTAAATACAGATTTCTTTATTCCTCATCCATCCATCCATATTAATATTATAAATTCCAAAGTGCATCTGTTTGACTTGTTTTTTACTTTTCATGTATAAACGGCAGATCTTAAAGAAATTTCAGTAATGAAAATACGTTGATTGTTGGGTGTACATAGGCTATCTTTTACCTCAAAAACTAATCTGGAAGGGAGTGAAATAGGGTATCAAATTTGTGCAGAAAAAGTCGAGAGTAACAGCTACATTTACATAAAGAAAGCACACAATTTTCTTTCCTAACTCCATCAGGAGTCTGGTACACACAGATATATAGTAAAATTACACGTTTAATTATACAAAGTGTATAACTAAGATTCTCAGAGATACGAACTAGAACGCAATATTAACAAGTATTATTAATTAAATGTAATTATTATAGAACTTCTTTGATGGTAAATTTAATCATTAATTAATGTATAATTATAAATTTATATACCTATTTATATACCCACCTTATAAATTTATATACTACGTTGTAGAGTACTTTATTACTTGTATTTATACCACCAATTGGTACCTATGTATCATAAATAAAACTACGATTTCTCAGACTCTTCGAACTAAATGTTTGAGATTCTAGCGTCTAACAATTTGAGAATTTTAATGCCGATTTAACTACGTAGTTAGAAACCATTACCGGTAATTTTCTCTACAGTTAAAGAGCACTCGAGAACTAGAGAAAGTCTGGACTTGCCTGTTACGGTGTTTTCTAGCTTGTATAGCTTGTCCTAGATCTTGAGCTTGGTTTTTCTAGACCGACCTAATTTTCTCAACAAATTAATACATTAATTATGTGAATGAGTGCATTAGGTTTGTAGTAAAGATCAAAACGATTTGGTCCATCAAACAAATTTATCTGGGGATGGTACTTTAGATAAAAAATATACTGTATTAAGTAAGTTCACTGTTCTACAATTATTTTTTTTCTAACATTTGAACTCAGCAGATACCAGAACAAATTGACCATGGATACAAATTATTCACTATTACACAAACATACTAAATTAGATGAGAGTAGACAAAGATGGTTGAAGATTTATGGGTCAAAATACATAAATTTAATAATAATATCCCTACAATTCCCACAACGCCATCTAGTTCCAAGCTAAGCAGAGGTTATAACTAGATGGCTAGATTATCATGATGAGTTTATTCTCGACAGCATAAATTTTTGTTTTAACAATATGTTGCTATTGATTACTTGTGTATTTTCTATGTACATTATGTATTTATAGAATATTTGTTAATTCAAATTCAAAATATCTTTATTCATGTTAGTCTATTACTGATTCTTATGATATGTCAAATCTGTTGAATGATTTTGAGAAAAACTGATAAGAAACTCAGCTTGTTTTCAAATAAATGTTGTACATGTATACAATAATACTGATTCATTTTTAAATTCAAATTTGGGAGAATAGAGTGACCACTAGCATGTGCTAATGCAAATGCAGTGAATCTAATCAGTGTTCGTGACTCGAACAGACCAGTTAATTAGTACCTATATCACAAGTTCTGCTGAATTTGAAACAAGATGGCGCTACCATTTCGTTCATTTTCAAACCAGTTTAATATTGTAAGATCGTAGCGCACAAATGAAGCAACAATAAAATTGAAATTTAAAGCAACCCGTTCCAGAATATTCTATTCCCTATGAAAGACAACGTAAAAAGGGAAACTTTTTAATGATAAAAGTACTTTTCATCTCAGGGAGAAAGAGCGCAGCTTGTTGAATAATGAACGCCGTCGACGCGTCCGGAATAACGCGAAAGAAAGGTAGAAAAGGTACTATGTCAGAATTTTTTGGCGGGAAACCGACTAACGACTTCCTGTTTGAGATGTCCATCTTTTCATCTAATCTCCAAATAATAACGAATGAAAAATTAATACCATATATATATATTTTAATGTAATTGGAATGGCAAACAAAATGCTGCTATAAACAGCACTACAGACATCACATTATCATATGACACCCGTGATACCACTTATGCGTTCCCATTCCAGAGGACTAAGATACCATTCATGGCTGTTATCCTGTTTTATCCTGTATTTTCACTGCTTAATGTAGATTAAGCAGAGTAAGTAAGCTGTGTTTATTTTGTAGGCTGCTGACAACCGAGTATAACCGAAACACAGCTTACAAAACAAGCTGCTTGACGGGAGAAATACTGAGGTATCCACGCAGAAGAGTTTTGAGAGTCAATCTCAGCCTTTTATGTTTTTCTAGAGATAACTTTCGCTTCAATTAGAGATTTTGTTTGAAATGGATAAAAAATAGCTAAACCATTTTAGCTATATACATAGAATTTTCTATCACCTTAGAAACTTGTACCTATTATCAACTTGGTTTCAAAATTACAGTTTGAATAGCATTGTATCTTTTTTTATGTTTATATAAATTTCACCTGTCTTCACGGATACTACTGAGGTAAAATGTAAAACATAAATCTACATATATAAAAATATCAAGTTTTAAAATAATAACGTAATAAATTACCGTCACCAATAGCAACGCTTCATTAAAGATCACAGAAGCATAACATGATCTATTACACAAATTGAATGTAAAAAATGGCAGATGAAAGTAATATTTAACAAGGCATCATTATAAATTTATATAAAATCTTTGAATATTAATATAACTAACTAATGAAAAATTGCTTTGTTTTCTTAATTTAAAATATTGCTCCACAAAATAATAAAAGAAACTAAAATTAGAGATCTCTACAGTGATTGCAGCCCTGCAATTCTATAAAATTATTTCTTTTCTATTCTTCACAATATTTTTTTACTATATATATATATTTTTATTCTTTTATTATCAGAGTTAGAATATCCATGTTAATAAGAAATTATTTGTATTTTTTGTCAAAGCAAAAGCAAATTCAAATTTAAAATATCTTACAGACTCTTATGATATGTCAAATCTACCGTCAGTTCGGAGTCCTTTCTAGTTAAGAAAAACTGTCAAAAAACTCTGTTCGTATTCTTTTTAAAGATCAAATACATTAATAAATTAAAGTGTATATCTGTCTGTTTGTTACCTTTTTATGAATAAACATCTGGCCGTATCTTAATTAAAGTTGTGAAGTTATCGATAAGAACATCGATAAATCTTTTATCAAAAAAAAAATCGACAGTCGCTAGTAGGTGTGGGCTTTCAATAAAAATAACAGTGCGTAAAAATACGTTACATCGCCCACGTAACTAACAACAACTTAACACATAAAATCTATTTGCAGTTTATGCGTAAACATGGATGGACAAACAGGACCACCGCTCGTTTTGAATACCCAAAACATGCACTGATTTACAGGTGACTATTATTTATTTATTTATTTTAGTAAGTCTAAAAGTGTAATTTTACATGCTACTAATTATAATTGAATTATCCTATGCCAATTAACAGTCTCACCAATAGTATTACTAAATAAATATTGCTCGTGATCCAAATATAATAATCCGAAGAAATATATGTATCAGTGTTATGGCTATATAAGCAAACAGATTAATATATCTATAACGTGGTATCTACAGACATGTTATAAAAGCACAATAGGCTTTAGTTATCATGTATTATCTACTAAATAAATGAAATTGAAAGAAATTAATTTGCTTAAACATGTGTCGTAACAATTTTAATTGGGCAAGATTTATTACAGCTAAAGTTGGAACCAAAAACGAACTTTTAATATACAGAACCAATCCAGAATAATACTACAATATATATTATACATAAAACTACATTCACATATATCTGAAATATACCCGTAATATAGAATTTTAGCGACAAGATTTTGTACGCTATTCAAATTCAGACGCTAACAGATACTTCGTTAAAAATAACAGCACGCCAAAATACGTTACGTCGCCCACGTAACCAGGTAAACATAAAACCTATTTACAGTTGATACCGATATTTATAAACAGGATCACGGTTCGTTTTGAATTCCGAACGCATACATTGAGTCACAGGTGACAATACACGTCAGAGATCAGTTGGCGTGTACCCTCTGCCTTGTAATATAGAATTTTGGAGCCAAAATTATTATCAGCTCTTATTATGTTACGGATTCTGAGGCCGAGAGATTTGCTATTCAGGTAACGCGCACTTTCGCGTCACACATCGTAAATAGAGGTTATTTTTGAAATGCTACATCGATGATTTGTAATTCTATATCAAAACATTCAAGAACCTCTCTATAATGTAATTGTTAGTTGTCTATATGTGAAAGATATGAGAGAAGCTATTATTGGAGACTTTTTCAAATATTTTTTTTAATACCCCTAGCCAGTGGATTGGCTAGGGGTATTAAAAAAAGTAAGCAACGTCATCTAGTTCCAAGATAAGCAGAGCTTGTGTTATGGGTTTTAGATAACTGATCTAAATACTTAGTTTTTTTTGTAAATACATACTTATTATGCTAGCAATTCGTACAGTGGAAGTAGATAGTTCTATGGTAATTCTGCAGGGTTATTTATTTAATTAACATATTACTGAAGATTCTATTATTTCCAAAGTTTATGAAATGAAATGAAATTTATTTGCTGTTGTAATAATTTTATTTAGGCAAGAACGACTTATTACAGCTTTAATTGGAATCAAAAACAAACTTTTAAAATACAGAACCAATCCAGAAATAATACAAGTCTGTCTAAGATTACAATAGTTCCTGTGAAGACAAATCAGGATAATATTAGGAATGCTAGTAGCAAATCCCGCAAGAGACCTCCGGTACCGATACACGGGAACAGAATATTCAAAGACGGTGAAGTGAGGAAGTATTCACCATTTCATTTTACTGGTCAGGTAATATATATTTATATAAATTCGTTCAGTCATAATTATATATTTTCTTACTTTTATTACATATTATTAATATGTTCTTAGCTAGCTAGCTTAGAATAATTTTATGGTAAACATGCTAACCCACCTAACTTTTTTATTTTAACATCCGTTTACCATTTTATGATATGATATTTACTCATATTTTTAAATATAATATGTTTTGTTTATATTTTCTGTAAATTATATTAGAACGGAGTATAGCTGACCCGCCCAAATTCGTCTCTGTTATGTTATATAGCCTTCCTCGATAAATTGGCTTTCAAAGGCTAAAATAAATTTCAAAATAGAATGTCCAGTAAAGAAGGCTACCCCAAATATAATATTATTATAGAATAGCCCATCTGTTTAATATAAAAAAAACACATCTATGTTAAGTCAAGTCAAGTTTCTGATCTCATTTGAATGAAATTATACATGTGGACCATATTCTATATTAATACTTAAACACGAACAAAGCCAGTGAAAATATCGAGTAAAATGCGAAAAATATGAGCTAGAAATATTATATTCAATTGGATTTATTTTGACCTTACAATGGCACCTTGAAATGTTCTTTACATTCAAGATGACAAGACTCTGAATTTCATTTACTGTTGAAATTTAATATGAATAAAATCTGTATAAATTTATGATGCTCGAATTAAAATTGAATATTTGATAAGTAAAATACAGCTTTTCACATCTAAAATTTAGCAGTGTACTTATTTAATCGAATAAATATATTTTTTTTTTAATTTTCAATAATAATATATATTACCACAGAAAATTAAATCCATTCAATATTGAATGAAATGTGATTGTTGTAAGTCAACTACGAATTGACCATTGCGTGGCTGTGTTTTTTACCTTTCAAAAAAACCTGCTGAACAACTCAATTACGTTAGAAAATTGTTGATAAAAAAATCTTCTTAATAATGTAATCGCCTACTACATCCCGACATAATAACGTAATGGGAGTTAGACTTGTATATAAGTTTCGAATTTACTATCTAAATTCTATACTATCTCGTAAATTTAGAGACAAGTACTTACATTACAAGTAAGTACCTACATTTTAAATAGACCAATCTCAACTTTAGTTCAGGCATAATGGAATCTACTAGCTGACCGGCAACTCATGCGTAGCCATTTCAGGGGATTAAGTAGTCAGGCCTCTTAACCTGTAATTTCACTGCTATATATACACCCTAAAAATGAAACACAGTTCACGAAAGCAAACTACTTGGCGACTGGAATAAAGAAACTGAGGTACTAAGTAGACGAATTGTTACGGTTTACATTTGGTAAAACACAAAGACTACTCAGACCTATCATCATTAGAGGGACAGTATGCTACCTGATAAAGAAGTCTCCAGAACGTGCATAGACATATTATAAAATTAAATGCAAGAGCAAATTGCAAGCAAGAGTTGTGTGTAAGAACAGAAGTTAAGGTTTATGTACCTATCTCATTCATTCATTCATTCATAATTTAAGAGCAACGCTCTTGTCAGTTTCCAGGATTTTCCATCAAAGCGGTATCTATTTTTTATAAAACATTTACTAGAAGATAAATATATTGAAGAAAACTTTTCTCACCCCGACAAGTTGATATCTAAAGATTAACGAAGGCGAACGAGTGTGAGCTTTGATACTTTATCTTGCCGTAACAACGAACTTGATACTTAGTAAGCTCTCCGGATTAAAGATATATTGATAAGACTTTTGCTGCTAGATCACAATGTTTGGTACATGTTATGTAACTTAAACTATTTACAGAAAAGTGGAATATGTCAATTTCCATATATGTTTTTATGTATATATCGTTATTGTTATAAATCCTAATCAATTCTTATTGTTTGACTAAAGCGTTTGAATTTTTCTGTTTGCCAATCACAATTTAATTTCTTTTCTGAAATTTACTTACAAATAATTACAACATTCGAATAAATAACTACAAGTTTTCTAATAAAACGCCTCTTTTTCCAGTCGACCGCCGAGTGGGTAGTAGCTAAAGCGGACGACCTTCTGAACTGGGGTCGCAAGAACTCGCTCTGGCCCCTTACCTTCGGGCTGGCCTGTTGTGCTCTCGAAATGATGCATTATGCCGCTCCCAGGTTACAATTATTCGAAATTAATTGTTAATAAATAACATTACATAATTTAAATAACTCCATCTTATCCTATACTAAGCAGACCTTGTACTATAATTATTAGAAAGTCTAACCAACTAATATTGATACATACACATGAGTACCTACTCATGAATATAAATATTTAAGGATTGGATCAGCGGCACTCGAAACGTTAAACAAAAATTTGAAACTCTAACATATTTATAAATTGTTGTATCAAATATTACTAACCGACTTAGGAAGTATCTATGTTCGATTCCTATTTATATTTTTTAATATTATAATTTATTTTACCTGTTTAATTCTGCATACTGGTACACTTAGTTTGTGCAATAACTTAATTAAGCCGTGCTTTACATGAAACCTGCTCTTACCTATTACGGTTAAATATGCAAATGCAGTCAAATTATGCACAAAGACAAAATCGGAGCTTACACAATTCTGTCATAACCACTATAAAAGTTTCTTAGCTCATTAATTATGGACACATCCGTGTCTCTATAACATTTTTTTTTATTTGTTACGACATTATTTCGTGTGGTCCACATCGCCTTCGACTGGGTTGAAAAATTTAAGTAATATGTCTAGAACCTTCTTTAAAAGAGGGAAAAATCCATCTTCAGATCCACTCTCAGGGGTTGGACAAAACATACTGCCAGACTTCTACTGTCCGAAGCCACCACCACAGTATTATTTTTCACGGGGTCACTTACGCATTCGATACGTTAAGTTCGTGACAGCGTCTTCTCAACACCTCGCATGGTTGAACTCTTCCACGTCATTTACAATCTAGTCTAATTTCAAGATAATCTCATACTTTAAAGGTATAGAAAAAATCTACGTTTGTTGTAATATTTTCTAAACATATTAGTCGCACTCACGAACAAGTCATTGTAAACGATTAATGGAAGACGACCGTGTTTACACTTTAGATATTCAATATATTAGACACTATCTGAACACAATACTAAAAGACTGATGAAGAGGTACCGGTGAGTTTATTGCTACTTCTGAAGTAGCTAGCGGAACTCTACTACCGACACTTACAAAAAACTGCTGACATGCAAAATCTAATGTATATATTTACCACTTACGTAGTATAATTATATAAGTAACAAATCCATACAGATTACTTCTATTTTAATCAAGAACTGACATAGAAGTAAAATTAATATTTTCCTGTTATTAAGTTCACTGTTTCAATTTCCGGGGTCCGACGAAATACATAAATGTCGTTAACGAAAATTCTCTTCTTTAGTCATACGCCAGCAATTTCTACACTTCATATTTAAGCTTTCATTACATTTTCCTTGTACCTTTATTTCACGTTTTCGGTGAAAGCAATTTCGCTATATAATTTATATTTATTACTAGTTACAAAGGAGTCTCATTACTTTTCGTACTCATGGTAACCACTCCGGGAATATGGAGGTCACATTTATATAATACTAGGTGACCTGTAAAACGTTGTTGTGCCATACAAATTAACATCGCTATTAAAAAATAGGGGTTGGTAGAAGAGTGAAAATTTTGGTGTGTTTTTTTATCATACCACATCATAAAAACATTGCGGTGGGCCACCCTATTGTCACACCTACCGATACATATAAAATTTCATCGAAGTGTTAAGCCGTTTCGGAGATGCCAACTAACACTGAGACTAGAATTTATATATATATTATACACTAAATAAATGATGAAAACTTTAAACTTTTTTTTGTACTACGAGTGACTACTGGAACTACTACTTTTTACTATAATACTAATGAATACCAAACAAATTACGGTCGGTAGAAGCTTTACTGGCTACTTTAGTAGTTTCGGCTCTACACGCACAACGAGTCAGATGAGAGGCCAAATATGAAGAATAGAATCCAAATTACATTAACAAGTTATCGAAAAACATTAGATTTCATAAATAGTTCTTAAAAAAATTTGATCGTCATAGATTAGTAATTTTATTCCGACGTTATAACCTCGCGATGCAAATTCAACTGTGACTACAGTTGCATTCTTCTATTTTTCTTCAAATCTTGTATTCTAAAACTTCTAAGTAAACAATCGTAAAACAGTATTTTGTCAATTTATTATCTAAAATACATTCATTACATGTTTTACGTTTTTATCAATTGGTTATTGATAAAAACGTTAAGCAATATTGAATCACAATGAATCGAAGCGCCACTAACTTCATGCACTACTGAGCCCGTGGTAATAACTGGGTAATTACGGTGTTTTATGTCTCATCTGAGATGCGATAGCGTATGTTAGCCGTCAACGCGTTTTAATGTGCATCGTGTTTGATCGGTGAGAAAAAAAGTAAACTACGGTCAAGTGTGTATATTACAGTCTTTTTATCTCATTCATTGTACAATTTGTTCTAAATTATAAGCGATCAAAGTAGATTAGATCTTTTTTCTATAAGATTCAACAGAGAAACGCATTCAAAAAGCGGTAGATAAAAAAAATGTTATGACTATTCAAAAATGCTTAAATTAAGTTTATTTGAATAAATGATTTTCTATTCTATTCTATTCTAAAAACATAAAAATGGTATTTCTTAAAGAGAATTTGAATATAAGACATTTATAAATATTTTTTATTTATAATTTGGCTGTAATTTAAAAAGGTATTATGTAAATTGGTAAACATATAATGTTAAATGTCAAGTAAGTGTGATGTAGACAAAGTTGCGCTGGTCAGCTAGTCATTAGTATATTAACCATGACCTGACTTAACTATGTATGTGAGGATAGGGATTTCCAAAGGATAACATCTAGTGTTCACCTAAGATCTCATAACCCTGTAAAATCGTTTTGATGATGACTGATACATTAATGATGTCATATATAACTATACAACAACGTTATCATATCAGCTCCACCCGTTGCTCTTCGGAAATCACTTAAGATAGCGCGAGTATTACCAAAACCTTTAAAGGTCATATAACGACATTTGCCCCCCAAATGCCACAGCGAGGGGGTTAAAACGTCGAGCTCCAGCAGATAACAGGTTGCTGAGTAATGTATAGCTTATAAAATGTGTCGGCACTACCGCGTAGACTGATTTGTATACATAATGGAACATAAAAATGTCATTGAAACTTTGTAACTTTTGCGTTCACGAAATTCTTTATTTAGTGGCACCTTAATTCAAGGCTAGTAATCGGCAGCGACTTCTCCCTAGTACTCATAAGTTTTTTTTTATATATTACTAGCTACTCGCCCCAGCTTCGCCCGGGTATGTATTATACATATATACCTTCCTCTTGAATCACTCTATCTATAAAAAAACCGCTTCAAAATCCGTTGCGAAAAATTTAATCCCAAAGACTAAGATAGGCAACTTTGTCTTTGGGATTAAGTTGATTTTTTATATGTGTTTTTCATTATTGTAGAGTAAATGACTTTGTATATGAGGATACAATCTATCTAAAGCTAACGGTACTACTGACAATAAATGTGATTATACATAATTGCTTATCTTATTCGGTATATCTTAAAGATGACTTATAAAGCATTGAGTTAACTAAACATGGATGATTGATGACTAGTCCCCGCAACAGTCTATGCCTGAATACTCCTTATACTTGTTAGCAATAGATAAATGTTATAAGACTCCCCTCCTGTTTGTATTAAAATGTTGGACCATGATGGATGGACGAGGATAAATAAAAGGATGACGGCAACATTGTAAAAATGACGAAGTAAACTCATAAATTCATAGTTGATTCAGAAATAAAAATATATTTAAACTTTATTTCTGTATAGTCCACGAGGTTTTGTACTTACTGTTTCATAGCTTCGTCTGAATAAATCTGAACTAAGCTACGCAATTTTAGATTTTTGTTTCCTTTCTTACTCTTTCTAATACAGATATATTTAGAGAAGATAATCAAAACAATAATTATTTATTGTCAGTTTATATTCTAAATGAATAGAATAGAATAGAATAACATTTATTTCATAAAACTTAAGTAACATTGTAACTATGACCCCACACTAGGATATGCCTGTATCGTGGAAATCAAAGCAGGTTTGACAGTTAATGTTACATTGAATATAGTATAGATTATAGATATACACTAATGTTCATAATGATTCGGGAACACATATAAACTCTTCTCAATTATATATTTTATTTATGTACCTAATTAAAATGGCAAAGAAGCCGTCAGCGTCGGAGAAGAAATCCACTCAATGGTAAGCGCAACCTTCGCCAGTATGTAGGAGCAGTATTACGGACATCACGTTATCATGTGTCACACATTCAACTCACGCGTTTCATTCCAAAGTACTAAGATATCATGCCCCTTATCCCGTAATTTCAGGTTGTGTTTATTCTTTACAGATACGACATGGACCGTTTCGGCATGGTCTTCCGTGGTTCTCCTCGCCAAACTGACGTCATTATAGTCGCTGGGACAGTTACAAACAAGATGGCGCCCATCCTTAGGAAGACGTACGATCTGATGCCGGACCCTAAATGGGTGGTGTCGATGGGCAGCTGCGCCAATGGTGGTGGTTACTACCATTATACTTACTCTACGGTCCGAGGATGTGATAGAATAATACCGGTAAGATAGCTCTATAGCTTATTTGTCATTAGCGTTAAAACTTTATAAAAAAAAAGTAAATCTAATTAGCACGGGACCAATCTTTACATGCAGTTTTCAGCAATAGATAGAGTGATTCAAGAAGAAGGTTTATATTATAATAAATGTGCAACAAGCCGTGAAATTCAAAGATTTGTAATACATCTGTGCGAAGCCGGGACGAGTCGCTACTATGTAATAAATTTATGTCTTTCGTTTATCCCATTACGCAGGCTTACTGGTATTGTATAAATATAATTGATAAAAAACCAAAAATACATTTAATTTTATTAAAGATACAAATATCATTTCAAATAGCATTAAGTATAGCATTTAATAAATACGTATATCAAATAAATACAGTAAAGAATTACAATAAGAAATGTCTTTTTATTAATTGAAAAAAGTACATTATAAAAAACTGTTATTTACTTAAATACGAATACATTTGCACAATTAAAATAAAAATTAAGGGCAAAGTCAAGTATCAATTGTAGAATGTAATTATAACTCAGTCAGTTTCATATTCATTTACGAAATAAAAAAATAATAAAAATAGCGTGCTCTAATACATTATTAACATAACACGAAAAGGTGAATAATGACGTCATCAGTAAAATCCTATAATAAGCTACTTGTAGCGTAGAGCCTTGTTTTTGGGGTTCTACAGACAAATGGCAAAGACTGTATACACTTGTGTACGTCACATCTTCCTTTTTTTCGAGGACATTTTATCGTTGAGAAATATACAGGTAGTACATATATATATAGAGTAAAATGTGTTTATATATATTTGCAAATCAACTCATATATATATATATATATCAAAAGTTTAGCAGGAATTTTATTTGCGTTCTGGCAAACGACAGCCGGGATATATGTATGCAAATTCGTAATACGAAAGAGAAATTTTTTGTAAAGTTTTACTTGACAGCTACAGCTGTCAAGTAAAACTTCAATGTTAAACTTCAGATCTGAAATTACAATTTCAGATCTAAATATTTTGTTGTACGTTTTCAACTTAAAATTTCACATTTTTAAACTGGTTTTGGTATTTGAACTTATTTTTTAGTAAATTCTTGAGGGTTTATCTTAGGAAAATCCTAAGAGAGCGTACGCTTATTCTGAAAATTCTGTACCTAATACGCTAATACACTTCATACATCTTACAAAACAACCTGCTTTGCAGCTGAAATCCGTGAGACCGTGGGTTTGACTTTTTAACCTTCTTATGGTAATAAATACATCGCCATTAGGTATGGTATGATCATAGTGGTGTTAGCTACCATAAGCTAAAAATATTAATAAAATTATCAATGCGTGTCACCGACTCGCACTTATCCAATTCTAAACTATATGAGGGTTGCATACCGCAATATACACGCAACAATGGCGAATGACGTCGGAATTCACGTCAGCACCTTATGACGTGGCTGTATTTGAGAGCCTAAACGACCAGGTCATAATTGACTTATCATGCAATGGGAAACTTGGTTGCTAGACAAAGGGAAACTATTTTTATCCCTCTAAGCCAAAATAAGGGTTATAATTTAGAAGTGTTTCTCTGTGTACTTGTGTATGTTATATCGTAACTCAAAACCAACTTGGTAAGAAGGGGGATTTAGTTACACATATTCTCCTATGTTTGATTACACTACTTATATACACTACGATATTCACGATATTCTATTCTAATAGGAGAACCAACCCCTCATAAAGTGGCATAGTGCACAGAAAAAAAAGTATATATTTTGGTAAATTAAATAAGAGAATAAATTCAACACAATTCTAACGACATCATACATGGTATACATTTCAAATTAGAATTTCCATATTTTCAAAATAACTCTTTTGAAACTGTCTTCTCAGGTGGATATCTATGTACCAGGCTGTCCCCCAACAGCCGAAGCATTACTATACGGGATGCTGCAACTCCAGAAGAAGATCAAACGTATGAGATCAATGCAGGTCTGGTACCGGCATTAACTCGCAATTAGTTTATAATGAATGCTAGTTGATTAATTAAATGACATTTCGTGACAGTGTTTTGTTTTATTCGAAATGGATGTTAATTATTTGATTATTTTAGTGAATTGTTTAACCAGGACGAAGCAAAAAAACGTAAAAATATATATATAGTACGAGCAATATTTTGTGATCTCCATATGATAATCTGTAGTATCTATAGGTGATAGTTACTATTTTCCATCAGGTAGGTAATAAGCTTTTTTACCGTATAGAAGCGACTATTTTATTATTATGCTATTATTAGATCTACGAAACATTGTAGTCAAAATAGCTTGAAACTTGATTTTAATCTCTATGCTTAGGAAGATACCTAAAGGCACAGATTTATTAAATAACTAGTTGACCCACACAATTTCGTCTGCATAACACTTACTTGATATTTATCTTTCACCCAAATAACATCTGTTTAAATTAGTCAAAAGTTTCATCAATAGCCGTTCAGTAGTTTTTGCGTAAAAGAGTACCAAACATCCATGTATCCATAGATAGTCACAAACCACGTTTATAAATAAGATTAATCATTATTTCATTACATTAACATAACCATACACTACTCTGTATATAAAATTTCTATGTTACAAGTAACCTACATATTAATACCGGCTTTAATGGCACTAATTAAATAGCACAAAATGGTGCCTAACGTGGAATTCTCTTGTGTATACGAGTGTTCGTGGAATTTTGCGGTACTAACCGTATTATCATAGAACATAACATATAGGTACAGTACTAAGTAGTATGAAATATTAAATGTAACATGATTTGTATGTATAATCGCTATTTGAATGCTAAATTGTTGTTCTTCCGTATTTAAGTATTTCCATGAAAATAATAATAAAATAAAACAATTCACATACCGCCCTTTTGTCATAAACTATATAGATCTTGTACTATGAATATAGTAACTGAAATTCAATATATTTTTTGTAAATGAATTCATAGAAAACTCCCATACCAATAAAAACAACCATACTCATGAATATATATGTATCGTATGAGCATCAGCGATTACTGAAAGTGAAGTGATGTGCTAAACCTCTAGTCTAGACAACTGAATCCATCGTATTCATTCTATATCCCGTCCGTTATATTCATATATATATATAGAATTTTTTTTAATAAATGTATATATGTATATTACCTATATTCTATACATTTAATAAAAAAAAAAAAATTCTCACCATTTATTAAAGAATAAAATCACTCTCATATAAAAGATAATGAAACAAGTCTAGTAAGAAGTAAACCATTAAAAACCTATAAAATATCTAAGTGATCATGATTTAAACCATCACACCAAAAGTTCACACACAATAAAGCCGGGTGTGGATCATTAACTGCCTATTCCAGGCATGTTACTTGACGATCAGGGTTGCCAAACTTAAACCTCGACGACCTCTGTGGTCCTCGGGTTCGATTCCCCGCACGGTGCAAATATGTGTTTATAAATAAAATGTATTTATAAGTATTATTGTCTGTATAGTTTTGTGTGTTTATAATGTATTTACAAAAATTATATTCAAGATCTTATATCCGTTGTCGATTTCTTTAAAATAAGTTCTGCTTAGCTTGGAACTAGATAGCGCTATATGAATTGACCTGGATTACTATTATCGTTTTTATCCTCGTAAGAAGTAAAAAAATCTAGTATGTTGGCTCAATTTGCTCTCTGACTAATAATAATTTAATAATGAATTAATGCTACTTGGTAGTTTATATTCACACATTTCAACTTAAAAATGTGAACTTACAATAATTATTTAAAAGAGCAACACGCAAGTTTCATGCTCATTCTTCTTGTGATAAGAGAGGTTTCCGAATGACAGATTAAAAAATAAGTATGACTATTCAAAATAAATAAATTAAAAGTAAGTTTATTTGGTTAAAGGGTTTCTATCCTGTTCTATTCTCTGACCTTGTACATCATATACTATGACCGATTGTCGTAGGTTAAAATCTCGTACCTGTCGAGAATTTTCTTACGTTTGTCATCCCTGATGCTGACTATGCGGAGTGAGATATTTTTACGATGAGAGAGCTTGTAATTAACGCACCACGGGTGCTTAATTTGTTAAAAGTAAAAGAATCTCGTATTTTTGCTCAACTCGTACACAATAGAATTTTGACCAATTTCCGTACGTTAAAATTTCGTACACGCCTGTACGAATACTAAAATGTCGTCCTATGAAAAGCCAAAGATCTCGTACCTGTATGAAGATTCTCGTACGATTGGCATCCCTGATGCTGACGATGCGGAGGGAGATATTTTTTACGATGAGAGAGTATGCAATTAACGCACCACGGGACACTTAATCTGTTAACAATCCACCCCTGGGTAAGTTCATTTTGTATACCATTGGGCTGTACAAGTACATTGTTAGTGACCCTAACAATATCCACGTATATCCTTAGGGTAACTAAGGTATGGTGATTCAATTGCAGCTGTTTAAAACGTATTCAGTAATAAAAACATTTTGGTTTTTACTGCGTACTGACATCTAATCAATCTTTAAATTGAGTCTTACATTCAATTTGAAGACGAGAGACAAGAACGAAAGAAAAAAACCTTCCCTAATACAGGTATGAACCTGTATTGGAGAAATAGTGCTCTTTGCTAAAAATCTCCCGTTTTTTAGGATCGCTAGCTCATGCTAGCGATCTGATTTTATACTCATCCCTAGTGAATGGTTTAGGTTTTCATTTATATCATTAGTACTCGACAACTATTAACAAAAAAATTGTGAGGTTAATTTAAGAGGTAACTTTTTATTGTGTTCTAGATATAATAAAACGATTGTCCTACATACGTATATACTGATTAGAGAGACAATTACAAGGAAAATTGCGGCCATTAACGTAAGAATTATTTATTTACATACCACCGCAGGTGTAATTAATAATAATGTTCTCAGAACAATTAACACGGCGTCATCTAGACCCAAGTAAAGCTAGCTAAAGCTTGTGTTATGGGTACTAGATAACTGATACAATCATACTCATGAATACACATGTTTGTGCCGTGCGAGGAAACGAACCCGCGGCTATTGGAAGTAAAGCGGTGTGTTAAACCGCTGGACCACCGAGGCCGTCTACTACTAAATCAGTAATACTAAATAAATTTCAAATATAGAAACTATTCTATTATAAACCGGACGTATGACTCTACATGTAAATTGGTGTAGTGTAAATTTGTTTTCATATAAACAAAACTGTGAGCTATGTTTAACACGTCATGACCTAGTGATTTGCTGCCTGAGTCATAAATTGGAATAAGAATCTCATTGCATCCGCATTACCGTTTACTACAAATAGAAAATTAAATAATCCGGGAGAGCGTCATTACAAGTGGCTTACGAACTCGAGTTCGAGGCTGGCCGACACCTAGAAGTTCGTGTGTTAATCTATACATCTATACATATAAATAAAATTGGAGCGTCCGTTCGTAATATTGAAATAACCCTTGTTTACTACATGCATATAAATATAAATACGGTACATACACCAAAATAATATTTTTTACCATTTTTTGTCTGTCTGACTGTTTGTTCCGACTAATTTCTGAAATGGCTTGACCGATTTTGACGGAACTCTTCTTGGCCAGGAGCTGATGTAATAAGGAGTAACTTAGGGTACTTTTAATTTTAAAAAATTCTTAAACTTTAGAAAAATAAAGTTAAATTCCATGCGGACGAAGTCGCGGATACTCTCCGTGTTAATTCAAATATACTCAGCGAAGTGTAGGTATGTTAAAAGTTCATCACTGCATTCAAAGTTGACAATTACTACCTTACCTATTACCTATTACTACCTCGTCTAGGATAGTAGTCATAAGAGTAGAAAGCGATGTTATAGTGAAGGAAGATTTATTTGTTGTTTCTAATTAACAAATTAAAAAATAATAAAAGTATTTTAAGCATTGACAACTTCACCCGTGCGATCTGGGGAAGACTGCTAGTCAATAATATCGAAAAGTCTGTCTGACTGTATTTCTTACCTTTTCACGACTAAACGGCACAACGTCATGTAATGAAATGTGACTTAAAGTTAGATTCTAATATGAGCCCCATAGGTTATCATTTATCTTAAAAAAAATGTAGCCAAAGTCGCGGGTAAAGTCTAGTATTTTATAAACCACAGACAGCAAGTTACAAACCCATTCTAGAATCAAATTACACATCCATTTAGAGACAGAGTGAGTAATCCGAGCGGAGATCACTCTACAAAACCACGCATTCAATCACTAATTCTCGACCTCATTATCGCACTCGATCACTCGGAACTACTTGGAGTAGTATTCGATTCTAGTTGATAATCGATTTGTAACGTTACCTCATAATTACATGTGATTGTTCATAGGCGGGTGTCGCGTAATGTCTTTCACACGGTGTTAATTACTGCCAATACATCTGTCATGCTCAGAATTTAGAAATGATCGAATGTGTATCTTATAATCTCTTTTTAATGACTATTACACGAGTTATTATCAATTCTTCTAAATTGTAACTACATTTCCAAACTAACGGTATATTTAAGTTTCCGTGTCAGTAATAAAACTACAAAAACGATTCTATGCAAATCAAAGTACGCACATAAGTATATGTAAAGTTAAAAATATAATTTATATAACATGTTATTATGTAACACATATGTTACCAAGTGAAAAAAAAACAATATATTATTATTGTTAGAAACAATATATTTATCTATGTACGAAATTACAGGCAATGCTAGTCTTATAATAAACTAAAATATTGTACTATCGTATCGTAATTCCATTGCATACATCGCTATTGGTGTTAATAGTTTTATTTAATTACATGTTGACATGTTGTTTACATTATACTTAATAATGGTAAACATACCAATTTACTTGCCTTGAATAATAATTCGATAATTGATAAAGAAAGTGTAGCATAATTTGAATAAGTTATATATATTATGATCTACATATAAATATATTTCATAACATACTATAACCGTATTTTTATGTAATTGGAACGGTATACTAGCTGACTGCAACCTGATGGTAAGTAGTAACCATCGCCTATATAAATGAACAGCACTACAGACATCACGTTATCATGTGACATCCGTGATACCACTCATGCGTTGCCATTCTAGAGAACTAATATATCATGTCTCTTATCCAGTAACTTAATTTACTAACCCTATAACACTATCTATTATGTAAGCTGCATGGTAGCTGAACCACCCACACAGAAAATTTACAATACCTACATCGTCCATGCGGTTCCCCCTGGAAACTATCGTAATAAATTCCTGCTGCATTTGTCACGATGGACCAACCGACTTGATCTCATTCTCATCTAATCACCCTCCACTGGTGCCCCGCGATAGTAATCCGTTAACGCAGGCGGATGCATCATCTCATAATCACCAATAAAAAAAATGACCTACCTCTGTTTCAATACACATATATAAATAAACAATATATAACATGACCTTACTGCTCATTTATAACATATACTAGCTACTCGCTCCGGCTTCGTACTGGTGTATTATATATATAAACCTTCTTCTTGAATCAATCTATCTATTAAAAAAACCGCTTTAAAATCCGTTGCGTAGTTTTAAAGATTTAAGCCCACATAGAGACGGACAGACAGCGACAGTGACTTTTTATACTACGTAATATATATTACTACATATACCTTATGGTATTTATAATGATTGAAATGACTCCTGACGAATTAATCCGAAGATCTTATTCTGCGATGCCGCCACGACATATACATGTATAGCTCTATAGCTGATTAAATAATAAGTGATCTTATACAATCGATTTTACCTTCTGTACAGTATTGTATGAATTGTACTGTAAAAAAATGTTATAACGTTCACGTGTCACTATTTACATAAATAACAATTACATAGTAAATATTGAATGAGCAAAAATATAATAGATACTTAATAATGTTGGTAGATTGATTGTTATGGAACTGGAACTGATGTGTTAAATTAACCCGATATGCACATCTATACAGATAAATAAAATTCAAGTGTCTGTTTGTATAATATAAATTAACTGCTTTTCGTCAATTGTACGAACGTATATCAAACTAATAATTAAAAAACAATTTCTCTCTCTGTTTGTACGTTCTTGCTAGTCTATGAATTGGATGGACCGTTTTCCTATGGGAAATTGACTCGCAGACAGCTAATATTATAGGGACTGCTTTTATTTTGGAAATTAAGAAACGAAAGCGCGTGTAACTGCCCGTAACATAATAGAAAAACACTCAGGGCCGTACAAATGTTTGTTATGTGCACAGATTGTAATTTGAATAATGTTTGTATAACACAATTTAGGTATGTCACCAAAAAGTTTGAGAATCACTCTAATAAATTAAACCACACAGAATAGATAATCTCATTAGATAGACATACAGTGTCGTAAACGTAACTGTAATTCGAATAATTTTCGTATAACCACATATAACATAATATTACATAGTATAACACAATTCGGGTCTGTCAACAGAAAAGTTTGAGAACCACTGTAATAAATAAAAGCACACAGTCTATACCGTGTCGTAATTATTAAGGTATATCACCAAAAAGTTTGAGACCCACTCAAATAAATTAAACCGCACAGAATAGACAATCTCGGTACATAGACATACAGTGTCATTATTATTTAGGTATGTTCCCGAAAACTTTGAGAAGCACTGTAATAAATAAAACGGCACAGACTGTCTATACAGTGTCGTAATCGTAACTGTAATTTGAATAATGTTTGTATAACACAATGCAGCTATCTAGACCACAATGGGAACATCGATGTCGAAAAACAATGAGTGGCGACAAGAAAGCGAGATTACTATCATCTCGCGACTCCTTATCCGGAGATCGGCGAAGCGAAACAGCAACTGTATCTATTATACATGCAATAAAGCTGTAATGAGATTGTGTTTTACATGTGACATTTATCTGACTTTATTAGTGCGGCTCTAAATTCGCTTGTATTGTTTAAGCTATTGAAGATTTCTTTTATGAAATGCCTTAATATCCGTGTTGCTCTAATACCAATTTTGTGCAGATTGGAAGTAGATATATTTTTGACAAATCAAACCCATAGATAAAAACCTTGAACTGTTTGGTCGCTATCTTTCGAATAGTTAAAATAGTTAGTATTAATAATAATTGATTGCGGAAAATAACAGTGTAATATGGAAATTAATATATAAAGTAAACCTCATTTTCCAAGTAATATAAAAAACTTTTAATATATTTATCAAGTTTTATATCATTTAACAAAAAAATCAACGTCCATTTAATACCTAATATCGAATTATGTAAATACTTTGTGAAACTCAAAAATATCCCCACAGAATACCCCCTGAACGACTTTGCATTCGGGGGCAATTACCGGAGCTGATTGCCGGGCTAATTTAATTAGTGACGAGCATCTAACCTCCAGCAACTTCGAATGCGCATGACACTAGCATTCATGCGCATTCCCGCATTCATCACCAATAATGTAATATGGACTCTATCCACCGCATTTAGCCTCTCAATTGGGTCGTTGCGCGTGTAGAGCTAAGACTACTAAAGAAAGTAGCCAACTCCTCCCAGAAGCGCAGCCTCCTGGTGTCTTCACAGGCTTTATGCATGGAGCGACCTCACAGTTCTGAGAATTTGTTTTCGTTGTATGGCCACTGCTACGCATTGATTACGATTAAGGGAACTTCTGTCTGTAGCACCTATTTTGTAAACGTGTTTGTTTAAGGGACAGTGCCCATTATTGTCCCTATCATTATTGTAAGATTTTTCCTATTTAGGTCTAATAGACGTTCATCACCAATCTCACAAGACATGCAAAATGATCAACAGTTACATACCAGTAAAAGCATGCGAAATAATTAGCAACATCAGGTCACAATGTTACAAACATAACCGGTTTTTAATTACCGACGGACGGGGTCACGGCCCGTGACGAGTAATATCGGTTAAATGCGAGGCAGACACCACGCAGACGCGCTGACTGACCTGGCTGACTCACGCTGTCCGCGCCGCGCCGCGTAAGTACCACCTTCGGTCAGGTCGCGAAATCTATGCGGTCATACCGACACGGTCACATCCGTTTTAGATAATTACTTTATACCGCCCTAATTTTAAAGTCGACAATTTATTTTACGGTTACACTTATTGTTGGCGACCGACTGACGCGAACTCTTTTGATATTTTTTAATTTATACTCTTAGCCTTTTACTTTTCTTTTGATGTCATGTTTTTATTGTCATTTGTCTTACTATAATTTGCAGCTACTTTTTAATATATTATATATCTACATGTTTTCATTATTTAGAATCCAATACAGTTCACCGATCCCTTTCACTTATTTTTGTATGATCCGTATCACTAAATGAGTAGAGTTTACGCCTGCAATTGAAACGAAATGAATTGTAAATAATACCGTGTGAAAGCCAAGAAGAAACCGACTTCAATCTTATTGTTAAGCATAACATCAGATAAACCAGATTTCGAATAAAAATTATTCATCAAAATCTAGTCACATACAAAAGAATTGTAACATATAAAAAATAAAATTGAAATGTGAACACTCCCTTTTTTTGTAGTCGATTGAAAATGTCAAAGGCATTATTGCGAACGTTTCAAACTCAAATGTTATAAAAATATAAAGGTATTATACTTATTCGTATTTAATGTGAAATGAATCTTCGTTGATATAAAAGGGTAAACTCACTGTGGAATTAATTTGATTCCGATTTAATTAAACGACTGAACGGATTTTAATACGATTTGCTATACACATATAAAATGATAGATGAATGGAATACGAATTTCTGCTCATTGCTCAATAATATATATTTTATAAATAAACTTATTTTATTTATAATGTATATAAATTACAGCTTTATTAAAATAATTTTACAAAAGCTGACCAATTTTTTTTGTTAATATAGTAGGTATTCATTACTCTTCTATTATACCCACTAGGCAACTGATAGGTGTACTAAGTACTTTTTTTTTTGTAAATGCATACATATTCATTGAAAGCACCCATATCAATATAAGCAATCACACTCATGAATACAAATGTTTATACCGTGGAATCGAATCCGAGACGAACTGGTATGGCGGTGTGCTAAACCGCTAGACTACAGAGGCCGATACCGATATTTAAAAATTAATCTGTGTTCTAAACATGTACAAGCTCATATGAAAAGAATAAGAGCTGAATTTTGTCAGTTCTTAGCACGAAATCACTCCAAGCTGTAGAATTGACATATCATAAGAGTCTGTAAAAGACCTACATGAATAAATATATTTTGATTTGTTATAAGATGAGTTTGTAAGGATTAGTGCACCCTTCGTATATTGATAGATACAAAACGAAATGGCATGAACAAATATTTGTATCGTACGCGATACTGAAACGAAACAGATCACTTCTGTGCTCACTTCATGAGTTATATTCACGTGTTAATTCAATTTAACCAAATGTTACTACAGAATAACTAGAGAGCGGCCTTGTACGAAGACATAGGTAACATCCTGGTAAGTGTACCTACTGCTAAGAAGCTACTTTCCATGGCTGTGTGCCGAAGAGATATGGGCGTATTTTTAAAAGTGTAACGTAAGAGTGAAATATCGTTACAGAGAAAAGAGCAATACTAGTTGTTGAAAGAACAACAAGATAAACATACAGCCATGACTGTTATTCCAGATGGTATATATATATACTAGCCGACCCGGAAAACGTTGTTTAAATTAAAGCCATATAGATTAATATCGCTATTTAAAAATAGCGGTTAGTGATAAAAGGGTGATAATTTAGTGTTGTATGTATTTTTAAAGCTAATAAAAAAAATCTGTCGAAAATATTAAAATTTTTGTGGTGAGCCACCCTTAACACTTAGTATAAAAATTAGTTATAAACCTATTCTCAGACCTACTGAATATACATATAAAATCGGTCAAGCCGTTTCGGAGGAGTATAAACATGAAACCTGTGACACGATAATTTTATATATTAGATAGGTATATACCAGTTGTGCTGTACGCAACACTTTACATGCCCATAA
This sequence comes from Achroia grisella, assembly GCF_030625045.1. Lineage (NCBI taxonomy): Eukaryota > Metazoa > Arthropoda > Insecta > Lepidoptera > Pyralidae > Achroia > Achroia grisella. The sequence continues at coordinate 1,130,722 of NW_026713028.1, read as the reverse complement.
TTCGCAACAAACATTTTAAATCCAATATTGCAGGTGGAAAGCCTACCGGAGAGAGGCGCGGCGGTAGGCTCTCTGGGATTATTTTATAATTCGATAGTTTCCTTTATTGGAGAGTATTTATATAGTAAATAATAGTCCTCTCATCCACTATTATGTTGTATATTGTATATATTGGTGTGTAAGTTTATTTATTTATGTTTATAAAATGTATGTTTATCTATAATTGTATAATAAATAGTGTTTAGTGCGCCTCCTACCTTCTCTCTTTATGTAAATACTCTCTGTTAATACCGGGTTGTCTGTAAGAGATTGCTGATAGCGATAAGACCGCGTTTTGTAAAACATTTATATTCATTGTTTTGTAGTTACTGTCCTATGTTTATGTATGCGCAATAAAGAGTTATTATTATTATTAAATTATCACAGTTTCTTTATTAGTGTCGGCCAGAACTCATGGTCTTTCGGGTATAATTGATAGTAGTAAACCACTAGCCCTGCACTCTCTTTTTAAGCAGTATTTTAATATTATTAATTTAATAAGTTTAGTAACTGTAATCGCTCTTAGCGACACGCTATATGATGACACTACAAAATAAATATTTTACAGTATACGACTGTAAAAATATAAAATCTTACAAAAATTAATAGTATCTTTTTTCGTAACGATCACTTGTTATTTAAATATACACCAATTAAAACTTTAATAGAGTTTTGGAATAATTTATAAACTTTTATTAGAAACATCAAAACTTTAAGGACATTCGTTTATTCCCAGGAAAATACGAAATGTAATTTGACACAAAGTTTCAAACGAGTCCTTTGGCGAACAATATTATTTGTTACTAGTTGTTCTCTCCGGATTTACCCGCAAGTCTAAACCTGACCTCACATTATTAGGTTTACACGGACGACGCTCCAATCCGACTATCGTTTGATTGGCGTATTCGGTCCCAGTGGCCGCTTTCTTTGAAAATCATCCAATCGGAACAGGCTCAGATAGGATGATTTTCAGATTGAATCTGATATTGTGAAGCCAGGTTAATATAAAAGAAATAGCGCCTGTATATGTGTGTGTGCGCATCGCACCATATCGTCTGCCAGCGTTACTCGTTATGGCTTAGAATTTCTATATTTATTTTCGTCAGATTTCAAACATTGTAAATTCATGCTAAATAGTATATAACATTCCTCGAGGTATAAAGTATCAAAGACAATTTTTAAATACAACTAGTAGTTTTAAAGATTAGCATGTCCAAATAAACAAATCCTTTATCTCTTTCTATATTAGAATAGACTACAGAATACAAGATATCTTTTAACGCAAATAGTTACATGTACTAATATTTACTTATATTGTGAATTACGATAACGCGTAATAATTATAAAAGTGATGTAATTTTTCGTGTTATGGTTTAGTTATTAGTAAAGTTTAGTCTTCTTCAAGTACATCACATACTCGTATAACCTCGACTAATAGATATATTATAATAAATAACATTATTTAATTCGAAAACGCCATCGGCGATGTTCACGTATTTGCTAGAGCAGATTAACATGATGCGTCGTCATTTTGTTAGTAACAAGTAACAAGTAACATACAGTACATATACATATATGTATACTTGTAAACGTCTGGACATTTTCTATGTATACATATACTATACGTATTGGCAAATTATTTTATCAGTTCTATAGTTCCCAAACTACAAGCTTCTTCTTGGTCTAGATGACTTGTATACATGTCCAACAATATTTTATTTTAATTTCACGCAATAGAATTCCCACTAGCCTTAACCTACGGTTCTAGAATGCTAGACTATGAAAAAAGACCACGAAAATGCTGAGATGGGCCGGTGGTGTGACCCGGTGCTGGATAAAGTCAATGAAGTCGGTGAAGGAACTTCTATACAAATATGTGTATAGAAGTTCCTTCGGAATAGCTCCTATCGTAGAAAAAGTGAGGGAAAGTCGCCTACGCTGGAATGACCACATCCAAAGAAGACGTGGACGACTACGTGATTAAGAAACTCAAGACTCGACCAGAGGTAGAGGTCACCCACTACTTGGTGATACTACAATACAACAATATTAAGAAGCAGATGGACTAGGACAAACTTAGTGTTTAGACAACACAGAAAAGAGTTCTTTGGAGCAAATGTAATATATACAGAACGGACCCCAGATAAACTGGGAACATGGAACAAAGAAGAAGAGAATTCCGATGTCAATTAATTTTATACTCGCGCATAGAGAGAGTAACTTTGTGACGTAGCAAACATCAATTAAACCGGACAGATTGGCACATGCAGTACCCGGGTGTTATTAACGAAGTTTATCCGGCTCGCACGTGATCACTCAGCCCGACTCGTACGTAATCCTCGGAGACTTGTTTTGTATTGAACATTGCTGATTTTAATTACTATGCTAACAATCAATCAAATATGTGTCAACCGACTTCAAAACGGGAGGATTTTCTCAAGTCGACTGATTTACTAAAGAAAATATAATAATAATTATCACAATTCGTGCACAATTAACGAAAATGTCGCGTATTATAAAAACCACACTCATATTTTTTTATTTTGGTTTCAAAATTAATATTGTACTAATAGTGGAACAAATCCATGTAATCAGAAATCATCAAAATGTGAGGCATTAAGGAAATGGCAAAGAAAGCTCGATAGTTTATTTTGGTCAAACGAGACAATGATGTCGTGAACCTGGTCAAAAACTAAGCCAGTGCCATCTCTACCGCGTGAATGCTGTAACCATTGATTTGCTATCAATAAATTCGTTTGGCTTTTTATTTTAGCAAACAAACGAACTTGTGGCTACCTAATGATAAGTGATTACTGCTGCCCATGAGCAACACCAATAAAATTGCAAGTGCGTTGCCGTTCTTTTACAGAGGAATAAGCTCTTTTAATAATAATAATAATAATATATTTACATGTTTTTGAAGGTTTCAATATCGTTTCGGTTCGGAAATATCATTACTGTTTGAAGGTGATTCCACAATGTGGTTATGCGTGGCAAAAAGTTTCTCTAAAAACGCACACCATTAGTCCAGGTCTGTTAAATATTGAACATAATACAAATTGTATCCCAACGGAATGCTAGTTTAATTTTACTTATCCACTCGGACAACGCCCGGCGGCGACAGCTGTCTATTTATAACCTCTGTAAAACATCTGAGGACACGGTCTAGGTCAAGTGGCATGCTCGTGAATACGAGATCAATTTATGTAATAGGAAAATTGATAAAACAACTCAAATGAGATGTATGGTCTGATATCGAGTGATATTTCAGCATGATTCGACATTACCTCGAAATTGTATCGAATAGATGATATCTAAGCGATAGTGCCACTTTACGGCATAACAAAAGTTTGTTTTCCTTTTTGTATTATTTAATTCATAAGATTGTATATATCATATTTGATAATCTATTGTTTTTATTTTGACACAAATAATAGTGATAAATATTTTCATACTCGTACAGAAGAATTTACGTTGCAAGACATATTGGTTTAACTTTCAAATACATTTTCTAATTATTTTTTAAACCAAATATAAGGAGAATAAGCTGAGATTTGACGGCCAATTGGAATAAGTGGAAGAAAATGCTGCGCCGACGCCAAATAAAGACATGAATGTAAGTAAGTAATAAATTATTTTCAAACAAAAAAAAATGTGAATATGGCAGTATTTTTCTTTACTTGAGCTTGAGTTGTAGTTAAACAATAAAAAACAGCCATACCGATACAAACAATAATACACATTAATTTAAATGTTTGCATCTTGCGAGGAATAGAACCCGCGGCCATAGGAAAAAAGCGGCCTAATTCACTGGACCACCGAGGCCGTCAAAAGTTGACTTTTGATCCACTGCTATTTTGACACAATTTTCAAGAGAAACAAGATTCATTTTTAGGAAACAAAACCACTATCATAAAGTTACATCGGGTGCCAATCAAACAGTCAATCGTAAATTGTGGAACAAAAAACAGATCCCCAGTTCAAGGCAGTCAAAGATAAAAGCATTCGTGATATTAATCACCCATCGTCGGTAAGAGAAAATGTTTCGTCCATTTTCATCAATCAAAGGAAAACACGAGCACAGCTTTATATAAAAGGAACTATACACAATAATTTTCTGAAAATATTTTTTTTTCATTAAGTAAGTAGTCTTTCGAGTTTTAGTTAACAAGAGATACATAGCGCATACTAACAAATTAGTTCCTTGTATATTATATTATCAAGCTTAAACAACAACAACAAACTGATTTTACAAATGTCGCATACTTTTAACAAATTACCAGTTCCTTGTATATTATATTATTTTCAATTGAAACCATAGACTAGACTGAAAGAGAGTTTATATAAAAAAAAAATCTAGTATAGGCCACACAAGTTTCTTGCTCGTTCTCCTTGTGATGAATCTGTATATAAAATATGACTACTCAAAAGTGCTTGTAATGAGTATAATAAAGATTATTTCTATTTCTATTTCTATTGAAACCATAATAGACTGAAAGAGAGTCTAGTATAGGCCTATGGTATATATGTATAGCCTAAAGTATAGGCCTAATAGGCCTATGGTTTTTAATATAAGGAAATAAAGCAAACCATGCCGAGTTAGAGAAGGTAAATTCCAAATAATACTCTATACTAAGCCTCGTCCTTATTTTACAGGCAGATACCCATTTGCTACAATAAAACTTCAATGAATTATTATGGATGAATGCATGTTGATAACGCAGAAGAATATATTGATGAAATGGTCGTGAAGCAAAAGATTTCATGACAAATACCAGTGATTGCAAAAGAATATAGTGCAATATTAAAAGCAATATGCAATTTATTCGAATATTGGTGAGCATAATTGTCGAACGTTTGTTGTTAGAACAATCTAGCTACTCATAATTAAAGTGATTAACAATATAAATAAATCTGGTTTTATTCGCCTAGGAAACAAGAGGTTTATAAAAGCTATATATAATAACTAATAGAAATTATTAAGAGAAAAGTACTATATCTTTCTTTCTGTTATCTTTGAAGCAGTACGCTTTCCTTAGTTAAATTATATTGAAACAAATGTAAAAAATAAATATGTTCTACTTAATTTACAGTTGTAAAGGTGACCTAATTTAAGTAAAGGAATTATATCTCAATAGTGTTCTTCAGTAATTACATTGCTACTTTTTGGTATTTTATAGTGGATATTTCATAAAATATTATTATTTCTTTAGATTATGACATTAACATAGTTTACATGATTTTAAGGGAAACATACGATAAAATGTCGTATTTAAAATCAAAACTGTAATTACAGATCATAATTATGTATAATAACACATAATATTAGAATCAACAACCAACAACGTTTGATATGACGTGCAGCAATATCTACGAGCTTGTAGAAAAACAAACAACTTAGCAAACACGAGACCATTTAAAATCGGCCGATATATACACTGGCCGTCGTCCAAAATTATTATTGCTGAAGCACATGAGATAACAATTTTGGCACACCCCCGTATTTGCATCGCTAAGCGGACAATATATTAAAACATCATTGTGCCACTCTAAAAATCCCCTTTGCTTGTGTTCCATACAAATAGAGCTGTTGATTGGACGGAGTTTGTGCTGGGAATTGGCACCGGATTTTGGGAAAGCACGCCAAACCCGGAGAATGTCTACTGCAGCTGGCGTATGACATATTATATTTCTAACGGTTATATCAAATAGAATTTGTTTGTTTTGGCAACGTCGCTATATGTTAGTAGTATATTTTACATACTAAGGATACACTATTTTAGGATACTTAAATAAATTCCAATAATTTGATTCCGCGTTCTACTCTTGCACTGTTACTAATCAGTTTCCTGTTTAGTTAAATTTGTATTTCAAAGGCAGAATGGAATTTTTAAGTCTTATTGACTTAAAGAAACTAGTTGACTTTTAAATCGTATTTTTTTAGACGTTTCTGCAGCAAATTTGATTGATGATCTAAGAGAATTTAAATAAAACATTTTTTTAAATAATTATATTTAAATATACCCTTACCGAACACATTTCGATGGTATCTATAAAGGCAACTGATAGGTACAATAATGACTGTACAAATTTTAATAATTGATTTTTTTGTTCGAATACTGACTTGCGTGTCAACCGCGACATGAATGTAAGTGCTAAACTGTCATAAGTCACGTAATGCCAATTTAATGGTAGCCGTATTTTAGTATTATACCAATTACTGACCATTTGATTTGAAAATAAAAAAAAATAAAATATTTCCCTACGGAAGGCTGAAGATTCTTTTTTGAGTTACAATAATAACAGTATTTAATATGACTGACAAGGCAATAAAATAAACATAGAAAAAAGAAACATACAAGAATCCTAAAGAAGAAACGATGTCCTCCCTTCATAAAAGTAATTTGATAAACATACCCTTTTTACACTCATTCATTCACAGCATCTTAGAATAATAAAAATATGTACCTGAAATCAAAAGAAAATTGTATTGTATTTTTAAGCATCCATTTTTAAAATGAAAATTAATAAAATATCATTTGTAAACGGTTTTTTTCTATAACGGCAAACAATCACTATATTTTATTCAGTGTTTGAAATAATCATTATATTGTTGACTTTATTGAGTATTCATTGATTTCGACGGAGAGAGACCGTCACGTCACGCACAGAAACGATTTGCATATACAAAGACAAAGAGAAATAATTTCCGGTACACTTCAAGTAATGGGTTGCTTTAAAAGAATGAAAATACCATTTATACATAGACATAAACTATTCATAATGGAATGTAAGCCTAGATTGCTAGAAAGAAAAATAATAAACATCTAAATTCGAAAAATTTAATTAAATAATTGCAAGTTAAATATAGAATTTAAAAAAATAACACATAGGTATTACAAATTTTAATTATTTTATTGTAATTTGTAAATTAGAACATTAAATTTACAAATATTGTAAAATAATCCATTTTTATAATTGGCAACAAACAGCGGATACGTTACCATGAGATTCTCCTAAAAAAAGATTAAATGTTTTATTACACTTACATTACACATTACACAGTACAAAACAAAGTCGCTGTAGCTGTCTGCCGGTCCCTATGTATGCTTAAATCTTTAAAACTACGCAACGGATTTTGACGCGGTTTTTTTTAATAGATAAAGTTATTCAAGAGGAAGTTTTATATATATAATACATGTACCCCGGTGCGAAGCCGGGGCGAGTAGCTAGCAATATATATTTCACAGGATGAATATACAGTTAATTAAAAAAGGGAAATAAACAGTACAGTTAAGGAAATTGCTAAAGTAGATAGTTATTTAAACATGACGTTATTGGAAAACTTTAGAAACACTTATTATCTCAATGCAAAATGATAAACGTCAGAAGTTAAAACGTAGAACATACTGGCGCTCTAGTTATGAAAGTAATTAGTATAATAGACGAGAAATATGGCTTGATTGTGTAATAATACAAGTAATACATTATGGTTTCACAATGGCGCTATACATACAGAGTCAGCAGCTAAGATTCTACCGCTAAAATTTATTCCGTTCGTCTGGTACAGGCATCGGCAGGTAAAGTAAGGTACGAAAGAGGTTGTGACTAGAGAGATATTAACATTATAGAAGTATGTATTTACATATGATGTAGTAATTTATAATGATAATACAAGAGGATTCGCTCCAGAATGACAAGGCTATTATTTTTCTTGTTCCGTCGTAACTAGGCAAAGGTGTTGCCGCGCGTTGACAGATTTGTAGATTCACCAATTATTATTATAATTAGATACATTGTAGATAAATTAACCATTTATAAACCGATATTTACTTTATTTAACTTGCATGACATAGATGACTATTGCAGATCATATGCTGCAGTAGACTTTATGAATGTAACTATGCCCTATTGTAACATATAGTTATAAAGATCACACTTGACCGCCGACCTATAAATAGCAGAATCTGTTAATAGAAAACAACCCTCTCTATGTTTTAATTAGTTATCATGTTTAAAAAATACGGTAACTATAAGTGTAGGATTAACAACCATGTCAACTGTTTAATCTTTAAAATAGATTCACAGACATATTTTCAGTTTTATAATTTTAGTATGGATTTAAAATAAGTTAATTCTCAAATTACATATTTATAATCACAATGAACAGTAATTTTAGAAGCTTCCTACAAGTTCTTGTTTTCAATTATTGGAATTAAAACATTATACAAATATATACGTATATTTTCTTTTTGTGTAGTTGTTTATTTGCAATTTGGAAACAAATTGAAATAATTGTAATGGGCTCTTAGTAACAAGGTTGGCATGAATCCCAGTGGATATCGTTGGGTAAACCTCTCGGCCCAATAGCCTGAGGGTAAATTGGCTTTTACTTTTACTTGGAAATCAAGACTCGAGTTAAATTAATTTGTTCCTAAAATCGGCAAACATCAGTTATCCAAGTTGAGTAAAATTTTAAGTGCTTTTTAAGGGTTCACTGATTACACGAAGGTGGTTGTACCAGTTTTGTTTATTTTACAATTTAGACCTTTTCTGACGAATAAAGGCATCCATATTAAATATATAAAATTAACAACACTGACAGTGTTTTATTACCCATCATGACAATATGTCTACTGCTGACCATAAACCTTTTCCATTAAACCATTTGACTACTATGCAGAAATTTTGATATCGTCACTATTTAGTTGACGATTGGCTATCAGATTAAACTTAGCTATGGCTTTTAAAAAAGTATTTCACTACATTCAATAACAGATTCCTAATCCTAGTATCCATACGGCGTACACAAACTACATATGCCTTAAAAACTTCTATAAAGATTCCAACATTTCCGGAAATTTGGAACATACAATTTTCTGATTAAACCCAGTACTTAACTAATAAATGTCAAACATTTTAACGATTAAATTTATAAATATTTTCATTGTATCATCCAATTTAGTTTATTGCTCATCTGAGAAGAATTGGCAAAATATTTTGAATTCATTTTCTTTCCTATTTAATTTCAATCAACGTTCTTTTGTATTGGATTATTTCATTTTTACATCTCGTTATACCTCTATACTCAATACAGGAGCTATATATACGAGGGACGGGCAGACATGGTGCAGGGACCCCGAACCAACATCGTATTTATAATTCCAAGCACGTATCGGGTACTGGCACGTGTCTCATTGAAGGCAAACAGTGTTTGATCGTATTAAACAAGAATGTCAATGTACACAGTGAATATATTAGAGGAAGACATTGTAAAGTCACTGAGAACAGTCTTTGAACAGACAAAGAGGATTTCTACTTTTTAAATAATCTTTATTGCACAGTGAAAATCTAAATGCAAAAGATTTATGTTGCACGCAGCTGGCCGCTACAGCTTCATCGGACGATTGGGGGCGAGTACAGATGGCACTCCAAACCCGCAGGACTTATGGAGCGGCTGAAGGCCAACTTCCGCCTGACATATACAAAGTTTAGTCTGAAGGCACCGCAAGGGGTTGGAAACTCGGCTCGCTCGCGACGTTGTAATTTCGATCCCCATTTCAATAGATTGAAATAAGTGTAGATATAGATAAAGATGCATCTTCAAGCAAAGCTCTTTCGTGTGCACTTAGGTTTCCTGGATGCACATGTTGTAGATAAAAATAAGTATAGATTAATAAAAAAGATTTTATTTTTTACTTTTTTATTTATTGAACTTCTAAGAGAATTAGGTATATAATTCCATTTTATTTACTAAACCAAATCATACAATACAATTAACGAATTAATTGCGCAATTACATTGTATATCAGATAACTACTCGGGAACAAAAGATATGGTAATTCTTGTTCTACATAAAAAAATAATCCTTCATGAAGTAATCAAAACTGATCAAACTATAAATACAACACAAGTACTATCAACAAGAGGATTAAAAAACAATAATATATGCAAAACACAACTGACCATATCTATTGCCCACGCGCAGTTATCGGCTGTCTGCAATATACTCGTAACTGCGCAGTGGCATTAATAAACATAATGTAAACAAAGCCCACACAGACAGACTATTAATAATAAAAGGTGCATATAATTTATATATTTACTATATGTACTCATTAATGGATAAAAGATATATCAAACAAATGAAAATTTTGAGTACTACAGAGGAGTCATTGGCAATGACATATTAGCCTCCACGCAGTTTCTTTTATAAACCACTATGGTTAATTCTTCATGTATTTAATTAATTCACCTGACTTCCACCATTCTGCTAATGTAGTTCCAATATACATTTAGTGTAGGCGCTATGACTATTCCATTATCATCAAATTTCCTCTACTAATACTATATGTGCTGTAGAGTGATAGCAAATAACTCAAGTAACCGTCACAGCAGATTTAGAGACGATATAAATTAGCTATGTGAATCCTAAAAAACCCGACCTTTTTAGCATATTTATGCACTAAATCATTTAAAATTCTAAATATCCTATCTGTACAGTCGATCAACTACACCACACGTTTTAATAGTAGATGTACTCGAATAAATTATTATGTAAATGATAATAAAACATGTGTGTGACTTTACAACGGAATGCAGTTCGCATTCTATGTCTTTATATAGCTTATTAATGACATATTAAATTATATATTTGTAAAATACAATTTGATTAAGTATATATATATATATATTCATATAGATATAAGTATATTTATATAATGCTACAATAATTAGTAATAAGTTATTATTAACTAGCTACGTCTGCGGTTTCACCAGTATGACATTTATAGCCTATGTGTGACTCTGATATCTAAGTTATTTTATTGTAAGGTTTCATTAAAATTAGTTCAACAGTGTTTGCGTGTAAAAGTAACAAAGATCTATCCATCCATACTCACAAACGATCCCATTATTAAGATATAAACATCGTTTTTACTATTTCAGCCATTTTGGATTTCAATTAGATAACAATATGTATTTTTTTATATTATTTTTAATCAATTACTATTCATGCGCATGTTTAGTAGGAGTAGGAGGATAAATAAATACTTTTATTATTGAATCATGAAAAGTCAAGCGCAAGTATCTAAAATACTGCTATTATATGATTCAGTCGTAGGACATTCACACAAAACATTTTTCATTCACAAACTTTTGTATTTTCTAAACAATATTTAATCAATCTATTTAGGGAATTAACAGAACCATTAAAAAGTCATGATCATCATCACTACATAGTATAAAACAAAGTCACTGTCGCTCTGTCCGTTCATATGTATGCTTAAATCTTTAAAACAACGCAACGGATTTTGTAGCGGTTTTTTTTTTAAATAGATAGAGTCATTCAAGAGGAAGGTTTATATATATAATACGTACACCCGTGTGAAGCCGAGGCGAGTAGCTAGTTGCTTATTAATTGCATGGTCCCAGAAACAAGGACAAAATATATGGTTAAAGCAACTAACGTCAATCAAGAAAAGGCAATATCTCGCTGAAAAGCGAATAGGCCTCGGGATAGATTATATGCCAATTTACGAGAACTCAAGACCAGATAAAACACGAAAGCCAAAAATACAACGTTTATGGTATGACGGTGAATATAAAACATATAATAACCATGTTTACGATGGTTGGTAGAGAGCCATTACTGCCGGAAATGGAGCTCCAGCCAACAAAATAAAATGTGAATGCGAAACTCTAATCCAATGTCGTGGAAAGTTCATGGTTGCATTGCGGAGACGTAAACTGCTAGTATCTATTCCAAATGCTATTTAAATTTAAAATTGCATTATGAGTAAGTCTTACTGAGCAAATCGGGTAAGAATACAACTATATATTTTAGAAAATAAAAACGACTTCAACATAATGGGAACAGAAATAACGTCTTAAAATTTCATTACTGGAGCAAATAGCATAACGCATAATCAAAATACATAATAACAAAAATATTAAAACTTTATATTATAATGATATCATTATTAAAGTATATATATTATAATAATAACAATATTAAAACACATATTTTTTATTTCAAGCTTTTATATTCGGTTAACACAGCATTTAGAATACAATGGTTTTTCATGCGAATGAAACAAGTTCAATAAAAGTCTATAATTAAACGATATCCAACCTAAAGTAATCGAAGTCCACAAAGAGATACGAGCATTATATCAATAAAAATATCCAAATAGCCCGCTATGGTCTCAAAGCACGGAATTTGGTAATAAAAAGGCATCCAAGACTGGTGAAATAAATTTTCATAAAAACTAGCAGTGTTTTTGTTAGTTTTCTTCATTCTAGATAGAATATGCTTTTGTTTGCATTATATAGTATGAGAGAATAGTTACATTTAAATATTAGGCAATACATCTGGATAAATACAATAGGTGTACCTACTATTCCAGTTTGGTCTTCTTTCCAGTTAGTTTATGTATGGTGCGCAGTAAATAGTTACAATAAGGATTAGTTAGGAGGTCAAGCTGACATGGTATATTACTAAAAATCCAATTCCCCGAATTTTGAAGGTTAACCGTTAGGGAACATAGTCATAATAATAGATATATATATTTTTCAAATTGACAACATTGTTATAATCGACCTGGGGTTGGTATTAAGTTACTCACTCATTTGCTTATTTGACCATTATTACATTATGCACATTGTTATCATCAACGAAAATAATCATTAGTAATTAAATAAAGCATTGGTTGCGAGTAGTAAAGGACCGATCGTCGTGGATGTTTTTTTTTTATCCCAGGTCAATTCACACAGCGCTATCTAGACCCAAGTTAAGCTAGCTAAATCTTGTATTATGAGTACTAGATAACTGATACAAATACATAGATATTTTTTTTTTCGTAAATACATACATAATATACATAGAAAACACCCTGACCGATACAAACAATCATACTCATGAATACAAATGTTTGTGCCGTGCGAGGAATCGAACCTGCGACCATCGGACGTAAAGCGGTGTGCTAGACCGCTAGACCACCGAGGTCGTCATTGGGGGAGACCTTTGATCAGCAGTGGTCCATCTTCCGGGCTGAAATGATGATGAATGAAATACATTCTATTTATTTCTAATCATTGATATCCGTGGTCATAGCAGTTATATTGTTAGCTACGTATTAAATGGATTAGATAACACAATTGGTAAACTTCATGTCAGCTAACCGAAGCTTAATTACTTTGTTTACAAACAATGGTTACATTTCTATTTTCAGAATCAAATAGTTACTACTCGTATTTATACAGTTTAAAACAATGTTAGTAGTAGGTGTAAAAACATGATTTTTTAATATACATTTTAGGTATCTCACAACAACGGACTTCCTAATATTCTAATTATTATGAAATGTTGAGAAATATCCTGAAATTCTGCCAGTGTCTGGAGATGACATATTCTGCACAGGTAGAGAAGCGATAAATAGCTAATATGTTAAGTTTTAATTTTATATTTACAAAAACTTTGACAGCCGCGGTATTATAACGGTTAGCAAATCGCTTTACTTCCGATGGTAACTGGTTCGATTCCTTGCAAACATTTGTATTCTGGATTACGATTGTTTGTATCGGTCCGAGTGTTTTATATGTATATTATGTATGTATTTATAAAAAAAAATCTAAGTATTTATATCAGTTATGTAGTATCCTTAAAACCATTTGTAATAATGGAAAGAATAAACATAATTATTTATATTGGTCTTGATATTTTCTAGTTATGTAAGTAGGTATCTATTTATAAAAAAAATATTAATTTATTTGTAATAAGTAGGTATTTCTATCTGTTGCCTAGTATTCATAACACAATATATTTAATTTAGTACTAGATGGCGCTATGTGAGTGCGACTGTACTGTATTTTTGTTACGACACGTTCACAAATTCGTATTATTTTATATAATTATTTGTACAACCTGTACCTTTCGATGGTCGGAGCTGTAATCCCGCACAATACAAACATTTCTGTTTGCGAACATCTGTTTTCGTTAGGGTGCCTTTCTATGTATTCACATATATATATAATATAAACAAATAAATAATCCTGGACAATCAACACAACGCCATCGCATGGTAAGCAGAGCTTGTGTTATGGGTACTAGATAAGTGTTGTAATACTTAGATTTTTTTTTGTAAATACATACATAATATACATAGAAAATACCCAGACCGATACAAACATTGTATGAGTGTTTGTATCATATATATATGTATATAATCGAAATAGTTCTTATGTATGATATAGTTTTGTCGTATTACAACATGCTTTCAGGCTAGTAGTTAGCACTTTATAAATTGTTTAGGTAAAAAATATATAAAAAAAAACTTTTAGCTATAACAATGTAGGTGTTACAGTTTGGGTAGCAAAGAGTAATACGCTCATGAATATTCAAATTTAGGCCCTACCGTTGTTAGAACGTTATCCTAGAAGGGATTCTGTAAACTCAGTGGGCGAAGTAAACATAATACGCGGGCAGACCCCACATAATGGAATAGGAGTAAACTAATTCATATAGTAAAGCTGTAATAAGACCGGGTTTATACATACATCAAATTTATTTTTCATGAATAGAAACACTCTTCAACCACAAACAAATGAGTGTGGAAATTACCTTTATCAAAATAGATAATACTAGTTACCCGCCCCTTCTTCGTACGGGTGTACATGTACTATGCATATAAACCTACCTCTTCAATCACTCTACCTATTACTAAAAACTGCCAACAAATCGCCGAAGCGACTTCATATCTTCTTCCAGATAATATATATCTGGAAGAAACAGATATTTAGCGATAATTGTTATCTCTATATTGTAATTGTTGAGTTTTTCTTTATATTTGGTGCACACATTAATTTATGTAATTGTTAATTTCTTTCTGTGAGAGGAACAATAAAGTGTTTTTCATTCATTCATTCATTATCTCTCCGATTTCGAGTTCAGACTGGCATATGACGTTTGTTTGTAATATTTTATTGTACAATAATATTATAAATAAAAGGACACAATGGCGGACTTATACCAGAAGAGGGATTTCTTTCCAGTCAACCTTTGAGTTACTGAGGGAATTGCAAAATAGGTACAATAAATAATACGCGTCACAATAAAATATATATACACAAAAATATATATATACATACATATACACATACACTTATACATACATATATACATACACACACCAGAAAGGAAAAGAAAAATAATGTAAATAAGTGGAGCATTAATAAAAAGCGCCTATTAGATGACGTATTAGATAAATCAGGAAAATCATATTAATAATTATTATACGTTGCTGTATATTACAGCAACGTATAATAATTGTATAATGTATAATTTAATCTAAGTGATTGCTATCTGTAAAAGAGCAAAACGCAAGTTTCTTGCTCGTTCTTGTCCGAATGATCGGCAGAATCAAAAAAATATTATATAATGATTTAAAAGTGCGTATCTGAAGTTTATTTGAATAAAGTTTATTCCTATTTCCGTACACAAATATTAGAAATACTTTTGACGGCCTTTATTAAAGCAAAACTATGACTGTTAGATTATTTGTCTGTTTCTTCGTTCATTTATGCCAAATTCAGATAAGGCTAAACCGATTTGGGTATTTCAGAAATGTATTTTAATCAGTGGCGTTTAAAATTTAGCCTTTTTAAATTTTAATACCTATTGGTTTACAGAAAAAAGTGATACGATTACAAAACAAAGTCACTCAGCTGATCAGATAATATAATTAATTATGTACCTGTATATAATCTGTGACAACCCTGAAATTCTATACTCAAGTCATAAACATTAAGCGTAACGCGTATAGTAAGTACACAGTAAACGTTTTATGGACGGATTCATGTTCGAATGTTGGAACGCTTTTAGATTTAATTGCTGTATAGTACACGGTGGTTTTTATCCGCAGTTATTTTACTTTTTAGAAACCCATAACTACCCATTTATACCTCACTGCAGTATACATGTCTCTCCCCATAATAGGGGAATCTAAGACTAGTTTTATCACGCCGTTCATATAGTTATTATTTCTAGATTTCCTTTGTACTGGTGCGAACCCTTTCATCTAAAGCGAAGAGTATTATTAGTTAAAGAGACTAGTGTCCCCATCACAAGAAATGTCACCTATGTTGGGTCGACCTCCTCGCGGAAACCATCGTGGTTAATTCCTGGTTATTCAATTACGATGAGCAGTCTGACCTAACCTCATTCTCATCCTATCATCCTCCACTTGTGCCCCGCAAGCGTCTACCGACAGCGCAGGCGGGTGCACCATACCGTTATCATTCATTAAAAAAACCCTTTCCTCCATAACTAGTGCCAAGTTACTATACGTAGTTAGTAGTAGTACTTATTTTCTTTGTGACTTTGAAAATTGTATTTACGTAAACTGTATATATGATTATATATTTCAAACCAAATCAAAATCATTTATTCACGTAGGACATTTTAGTCACTTAAGTTCTTTGAATTAATATTTTTTTGCGTATCGTCCAGTTCAATATTCATTCAGTCATTGCAATAGTCGTTCATTCTATTATACTGCAATTTGAAGCCGACTACTCTATGGACGAAAGTAGTCTTGTATAAACAACTTTGTTTTATACTATGTAATGATGATGTTCAGAGCTGTCCACAAAGAAAGGCGCACTGATTTTATGTTAATATTATGATTGATTGCACATAAAATATTTCAGATGGAACATTGCAGCCGTGTCTGACCCAGTTTTGTGACTTTTGCCGGGCCTATCTAGAATGTATGGCTAGCGGTGTATGTTTGGTGACACCATAAAAACTATTTCATAATATAGGTTATATACCTATATTAAGTTTTCATGATATCATCATAACTATTCAATAGATTAAATCTAAAATAAATATAACTGAAGTCATTGTTTGTAATTTTAAAGCAACGGCATTTCACTGAATGAATAAAGTACTTATATCAACAAAAAAAAAATGTCTGTCGGTTTGCTCTTGTTAATCTCTGAAACAGCTGGACCGATTTTGACGGAACTTTCACTTGTAGATAATTAATGGTCTGGAGTAACTTAAGCTACTTTCATTTAAGGAGTTTTATATGATACTGATTTTTTTATAGCAATATAATATATTAGGGGAAACATTTGATTTTTTATTTGTAATAGATGAACTCAATTAATTTTATTTTGCCTATAATTTGATGGCCGTATTGCTATTATATACATGAACGACGACTACCACTTATCGCCAGGTGGCATTCCGGTTACACAAAAAGTATGACTTACATATTTACTTGTTTAGGACACAATAAACAAACATTAGTCAGTTTATAATGTTAAATCGCTCCACAATTATAACATGAACGATATAGAAATCAACATATCCAATAGTAACAACATGTTTATGTGTTTACATACAAACAATACCAGTGTTCTACTTGGCTGCAGACAAAAGTAAGGTAATTCAATGACTTTATTTAGATTGTCATCTAGTAACAGCCTGTACTTCCCGAGGTTCAAACTCCGGTGCCTTCAGACTAAAGTCGTATCCGTCAGACAGGAATTGGCCTTCAGCCGCTGAGCATAAGTCCTTCCGCGGATTTGGAGTGCCAACTGTTCGGTGAAGCTGTAAAGGCCAACTGCGGCCAACAGCATTAGAATAGTTCTAAAATAAATCCTGTACTGAACTTCTAAGTACTTTTCAGAAATATAATAAAGCAAAATGTTGAAAAATTTTATTCCATGTAGAAATGAAAGACTAAATAAGCACGTCAGTTTCCTGTCGGATGGGAGATTCAGGGACGTTTGTTAATCCTAAGGTAAAACCCATCAAGTTGGGAGGCTTTCGAGGGATTTCAAAGTGTCACTGTAGGCAACTAACTAGGAATTCATGGAAGGTAATTTCTCCACTAGAAAATGTAAATATATTTAAATATTACAATTAGACTTAAATATTAATAGTTTTAGCTTACTACTAAATCAATTTATACAAAACTAACAACATTAAGGCTTTGCAAGAATACATTATAAATCTTTAAATTTCTTGTTCTATACTTAACACGCACGTATTATACATATAAACTTTCCTCTTGAATCACTCTCTGTGCTGAAAACATTAACATCCGTTGTGTAATATAAAAGATATAAGCGAACAGACAGTGGTGGCGACATTATTTTATACTATGTAAAGAAATGCAAAGATTTCAAATCAAATCATCGATTTCATTTCAAGGTACGACAACGAATGGCTACAATAATGCTAAAAATGTTTAAGTTTATAAAATCTAACAAAATATTTATTATCTATTTTACTAACTAGTATAGTTTGTGTTATGATGAACAGGCAACAAAACTCAACTATAATATTTCAGGACGTTCCATCTCAGCAGATTACATCTAATTCCATTACCTATATGATTTTATATACAATCGAAACTAAGACATGACGAAAATCAATTAAAACAAGTGGAATATAAGAATTTTTTTTTTATTGAGTGTTTTGGGCTACTGTCTGTTGCTAAGACTTGTAACACTGTGACATGCATAGATCTACTGTGCTTGTCGTTTTTCAAAGTTCGCTACCTAGACGCGTCAGGGACAAGAATTGAAGGATTTTTTGGGAACAATGGTTTTGTCCTCAGAGTAGTGTAAACTTTTCTTTAAATAAGATATTTTGTTTATGCATCAGGCTACATCCACATAGGATGTGTAGTGGCGTTCCTCTTCTGCTTGACAAAATCTGTAGATTATTGTTAAACTAATATAAGAGTTAGCAATCATACTGGGTTTCTTTGTATTAGCATCATAGATCTGTCCTACGCAAATCTCCTAGCATTATTCCACACAATAGTCCCCTATTACAACCTACAAAAGCATCCTTCATATTGTATCCCTGACAGCTACGATAACCCAGTATGAATATAATATTCATATAATTTATCATAATGTCACTCCTGTAACAAACACTAGTCAAGGCATCACATTATAATGCGGGCGCGTGGAATAACTAATGTGGCAATTGAGATTGTCTGTCTGATATACACAGTATAGACAGACTTGCTTTGAAATCGTTTCTTTAAGAAACAGATGTTTATATACCTATACCAGCTAGCTGAGTCCCAAGACTATATGTCATGTGAATGTGATATAGTAACAATATAATGTTGTTTAATGATATTTCTCAGGTCTTTCATTATTAATAACGTAGAAAAACAATTCTAAAAGAATATAATGGTATTCTATTGAGAAATAAAAATATATATAAATAAACTATAAATACTTGATTATATAACATGTAAAAACGACAGAAGTTGTTAAAATTACACATTTACAATTTACAATTAAAAAAAAATTTCCTTTTCCATTTTCATATACCTCTTTATAGATATCTATGTTTTTGCATCTAGAACTACTGCGAAGTTTCATATCGATGGAACTGATAAAATAATTAAAGTCATTCTAATACATAGACCAACAAAGGAACAAACAGGCAATGAAAAAAAGAACAAACAGATAAACCTGATAAACATGTGAATGGGATTAAATAATAAATGTAAATGTGTGTGACCAACAATGACGAATTACGCGAGGAATCAACAATCTACACTTGATTAATCTTTCAATGCGTTTTGTGATATTAATTATATATAATGTTAAAATAGAGCAACTGAAAGTAGAGCTCGACTCAAACTTAAAAATTGTAATATACGATCTACAATAGATAGATAGAATATATATTAATATATTGTGCTATCTGTGATAATATCAAAACTGTGGTGACTCATTGCTTTCTTTTAAATTGTTGATAATGGAACAGTGTACCCGCCTGGTCTACTCTGGCGGGCACCTCTGCTCCGATGCATAAAGCTCGGGTTAGTTAGCTAATCGTGGCAATATTACCAGAAATTACAGGAAATGTATCTAGAGGAGACCCCGTTTAAGTCGATCTGATAGAGTCATTGCTGGTAATGGGCCTATATTAACAATATATGCAAACCTCACTCCACCTACTTTCTAATAAAAAAAAAATACCATTGGAAGTCGAGAATGCAACTCACCTGATGGTATGTTACCACCGCCATTGACCACTTGCAACACCAGGTGTCTTGTAGCTATTGGTTAAATGAAATACTCGAAAACATAGACATCTGTCAAAATTTCCACTAAATTCCAACTATTTCTAATGTTGGCCATACATTTAAAAATAGCGTCATTATTTATGTAATACTTTTCGATACCTCGACGACGATGTTTTGTGAATTTAGTCTTTATATATCCCATATATCGATTTGTATTGAAGGAGTATATATAATAAGATTTTCGTTGCCAAGGCCAATTCTAACAACGCAATACATTTCTCAATGAAAATGGATTATTTTCAGTCACGCATCAATGAATAGATGATATACAGTCGCGTTTCAGGTAGACAGCTGAATTTACATGTCCTTTCATGCGCGTTCATTTTTTTTAAATGGTTTTAAACTGAAAAGGTCCTCTTTTCGACTATATTATTTATTTGGGTATAGACAACCGTAATGGTGCAGAAGTTTTACATACAGTCGATGATATATAAATAATCCTGGACAATAAACACAGCGCCATCTAGTCCTACGGTAAGCAGTGCTTGTGTTATACACAACTGATATAAATACTTAGATACTTTTTTTTGTAAATACATATATAATATACATAGAAAACACTCAGACGGATAAACAATCATACTCATGAATACAAGTGTTTGTGCCGAGCGAAGAATCGAACCCGGCACCTTCCGAAATAAGGTGGTGTAAATCGCTAGATCATCAAAGCCGTCTTTGCTCGACGATCGCGAGTACGATACATACCGATGACTGTCTGTTATTTTTAATTATTCCAAAATTAATTTGAGTACGTCTGTACGCAGTCACTTCAGAAAGTACTCTATCCTGAGGATATAAAAACCATCGTTCCTAGGAATATACTTCAATGGTTGTCCTGACGGGTAGGTAGTGAATTCTGAAACAGGGCGAGCACAATAGATTTCCGCAGCTCGCCGTGCTACAGGTTCAACGTCTGTCAGTTGCCTTGCATTTATAATATGACCTGTGCTTAGTTAGGTACTATCTGTATTATCCATAACACAACATATAAATACTTGTAATAATGTTAGAAGCACATAAATAAAAATGTAAACTGTATGTTGATAGCACACCGCCTTACTTCCAATTGTCGCGGGTTCGATTCTCCGCACGGCACAAACATTTGTATTCATGAGTATTATTGTCTGTATCGCTCTGGGTTTTTTTATGTATAATATGTATGTATTTACGAAAAATAAATATATCTATGTATTTGTATCGCTTATCTAGTATATATAAGCTTTAGTTTAACTTGGGTCTAGATGGCACTGTCTGAATTATTCTGAGATTATTATTATTATGCATCCAATGTTGAAGAATATACAGCCTTGGCAAAAGTATTAGGCACCCCAGAAAAATGCACAATTCATGTTTACCAATTGAACAATGATAAAATGCTTATCTTAGATGGCATACCGGGGTCACAAATACCTTCTTAGAAAAGCAAACCTCTATTTTTGATGGTCATAAAACACCTGGTGACTGAAAAGAAAGGATTCGACTTTTTGCATTATTATTAGTCAATGTTTGGTCACTTGTATTCAAGACTCTAACTAGTAAACAAGTTTTTATATCTAACTCAGTGATTAAATTGACACCTAATTTACTTAAATATACCGAAAATAAGTGAATTTAGTTTGGAAAATCTAGTAAAAATATAACTTCTCCATGAACAGGGGAAGTCGCAAAAAGAAATTACTAAGTTAGTGAAATGTTCGCGATTCGCCGTGCAATTTGCCATCAAACGGTTTACTCAGTCTGGCAGTCATGCTATTAATCCAAAAACAGGCAGAAAACGTGTGACTTCGAAGCATGAGGATAGAAAATTAATACGCGAATCTATGAAAGATCGGAAGAAAACATCATCAAACCTTGCTGCTGCTTTGTCCGAAGAGGCTGGAAAGCCAATAAGTGCTCGGACCACCAGAAGACGACTTCAAGAAACGGGCTTAAAAGGATACAAAGCCAGGAAGAAGCTGTATTGGCTCTACGGCATTGACATTTAAGTTAGGAAGTTTGGGCCAATGTGGTGTGGTTTAACGAATCTAACTTTGAAGTAAGTAAATTTTACTGCTTTTGTTATTAATAATCATTGTCAGCTATTTATTTTACTGAAATAATAAAAGTTAGGGTAGTTTAAAAAAACTTTTTATTTTCATTTTTCAGCAGATATTTGGAACGCCAGGTGTGACCTTCGTGAAGCGACGTGTGGGCGAAGAATACCATTCAGATTGCGTTGTACCGACGGTAAAGCACGGAGGAGGCAGCGTAATGATTGTATTCAAGGGGTTGACGAAATGTTTGTTTGTGAAGGTTATAAGAACAGCAAAAAGTACATAAAAGTGCTTGAAACTGCGCTTATACCTTCGCAAACGAGTATTTTCGACGATACCAACTTTTTATATTCTAGCAAAACAATGTATTGTCATAAGTCATTTGATATATGTTTTTCTTGTTGCAAAACAGCCCCCAGATTTGAAATATATCTTTGGAGCATTTTGATTTGTACTACATCGAAAACGGCATTAAAAATGGGTTAGTACGAGAATGGCATGCCATTATAAGGGAG
The DNA here is from genome assembly GCF_030625045.1 of Achroia grisella. Lineage (NCBI taxonomy): Eukaryota > Metazoa > Arthropoda > Insecta > Lepidoptera > Pyralidae > Achroia > Achroia grisella. Next base: position 1,108,006 of record NW_026713028.1, on the reverse strand, counting down.
GATTGCACTATGCTTGTACGCAGCATGCCAGCTAAAATTAGTGCAATAATGAAATCCAAAGAAGAACCGACTAGATTTTAAGTTTTTTTTATTCTTTTTTGTGTAATTTAATGGTAATAAATCAATTCAAAAAGTATAAGTTGTTTTTAATTATTATTTTTAGTAAAATGTAGGGTGCCTAATACTTTTGGCCAAGGCTGTACATTTGTATATTCTTCAACATTGGATGGAAAAAATATTCCTTAAGAGAAGAGGTATAAATAAAGTCTTTTTTTCGTCTTTTTGCAGGAAAAATATAAAATATAATACGTCGCAATCAGGCTGACCTAATTTCTAGCTACCATAAAAACGAGCTCATTTAATTTTATATAACCTTTCTGCTGAAGTCTGTCATGATCTGAAGTTATAAAAACCCAAAGGTACTGACTTGTAAAGTGTTTAAATAAACCTACGACATCCAACCACATCCTATCTATATCAATATTACTTTTTCTAATAAATTTCAGTGTGTATTATTTTTAAATTTTCATAGGCAATTTTATTTTATGTAATTGGAATTACAAAGTTACGGCCCAACTATCACGATCAGGGCCTACTGATCACGTTGTCATGTAAGACCAGCGACACCATATACATATATTGGCGATGGTTACCATTTGAGGGTGATGCAGCTGGAAACGAGTCACAATGCGAGCTCCAAAACATTTGTTGTCCGGGTCCCTACCAACGTCTGCTGGAAACTTCCTTCAGCAGTGAATGCTGATAGAAGTTTACTGGCGCTACCGTGGAAAATAGCCATAGTGAATACAAAGATTTTATATTTTATATATATGTGTGGCCGTAAGGTACATATAATATGAACTATTGTTATATAAAATATTAAGTGGCCTGAAACAGATATCAAATAAAAAAAAATTACCATCAGATAGACCGGTTCAGTTTCTTAGCTATTCCAATTATGTATATAAAAATAAGCTTTTATGTTTATAATATTATTATGATTATTCAGTTGCGTTATTGAATATATGTAATGCAAACATTACGATCCTCGTTAATGAACGTTCTTAACAGAAAACCCGCGAAATGGCGCCATTAAAGTGCGATTGCGAATAAAAGGTATTTTTACGATATCAATCTGTTTGAATCAATGTTTCCTCCACTGGGCGCGCCGCCTATCTGCGTGTTATTTTTAGTACTTCACAGGATTAAAGAAATTAGTTTGTCGTTATTTTTAATCTGTGACGCAAAAAGGAGGGCGTTATAAGTTTAAGTGTATCTGTCGGTATTACAAATCCTAAGCAAATAGAGAGACAGTGACGCTGTATTTTTGTTAACAATCATGCAATCTAAGTGATCGAGATAGTTCTTACTTACACGTCCTCAGTTTATGTTACTACTAGCTGTACCCGCGGTTTCACCCGCATTAAATTTATAGCCTATATGTTAATCTGATATATAAGCTATATTGCTGTAAAGTTTCATCAAATTCCGTTTAACAGTTTTCCGTGAAAGAGAAACAAACATCCATCCATACTCACAAACTTTTGAGTTTATGATATTAATAATAATTTTAATTAAGCCTGCAGAAACAACAGGAACACAAATCAAGAATCTTGTAAATACTAAACTGTTACTTTTAATAGATATAGATATATAGTTATTTAATTAATAATAATGGTACTACGATAACAGGTACAACAATTAGATGTTACGACTTATGTCTATTAAACATTAGTCCGGGTCCAGAGGAAGCGCCCCAAATGTGTAATTAGCTACGAGTATTTAGGAAAACATCACAGTACAAAGTGTGACTGAAGCGAGAACATAACGAATAATTTTAATAAATGTGTATATTTCCCAAAAGGGCTCACGGCGAAGATATCTAAAGTGACATAAAAAAAAAGATATCAAAAATACAAAGTTTATGAAAAGAATAGTGGACAAGCTGCGGGCAACACTAAGTTTTAAATCGAACATGCAAATATTATTGCTCACAGTGGGGGCACGTGTCCCCGACCGCTTACCGGTTTGTGGTAATCCATTCCCCGATAATGTATCGAGGTATCGATTACATACGATACTACGATTGATTGTATCGATAGCATTTTTAATCGAATTGTTGTTTAATGGAATTGTATTTCCAATTTTATACTGTAAAGCTATTGGACAAATACTCAGATAGCTGATATGATTAAACATTTCACATCCCTTTGTATTTAAACAATTTAACAACATCCTGTCTAATAGGATATATATATCGCATATATGATATTAATGTTAAATTATAAGTTGAATTATAAGAAACAATTCTTTGACATATTAAAATGTCTTATAGACTACTTATGGAAAATTTTAATTAAATATTGAAATACACATCTATACTGATATATAAATCAGAAGGTATACCTGTTTATTTATTTGAACTAGTTAAAAAAGGATATTCAATACATCTCGCTAGGACATTAGGAGCCAAAAAAGAGAGCCAGAAAAAATGCTAACCGAAAACGAAGTAGTAACGCAGGTGTAGGATGCAACGGATACGCGAAATGTAATTCCGATTGTCCGAGTGAGACAGCAGTGCAGAGTCGTATAGAAACTATAAGAAAGAAGATTAGAAGAAACTAGAAGAAGTATAACAATATACATACTCCTTTATCAAACTTATCAGTGCCTTAGAAACTACCAATTAACATTTACTCGTAAACCATGACTTATAAAATGTTTTCACTGGCTACTGGTTCCATTTAATTGCTGCACACACAGCTAATAACCAATTAGTGTTGCTAGGATAAATTAGCAAACCGAGGGAAAATCAGTTTACACAATTCTCACCATAATATCAATATGCTAGTATCAATATAGTAATTTGCATTGAAACTGAACGGCCATAAATATACAGAGTGAAATCTGGGCAAGTCAAGTGTTGTCTGCCACGATGTCGACAGTCGACACTGAAATTTAATGAATTTCATTGCAACGAATATGATAATTATATAACATTTGAGTTGGTCCTAACATCCAGATTATTCGCCATGCAAAAAAAGTTTTATTTCTTTTTAATATTAATTAATATCACACCTTATTAATCTTTACCATAATATTAACAATAATAATGTACATAATATCATTCACTATACATATAAAATAATCTTCCAATGAGTAATAACACTTATTAACTAATCATTTCATTAATTTGTCTTTGAAACATTTTAAAAAGAGGTTCCTGACTGAATTAGGAAATAGATTTTTATGCTACATGTATAACTGTTACTGTGGTCCAAACGTGCTCTCATTTTTGGTAACATAAGTTTTCTAGGACCTGTCACAGACTTCATAAAAGTAATCCTTCTGTATATATAAATAGGAATGCATTTTAACAAAACGGCATCATTCAAATCTGTACATTGAAGGGCGCAGCAATGTCTCTGAATATCACTGGCTTTCACTGAGATAACACCCATGAAGGCATGCTGGCATGATAAATTATGGTAATAACGCGACAGTATTGAACTATTTGCTTTTTTTATATCACTGAGTAGTACTATCCAGCATTATTTTTCTATCTCTGTTTTACATTATCTTTAATCGGCAACGCACTTACAAGTCCCTTGGTATTGCGGGTGCTCATGAGCGGCGGTAATCACTTGTCATCAGGTGAACGGCAAGTTCGTTTGTCCTCTATACTATAAAAAAAAACTGTAATAGAGCTATTTTTGTATAAGTGTGTTTATCGTCTTTCCTGCATTTAAATAGTTTTCTATCTTCTCTGCTCTATTCAAACGTTATCTGGAAGAGATTGAGTTGTTTTGGCTTTGGTTTTATAATTTTCTCTATGGTACCTTATTACTTTGTTAAATTATTATCTAAAAGTTTAATCTGCTCCACTTGATAATTTCGTATTTATTTGTACCCATTAATTATATTCTTCCGCTATCGCGTATGCTACCGCTTGCTTTGTTACGAATTCAATATGCTACAATACGAAGCTATTGACATATCAAGGATGCATACCACACGCAATCACGCTTCTCGATACCAAACGGACTTACAATGTATATTTTAATTGATTTATCAATCAGGCTTTGTTCCTTACTAAGATAGTAAGTAAAATAATAATAAATAACCCTGGACAATTAACACAGCGCCACCACGGTAAGCAGAGTTTGTGTTATGAGTACTAGACAAATGATAGAAATACTTAAATTTATTTTTATATATACATACATACATGTATATATTGTATATAATTATACATAGAAAACACCCAGACCGATACAAACAGTCATACTCATGAATACAAATGTTTGCACCGTGCGATGAATCGAATCCGCAACCATCGGAAGTAAAGCAGTTTGCTAAACAGCTAGACCATCGAGGCCGTAAAAATATATAACTATGAAATACCAGCGGATTACCCGCACACAACTTATACTTCACAAAGTAAGAGAATATTACTGAATTTTATAATGTTTGGTTATACGAATCTAATGAATCTAATGATTCTTTTTTTTTAGTATTCCCGTATTCAATACAAAGTTCGACGCTAATGTACTTGTATGGTATATAGTATATGTACATATCATCTTAGTCCTGCGGAATGGTGGAATTTACGAGTATATAACACCTTTTACAAAAGTTTGGTAGACATTCCAATTATATACTAAAAGAAATATATATGATAATAATAATAATAATCTTTATTTGTCTCAAACAAAAATTAATACAATTGTTGTTATCGTGATTTCATATGGGAGAGATACAACATCCTTCCGGTATGTGAATCAGATGAAAAATGAATATAAACAATACAAGATCTCAAAGGCACCGTATGGCGTGCTGGGTTTCAGCAGCGCCGGATTAGCCATGTTGGGACCCCAAGGCAATCAATTCTCGGGGCCCTATTGGGATTCCCAAACTTCTAAAGTACATTTTATTCCTACCTCAATTCAATTACATCCTTTACTAGCTGAACCCACGACTCCATATATGTACTATTCGGAATAACAATAGTTTATAGTTGCTCGAGCCAATTAGAATGAAACAAACATATTACTGTAACTAGCAAAGTAACAGGGGAAAAAAAATGTTTGCTAGAATATAAAAGTGTAATAGCATTTTAATCGAGTAAGCCGTTTCTGCGATTAACATCCACAAACACATAGACAGATATTCTAAAAACACTTTTTTACTACTGCAAAAGAAGTACAATGTTTAAAATTTGTTTTCATGGAAAAATATTTAATGTATAAATACGGCTATTTTACAATATTATTATATGTATGTATGATTAGTTGAACCCGCGGTCTCGCTCGCTTGAAATTTATAGCCTATGTGTTATTCTGATATTTAAGCTATATTACTGTAAAGTTTCATCAAAATCCGTTCAGTAGTTATTGTATAAAAAAGTAACAAACATCCATCCATCAATTTATGCAATAATATTCATAAACTTTCGCGTTTATAATATTAGTATGGTAACGGTATTTTTTATTATATTGATGACATTCCATTACCCTGAAGAAGAAAAAAACGTATAATCATTTTTATTACATTCAATATGGGGCCCTAGGCTACACTCTCTTACGGATAATCCGGCCCTGGGTCCCAGCAAAAAAGAAAAGATCGTCAATGTGACCTGACCTAATGCATTTGACCCACTTTCGGCGCTATTGGCTTAGGGTTGACCTTTACATCCTTTGTATCCTGTGCGAAGACAAACACAGACGTTTAACGACATCGTAAATCTCTACATAATTATAACAAACGTCTAACCCAAACGACAACTAAACATGAATTATTTTTAGTTGTTTTCTGTACCTTTCAAACGACTGTTCCAAAGTAGGTGGTTGTCAATGTTATGGTAAGAACTAGGACGGGGCCTATCAGGCTAAAACAAGGCAGTAAAAAAAATCGATGTTAAGTTTTGTATGTACGCCGAAAATGAAAGGAATTTTACCTTGACACCCTAGAAAAAAATTGTAGTCGAGATTTTTTTATGAAAGTAAATATCTATTTATTTAGGATAACCACCAAAGCATACCTTTAACATATTCTCTACAAAGTTCATCTAGGTATGTTCAACAGTATATTGGTCAAAACTAAACAGATTTCGTAATTTTTTATTCAATCGATAAAACGTTTGATATATTTTTATACATAATTTAATTGTCTTTGAACTCCCGCTGTACAGGTTCAACTAGTGAAATGCCTTCTACATGTAGCCATATATAACATTATATATTATATCTACTTCATATAAGTATCATAATTTTCTTGTAACTATACGGATACTGATATAGCACACTCATTACATTCTTAATAAAAAAAATATCAAAGTACAAAATGCATCACCAATTAGGTTATAAACTTCCAACGTCAAAGTAGTAACAAGTCTAAAGTGTGAAAATCTTACATCTGTTTTTTTAGTCCTTTCCCTACTAATCTGCTCTCCTCACAAAGGCTCTGCATACGCAACAATCAAACAAAAGAAGTACACGCAGAGGTCAAACCTCACAACAATCAATAACGTATATAAATATCACCAGTTCGAAAAAAATCGTACCCAATTATGACGTTGAAGGCTTGAATGACGGACGTGAATAATAGAAAAGTTACTAAAAATAAATGTCGCGACCACGAGCTCCCCTATTTAGGTACTAATTAAAAGTTTCTATTTTAGGTCGTCCACAAGCAAACGTATTATTTTATGGACATGTTATTAAGTTAACGTGTTATTATTTTTACTAACTTGTTCTTCACTAACATATTGATTTGTAGTAAATATTGTTCAACGTATTGCAATAAAAATTGTTTCATAAATATACATAAAAAATTGTAAAGATGTTTGTACGTTTGTTACTTTACTACAGTTAAACGGATATGTCGTAAAATTTAATACATTAAAATAAATACTTTTTTGTTATTAACTTATAGCACGCATTTGCTCCTAGGTTATATACATAGAAAAATTGATTTATAGATATCCTGTGTAAGTATTCCACAACATTTTTTTAATAAAAAACAGGTGGTGCGAAAGTCGTACCGGAAAATGTATTTTAAAGTAAATTTCTAGTAGTAAATACAAATTTTCAAATAAGTTAAACTATGTTTTGCGCAAGTTTTTTTTTTATTATTTTATTAACAAGGTAAAATAGAGTTTGTTTTCCACCGTCATAGTATAAATGAAAGTTATAAATAAATAAAAATATTTTTTATGCGGCAGCAATGAGTCCGGTACTATTTAATATTAAAATAATTCAAATGAAAATTCTAAACAAATGTCGACCTTAACCTGACAATGGTCGAGGCCATTACAAATTTCCACTGCAGTGTTTAATTGTGCTTATGAATTTTATTGACGAAATGTACTTGAACACGAACTTGGAACTGCAGTGTCCTTGCCATGACAACTCCTCGTTATCCCAATGGGGTTGCCAGCTCGTTAAGGACATTTTACATATCATCAAGTTAATATAAAAGAAAAGACCCCTCTTTTCTTCTATATTAACTTGAGGAAGGCCAAGGCACAGCCACATCAAGGAAATTAAAAACAGAATTGTTATTGGTATTTCGGGACGTATCAAGCTTTAAAGAGTATGATGGAAGATCGTGGAAAGTGGCAAGAGCTCCACCGACAAGAGCGTCGCTCTTAAATTATGAATGAATGAATGATTAAGGTAATATAAACCTAACGACCTGCGACTTATTAATGAGTGTCACCGACACTATATATTATAATGCAATTACCATTAATTCTCACTGTTAATAATACCACTTTACAAAACAAAACATATTGTAACTAAAAACTTAACTTCATATTTTGTCCCAACAAATACGATCATAATTTCAATTGGTAACAGAATACATCCATATCAGGACTGACTTTAGACTAGACTGCCTCCAGATATGGATTTACATATAAAGCAGTGGACCTGGTAGAGTGTACCAAATCCGTCTTGGAAAGTGTGCTTTCTAAGTAAATCCTGTTGAATTCGCTACAATGGAGTAATCTTGTTTCAGTCTTATAGTTTCTATCTTTCATAATACGTGAGTGCATGTAGACTAAACATAACAATTCATTCAGTTATATCAACTTTGCTATTTGGTTGTTTGTATTCATACAACATTCTTAAAAAATATTTATTTAAAAAAGCTACAAGCAACTTTCCTTCTCATTCTTCTTGTGAAGAGTCTGCGTTCCGAATAAGTGGTAGAATAAAAAATAATACTATTCAAGAGTGATTACGTTAAGATTATTTCTATTACTATTTAGTATCTATAAGGACTTGTTAAACAGAAGCAACAAAATTGGGACAACACAGCTAGTATGGTGTGAGAGTAATTACAGTATGACGTACATATCATACATATAATGGTATAATTACATCAGTCTAATGGTGTGTATGTTACTTAATTAGTTGTTAATTGTCACATTATATGGCTACTGACAACTACTAACTAATCAAGTGACGAAGATAAAATGGCCGTTATATTATACGCTAGGCTATAACGTTAAAAGTCATCTGCATAAGTTCTTAACTGTTGTACAGTATAGGATACAAACGAGCTTGCAGATCACCTGATGGTAAGTAACTACCGCCGCCCATGAGCACCCGCAGTACCAAGTGTGTTGCCTGCTTTTTAAGAAGGAATAAGCTCTTCTCTTGAAAGTTTCAATATAGTATCGGTTCGGCAATATCATTGCCGGTAGGTGATTCCATTGTGTGTACCTCATTCTCGATAATTCAGGCAGATAATTCAGCTTGATTTGAACATGTTTAGGTTGTATGGTGAGAAAAGGCAGTGAAATTACTTTATATTATAGTTCTTTGGATTGGCAACGTATGAGAGGTATACCATGAACGTTGCATGACATGGTATTTAGACGACAGTTGCCATTCACCATAAGCTTGTTTGCCATTGATAGATCGCAAAAACAATTTATTAAATGAAAATAGGTATAATTTAATATACAACAACATTTATTTCAAGTTGGTTAAAAATATTTGTATTAATTTAAAGAGAAGGCATTTTCTTTCTACACCAGCGAATTTATTACTTAATTATCACTTATAAGTTTCATTTAAGTTAAAACAAATACTTTAAATTGTTTCGTAAACAACGTAATTGTAATGAAGTGTTTCATTAAAGTATAGACAGACCATAAAATTCCAAATTGAGGGCATATAATCATCATAAAGAATGAAACAAAAAAAGACCCCCAAATTCGAGTTTTATCAGAATGGAATGCAAATGACGTCCGGCGGGCAACGAGCTCCTTCCGGTCAAAAAAACGTACCCACAAATTAGATGTGACAGCCCTAATCAGAAACACCTAGTGGCGACCCAATTTAGATATGTTCGCTTACTAAATTGACTGAGCTGGAAAACGAACCCGAGATCTCATTTAAGCAATGTATATCCTAATGTAGCTTATCTTGCTATACTTGTATTCATATAGAGTATCTGGACGTTTAATTATATTATAAAACTAGCTGTTCCCACGACTTCGTCCGCATGGAATTTAACTTTATTTTTGTAAAATAAAAGTAGCCTAAGTTACTCGTTATCACATCAGCTATCTGCCAAATAAAGTCCCGGCAAAATCAGTCCAGCCATTTCAGAGATTAGCTCGAACAAACAGACAGACAGACAAAATTAAAGAAAAATGATATTTTGGTGTATGTAATAAAAAACGGTTATTTCAATATTACAAACAGACATTCCAATTTTATTTATATTTATAGATTGCTATTTTAGAAGTAGACGAATTTAACCAACAACAAAACGTAAAATAATTGTATGGTTGGTACGTAACATTATTTTCAACGTCGATAAGTTTTAATGTATTACAAGTACATAGTACAAGTACATGGTAATATAAAAAAAAATTGAATAATTACTACAATTAATGGAAAGAGAGCTGATATTGTCCTCACCAACCAGAGCATCCCAAAATATACGATAGACAAATGGGTCAAGTTCCTAACCGTGAAATAGAGGACTTCTGAAAATAGAATGAAGTTCAACTAATGGGCCGTGATTAGATATTTTAAACACAGTACTATAGAACAAACTAGGCGCATGATTTCACCCCCATGAAATTTATAGTCTATAGATATGTCATTATAATGTATAAGGTTTCTTACTGTAAAGTTTCATCAGAATCCGTTAAATAGTTTTTGCGAGAAAAAGTAACATACATCCATCCATCTATCCGTGCATACTCACAAACTTTCGCGTTTATAATATTAATAAGATACGATATACGACTTATTGTTTGTCCGTAAGGTGACGCATAAAGAAATACAATATGTTTACCTAGGACAATTCAATATACTAATATGTCCAAGCCACAAATACAATGATTATATGAGGCGGCAATCGATTACGGCCAGCAAAATCGATTGACTCGAAACTTAAATTTGAAGTTGATCATAGATTAAGAATTTGAATTGTAAACGGTTATGAGAGAATAAAATAAGAAGCTAATAACATAAAGAAACCAAATTAATAAGAGCACGGATCATATGGCTATGGAAAAAAAGCAAAAGAAAAAGGCGCAAATACATCTGAGCAAGAAAATTAAACTCCACACTAAGCCGCCTGGGAACCGTGGAAATAATAGACTAAGTCCTAATATTTTTATACCTATGTACAAAATTTAATTAACTACTCATCTCGACTTGCAATGAATCACACTCTAAAGCCTTCCGGATGAAGTCAAAGTGAAGATGAAGTCGTTATGAAATACGAAAACAGTTAAATACATACTGTTTGCGACCGATCGCCGCAAACTTCTTTCAAATTCTTATTATTTTGAAATACTTATTTTTATATGTTTTATTATACACTCGAATATTTTACCGTTGTTCTCGGATGCACAATATAATGTAAGCTATCATTAAAATCTACGTGTTTTCATCATTTAAGTACCAATACAATCCTGTAACACATACGTCATAAGATAAAAAATAATAATCCTTCTATGTCTGTTAGTAACATGCACTGTGATTTATTTTCAAAATCATTAAAAATGTGTACAATAATTGCTAGCGATATATCAGAGGTTAATTGCTAGTATATTAAAATTAAAAAATAAGGAAGCATGATATCTTTTTCCTCTGGAACACTACAAGAGTGATAGAACGGGCATCACATGATGACGTGATGCATGTTCATCTAAGTATAATCGGAATGATTACATAGAATAAAAAAATGTACAGCAGTTTTATTTCAACATATCAGGGTACAATAGTCAAACCATCGTAATATACGTCACCAGATACCCATGTGCCCTGTCTCTAGTAATAAATTCCACTATTTCTTTTTATAAGGAGACAAGAACGAAACGAGTTTCAATATATCGTAGAGCAACAATACATGTGCGACGTTGATACAGGGTGACCCAAATACTCATTGTGTTATGTTTCAGCTCATTTCAATTCCATACGCGGTTCAACGTCGCGAAATGCACTCGACCTAGTAATATTGTAGCTTTGTACATCTTGAAAACAGCAATAAGCTAAAGTGGCAATGAAAGTGCTCTATGGAAGTAGCTGAATTAAATATGAAACACTAGCTGTTACTTGTTAACTGTAGAATCTTTCTTCCCCTTTCAGGTTTGGTATTGATATAAAAGACAGGTTTTGCCCGTTTTAGTGTTATAATTTTCATGTCAAATTTAATTAAGATCCGTTCAACAATTAAGACGTAAAAGGTAATAAATAAATAGACAGACATAGAGGCACACGTTCGCATTTATAATATCAATCTGAATATGGATACAACTTTAATAGTGGAGGAATATATGATAGTTTCAAAAACCTTAAAACTTTTACGTGGTACGAAGCTGATAGCGTCGTACGAAGAAGTGAAAATATATAAATGAATATAGTATCTGTCTAACCTTGTTATTTTAGTACATAAATATACATAGTATTTAATACCATAGTACTGGGACCGACATTCCTAAACATGTTTAATTACAATAAAGATAGTTAAGATAATAGAAATATGTTATACATACATACATATGTTATATGTTATACGACCCAAAGTCAATCGGACCTTTATAAAATAACCGTTAGTAAATACCCCAACTCATAGTTAGTTCTCAGGAGATTTCTTGCTTTTGGTATATACAGATTTTATTGTTTGTCAGATTCTCTGCCTTAACGTTTAATTGCAACCCTAACATTGTTATTAGCAATAAACAGGTTATAAAAAGTAAGCGCAATTCAATTAACACTTATACGGCATTAAGAGCTAATTTTATTGAGAAATAATTGAAAGATTGTTTGAAATAAACACCTTTATTACAAGCGCTCAAAGTTTAATTTAGTATACTTAGTGGATAACTTGTAGTCTTTGAGTTGATCTCATTAGATTAGATAATGAAAAAATGGACTCGCATTCTATTTATTATAAATATTAGTAATACTAGCTGTACCCGCGACTTCGTCCGCGTAAATAATGAAAAAATATTTAACTCAATTAACACAATATAAGTCAAATAAATAAGTTTCATCGTTTTAGCTTAAAAATGATAAAAAATAAAAATAAATATTTAATCAATAGGCTAAAAAATAAATTTCAAGCTTCTAGCTTTAAACATGACGATACATCTATATGACCTTGGATCTACCCTTTCAATCCTCTTGTAACCCTTTTTCACATTAAAAAGTAACCTATGTCCTTTCTCAGGATCTAGTCTATCTATGTCTGTTTCAAATTTCAATTTAAATCGGTTCAGTATTTTTGGCGTGTAAGCGAGACAAACAGACAAAGTTACTTTCACATTTATAATATCAGTAAGGTATTTAATAAACTAACTCTAAAAAGACAAAGAAAAAAGTTTAATCGTTCTAGCTTCCACAACCGCACAAACAGCAAATTTCCACAATAACTTTCATTCCCTATTTTATTTTACTAACCCCCCTAAGAGTAAAAATTTTACAAACATTGAATGTCATATTTATTGATATTTAAACAACAGCCTAAAAATGAGTCTCAAACTTCTAGTTTTAAAAAATGACGATTCTTCCATACAGCGTACCATTGCAACCCCCTTACAATCCTTTTTTCACATTCAAAAGTACCCTATATTCTTTGTCCGGGTGTAAACTAACTGTGTACCAAATTTCATTTAAATTTTTGTTTTGTTTTGGAGCGTAAGACTGACAGAAAGACAAACAGAGTTACTTTCACAGTTATAATATTAGTGGGGTATTTAAAAATCTACCCCAGAAGAACCTATGAAAATAGTTTCATCGTTCTAGTTTCAACAATTACGAATTTACATAATAACTATCATCCCCTATATTATTTTACCCCCTTAAGGGTACTTTTTTTACAAACAATGAATGTCATATTTATTTATATTTAATCAACAGCCTCATAAATAAGTTTCAAGCTTCTAGCTTCAAAAATGACGATTTTACATAAAAACTTGCATCCCCTATTTTATTTTGCCTCTTTAAGGGTAATTTTTTACAAACAATGAATGTCATATTTATTTATATTTAATCAACAGCCTCAAAAATAAGTTTCAAGCCTCTAGCTTAAAAAATGACGATTTTACATAAAAACTTGCATCCCCTATTTTATTTTACCCCCTTAAGGGTAATTTTTTTACAAACAATGAATGTCATATTCATATGTATTTATATTTAATCAACAGTCTCAACAATAAGTTTCAAGCTTCTAGCTTCAAAAATGACGTGTTTACATAAAAACTTGCATCCCCTATTTTATTTTGCCCCTTTAAGGGTAATTTTTTTACAAACAATGAATGTCATATGTATTTATATTTAATCAACAGTCTCAACAATAAGTTTCAAGCTTCTAGCTTCAAAAATGACGATTCTTCCATACATTCTTTCATCCCCCCTTTTAACCCCTTACAACCCTTTTTTCGCATTAAAAAGTAGCTTATGTCCGTTCTCAGGGTCTAGACTATCTGTATACCAAATTTCATTGAAATCGGTTCAGTAGTTTTGGCGTGAAAGCGAGACAGACAGACAGAATTACTTTCGCATTTATAATATTAGTTTTTGTCGCAGCACAAAAACATATTTTTATCGTTTCCGTACAAATAGTAATTTTAAAGTATTAATCTACAAACCAACATTTTGTTTCTTACAATCAGCTAAATAATTTAAATAGTTTCATAATATATGACACAATGAAAAAGTCATTTATTTTATAAAAAAGGCAGTTAGTTTTTATTTTAGTGAAAAATAAGAAAATTCTATTTTGATACAACAACCATATATTTATTAATACCTATACTTTATTATTTTTGTGTTAATGCTTTTTAAATAAACACCCACACATTATTTCTGTATAACCTACAAAAATGGGTAAATAATTTAATTTCGGATAGTGCCACACCACAACATTATTTAAAAAATGAAAATAATAAAATGTGAAGAAATTGTGATTGTTATTAAGTTTTGTTTTTAATAAGTTCGTCAGAACAGAGAAACAACATTGACATTTATTATTATTAGACATTGGACATTGACTTTAATTTTTGTAATTTATATTGTAAAAAACAGGACTTGTATCCAGAGCCGTAAAACAAATTAATAAAAAAAATCTTCAAATTTGTCTCGCAATCGGCCAATTTCAGGTTTAAAGAAAAAACACATACACACGATATACGATTTTATCATAAAAAAGTGTCAAAAACAATATTTTTGCTAAACGTCAACGTCATGTTTTCGGCAAGATCTTTCGTTTTACATTATGTTATCTGTGGTTTTGTTCTCTGTGATGGATACCTTATTGGCGCAAATGCACGCGTTGTGTTGATTGGTTGTTAGCTAGTGAAATGAAAAGATGGCGAATGGCGCAAACGCACGCGATGTGTTGATTGGTTGTTAGCTAGTGAAATGTAAAGATGACGAATAAGTATTCAACCGCATAAAGATAACCTTGTATTTCCATTTTGAACCCCTTACAACCCTTTTTACGCATTAAAAAGTAGCCTATGTCCTTCCTCGGCGTCTAGACTATCTGCGTACTAAATTTCATTTAAATCGGCTCAGTAGTTTTGGCGTGAAAGCGAGACAGACAGACAGACAGACAGACAGACAGACAGACAGACAGACAGACAGACAGACAGACAGACAGACAGACAGAGTTACTTTCGCATTTATAATATTAGTAAGGAAGTAAGGATTGTTAAGATTATATAATAAACACTGAAGGTACCTTATTCCATATATTCTATTCCTATGTAAATACCTACCCAGCCAACAAACTAATAAAAACAATAAGCTAGTACAATTCTCACAACGCCATCTAGTCCCAAGCTAAGCAGAACTTGTGTTATAGGCATAACCTGTACTATACAACTGACACATATATTTATATATTTTTTTAATGCACAAATATACACAGAAAACACGCAGATCATTAAAAACATTAATATACTTTTAACTATTTTTCCTCTTTCGCTACGTAAATGTAATTTTCTTCGAGACAACATTTATCAATTAATTTTAGATTTCTGAAACTCTTGCAGCCTTCTACGGTAATCTAAAGGTACTCCATTATCTTCAACCGTTATTTAAAAGGTTAAATCAATTAAGCATTATTTTATCTATATAAATGACAGCCCACAGACTGCGTATATGGAGATAGGAAGATATTGCAATATTTAATTTTACTGATGACTTTTAGCCTCTTATATAAAACAATTAACTAAGTTTTTAAAACAACCTAGTTTGAAATCAGTGATATAATATAAACACATTTACATTTTAAAATAAATAAATAACGTAATTACACTCCTAAACATACCCGAAATATGCTTAGTACATTAGTTGGTACAATAGAAAACTGCCTATTATTTCTTTACTATCAGTAAATGATTGATCGACTGGCAATGAATATGTAATGAACTATTACGAGTAGTATAGTATAAAGAAACTAAATGCTAAACGATGATATAAGAAAGATAAACTATAAAAAAAAGTAGAAAGAAAGTTAAATAAGAAACTAAACTAGTACTACCGTTTTATAGGACACGGTACAAGGAATAGAATATGTACTTATTTTTGTCTATATATAATATTTTCATGCTATATAATGACGCAGCCGGTTTAATAGTTTACCTCAATTACGGACTGTTGTGGGTTCAATCTAAGCACAATAAACATTTGTATTTCTGAATACAACTGTTTGTTTTAGTTTCTGTGCTTTCTATGTACATATTTAAGTATTTCTATAAATTGTTTAGCATTCATAGTAGTAAGCTCTCAATTTGTTACTAGAAAGTGCTGTATGAATATGATATCTCTATAAGCATTTTAAATATTTATTGAAAGAACGTCATAACTTAAAAAAAAGTGTTCTATGTATTTAAAAATAACAAACGTCGATTGTACCTGTACCAAATTGCTTACCATTACTTATATTGACTGTATCCAAAGCTTTAGTACTGGAATTTACCTGTAAAGGGAAAAGAAATTTATTACTACCAAATAACATAATAAATTATAATTCAGTGCGTTGACCCCAAGTAATGGGATAAAGTCAAGGCAATGATTATAAATTTGTTACCTTCCTATATACTCGTAACTTTTATATAGTGGTATACAATATACTAGCGAGAATATACTATACTATAGGGGGACGGGGGTTGTTAGTAATGTAGACTACTGAAACCGTTACTAGAATATTTCAACGTGATGCCTACGGCTGCCTTTTACCATTGCACTGCTCGCCATAGGTAGGGAATTCATCTCCACACGCTAGAACCTAAGTGGTCTCGGATAGTGCGGTTTCAAAGGAGCTTCCTTCCGCTTACACTTAAATTGTGGAATGAATTCCTTACCAAGGTTTTCTCTAGAGATACAGCATGGGGTTTTTCAAGAAGGGTATATTAAGGTTCCTTAAGGGTCGGCAACGCGCACGTGATACCCCGGTGTTTCATGTGTCCTGTAGTCACATGTAGTCTACTACGGGAACAGTTTACTAACTGAGAGGCCGTACTTCTTTGCCATCATCGTAGAATAAAAATGTAATTTGGATTCATAAAAACCAAATAATGGAAATATCTTTGTATTATAAATCTAAAAAGATATCTCTATTATTTGGTTTTTAGTTTTACCTTCTGCACGCTTTTCATCTAAGCATTCATAATTCTAAAAATTATCCGAACTAACTGTTCGAATATAGAACATTTCAAAGTCCTTTCTTTTAGATAGTACACGCGAAGATGCGGACACAATTAGTTAATAATAATAATATATAATACATATATGGACGTCATTATTCTAGTTCATAAATCATTTTCCATTATCGTCTGTTCTATTGCGCGGAACACTGTCTGCGATACAGATACGTACAAATGACTACGATCCTATGATAAATTGATGTGAACCCGCCATTATCGGCCATAATTTAATATAGGTTCGCTCTATAAAGCTGGCGACACACAGAGCTTCCAATACGCAAATGTCTAGAAAGGCGCAATGCATGCGACAACTTATGTCAAACAGTGTCAATATAGACAAAGTTTGAACAAACATTTGTACTTTTTGTTAAATACAAGTTAATAAAATCATGAATATGATGAGAATAATGGGGACAAAGGTTTCAAGACATTTGTGTCCATTAATATTCAAAGTGTGAGAGAGAGAGAGAGTTCGGATAGGGTATAAAAGTTTCGAGAACTGTGAATGCACATGTTTGCGAAGCATATCTGGCAAATGCCTTTATTTGGGGTGAGACGTCTACAAACGTTTATTGTAGTCTTTAAACATATGTTATGGCTTTTGTGACTATGGAGTTAATTATGTAATAACATTAGTATATTATTATTCAAATAAATGTTAGAATGTACAATTCTTATTTTTAATCAGCTAGAAGAAATGGGTATAACCATGTTTGTTGTTAGGAGACCTGTATAATTTCAGCAGGGGTGGTATACTTATATGTTCCTTACCATTCCAATATTTGTACAATAACAGTATATACAAAATATACCGTTATTGTACAAATGTTGGTGCATCACAGATACATCAACAAACAAAGTGTAATTCCGTTTACAGTTTTAAATAAAATCAATGATTATACATATATATCGATACTACATTTCGTTTTTCTGCACTAATTTCATCCCCTATTTAACCCGTTTAATTTTGAACGGGTTTTTTAAGAATAAACATACTCCGTTCCGTCCAAGTGTTACAATGTATATCCAAATTAAAGTTAATTAAAACAAACAGACAGGTACACATTTATAATATTACCTTGTATGTAATCGATATATATATATATATGTGTGTATATATTATTCCATTGTAATTCAGGGTGGAAGATTCCACTCTTAAAACACTATGGAAAGCGAGCGAGCTGCTCAGTAACGGTACGGTGTGGTAAACGGTGTTTGTGACAATAATAATATTATTTATTCTTTTCAATATTATGTACTGTTAAAACAGTAGTAGCAAATCTGCTGTGAGTAGTATAATGCTCAAAGTCACAGGCGCCATCCTCAACCACCACTGGTCGACGTCAAATCTAGCGTCGATGACGGCATTAGTCAATCGACCAGTGAGAAGCACCGCTCATCACGCGACACATATGAGCACCAATAAAAAGGGTGGATACTCCACCCCATGTAATTTAAAAAACGTTAAGTTGTTGCAATAAACGCTTCATGAGAAGAGGTCACAGTTTTATTTAAAACACTCTTCCTTACCAAAAAACAAATTAACATAATTTCTTGGACCTTCGTACCCGGATCTTCATCAACCAGCAACCAGAGGAGGACAATTGTTGGATAAAAGGCAGCAACAGCACATCAGTATATCGAACATCATCAATAAAGCGCAGTTCGGTAAGACGTACCAGCCAAGATATCCCTCAACCTTCCTCTTCACCTGTGTTAATACTGTTTTTTCAACGTTTCTAGTATATATATGTGTTAATACTTCACGCAAATTACGATCGGTGCTAGTGACTACAGTCAACGGTCAACGCTTCAAATTTCGCAAACGTGAGTACTCCATATTCATACCACACAACCCCAATGATGGATCAGGCTAATTTATCAGTTCCCGTAAAATCCCCTACTAGATCTCCTAATAAGACTAGTGAATTAAGTCTATATATACGCAAAAGAGGCGTCATTAAAGGTAGGCTAACAAAATTGCATAAATACATAGAATCAGTCCTTTTACAACCGTCTTCATTCAAAAAAGCCGAATTCAAATTACGCATACAAGGCGCATCTTCTCTATTAACCGATTTTAATGAAGTTCAGTCTAAAATTGAAGAGTATTCTGATGATATCGATGAACAATTAGAGCATAGGGAAGAATTTGAAACAAATTATTACGGTGTGATTGCTAGGGCTGATGAGTTGCTATCTGGTGACAAATCTACCGAAGATTCTCATAAAGGATCTCTTAATTTAATGAAATTGCCGACCTTATCTTTACCTTCCTATGACGGTTCCTTTGAAAATTGGCTGGAGTATAGGGATTGTTACCTATCACTAATACATAACTCCAAAGAAATAAGCGCAATACAAAAATTTCATTATTTAAAATCATCATTGAAGGGTAGCGCTGAATTAGTTATAGACTCACTAGAGTTTTCTGCAGCTAACTATTCCGTTGCATGGGAGTTACTCGTAAATAGGTATGATAATAATAGATTACTAATTCATAACCACGTTAAAGCATTATTTTCAATCCAACCATTGACAAAGGAATCACCAGAGTTATTGAGAAAGCTTATCGACACTGTACTTAAGAATATACGCGCATTAAAAATATATAAGGTGAGCCTACTGAACATTGGGACACACTAATTATTTATATAATCGTTTCAAAATTCGATCCCATCACAGAACGCGAATGGGAGCAACACAAAACACTATTATTTTCAATTAACACCAGTGATTCTCAATGTCGGTTGAAACTTCAAAATTTGCTTGATTTCGTTGGTCGTAGGGCGGACATGTTAGAAACGATATATCTATACATAGAAAAATAACATTATTAAATTTTTGTCCGTCTGTCTGTTTGTTCCAGTGTCAAACAAACCGATGCACAATAATATTAAAAAACAACACATTAATCAGTCGCAAAAGATACACTGTAACGTTTCTTCCATGTCCACAAATAAACCACAACAAAATACAATTACACACTACAAATCCTGCCCTATGTGTCATTCCAAACATCCATTATATTCATGCCAGCAGTTTTTAAATCTATCAGTTTTAGATAGATGTAAAATAGTCACACAAAATAAATTATGCGAGAACTGTTTACGCTTAGGACACTCGGCTACTGACTGTCGATTCGGTCCATGTCGGCACTGCTCGTGTAAACATAATACACTATTACATCGAGATGACACACACTTGCAACGAGAGGTTACTGATGGAGGCACGCAAAATAACGCTTTAACGTTATTCACATTATATAACAAATCGCATGCACAGGTGTCGACTAATAGTGAACCGGTCTTGCTATCTACTGCAGTTCTTGGCGTACGGGACAAAAGTAAAAACTATATCAGCGTCCGCGCGCTTCTCGATAGCGGTAGTCAGCGGTCTTTCATAACACAATCATTATGCAATAAAATAAACGCACAATTAATACAGTCCACTTATAACATAAAGGGTGTAGGCAGCGCCGTTACACAGTGCACACAGACTTGTAACATTAATATCAGGTCCCTGTGTAGCTCCTATACTACCAATATTCAATGTTTAGTGCTACAACATATAACAACAAAGTTACCATCAACATCAATAAATATAAGTAATATTTGCATTCCTTCTCATATACAGTTAGCGGACGCAAAATATTTCGAGTCACAATCGGTCGACATCCTATTGGGTGCCGATTTATTCTGGGATCTCCTTGATGAAGGAAAGATTCGTCTTGAAAATGGTCCATTTATACAAAACACAAAATTAGGATGGATCATTTCGGGACCTATATATACGCACACTCCTAAATACTCACAAGTTTCATGCAATTTTATATGCACTCACACATTAGACTCACAGTTGCGTAAATTCTGGGAACTTGAGGAATTACCGAGGGTTACTAATGTACTCAGTATTGAGCAAAGGGCTTGTGAGGAACGCTTTACAACTACCACAACGCGCACAGAGGAAGGCAGGTTTTGTGTGCGCATACCTTTCAAGGATAGTCCTAAATTATTAGGTGAATCATACTCTCAGGCACTGAATCGATTTTATGCACTTGAGAAACGATTACAACGCACACCTAATTACAAACAATTATACATTTCATTTATGCGGGAATACATTGAGCTGGGGCATATGTCACGAATACACACATACAATACTCCACACTACATAATGCCACATCATGGTGTTTTTCGCGCTCATAGTACCACAACAAAACTACAGGTTATATTTGACGCAAGCGCAAGTACCACCTCGGGTAAATCGCGCGAAAAATATAACAAGATTAGTCGGATTTTGATGACAGGTTGCTTTCCATTGCGCAAGTGGATATTTATTCAATCACAAAGAGGACTCGTCATCAACTTCATCACATAACTCACACGCGTCAAAGGAGTTAACGCGCGATCATTCATGGCGGCATATATGTGGTAGCCAAAATCCAGCGGACATAGTATCCCGCGGTGCCTACTTAGATACACTACACACTAATAATTTATGGTGGGAGGGACCGCCTATTTTAATTGATTCAAAGTATAACTCATCAACCATTTGTTGTAGTGAGAATGAGGACAGTTCAGGTCGTCTGTTGTCTGATTTACCCGAGGTTAAATCAAATTCAGTTCATACTTATCACATAACACAAGATTTGAGTTGGTTTCCTTTTCATAGATTCTCACAACTCAATCGCATGATACGCGCCTGTGCGTATATTTTACGCTTCATAAATAACACACAAATTAAAAATAATAAACGGACAGGTGTACTGAGTGTCGATGAGTTGAGTGAATCACAACAAAGGTTAATACATTTTGTTCAATTGGAATCCTACTTTGACATTTACACTACATTAATAAAAAATAATCAATTAAATAATTCGCACAATTTATCAAATTTAAATTTATTTCTAGATAAAAATAATTTAATTAGAGTAGGTGGTCGGCTTAGTAATTCTACTTCATTTACTTACGACAAAAAACATCCCATATTATTATCAGGCAAACATCAATTTACCATACTGCTGTTTCGTGCGGAACACAAACGTCTACTGCACGCAGCGCCACAGGCTCTCTTGTATGCGATAAGAGAAGTATGGTGGCCGATTGGTGGGAGAAATATTGCCAGACAAACCGTACATAATTGTGCTAGATGCGCTCGCTTTCGTGCTAAACCGCTAACACCTCTTATGGGTAATCTTCCTGTGCAACGGATAACCCCTGGATTTCCATTCATGTGTTCTGGAGTCGATTACATGGGTCCGGTTTATATTTTAAATCGCAAGGGCCGGGGAGCACGCGTTATAAAGGCATATGTTGCAATTTTCATTTGTTTTACTACTCGCGCAGTTAATTTAGAATTGGTAGGTGATTTGTCAACAGATGCGTATTTATTAGCTCTCAAACGATTTATATCTCGCCGTGGTAAACCGTCTGACATGTTTTCAGACAACGGCAGAAACTTTGTAGGACATGAGTCCTACAAAGTTTCTGAGAATTCATTCATGAGAATGAATTTCAAAATTTTCTCTCTAATTGTTCACAAGATATTATTAACTACGCTATTAGTCAAAAAATTAAATTCCATTTCATACCTCCTTATTCTCCTCATTGGGGTGGTCTGTGGGAAAGTGGTGTACGCTCATGCAAGAATGTATTGCGACGCGTAGTCGGTAACTTGCATTTAACATATGAAGAGTTAAATACGGTATTAACACAGGTCGAAGCTGTTTTGAACTCCCGTCCACTTAGTCCTATGTCCACAGATCCTCATGACTATTATCCCTTAAGCCCAGCTCATTTCTTGGTCGGTCGTCCGCCGCTGACTGCGCCGCCGTGCTCTGATGTTCAAGACTTCACGCCATCAAACTTGACACGATATCAACGGGTAGAACAAATACGCCAACATTTTTGGACAAGGTGGTCCAAAGAATATATATCTGAGATGCAAATAAGGAACAAATGGAAAACTCGCCAAGCAGACCTGAAGCCAAACACCTTAGTGCTCATCAAGGACGACCACTTACCTCCATTAAAGTGGCGTTTAGGACGCATCATTTCCACTCTCCCGGGCAAAGACGGGGTATCAAGAGTCGCTGACATAAAGACGGAGACCGGCATCGTTAGGCGGGCATTCTCTAAAATATGCCCTCTTTGGAACGAAGAAGAAGAATTGAAAGTGGAACCTTCCAAGGCCGGGGGCATGTTAAAACAGTAGTAGCAAATCTGCTGTGAGTAGTATAATGCTCAAAGTCACAGGCGCCATCCTCAACCACCACTGGTCGACGTCAAATCTAGCGTCGATGACGGCATTAGTCAATCGACCAGTGAGAAGCACCGCTCATCACGCGACACATATGAGCATATAATATAATATATATATATATATATATATATATACATATATATATATACGTTATATGTTGTTGCAATAAACGCTTCATGAGAAGAGGTCACAGTTTTATTTAAAACACTCTTCCTTACCAAAAAACAAATTAACAGTACAAATGTGTCATTTTGGCATTATATGTGTATCTAAATAGTTAAAAAACATTTTGTGAGTGATTTATCCATGCCATTTCGTAATATCATCGACAGTTACGGCAATAGGAAATAGTATTTCTACAATTTCATACCTTCCAACTAAATTCAATCATTAATTTAATCCTATAGAGTACTGAGTATTGATTCATGAAACTCACAAGCTGAATGGTTGTATTACAACTTTCTGTTACAATGTCGACTCTACCATTATAGTAATAAAACTAATAATGTTACAGTTTAAATATAATTGAATATGAATAGGCCGCTATTGATACAATGTCAGTGAACTATGACCGTGTCAATTGATGACAATTTGTAGGTAAGTAGGTGTTCCATCTGTATTTAGAAACAATCATATTCACGAATACAAAGGTTCGTATCGTTTTAAGAATCGAACCCGCGAAGTAAGGCGGTGTGCTAAACCGCTAGACCAAGTTGCTAAGGCCGTCAGTAATAAATATTAGTATTCTTAGTTGTGACGTGGTCTAGTTTCATGAACAGTAATGCTCACTTAAATCTCCAGACTGGCGGTGGTGTGGAGATCCCTCCACTAGCCTCCTCCTTGAGGAGGTCCTCCTGTCCCTGATGGGACATTGAGGTCTCTACAGTACGCTCAACAAGCGCAGTAATGACTGTCTCACCCGTCATACTCGTAAACGGGTACTACTACTTACAGAGACTGGTCTGCTCTAATAACTATGACTAATTTATTTTGTTATATAAGTAACTATTAATTTATTTATGTCAACCTTGCTATTTGGCAGTTTCCATTGACACAAAATTTTTAAAAATGTAAATCTGAACCACATTTATTTAAAAAAGCAACACACAACTCTCTTTTGAAGAGTCAGCGTTCCGAATAAATGGTAGAATAATAAAGATTACTATTTAAAAGCGCTTTATTAAGTTTAATTGAATAAAGAATATTTCTTCTTGATGCGTCTTTATTTTAGCCTTAAGATAATTGAGAACATACTCTGGCCATAAATTCGTGTAAATATAAGAAGTTCATGACCCACTGTGGAAGGCAAACAACGTTAAGGCAATACTTTATGGTATAGCATGTGCACGTATCATAAAAGGGCTTGCGCGTTTCGCTCTGGTTACTCGAGTAATGAGCACAATCGTGATCCAAGGGCATCAGTCAGTAGGATTGTATGTCTATTGTAGTACATAAAATACTAGTTCATAAAACTGAAGGGCTTGTTTATTTGGTGGCTTGTTTATAACGCTATTTTCTAAATCTACTATCTTAAAAAAGATTGTTAAGCTATCATTACATAGTATAAAACAAAGTGGCTGTCGCTGTCTGTCCGTCCTTATGTATGCTTAAATCTTTAGAACTACACAACGGATTTTGAAGCGGGTATTTTTAATAGATAGAGTAATTCAAGAGGAAGGTTTATATATATAATACATGTACATCCGTGCGAAGCCGGGGCGAGTAGCTAGTACTAGTATATAAAACTGAGAGGTTTGCTTATTTGATGATTCATTCGTTCATAATTAAAGAGCTACGCTTTTGTCGCTGAAGCTTTTGGTGCTTTCCACGATCTTCCATCATGCTCTTTAAATGTTGATACGACACGACTCCCATTGATGGTAGAAATAAAAATTGATAAAATTAAAATCTATTTGATAGTAGAAAGTGCTATTTTCTAAATGTACCAGTCGTATCAAAAGAAATATACCAGTTTTAGGAACGTTATTGGGTATTGAACATCACACTACAACTTTTTGGAACCGACCAAAAATTAAAAAAATGGCGCAGGCGGACGATCTTTTGCGATGCGGTGGTTCCGGAAATAAATGAGGTCGCAATCTCTTATAAATTATGGGTGAAACTGCTAGGCACAGTTAGTAAATAAATACATGGAAGGAAAAATAATGACTTCAGCGCTCTAGAGATTTAGTATACATTTAGATTTATTATACTGTCTGAAATATTTTTATTCTTAAGTATATTTGTACACGTCTGGATATTTTACTGTGTAGGTATATTTTTTTATTATAGCATTAATGCACAAATACACAAATAAAGGAGCATATGACTGACTTAACACCTTGAGGCATTTTCTCCCAGTCAACTATAGGACAAATAGATATTCAGGTGGCACTTGCACTTAAGTAAATAACAAAATAAATAATAATAAAAGGAAGTAGATACTAATAAAAATAAAATATTAATAAATTTGAAATACATAACAAATACAAATCATATACATATCGATCAAATACTTATATATAAATACATAATATATAAATAAAATAATATTACGTTCAGAAATAAAAATCGAGTTGTCGAAGGTTAATTACAAATTATAATAAAAATAAATATTTCGCATGAATGATGTGCTTATTCTATTCGACAAATTATCGAATAGAATAAGCACATCTCTAGATCCGTGGCCAACCCTATCCACAACAAAGGCTCGTTAACTACGCACATGTTTACCAAACATTACTATATCTGCGCGAGATGAATACAGAGTAATTTGCATATTAAGTGCTTCTGCCTACTGGTGTTTGAATAGAACACCAAAAACCAATGTTAACCAAGCCGCGTATATAAAATCATCAAATCGACGTTTGTACGAATTGTTATCGTTCAAATACAACATAATAAACTATAAAACATTTACTATGTAAATTATTTAAATTTTATGTTATTTTAACTCAATGTGTATACTTGCGGGGTCTACCACGAATGCCTCGATACTTTTTACGACGTTTTCTATTACCAATTTATTTGTTTCGAACGGGTACTAATTGACCAAAAAATATTTTAGTGTTTAACTAGCTTCTCGCCCCGGCTTCGCACGGGTGTACAGGTATTATATATATAAACCTTCCTCTTGAATCACTCTATCTATCAAAATAACCGCTTCAAAATCCGTTAAGTAGTTTTAAAGATTTAAGCATACATAGAGACGGACAGACAGCGACAGCGACTTTGTTTTATACTATATAATGATGTGAGTTCTCTTTAACAGAGGCTCACATGACAATGATGAAGACGATGTTAGGTTGACGCATTTCCAACGAGAGACAATTTACAACGTATAATTGGGGTGTTGCAACCAATTACCCGTCCGGTTCTTATCGGAAATATATGGAAAATCTTAATAGTATAATCTCCTCCATAAACTTTTCATTGCTCATTAAGATCCGCTCAAGTCTCCGTCTGATTAGGATTTTTAACGGTTCTAGAAATTTAGTATAAATAATCCACAGTAGACTGCTAAGTGGTCGTTTGAATATGAAGAGTCAATCGTGTTGGTGATCGCAGCGAGGATATTCTTCTACTAAACGTTGGTCTATTAGACATGTTATACGTTTCTTCGTTTTTGATAGATAACCAAAATCTAATAATAATAAAATGTAAAATTTGTACGTCTGTTTATAACAATTGCGCAGACGGAGGAGTATGAAATTTCGCAAACTTACAGTTTATTTAGAGAAGGAGTGCAGAATAATATTTTTTGTTTTAATTATGCATAAAAATACTTTAAATCAATAAAAAAATACAAAATCAATAAAAAAATAAAAAAATAAATAGCAATACAAAGTCGAGCGAGAATCGTTCTAATTTAAATATTCGAATTTGTAACTACAGAATAGTCCCCTGACCATTATGCATATTCCGTTACAAATCAAAACCGGTTGGTGAATAAATCAATTAAAAATGTGAATGTAATTATGAGACAAATTGGCCTTATTCTGAAGAGTTGATAGAGCATAGAGGTCGTGATCTCTGAGAGTTGTGAATTTTAATATCTACACTTCTATATCCATGGACGTGTATATATATATCGACCGAGTCAAAGCAGCGGTAGACCGTCCACTCCACTAGTGTACCAGAATGGCAGCCAGTAGGAAGAAATTGCGAGCTGTAGTAAAGCGGATGACATCTGCCTCTCATTCCACTACATAATGACCACGATCGTTTTATCAAGAGCATATCGGATAAGCAAAAGAATATCTATATACTAGCTAAGCCCGCGATTTCATATTTCTATTCAAAATAACAATACATATTACTATAAGTTTGTTTGTAAACCGATTGAAATAAAACGAACACATAATTATATGTGAAGCTTACCACAATACATTAGTGGAAACCGCACATAAATTAGTAAAGTCTGAGTTTAGCGCGCAAAACGCACGGACAAAAATTCTAGCATCATTGTCTTGACTTCTGTTAAGTTCATAGAGTCGCCGAATAATTTTTGTCCTATAATTTTTATGTACAGAGAGTTAACAATATTTTTTTATATGTGTATATATTTGTATTGATGGTTTTAGGCTATATTCGGGTGCAAAGACCTATAGTACTGCGACTTGCATAGATCTACGGTACTCGCCCTGTTTCAAATTTTACTCGCTTCGCAAAGACCCGTTAGGGACGAGAATTGAACCATACTTAAGAGCGACAGTTTTTATCTCCTCAGGATAGAGTATATACTTTCCAAAGGAGATATTTCGTAAATGCGCTAATGCAT
Organism: Achroia grisella; assembly: GCF_030625045.1. Taxonomy (NCBI): domain Eukaryota; kingdom Metazoa; phylum Arthropoda; class Insecta; order Lepidoptera; family Pyralidae; genus Achroia; species Achroia grisella. Next base: position 1,079,774 of record NW_026713028.1, on the reverse strand, counting down.
ACAGCTATAACCACATAAGATATGTAGTTATATATATATGACTAACTGAAAAAATAACAAATAAGGCATTAAAAAGGAAAGACTGAAAAACAACGCTCTTTTTAGACGACGTAACGAAATTTAAACGCTTGTCACAAGTAACTTGTATAAAAGACGCTTCACGAAGTCTCTGTGAAACCCAATTAAGAAACCCATTTGAAATACGTCATCGACGGTAATTGTTTTCGACTGAAACCTAATTATGGAAACAGACAGGACCTCTCTTACATAATCAATACCTTTTGGGGGCACGTCACTTTCGTTGCTAATAAAGTAATAACTCAATTTGTCTCATTGGTTTTATTTGCAAAAAGTTGCGCAGTAAATTTTACTATACTAACTATTAAGTATGACTTCGTCTGCTTTTTGAGATAAATTATTGCCATCCTCGTCCTCGTGTTGCTATCTATTTTCATATCAAATTTCTTTCAGATTATTTCAGTAGTTTATTCGTGAAAAGCTAACAAACATACAGACAGTCACGTTTTCACATATGCAATATTCGCTAATGAATTCCTTTTACCATTATTACAAAGCGATAAGTTATTTTACTATTACTATTTACTAAAGAAAGACTTTGTACAATGTTCAGGCTAAACCATCTACAAGCAAGCATCCGAATTTACACTTTACATAGTACAAAATGAAGTCGCTTCCGCTGTCTGTACGCTTAGATCTTTTAAACTATTAAAGAATTTTAAATGAGTTTTCAGCAATAGATAGAGTGATTCAAGGAAAGTTCATATGTATAAAACATGTTTGTTATAGTACAGAAGAAGCCGAGAAAGATTTGTAATACATCCGTGCGAAACCGAGGCAAGGTCTCTAGTAAAATATAAACTTCATTCTCGCTCCTGTTTTATGATAATGTGAAGCACAAATAGCGACTCTATTCTTTCCTTTGTCAATAGGAAGCAAGTACTGCGTTCTATTTGAAATAGCGTTCCATTCCATTTAAAAATTTTATTCCAATTTTAAAAGTGAACAATATTCTATTGAGTTTTTAAATCGAACTTTATAACTACGCCTTTGAGTCGAATTTCGTTTGAACCTTCTTTGAAATTGAACTTTGTATTTGGAATAAAGAGAAGTAAAGCTTTATAGAAGTACACGTAGTGATGTCTACACATAGTGGATCCATACAAAAGATAACAATAGGCAAGTGTGAGTCGCACTGGTTTGTTAAGGGTTCCGAACAAATAATGTACATCATAAAATAAATATTATTATTTATTCTCTAATCTTCGTAAACGCCGGTAGGGATGGAAGTGTAATAATTTAAAAATTTAGGGTTTACTAATAGATTTTCAATATAAGTCGTTAACTGCAAAATACTAAAAAACTAGATTTTAGTAGATGTATTAATAAAACTGTTTCATGATATACACCACTTAAACTTCGACTATTTCACTGTAGGGTCCCTTCGACGCTATGTACTTACTGACCTGATATCAAGTTCATCCTATCATCCTACACTGATTTTGCCATCCAACAGCATCCACATGCATCGGTGGTGGAGCACTTCATTCGGAGTATTCCATCAAGACAAATAAAAAAATCATCGGACAGTCTTGCAAAGAAAATAATGTTTTTTTTACTTACAATTTTTGTTATATTAGCTTGCTAGAACGTACAGATAGACAGACAATTCAAAAAAATAAGTTGTTACCATTAAGATTATTGAGAAAAATATCTAAAATTGAAATTAAAATTTATATTCTTAAATAATGATGCTGTGAGCGAGGGACCGTACATATATTAGGCTGGTAAATATAATTATGGAAGGACAGTTTTTAAAAAGGAATAATATAAAATAGGTATCAAAAGTAAAACAGATAACAGAAGAATCCATATGTAAATATAACACTTTTCTATATCAAATAACAGACAGAAAACATAAATCTTAATAATATTATAAACGCGAAAGTTTGTGAGTATGGATGTTTGTTATTCTTTCACACAAAAACTACTGAACAGATTTTGATGAAACATTACAGTAATACAACTTATATATCAGAATAACATATAGATCACAAATTTCACGAGGGTGAAATCGCGGGCACAGCTAGTAATGTATAAAGAGATGCGTCATGCACACGCACGTTAAGGATCGATCTACTATTTCGCTCCGGAACCCTAATACTAACATTCCAATTATGAATTGTGGTCTCTGATTGGTTTTGGTGGTTGAAAACTACTTTCGCGTGACGTCACTAATGGAACACACCTCAAAAACATTGAGTGCGTGAGTGGTAATGTAAACAGAAAACGAAACGTACACGTATGTTAATATGCAGATCGTGACGCAAGTTCAAGGACTGAGATGACGAACTCAAAGGTGAAACTAGAACGGACGGTAAACGACCGCGGCGCGTTACTACTCCATCTGTCTGTGGCATACATTCACGAGGTTTTTTTTAGTTTTTTCACTGCCTTCTCAGGAACTAGACGGTTAATTGTTGGTTCAAATTTACGAAGTCCATAGTATATACATTAAAATGCGAAAGTATGACTGTTACGTTTCCTTTTTTATTTCTAACAAACCAAAGGTAATAAAAAGGGAGGATCTTACAGAAATTTGACTTGAAGATAAATTGTCTCATGAGGACAGACTATATGACTAGATATGCTAACTTTTAACTCAAGAAAGCAGACATAGTCGTTGCTAATAGCTAGTGTGGATATAAAGTGGTGTAGTGGTTTAGCATACCTACCGTGTTACTTCCGATTGTCGCGGGTTCAATTCCTCGCTTAATACAAACATTTGTATCACTAATATGTTTGTATCGGTTTCAGTGTTTTTTGTGTATATTATTTATGCATTTACAGAAAATATGTATATATATATTTATATCAGCACTGGTTAGCTTGGCACTAGATGGCATTGTGTGAATGGTCGTTAGATAGTAGTGTTATTATAAATTAAACTTAAGAAAAATTCGTCATTTGATTACTATCAACAGCTAGATTTACAATAATTATACATTTCAATTCTCCACAGATAAAATAGTGAATCACAGTTAACTTATTAAAATGAAGGTTTTTAACCTTCCAAGTTTCTAACTACACATACATACATATATGTACGATGAACAACAATTTAGAACTAGTTCAAGCGGTAAATGACCGCCAGTTAAGACGCCGTTATTAATCTTTGGTTTAAGTATCTGTCGGTTAATTTTACTATGGATTTGTGGCTGCGACTTACAATTTTGTGAAATTAAGCGTATTGTACGTATAATGATACCACTATTTTGTGCTATCTAATGCTTTACTTTTCTAACTAACATGTCCCGATATTTTCCAAACGGGACTATGAATCTATAATATAAAAACAGCCATAGTGCTCTATCGGTTTGGTACTTGCATTACTTACCGAGTTCGAGTCCTCGCACTCGATTCAAATATTTGTATTCATAAATATAAGTGTTTGTATTGGACTGAATGTTCTCTTTATATATATATTATACGTATTTACAACACATTGATATGCGTAGTTGGAACTAAATAGAACCATGTGCATTATAAAAAGGAGAATAAGAAAGAAGGAGAGTTTTTTTTACGAAAATGTTTGTTCAAAAAAAGTTTGTAGTCTTAAACATAAAGTATATTTTAATTAACCAGTCACTCAGTCAAGACAAGAATACAAGTCTTAAAATCTACAATAAAGAGATGAAAATGAACAAAGCAAAAATTTTCTATATATTCTAATAAATACATAGATAAACAATTAATTTACCTTTGCAACACTCACATAACCGAAATAGACACACATAATAAAACAAAAAGAACAAATATGGATGAGCAATAAAACAGGAATCTTGTGTGCGCAATATCTACACAATGTCCATAGTACAGTTTATTGTTTCCCCAACAATAGAGTAACAAACAATGATATTCGGTCATAATGAAAAGTTTACCACGAAACTTCCAAATAACAGTAAAGTACTACTATGTAATAAAATCTTGCTGAGGATATGACCATATATTCATCTGTTTGTGTCCATGATTTTCTATGAACATTAACGAGTATTATTTTTACTCTATATGTTTATATAAACACGTGTCTGTTTGTGTACCGCTCGTCCTGCTAACTCCCCTAATGAAAATATATACCCATCACCCACAAATATGGACATGGTACGAATGGTTCATTCCTTGTGAATTTACAACTAACTGGTTCAATTCCATTCTTCCCTGATGCTCTGCCAGCATATAAAATCAGCGTATGTGAAATCAGGATTCAATCAACATCAACAATAAATAAAACATTAGATGATAAATAGATGGTCTTTTCTTTCCAATTCGTTTACAACTACACAACTGTACGTAACTCCAAACCCACGGCAGTACTTATAGAGCGACTGAAGACTAAGTTCTACCTGATAGATTCAAAGACCCTTAGTCTTATAAGGGTAGTAAACTCAAAGAAGACAGATGGTAGGTATAGGGATAAGAGAAAAGATGAGACCATTAACCACGAATTCAGGAAAATCTTACCGTACTTATAAATAAACACTTAATCGAATACATTAAAAATTCCAATTCTGTACTTGTGACGTATGACTTTAAGGATAAAGGTCAAAATTGAATATGAACATGTTGTTTGTCGTTTTAATCCTTTGTACAAACATAAAACCCGTAATGTATTGTTTAGCTGGATCGTAACTGTATTCATGACCCAGTATTGGGTCATGTTAATAAGTTCATCGCAATTTAAATTTAGCTACAATAGGTATTTATGACGCGTTCATTAGTAGGGCATGATAAAGTACATAGTTTCGAATAAATGACGAACATGTTATAAATACATCGGTTTACCATCCGCTCGCCTCTTGGTCCGTCGAGATCCGGATAAAAAGTATCATTTGTTAAAGGTTTGTTTGTTTGTCTCAGCGGGCTCAGCTAGTATACAAAATAACAGCACAGATTCAGTCTCATTTTTTTAATCTAGATTACATCTAGATTAGAAAGTGGTCCGGTGACTCCAATACCGGTCAGGTCAAACAGTGAGTGTCTAAACTCTAATGGCTGAATATAAGAGAAAGTTTCACGAATTTGTCCATTAAACTCATATTAACGGCTATACAAAATTGAGGGTAAGAACAAGTTTTATACGATAAAACTTATTCTTACCCTCAATTTCGTCTGCGTTTATTAGATACAACATAGCCTAACCATTCTCGTGATACAATCTACGCATCAAGTCAAATTTAATTAAAAACAAACATATAGAATTACAGACATTGCTTTAATAACATTATTAAGGAAATATGGACTTGCTAACTCAAACAGACAGACCAAAAGGCAGGCAAAGTTTCACATTAATATTCACTCACTCTCATTTTTTTTAAATAAATTATAGTCCCTAATTACTTTCTAATATTCACTTCTTTTTTTTCGCTTCTCCCTATAGAAGATATGAGAGTTTTCTTTTTAAACCTTATTTATTTATTATTTTTCATGCAAAACAATATACGTGACGGATTGCCGTCAGGCAGTCTCTACCAGTCAACCATCGCGCTGATCAGAGATAATAATGCGCCAAATCTGTGTACTTTTTGAGTATTAATTTATTTATATCATGCTAAGCTAATCTATTAAACATAAAAAAATGTATTCTCTTTTTTAATATTAGTGTATATTATGAATTACCTCCGTAACTCTAACTAAACGTAATTACAGTAATTTCAGTTATCGCCGTTTAACATCAGCCGCATCTTGACGAAACAAAACGCAGCCACACATTCGTACGTCACGTACGAACCGTGACTAATTGGTAATCCGTGTTATGATATAATTACACAGACATATTGAAAACATTTTTTTTATTTGACTACTCTGTATAAACATGTGAAATCTAAGATCCCAAGGTTCAACTAGATTGGACGCACTGCCTTGGCGCTATTTGAGATCTAACGAAAACGTATGCGTGCAATAAATTAGAAAACCGTTAACTTTGTATACATGTGTTAAGTTAAAAAGCCACTTAACAATCGCTCCTTTGTCAAGTAATCTAGCGCTATAAAACCTGACGGCCGACAACTACAAACTTCCCCGTAACAGAAGATTTAACTATTATAACGAAATTGAATTAAATTGAACGAAATTATATTATATTCCAATATAAAAATGACTACCACTAAATACGTAAGTAATAAATAAAATATTTATTCAATAGGTAGAGATCAAGGCGTACTAGTACTTTCAAGTATCTGTTTCTTGTATCTACTCTATTACTTTGTTTACATCAAACCATCAGTACTTAAACAATATTAGAACGTTATGACCATTATTCTCGATAGGATACTCAGCTTATTGGATCGAATAAAAATTTATATTCACAAAGTCGTAAAAAGTCTCTATAAACAATATGGATTGATACGTGAATACAGAACGACACGGAGGCGAAAATAGCCGCATATTGATTTTTTTTTTTCGATTTAACATGTGAGGATTGTCCATTTCCCCATTTACATATAGATTGATACACACAGCTATAGAATTAGACTGATAACATACACTCGGTTAGCCATCAGTTTGTGCGAATGTAAATGAGTCATAATCAGTTATAGGTAAAGGCAACCAACGAATAACCGAGTATATGTTGCTATTATGTATCTAACTTTATATCCGTACGTGATTTCTATATTGAAGTCTCGCAATGTCATTTTAAAAATAACAGTCCTACTAATTTTATAATTCTTTACAAGAGGAAACAGATGTTCATTTCTTTGTAACGCAAAAGTTACTGTTATCTGTAAGTCTGTTGATTTATTTTTGTATTTTTGCTACTTGGTTAAGCTTATGAAATTTTCACTAGCGTGGGTTTGAGGAATTTTACCTTGTTTTGTAGTACTTCGTCTATAACAAATACACGATTAGTTTCATATCCCTAACCCTTATAATAAGGAAGCAATGAGGGTGACAACGCCAATATAATAATTACATTGGTTTTCTTAGTTTCTTCCATAAGTACTGAAAAAAAATTTTTGTACAGACAGACCCTTTCCTTCCATTCCATTTGATTCAATTTTTGTTACAATAAAATCTATCGAAATTTAGATTACGTTGAATATTTTTTATGCAAATTTACGCCGTCAACACCAAGGGATACAGTTTGAAATATTCCAAAATAAATAATCATTTGTAACGATAATTAATTAAATTAGATCGTAATGTTAAAAAAGGAGGCATTAATAACTTTTATCATAGATGTATATGCAATATATCCTTTCATTTTTAGTTCCCTCATAGAGCATCTCTCCATCAACATGATAAATACAGGGTTACTGAAAACTCAACCATGGTTGAAGGGAAGAAATTACGTTACGTTACTCAGACATAAAAGTATACATTTGTGTAATGTTTGTATGTTTAAAAAAGCGTACGATATCGATAATCTGTTATCGAAACCGGTTCAAATTGCTTGAGTTAAGTCGTGCGAGCGTGCAGACAATGATCCGAGTAGCTACCTACCTTCCGCTAAAAGCTTTATTGATTTTTATAACGCGCCCACCAGGGGAGAATGGCCGCTGTGGGGACATGGGGAAGCTAATACGGCTAGACTTTTTTATCCTGGTATATAAACTTGGAAAGTGGTCTGCCTCGATCCTTTTTATTGATTTAAAATTGCGTGTGGAAAGTATTCGTTACCGGCGTTTATATATATTTAAGACTGTTATTTTAGTTGGGGTAGTTTGACTATACATCTGGGATAATATTTTTCTTTACAGCAAAAAGAAGTCTTCATAATTTAGCATAGCATAAATTGTTTCTACATAATTGGAAATTCTGTTTCTTATGCTTTGTCATCATCATCAGCCCTCCGCAGACCACAGCTAGATATAGGCCATGTATAGTATTTGTATGTTTAAAAATTAAATATTAATACCGTAATTTATATATTTATTTTTATTCATGTTCATTTTTATATTACCTGTAAAGACAAATAAGTCTTAATTACCGGAATTAAACGGTGTTAACGAACGGTTTACGCTGGCAGGCCACCAGTGGAGGATGGTAAGGTAATCAGATCAGTTTGAACCATCACCGTATCTTATATCTGGTACTAACAGAAATTTGGGTGGATCTATTTGAATTCTTCATGGGAGAAGACGAGACTACCGCCGATTCTCGGATTCCTTTGGTTTCCAATACCTAAAATTACATTAAAATAACTTTACAAACAAAGTCGGCCAGATTCGAACTCTAGAGTGAATAAAATTAATCAATTCCCGTTAGGTATGTAGTCATTTTATCTCTATCTCTATCCTCTGCTAGCCCTCCGAAGCGCAATACAGCTTAAGCAATATACGATAGCGTAAGCAATTTTCATATAAACACTGCATAAAAGGAATGTATATGTAAATGGAAGATTTATTCTGATCAATGGTAGAGACCACATGAGATTATTAGTCTATCAGTGCAGGTATGTATCAGTGTAAATAGCATTTTATATCTCAGAACAATCACACAGCGCCATATAGACTCAAGCTAGCATAGCTTGTATTATAAGTACTAGACAAGTAATATAAATACCTGAACACGTTTTTTTTAAATACATGCATATTATACATACATTCGTAATTATTACCCAGACTGATACAAACATACTCATAAATACAAATGCTTGTACCGTCCGAGAAATCGAACCAGCGACCATCGAAAATTAAGGCGGTGTGCTAACTTCTAGACCATCGAGACAGTCATGTGACACTAATACCCACGACATTATCTGCTTAGAATTAGTACGTCGAGTTCTCTATTTTTTATTTTTAAGCCGAGTTGTTTGAGAAATGATGACTCTATAAAAGTCATCAGTTCTCAAAAGATAGTGATGGATTGACTTATTTCATTTTTTTTAAATAATTATTTCTATGTTTGTCCTCGTGATACAATATAATTTAACATAAAATGTCATTAAGATCCATTCAGTCATGAAAAGACAAGGATTACTAAAGTACTCTTCGTAGTCACGTGATCCATCCAACCATCCAACATGATTATGAAGAGTACCTACAAAACAGATCAGTAAATTGTATAAAAAATATATAAGTGGTTGTGGTGTGACGTGTGAAATGACTGTTTCAAATCGGAATGGAAAAACATAAAACACACCAAGCCGACCACAGAACAGGAAAAGGCCTGAAGCGCGATGACAGTTTAACACGAAACACCAAAGTACAACACATGTGTAATAAAGGTTCATGTAAACATGCTACAAAAATGTACATATAAACAAACCTTAATATCATTACTCATGAAAGAATTTCATTTCAAAATACACAGCACCGTTTGTATAAATATTACGAGCATTTGATGTAACTATAATCTAAATTTGAGGGAGGGGATTACTACATTACACTCTAGTCACTCGTTGATGGATGATGACGGAGTTATACTCCCGAGTGCAGTAATGGTAAAGGTAACAAAGACACTGGTAAGTCAGCAGTCCAAAATGACAGGAAACAAATAGTCTTTGATACGATATTGAAACCTTCAAGAAAAGAGCTTATTCCTTTTTAAAAAGCCGACAACGTACTTGCAATTCCTCTGGTGTTGTGGGTGCTCATGGGCGGCGGTAATCACTTACCATCAGGTGAACCGCATGCACACCAGTCAGTTCTTCTTCACACAAGAAGGACCGCGGCGCATTCGAAATGACTTGATATATGGAAATACCTAAAAAATATAGATTGCAATCCTTTTATCGTGTAGAAAAATCATCAAAAGGCCATCCTCCGCCGGAGCCACCAGACTAATTGCAATCCTATCCTAAACCTAACTAGGTTTTAGTTACTGGCTAATACTTAGTTTGTTACCAGTGTATTGTTTACACGCCACATGTTGAGCGGAGCGAGTTTATTCTTAATAACTCGACCTTGACAGATCGGAAACATTTTGAGGCGAGTGGTTAACGATGGAGGCCCTAATGTCGACCTTCAATGAAATTTTGATCTCGATCGGTCAAGTCGCTTCGGAGGAGTATCTTAACAAAGAGTGCAACTCTGATATCTATGATCGCTCCGCACACCGTTAACTGCACTCCGATCGATCCCCCGTCCAATTCAAACGGAGATCGAAATTACGACGGCCTGAGCCGAGGTTCGAACCCCTAGCGGTGCCCTCAGACTAAAGTCTTATCCGTCAGGCGGGAGGTGGTCTTCAGCCGCTCCATAAGTCCTTCCGCGGGTTTGGAGTGGCCATCTTCACCCGCCCCGTACCGCCCGGTAAAGCTGTAAAAGCTAACTGCGGCCAACAGCAATAGTGTAGTCCGGAAAAATAAGCGCAAAAAAGCGCTCCGTTCAATTAATACTATGTGAGGGATGATTCATTTGTCGGTATGTTGTAATATATATTGGATTGTATGTATTTCATACACCCACTTACAATACAATACTTACTTTCCCAGGATCTAATAAATATTTAATGAGTGTTTCTACGAAATTATTACAGTTCAAAGCTATAACAATACTACAATACGTATGGTAACCGTCCATTACGCTATTTTTAGCAGGATTCATTCAAACTTATTATACTTATTTTATGTGAGTAATATACGACTTTATTACAAAGAAATTTGGTAGTTATTTCAATATCGGACGGTCAAATGTAAATAATGGAAGAGTATTTATATCACTATTTCTAATAAGTCGTTATAATAACCCGTAAACACCAATATTCAATAATAGTAACAAAGAATTCTACCAACACTAGTAGTGTTCCTCTGTTTGGTCTATCGATTCAAATAAAAATTCGGCCACAAGCTTCCCTCCACACCCCGCATCCAATAACCAATCCGAGTTAATCTTTTTATATAAGCATTTATAAAAAAAAATATACTTGTATAATATTTATAAAAATTAATTGCATACATCTATTTATTTATTCGCTTTTAGTGGCTATATCGTAATTTAATGCCTTACAAGATACCTCAAAAATTCGGTTATGAAATGCAAAGATTTTCTATATCTCTGTGCTTGTTACAAACAAACTGCTCAGTTTTATACATAATATAATAAATATAATAATAATATTTATTTCAAGAAAAGACACTTCACATGAGACACAACTTTACAAATATAGATCTTAACTTAACTTAACCTATGACTGTTAAACAAAGTGGTCAGTTGTGTTTATTTACAACGGTCTCTGCACTAAGCATAGCTTGTATCGCAGGGGCCAGGCTATGTTTACCTATTTAGTTGATTTTAGGACAGTCAGTTCTAATACAGCGTCTACATAAAATTTAATATTATAAGGTAATTTATTAATTAAAATAAAGATTAAATGTGTGTGTGTGCGTGTGTGCGTGTATGTGTGTATGTGTGTGTCTGTGTGTGCGTTTGGATGTGTTTGTTTCTGTCTTTGGAGTTATTTATTTTGTGAGAATGGGGATGCTTAGTTTTGTGACTCAATAATGTTCTCCGTTTGCGAGTAGTTAAGTTTTAGAAGCCAGGTCTCTGCAGTTTCCTTAGCCTGTCTTAAAGTTAGATCTCTTATATCTATAAAACGACATGTAGTATTATATATTTGTGGAAGAAGCGAAGTAGGGTGACGTTTGGCAAATTTTGTATGTACAAATGGGATAGGGAGCTTATATACCCGTTTCTTTAATAATTGTTCGTAGTTAGTGGATCTGAGGGCATAACTGTGCATACTTAGTACTGCTTTCCGAATGAACAATTGTCGTACACGTAGGACTTTACATTCCTTGTATAATAAATCTGTGCTGTATCGGAATGGTTTTCGTAACATTGTTTTCAGAACTGCTCGTTGAGCCCTTTCTAGTTCCATCATAGAAGTTTTCCCAGCCCCACCCCAGACTCTAATACAATAGGTAAGTTGTGACTGGCAGAGTGCCTTATAAACTAATAACAGTACCTTATTTGGGGCAGAACGTCGAAGTCCTCTCATGATGTAAACGATTTTCCTAATTCTTGCCGAGAGTTTAGATATATGTATTTTATAATTTAGATGTTGGTCAATGATAATACCCAGATACTTTATGTTCTCTGTGCGGGCAATAGTGGTGAAGCAGGAAGAGGAATGCGTGTTATGTGTATGGATTTTAAGGGTTAAAGTAGAAGGAGGTTCTGACGCTTTTGTTTTATGAAAAGCAATATACTTTGTTTTTGCTGTGTTTAACGTGAGTAGGTTTCTCTCTAGCCAGGTACTTATTGTAGTTATTGCTTTTTGAGCGATTTCGTAAACACTTTCCCACGAAGGTCCTTCAAAAACCATAACAGTGTCGTCAGCATAGCAAATGGTATTAGCCCCTTCCAGAGGTATATCTAAGATATCTTTCATGTACACAAGAAATAACGTAGGACCGAGTATGCTTCCTTGGGGCACGCCAAATTCTATAGGACTATCATTACTGACTTCGTTATCAACTCGAACACGTTGTTTTCGGTTTTTTAAATAGCTAGTGAACCATAGCAGAGGTATGCCTCGGACGCCAAGACTTTCTAGTCTACGCAATAAAATTATTGGGGAGACGGTATCGAAAGCCTTGGCTAAATCAAGAAATATACCAACACAAAATTTATTGTTATCTAGAATAGCAGATACTGTTTTCGTCAAAAGCAAAACTGCGTCATCAGTGGATTTGCCGCGTCTGAAACCAAATTGATTCGCTGGGATAAAGTCATTTTGTTCTAGGTATGTAATTAATCTTTTATTTACTATTTTCTCCAGTATCTTAGAATAAGTCGTTAGTAACGAAATCGGTCTATAGTTACAAGGATTACTTTTATCTCCGTCTTTAAAAATAGGTGAGACTATTGCGGTTTTCCATTTCTCAGAGAAAATTCCAGATGAAAGGCTTAAATTAAATATATGGGTAAGTGGTTTTATAAGTACTTCCATATTCTGTTTTATAAGTTTTGGTGTAATTTTGTCCAATCCCGGAGAGCTGTCGGGTTTCAAATTATAGATAATATTTCTTACCTCTTCTTCGTCTGTAGTAATCATGAAGAATGAATGTGAGTTTATAGTTTGATCTTTGATGCATGAAGCTAAAGATTCCTGGGTTTCAGAGAGCGATTCCAAAGTGACTGTAGCCAGAGATTTTCCAACATTCACAAAATAATTATTACAGACGTCCAGTGACTCTCTTGTGTCGTTCTTTAAGTTGGTAAGCTCTGAAGCGGGCTTTACAGCTTTATTTAGGTGGCATATATCTTTTATTGTCTTCCAAAGTTTATTTGGATTGTTTTTATTTGCCTCCAAAGTTTTAGTTTCGTATTCTGTTTTTAAACGATTGAGAAGGTTTGTAAGAAAGTTTCTGTATCTTTACATGTATATATTAAAATAACATAGATAAACATAGCACCATAAAAAACCCCAATAATCGAAGCTTTGTATTTGACAACCCTACTTATCCTTATATACCATCCACCAGCTGAAACTAATAGGTAAATTCGGACCTTCGTGACCGAATTTATATTCAGTGCTGAAATCGCAGAAATTGCGATTCTGGGCTTTAATCCCTTATAATAGAGATTGCGAAATAATATTTATACGCAATTGACTCCTTGTTTTACGGGTATACGGGTCGGCGACCCCAGCGAATGGGAAAGTGAAATCCGTCACTTGTTGCTATGGAATTGAACGGAAATGCGGTCCGACTAGGAATTAGGTACAAATAGGGTTGTCGATATGCATTATATAAACCTTTATAGATATTAAATAAGACAGCAAGGATCACATTGTAATTTATAGAATAAGCAACTCTGAAACCAGCATAATACAGTACAATCTAGCTTGCGTCGCATCTATGTCTCTTAATAATCGTCTAAGTACATTTAAGTATTGTTACGTAATATAATCAGTGATTACACCTAAAATAATCTGTGATTTAATTACATCTTTTAATTATAGTACAATTTGACCTCCGGGACCAGGAGGCTCTCCTGGTCCCGGAGGTCAATCAAATAGAGAACTAAGAACTAGAGTGAGTAATTTTTAAATACTGTATTTTGACGAACAGTGAGTGCCTAATAGGATTGTCTTACATTTACGAAGGCCTTAAGGAATTAAAAGCGTTGTTCGTCATGCATTCCATATTATCATGTGACAAACTGACAATACTAACGAGAATTGTTATGAATCATTTGTCGGCCGCATCGGGGAACGAGAATAAGAAATATGTATATGGGTCAGTTGATAAGGTAGAGTCGGGGATTAATAGAGCTGAGAATATTGAACCTTGTAACACGAGTAGTAAAGTTGAAATATATTTGTTCTCGTAGGGATATAAATCAATGTTATTTAAAAATAGCATTTCAATGGATTAAAGAATTTGAGTTATATTTCAATCGACACTTGTTACTTGATTATTTGCACAAGGTAATGAATTCCAAAGTTTTAAAACCCTAAACAAAAATCTAGAATAATATACATAAAGCGGAAGTGTTCATTTATTTGACAACGCTAATCCCTGCAACTAAATGACAGAAATGAAAATTAAATATGAAAAACTTTTCGCATTTGTTAGAGCTGAGAGAGTGTTATTAGGAATTGTTCGGATTAGTACCAGCTGTTTCACAATCGCTATATATTGCGACAGAAAGTAAAATACCATCATCATGATCATCTGGATGAATAGCAGTCCTCCACCCTTTGTTTCTTAGAACTACAACTTTTGACACGCATAACCACATTGCAATCACTTTCCGTATCGATACGATATCTAAACTTTCAGAAAAAGACCTCATTTCCTATAAATATAAATAAACGTTTTTTGTGACGACGTTTACTATTAATCATGACCTTAGGAGTTCAGCAAAAATAAAGAAGTCTGAACCAATTCTAAGCACAAAAGAAATAATAGCGCATGCGGGTGATACGATTTGCCCGCTATTTCTCTTATATTAAACGGCGGACGAAACTGTTGGGCTCATCTAGTGTCTACACATTACAGTTTAAGTATGAGTACAAATAGTAGAAATGATTCAAACACAACGAATGTCCGAGAATATTCTGGAATTACATACTTACAGCATTTGCGTCGGTCGTTAAACAATATAGTTGAAATGTTTCCGCTCTGCAGATATGAAAATCAAAGGATATTATATGTAATATTACAGTGAGGAAGGAAACGGTCAGCAATCTTATATATTACGAGAAATATTGAATTGGTATAATACACACATACTCGTATGTACATCTATGTAATCATAATGTTTTTTTAACTCCCATATTCTATTACGAGGGATGCATACATAATCTTCTGCATTTACCTATTGGCATTTTATTTTTATTTTGATCAATTTATACAGAAATAAATAGATATGGTCTTCAAACTGACTGGCAGTTTGCATACAACAGATTATCATCATCTGCTTCTTCCTTATCTCATTTATTTGGGGTCGGCGTAATATGCATTTCTCTTCTATTCACCCCCTGTCTCTGTCACATGGTTATTTACTTCTATTCTTACCATATCATCTTTCACACAGGCCATCCATTTCTATTCGACTTTCCTCGGCCGTTATAAACATCCACATTCGTAAGTATACAACATATATCAATACAATTTTGTACAAAGATCTATGTTCCTACAAAACCTACACATTCTTATTGTAATAGACATGAACATAGACAAATATACATATTGCATCACGGATGGAACGGATACAGATTTATCTTTTATCTCAAATAAATAGACAAAGTAGACAACGGCTTATAAATAATAATCTGGATATATCCAAGATTATTATGTAGGATGTTTTATCAAATTCCGCGGGGGCAATGACTGTGCCATAGATGATGTGCATAATAGATATAATAATAACCCATGAACAAACAATAGGTGAGACGGCATGCTAAACGGCCAGACCACCGAGACTACTAATAAAATCCATCTAAGCTTTATTTACAGAAGCCATTCAAAAGTATCTAGAATTTTATAATGTTTATATTATGTAATAAAATATGTATAAATCTAGTTAATTAATATATATATGTATACTGTATGTATGTATACTAAGATGCATTCGATTCGATTTGGATATACTGTAATGGTGTTGTAATATTGAAATCAATAAATAAATCAAAATAAATTTTAATATAGATTTTTTATTGCACTAATAAAATTGTACAATTGACGAGCGTAATGCCATATGACATGCTCTACCTGCTAACCATTAGGTAAGAACAGACAGTATTACAATTTCACCTAATATAAGTAAAAGGGTCTTCATAAAGGATTGGTATAAATATCTATTCTATAAAAACGGATGGAAAATGTTCTTTATTTTTAAATATTATTTTTCGTAAACATGATATAGACAACCCTAGTGTGAACGTTTCCAGTGGCCTGTAATTCTTATGCGAGCAGGGTACTAATGTTTACTTCATTTGGCATTCCATTGGGCATGCTAATTTGGAGTTGGGATCGGATTAGGTTTGTCATTGCGGATTTTAGTGTCCCTATATTGCGAAGCAAATTTGCTATTTCAAAATGTATTATTCAGCTCTATTCTCTTTTTAGTATTAGAGAGAGATATATTTATTTATTTATTGCATAAACTCAAAAAATACTGGAGATTTAGAATAGAATAGAATAGATAGAATTGGCTAGATCACAGATTAATCGTAAAACACCATTAACAACACACAAAATAGTAGTAATAGATTAGGTTTATCTGGTTTCAGTTTTTTTATCTCCAAAGCAAAAAGAGGGGTGTCCTAAGTTTGATGTGTCTATGTATCTGTCTGTGTGTCTGTGGTATTGTAGCGAATGGACCGATTATAATGGGCTTAAAATTATTTGAAAGCAACGTCAGCTTTTTTCGATATTGGTCTTAACTACTAGTTATTAGAGTTGTTTGGTTCTATTTCTAATTTTAAAATTATACATATTAAATATTATAGTAATTTGATGTTTACTGCTAACATAACAAACCAATATCAGCTGCAATCATCACTGCAATGTCTGAAAATACCTGAAACAAAGAATAAACAATTCATTATTATTTTGTACATAACATTGTTGCATAAAAGTACACTTTGCCACGGGGGGTAAGGGAGTTGTTAGTATAGTGGACTGATGACCCCATTGCTACCCAACCATAATGGTCTCATCCCATCATCTTCCACGGGTGCCCCGCCAGCGTAAACCTTTAGCGCAGGCGGGTGACCCATGCCATCATTCATTAAAGAAAAATGTCTGCCACTTACCATCAGGTGAGGGTCAGTTGTCTACCATTTCAGTTAGACGAAAAAAACAAGCTGGCCATTATTAGATGGGTAATTTTAACACGAGGTCGAGTAACGCAAATATTCATACACATGCGTGTCATCTAAAACATACGTTATTATGATTCGCTCGGCTCTAATTGTTTCACATTAAAATGTAATTAAACACACAGCTGGTGAAACATCCATTCATAGATTAAATGACAGAAGCGTACAGTATCTGTTTGTTCATGCTCTCTTTTTACAGGACTTTCACTCGCAGATAGGTAGTGTTTTTAATTAAAAAAAGTTTATTTCAACGAGAAACAAACTTTGAATTTAGGGAGCTCAAATTTTATTCCACAAATTATTGTATATATTATTTGATTTTCAATAATATATTTAATAAATAGTGTACTATTAAATAATTACCTTACATAGTACTTACAGTATAAATAGGATAGTAATACCTGCACCTCATATATTTAATACATCAAACGTAAATCTTATGTTACATATCTGTATATGGAGTCATTTATCCTGAATGTTTTCAATCTATCAATTACTAAATAACGTATCAGTTTCACCGTTTCGAGGAATTTTAATAGCACTAGCTTACATTTCATGGTTGTCTTCACATCGCTGCGATATGTCTAAAACAGATGTGTTATACATCAAACATGTTTTCGAGCCATCAATTTCAAAATGTACCACTTTCATCCCTTCCTGGAATGTTAATAGCTCGGGTGTAAATATTTCAAAGTTGTTTGAAACCTTCACAGTAATTGCTTTGAATTCTCGGGAGATTCCGTAGAGTAATGGAGTCAAGCTAATATTATAAATAGGAAAGCTGTTTTTTGTATATTAGTAATAGATAATGGTCATGGTCAATTTTATACATTCTGTCACCCATAGGAAGATATAGTCGACGTGCTGCACTATACGGCTAGCCTGTTACAGCATTAAGGATCATGCTCACTTACCGACATTGCAACGATGAGACTTATGTTTTATGTAAGGTTATCTATTTGTTCCGCAGCAGATTTATCTGTACTATATATACTGCTACCGTCACTAGATTATTCAATTTATTTACAAAATCAATAAGGTTAAAAAGACTTTATAAATTTATATTAAAATATCCATTTCCGGCTAATATAAACATGAATTAATCTATTATATGCCACACCACTAAATTCTAGTGTTTACAATTGATAGTGGGGTGAATACAAACATGCAATATATCCAAAGCAAGTCCCTCGTTTCCGTATGTTTGTCGATAAACACATACATCTATTGCTGTGTGGACAGGGGCGATCAATCACACTGTACCCGGTAACAACTCCCCAGGAATGTTAATATACAATATATAACACATAATAATACAGATAAAATAAGCAAGTATCTCAATTAATTTAATCGAACATACACTAATATGTGTATCCAGACTAATTCTGCGAAAACATATTTGATTCTGTCACTTTTTCAGAATTGAACGGCTGAATGGAATTCAATGAAAGACATGGAGTCTTTTAATTTTAAAAAAGCAGGCGAGTTTGCCGTTACAGCTATATTATTTAATTTTATTAACAATTACATCAATATTCATTCATTCTGATAATTTAAGAGTCACGCTCCTGTCACCTTCCACGATCTTCCATCATGTTTTTTTAAATGTTGATACGTCACAATGGATATTTTTTAAATGTTGATACGACACGTCCTATAATGGATAGATTCCCTTTGGTAAGTCATTGTCTACGTGAAGTTCTTTTTTCTATCTTCTAAATCTAATCATAAGATCATATGATGAATATGTTTCTGCAAACGTACATATTATTAGTGCATATTCGATTTTAATTAATTGAGATACTTGCTTACTTTAGCTGTATTGTAATGTGTTATATATTGTATATTAACATTCCTGAGGAGTTGTTACCGGGTACAGTGTGATTGATCGCGTTTGTCCAGACAGCAATAGAATATCATCGCAAAATTTATATTTTGCGATGATATTCTCCCTTCATATGAACTAACACAGACAATATTTGACAATATTACTCACCAAACAATTCTTGGTACCAATATTATATAGAAATCCTTGGCAAAATACAGACTACCTAAAGTAATTGAATCAATTATTTGATACCTCGACCTTCGATCTACTTTCCAAAGTCAAATTACATCATTTTGATAAAGCAATAAAAATGCTAATTTGTACGGTTGACAATAAAGCGGTTTATCATTTCTGAAACAAATTTTCTAGGCCAAAATAACTTTAAGGTCGAGAAGTATAATGCCAAATTGTTATTGCAAGCGAAAATAAACTTTATTGTCTCAAACGTAAAGATTGAAGCAATTTGCAAAACTTGCAAAATATAATTTCTATTTTCTGTGCAATTTGTCGTGTCTGCGTAAATTGTTTTAATCTCTGCTCAACAGCACTAGTTTTAAATAATGGCTTGTTGTTAAGTATAATAACGGAATGTGTTGTATTTTGTAATATGTTTAGGAATATATACAATCTGTTAGATATTAATCTGTCTGAATCTGTTAGTATTAAGATTGAGTTTCGTTTGAGGAGAAATTAAGAATTTCTACCTAACATATAGGAGAGTCATTGTATGTCCAAAAAAAAAGAATACTATGTATAATATATACATATTATCTCGAAAGCAGCTCCATTATATTATAAGGAAGTAAATACGATACCACTTACCATCAGGTGAACCGTCAACTTGTTTGCCATTGCAATTACAACTCATCCACTAATAGTAAGACAGCTGCCAACAGATAACAAAGGTCAGGCACCTCCTATTGATAACAAGGAGAATGCAAACATCCTAGACAGTTGATTACGATACATCATTTGAATGTTCAACTTCAATCTTTTCAAATCCGTTAAGCTTTATATCGTAATATAATACCTATTAGTTTAGAGTGAGGGAGGTGATAGTACCTACTGGGAACTAGCAGTTGCATTACTACCAATATACCAAGTTAAGTTGCTCTCATCGTGATCCCCCTAGAAACCACCATGGTAGTCCATTCCTGGTAATTTCATAACGATGCAATGGGCTAACGATTTGACTTCATGTCCATCCTCCATTGGTACCATACTCCACTACTGTTAGCGCAGTCAACAATAAGAATAACTTGGTATATAGGTTCAATTACATTACAGAATATTTAGGCCAATAATATTGGTAATAGGTAAACCTGCATGTCTATGCCACAACAATACAAAATCTCTTAGCTAAGTGTGGAGAATCACTGGAGGAGCAAACAACTACTGCTGAAACAACAGCTAATTTACTATAAAAAAATAATTATGACAACAATCTATAAATAAAATTGTAATACCGTAATATTGAAATAACCGTTTTTTACTACATTCATATGAATATAAACACGGTACATACACCAAAATAACATTTTTTTAAATTTTTGTCTGTCTGTCTGTTTGTCTGTTTGTTCCGGCTAATCTCTGAAATGTCTGGACCGATTTTGGCGGGACTTTTTTTTTGCAGGTAACTGATGTAATAAAGAGTAACTTAGGCTACTTTTATTTTAGAGAAATAAAGTTAAATTCCACGCGGAAGATGTCGCGAGTACAACTAGTAAAAAATAAAATCAAAGGAACTTTAAATTGAAGCGACCTATTGGAGCGACATAAAGACGTGATATCCGTAGCGCTATTCATGTATATAGGCGAAGGTTGCCACGTTCCATCAAGTGAGTCGACAGCTTGCTTGCCATTTATTTTCTTCTTATTCGATACTCTCTTGACAGAACGGTCGTGGTTATTATTTATTTTTATTTAATTGTGGCTACATGGCCCATATTATAAATGTTTACCTTATAGACTAACATAAATAAGAAATAATAATAAAATAAAAATTCAAATTGTCTCTATGGTCACGGACGACGGCAATCTGATACCGGTAGCACCGATACACCACACCCTTCAGCCACTAGTCCTTCTTCATGAAGGACTAGTGGCCGAAGGAGCATATTGCTGGGGACCCTGGCCACGAAAGCTTTGAAACTATCATTCCAGCTGCGTCACCCTCAATGTCAGGTTACTTTTGGTCCGGATATAGTCCACAATGTCCTGTTCCTTGGTGGCGTAGTGTAGTCGGGACAGGTACATTGACCTGGTTGGTGTTGCGGCATGCAACAAGATGTTGGGCCCAGTCGGTGCTGTATTGGAGGGAATATTATGTAATGAAATAAGAGGCAGATGTCATCCTTCGTACGACAGCTCGCCATTCCTCTTTACTGGCTGCCAATCTGGTACAATCGTGGAGTGGATATATTTACATTCATAAAAAAAATACTAAACACTCAATTCCCACTCACGGTATTCAATGAGTAAACAAATCACGTTACGTGAAGCACACAGTCACGCAAAGTGGCACGCACAAACTCACGTGCGTCAGAATGGCTAATTGAATCAGCCAAAGTAATCCGAGTATTAATGGCCGCCCATCGTGACCATCCGGGGTACTGTTGGTGACGTACTACCAACTACTACTGACTGATATTTCATACTATCCACGTTTTGATTACATCTGTTAGTGACGTACTATCAACTACTACTAACTGATATTTCACTCTATTCATGTTTTGATATTATTACGAGTATATACATATGTATATTAGCTGACCCAGCAAACGTTATTTTGCCAATTAATATCGCTATTAAAAAATAGGGGTTGGTGATAGAAGAGTGAAAATTTAGTGTTGTATTTTTAATGCCACACAAAAAAAAATATTCTCCAAAAAATAAATATTAGAGGTGGACACACCCTTAACACTAAGGTGTATGAAAAATAGATAGTAACCGATTCTCCGCCGACAGACATGTTGAATATGCATATAAAATATCATAAAAATCGGTCAAACCGTTTCGGAGGAGTATGGTAACTAACGTTGTGACACGAGAATATCATTACATAGTATAAAACAAAGTCTCTGTCGCTGTCTGTATGTCCGTGTTATCAAGAGAAGTTTGAGAGAAATTGGCAGGTTGCCATATAATGCACACATATTATTATACAATAAAAAAAAAATTTTTTTAGTATATTAATGACTAAAGTTTTCTTTTTTAAAAACACATAGATCATCCCAACACTATTCCTAAAATCGAATTTTTATACAAAGAAATAATCATTTTTTCATTGTCATATATAAAATTATCAGAGTTATACTTACATTATAGTATGTTTACTACAAAACATTAGTGAATACCCCATCTAAATCGATTAATTCGTCTCTAATATCTTGCACAAATGCACAGAGAAAAAAAAATATTATACCATCATTATTTTAGGTTCTACAGTTTTGAAAAAAATCCCCCAGTTTTTTACCGAACGTAGGTTAAAAATTTCGAACAAAATTGTACGAAAATGATTTCCACGTATCTCGTACCGTAGAGCAAAAATCTAATACCTATTTTTTTTTAAAGGATGATAATGGAATGGTGCTCCTGTATAAAGCATCTCTTATGATGATGCAGGGTGTTGCTGCATAGAACACTTCCTATTGAGGTTTGTAATCTCAATATTCAGGAAAGAGAAAAAGTATTTACAAAATTCGGAATTAAATTAAATACTATTGTCGATTGTTTACAATGGTCATTGGAAAAAATCATGTGCGAAAACTTATTATAATGAACTTTATATTTTCTTTTTCATATTTTGAGTCGGAAACCCATTGTCTACATTAATATGACATATATATATGCGTAAACTAGAGATGTTTATCTAAACTACCTACTCTATTTTTTTCTGTAAGCCGTGGGTATAGATTTCACAATAAGGTGCCCAGTGACCTTTTAGAATCTTTACACCGACTAGCTTGTTTCTCTATTATTTCCTACAGTCACTTCCTTGTATTCAACATAATTCATTCAATATATACATATTCATTCAGTAGAACAGCGCATACGACAGCCGTGGTCAGAGCATTGTATGAGGTTCTCACGGTGCATGATAAGCCAAGTTAAGGTATGGCCGTATTTGTCCATACAATTGAGATAACACTGTTTGTGATGCTGCGATAACAGAGATATTTTCTTTCCTATCGATAAACGTAGAGATCTTACTAATATTATAAACGCGAAAGTATGTAAGTATAGATGGATGGATAGATATAAGGATGTATGGATGCTTATTACTCTTTCA
Source organism: Achroia grisella (assembly GCF_030625045.1). Lineage (NCBI taxonomy): Eukaryota > Metazoa > Arthropoda > Insecta > Lepidoptera > Pyralidae > Achroia > Achroia grisella. The sequence continues at coordinate 1,056,360 of NW_026713028.1, read as the reverse complement.
AACAAAAGCAATTTTCAAGAACGGATGAAACTTTACAGTAATACATCTCAAAATAACACATAGGCTACAAAATTCATGCGGGTGAAGCCACGGGCACAGCTAGTACTAAATACCACGAATATTATATTATTAACGTATATTTGCTACATGACAGTTTTCATACAAAATCTTAAAAATGTAATGTTTAACAATATTTATTTAAAAGTGAAGCACGCAATATTCTTTCACGTTTTTGTAGTGATGAATCTGCGTTCCAAATGAGTGGTAGAATATAAAAAGTATTACTATTCAAAAGTACTTATATAAAGTTTATTTGAATAAAGAACCCTATTTCAAAATACTGAATTTCAAACTAATTTTATAAAAACAAAAGAGACTGCTATAGACGAGCTACATTATCAGTGAGTAACGTGGGATATTTTTTATGTTATCAAAATGACAAACAAACTGACGGCCCACCTGATAGTAATTGGTAACCATCATTTGTACATAACAGTAATAATAAATATAATTACTATGTATAGGTGATGGCACTGGACACTTCACACAGCGCTAATAGAAATACATACAAATGTATATTAATACATAGAAAACATCCAGATCGATACAAACAATCATACTTGTAACTGCAAATGTTACCGTACCAAGAATGAATCCGCGACCATCGAAAGCAATAAATACTAAACCACTAGATCATCGAGGTTCTCAAACATTAATAGCACTACGAACATCATTTTATCATGTGACGCCCGTGATACTTATGCGTTGCCATTCCATAGGTCTAAAATGTGTTAGTCTATATTTTCTCTGCATTATTTCACTTTTAAACCGAAATAGGTTATAAAGCAAGCTGCTTGACTGCAGAAATAGGTAAAACGCAGCCGACTTTTTCAAAGTAAATCTCGGTGAACGTACCTCGATGACGTATTTTGTTTAAAAATAATAGTTATAATAGTTTTTACCGTAATTACAGCCGTGCAAAATCGGTATAAAAAGCTAGAAGCTAGAGTACCCAGCTGGTTATTAAATAAAAGACCACTTCAAATGCGTGTCGTTCTGAATTAGACAAGTTTATTTGAATGAAGATGATTTATATGTTTTTATTTCTAAAACTAATGACAATAGATGGCGTAAAAATTAGAATAGCCTTTTGTAAGTAATTATCAAAATATACACGCGATCTAAGTCACGAACACAACAAGTTCTAAATAAATATAATAATCAGGACAAGTCCCTGTCACTCTATCGATATTCTATTTTTTTTATATCATATTAGTACCATAAAAAATACTATGGCTGAGGGGAACGGATTATTAGCAATGTACGATAACATCTTACATTGCTAATAAAGGAATTCTCGTGGAAAGCATTCTGGTAACTCCTGATACTTAGTCATAATGGCCTAACTGACCTCACGAAACGAAGAAGACGAGTGTCTTCTTATCCTGCACTGGTAGCCCGCCAGCGTATAACGTCAGCGTTGCCAGGGCACCAGTGTGGGATGAGTCTCTCCTGGTAACTTAGCCATGCTGGACTAACGGCCCTGCCTCGTTTTCTCATCCTTCACTAGTGTTCCGCCGGCATATAACGTTAGCACCAATCTATTATCAGCACTAAAAAATATTATGACAGGATTCCACGCTCAACAATCAATGTCACATTTGATGTCGTTTCTTGACTTTTGGAATTTACTGCAAATTGAAAATCAATAAAAGATGATTGGCACAAACGTCAAATAACGAACAGGAATACAGCAAAGATTGCGACGCTGTTGCTACAATACTTTTTTATGTTGGAAAAGTCAAAAAGCCGACGGACCACCAAATGTTATATGTTACCACCACACCTAATGTGCTACCTAGTATCCCTACCGGTATCCCTTTCCCTGCCTTATCCCTTACTCTTTAACCGAAACAGATCTTACAAAGCATGCTGCTAGGCTACTAAAATGGATTAGGCATACGCAGAGGATTTCGTACATAGTTTATTTGAATAAAATTTACAAAAATATAATTAGTACAAAGTTGACTGCAATGAAATGTTGTCTGTTCTGAGGAATTGTTGAATTCCACCGTTGCACTACCGACCAGAAACTAAAATATTATCCTGATCATGATGATGAATGGCGGTCCTCCACCGTGCTTTTTTTCCAGAAACTTTTTGCCACGCACAACCATTTTGTGGAGTCATTTACCAGCAAAGGTATTTCCGAACCGATACGACATTGAAATGCCCAAGAAAAATGCTTAATCATTTTTAAAAGGCTGGCAACGTGCTTCTCTTAATGTTGCGGGTGCTCATGAGTGGCGATAATCATTTACCATCAAGTAAGCCGCAAGCTCGTTTGTTCTCTATGCTATAAAAAGTCTCTTGTTTATGATCTAACATTTTAATACGACTATTGCATATATATTCATTTCGATCATCAAACCAACTTCAAAAGTAAAAAATAAACACCTCAAATCTAGGTGAAATGTAAGGTGTAAAATTTTATTCGCAATCCAAGAGAGGTAGACCCAAATAAAGGTTATAAAAAAGCTTCTAATGTGATTGGAAGATCCCTACAAAGGATATTTCCACCTTTGTACTTGTCCCTTATTTTCTGTATCTTTGTCAACCGACATCAAAGCGGAAAGATTCTCAACGACTGTATTTATTCTTGTTACTTGATATTTTTACATATATGTACCTATTATGTTGATTATTAAAAAAAATATTTATTTCTACATTTATCGTACAATAAATTGTCAAGACTGATGTCTGCTTTTTGTCAGTCATAAATTATACCAAGTACAGTCAATATGGCGAAGATAGACTGAAAATCCATCAGTCAATCAGACTATTCATCTGATAGTGTATATTTCCAATATATTCTCTCAAGACTGCTGATCCCTACTATGGTCTTGGTATGTGCCTAATAGGTTTAGTATACATAAAACAATTTATAAGAAGCTACCTGTACCTACGTTACCAAGGTTTTCGAACAGTTTTTATAGAGCAATAAACCATCATACAATACATAAATATACATCATGTCTGTATCTGTCACACACCCGAATAGGTATAAACATAACATCAAATGCAAATCAAACGTACATCCGCTTCCTTCACATTCATCAATATTTCAACTGAATTGGAAATATAGACGTGAGAACAAGAACGTATCACACAAACATACATACACGTTAAGTGGATGATACAATATGCGAAGTTTTTTATCTCAACGCACACATGATCTCCAAGCTCGGTCTTGATACTATCTCCGGTGAAAATTTAATTGAAATTGATCGAATAATTCGTGAATGAGTTATACCAACGGATATATGTACGTATATTTGCATTTCTAATATGTGTTAAGGTACACTTCGGAGTAAAGTAAATAGAAAGAGATACAGAGAATAAAATACATGCCAATTTCAACATACAATAGAAATAATCTTTATTCAAATAAATTTAAAAAAGCGATTTTGAATAGTCATGTTTTTTTTTATTCTAGCACTCATTCGGAATGCAGACTCGTCACAAGCAGAATGAGCAAGATACTCGCGTGTTGCTTTTTTGAATAGATGTTGTTCAGAATTATATTTTTAAGAATTTTGTGTGAAAACAACAGCTATATGCGTATATTGGTGGCCCGTACCAGTTTCGCTCGGGTGTATCATGTCAGTTTTACATATATAACGTATAACCTATATCACTCTAATAAAGTAGGTACACTCTCAACGAGTAAAAGATTTTTCCAATTAGCCCAGTTTCCACATAACATGGAATACTCTCGAAACGCACGAACTCTCTGGAAGTATATATTCCAATACATACTTCTATACGAAGACAATAAAGTATATATTCGAATTATGATATCCATTACAACCTCGTACAAATAAATGGCGCAGCATAATTTCTACGAAAAGGTTAAAGACAGCAAATAAAAAGAAACTTTGAAACTGTTAAACCAAAAACAAGTGGATCAGCTGTGACAAATTCTTTTAGGAGAAGAATAACAAAAACAAGTACCACATAGCGGTCGTCCGAATGGCCCGATATGGCGTGACAGTGACGAACTCAACTGTGACAGACGAACAATAAGAACATGTTAATACCCGCGCTCATGATAGTACACTGAAAAAATACATATTTATTCATTTATTGAAATTTTAATAAAGAAACTATGTACATAAATGTATAGGATAGCATTCGTAGTCAACATAGTACTTTTAATGTGACTATATATTACATTTAGACCCGGACAGTTCCAATTTTTTATCAGTTTCGGTCTGTCTAAGGCAATATGTAACGTAATTAAAACCATCTATCGTCTATTGTGAATAAACATGCGCACGTTATACATCTATTAAATGTTTCATACATTTTCGCAAACTTTAAATTTAAATCTGTTTAAAATATAAACAATTGAAACAGGGGTATATAATTTAAACCCTCGGTATCGTTTCAGACGCAGAATTGTTATGTATCAACTTTGAACATATTCTGTACATCTCTTAGATGAGTAACAGACTCCGGTCTTGTCTTTATACCTTAACTTACAAGTAGCCAGAGGCAGGGAATAGGAGAGACAGAGATAATCACGCAAAACTTTGTACAAAATGTTCATCTAGGGATACATTGAAGAAAATTAACAATAACATCGACACGACTGTTAGTCGTAGATGAACTAGTAAGAGGCATTGTCTACAGTCCATGGTATGGTGAACGCAGCACTACGTTGAGTACATTTGAATGTGGCATGAGACAAGAGATAGAATCAGTTTAAAATATAAATTGTCGAAATTCTTCTGGAGTTGAAGAGATTTGAACTAATAACCTCTTGGGTGTAATTCAGGGTAGTAAATTAGGGCACGTCGCTCTCAATGAAAGAAATTCCTTATTAAATATGGTTTCTCTATAGTATTTCCATTGATATATATATCGATAGATAGCATTGGGTTATCGGTTATCAAATCGCGTATAGAAAATGGAACTGATACTAAAGTGATATTGCGTAGGAATCCAATGATTATATACAAGGTATGAGATAGAAATATTTACTTACACTTGTGTCCTATTTGCATACATAACGGGAAATGATATGATAATATTAGATAAGAAGACGTAGATATTTTTTATGGATGATAATGGAATGGTGCACCCGCATGCGGTAACAGTATACAGTACTCACAGTACTCACGAAGCACCAGTGAAGGATGGTAGCATAAGCATAGTCAGTTAACACATCGTGGTGAATTCACCAGAAATTAACTACGATGATTTGCAGGAAGGGGGATAATTTTGGAATATTTGGAATTAACCATCGTTCAATTTTCTTATTTTAAAAGAATGCTGGAAGAAAAAATTGTTTGTCTTGTACTTATCCATTATTATTGTAATGTATCTATTATTGTAGAGATTCTATATAGTAATATTATAAAAAATACAATTACTAAGGTCCAATGCATTTACTGTTATTACTTATTTATTGTTTATACATGCCACCAGTTACAGAATGTGTTTTCTGAATATAAACCTAACGCGTAGGAAAGTAGGCACATTTTAGAATCATTCGTAGCTCATAAATTATCGTGCAATTCAAGATAACATACCGTACAACAAACCAGATAATAATTGCGGGCGATCATCGAGCAAATCGGCAAATCACTATAATTTCCGATTTCGCACACTACATACTACACTACAGACACTTTCCACTTGTTATAACGAAAATTGCACATAAATCAATGCTCACCAATCAAACACATATTAACAATATTGTATATGTATATATGAATTTCAAAATAACTTTTTTAGAGAACACGTTGAAAGTACAGACATTTTTCAATGTACTGTACAAACATTTTTTATCTACTCTAGTGGTATGCTTAATAAATATTTTTATTACAAAAAATATTAAATTTCTTAACCGATTTTAAAAAGGAGGTTTATTTATGAAATTTGTTAGCTGTGCGTCGGTTAGAGGGTAAGATGTGGCTGTAAAATTATAAAATACAGAAGTGTAATATTTCTCTTCTGGGTGGCAATGTAAGAGGGGTACTAAGACGTCATAAGATGTGCTATTCGTGTATATAGCGACTTCGTCTAAGACAGACCGTCAACTTATATGCTATTCGAATGTCATAAAAAAACATAAAACAGCCGTCATTCAAATCTAGGAGAGATTAGATTGGATTAATAGTATCAATAGTTTTATCTAATTTCCTATTACAAAAACATGTTACAAAAACATCATAAAATTATTTCATGAATATTGAAAACAGATAACATTACTGACATTGAGGATCGGTGGTCTAGCTGTTTAGCACACCGCCTTGCTTCTTTTCCTTTCATTGCAGCTTGCTTTGGGTTTGATTATTCGCACGGTAAAAATATTTGTATTCATGAGTTTTATTATTTGTATCGGTCTGGGTATATTTTATGTATACTATTTCAAATCGCGCATATTCTTAGTCATACTCTAATAATGAACGCACATAAAATTTAATTATATAAATAGAGAAATTGTAACATATAAAATTAGAAATATTTTTCAAAACTTACTAAATAAGCACCACTCTTCCATAACTTACATAGTAAGTTTTGAAACTTATTATATAAGCTATTGAAGAGTGGTCGCTCCACGCAAAGGCATTTTTATGCTTAAATGGATGCTTCAAAAACTATATAGAATTTTGTAAAAATTAAATACTTAAAAAATTAAATGAAATAAAGCATTTTTAATTTTATGTATGTATTTACAAAAATATGTATTTAAGTATTTCCATCAGTCGTCTAGTACCTATAATACAAGCTCTGCTTACCTTGGAACTAGATGGCGCTGTGTGAATTGTCCAGGATTATTATTATTATTACTTTTTGCATGTGTTAATAATTGTAATCATAGTGGATGTCTTGTTCGCTCAAATAAACTAAATAAAATTAAAAGTATTCCGTAAAAATTAAAAACATATTAACTTATTTATAAGACAAAAAGTTGAGCAAAAAATGTGTGGTTGTCATTGTGACCCACGTCTTGTTCAGCTCATAGGTAGCTCTGATTCATCGGTGACATCTGTACAAAAACTTAATGAGCACAGTGTGACTCAAAGAATAAGAGAATTAATAATAGCATATTTTTTAAAGTATCTATATATATAAATAAAATTGGAGTGTTTGTTTGAAATATTGAAATAACCGTATTTTACTAGATGCATAAGTATATAATAAAAATAAATAGGGTACATAAACCAAAATAACATTTTTTACAATTTTTATCTGTCTGTCTCTCTGTTTGTTCCGGCTAATCTCTAAAATGGCTGGACCGATTTTGACGGAACTTTTTTGGCAGGCTGATGTAATAAGTATTATTACTTATTACACATCAGCCTGCCAAAAAAGTTCCGTCAAAATTTTTCTAAAATAAAGTTAAATTCCACACGGAGGAAGTCGCGGGAACAGCTAGTATTTAATAAAATATATATTTACTTATATATTGTACCCGCATGTATATTGTAATGGTAATTATATACTGTTTTTGGACATTAAATCTTTAGTTTGTTTCATTTTTAATTAGTATTTTTCTTTGTCTTTTTTTTTCTAATTACTAATTTAATAATCTGAATGAGATTACACATGAGTATGATATGTCCTCCTCTGCTAACAAAATTTCTAATATTTATTTAAATTATGTATTTAAAAGTGCAATTAATAATATATAAAAAATTTTAATAAAAGTTAAACAGTTTCATTAGAAAACCCTAAGAAATATGAACTCGTGGAAACGAATACAATCTCCAAACGTCTCAAAGTATTATTTTCTAGGAATAATACATTTATTCGTGTAGATCCACATTTTTATATGACTTATATTTCTTACTTACTGGAATAGCAAAAAACCTGATTACTCATGGCAATGGTCAGCGTTACGTGTATGTTTTAACTTTTTAATATAAACTACTAATACTGATATAATGCTGAATAAATGTCTATATTATTATATTAATATTATTAAATATCACAAGGACATCACAAAATTGATGTTGCATACTCTGTCATTTCCTTTCAATATCTCAAAACCGGTAAACAGCTTGCAAACCAAGATGTTTGGCGCCAACTATTAATTAAACGTTAATTACATATACATAGCCAATTAGAAACATATTATATATACAACGGTATCTAGTTCAACACAATTAGTCCCTTAATCAATAAGCGTAAAGTTCAATATCGATTAAATTTCAAATAAGTTGCAGCTATAATCTTAATATATATGTTATATACATGTAGAAAACAAATAATTTTACGACTACGTACTATATTGAAATCTAATAATTTATTGTTGTATTTGGGAACGCCTAAATGGATTTCTTTGTTGCGTGAAAACGAAAACGTATATATTTACAAATAAATATCTATGTACTTATACCATTGTTTACCCATAAAACGAGGTTTGCCTAACTTGGTGCTAGATGGCGTATTTTGATGACTGCGCAAAATTAAAACAAAAAACAAAAACGAACCGCACGAAAATGAGGGTGATTGTTAGTAGTGTGGATTGATGACCCCATAGCTTGCAATGTACCATGTCAGGTTGACCTCCACGCGGTTCCCCCTGAAAACCATCCTGATAAATTCCTGGTGAATTTCACACGATGGGCTTACTAACTTGACCTCATGCTCATCCTATCATTCTCCACTGGTGCCCCGCCATCCGTTAGCGCAGGCGGGTGCATCATTCCCTTATCAACCACAAAAAAAAACCGCGCGAAAATCCAATATTTCATAGACACCGACAGTTTATTTGTCCCGCGAGTGCCGTAACACGAGCCAGTAACGTAAATTGAGGATGAAACGTGCTATCATTCCTCTTAACAAGGGTGAATTATGTCCAAAAATAAAATAGACTCTCTTGTCATTTCGCCGGCTAAACGTTTCTAATAAAATCGGGTCGTTATTATGTAACGATGTCATTAACAATCATTTCTGTACGGACCATTCAACAGTTGTAATTACTGAAAGAAATCTATTGCAGAAAGAATCCTTAGAATATAAGCATATTTATTTTGCGCTCTATATTCATCAAAACAGAGCAGTTTCGACAAAGATAGAGCGTAATATAATTAAAAAACGCCTCCTCAGTTGGGCTAAATAATCAGCGAATCCGTTGAGAATCGGCAAATATGTACATTTTATAATATAAATCTGGACACAGAGAGTTTAATCGCACTAAGAGTCCATTTCTATTTTCAATATCTACATATATAAATGGAAAGGGATCCTGATAGCAGAGGAATCTTAACAAACTTTCCAAAGGTTCCATCTCAATACTGTTTACATAAGCAAAAGCAACCATATCGCATTCAACCGCATACATAAACGCTACCTTAATTCTCTCGCGAATAAAATCTCACTAGCAAGACCACTGGAGCTTTACGAATAGTATTTTCGTATTCGATTCAGGCCGTGGCTTACATCCTGAGTTTCACTGTACGGAACAGTAAATAAGACAGCGGCAAACGCGACACTTTCGCCGCTACGGTTGCCGGCTCTGCTTAATTGAGCGATGGATTGCTAGGTGCCCTTTCACGAACCGTGTGCGATTGAATATCGATACGCAATAGACGTGCGCATTTGATAAGTCTTGGTAATCGATTATTAAATCGATGTTTGTATGAGAAGTTCTGGAAGTAATTGGCTCGTGTGCTTTAAGAGGACGTTTCGTAATATTACTATAACAGATAGGAAAGAAATAAAACCAGATTTCATGGACACGCATTATCTATCAGTACTGAGTATAAGTCTTTATGTATAAAAAAATTAAACTAGTAAAAATATAACATTTAAATAAATAACCATGGGCGGATTTCACATCCGCCATCTAAGCAACTAAGCAGATCGTGTACTATAAGTACAACAACTTACTAATTGATATACATGTAAATGAAAGTCATTGACATTCATTATTTGAATTTGGCGCGCATTTGTAGGTGAATTAAATTTAAACGTCAGAATGACGTACGTCATTTGTCGAGGAAGTTTCTATCTAACTGCTGAATAATACGTGTATAATTGTTTATAATTTAAGTTGATAATTTTGTGAAGTAATAGCGTTAAATGTTGTTTCTCTTTTCAGAGCAACGCAATTAAGTATATTATTTCACATAAAAAGGTGTTTGAAAAATACATAACACATTATATACATTTAATAATTAACCATTTAATATCTTTTTTGATTACACAAGATATATTTAGAAAAATAACTAACCCAGTATATACCTACTCGTAAATAGATAAAAAAATATTGTACGAGGTTTGAACAGACAACCAGTACAGCATGAAGACAAGCGTGCTAAACCACTAGAGCACGGAGGTCGTCTCTAATGTAATTCAATTGTATACACACCTTTTCGTAATAACGTAAAGTTACATAAACATCGGTATCAGGGATGCTGCTGCTGCTGCTGTACGGAAATCCTCGTATAAATGCGAGATTTTGGCCTACGGCCTACGGAAATCAACCAGAATACGATTATGTAAGAGATTTTATCAGATTTTTATTTATTCGTACAAGGTTATGTTTTAAGATTTTTTAATAGATCATAATAGTGCACTCGCCTGCGCTAACGGTTTAAGCTGGCAGAGCGCCATTGGAGGTCGACAAAATGAGCATTAGGTCAGGTCAGTCAGCCCATCGAGGCAAATTCACCAGGTACTTATTTATTCAATTTGTTTACTCTGTTATTTGTGTCTTGTTATCACGACAGTTTGCAGGGGAACCTTTTTTATAGCATAGAGGACAAACGAGCTTGCGGCTCACCTGATGGTAAATGATTACCGCTGCCCATGACAACCCCCGCAACACCTGGTGAGGTGAATAAACCGGCACGGTATACGTGGTCATTAGAACGTATTACTAACAATTAAAAAAAAAACAGTAGAGTTTCTTGCCAGCTCTTCTTAATTGAATCTGTAAACTCAACTGGATGGTAATAAAACTTGATGTTGTGACATATAGTAGTAAAACATGTAGAATAATGGAATGTCCAGCATACATATATAAGTAATTTAATTCGTGTAGCATTTAGTAGCTATAGTCATAATAACTAGTATAAGTTGTAGCAACATGTAAGAAACAAAATACACAAGTTTCGAGTTGGCTCGAAACTTGTGTATTTTGTTTCTTCTGTTTGTTTACTTTCACCACCGATCCTGTCATTACAATGTTCCTCAGCAAGTAAAACGTGCTATATGAACCAATATTTTTTGATTTCATTTGAATTGAATTATATGCTACCAATGTTTTAAAGTTGGCAACCCTGATCGGTGTATACTGGCCAACAATGTACAACGTAGGCGCGTAATATGATTCGCGCGTGACTCATTATTAGGAAAGCCCGTATAACCGAGTATGGATGTTGATAAAAAATTCAATATCGTCCACAAATTTACAGCAACACGACATGTATTTATTGATTGCCATCTTAGTCATATATTTGCGGTGACATGTTATCAACGGCTATAAACTACATTATATTTCAGTACTGGTTGACCTGCGAAACTTCGTCTGCATCACACTTACTTGACATTTATTATTATATTCCTCCCAATTTACATAATATCTTTTTAAATTAGAGCCTATGTGCTATTCTGCTGTATAAGCTATATTACTGTAAAGTTTAATGGAAATCCGTGCAGTAGTTTTTGCGTAAAAGAGTAAAAAACATCCATCCATACTCAAACTTTCGCGGTTATAATATTAATAAAATATATAGGGTTACTTATTTCAATTGCATAATCCAGAAACATGGAATGCATTACATTTTATATAATGATATATGAAATAATATTTTTTTAACATCCCAAGGGTCTTATTACACTGTCATACATATGCACATATCTCTTAAAGTTAGAATTGCAGAGCAAGATATACTTTTATGTAGACGATGATGAATTGCGTAGTATACTCACCTACGCTAGTGGTATATGCTAGTGGGCATTACTGGAAGATGAAGTCAGGTCAATCGGTCAGATAATTTATAATTCATTCATAATTTATAATTTACGAGCCGCGGTCTTGTCGGTGGAGTTCTTGCCATTTTCGAATTAATCAGGATAAATTGCAGGTGGGAGTTATAGCGTGATCGCCATATTCATTGCATAATGGGTCCAATAATTCCTATTATTAACAATCTTCAGTAGATATTCAGCAGTAAATATAACAATTTATAACAGGACAATTTATACAGCGCCATCTAGTCGTAAGCTAAGCAGAACTTGAGATATTAGTACTAGACAACTGAATATATTAAAACATTTTTTTTTTGTAAATACATACATACTATATATAGAAAACACCCAGACCACTATAAAAATCATACTTATATTTATAGGAATGATTTTTTTACTGTGCGATAAATCGAACACGCGTATATCACCTTCGTAAGTAAACCAGTGTGCTACACCGCTAGACAGACGCAGAAACATAATTCCAAAGCTATTAAACAAAATATTTAAGTTACTTAAATTTTTATTGACAATAAAAGTCAATTTATGATCATATTAAGATAACAGCGTCATAAATTGATGGACATGATATTATATGATTGTGTAATATGACACCTAAGGGATATCCGATAATACGACAACTTCTTAGTGAACTTTCTGATTACTTTTCTAATACGAGGTCTGGAGATATGAAACCCCTAACTATTTCGGATCTTCCAATTAGAACTTCGGATGAACTTCTAATAAAAGTACTATATACACTTACGTAAGTTCGAATATATCCACAGTAATCTACACATATGTGTATTTGAATTGAAGTATTAGAATATACGCATAATTCGCTTTAATATTATAAATGTGAAAAATAAGTCTTTCCATCTGTTATTATGATTGCTTTTGTTACCATTTCACTTCACGAAGAAAAATTTACCATACGGGAGACTATCAAGAACCAGACATTGACTATCTCTTATTTTAAAAATAGTAGAGAAAGTAACGGGAACTGTGCGTCTATCTCATTCCTTATAAGTCGTTTGTTACGTGACTATAAATTACAGAGCACCTGCTAAGATCTTTAGGCATAACACCTCAGTAATGGCAACGAAGGGAGGTAACCACATAAAGTCCATGATGCTATTGAGGTCGACAGTCAGTTTGTTTGTTATTTGATTTATATAAAAACTGTCCAGACACCTCATATGGTAACTCTCTATAACTGAAATGTTACAGCTATTCAAAGTGATACAGATATAGGTATTTATAATTATAAAGGTGTTTATACAATACACAGGAAAGTTGGTTTCCGGCTGAAATAATAACACTATGTTTACAATAATGGCGTGTTTACACAGCCTGTGTCGATCACTCTGATGTTTGAAATGTAAAAGAATATTTTTGGACTTCAAATGCAGAATTATTTGAATTTATATTTTACCACAGATTATAAATTACAGAACAACAAAATTCTACATATTCAAATGTAGAATTCTGTTCAATAGAAAGCATTAAATTTATATTTAGTGAACCTCGGCCACCGATTGTATGTAAAGGTCTCACTGAAAACTATTTAACAAATTCCCTTCCCCAAATGTTTGAATTTTTTTAACGGATGATATAAATAAAAAATAATTCACAGAATATCATCTAATCCAAGGTAAGCCGAGCTTATGTTATGGGTCCTAGACAACTGATAAAATTACTTAAGATTTTTTAAGGCATATATTAGATATGCGTTATATATTACATGCATATAATGTATACTTTCGATCGCGTGAAAACTATAAATAATAGTTCTAAATTAAGAGTACCCTGCGTTATTACCTATACCATTAACTATCTGCGAGTGAAAGTCCCGTCATAATCGGTCCAACCGTTACAGAGATAAGCAAGTACAGACATACAGACGAAAATTATTTATTTAATTTTTTATGTAGATAATACCGTATGCATATAGTGAAAAGATGTTAATCTGAAATTACAAATAGACACTTTAATTTTATTTATTTGTCTAGATAACCACACGTAAAATATAATAATTATAAAAATCAAGTAAATATTGGTATTAGTAAGGTAGTTTAGTTATGTACACAATTTGTACTAATGCATGCATCCATTTCCAATTCAAATTATTGTACTGTTACCACATATTACATATTATCACGTTATGACAGTCGATTATGAATCGTGAATCTAATCAAATTGTTTCAAAACAATGCTTATATAACCTGCTTCAAAGAATACTAAATAGTCCTTCCGATCGATACTCCGTCCAATTCAAACAGGGATCAAAATTACGACGGCCTCAGCCTAGATTCGAACCCCTAGTGGTGCCCTGAGACTAAGGTCGTATCCCTAAGGCAGCAGTGTTGTCCTATACTGTACTGGCTAATCACAAATGGCTTTTTATACTAAATTTGTGTTTAAATTTATTAAAGTTCTATTTTTGTATAAATTTTACTACTACTACTTCTTCACAATTGTTCTTATATATAAAATCTCCGTACTCCTAGTATTTTTCTCGTATTTGCTATTTACATATATACATATAAAAATAAAACTACAACAAGATGGCCTTCAGCCGCTCCAGAAGTCCTTCGGCGAGTTTCGAGTGTCATCTGCACTCGTCCCCTATCATTCGGTGAAGCTGCCAGTGGCCAATTGATTTCTGGATCATTGAAAGTTGAAAACAAGTCTTTCAGGAATCCGAACAATAGGTACATATATATTATAATATTAATACAATTAATATGTATGGTAATAAAAATTAAAAAAAGATAATTTCGTTCAAAAGCAATTTCATTTCATACTACCGTGTCGGGATGACCTAGTACGCATACCTTACTTAGTGTCAGATCTTTCATAACCCTTACTAAATAACTATTTTTTTAAAATTTACTATTTATATATACAAATAAACTATTATATTTTAATTATTAATTTAATAATATAGTATGATTCTGTTTCCCTTCCCTGTTATCTTTCCTTTAGAACATCATAACCTATCACAAAATATTTATTATATAAATATAAATAAGTACGTTAAAATTTCCTGATATTTTGACTGTGTATTTTTAATTATTTTGTTAACAACATTTTTCTCTATTTTTACATTATTATGCTTCTATCAAATATGATTATTTCACAGTATTCGCTCCAGTATTTCAGATATGAGGATGCAAATGGTATTTCTTCTCATTGTTAATCATAAATCAAAAACTACGCCAACACTTTTGGCTTGAAAACTTTTTAGAGATCGCATTTGAAGTTTAACGTATTATCGGACGTCATTGAAAGTCATTGTCCGATAACACACACCAACTGATGTGATAAAAGGCAACTGCCTTCGTGTGCAATTTACAATGAAGGTGGCCTTGAAACTTAATACCAGAAGGCGATATCTCCACGTGATCAGTAGCGGTACAAACACGCCTGCTGTCTCCCATGACCGCAGTTCAATTTGCCGCAGTCTCCCAATCCAAAGAATATTGCATTTAATTTAACTAGTGGTCAAAATTCGACCATATCAAAATTAATTTAGCAATTAGTAAGATTATACACAAATATTATTAAAGATAACAATATCAATCCATTCTCAACTTGACCATAGACTTCAACAATAAACAAAAGAGTATATATGTGTATTGTATCAAATATATGGTAATGTGTGTAACATTTTTTTTCTTCATTGAATATTTAATCTAATAAATTGATTATATAATCATACGAATTTTTTACAATGATTATAAAAAATATTAGCATACTGCACTCCTCCTCACAACAAACTTCTTCTGCACTCGAAATTTCCTACACGTGTCCGCGCCATTTTCAAAAAAAGGTGTACAAAGTTTTGCTTGACGTATTAATATAAAAATTTGAATAAAAACTGAACTGTTAAAATTATAGAATTCGGATTGAATTCGTTGAAATGGAATTACACTAAGCGTGTTAATGCTGCATTTGCAGTCGTTTTCGTGTTGTAGTGTAACTGTACCTTTACAAGTGAATATAATCAGATAAAGGTTAACCACATAACGAGTGGAGTGCGTCAACCTCATCGATGGCGCGAAGGTCACGCATAATTAGTACGATTGACCCGTGATCTGCATTACAATTTCATTATGTGCCAGTCTCCTGAGTGTTTAGTTTCGCTGTGCGAGAGAATACGAAATTAAGATATGAATTCTCCCCATCCTAAGGTTGCTTAGGAAATACGGCCTATTAATGTCCTGTATGTTATGGATATTATAATAATGCCCTTCAGTCTCGGTGGTCTAGTGGTTTAGCATACCGCTTTACTATCCGATGGTCGCGGTTTCGATTTCTCGTATGGTACACACATTTGTATTCATAAGTATAACTGTTTGTATCGGTCTGAGTGTTTTCTATGTATAACATGTATTTATTTACAAAAAAAAATGCATCCATGTATTTATATCAGTTGTCTAGTACCCATAATACAAGTTCTGCCTAGCTTGGTACTAGATGGCGTTGTGTGAATTGTCCTAAAATATTATTATTATTATTGCCCAACTAACATTATAAATCTGAAAATAAAATTATATATAATTAAAAAGTGTCTATCTGCCTGTCCGTTTGTTACCTTTTCACGGCTACGGTTGAACGGAATCTTTATGAAATTTGATATGAATATATTGTTTCAAGTCTATTGTTTTAAGTCTACCATTTATCTCAAAAAAAGACGACACAAACATTTGTACTATATGCAGGTGTTTTATATGTATTTATTTTATAAAAAAAATAAGTATTCAATATTTGTCATATGTTGTTTAGTACCTATACAAGCTTTACTTGGTTTGTGACTTCATAAAAAAAATAACGGAAGTGTCCTGTTTAAAAAAAATGAGAATTTTTATACACAAATAAACTATACATATATTAACACATCGGGCTATGTATTATTCTCACGCGAGAAATAGCCGAAAATTTTAATCACTCATAGACATAAACAACAAATAAAATAATGACATTAAACACGTAAATCGAATTTTTAAATCGGTGTATACTTGATCCGTTAAATCAATTGTTTTCATATGTTTCTCAATCTTAGAAATATACTCATCTATGTAATAAATCGTGACGTTTACGATCGTGGCCATCAATCCAATCGCAAGTTTATTGCTATCACCATTACTGACATTAAGTATCAGGCGTTGGCCCCATAACCTACTAAGTGCTATGGTGTTTAGAGGAGGTAATTTGTCTATTGAATTCGTTGGAAGTAACGAACTAGCAAATGAATAAGTGTGATTTAACTAATGGCTTTGGAAAGAAGGGGATTTCATTCGAGTGATACTTTTTAATGCATAATATAACTAATGTACTGATGTCACGCGACGTTTTCGCTAATCAATGAACCGATTTTGATGAATATTTATTAAATGAAAGGGTTCCGTGTTCGTCCGATATTAATTTTACTACGCGGGTTTGATTCTACGCACAAATATTTGTATTGGTTTGAGTGATTCTAAGAGTATTATGTATGTATTTACAAAAAAAAATGTATTTTGTAGATTTCTATCTCTGTGCCATCTAGTAGATACGCAGAATCTTGCAGAAAGACAGCTTAGCTTAGATGGCACAGAGAGGAATAAAGGAAAAGACCGTGGGAATTACATATATGCGTAAAATAATATTAATAGATTCACATATCGCAAAGTAAACTAAAGTACGAAGAAAATTCCATTAAATTCCTTCTTCATATATAACATAATGATAACACCTTTCATTTTATCATGACATTTTATCAACGAAATGCCAAATTACTTGGGAATCTGTAAATATAGCAGAACGAATCTAGACAACAACGATAAATAGAAACAGAGTAAGTTTTTGATTTATTTGAAATGAGGATAATATTCATAAACAGCACATGTGGCTCTCATATGTTGCCACTCCAAGAGGACCTTTATCATGTAATTTCACTGCCTAATCTCACCCTTTATCCAACACTTACAAAGAAAGAGAAAGAAAACTGCAGAGGTCTTTTCACAAATTTTACCACGGATAGCTGAAGAAAGATTGCTTTGAAAAAAGTTATTTCAGATGTAACTATTTTCTTTTTCTAATGCAAATAAAAGTTTATTCTATATACGAGTATTCTAAAGATTTCGCTGTTACATTATTTGATTATTTCAAGGGCTAAGTCTAATCGAATAAACTATCGATATTACGTAATCCGTATCATGGTCAATAAAAGAGTATAACTTTCTCGTATTTATTACTCAATAGCAATGAGATGTTAACACCATCCCGTTAACTGAATGTCAACTCTTGCGCAAGTACTTTCACCGTACACACGATAAATACTGCAACTCACCATTTGCGAGTCATAAAATGATTAGGTACAATCGGTATATTAATCGAATATCGTAAAATTGCATTTCATGCGTGAATGCAGGTTTAAAATGGAAATCGACAAATTGGTTTATGACTTTCTTTAATAAATATTATAATTGAAAATAGACTGTAAAAATAATAGAATTCAGCATATAATTAGTTACTCCTTATTACATCACCTACCAATAAAAGTCCCGTCAAAATCGGTCCAGCCATTTCAGAGATTAGCCGGAACAAACAGACAGACAGAAAAACAAAAATTGTAAAAAATGTTATTGTGGTCTATGTACCGTATTTTTATTCGTATACATGTAGTAGACAACGGTTATTACAAACAGACACTCCAATTTTGTTTATATATGTATATATAATAGCATCAATTATTTTAAATGTTATAAATTCTATCATGATTTATAACATGGATAAATAACCCAAATAATACACTTCTGTACAATTATAAATGTTATATCTATATCTACAATAATCTGTATAGTAGTTTCGTAAGGAAGGAACTAGTCACCACATAGGACAGAGCCAGTTTGAGAACTAGAGCACTACCAAAACCTGGTAGTGTAGGTAACACTGAAAAGCCCTGTAGTGTTTTATAACATTCATTTATATGTAAATATATAACTGTAAAATTATTTTTATTTCCATCCAGCTCACGTACAGAACACCAAATGTTGTATTTGGTGTTATTTTTGTGACCTGGATGTTAAAACAGAGTGTTGTGCTAGAAAATACACTTGAAAACATACAAAATCAGTAACATGAACATCGTTCATGAATCATAGCGTTAATATATCAAATACACAGTGCGTTGACAGGAAACATGTCGCTTTTATATAAATAATGTATGCAGTGCTCACAAGCTGTTCACGACAGCCATTGTTAGGTTTCAGGCATGCCACCGAGTTGAATACACTAGACCTGTCGTTTATAACAATATTAATACGTGAAGCCAAAACGTGGTACCCCTTTTACAAATCGTACGGACGATGAGTATGAAATTTCACACACTTATAGTTTATATAGAGAAGGAGTGCAGAATGCTATTTTTTTTAAAATATGCATAATAAATAGATTAAATCAACAAATAAAACATTACACACACTACCATGTATTTCACACACACACTCTCATATATACTCTTTTGTTTATTGTTAGTCTGTGGTCAAATTGAGATTAGATTAATATTGTTTGTCATCAATATCATTTGATTTCTTGTTTTTAATTATGCATAATAAATAGATTATATCAATAAATAAAAAATTACACACACTACCATTATACATATTATAAGACTAATAAGAAAACATCAATGTTAAATAATTTCAATATCGTTAATTGTCAGATCAGCGAATCTAGGTCTATTACTGTTCTAGTATCAATGGAATCTGTATGAAAAAGTCTTTAAAAATAGAATCTTAATAATATTCAAACTTACAATTGAAATTAATTATGGTGTTAGTATTTCGACCATTGGGTGACTACTAAAGCCTAAATATCTAAAATATTTAAAATAAACAACTCACCAATCTTTTACAAGCGTAAATCTTTATATAGAAAAATTACGTGTCACGTTGTTTGTCCGCGATGGACTCCTAAACTACTGAACCGCAAATTTGATTTGCACATTGTGTGCAATTTGATCCAACTTGAAAGATAGGACACCTTACATCTCAATTTATAGTTGCAATATTATTTTATTCAAGAACCTTAACCACAGCAACGCGTTGCTGGGTCTGCTAGTAGTATATATGTTACAAACTTAAAGGTAATAAAACAAGTCATAATTGTATTTAAAAAAAACATATGTCAAACATAAGTAAATTTTATTAAAAGAGGTCTGTCGACAACAAAGATCTAAATATACTTCAGTGAATACAAAAAGTACAAGTATAGAATCATTATCAGTGAGTAACATATCTGTTTCTAGGCTGCCAGCGCCGGGGGACTGACTATACATGATGATAAGTATAATCATGATCAATTTTCTCATGAGTGGTTACGACCTGAGGCATAGTCATAAGAAATATAATCAGTGTGATATTATCATTGTAAAATACAATACAACTATCTAACTAACTCAATTGTCACTATTGTGGTATTTTTTATACCACAATAGTGACAATTGAGTTTAATTTCTCTGTTTACTAATAATAATTATGACCTAGAACAATTCACATATTTTACCATCGTCTTGTTCAGAGAGCAGACCTATACCTGTGAGTACTAAACAATTGATATGAAACATTTAAATAGTTTTAGATTTGTAAATACAAACATAACAACATAGAAAACAGACCAATTCAAACACTCTTACTCATGAATACAGAAATCGAACCTGATCGGATCGCTACACTGCCAAATTTTACTTAAGGTTGATAAGCTCATTTCAATACTAAAAATAGATCGTAATAACTACAGCCATAAAGTACATTAATAATTCTGTAGTTAATAAAGCAATATAAAGTTTATCGATCCCAACACTTCATTAGTTAATTAACAGCAATTTCGAAGTGTTGTTGAAGAACTCTCGTGAAGTCTTGAATTATTTAGAAATCAGCACTGAAAATAAATTAAAAGTTATCCTTACGATTTCAGAACTTGTCAAAAGCAAATTAAAACATTAAGACTGTTTAAAAATATCCTGGCACGAGTAGGACCATTTTATTTTTAATTACTTTAACGAACTGTGAATAAAGACAGAGCCATTTTTTTAATCTGTGGAAGGAAATTGTTTTACTATTTGCGACCAGCGATTCTATTGCTAGCAAAGTAATAGTAACCTTATTATTTTTGTGGACAATGACGAAAAG
Source organism: Achroia grisella (assembly GCF_030625045.1). NCBI lineage: Eukaryota > Metazoa > Arthropoda > Insecta > Lepidoptera > Pyralidae > Achroia > Achroia grisella. Next base: position 1,035,190 of record NW_026713028.1, on the reverse strand, counting down.
GTATACCTATAGGAATGATGAAACGTCATCATTTATAAAAAAATCGGACAATAACAGAGAATATTGCATAAAACGTCATGCTAAACTTGTACCTACGATATGAAGACAACATACACCGAAACTGTCATATTTCGGATGCCACTTGCGAAATGGCGTAAATAATAGGTAAGCAAAAATCTGTCTGTTATTACCCGTACTAGGGTTGCCATTCTACGGAACCGTTCGCTAGTTTAGCACATTGTTCGGTCTTTTTTTCTAGCCACTCTAAAACACTATAATCCTCCACAGAATTTTTGGACCAGCTGAAAGTGAACTGCCTGCCACTGTTCTTTATTCAGTAAGACTAAAATACCGAAGTATTTTTTCTGATTAACTTTTCTCCCTAATGTGATAAGAAATAAGAAATCTGACAGTTGGATCAAAGATTTCAACTGCCATTGATGGATTAACTTTCTTTTCTGATTATTTTTTTCCCAAACCTGAAGAAACAAAATTAAGAAATTTAATCACAGATCTTCATCAGAAATGTGTACTGCCAGATATCTTAGTTTCTGAATCTTATATATATTTTTCTTACCTTGTGCAATGTTTGTTCATAATGAAACTATGTAAGTAAGAAAAAATATATAATAATTGAGAATATTTATTTCAAACTTTAAAAATTAGTATAAAATCTTTCATCGCTGTCCAACATTTTTTAACGACCTGGCAACCCCGGTTATGACATACACAAATTATGTGCACATGGCGAGAGGAACGAGAAGATTGTCGTGGTGTAATAGAATGGAATTATGATGATACACTGCGTGCATTGTGATCATTTGCGAGTCAATTTCAACACAATACCAAAATACGTATTTCGCATATAATTACATAAATTACTATACGTACTGTAAATAAATCTACAGGTAACACGTAATTGACTATTGGAGGTAAGGTTTTACGGTAATCAATACTATCAGTGTTCCATTCTGTATATTTCTGTGTATATTTCCCTAACTTTGATATTGGCTAAATGCGAAGGCGAAGCCAAAGATGGAGAAGGAGATAAAAAAATTTGAAATGATAGATGCATGACGGATTTAGGTTATCAATGTCATCTAAACTAAATAATATAAAAACAATAAATTTGATATGTAGTTTGTAATAGATACACTAAAAAATATCTCATATAAAAAATATTTTATATATGAATCTATATTAACAGCACATAACATGACCTGTATTTATTTTAAAAAAGTAGAGACCTTTATTCGTTTGACGTGTCGCAATACTCGTCAAACTAATAAAAATCTCAATTTTTTTACTTAACCGTCCCTGAACTATCGAAATGTATTCTTGGTATTTATGCAAAGTCCGGCATTATTGATATATATTATGATTATGAAATTATCCTATTATTAGCTATACTATTAGACAGTTGGTTCATTCCTAAATAAATAATTGCACCCAAGCAAATTCAACGCGAGTCGCTAGTGTATAAAAAAAATCAAATAAGAAAATATTACAAAATGACAAAGCGAGTCGCCGCAAAAATTATATTATTCCACCCACCCGAATAACGTCTGGAACAACACACCGACAATCCATTCAGAAAAGCAATTTCCGAAATGAACTCGCAAATAAATCGCGAAACACAAGGGTTCATTGTTCCCAGTGATAACAATACATGATAATAATGGTATTGAATACATAAAATAGGTCCGTTGATTTCCATCAACGTTATGGTAGGTTTTGTCACCATGTCACTATGTATACATGAAGCAAAAACATTAACCCCCATTTATTAAAATTACGCGGTCAGAGACCGTTTAATTTTGGCACAGTTCAAGTTTTTAGTGAAAGAAATGCAGAAATCTATCAATTTATATCAAGTTATTATTAAATAATTTTGTTAATTATAAAATTATTCGTATATAAGGCTCAGTTAACAATAAATATAATGTTATATCATGCCACTTAAGAATATATTAAAATAATAAAAGAATCTTATATGCTATATAAATAGTATGTTACATAATTTGTTTGAAATATATACAAAATTAACTGTGTCATTATCATCGTCATCATAACTGTATACTATTATTATTAATAATATTTAAATTAATTATAGACGAATTGCGACCACTAGTCTACCACTATTATTATCAAAAAGATATTGTAATATCCGCGATATCGCCTCGCTGTCGTTTCAGAAATGCTGTAGCATAATTTGCAACCTACTTCAATAATACTGATCTGAGTCTTTTGTTAGAAACTTCATTAATATCGAAAGTCGTAGATGATTAAGTAACCTCTTCCTTTTACGGCACTTTGTTATGTTAATGCAAAGGAATCTTTATCCATTATAATAGCGGATGTATTCTATGTCATTATATAATATCAGTATCTAAAATCCATGCTATTATTATATAGCTGAATTGATTATTTGTTTAAACGTTCTAATCTCAAAAGGTAATCTCAAAGGGTTCAAATTAAAAAATTGTAGTATCTTTTTAATGATGATAATGGTGCCACCATTTTGGTTAATGCGCTAATGGTTTATGCTGGCGGGGCACCAGTGGAAGATGAAGATGATGAGCGTGAGGTCAGGACAGTAGTTCATAGTGACAAATTCACCAGGAACTCATCACGATGGTTTTTAGGGGAACCGCGTGGAGTAGTCGTATTACATTGCCTATATTATATACTCTCTGTCTCTTATTTCATGCAGATGAAGTTTCGCGGGTCAGATATCTTGTGAATAATAATGTTAATTTTATATATTGTCAACTAATACGGTGAAAATTAAATCCGTCATCATTCATTTGAAATGACTCATGTAGGGTCATTTCAAATTAAACGGAAGTTGAGTCTGACGGCCTCGTTGATTTTTTTTCGGTCTACTCTAATGCTGTTGGCCGCAGTTGGGCTTTACAGATTCACCGGACAATAGAGTGCGAGTGCAGATGGCACTCCAAACCCGCGAAAGGACTTAAGAAGCTGCTAAAGTCGCCAACTCCCGCCTGACGGATACGACTTTAGTCTGAGAACACCGCTAGGGGTTCGAACCTTGGCTCAGGCCATCGTAATGTTGATCCCCGTTTGAATTGGACGGAGAATCGATCGGAGGGACGCGATTCGATTCATCACACGGTACGAACGTTTGTATTCATGAGTAGGTATGATTGTTCGCATCAGTCTGGATGTCTTCTAGGTACATTATTCACGTATATACAAAAAAACTAAATATATATATTTTTTTAATTCATTTAATAAAGATAACATTATGAAAACAACAAATGACTCAACATTGGGATTAGACGCTGTGAGAATTGTCCAGGTTATCATTATGGATGAAATTAAACAAATGACTCAACAGCCGGCTGTTGGAAAAATTAATTTGCGAGAGATAAGTAATATATTTGCACATTAAATGACACAGTCTTTGTATAAAGTCTGTTGTGAGTTGCGCAATTATTTTCACCAATTTTGCAGCAATTTTGCAAAATGATTAGAAAAAATTACGTATTCTGTGATTTAGTTCTTTTCCTTTTAGTCTACAAAATTAATTTGCCGAGAGATAAGATCAATATTCATACTTGCATATTAAATCTGCTGACACAGGGCTCTACGTTACTAAGTATGTATGTTATTTAAAATGTACAAACTCTGTGTCTTTGTGCATCGTCTGATCGAATATAATCAGGATAGGTTTTTAACATCGTGGTTTTACACTGTATGGTTTTGTCTTAAACAATGTGTATGATAATCCATTTTTTAACTGACCTCAAAAGAGGAGGAGGTTCACAATTCGGCTGTTACTTTTTTAATGTTTGGTACTTCATAACTTCATCATATGAACCAAATTACTTTTTTATTTGAAAATACTATCAGGTGGGGAAAAAAATGGGGGCATTTCTTTTGTATAATTTTTATATAAGTTTGTTTTAGTTTTTAAATTTTTACTAGAATATGGCCAGACCTAAAAAAATCACGTATAATACAGAATGTCTTGAAGTGAAAGTTACCAATTAAAGTAATTATTATTATTAAAACTATGCTATAGTTAATTGATATTTCTTAGTCTCTTCAAGGCGACAATAATAATATGCCAATCTGGTTCTTCTTATCAATTCTTAGTCACTTATAATTACATAATTAATTCCTCTATTTTTATTGTGTCACCTATGATTGATTGTTAGGTTATCATTTAATGCGAGGTCCAGTTTTTACGATACGATAATTGGATGCTGCAAAAAAAATATTATAATCGTATTTCTTTATGTTGTTATAGTGGTTAACGCGTGTAAAAAGTGTGTAATATGTTTGATGTAAAAAAGTATAATGATGCACGAAACTATGAATACGTAAAACATGTACATCACAATTAAGTAGCTCTAACAGTCAATCTAATACGAAATGATAAATTTGGAATGCAAGCAAAAAAAATGTAAAAAAGCAAGCTGAATGACGGATATTGATATCGAAACCCAGTTTCAAACTTACAAAGATTTTATGTGTACAGTTCATTGAACTATTACAAAAAGTCGATCTAACGTTCAAACTGATTGCAGATAACGGTACGGAGACGCGGGAAGGCGAAATTACATCTCAGTATTACTATGTGCCAATTACTCATCTGTACACCTGCAATATGATGATGAACGATTGCTAACTCGATGATACTCATAGTATGGAGTAACGGTCAGAGGCTTGTATACACAATATATAAACGGAATTTTTACCGTGATAACATTATTTAAGAGCTCCCGATAAACGCTGGTACAAACGCCTTTGTTACCGGTCGACTGGGTAAGAGGATCCTACTGGGTTTCTAATCGACTCTCTGGTCATCCTACTACCGCGAAAGTTTGTGATAATGGATGAATATATATATTGGCCTTTTATGCAGAACTAACGTAGAGATTATAGTTGAATTAAAATTAGATAGATCATATCTTAGGTGATTTTTAACAGAAAATCACATGGGCAGTTTCGTCAAATATACTCAGACAAAGCAAGTATGGAAGCGTTGTATTCTATGACAAATAAATAGGAACCTGTAATTGCATCTGTGAAAGAGAGGCGCAGGATACTAGTATTTTTTTATTGCGTAATCTGAGTGTTTGACCGCAATCTCACTTAATGTTAAGTAATGATGCGGTCTAAGCTGTTACACGCAAGCAAATAGGTTCACACCCAATGTTGAAATAGACAGGAAACATTTTCGCTAGAAGAGAGTTTCACACTTTTGCTGCTCGCATAAGGAAAGACGATGCAAATCGCATGGTATAAGCTGCAGGGATGTCAATTGTATATTGTGGAGCGTCTACGTCTTGTTGTATGGTAGTGGAACGGTGCTGTAGAAATGAAATTATGGAGTTCCTGAACACGTTCGGCAAAATGCAGAGTATAGAACACCAATAGAGAACCCACATTACGTCGGTGGCTGACTTAGACACAAGTGACTTGTTTCTGATAAGTCTCCTAGGTAGTCTGTCAATCGGGTCAAATTGGTAGTCAATGGTATCAAATAAAAAAAAAACAATATCTTGTTACGTTCTGTTGAGAGAAATAATCTACATAGATATCATGTATAATTCAAAGTTTTTTTCTGATCAACTAATGTTGGCATCGTCTTAAAAATTGGCACAGTTGTTGGTATGAAAAAACATCCAAATCACAAACATTTATACATTCGGCTGAAACGAAACAAATGTGATATATTTTATGTAATTTTGGGAGCAGTCGGTATGCGAGTTCCAAACATCTGGTCGTATTGAACACTGTAATAATAGCTTTGTTTCCTACCAAATGACCATTGTTTTGGTTGAAATAATGCATTCTCTTCGACAGCCAGAATTTACAGTTACTTTTGTGCCAACGAAACATTTTTTGCAGAATTTTACACGCGACTTCATCTGTTTGGCCTCTGCGTTGATTGTTCAAAAAATATACCCCCGAACAACTCACAGCATGATCTAGTACAGAAATCGATCACTATGATTTGTTATTGATCTGTTTTGTTTGTTTGTTTTCTGTAACTTGAATAATAAATAAAAAACAGGAGGCCCACCTGAGTTATCAACAGCACCACGAACATCAAGTCATGTGATGCCCGTGCAAGTATCGCCATTCCAATGGAATGGATATAGTAATTTCACTGCCACACCTTCTCACCTTTCATCAGAAATACAGGTTACAAGTCAAACTACTCGCCGGCTGAAATAGACGAGACAGAGGCAACAACGACGAAAATTTTTACATTAAAAAATAACCGTCAACAGCGGCATCTAGTACAGAAATCATTCGCCATATCCCGTGTAACAGTGTTTGTAACAAAACTCCGAAACAGCTTGACAGATCCTTATGAATATATATATATGTGTGTCTATACAGTACGTGTGAGAATAGGATTTAAACTATTACTCCAAAATTTGTCTTTTATTTTTGGGACACAATTTTTTATTTATTATTTTTTATGATTCGGCATTAAAAAATACATACAACCCTAATTTTGCACCCTCCTACCATCAACCCTTATTTTATAATTTATATGGTACAACAACAGGTTAGCTAGTTCGTATGTATATGACAAATTCCATCTAGTAATATAACTTCAAATTTAAATCAATTATTGTTCGTTTACTTTATTCACAGAAATACAATCGTGTAAGAATATAATCGTTTGATAACATTGTCGATTGATAACTTTGCGGCACCTCCCATAGATTATCGCGTCACAAGTAGATAAGCCTGTAAAGGAAGCATCTCACTGCATGCGGTCTAATGCGGTGAGGTGCGATGCGTTTTTCCACTAGACGTATCAGAGCTGGTACAAACTGTATTTACGCAGCACTGAGTAACTATCGTAGAATAGCACCTGTGTAATACATGTACTGTGTTGTTACTTTGAAATTCTTTTAATTACTTAGTGACTGCAGTTACTTAGCTACTAAAGTTACTTTGTTAGCTAGTTCTTATAGTTATAGTTTCCTAGTTCTTAGCTACCATTACGTTACCTTTTATAACTGGGTTTTTATTGTTTTTCTATCTTTGCGAGCAGCTAAGGAGTGGAAATTTCTTCCAGCGTTAGTGTTTCCTGCCTGTTACATCATTGGGTCTTTCAAGTTAAGAGTGAATAGACACTATTTGGGCTTGCATGTAACAGCTTAGACTGTATCATAACTTATCACATAGGTGGGATTGCCCTCAAATCTAGTATTCGTGCTTAAATCTAGTATTTAAAAAAAAAACAACTGTAACGTTAGTTGCAATTGGCTTAATAGTTAGTGAGTACTAGTGCAACATTTGTCGGTACTTTTACAGCTATAAAACCTATCATCTCGTAGCACTCGATATTATGCGGTGAGATGCGGTGCGCTATTTCAATAAAATGCTTGCGATGAGTTGCGGTGGCGTTGCGGTCGAAATTGTATAATCTATAATATACTTTAAATTGAAAAACGGATCAAAACCCGTTGAGAATTGGCGAATACATTACGTAACATTGTATATGTTACGTTGTCACCTGACACAAAATATAGTGGTGATTACAACCTGCGCCATTTTGAAGACCGTTGAAAAATTAATTCGTTCTGTCATCGACAAATTATTTAGAGAATGTGTGACATGTTAAATGTGTCTATAGGCTATCAGCAGACGTGTGACTTAAATTCTAGGTGTGACATGACAAGCCCACAGTGTAATTAGGTAGGTGAGTTTCTTTTAGCCAACTAATAAGTAAACATAATAGTTACTTACAGCTGTGTGTATTTCAACGAGATCCGTGGATTCACACCCACGGACCATTAAAAACGTTAAGAACCATTAAAAACAATAAATCGTAATTCTACTCTTATAATAATTTGAATACAATTAGCAGTGTAACAATATTATAAAGAAAAAAAACAAAACACCAGTTCTGTTTGAAAATATCATTTAAAAATATAAAAATTCAATTAAACAGCTATTACAACAGAGACATTGAAAAAAGCAATGCAAGCACAAACCGAATAATTTTGCATAAAACTATATAACTAGTACCAATCGATTATCTAGGAGGTGTAGAGGTATAACACTACTTTATTTTGCTGTAGTCGTGGGTCCGATTCCCGAACAATACAAACTTATTCAAAAATGTAAAAATGTGTTTGTTTCGGTTTTTTTTTGGACTACTCTAATGCTGTTGGCCGCAGCTGGCCTTTACAGCTTCGCCGGACGATAAAAGGCGAGTGCAGATGACACTCCAAACCCGCGGAAGGAGTTATGGAGCGGCTGAAGGCCAACTCCCGCCTGACAGATACGACTTTAATCTGAGGGCTCCGCTAGGTGTTCGAACCTCAGAAAAGGCCGTCGTAATTTCGATTGAATTTGGCCTATTATATAATTAATATATATATATATATATATATATATATATATATATATATATATATATATATATATATATATATATATATATACTTATATATATACTATTATGAATAGTATATATGTTCTTCGTCAGCATTTCTGAATAAACGAAACTACAGAACCGTAAAATCACACAGATATAAAGTCGGTTAGATCTCTTCAGATATTTCTAAACGAGTTAACTGTAGCGTGCACTTCGTTTGCCCTCGGTGCACTCGCGACCAAAATAAAACTAGTAACACCTGACCTTGTCATTAACTGTGCAACAAATATTACTACATTCAGTACATGATGCACATTGCACTACCCTGACCTCGATGCATTTTTACTAATAAGTACAACAGTTCATGCTACAATATGCAAAGAGTATATTTTAACTTTAAAGCAAAGTTTAGCAGATGTTGTAAAGGTGTATGTATAAACCTTCACAATATCTAAAAAGATTTTAATCATTATTTATATCAATCTATACATACTAGCTGACCCGGCAAACATTGCTTTAGCATATAAATTAAAGTACTAATATGGCTATAAAAAATAGGGGTAGATAATAGGATGAAATTTTTTTTTAAAAAATACACACAACCCTAATCATAAAAATAAATAGAAAAAAATTCATAAGAATCGATCAAGCCATTTCGGAGGAGTTTTGTTACAAACTCAAAATTTTTATACCACATTATATATGTATGTGTCTATATACACCTGGTAATATAGTAATATTATATTACTTGTCTACACTCTGTAACAATAATAGAGCTAATTGTCAGTTAAAGCCCTCTGGTAATCCCAGAGGCGTGAAAGTGTAACAGAAAAACAGACTCACTTTCGCATTTATAATCAGGGGATTATTGAACGAAGAAACAGGCTAAGAAATAAATATAGCTTTCCATAATATGTATTCATATTGATGCTGACTGTGCAAGTAAAGAATCACGTACGGTGAAGGTAAATGTTGAGCCTCCTAAACCTACGGGGGTCAAAAGTCCCGGAACTGCTCGGAGTTTCCTTCCCCGCCACATGATAGACCCGCATTATGTATCCATTGAATGCTGAGAAGATCGTCTCTCTATCAATACACAAATGGGGTAGCTCGTTTGTTTGTTACTAAACTTTTCGAGAATAAACGATAAAACGAGTTTTAATGAAATTTAAGATCAATGTATCAAACCGAATCATATACGACACATACATACATTTTAAAATTAACTTTATTTTTAAATCTTCTTTTATCATTTCCTAAAAAAAAAAACAGAGTCGCAGAGAACAACTATTATTCTATATACTTAAATAACAAATCAAAGTATTTACATTAGACTCTAGACAACATGTATATATTAATAATATACTACATAAATGTAAGATCAAACATCTTCTCTTTCTATTTTAATAGGTTTCGTATCTATTCATCTTGCTCTTCTAAAAACGACAAGTCCAGTTATTTATACTGATAGCGTCCAGTGACTACTTTGCGTTGACAGCCTGACAGATAATATTATAAAGTAGGAACGTGTGTGCTCTTTGATATTTTTGAAGTTAATTCGAAAACATGTTTACAATTTATACTATTTATAAATCTATTAGCACCTTAAACATTTTCTCTGTGCTCCTAACAATGGAGGCGGTGACTGTTACTTGTAGTGAATAGTAATACAGATTTAATATAATATATGGTGTTTAAAATTTGCAAAGATTTTGTCCTCTAATTCGAATGACAAACAAGCTGACCCCCCGCCTGATTGTATATATAGTCTTTGGTCTAATGTATCTATAATATTTGTAATGGATGTTTATACTCTGTGCATTTTATAAAAGCTAAGCTATAGAGTTGTATTGTAAAATGGCGGGATGAACGGCCAAAGTACATGCGTAACGCAATTTCGCTTTTTTATTAAAGTTAGTAATTAAATACCGTACAAATTGGCGACGAGTATTAAATAGTGTGTATTGTTATATAAATAAAAGTGTTTTAAGAATTTCTGTCAGTTATTTAGTATCCATAGAATTAATTCTGCTTAGGTCCATGCTGCGCTGCGTAAATGGTATTTTTTTTTGTTATGAGTAAAATACAATTTATGACTAACCTAACGTTCAATACTACAATATCAATTGGACTAACATAATTCTAACTCTGCAGCACACACGGTGCCCCGGAATGAGTTAACCACGATACCCACTCATGTGTCACCCCCCACAAGTAACCGAGACAAAGTCGACCTTGTGGTCATCCGTCATTCTGCGCTAGAGCATCAATTACTTGCGCCACCGCTCAAGTGTTAAGTTACGCGCGTTATCACAAGATTCTTTTGAGGCCCCGTTTCTATATGCGAGGTTGCTTAACATATATAGTATGTTTTACTAACTGCCCCGTGGAATTTCACCTGCATCACACTTACTTAACATTTATCATTATATTTCGCCCAATTTACATAATATCTTTTTAAATTATAGCCTGTGTGTTATTCTGGTCTATAACCTATATTACTACGTTTAATTAAAATCTGTTCGGTAGTTTATGCGTGAAAGAGCGACAAACATCCATCCATACTCACAAACTTTCGCGTTTATAATAATAATATGAGATTGTCAGCTAATATCAGTAAGTAATTGAAATAACAATAAAACTTGAATATTAATAGAATAGAAAAATAGTTATTGAAATAAAATTCAATTTAATGATTTTTGAATAGTCATACTTATTTTTTAATCTACCGCTCATTGCGAAAGCTGTCTCATTACTATTCAGTACAATAAAGTTATACCTCAATTAAGTAATACAACAACTACATAATACATAAATTACTAACACTGCCCGCGGTTCTACCCGCCTAGAATATACAGCCTATATTCAACCTGAAAGTTCATTACATTCTAAACATTTGTAAACAAATTTGTGAAATTAGATGAATAGTTTACAAGTCTTTTTATTTCTTAACTGACAATTTTCTTTTTTAAATATTTTATTTCTTATACCTTGGGCCAGGCCTTGGATATGCTTTCGACAAAAGGAAGTCGAAAAACGCAGCGACGTATTTGCATAACAGGTGTTTTTAGGGTTCAGTAGTCAAATCCCAACGAAACTTTTATCATTTCTTCTGACAGTCTACACACATACTGTTACGGTATAATAAATTAATTTGCTACTGGATCAATCCGCTTTGAACGTTACAGAAAGATCTAGATCTCCATATAGAACCTAATGTTGTTTTTAAACAACAGTAAGTTTACAACCTTCCCAAACAATAAGTTAAGATTTACAGATGCAATTTCAATCCGATTTTAAAATCTGATCTTAATTAATCGGCTGTAGTCGAAGAGGATTTTATGTAATCTATTTCTACGTAAGTATATGTTTTTTTTATTAGCGATTTCTATGTTGATTATCATGCGATAGATAGATAGTCGGAGGAGAAGAGTCAGCTGGCCTCTTACTTGTTTTGTACTGTAATTATTTATATAAAAAAACATCTAATAAAAAGAGCAACACACAAGTTTCTTGCTCATTCTTCTAGTGATGAATCTGCATTCCGAATGAGTGGTAGAATCAAAATATGACTATTAAAAAAAAGTTCTTGTAATGAGTTTATTTGAATAAAGATTATTTCTATTTCTATTATTTTTGTTTAATAATATATGGTAAGTTTTTAATAGTTTTTTAATATGTATTTAAATGACTTCGACCCGTGATCAGGACATTTATATCAGCATTATGTTTATGGATCTCTTAATATTGTTATCCTAAATATCCAGTTGATGTAATGCATACTATTTAAATGGAGATATTAAATTAGGTATGGAACCCTATTAAATGCGTTTCGGAAACACCATTACCGAGTTTCTTTTTATTTTCACATAACTGGCTGGCCTTAGTTTAATTTAAACCTTTTTCGATTATCAACTAAAAGCCCTTGAGATAATATTAATTTGTATTATATCCGTATAGTTTATACTGTTGCAGTATACAGGGTTGTATGTTAATCTTTATCTTTACATAGTTATTATAAAATGAAGTCGCTTCCGTTGTCTGTTCACTTAGATCTTTTAAACGAACCAACAGATTTTATTACAGTTTTGAGCAATTGATAGAGTGATTCAAGAGAAATGTTTATATGTATAATACATATATACTCGTACGCTGTAATGAGAGTAGTTAGTTAAATAAATAAACGTAAAAAATATATTCTCTGAATGACTATAGATTATTATCCACTAACAGTTAAGATAACAGGGCTGTATCAGTGGTCCAGTAAAGTAATGCTGAAATATATTTATAACAGATGGCCAGTATGTTGGTTCCCCGGTAGAGATGGATGTCAAGTTATTTTTTTCTAAGAATAATATTAACTATATATTCGATGCATTTTATATATTTATAACACGTGTATAAGAATAATATTAACTATGATGAATTTTATAAAGAGGTAAATGTGTCATATTGTTTATTCGTGGTAATCTCCGGTACTGTTTAACCAATTTTGAAAATTCTTTCAGTGTTGGATAGTGCATTTATCACGGAAAGTTATAGGCTATAGAACATAACGCTACGAATAATAGGAGCAGAGCTGCAATGAAAAATGTTCTTAAAAGCGGGTAAAATGTGTCGCAGACGAAGTTACGCGGGTCAGCTAGTAAGTAATAAATAAAATAAGAACAGCGTGGCTTAATCGTTACTCACCTTAAGCTTAAGCTGATTAACCATAAGTTGATTCCAAATCGACATTAAAAAACTTTCTGTCATAAAATATTTTTAACTCTCCACTGATGGAATTACTGATAAAAAACCAAATTAATCGTAGACGATGTTCCCTGCCATATTGGAGAAACAAATAGACTACTATTAAATTTTGATTTGCCTATCAATGGCGTTACGCTATATGATGATTCATAATAAACGGTTAACACTTTCGGCCGGTGGAAAAGCTTGTTTGCCATCACAGCTACAATAAGAATACCTTTTTTTATACTATGAAACAAACATACGATCCAACTAATGTATGGATCTATACCATCTACGATGTTAAACCTAAAATAACCATCGGGAGAAGGTGAGGCGAGGTGGCTTTACTCACTATAAGAGAATTGAACCGGAAGAAACCAGTAGGTCTATTACTACATTTCTATAGTTTCAGTATAATTAAAATCATTAAAATAATATGTAAAAATCAGTACAGTTACTACAGCTTTAACCGTGAAATAATACTATATAATCATTGCCGTATATGTATATCTGTATGGCAACGATCACATAGTGTACACAGGGAATTTGTTTTCAATTGAATAATTCCTATGGCCTCGTGTTAAAAACGTTATCAAACAGTGACAATTTATTGTGAATCAGGCACATCCTGAGTCGACACCCACATACCAATCATTTAGGTAATTTCTATCTACGTTTGTAGGTGATCAAATATGCGAAATAGTAACTACAGACATCCCCAAAACAAATAATATTTGTTTATCCGCTGCAGTATTCGTTAGGGCGCGTGACATAACAATAAGCACCCAGTATTTGATAGCAGGAATGCACTAAGGCTTAGGTAACATAGGTGGAGGAATTTTTGAGACTAGCAAATGCAAAGTATGCGTCATGACTGAAAAATATTCCCGGAATTACAATGTTGCCTAAGGCCCACTTTACAATTTTTTATCCAATAGTACTGATATTGGTTCCATCCATGTTTGTGAGAAGAAATAAATAAACTATTATTATATTTTTATTGTTGTTTTTTTCGCGCTACTCTAATACTGTTGGCTGCAGCTAGCTTTTACATTTTCAATGAATGATGGGGGCCAATGTAGATGCCACTCTAGACCCGCTAGGACTTATGGCGCTGCCTGTTTATCTCTATGTTTTAATTATTTCTCGTTTTTCTTCACTGTTTTGTGTAATATAAAGAATTATCATGCATTCTTTATGTTAAAACTAACAAATGAAATAATAAATGCTAGCTAATGATAATTAGATGCCTACCTAAACTGTTTGTTATACAAATCCAGCAATAAACTCATTTAATGATATTTGTGATAACAATGTCAGTGCATTGATATTAGTTAGCTCTTATCAGACGCAAATAGGCACTGGCAGTGGCATTAGTACTGTTTCCTATTACTTATTCAAATATAATATAATTCTGAAGTTTTCCACTTGTTATTTATAGAAAATTAATCCTCATATCACATGATATAAGCAGTGACCAACATGGAGAAGCAACACATTACAGAGGAACATAGACCCTTTTTGAGAAGGCCTATGTCTTAGAATAAGCCGACAAACTGTGGCATTGAAATAGCAATAAACAACAACAAAATTAACTTCAAATCAAATCAAAAAGAAGTTATTCATGTACTTAGGACATTTTAGCCAAATGTAATTTTTTTTATATTAATATTTTTTCAATACCATTCCTACACTTGTTCCCTTCACTATCAGTATATATAAATAAAATCATCTTATTAGAATCTAAAAATTGATTATTCATGTGGGGGTGTTCTGTAAATAATGAAATAACCCCCCAGATTATGCACACAACGGCCCAGATGAGAGGCCAATTGCTTACAACTTACCCCCCGATTTGGGTAATAAAGATGGGATTAGGATATGGAGAAGAATCACACCGCAAGTTATATTTATATTTACCATCCTCATTTTAGCCACTTATGCTAATAATTTTTTAATCCAATTGTACAGTTGACATGATAGTTTTTAGGTGAAAATCTGTGCCAAGAATATAACTGTTTTTTTTTTAAATCATACTGTTGATATTACTATTTAGATACTTGCATATACACTCATACACATTCTTTGTTTATGAAAATGCCATATGAATAACTAAACCAGTGCCAATATTACTGTATGATGTGTCACATAGTATTTTAAATTTCCTCATATGAATGTTCAAGCTCTCAATGAAAATGTAATATATAATAATACCAGTTTCCAGGTTATAATAATACCAGGTTCCAGTACCAGTCCCTTTGTGCTTCCTTTTGGTACCATACCATAAATGGGATGATGAGTAAAAAATCTGAAAGCTAGTAGGTACCAACATTCTATATTTATTGCAAATAAAAATTATTATAATATTAGAAGTATTATTAGCAATCCTAATGGTAACTCATATAATTATACATTCAAACAGTACAACATTGTAGTTAATTTTAAATGTAAGGAATTATGAAATGGAATCCATGCAACTGTGTTTAATAACAACTGTTGACACTTATAAAAAATATATTAATAAGATTAGCAAAAAATTATTTTAATACAAACAATACAATTATAGTATTTTTAATAAGATAACTAAAAGAATAAAGAATATATATAACACATATGAACTTAACTAATTATATGAAATTACTGATAAGATAATTGATCCATAAAAACACATGCTTAGGAGGAGATAACATCACAGCTGAACAATAGCGAGCACACAACATAATATATCTCCCCGGTACAACACGGTAACAATCTACTATGACAATACCTAATAAATATAAATATGTAAAGACAATAAAATCCTAACATAAACATACAGTGTTATTCACAAACTCACCTGGGTATGCAGTTCGAAGGCGTCCTGTCTACTTCCCAGGCAGCAAAAAGCTTCATGGGAACAGGTTTCGATGCATTAGTCATCTTCTCAGATTTATTTTTCTCGGTCATTTTAGATCAACACCGGGCACAAGTATTCACAGCACTGAACTAATGTCGGCGACTACGCCAGCCACTCGCATTATTATTTGATCACTAAACACAATACTGAATTCATTTTTATTGTGTATTGAAGAACACGGAGACAACACTGAAGCAAACACAACAACAATACACAAATTTTATTATATTGCTGTCTGGGAGCAAGGACTGCGAACGACCGAAACGAAAGGAGGCGTTCGATACGTTTGACAATTAGTACCGTAATGTTGCCATTCTATCAATAAATATATCCTTGTTTCTCATCAGAATTATATTCATGTTATAAATCTATAAATTGTCAAAAATATTTCTTAAAAGGTTTTGATAAAAGTATTATAAAATAAACAACTATGTAGAGTAGCATTTGTGTAAATGTAAATTAAATTCTTACTAATACACTACTGTACCCCATAATATTTAATTCTTTATTATTGGTACTAATTATAAAAATGGAGGAGTATTCAGTAATAATTTATTGTAGCTTTGTTAATTCGCAACTTTTATCACGTGATGAATAAGTTTACAATATTTAAGGTATTAAATTCAGACTGGCAACTCAAAATTGTACTTTTTTTATGTCAGTGTTGACGTAACGATGCGTTTAACAAAATTAAATTAAAAGTAACGTTCAACGAACATAAAAAATCGGTTTAAATCAGGACCGTTAAATTAGAGAAGGCAAAATATTAAGGCTTATATGCATAATTACGGTAATTTCGTGTTATTCATTGAAAAGTTGATGGCCTTTAGTCATACTAATCAAAAGTGATTAGAGAAGGTTGAAAATTTGTATTTCAAATAGTTTTACACTGTCACAGAAAATATACTCAATAACTTATTTGATGATAATGCTTGTTGTTCTAAACTGTATCATACTATATTTTGAATATCTCCAAAATACCTTAAGGTTTCCATTACTATAATAAAATGCGGTCATAAAACAAAGGGCATTTATTTAAAAAATTGTAATTAAAAATAATATGCTTAAATTACAGATAAGTTTAACAATATCACAAAATACATACAATAATAATATACTTATTTTAAAAATAATGGAAAACAAAATTGCTAAAAACATATACTAACAAATATGAGTATATTTGGAATGTCAAATAGAATGGCACAATATCTTAAAGTTACTTACTTATATTTCAAATAATTGAAAACCAACACCTTATTAATTAAAATAAAAACATTTTAAGGTACATATAAGACTAGATTCAATATAAATTCTGACAAAAGCACTAGAGACGTAATATAAAAGCTATTCTAATATCTGAACTCAAAAGTAGTGGAATATATTTTGTATCTAAATAAGAAAACCTCAAGAGTACTGGTAACACTTGGTACATTAAAATTTATGTCATTGTTGTATGATTGAAAAATGTTGCCATATTATTGTACATTTTATAGAAACAGTACTGAAACTTTGAATTATACAAATTCATTTTTTATCAACACACAAGAATTCTCTATGATGCACTAAACAAAATTCTGATAACCGCAACATTTTTTTAATATATGATCTTACTATAGTGAGTTTTTTATGGGTATAAATGTGTGTATGTGTTTACAGTAAATACCTATTTGTTTTGAGCAGATGTTACCAGCTCCACTTTAATTCTACCTAGTGTCACCTTCTTGATGTTTTCTTGTTCTAAAATATTTGTATAAAAATGCAAAAAGGGCAAAGGTTAGAGAACCTAGTCCACATTTTTACCATAGTAGAATAACACCTTGCTCTTATTTTTTAAACAATTAAAATTATTATTTGGTGTTACTGTAGACATAATTATACAGAGGTAACGCATTTTTTTTATAATAAAGAATACAGCTAATTTTTTTTACTTCTGCCTACCTGAATATGATGAGGTAGTTTATATAATATTGACTACTATGCCCATATAACATTTATACTATACAGTGTTGCACAAAATATTAAAAAGAAGTAGAAAAAATGAAGCCTATTTTACTTATAAAATAATACTATGACATACATTATATTTTATAACAGATTTATTAAAAGCATTGCAACACTATTAAAATATATTTACTTCGTTGGTAAGTTCCGGGCATTTGTACTTCCTTTGTTTAGAGCTTCATATAATAATAATTTAAAGTACATCCATACATAAGGTAAATAAAAATTAGAAAGACATAAAAAATATAGTTTATAAAATCTGCTACTTATTCTTAAGATCATCAATATCCTACATTAGGTGGATGATATACTAAGGGGCGGGGAGACATTCTATGAGCGGGAGGATTTCATACAATACAATAGAAATTAAAGTATTACCGGCACTCCTGTTTGTTCATTAATTTAATCGTGTCAAATTGTAAAATTTTATTGAGAAATAACTATATCACAATAGGGAGGGAAAGAAAGTGACCAGCTGTGACACGACCGAGAGTTTAGTAAAATGACATTTATGTCACATAATGTAAGGGACATTATGTGACATGAATGTCATTTTACTCCAAGGATTTCTCCTCCTTTCGTCCAAGGATTCCAATTCAAACAAGGATCCAAATTCTGAACCGAGGTTCGAATCCGCAGCGGTGCCCTCAGACTAACCTAGTATCCGTCAGGCAGCAGTTTGAAGCTGTAAAGGCTAGCTGCAGCCAACAGCATTAGAATAGATCGAAAAAAATTACAATTTATGGATGACCTCATTTGAGGCGGAAGGTGTGCGACATATTATTATGTATGTATGAATTTTGTAGAATAAACTAAAATATTATATTTACTTGTATATATATACAAGCTCTGAATATTGTACAATAATTTTGAAGAGATTTTCTGTTAGACATTTAATGTTAGACATAAACACTTGAAGATGTGCACAATGTAAATAAACTGACATTTAAATAAAGAAGTTCAGTTGAGTTTCTTTCCAGTAATTCTCATTTGAATCTGTATACCGAACTGGATGGTAGAGAAAAAATATAAATACAAAAAAAATACGTTCATAAGCTGCTTACATAAATAAGTGATTTTTTATTTGATTTGAAATAAAAATTCACTCAGTTCACACAATCAAATAAAGAGACATATTTTGTAGGTAAAAAAAATACATTTGTAGTGTATACTTGCTCACTACCAGTTACGTCATCATACTATGTCATATACTCTAACATCCTAAATATTATACTGATCCCACAGATAGATGTTTCAATACCTCAGTCTATATGAAAAACTAGTGGTGTACCTCCACTACTAAAGTGTGATGTTAAATAACCTAATAAGAAAACCTTTTCCAATAAACACTAATAAACATACAAATTGAAATGTTGTATTTGTCTAATCTTTCGAGTATTTCACTTAGAATCACTGTGGCAGACATATATTTTGTAAAAAATCAAAGAACCATTTAAAATAATTGTTATAACAAGTTGTTACTCTCATATGGTAAATATGTGGACCAGTGATGAAGCTGGGTTCATTTGGCGACTTCCGGCGGACAGTCGGGCTGCGCGGACGGGTGGGCCGCCCGGAACGCGGGGTGGTTCTCCAGCTCACGATCGATGCGCAGTATTATAGGGAACGGACGAAGATCCACGTGGAATCTGAAAATAAATATTTTTTGGTTAAAAATAAGTTTCTCACAGTCATATGGGGAGATCCATAAATTACGTTACATGTAAAAGATACAAACTGTAACATTGTATACAAGGGGTTGTAGGTTCAATGTTTGTGCAAATAATCATGAACGGAGGGCCCCCTCTCACCCTACTAAAGGGTCTTGATTTTGTGACATCAAGCATCAAATATAAATTAGTGAAATTGGAGTTATAAGTTGATGTGAGATACAGACATAAAATATAAAACACTTAGGTATTCTGTATTCCACAAAACTTTAGTGAGCAAGTGGGCAAATATTAGTTCTGAAATGTGATATTAGTAGAATAGTAATATATTGTCTGTTATTATATTGCTATCTTAATATAATACTATATATCTTAACATAATATAATAATAATAATCTCAGGACAATTCACACAGCGCCATCTAGTCCCAAGTTAAGCTATCTAAATCTTATGTAACGGGTACTAGATAACTGATACAAGTACACAGATTTTTTTTTTGTAAATACATACATAATATACATAGAAAACACCCAAACTGATTCAAACAATCCTATTCACGAATACAAATGTTTGCACTGTGCGAGGAATCGAACCTGCGACCATCGGACGTAAAACGGTGTGCTAGACCGCTAGACCACCAAGGTCGTCATTTGATTATTATGTTAAGATATAGCTTTGCTAAATATACTATAGTGTATTATAAAAGTACTAAACACACCAAATGTAAACCACACACACATAATTCATGCCCCTCGACACAAACTCGTGTAAGAAGCAATTAGTGGGGTAAACAGCAAATGCTTTGATTTAAACAGACTTTCTTTGCTCATTCATCTTTACAAGAAAACTTATCCATTACAAGTATTTCCCACTTAAAAATGCTGGTAAGGTCTATAAGATTAATAATGGTAAATGTAAACATACCTTCTCGCATTAAACACCTGAGGTACCAAGCAGCAGTCAGCCAAAGTTATCTCATCTCCAACACAATACTTTCCAGCAGATGTTGATAGCAGTTTCTCAACTGCACGAAACCCTCGTGTGATCCATTTCTGTGCCCATTCTTTTTTCTTCTCTTCTCCAACATGAATCAGGACTATGAGATTCTGAAGGGGTTGGATGCCAGAGGCTATTACCTGGAATATGTAACCAGATTTATTATTATTGTCTCTGCTTATTAGTCATGAGAAACAATACACTAATCATATAAAAGAAAAGAAAGATGCTTGAATGATGTTTATTAAGGCTGAGCAGTTACAGAAGTTACTATAAAAACAAGACTAATATTTTAAATAGAAATAAACAATTATATGAATTGTAGGATGAACAAATAGTAATCCTACAATTCATAGGGATGGAGCAGATTGTTTGGCTGGTGATGTGCAAGTCACATATCTTGTAATTTTATTATATATTCTGGAAATATTTTTGAGTATTTTTGTTCAATTTTCACTCTAATACTCAGATATTAGATTTAAAATGAGATGTCACAAATTTATCAATAAATCTGTTTATAGTCCGGAAGACTAAAAGGATGATGTAAAAGAAAATGATGTCACAAAATTTAGGACTCACCCCTTGCCACATTTTACACCCTCACCTTCTTGATGTCATACATTAGTGTGTGGAGGGTATCAACATGGGGTGTGATTTATAAATGACAAATAAATAAAATACATATCTTATCACTTCCAAAATTTTATAACAGGCTATTAGAAGAGAAGTAGTAGTATAGAGTAAGATACAATCTGCCCAGCACAGTAGTAATAGTGGATTCTTCTACTTATGGCAATATGATTTTAGAAATATTATAAAATACTAGCTGTCCCGGCTAACATTGTTTTGCCTTAAAATAAAAAAAAATTTAGGGGTGGACTACCCCTAACATTTAAGGGGATGAAAAATAGATGTTGGCCGATTCTCAGACCTACTCAATACGCTCACAAAATTTCATGAGAATCGGTCAAGCCATTTCGGAGGAGTATGGGAACGAAAAGTGTGACATGAGAATTTTATATATAAGATTACTATCTACCTACCATACTTTACTCACCTCACATATTTCCCTGACTTTTGCCCTTTTAAAACAATCTTGGGGCATTAGAGGCCTCTGAGGTCTGGTCTCCTCCAAATAGTGCATAATACTCAAAGACTCCACAAATGTATGTCCATCTGGAAATCACAATAAAATAAACATATTTCAATGATGTACATTATTTATTGTGTAATGATATACATTTTTTATTGCTATATCATTTGGTTTGGTTTATTATTTTGGTTAAAGTTTATTAAGTTATTTAAAAACAGGTGTCTGAATACATTAAATAAAATTCAATATTTTAGAACTCAATATGTGTATACAATAATATTGAATAGTACTGACTATACAGTACTATATACTTGAATATACAGTTTTGATTACCTATACACAGAGATGGCACTTGTTCCATAGGGTTGACTTCCCGGTATTCATTGCAATGCTGTTCCCCTCCTCCCTTGATGAGGCTCACTGCCTTTATATCGTATGGTATCTCCTTCAGATTAAGCGCGATCCGAACGCGCCAGGCACATGAGCTTCGCCAGTACGAATATAATACTGGCTGGAATGGAAAAAACCCAATTATTTAATAATGATGAATAATTAATTGAAACCATTAATTTATTAATAAAATATACAAGTTTAATACATAATATTATTAAATTAAAGGTAGAGAATACAATATTAAATAATAAAATTAAAAAAATAAGACCTCTTCAAGAACACTCATGATGAAAAAAAAAGTTTTAGTAAGGAGATACGTTCCACGCGTACTGGTAAGTCGTCAATAAATGTAACTAAAATATCCTCAAGTTCATTTATATTACATATCATAAAACCCGGTATGTAAATATTAGAATAAATCTCCATAAATTTTAAATGTATATTACCTTAGCCATGCTGGAAATAGTTCCGTTATATTTGGAGTAGTAACTAATTTTGGCGGCCTTTAATGTACTTCTAGATAAAATATATTAACAACTAAATGTTATCAAAATATAAAAATAGTGATAAACCACTGTATTGTATTAATAAATTTAGTAAACTCGAAAGGGTGGATGTTTTTGATTTGATTGTTTGACTGAATGATTCGAACATTTCAGTCAATTGAAATTGAATATTTGAATGAATTTAAAGTCAAGCTGACAGTAACATTGTGGACATTTGTCACTGTCATTTTCTTAATTGTCAAATAGTCATATTTCTTGTTCTGTAATCTGTAACAAGGAATAAAATAAAAGAATCTTTTGTTGAAAATAGTTTCAAAAACATTTATTAACATAACCAAATATTTATTTGTTTTAAAGCAAAGTTGTAAAGTTATTTCCCGTGACATATAAAACCATAGTGATTGTTTTTATATTCACCAATAATGGCAAAAAAGAATAAGGGCGGTTCCAAAGCGAATGTATTCAAAGTAGCAGGAGCCAAAAGTTTAAAAAAATCGAAAGCTAAAGCTGTTAACTTAGGATTAAAAAACGTAAGTCTTTTTATACCACTATGCAGTCTTTTAGTATTTCTGTGTTATCGATGTATAGAATTTCTAAGATAATAATTGAAACGTATATTGAAAACTTTATTTAAACACATGCCATTAAATTGAAAAGTATTATTAATAGGGGTATGAGGATGATTATTGATCACCTCTGAAAAGAAAAAGTATAGATATATATCAGACTTTTTTAAATTTTAATATTCCAATTTTTTTAATCTCCCAACAGTTTTAAATATAGTTTACGGGGAGAACTGACTAGAAATTCTGCATTGAGTCTTTTCAAATCAGATTGTATGTGATTATAATTATATACAGTATTGTTTAAATTAATATTCCATAGTATACAACAATTTGTATTTTTTATTCCAGCTGAAACAAAAAGTTTCAGATATTGACAAACAATTCTTAGAAATAAGTAAAAATCCAAAATCAAATGAAAAAATCAAACCGGAAATGAAGACAGTGCAGAAAAAAACTGAAAAGAATATTACTAAAGAAGAAGTATCGGATACTGCAGAAAAAATTGTGAAAATGGATTTATAACTGAAGGTTCTCTTTATTTGTTATTAAATAATATATTTATTGTTATTATAAATTGATTTTACAAGTTTCTTTTTCTATCCAATGTTACTAAGCTTTTAAGTTCTAATTATCTTCTATTTAGTGTCTTAATTTTAGATAAGTTCTCTCTAAGCTTAAGCACTACTTCAGGACACATGCAAACTTGTTCTAAGACATTCAATTGTGAAAGTGTAGCCTTTTACTTCTTAATAATTTCTAATGTAATTAGATAGACAAATAAGCTGATAGCACACAGGATAATAAATGTTAACTGTAGCTTATATGATCACCACTGCAATATCACAATATAATGTTACACTAATTAGACGTATGTTGTCATTCTGGAGGGCTAAGATGTGATGCATCTTATCCTGTAGTTTCACAACCTTATCTCACCTTTCAACCTAAAGCTTATTTATGCTTATAAAGTAAGTTACTTGTATGCTGAAATAGACACAAGTAGATGACTTTTCACAAAGTCTATTTTAGTGAAAAATGCTAAGTGAATAGGAAACTGACACAACTACAAGATACCACTCTTATATTGATAGGAATCAGGCAGACATCGCCTGGAATTACATTGAATTTTTACAGAATATGTTGTTACATATATGTTAAGGTGTAGTCTAAAGAAAGTTGGGAATAATCCCCTCAAAAGTGGGCCATGATAAATTGTGTGAACATTTTCAATGTATATCTTACATGCTTATTAATTCATTCATTAATGGAATAATAGATGGTGTCATATAGATGCTTTATTTATTGCTGTTGTTTGCTCTCCATGAAGAGTAGGGAGAAAGTATTAATATAAAAAAACTACATTCAAAGTCACTAAAATGTTCTGCTTGAATAAATAATTTCTGATTTGATTTAAATAGATGGCAGTCTACAAAATGTTGTAATCATAACTAGAATAGAATAAAAATGTGAAAATGTTAATTATGTCTTTTATTGTTAAACTTTAACAAAATATAACATTATTAAACACTTAAACTAACATATTTAGATTTTTAGTTTATAATTTATTTGTTAACGGTGGTGGTAGTAATTGTCGTCTCAAAAGGAAGGGAATAAAATCTTTCGTTGTCGCGTAATTTTATTACGCAAAAGAAAGCGATCGTAACAGAAGACAATAGTATTTAAGCTAATGCATCATTTATGGTCTATACTACATTGATTTTACATGAACGATGCGTAGCTTGTAAGTACCCGATAAATATAAAAATGCATCGAACTAAAAATATACATATTTGCGATTATTCTTCGTCTGTAACATCTGGTTCCGCTTGTTCGTCTTCGCTGACCTCTGCTGCTGCCTGTTCGTCATTGTTTGCTTCTTCTGTTGGAGCGACCTCAGGACTCTCGGGTTCCTCTACGATGGGCTGAGGTTCATCCGCTGGGGTTTCGCTAAAAATAATATATCATGCTGTATATATACAAATATTATTTTTATCTCATTTTTAACAGTAAAAGTAATTCCGGTACTAATATAATAAATTTGTTTTCGTCGTCAAAAAATCGACAACTCTTGTTGTAGGTTTTGCTATTATATTGTCTCGAACGCTTCCTGCCTCAGAATTTATGTCGACATATAAATTTTGAGGCATTAAGGCGTATAGGCGAGGATATATCAAATTGACCTTTCGCTAAACTTCCGTTTGTTCGGAGTTCAATTTTTTACACGATACAAACGTTTGTCTTCGTAAATATGATATTTTAATGGTTGGGTAGACTACTGTAATAAAAGTATTATTCGTACTTGGACTCTGCATCCACAAATTCATCTCCTGGGGCATATGCGGCTTCTGTTTTTGAAAGCTCCTCAAGACGTGCAGCAGCTAATTCAGATTCTTGTCTTGCGATTTCTGCTAACTCCGCAGCCTATGGATTATTAAAATAAACTTATTATGCATCTAGTATATGGCTTCACGATAAATAAGTATATTTTATGACAAAACGTGGTAAGACGCTAGTCTACAGCCGTTTCTCAGATAACTTGGATTTGTGTCTTTCACAAGAGCCTATCGTACCTACCTATATAATAAATATATATATATATTATAACACAGGGGACAAACGAGCATGCGACACACCGAATGGTAAGTGATTACCGCCGCCCATGAGCACCCCCAACACCAAGGGAATTGCAAGTACGTTGTCGTATGCTCCAACATTTTTTCACTCGTTTTGGCGCCACGTCGTGGTCATAAAACTTATAATTTAATTTTAATAACAATAGATACAAGTAAAAAGTAGGTATTATATTAATGTACGTAAATTAAAAATATTTATTCTTCTTTCATTTGAAAAACTTAACACTTAGGACTTAACACGTACATACTGCCATTTTCTCTTAAAGACATCGATATTTATCAAATACGCGTTTTGACCTTTTAACGGCCTTTTAAAAAGAAATAAGCTCTTTTCTTAAAAGTTTCAATATCGTATCGGTTCGGAAATACCATTGCTGGAAGGTGATTCCACAATGTGGTTGTGCGTGGCAAAAAGTTTCTAGAAAACCGCATTGTAGGGGACCACCATTCATCCAGATGATCAGGATGGTATTTTAGTTTCTGGCGGGTAGTACGGTGGTGAAACTCAGCGGCTGGTATTAATCCGAACAATTCCTCAGAACACTCCCCGTGATATATGCGGTAGAAAATGCACAGAGATGCAATATCACGCGGCAAAGCCAATGGGTCGAGTCTGTCACATAGACGTTGAATGCCAATGATTCTGGCTGCTCAGTTCTGAATATATATATATACTAAACCTGAATTTTCTCACTGTATCTAATAATTTGTAATAACACAATATTTATTAGCTATATTTCAATTACCTGTCTCGCAAGTTCATCTTCCCTCTCTTCCTGGGCCTGTTTCTCTAATTCTTCTAATCTGGCAAGCTCCTCTTGTCTTATTTGTTCTGCTTGTCTTTCTTCTTCCAATCTGGCTTCTTCTGCTAATCTCGCTTCTTCTGCTAACCTCGCTTCTTCTGCCAACCTAGCTTCTTCAGCTAACTTTGCTTCCTCAGCTAATCTTGCTTCTTCAGCCAGTCTCGCTTCCTCAGCAAGTCGACCCTCTTCTGCTTTTTTAGCTTCTTCGGCTATACGAACTTCCTCTGCCAGGCGAGCTTCTTCAGCTTTACGGGCCTCTTCTTCGGCTTTCCTGGCGTCTTCTTCCGCTTTACGTTTCGCCTCCTCGGCCTTTCGTGCTTCTTCTTCAACTCCTCGGCCTTTCGTGCTTTAGCACCCCGGGTTCTTTCTTTTTGTTTTTTTTTTTTCTCAAATATTTTAATAAAAATTAATTTATACGGAAAAACGTAGTTAAGGGTTCTTTCCCGCCATTGACTTTTTTTTTGTTTTTTTTTTTAAGTAATATTTAAAATTAACTATTTTAATAATTAAATGAATTTAATCGATAAAACTTTCTTTTTTTCAGCTGCCTCGCGTTCCGCCTGGTAATTAATACATATAGCATAAGTAAGTCAAGTTGTACCTGAATACGTATTTATTTTTAAAATATTAACTAACAAACACACAAGTACATAAATCTTACTTTATAATACTAGATAGTATAGGCATACCTGGGCTTTACGTTCAGCTTCACGTTTTGCTTCTTCTTTTAAGGCTCTGTAACAAATATAATATTTTTTGAGTATCGTGAACACATTTTTTCCTTACATAATTCTCCTAGATAGGATAGTCGGAGCTATTGTCTGTTGTCGACCTCGCAATAACCGAAACAATTAATATGCCCCAATTTCACTAGGTATATATCGTTTCTCGGATATTTTTTTCGTGTTTCTTTCACCGACGACTCAATCAGAAATATAAATTGACACACAATTTCTAGCGTGTGCCAGCTAAGTCGAGACTCGTTATAATGTTCTTGTGTCACTAAAATTATATGAATTTAACTACTTAATGGCTCACTTCTCTTCCGCAGCACGAGCTTCTTCTTGTCTCCTCCTCTTGACCTCAGCTAAGTCGACTGTCGATGTCAGAACAGGTTCAGTGTTGGTAGAACGGAATCTGGCCTCTCGCTCTGCCTTAGCCGCTTTCAGTTCTAAAGCCGGATCTTCCATC
Organism: Achroia grisella; assembly: GCF_030625045.1. NCBI lineage: Eukaryota > Metazoa > Arthropoda > Insecta > Lepidoptera > Pyralidae > Achroia > Achroia grisella. The sequence continues at coordinate 1,007,328 of NW_026713028.1, read as the reverse complement.
AACTGAGGCGCCTGGAATTTACGGCTCGGCCTCCATGGTAGCAGTTTCACTGCACCAAAGCCAACGTTATAGAGGTCCAATCGTAACCAGTACCATTCGGAAATGTTGGGCTGGTCTATATGTCAGTAACTACTAGAAACAGTCCATCATTTCCGAGCGGAGATCAATGGTCATGATGCTCAAAACGATAGAGAAGATCAAGCGTCGCTGCAAACCAATGTGATCTGTCATTAAGCTGTTAAACCCCAGCACCGAAGCTCGTTGGCAAAGCTTGAATCGTATGAATAGGTACATCGCTATGGATGCGTTTCTGTGGTGCTTGCTTCATGCTGTGATGCATATGAGGTATTTCATTTCTCCCCGATGTATTTTGTTTGTGAATTACAAGCTTAGCTAATTTGCATCGTATAAAGACTTTATACGATCATGATGTATATTTATAAAGGTGTTGCCAACTTTGTGAAATAGGAAAAGTGTTTTAGATTTGTAACAGTATTATGTTGTAGTATAGTTTATCATAGTCATGATTTGAATGTAATTATATCTTGTGTGGCATTACAGTAGAAAGGTATTTAACTTTTAGTATATAGCATATGTAATATTATGTTATCTGTGGTATATAGTTATTGTATTGCGCGGCAAATCTGCCGGTACCGAATAATTGTTATTATAATATAACTTACTTGTTGTGTAGATGGTAGATATATCCTTATTTAAGGCGTGTAGTCAGCTTGGTAACATTTTAGTCAGAAGCTTAGCATTATTAAAAGCCTGTGGATAGAAGCATGGTGTGGAGGCAACTGTCATGCAAATTAAAACAACTAAATGTTTTCATAATAATCGTTTAATGTTAAATAAAATCAGTTCTGTTAAGTGAAAACGAGACGTCTCGGTCACCGATAAAAAAACGGCGCAGTACCCCGCGCTATCACAACGATGACTAGAAATAAAACAATAAAAAGTAATGTCGTTCGTTGAATTCGTCGTAAGAGTAATTTAAAAAGATAATATAAAAAATAGATGATCTGGGTTAGTCGGAGAGTGTTATACCGAGATCAGAGAGCGCGAAGAGCGGACGTGGCGCGGGAGCCAGCGACGACCGCAGCCGACCACGCTCGACCGGAGCCGACCGTGGTCGACGGCGGCCGACGCCGGCGCCCGCGCCGCGCCGCGGCCAGCGGGGGCCGAGCTACGCGCACTGCGCCGCCGTCGGCTGTTCCGGCGCGCCGCCCGCTGCAAGAGACACCACACACAGTGTTAGGACACGGATTTTATACTCCATTTTAAAACTGTTTTATCGCCCCGACGCCGTCGGAGCGCGAAACTGAATTTTAGACTTGTTTAACATTTTCTTTTATAAATTAAGCGAAGGGTAGAAGCGAGCGTTAGCGATGCTATTGTTGCGAGGTACCTGTGGCCTTCTCTACGGCCAAACCGGCAGCCGCGAGTCTGTTCTTCGCATAGAACGAGAGAAGATTCACGTCGTCCCTGATGCTAAGTTCCTTGTAGAGAGGCCTGCGATTGGAGAAGGCCTTTGAACCGGAGTAGTGCACGCACGCGAGGTTTCCACGTCCTGGCGAGAACACCTCACGGTTACACGGGGGCACACTGGAACTGTCTACTGTTAGACTACTGGGTCATAGGTAACACGAAGGTGGAGAAGGGATATCACACTTATCAATAGGGTTACTTCCCATCACGCGTTACTTGTAATATCTGTGTATGCGTTACTTTTGCTTGTATGCGTGTAATATGTTTACACAGAGCATCTCCACTATACTCACCAGTGAACTTCTTAGCAGGCTCTTTGTAGAATGAGATATTGTGGATGTTGTTGGCGACATTGCGGAGTGGTACAACCAGCTTTGCTATATATGCGTCATTGCTGAACCTGTATGGCACTGGCTCGCCATATGAATATCTGTCGAATAAAATTTGATAATTTAAAATTATGTGTCCTCTATAATAAAAGCGGTGCTTTTCCGCAAATTTCCAGAATTATAGCGAAGTATGCGTGTTCTACAAAATACTGTTATTTTGTAGAACACGCATACCATCACCGGATTTCGACTTGTAATTTTGTAATTCGAAGGTCCCTTTACATTTTACCCCCTACATTTTATTTACGTGTGCCTATGTACCTTTTGCTCTAAATACTTTGATGTAATTTAATGGTTATCCCATAAAAATCACAGAATGAAATAAAAATATATCGTAAAACATTTTATTGGTCTTTAAGACAGCAAATATTAGCTGGCATTTAACCAGTCTATAATTAAATCAGTGATCAGCGCTGCTCGCGGTCTACGTCACGCTAACCACGCAAGTACAAAATTTGGCTGTCCATTCGACGCCAACGCAGAAAATATCCTCAGAAATATTTCAAGATCCTGACATTTCTTAACATTCACCATTGACGAGTCACTGTCAACTGGATACATTGTTTCATTTGTGTCATAGTTACTTTAGTCGAAGTTAAAGACAGGTGAGGAGACTGCCAAATGATGTGCGAATGATTGGTCCCCAATGTCAGTGCCAGGGCGGTAGTTTTACACGTATCAATGGACTGGTCTATTTCTGAGTGGTTACATAGAGCCAAGAAAAACTTGACCCAGAGTTAGGACACCTACGAGGGTTGCACATGTAGACAAGGTCAGGTTATATGTGGCACAAAACTGAATATACCTATAGATATTTAATGACAACCCGCGACATTTTCTGCTTTATTATTTCTATTTCACCCTCATCCAGTCTTCGTGATACGATCTATATTCGCATCAAATTTAATTAAAGTTGAATCCAACGATTTTGCCGTGAAAAGGTGACAAATTTTCTAGTATAGAATTCTTGTGTGGATAGTACCGAAGTGTGCGTCTGCTATCTCCGAAGCGTCGTTTTCAGTGGGATGGTTATACCAATTATCATCATAATCACGTACAGTATTAGGTACACATCAGACTATGGTCATTCAGAATTAACTCATAAATGCAGGCTAAGCAGGTTGCTTTGTATTTGAAGTCTGCTTTGATTTTCATGTATACCTATTGGCGACGGTTATCACGTACCTATAGGTGTACCGTCAGCTTATTTGCCAGTCAATTACATTAGAAATCAGCTTGGTAGCCCATAAGAGTAGTAGTGAAGTCACTTACGAGTAAATAGTGTCGATGGGAAGAACTGATGCAGCACGAGGCACTACAGAGCGAGCGCGCTGCAATAGAGCAGCGGTATCAGCCCGGATACGGCGGCTTTCATCTTCAAACGCCTGGAAACATTACATGATCGTCATGTAGAAGTGATATAGACGGCCTCGGTGGTGTAGCGGTTTAGCACACTTATTTCCGATGGTCGCAGGTTCGATTCTTCACACGGTACAAACATTTGTATACATGAGTATGATTGTTTGTATCGGTCTGGGTGTTTTCTATGTACATAATAATGTACAAAAACAGATGTTAACCATATTAAACATATTTTTTATAAATAGATACATAGTTAAATAGTATTTCTACCTGTTATGTAGTACCCATAACATAAGCAGCTTACTATTAAATGACACTGTGTGAATTCTCCAGGGTAATATTCGTCTTACTTATAATATAAACACGTAAGTTTGTGAGTATGGATAGGTGGATATTTGTTGCTCTTACACGCAAAAACTACTGACTGGATTTAAATTAAACTTTACAAAGAAATAGCTACATCAGTATAACACATAAGCTATAAATTTCACGCTGCTTAAAATGCGGGTACAGCTATTATATAATTTAGAAAATCTGAGAATATTACCTTAGTAGTCTCCGACCTGAAGAAGTCTTCGACGGCTGACGCGGCGAGCGCTGGTCGTGTGCGGTGGTTGATGCGGTCGAGTTCGCGCAGCACGACAGACGGACGGACACGCACGCGGACCACGTGGTGCGGCGGCTCTGGGTACGTGACGAGCCGAGTGACGCTGCGAGTCGTCGGACGGTATATCAACTCAGCCTGGAAACACCACAGTCCCAAATCTAGTATCAATTTGTATTTTTTTTTATTATATTTGATTCTCTTCTGTTCTGTTTAGTTTGATTGGATATGTTTATTAACTACTACAGCCGCGATTTGATACGGCAAAAGTTGTAATTTGTTTCACTGGAGGGGATGCTAAGTTGCGCTATATAATTTGTACATTAGCTGCCTTTACATGTACGCTCTTTCACGTGCGAATCGGCTTACATGCGGGAAAGAGTTATTTTCAGAGTTTACAAATTTGTGCGTGTAAAGAAGAGTTGTAGGTCGCAATGCTACAGGTCTAATGCACTTGACAGTAGCCTAAACCCATATCAATATATCAATAATTTGTAATAATGTATTATCATAGCAAAATGTCGGTCATCAGACTACAGATAAAAGACATAATAGATTTATTGATAATTTATAAATCTTAGACTTAGTATAAGAGAGACAGAGTAGTTTTACAAAAAAAAACTGTTTATAGTGTAATACTTTCATGGTATTACAAAATTAATAATAAAAATCCATTTAGTTTTGATGGAATTTATAAAAATAACCGATTGAAAAAATTAAATAAAAGAAAAAACATATTTTTCCCCAGTTGCTATCGCTGAATTTTACATCTGTATTGCTTCTAAACTTGGGTTTGTATTTAGAACGATCAAAGAACTTTCAGTATGTTAATTACTTTCTTTCAATGTATTATTTTACAAGTGGTAATGATTGAGGTAAAGACTGAACCAATAAAAACACAAAAATTAGACTCACTAAATTCAAGTAATAACACTTACTATTAATAAATAATCATACTTAGGTATTAATAAATAGCTGTGCATTACGAAAAATATTAATTTAACATAAATAACTGTATCTAATAAGCAATAACACAGAACAATTAATAAAATCACTCAATCACTCAAAATATATAATTACGCTAAAAAGCAGAATTGAAGCAGATAATATTGTCGCAAAGATTGTCAATGATTTGAAACAGCAGCATATATGTTGTGACAACTGAATAATGTTATTGAAAGCAAAGTGTGGGTGCCACGAAATTAAAAAATCTTACAAAAACGCACAAATGGTGCAGAGAGAAGAAAAATAATTACCAGTCCTGTTTTTTTTAATCTTAGATATTCTCCACTTCTAAGTAAAAGAACATTTTGTGTTATTAAAGAGGAAGAAAGAGATTAGGTATAGTTGACATTTCCTGATAAGACACCCTTAAACTGTTATTGTAGACAATGGTATAACTTAGTAATATTATAAACGTGGAAATCTGTAAGTGTGGATGGATGTTTCTTACTATTCCACGCAAAAAGTACTGAATGGTTTTTAATGAAACTTTACAATAATGTAGCTTATACATCAGTAAACACAGGCTATAAATTTCCCGAAGGTAAAACCGCTGGCACAGCTAGTATTATTAATAATATTATTAGAATATTTTAGCCTTTATATAATAATAAAAGTCTAGTGTACACTAGTTTTAGCCTTGTCTATAAAATTATTTAATAGATACTGATATATTGTGTATTACGTGAGTGGTTGCATGCATCACCCAGAAATATTAGAATTAATCCAGATCCACCACTGAACGATTACGTAGTCGCGCGCCATTATTCCGTTTCGTTCAGTATTCCGTCAGTCAGGACCAATTTACTTGAATACTAGTCTTTATCTCGTGCTTTACAATATCAATTATTGATACGTTTGAATACTCGTCTTTATCTCGTGCTTTAGGAATAACGAACAATATCAGAAGTGATATTGATACGTTTGATTGTAGTCTGCTTTAAATAACAGAAGCCATTCGTAACAATATATGGTGCTACGAGGCATCAGATAAGCTATCATTTCACCCAAAAACATAATATATAAGGAAGTGTAATAGAGATTGAAAATTTGTGCAGACAAAGTTGTGGGTCATGGACATATAGTTGCTGACAGCTTTTGATATCGAATATGCTATACATCATCATTCAGGGACACTACCTGTTCATGAATTTACAAAAAAATTATGTTGGCATAAGACAAGTTTTACTTTATTCTATGAAAAGATTAATCGACGAAACAAAATCTCAAAATATAGGGTTTCTAAAAGAAAGGTAAGATACTTAAGATGAAAGTTAAACTTAACATACAAATTTGTCCCCAAAATAGATTGTTTAAATAATAGATTTTCTTTTACAAGGGATACGACATACAAGGGGCATTTGTACGTGGCGATTACGCACCTACCACTCCTGTTAAAATTAAAGACACCCTATTCGATTAACAAATTACGTTGTAACCGAATTCGCGAAGAATAATACACAAAAAAATAGATATAGTGGAATTAAGAAGCTGCTTTTTGAAGTTGATTGAATGTGTACATCTAAATCTATTCTCAGCGACCTTTGAGGTCGTCGTCCTATCGAACATCTCGTATACTCAAGTGTTTTCTTTAGTCTATAGTTCTCAATTAGTTTCTTTTCTGTACCTACCACATTAAGAAAATGACGTACGTTGCTGCAATCATACTAATTGGCAACCATAATCTAAACTCTAACTTCATAACTATTTCATTCATATATAATATTTATTAACGTACCTACTATTAGGCTGTAAATCAGTTTTAAATTACAGGTACACAAAGAAAAGGAACGGCGAAATATTGTTATTGGGTTGATTCGAATGGTGACTATTTTTAAAGTTGAAAAGAGTGAATAAAATAACAAACGACGTCTTTTATATATTTTTATTATTGCACAATTAGATTTAAATATTTTTAGTTAAGCTATTTTTAAAAAAACAACAAATTACAATACATTTTTTAAAAATCGAGTTTGCCTTTTTTATTTAAACCACTGTTTTTTTTTTTATAATTTGATTGATTTATTTATTTATTTTAGATATTAATCCATACTTTGCTGCAAAATACAATTATTACAATATATACCCTAATAAGTAATTAAATAGCGTCTGTTTACGATTAACTGTATCTATTTTTAAGACAGACCTTAATGCTGATATTAATGTCGACGTGACTCATTCGTACTCATCCGAAGCGTGGTGTAAAATTAGATGAGTTGGAGAGCCACAATGGCCCCGCCCCACTTGTAAAATATTATTATTTTGAAATTTATGAGAAGTACTTATTTATGCACATAATAAACTTTAACTTTACTAACAATCGTTTCAATTCCCCAGACAGATATATATATATAATGAGAACACAAACGTAGAATGTTAAAAAATCTGCAAACTTGTAAGATTAGGATCCCGATTTATAGGCCTCAAACATCAACTAGCTTATACCATTAGCGCAACTGCCGCATAAATTATAAAATAAAATTGAGAGACTAACATCAAAACTTAAGTGTCAATTTTAATTTGCAAATTAGAACTCTTCTGCAAAATAAAATAAAAAGCCAATTCTAACCAAATTAAACTGATGGACAGTGACACATTAGAATAAAATATTTGCAAATCAGCGAAATATAGGCAAATTCAGTGTTACGTTCACTACAACGTCAACAGTTAACGATGCTCTGACGATCCAATCTGGGATTACAGTCGTGACTACTTATTATTATTGGATTCTGAAAGAACAATATTTGTGTTTTTTGTCTTTGTAATTCCATGAATTTATATCGTGTAGAGTCAAAACTGCTACAGAGACTTTATCCTTCAAACCAACTTATGATTCGAAGATTATATGGAAAATTGTTTATGTAAATGTTACTAAAGGAAGTAAGGTAACGGAGTAGGTACTGAATATAAGTATTGCAGAAAAACTCTTTTTAATTCAGTAAAAATCGAAATGGCTTTGCTATCTCCAAAATGTATATCTTGGCAGACGTTGCTAACAGGTGTCTGTAATATCGTATGTCAAGATTCCTATGGCCGAGTAGTATTGGAATTGTGTGGGCTTGTACTCTTATCATTGTGAATACACGTAGCAACCTCATGTCTAACTCCACTCAAAGGGCGAAACGGTTTTTATAAGATTTATGATGGCAAATAACGTTGATGGCCAACTAAGCTTAGAGGCCCTATAAGCGACACCGCTTTTACTGTAATTTTTGTTGATATACCAGATGATTTAGGTATTATTGCAGAATGTAAAATTAGTAAATCCTTCTAGTAAACTAAATAAATAAAATTAGAATCTGACGCACTGGTATTACGTCTAATCCTAATATTATAAATACGAAAGTTACCGGCTTAACTCTGCATCTTAAATTTTGGCATATATGTGGCATTTGGGATGATTAAAGACATTGAATACTTTTCATGCTAATTAATTATAGATAAAATCACAGGAGTCGCTAGTTTACTATATATTTTTCTTGAAGCCTTCATACGAACAAAGCTTTGAACAAAACAAGCTTGACTATATTTAGATTTAGGTCAACTATTAAGAAATAAATTTGAGTCAAGTATTGGTTCTGTGCTCTTTTTGCATTATCGCCCATAACTTAGTCATACAGGATATCATATTTTGAGATCTAGGCATCTGGCATTTATTTTCATAACGGTTAGCGAGAAGTTTTCAAATCGTGTGTGGAAATAAATATGGCTGTTCCATGTCTAACAGAATGGGTGTAGCGGCCACATGGCCTTGACGTGCGTGCCAAATTCTAAATCTTTTGATCCGTTTCCAGTCTTTGTTTTTAAGAGATCTCCTCATCCGGTGTTTGCAGAAGCAGTTTTCAAGGTGAATGCTGATTTAAGTAATGTTTTGTTTACGTCTTCTGTATTTTACGTAGGTAGGACACAGGTAACTCATATCAAGACTTAAAACAGCCATGACCTATATAAAAAATGCATTTGAATTTGCACGTCGAATTTTCTCGAAAATGTTTTTTTTTCTAGTCTTGTAAACAATTACAATGCTGTTTCGTCCCACATAAAATTTTTAGTGCAATACATCTTCTATTTAAAACTTTCTCGCATTTTTACCGTCATTTTATTGTTCCTAAATTTTATACTTGTATTTACTAATTTTTTAGATCTCCAACGGAACCTACGTACTTCAGACCCTGCATTGATCTAACCGTAATAAAGAAAACCATTGAAATCTAGAATAATCCTCATTTTTATAGCAGGTAAAGTTTCATGCAGTTTGCAGTGTAAGCGCACCATCTACTCGCCATTGCCTTATATATAACTTTATTTATTCGATGAGTGTGTTGTTTTGTTTCAATCTAAAATACCGCCAATGCAATCTCGGTCAGAAGAGACACATTACACATTCTCTGCTGTACCATTTTATATTTCTTTTTGCATTTTAAAACATGCTATCATTTTCATCATATCTGAATAAATTTTGCGTCACAAAAGTAAAGAGAGTTAAAGAAAACATTTTTTTAATATTTCAGATAAGTTCTACTTCTGGCTTTTTAGTTATTAAAGTATAATTTAAACTACAATACATTTTTGAGAATGTAAAATTCAATGAAGAAAATTTGTAGAAGCTTTATTTCTCCTCGCCCACCCAGTTGAGAGAGTTGACTCAAATATTTGTTTACGAAAATAACTAATGAAGTAATGTTAATAAACATAAATAGGTCAATAATTTAACTTTGAAATTATATACTTGTGTCTACTTTGTATAATTTGAAATATTGTTCAATCAAATACAATTTGTAGATATAAATGTTTTGAAAATTTATAAATGTTTAAATTTTTTTTTTTTTCAGCAATTACAGAGTTATTATTTATTTATAAAAATGACTGAATGTTTGTAAATTAACGTGATTTGATTGACTTAAATATTTATAAAAAAAGCCATCATGACATGTTAATAAGTGCTGTTATAATATTAATAACTATTTTAATGACAACTATAAACTTTAGTCATATTGTGTACAGTTATACTTGTTTTTAATTATTTTACTTATCTACATTGAATTTGAATAATCAGAACTATTGTTTGCTTTTGCATTAAGACATAGAGGTACTTTGCTATTATTAGATATTTGTATTTGTTTTTAATATGTTTAGATGTTACCGAGTCACGGTTTACTACTGAATGAATTTGAATGAGGCTACAGTCATAGATATATCTGGACATTTGTGAGCCGCGTTTACAACTAGAACGTAACTCACATGCTATCGTTTATTACAATCGTCATAAAAGAAAGTTGTCATATCTGTCAGTCTGCATGTGAATAATGTTACAATTATTGCAGTAATGTATTTTTCGGTGTCCTATTGAATTAAACATTTATGTACTAGCTAACCCACGCCACTTCGTCTGTCACTTACTTGACTAATTTACATAATATCTTTATAAATTATAGCCTAGGTATGTGTTATTCTGATGTATCTTCCTAATATTATAAACGCGAAAGTTTGTTAGTATAGATAGATGCATAGATGTTTGTTGCTCTCTCACGTAAAAACCACTGAACGGAGTTTGATTAATCTTAACAGAAAAATAGCTTATATATCAGAATAACATATATATATATACGTTATTCTGATATGTAAGCTATTTTTATTTACATTACATTTTACATAGGCTATAAATAGGTAATAAAAGATAGTTTTTGCGTGAAAGAGTAACGTCCATCCATGCAACAATTCATTGGTTCTTACAAACTTTTGCGTTTTATAATATTAGTAAGATTTCGATGTACCAAATATTTAAATACGCAAACCAATGTGCAGATATACTATACGTGCAAATGTAGTTATATCTTATCTGTGGCATTCCCTAATTGTGAAAGCCGTTACTGAAACATTTAAATAAAATAGAGACAGCCCTACTAGAGCGTCTATTACGCACTAGAATTTTTTTAGATAACGGCCCATTTCATTGTGTTTCATTTGGCTTCATGCCACTTGTTGTAGTGTTGAAGGTTCACGGTACTATTAATTTAGGTTTTTACATATTTCGTCGGAAAATGTACAAGTTGTTAAATTGATAATCAGACAGTCCTAGGTTCTACTATAGTTTGATTCTGATATTTTAATAATTATAAGTATGTTCTTCTTCAGCGTATACGAGTATGTATTAGTCCACTGCTGGACATGTGTGCTTCTTGGATAACTTTCCAATATAAGTACATATATTAAATACGAGTTTTCAATTATTATTTTTTTAATTACACTTTTCGCTGAATAATACTTTACACGTTCATGTAACATTGTTATTAATTGTAAAATATAATTAACCCATCACCTTGATTTCTCAGAGTAGCTGTAATATTTAAACAACGGAGGAATTCGTTTCATCTAACTTATTCCTTTTAGGAGCATTAGTTTGGTTCATTCATCCTAATGCTTATATAAAAAACTAAACACGCTAATATTTTTGGTAAATCAAAATCTAGTCAAATATGAGGGGTAATTAAATTTTATATTTCTTTTTATTGAAATGCTCACTAACAATGATATGGATTACAGTAACTTTGGAAGGCCGCGCTGGTTTAGCGGATTAGCGTACCACCTCGGATGGTCGCGTTCGATTCCTCGCACTGTACAAACATTTGCATTCCTGAGCATGATAGTTTATATCGGTCTCGGCGTTTTTTATGTAAACATATTATGTAAGCTATTACAAAAAAATGTATCTATGTATTTATATCAGTCGTCTAGTGCCCATAACAAAGGCTTTGCTTAGCTTGGGATTAAATGGTGCTGTGTGAATGGTATTGGGAATATTTGTAAAGTACCTAAACTAAAACTGAAATGATAACAAGAAACGAGCGATCTTTGAAGTCAGTTCAAAAGTTCCAACTGTCGCTGTCGTTGGAAGTCAAAAGTATTATTTTTAAATAAAACTCAGGAAACACCAATTAAACGGTCTAGTAATAATCATATTAATATACTTTAGGTATGTAAAATTGTAATATGTGTGAGTAATCGCGGATTATGCGCAGTTTCACGTGCAATTTGCGCGTTGCTATTCTTGAAAGCGCGCGTTTATTTCGCCAGTAAAATTTATGTTGTTTTGTTATTTTTAATGTTTAACCAAGATGTAAACCGAGGTAGTTTTTGTGAAAATACTGTTTTGACAGAATTCAAACAAAATTCTTAAAAATATAATTGTAAAGAACATTTATTTAAAAGAGCATCACGCAAGTTTATTGCTCATTCTTCTTGTGATGAGTCTGTGTTCCGAATGAGTAGTAGAATCAATTGGTGGTGTGACTATTTAAATTGTGCATATATTAAGTTTGTTTGAATAAAGATTATTTCTATTTGTATCAGTATGCGAAGCAGGATGCTTTATAAGTTGTGTTTCGGTTGAAGGATCATATAATAAAGTGAATGAGACTAGTAATGGAACCACAGATTCCCACAGGCCATAAGTTTAAGAAACTCTGCTGTGGTATCTAACTCTCATTTACTGTGTGATATATTTTATTAGATATACTTACAACAACTTGGCAGACGAAAATTATTATATTGAACACAAAACGTGTGAATGTTTGAACTGGGTCGCGTTTAATTTAGCTATTGGACGGCAATGTCGACGTGTAATAAGACATTTGGCTGTTATCCTATGTTATTCGATTTTTATGTATCATTTAAATTCAATAAAAACAATTAACAAAATCTTTAATTGCGTATAGCATTAATACAGTCGGTCAGTACATTTTGAAATGTCAAGAAATATTTTGGCTTCTTGTAAAAAGAGCTACGCATTCGAGGTGAGGAATACCATATAAGGTTGACTTCCATTGCCCCCGGGTAACATACAGCTTCTTTCGAGTGAAATCATCAAGATAGGCTAACTACCCTGACCGATCTCATTTCTCATCATTCTAAATACTAGATGTCACGATTTTATCATTTTGTCATGTTTAGAACCTAGTTTTTAGAATAAGTAATTTAGAAAGAACAAGACTAAGAATAATAAAGCAAATATTGACATATATATACGAGTACATCTCAATAAAAAAGAACGAGCATCCTCGTACGGGTAAGAAATTACGTTTCGGTTAAGCAGCTTATAACTAATAGAATTATACATCACATCCTCGCTTCATTTTGTACAACATTTTGATCTTCGAAACATGGTTATATATTTTTTCATAACAGGCCAAAATTTTTGAAGAAGTATAAAAAATTACATACATTTTATCAAGTTTTAAGATTTTTATTATCTACTTGTTGTTACAGCGTTAACTATGTTTGTAATCTTAATTAGTGTACGAGATTGATATGCCAATACGAAGAATGATATATTTGAGCTTCTTTTTACGAAAAATAAAATGTTAAAGATAACAACCCTGAAGGTATAGATACCTACTAAAGATAAAAGTGGAAAAATAATCGACAATAGAAAATATGATTCTATTATAAATCTATTTTCCAATTACAAAAATCGATTAATTAATAATTGTTTGTATTTCGCAGTCAATTGTTCTTGTTTCTAGTAAGAGTCTAAAAATTAGGGTTGTGGAAAAATATCCATTCTGGAAAAATCTGTTATTAATCAATAATAAGTTTGACTTTTATACAGAAACTACTGTATATCATATGGGTAGATTTTATGAGGTGAAGTGCATATTGGACATAGCGGTGCGTGACGTGAGGATATGGTGCACTAAGCATTTGCTGAACAAATGTCTATATACAGTGCTTTCTCTATATACACGTTGATAGATCACTCACCTGTGATAGCTTGGGTACATATGTGATGTACGGGACGTGATAGTACGGTAGTAATGACGATAGGTAGTACATCGATGTCAGCGGCTGTCGACGCCGGTACAAACAGAAACAATCGCAGAATTAAAACTAGGTAGAAATTATTGTAGTCTGTAATGTAAGTACCTACATACATTCATTTTTCCCCTGTAATAGTTGCTTCATATTTAGCGATCGATACAGTACCAGGAAAGCCTAAAGTAGTACCGAATGCTACGGGCCCTTGCGCCATCAATAAGTCAACAAATATTTTATTATTCCAGTAACAAAAAACTATTTGTAATCTTTAAGTATTTTATCTAGTTTGTAAATAATGTAAACAGAGTAAAATATTTGACATTAAAAAGTGATGTTTTAAAAAAACTCAAACTTATGAAACGTATTCAAATCATGAGCCTCTTGAAAGTTTCCGCGCTGGCTGAATAAAAGCATATCTAGGTATAGTCAAGTGTGTATGCTCAGTGATTTGTTTTTGCAAATCCGTAGTTCTATACATGAAACCAATTCCAATCCATTGAGATTGGAAAAATGTCATTTCAAAATTCTTCAAATCTTCAATTAACGGTGAGAGTAATGACAATTCGATTTTTAATTAATCTGCTCGTGAAACCTAATAATATTATTCATTTTATTACAATATTGGTTATTTAATTCAAGTATTCCGAAACACGAAACTATTGGGTATATCCAATATCGATCGATCAGAATCAGTTTCAAATACGGTCTATATTGGCCTTATAATTTAAAATTGTAAAATCTTTATTGTACCTAATCTGTATAAGAAATAGAGTTATTTTATTGTATACACATCTATCATATTCGTGAATACATGTTACTTGTAGGTTGGTTGACACTGGTTGAGATTGGTCTGTGTGGTCTGCTACTGATTAATTTGGATCACACTGTAATTTCTATTTCCAATAACAAAGTGTAATCTCGAGATATAGATGAGATAAATTAATCTATTTGATAATTTGCAATCACACAAAATGTGTGATATACCTATTTCCATAGTCTAGTTATGTCTTGTGTATATAAAGATCGCTAAGAAGTTTGGCTGTGTATTTAATATTAAAGAGTTTCTTTTTTTGTGAGCTGGAAACTCTAATAACAAAACAAAACTCTAAATAGGTAAAGAAGTAGGTAATAGGTAAATGTCGGAATCCCACCGAAACACACTAGAATGTTATAGATAATAAATATAGTATAAGAAATCCATACAATCATACTTAGTTCACATATATAACAGGCTACTTGCTATTTCTGGATATTGTTTATCGTTAAGAAACGAATTCCTGTAATAAACCCTATGATTTACGTAAGATTTATGCAAACAAGAGTAATATTAGAAGTAGGTAATACTTCTAATATTACGTACTCAGTTATAATTAGGGAAACACAGACCAAATTAAAAGAAAAGAGAACATAACAGAGTAGACATATTTTGTGTTAGTAAATAAAGATCTAGTTCATCATAGATCTTTGTACCTATTCATAGGTTTTTGTGTGAGGTACATAAAGTAGGAACACAGGAAATATTAGAAAACGCAAGCTTTATTAAAAATTTCAGTCTAAATCACATTGAATAAATTATAAATAACATCAAAAAAAGCTCTATTACGATTCACGTCCACTTCTCGGCAAATAAAGTAGAGCGATCACATTGCGTTATAGCGAATACTGATTAGGTTACATTAGGTATGGTGCGCGGGACTGGCCTCGGATGGTTAGGGGTGAGAGGAAGTGGTGGATGAGTGGTTGGGTCGGGAGCCGGGGGCGCTACACGCGGTAGTGGTAATGGCGGTAGTTGGTGCCGTAGGGCAGGCGGCCGCTCGCGGTCGAAGTGTAGGAGTATCCGCCGGGCCCGCCCAGACTGCTCGACCGCTCGCTGGTGTAAGAGTAACCGCCGGGGCCACTGCCGGAGCGCCGCTCCACCGTGTTGCTGTACGAACTGCGCTGCGGCAGCCCGCTGCCGGCCGAGCGTTCCGACGTACTCGAGTACGAGTACGAGTACTGCTCCTCGGCACGTCGCGGCAGCGGCTCGCGGTCCACCACCACGTAGTGTCGCGGCGTCTGCAACAACCGCGCCCTATAGACACCGCCGACCTCCCCCGCCGCCCACCCTCGCACCAACCCGACCGACGACTAGCTAACTAGCGAAAGCGACACACGAGAAACGACCCCATCGATCAATACGTGGCGTAGTTGCTGTAATACACATGCCGGTGCACCGGGTGCAGCGGGCGGCCGTGCGATTGCGCGAGCACCACGTCCATGTGGTCGCGCGGCGTGCCCAGCGGGTCAGCCGCGTACGAGCGCTCGCGCCGCTCCACCGCCGACAGGACGCGCGCCCGCGTCTGCTCGCGCGGCGATACGTACGGCGCTAGCGGCGCCAGCTTCGACTCCGGCTTCGGCGGGATGTTCTGCTTCGTCACCGGGTCGAGGATAGAGACGCGGGCGCCCGGCCTGGTGCGGCGACCGAACGCCGTGATCGGATCCGGCACGAGGCTCGGCCGCGGCACAAACGGCACCTTCTCCCAGTCCCCGATCGTCGGCCGCTGCAAGCGTAGAAGTCGCCGTTAGTCGGGCGAGCGTCTCTCCAGCCGCGGCTATATTTGGCGCGCTCGGTAGCTCCGCTTTCCGACTTAGATTCTCGATGCGAAATGACCCACTTGCGGAATACTACCACGAACATTGTCTATGTAATTCGGCTAATACGCCGAAGTAACCTAGGTCTGGGAGAGTAATACTTAATGATAGCAATGATGTTTACAAGCGGCTCCTAACAAGATCCTGTTGTTATCACTCAGATAGGGAACCGCTGACTTCTTTTCGATTGCTGAACGAACCCTGCTTACACTGGGGTGTTGTTACGTTAAAGGTTCATATAAAAAAATATCGATGGAGAAGAACGAGGGTCGAGATGGTGCGAGGGGCGTCCGGCTCCCGGGAGAGAGTGGAGCGAGGTGCGGTGCACGCTCAGTAGAAGGTGTTAGAAGGGCGGTGGCACTCACCGTCACGCTGTAGCTGGAGGAAGGCCGGTAAGGGCGGCGGGTGGTATAGAAGTCACTCTCGTACACCATGGCTGTGATTTTATTCTCGTTCGACTGTAACTCGCGACGGTTGGTCCTCGACTGAGGGAACGCGCATAAGCGCGACGCCGTCGACCTTATTTTTAGATCACTGTCATTGCAATTTCCACGTCACTCCCGAATCTCGCGCGGGTTTTACTCTGGATTTATAAAATATTACATGTTTGTTTGTGATGTCACAAGTGGGTGAAGGATGATCATTTGAAGAGGAATGCAAGGGAATTACAAGGGTCTGATGAAAATAACCGAGAGAGATCGTGTGGGAAGCAAAATTCTGATTCAGCAGAAACAACCCTCATACGTCCGCTATGACTTGTGTAGGATGGAAATAATGTGTAAACAAATATTATATTATAGCTACTAGTGGTAATATATGTTTTGTTTTCAGCATAATTTCAGTTATTCCAAGGGCACTTTGTATAGTTTTTCATAGATGACGTCTATTCTAGAAGCAATTTCGTCATGACTTATTTAGTGAGAAAGGTGACTCGGCATATTGTCTTTTTGTAGTTTTTAAAGTTAATCAATATTTATTGCGATTGTCAGAGACCTACTAAAATTAATTTCATTACATTTGCATTTTATTATTATTTATTTTTTTATTTCTACTCTTATAGTAATATTATTAAGATAAGACACCACACCTATTCAATATAAAATGTCTATACATAGATATATTGTCTAAAATAAAACTAATAAATTATTTCTTCGACCAAGTTAAAAGTAAGGTCGATATGCTATGCTGCTACTATACTAGCGACCCAATCCGACTTCGCATGGGTATTTAACCTAGACATTTAATAAATTATAAAATTCAACACGTGTTGAATTTTCTTATCTACACCTTTCTAGGTTGATATACATTATTAAACTGTAGTAAATCACTTTGCTCTATTGTCAATAATTTCCGCAGCATACACCAAGAAAATCTTTACATCACGTAAAGATTTTCTTGGTGTATTTTTCACAAGTTTTTGTACGAATTCCTAACGTTTTTGAAAATATTCTATCGCTTATGTTCATCAGAGATAATTTAGGATTCTAATGGTAAAATAATTTTTTAATGTAAAATATTTTTTAAAATTAGTCCAGTAGTTTCAGAGCCTATTTAATGCAAATAAATGATCTAATCTTTCCTCTTTGTAATATTAGTATAGATATATTTTTGCTTTCAAATTCTGTATAGGCGTTAGAAGTATTTCGCTCCTGAACAAAACATGACGTATCCCACAATGTGTTATTATTATATTAATATAATAGTATACGGGGTAATTAATTATATTAGGTACATTTATCAACATAATACTTTAAATTTATTTTACTTTCAGGTGACTTATTGTACATGTATAGTGGCTGCCGCATTAGAATGATCTTATATCAGTACAGGGTTTCTGATAACAATAGTTTTAGTGTTATCAAATTCTTTAGTAATTACACGATTAGACTAATACCAATAATAATAATAACCCTGGAAAATTCACACAGCGTCATCTCATATATCACAATATTTTTTAGTAAATACATACATAATATATATAAAAACACCCAAATTGATACAATCATACCCAAGAATACAAATAGAATACTTTATAATACTAGAAACTTTCAATTTGTTTTTTGAGACAACTTGTAGTGCCTAATATATATAATTATACTGTATGAAAATATAACTTGTCTGTCCTCATGTTACACTCTACCTTCAGATAATATGCGGTTTAATGATGACACTGTAACAAACAGACACTCTCCAATTTATTATATTCGTATGGATTTCTGGTAGATAAGGAAATCAGGGACAAACCTTCTTGTTCAAACGACAAGCTAGTAGCGACCTCCATTGGACAGATTTGAGCAAAACTCTGGAGTCGACTGCTTCTGGAACTATTGCCACTTGTTGGCTGGTTCTGTATTTTTTGAGGTTCCTGTCAACCCGTGTTAATATTCAATACGCGTTAGCATATTGTCTTCAAATACCCAAATATGTATGCATACGTATTATCACTATATAGTTTAATGGGAAAGGTAATGATAGCAATGTAGACTAATAACCCCATAACTATATACATTATATATAGGCAACAGTTACCATTAACCATCAGGGTGAGCAATGAGTTTGTTTGCTATTCTATTAAACTATTCCAATTAAATAATCTCTCGAGATATATAGAATTCACTAGATTGAAATCTCAATAGTTTCAGAGTAAGAAACTATTGACATTTCTATATGTATAATAGGCAGCAAGATATATATTGCTTCTCGAAATTGTGTAATAACTTTATAATAGCAACTTTAGTGCACGCTGTGTTGTGGTCAGGAATTGTTTTTTTTTATGTAATTTAAGGACTTTTGTATAACTAAAAGTACATGCCAGTCTCCTTGTACCTAAATTTGTTGCAATTTACTCTACCCACACTATATGAAGGATCAGCTAAAATACTTTGAGTGAACTGCTGATATACAATCTTTGTATATGTAGAGGGATAGTATAAAAGCTTTTACTACCAAAGTCTTCCAACGATAATATAAATTAACTTAATGAATTTGATAATCCCTTAATTTTTTTATATATTACATACATTATATGTTCATTTTCTCTCTTTTTTCTTTTTAATACTATTTCGAAAAGGTGATATCAGTAGTTACGAAATCTAAGACTAAATCCTTACAAATTTTAAATAAAATATATATACAATAGTAAGTTTAAGTGCAACATGATTTAACTCACTACGATAGCATGTTTTAAAATAATCATTCATAAACATTGAAAACTGTTTGTAGTTGCAAGACTTCAGTAACGAACGCTCAGAACTGCATATTTAAGTGGCAATATTTAGTAAACATTTTGGCATGTTTTTATCGAAACAATTAGGTACAAAATAAACAAACGTTCAAAAGAATGTACATGATAGTTGATTCCGTATGACTATGTAATACTAACTAATTTCGATAAAATATATGCAAGTATCACTAAGTATGCCACTTAAAAAAATAGGATATTGTGTGTATTATTGTTGGTGTATGTGAAATGTGCCTAATTAATATGACGATAGGGTACCATTTTATGTGGTCCAAGTCGCTGGTAACATCCAATACATATCCATAAAGTAACAATCATAATAATGTCGAAGGGTGGTCACAACAGCGAAAGCTAATAATACAACAACCAAAAAGTAATTGTAAACTTAAACTATTTATTTCTCCTTTTACAAAATGACCTTTAAGAATTTACAATAATTTTAACGCCGTCCGATTAATATATATTTGCAGACTTGAATCACAGAGCCGAACCGAGTGTTCGTTTCATATAAAACTTTGGACCCAGAAATAAACATAATACAGTTGTAATATAATGGTAAATCAAACACCCGTAGTCCCAGACCCACTGCTTTATTGACTTACCAGTGTTTCCATACAATAAATCATAACAAGGTCAAACAAAACAACATGTGCCGAACTTAATAATTATAAATAGGTTAAACTGTCTGGCGCGTCTTGTGAGGAGTTCTGGGGTATATACTCAGTCTGCCAGCGCAGGGCGCCAATAAATATCAACGTATGTACACGAGGCCACTCGCGACACTACTCCCCCCCTATATATTTATAACTTTTTTTAAAAATTTAAAATTTATTTGTTTATGTCCTATCTATGTAGGTCGACTAACTCCGGGGAGCCGTAGGCCCGTCCGAGCGTTGTGGGCGACAGGCGGCGACGCTGGCGACGGCCGGGCGACTGCCGGGCGACGGCCGGGCGACGGCCGGGCGACAAACTTCTTGTCACTGTTGCTACCGACTGTCCAGCCCCGCCTTGAGTTGTAGTTGTTACTACTTACGATATTGTCAACTTCTTGTGGTCTCTTGGAGACTTGGCTAACAATATTGTAAAGTACTGATGACAATTCGCTAGTCATAATGGACATACTTTCGACTCGCGGCTGACGAGGCACGACGATGTACAGTGATCATTGTTAGTATTAATTGAATCGCTATTGAGGTAGTTGTTCCATCGCCGTAGATAATTGAACAAAGAAACAATAAATAAAGTGATAATTGCTATTAGAGTTTAAAATTTGTGTAAAATAAATTACTGCAATGTTGTAAAGTATTCTATACTCAATATAGTGTCAAAAGAATAAAATATGAAACTAATTGAGATACTAGTTTCCGGTCATTGGAACAAACGGCACAAATTCTCTCAGTTGCTGCAATGACTGCTTGAAATTATCTAACAAACTAAGAGAAACAGATACGTAGCAACTATTGCTTACATTAAGTAGTCAATCAGGGCATCGAGTCGATTATTTTACCACAATCATGTCGAATTGAACAACAGACATGTTGCTTCACTCCACTCGTGAGCTTCGGTAAAATCAACTCTAAGTGTTACAGAAGTAGGTTTGCCTATTTACATGAAAGTTTGGCAATATCTGTATTTTCTATCTAAAAAACCAAACAATATACAATAAACCTATCACTACAAATCTCTGTATCATATTTTGTTTACGAAATTTCCAAATATATTTCTAGCATATTTTTTTATTATTAGTTACATTAATACGACTAATTTTAGTCCGCTATAAGAGCACTTGGTAACTTATCATTGAGAAGTATATATAGTTGCTTAATTATAATAGAATTTTGATATGATAAGTAATACAGATATTGGCAGTACTAAGACATGACAATAAGTTGAGGTAATTTACATTCGATCACTTACTAACTC
This sequence comes from Achroia grisella, assembly GCF_030625045.1. NCBI lineage: Eukaryota > Metazoa > Arthropoda > Insecta > Lepidoptera > Pyralidae > Achroia > Achroia grisella. The sequence goes on along the minus strand of NW_026713028.1, from coordinate 985,871 downwards.
CAAAATCGAGACAAGTCAACGCTGACCGGGTATTGACAGTGCTGACTAATATATCTCGTTGCACATATGGAAGTCAAAACTTCTATATATTCAAGTTATTTGAATCAAGTACGTATATTTTACCGCTTGTAAGACAAGAGACACAAAATTGCAGTTATAGGACATCCCTTATTTCGATAAAGGAATTAATTTAAATGTATAGGCAGTCAATGGTTTGAGGTGAGTGTGTTGAAAATATTTGAGGATTGCCTTTGATTGCCGAAACAAACGAAATGGATTGAGTTTCACAAGCAGCAAAATATACATGTTGATTTAATCCGCTTAATGATCTATGGACCTGTGCAGACGAGAGACAAATTTCGGCATACATTTTCGTACATAATAGACGACGTAAATTGTATGCTAACGAACACGAATTGCTTCGTCGTTCGTCTGCACAGGTTGTGATTGGACTCGTTGTATATGTATTGTTTTTTATACGTGACATATTTAGTAAACATGGGATGTATGTTATCAAAATAACATTATATAAAATACTAACAAAATACTAAGAAAAGTATTTCACTGTGTACATAAATTTTTGTGTCTACTTATCTCTAAATGACTAAATCGTTAGATCGTCTTTGTGATGATAGAGTAGGAATATAATAAATAATATTAAAATTACAAATGTCACCGTTACCTTTCATCCTCAATAAGTAGATGAAACAGAGAATAATTAAAAACACGCTTGTTCAACTAAAGGGAAACACGAAACAATACCATATCAAGCCTGACCAACATGGTCATCTAAATCCTCTTATAAAGAGATCGGGGCCCAACATCGGTACATATCCGTTACAATTAAAACAGTTTACTAAATATGGCATGTACGAGAAGTAATGCAAGGTGTGGAGGGTGCGATCAGTGTACATCGTGCGACCGTTTGCGATCAGTGGCGGTCAGTTGCGAGCGGTAGCGACCAGTAGCGACCAGCGGCGGGGCTACTGCGAGGGGTACTGCGCCGAGGGCAGCGCGGCCGAGTACATGACGGGCGGCGCCGCGCCCCACCCCGCGCCCGCGCCCCCCGCACCGCCCGCGCCGCCTGCGCCGCCAGGCATGCCCATGCGGTACCCGGCTACGAACAAACGCACACTATTAACATCTAGTACAGACGAAGAAAAGCGCCTTCTGCTAGGGGGCTGATAGGTGTTAAATGAGTCCTTTAAAGTTAGAAGTTGTTAAATGTTTCCTTAGCGGATTGTTAGTAATGCGGACTGATGACTCTTAGCTAGCAATGTACCATGTCAGATTGACATCCAGGGAAAAAAGATTTGCATCATATTTTGATTAAATGAGTTGGTACAGCATCTAAAAGAAAATATCTAATATATCATCGAAACTGTAAAATTAAATAGGTAGACATAGGTGTATTCCATGGAATATTGTCAGATCCAGCTTGCGATGTAGCCAAGTTATTGTTCTGGCTGGTATCACATTAGTTTAAGTTGTTTTTTTTTAAATTATGTTATTTAGAAGAGGTACGATAGTATTATATTGTTATCGTCACATTTTGTGTACAAATATTCCAAAAAACAAAGGTTGTCATCCACGCGATTCCCTTTGGAAACCATTATGATAAATTCCTGGGTAATTTGTTACGATAAGCTAACTGACCTGATATCATGCTCATCTTATCATCCTCCACTGGTGCCCCGCCAGCATAAATCGTTACCGCAGTTTGGTGTACCATTCCATTACTATCCATAAAAAAAGTTACCACTTAACATCAGGTACGCCGTCAGTTTGTTTGCCATTCCATATACATACAAAAATGTCTATAATATGATCCACATCAATTAAGTTATTTAGAAATATAGTAGGTGATACTTACCGTATTACTGATGTATATAGGTTACCACTGAACAGTTAGGTGGACCGTCAGTTTGTTTGCCATTTGATTTACATACATAAAGTGTAATATGACCTATTTTAACACGTTAACAGACACTTGCGTCTATAGCCGTCAAAGCGAAGTTTACTATGTGGCATGATGGCAATAGCTGTCTAAAACGAAACGGTCGTTTTTGAACTCTGCGTCTATAGCGGCACAAATGTGCATTTACCGGCCTACAAGTAGAAGCCTAGTGTCATGTTTTGGAAGCAATTTTTTAGATTGCATTTTGTTTTCCACCTGTTACACGACTTGCAGTTTCAGTATGCTCATGGTTACGAAAATAATAAAAAAACAGTGTTAATTTTCGAACTTCACTTGTTTCTACTGTCCGTCAATGTGTTAAGATATTTAAAAATGTGGGTGATGCTTACCCGCGGCGGCGGCTTGAGGGTTGCTATACGCTGCGGGGTACTGCTGGTAGTATCCGGGCGCCATATAACCCTGTATAGCGGGATAACCCTGGAATTAACCACAATACTTCACAATACTAAGTTTCCATACAAATACCAAATATATTTATTTATCAAAAACTACATAGGCCGTCTATAAACATATGTATATAGACTGACTCGGTGATCTAGCGGTTTAGACCACCGCTTTTCTTCCAATGGTCGCGGATTCGATTCCTCACACGAAGCAGACATTTGTATTGTTCGGGATATTTTCTATGTATATTAATATATTTATTACATATATATGTATTTACAAAAAAATATTTAAGTACATGTATTAGTAACTAGGACCCTTAATAGAAGCTGAATTATGGACTAGATGGCGCTGTGTAAATTGTCTTCGAATATTATATTTACACATAATATTTATTTAAAAAACTGTCTTTGGTGAAATAATTACATAATTAATGGTTTACTACCCCTCCCCGTAACAGTGTATTCTATAAGGTAAGTCGTTAGATATCATTATGGTTCTTTTTTAATGACAATGATTTGGTACCCGACTGCACTAACGGTATACGCTGTCGGAGAACCGGTGAAGATTATAAGATGAGCACGAGGTCAGGTCAGTTAGCTCATCGTGGAAAATTTACCACCATTATGGTTAATTCGTGGTGAATCTACCTTCATTCTCATATCATACTCTACGTGTGTCTCACCAGCGTATACCGTTAACGTAAGCTTGAGTATGGATTCATACATTAAAAAAATACCCAAAAACATGTCATCCGTGTTAATGACTGAGTGTATGGAAATGTAATATTTTAAAACACCATAGACAACACTTCAGTGCATTAATACGTGTGGAAAGTGGATAAATGAATGTTGTTGTGTCATTGTTATTTAAATTCATAACCACAAAGTTGATATTAGCATAAAATCTCAACACGTTTTGTACACAAAGCGGGTGACTGGCCGATATAAACACCATCAACCATATTAGGAAACTAAAACTATTGAGAAGACAGATTCATTGAACTTAAGTAAAAACATAATATTTAGCTAAACATGTTATGTTTAACTCAATCCCATGTCATTAATGGGGAAAGGCAGGAGATTTCTAGTAATACTATCAGATTTTTTTATTACATAACTAGCGGATATCTGAAAGATGATATGGTAAGAAAGGGAGTAAATGAAAAGATAACTGCAAACAGGGATGAATGGAAGAGAAAAACATATTACGCCGACCGCAAAAAAAATGGGATAAGGAAGAAGCAGATGATGATAACCAGCTGATATCAGCTCCTTCATCCGTGTGAAATATACATTTTATATAATACTAGCTTTTGCCCGCGGCTTCGCTCGCTTTAATTTATCCCCTTAGGGGTGGAATTTATCAAAATCCTTTCCTAGGTGATGCCTACGTGATAGTAACTTTATGCATGCAAAGTCTCAGCCCGATCGGTTTAAAATTGACAAAGTTTCATACAAACTTTCCCTTTTCTGATTTTATCCCTTCGGGGGTAGAATTTATCAAAATCCTTTCTTAGCGGATGCCTACGTCATAACATCTACCCGCATGCCAAATTTCAGCCCGATCTGTCCAGTGGTTTGGGCTGTGCGTTGATAGATCACTACATCAGTCACCTTTGAGTTATATATATTTAGATAAAGAAAAGTAAATACACTGGTCGTTATGTAGTTACATTGGTCAGTTATCAGTATACAATGAAGACGAGAGCAGCCGCTATATAAAAATTTAAAATAACAATCAACTAAATTCTATTTTGAGAATAGTAAAAATATTAAACATACACACATTTACATATTTAATGGCGTAAATAAATTGAATAGATAAATGTAAATGAGTACCTAACAGGAAACTGGTCAGGAAATTTGTTATTTTAGTAATAATTGCATATTACAATAATCAAACGGGGCTTGATCATGCAACGCAGCTGCAAATTATTTTTATTTTAAACATATTTCATTTTTACAAATTCCGTTTATACCTAATCTTGCCATAAATATTGTTACAAGGAGTTTTCTTTTTTTCATAACAGAATGGCAGATTCCAAATTCAAATGTAATTGTGGCCAGTCTATGTATATCTTATTAATATTATTGTCGCAAAAGTTTGTGAGTATGGATGGATGTTTGTTACTCTTTCACGCAAAAATTACTAAACGAATTTTGATGAAACTTTACGGTAATATAGCTTATGCATCAGAATAACATAATACATATATTTTTTATTGAAATTGAGCGCGGGTGAAACCGTGGGCACAGCTAGTCAGTATACAATAGTTTTACACAACTACACTGGTACACAACTGCAACTGTCAATAGGTTAATTTACAATTACAGTACAATCCCCTTCCTTCTGTAATTGTAAATTAAAGTAGTGTGGGGTAATAAACCCATTGCTAGCAATGTACCACGTCAGACTGACCCACACATGGTTCCTCCTCGAAACCATTGTAATAAATTCCTAGTAATTCACTACAATGGGCTAACTGACCTGACGTCATGTTCATCTTATTATCCTACATGTGTTCCTCGCCTGCATAAACCATTAGCACAGGCGAATGCACCATCCGTTGGCATTAACAAATTAGAAATTATCTTTATTCAAACAAAGCTAATAAGGACTTTTTAGTAGTCATATTTTTTTATTCTACCACACATTCGGAACGCAGACTCATCACAAGAAGAATGAGCAAGATACTTGCGTGTTGCCCATTGAAACAAATGTTGTTCAGAATTAAATTTTTATCAATTTTGTGTTATAATTGGAAAATCGTTGGTTACCATACACATAAATGAGAAAGCAATAACTGGCTTATCAACAACGCACGGATAAAACCGTTGCGTTCAATTGAAATTACAGGGTAAATTGCAGAGGTAACTCGCAACAAACGTACTACAAGTGTCACGTGACAACGTAGTGCTGTTTTTTTTATTACAGTTTTTTTTAATTCCAAAAAAATTGAACATTCAGAAGTTAGTTTTTATACGCATAGTGTCTGTGACTGGAGCGGGAACACAATGACTATTTTATTAAAAATCGGAATAATAGATGTACTAGCTGACCTAAGCAACTTCGTCTGCAGCACACTTGACATTTACCATTATATTTCCACCCAATTTACATAATATCTTTTTAAACTATATATTATTCTGATGTATAAAGCTATATAACTGTAAAGTTTCATCAAAATCCGTTTAGTAGTTTTTGCGTGAAAGAGTAACAAACATCCATCCATATCCATCATAGATTTCGCGTTTATGATATTAGTAATTTCTCAAGACGGCTCGCAGCGAAGAAGTCAAAAGTGACATAAAAACAGATATCAAAATAATATAAAATGTTTTTATACATTATAGAATAGTGGACAAGCTGCCAGCAAACAGTATCTTTCTATCTTCAAAATCTAATCCTCCGCACAAAGTGTATACGATAGCACGATTAATTAAACCAAACAAAAACTACACAAAAATGTCGCCAATGTGTGCGCGGGCGCCGATTTCTTTCTAGCATATGTTTACATAACATTACAAGTACACATCTCCAGCACATGCAGGGATGCCAACCGTATGATGATACTCTTACAAATGTAAGACTTTTGTACGAGTATTTTTAGCCTAATACAATTTTGTATGAGATATTGACTTACAATAATCGGTCAAAACATTATGATGTACGATGTTAAATAACCAAATTAGCTACAAGACTTTATCAGATATTACTTTAATGCACAATACAAAAATAAAGGTGCATATATTATTATGACTTAGTACTTCGGATTCAATAAACTAAGGCATTTTCTGTTTGCTATAGGGCAATTCTGGACTGCCCTACCTGGAGAATTGCCCTACAGCAAACAGAGATTAGTGGGCGGGCTGCATTTAAGTAAATAACATGAAATAAAAATAATAAAAATATATAAGTAGGTACAGATATAACAAAACTCATAAATTAATATATATATCTCCAAATAAATATTTATTTCTTCATAGTAGTTTAAGTGTTTCGAGGTTGGCAACCCTGAATGCATGTTATCGACTCAAATATTCGAAACTACATATATTTATCACGCGATTGTGTTTGAATCAGAAATTGTGTAATATTCTCAATACTACTAAAACAAAGCGGATAGTATATTTTCAACCGACTTAAGAAAACGGAGGAGGTTCTCAGTTCGACTGTTTTTATGTGTTACCGATTCAAATTAATTTTACTTAAGAGCTGTTAATTCCTATGTTGCCACATTAATTCTATTCTGATCTGACCATCCAAATCAATTTATTTTTTAATTATAGTTAATAATGCGATTTAAGTCCTACATATATAAATTTAGTAGCACAATGGAAAGATTGCACGACTGCGCTTAACAAGTATTCGAAAAAAAAAAACCAATTGTAATAGTAGAGAAATCCAATGATGTTGGTTGTATATTACGCTATTTTTTTTCTAATCGATAGAGTTTAGTACCACTTTAATCTATATATTTCGAATATATAAACTTTCAATTACAAACTCTCAAGTAACTAACTCAGTTTAGCGTATGTTTAAAAACACCAGAGTAATTGTCAAGTCTAGTCACTATATAATCCTTATCAAATAAATTCAATTATCTATAACGGAGATATATATTGATAATTTCATATAATCGCTGAGAATCATTTCGACCTATTGAACATGACTCAATTAAACACGAGCGGCACGTGACTACACCGTTGTTAATCAAATAATGATACTATCTAGATGAGAGCAGATAAAGAAATTATCATTTCTACATAGTTACATTACAATTCGTGATTAACTTAAGATATATACTTATGTGACGGACTGTATTCACTTGCTAAAAGTAAGCACGTTCTTTGGTAAGATAAATGTAAGTATTCAGATCAGTTCCAAGAGAAAATAACGTAGTATAAAAACAAACGCTAGTGTAATAAAAATAATAAATGACAAGAACGAGATGCTTTTTGGACGTTTTACTAAAGCAAAGCTTGTGTTATGGGTACTAGACAGCTGATATAAATACTTAGATTTTTAAATACATACATAATATACATAGAAAATACCCAGAGAATCAATACAATCATACTCAAGAAAACAACAGTTTGTATGTATATTATGTATGTATTTAAAAAGAATATTTCTATTTCAAATAAATAAACGAATATATACATATAAATGATTATCATGTCCTAAACTTACTTCTAAATGTACGTTTAAAAATAGTTAATGCTATTATCTTTTAAATCGTATCGCATAGAACTGTTATAAGGCTCATCATCATCTTATTTATATGTGTAGTTTGTTTATAATATATATTATTTGTATGTATATTTTTAATCTGTATGCATGTTTTATTGTGTATATTATGTAATATATCATATAGTTTTTATTTAACTAAACCGCCTTCGAGTATCTCTGCACTCCCAAGGTTGGCTGGTATGGAATCCTAATAGTCTCTATCCTAATATTGTACAATAGGCGGGCATTAAGGCCGCCTATTGTACCATAAACTTTATATATATTCAATAAAGTTTAAATAAATCTATATATATAAATAAAATTGGAAAGTCTGTTTGTAATATTGCAATAACCGTTTTTTATTACATACATATGAATATAAATACAGTACATACACCAAAATAACACTTTTTACAATTTTTGTCTGTCTATCTGTTTGTTCCGGCTAATCTCTGAAATGGCTGGACCGATTTTGCCGGGAAATTTTTTGTCGGGTAGCTGTTGTAATAAGAAGTAACTTAGGTTACTTTTATTTTAGAAAAATAAAGTTAAATTCCACGCGGACGAAGTCGCGGGTACAGCTAGTTAATTAATAAAATTATCATCAGGGACGCACCCGATATGAAAATATCATGTATTAGATACCGCTCATACGCAGAATAACGCCGACGAACTGATATCTTCGTATCATAGATACGCGATAGTTTATCACGGCTATCTCTACCAGATATCCCAGATACACTATTTGCTGATACTTACTGCTTACTACTGGATATCACTGACAAATACGTCTAGGTATGATTCGTCAGCGTATCGCAGATTTCGACCGATCTCAATAAACTGATATTGTAATATACACTTTTGATATCTGCTACTCAAAAACAATCGTATGTACAACTAGTTGTGCCTGCGGTATCACCCGTATGAAATTTATAGCCTATTTGTTATTCTGATGTATAAGTTATATTACTGTCACGTTTCATCATAATGCGTTCAGTAATTTTTGCGTGAAAGAGTAACAAACATCCATCCATCCATATAAACTTTCGCGTTTATAATATTAGTAAAATTCTTGGTCGCCTAAAACTAACTAATGCTTAGTCAGTTTTAGACGATTTTTTTTTATAAAGATTAGTTTCTCTTTCTTGATTTTAGCATACAAATATCAGTTATATAAATTCGTTTTTCTATTTTTGTCCATCTGGAATCAATCTATTAGTATTTATTACATATTAATGACTATGTCATTTTGAGTTAACACACATTGAGCGATATGATCTTCTTTATTTATATATATAACTAGCTGTTCCCGCGCCTTCGTCCGCGTGGAATTTAACTTTATTTTTCTAAAATAAAAGTAGCCTAAGTTACTCCTTATTACATCAGGTACCTGTCAAAAAAAAGTCTCGTCAAAATCGGTCCAGCCATTTCAGAGATTAGCCGGAACAAACCGACCGACAGACAGACAAACAAAAATTATAAAAAATGTTAATTTGGTATATGTACCATATATATATTCATATGCATGTAGTAAAAAACGGTTATTTCAATATTACAAACAGACACTCCAATTTTATTTATATATATATCTATATATATAAATAAAATTGTATAGAATAGATATATATATATATACACATATGTAAATCGTTCCATATTCAACTACTTATAAGCAACGATTTGTTTCAACCGATTATAGTCAAATATGGTCAAAACGAGTGAAACATGTCATATAGGGTGATAAGGTTTTATCGCTCTAGCAAATCGTATAATTGCAATATATTAATTCACTTATGTAGTTCAAATTCTACATATTGTAAACCATTATTTTCTATTACTTATTCGATAGTACTCTTTTTTAATATTAACAAGTATGACAGAGACGACCCTACTACCGTATCAAGGATAATAAAAACAGAGGACAATTTAAACAGCGCCATCTAGTCCCAAGCAAAACAGAGCTCGTTTTGATTACTATACAACTAATTTAAATTTGACGCGTTCATTATACGTATAATTAGGAAAAATGACGGTTTGACGGTGACCAAGTTTTGTTTATTTTATTCAATATTTAAAGAGAGAAATTATTAAATAAAACGTGGTATTTCCTAATACGTACATATAACTGATACTAATACTACAATACATTTTAAATGCATTAATAATATACATAAATAATACCCAGACCAATACAAACAATTATACTCATGGACACACTCAACATAAACACTTATTATCTTGTTTTTATTTAAAAAAAACACTACAAAATTGGATTGAATTGTAATTGTTGAAACTCTTTTGATATTAATATCTTTAGTTTACTTTCTTTAATCAAAACTATAAAACAAAATTATGTATATGTCACTTCAGTATCTACCATTAACATTAAAATATTTATCCCTTTATAGTTTTACTACATTTTTTACAACAGAAATTAGACAGTCAATTCCAAAGTAGACTTGGTGATCGAAATGGACAGCTTAGCATCTAAGAAATGAGTTGTGACATATTTACCTGGGCATACCAATATCCCATGCCTTGTTGATATGGATAGGGGTACTGCGTTTGTGCACCCATTGACGCCGGCGCTGCGGGCGCATTATTCGTACTCTGCAATTACATACATAAACACATTACTATAATAACAATAATAATAAAACTGGACAATACGGTTTCAGAGGAGCTTCAATTGTGGAATGAACTACCTGCCGAGGTTTTCTCGAGAGACTACAGCATGGGGTTTTATAATAAGGTACACCCTTGATGGTTTATGGAGGTCTTTATGGTCGGCAACGCGCATGTGAAACCTCTGGTGTTGAAGGCGTCCATAGGCTACGGTAACCGTTTACCAACAGAAGGACTTATGCATGCTTGTTTGCCGAGAGACCTATTAAATTTGGTAGGTCAGAGACCACCTGAACAAATCGTACTGATTTGTTCAGGTGGTCTCTTAGAAACAACAATAATAATATCTCAGGTCAAGTCACACAGTGCCATCTAGTTCCCAGCTGAGCAGAGCGTGTTATGGGTATTAGACAACAGATACAAATATATACATACATTTTTATTTACATATTCATAGAAAACATTTAGACCGATACAAACAATTATACTCATTAATACAAATGTTGTACCGTGCGAGGAATCGAACCCGCGACCATCGCAAGGCGGTATGCTAAACCGCCAGACCACCGGGGCCGTCGAAACATACAATACATATTATATAGGAGTGAAAGTGATCTGTAATTATGTACAACTTGTATTTTGGCTGTTCTCCAATTATAAGATTTCGAGTCACGGTATAGGAACAGGTTTTGCACGCAAGTAATTAGTGGGTTGCTATATTTTTAAACAGAAAACTATTATTTTATTGTTATCAACGGAAGACTTTAATAATTATTGCCAGATTAGTGATAATATTAGGTATAATGTTTGTTTTTTATCAATAAACATTTGTCATCTCTATTATTAGTATATTAAATAATGCAGAATATGTACTGTACATACGCTTAACACTGGAAAGTGGATATGCAAGAATTACGTCACAAGTTAAGAGGAAGGGAGGAAGGGGGGAGACAGAAAAGAGTTTGTAGTGACAAACTTTGTTTAAAAAAATTGTGATAACTACCATTAAGTCTTATATTTTGTGACATCACATTAAAATGTTAATATTTAAACATGAAAATTGAAATGTGAGTAGTTCAAAAACTACTGAAAACAATGGCACATAATTTAATGATTGTCCTTAAGTTTTTACCATTCAGTGAAAAATAAAAAAAAGGTAATTTGAACATTTGCCAGATAAAAAACAATGATTCTATAATTCGAAAATATTCTTGAAAAATCTTATGAGCAGTCACATCTGAGGTCTAAATTATGTCTTATGGGTATAGGACTAAGCAGTTTCACTGCCACAAAACAAGTTGACTAAATTATTCAATAATTCAATTAATTAATTATACAATTTCCTACACAGACCTTTATACATTGGTGTTTTATTTTTGTTTAGAAAATAGTACAAAATAGGAGAAACAAGAGAACAAAACAAGTTTAAATTTGCATATTTATAATACCATAAATATGTAAATTCAAACCCCAATGGCTATCTTTTAGATAAACATATATTAATTATAAACTTTAACAAAGAAATTGTTTTATCTAATCTAAAATCCAAGTTGTTTTTATAACTGATTCTAAAGTGATATCTATAAAAGTTAAAAGAAAAATATTTGATAATTATCAACATTTTCTATATTAACATTGTAGTGTCAATTTTGCGACTTTATGCTTTATATAAACAATTTATTATCATTTTTTTTTTTCTTAATTAAAGTACATGACAAATAATAACTAAAATAGCTGGATATTATATCAAGCCTAAAGATTCCCATAACATTGGCCTTATGAGGCCTATGAGATTATAAATGTGAAAGTGTCTGTCTCGCAGTTTATTACCTTTTCATTTATAAACAGCTGGTTGAATCCTAATTAAATTTAATGTAAAGATTGATTTCATTATAAGGATGAAGATACATTATTTATTTATTTAACTTCAATGCACAAAGATAAAGTGTACATATGGCAGACTTAAAACCTTGCAGTCAACCATGAGTGGTGCAGAGAAAGATTGTTGGCAGTGCTTTAATATAAATGAGAAAAGTCGAAAAAAAAATTAATGCAAGTTGTTATCTTTTAAATCGCCAAAGTCACAGCATTCAGATATGATTGGCAAAAAGAAAACAAATGGATGCTAGTTTTACACATGTCAAGATTCCTCCAATTCTAAATATGTAAGGCTCAATAGTATATTGTACTTGATTTTTGATGATAATAATAAATTTTAAATAGGACATAGCAACAAAATAATACTAAAGAATAATAGGCTTATATTAATTACGATGGTAATTAATCATTGTAATTTATTTGGATAAATAATTACATGGCTGGGACAATATTTAAGCAGGATAAATATTTTGTCTATGGGCTCAAGCAACAAAAAAGCAACATTGAACAATCATTTGAGTCATTGTTGTCATGACACAACTTTTAAATGACAAACAAAGCTCATGGGGCATTTAAGTATAAACCGTCTTGTTCATCTCATGATGAGATAGTTTTCAGCAGTAGATTAAAGAAATGAGTATGACTATTCAAGTGTTTTAATTACGGTTAACCTTTTGTATTTCTGTCGTCTGACGCAGCAACCAAAAGTGAAGAGGCGGTATGCGCGCATCAGCTGTATTTTTTAAAATGCATTTTGATCTTATTTCATTTTAAATAAAGACTAAACTGGTTAAAAAGAAGTCAATTTTTGTGGGCACAGATCTATGACAAGATGGTAATGCAGTCTAAGAGGGGTGCACAGATCTGTGACAAGACAGTAATATGGTTTAAGAGGGGTGCACAGATCTGTGGCAAGACGGTAATATGGTTTAAGAGGGGTGCACAGATCTGTGTCAGAATGTTCGATAGGTTAATATAGAATTTCTATTCTATTAAAGATACAATTAATCTACATACTATTATATTCAGTTCTATAGTCATGAAAACTGAACAGTCAACCAGACAAACAAAATTCCTGTTATTTCTTTATATTTTTTAACTTCAAAATAGTATTTCTAATCTATAACTATTGCTTTGCTCTGGTGTACTAATTATGAAAATAAGACCATATTTATTGTCTTGACACTATTCAGTTGTTCAATTTATTGCATTATTGTATTTGTCACTTGAGACAAACTAAACAACTGAACATCAATCCATTAAAGTGTCTATTCTGTCAATATTTTTTAACCATTTTTTCATTTGTTTTATAATCCTTCTCGTGATAACTTACACATAACAAAAAAACATTTGTGTTCATCATTTACTTACATGAAGTTGGCAAATTGATTTTTATTTAAATCATAATATATGAATGACAAAGGTTTATTACTTTTATAAGCAGCACCTATACAACTGGTTGAACTTTCAGAGGTATGGAGGCATTATAGATTAGTTGTGGCACAGTAACACATACATCATAGGTGTTCGAGTGAATTCTATGAGGTATGATACTGTTTACATAGACACATGTTTACTATGATTACCACTTCACATGAAGTCATCTACTTCTGTGGTATTGGAATTATACTTTCACTAATTTCAATGGAACAAAGTAACAGATACTAATAATTACAGATAACGGAAAATAATTACAGACTACATATATTGTTGAAATAAATGCTATTTCTAAATGGAATAACCTTTCTCACTATTGTAAATATACAAACCTGGTTGTCACCACCTCCATTCTCTTTGCCCCAGAAACATTTGACTGTGTGTCCACTAATTTCTGTGTTATGTGTCGCTTCAATTGCATGCGCTGCCGCTTCTTTTGTTGTGAACCTAATGAAAGCATATCCTTTGTCCCTGAATACTCTTATATCCTGTATCTGACCAAATTGTGAGAAAGTGTTTTGCATTAACTCCTCAGTGATAACATTGCTTGTGAATCCTCCACAATATACCGTTGTGTTGGTCGGTGAACTCTGGTTATAAACCTCGTCAAATGTAGGTTGCTTGGCTCGCTTGCTACTCGGCGCACCCTCGTTTGGCCTATTTGGTGGAGGTTTGCGAGTCGACCAATTCGTACGTATAGAACGCGAGCCCAACCATTGGCCGTTCATCGCTTGGATTGCCGCCTCAGCGTCTGCCTTCTTCACGAACGATACAAAAGCGTACCCTTTAGATTTGAGCGTTTGTGGGTCGCGGACTATCCGACAGTTTGATATCTCACCGAAAGGCGCAAAAGCCTCTCGTAGTATATGAGTTTCAATTTCTGGTGACAGATCACCGACGAATATGTGGTGATGATTACTAGTATCCGTTTTCGGCTGATTGCCGGGACTCGTAGCCCAGTTAACCTTCATTTCCTTCTCGAGGAAGACTCGTTTATTCATGGCGGCCAGGGCTGTAGCTGCCGCCGAATGACTTGTAAACTCGAGAAATGCATATGGATCGTTGCCGGGCTCACGAATTATCTTACAACCTTTTACCTCGCCTATTTGTCCGAACAACGCGCACAGAAATTCTTCCGTCACACTTGCGTCTAAATTACCGACGTAGAGAGTTTTCGGATGGCTTTCGTCGCCCATATTAGCTTATATCGTAATCTAGCGATTACTTAATTACGACTATGAACACTAATATCGAAAATAAAGGATAACCGACGTTATTTCATCACTTAAAACATTGGATGACGGATAAAAGAAGGAAAAATGTCTCTAAACAGTGCCTAGAACTTCTCGAAAGACGTTGCTGTTGACTCGTGAAACGTTCACTTTTCGGAAACAAACGCATCTATAGACAAGTTTCCGGTGGAATCAGTTTGAAAAGCTGGCGGGAAAAATATAATTTCCAAAAATAAAATCGTATACAAGGCATGTAGTGGTTGTAAGTATAAAATATTTTAGTTAATTTAATTTATATTGGATTAAAATAACTATATCAACTCGAAAGTTAATATTTAACAAAATTATTATATTATCACATAAACAATATAAACTAAATAATCATAGACATTTTGCTTAATATATAAACTTTTCCGGAAATGAGTGTCATTTCGAAGTCTATGACTCATAACTAAAGTGCTGTTTCATTTACTTAAAAACATAAGCAGTTCTCTACTGACATTGGTTAAAGTGTATAACAACCAATCATAAGTAAAATCGTAGCCACCACAGATTAAAATGCATAGTAATCAGTTTTGCCGGTCAAGATTTACTGTTTCATATTGTTAAAAATAAAAATATATCATAGCAAATTACAAAAATATGATAAGATACAAATTTTTATAGTCAATTTTGTAATTTCGGTAGGTGGAATGAAATGGAATTATTTTATATTTTAATTTTTAGGAACCCGCTTTATGTGTGTGTGTGAAATGATTATGGTTACAAAAAGTAAATAAATGTTAAATTCGTGTAAATTCATTTAATTGAGGTGCTAAGGCTTTCTCATTGGGACTAATGTCACAGAGGCTAGGAACCCAATAAATATCCTATATAACCTTTCAAATACAACTCTGATGAATATTACGGCTTTGGAAAATTATAGGAAAGTTTATTTTCAATCGATATTGTGTTAAAGTTGAACACGTTGTAGAAGTTAATTTTTGACAGTACATTGACACTTTTGATAGTTTATTAAAAATATTGGAATGAAATGTCAAAATTATGAAATGATATGTTGACGACGAATTAGTATAGTCGTATCACGATAAAATTTTAACTTTATTCATTAAATAATAACAAACTATGCATAACATATCTATATTAAACCTTTTTTAATTTAAAAGCCTAATATTTAACTTCTATTAATATAGTTTTCATATTAATTTTGTTGATAAAGGTTATAGACCGCTTGTCCAGTACACGTATGCAGTGAATATGGTGCTTAATTTTGTGGTTTATGAGTAAATTCTTTCTGAAATGACGTGACATAGGCTTACTGAAGTTTTAAAATAACACAATGTTGCCCCTCATCGAGAAAGACACTCGGGTTCCGCGCGGCACTTTGGGCGGTTTTAGAGACAAATTCCCCAATTGGCTCCGATTAATTTACTCTGATAAGAATTCAAGAAATTTATTTCTATTTTTATTACTTAATTTATCTTTTGCTTTTGTTGAACTTTTCTATGGCGTGTGGACAAACAGTTTGGGTAAGTAAAATATTTTTCGTTCTATATTTGAATTAGCTAATTGGTTCACTAGTTCTAGGATGAGTTTCACTAGTTTAGTAGAAGTTTTAGAATGCCCAAAAATATGGTAATAAAAATATGTTATAAAATTAATATTAAGTATAGAAAACATAAAATAAAATAATATTTGAACAAATGAGTGGAAAACTGAAAAGATAATGAAAAAACCATTATTTTTATGCTTTATTTATAAAAAATCTACCTTGTAAGTTAAGCTAGCGAAAGAGAGTCTGTAAAATTTCTTTAATGAACTGTATTTAATATTATAAATGTGAAAGTTTCCAATTTTGGATGGATGTTTGTTACTCTGCCATACAAAAACTACTGGATGGGTTTAAATGAAATTTATTTCATAGATTGATCATACTGCATATTATTACATAGAGTAATTTAAGACAAATTTAAGTAAGATTTATCTTACTTAATATTTGAACTTCAGTGATGATAAATAATTTTTAATGGATCATTATAAAATTATACCCCATCCTGCTGTTATGGTATATGCTGGCATGAGGCTAGCAGATAATGATATAATCCACATGAATGAAGTCAGTTAATCTAATGCGGAGAAATTGGCAAAAATTAACCACAAAGGTTTCCAAGGAGCACAGGGTGGATGTCTACCTGACTTGGTACATTAGGAGGAATGGAGACACTATTTCTCATTACTTAGTATAAAGATAAGGGCCATTAATGGATGGGCCATTTAGGTCCTGTGAGTGGGATTCATTCATGTCCTATAAATCACATGTGAGGGGGGTTGACAAAGTGAGCAGAGGTTGACAAAGTGTGACATACAAGGGGTTGAAGGGGTCAGTAAATTAGTGTGAAAAGTCAAATAATGTGGTGACATTGTATAACATGTTTTTGTAGATAAGAAATCTAGATTCCTCCTACCCTGGGATGTGTCTTAGATTTTCTAATGTCACATTTCAGTTTGAGTATTATAACATTTTAACTATTAAAGTGTGACCAGCTTCTAAAGTAAGGGATGGGGAGGGACAATAAATGTTTAAATCAATGTGACATTACTTTTAAACATTTATGGGCCCAAAAAAGTAACACATTTTATTTTACAGGTCTCATCTCTGACTCATTTCACATGTTTTTCGATTGCACGGGACTTGTGGCGGGGTTGGCTGCCTCCCTGATATCGAAATGGCGCGCGAACAGCCGCTACTCTTATGGCTATGCAAGAGCTGAGGTGTTAGCAGGCTTTGTGAATGGATTGTTCCTGTTATTTATTGCATTCTTCATCATGAGTGAAGCGGTAGAACGAGCTATTGAACCTCCAGAGGTAATGTCTTTTCTAATACAAATCTAAGCTTAGTTATAACAAAGGTTCACCAGTGGTAGACTGTTAAAAGTTGTCTGCATGGATACCTCGGTCTCTCCTACATCTGCCACCAAGCAACTAGCTTTGTGAGCTGTGGTTCAGCAGTAGGGTGCAGATTAGACAGAGAAATTTCAGGATATGTTAGCCCTTTAGCAATTAATGGCAATAAGTACCTATCACAGGTGTAACATGTAATGTGATATCCATAGTGCTATTATTGCAGGCCTATATACATGATATAGGCATGCAATAATGCTTACTCTAAGATGGGCCATTAGATTGTTTGGCATTCTAATTACAAAAAAAACACAGGGATGATATCTCAGTCCTCTGGGATAACCATACAAACATAGTTATACCATGTATGTTACAGGAGGAAGTTTCGCCCCTGTTGTTGTCATATGGTTAGTACTTATATGGACGGTGTGCTATGTTTGTTAAAAAAAACTACTGTGTGTATTAAAAAAATATCTGTTGATTTATTGCAAAAGAATCATCCTTATTGGTCCATAATTGGTACGTGCAGTATGAGGACACAGCCAACCTTTTTTTTATAAAATAAATGTAGAAATCTTTAAAAAAGAAACAAAATGTTGGTTTGTAGATTAATACGAAATAATTCTTATTCGTAGGGAATGCCATATGACGTTAAGCAAAAAAAAATTACATCAAAGAATTAAATTATATTTTTTAACTTCCCGGATTCATTAATTATGGTCGCGTGTTCGATTCCTCGCACGGTAGAAACATTTTGTTGTTTGTATCGGTCTGCGTGTTTATATCAGTTATCTAGTACCCATTACACAATTTTTTTTTAATTTTCCTGAGACATTTTATTTTTTTTGTCCTCAAGTTTAAAAAAAAGTAACCATAGTTATAAGTTTTAGATTAGTTACATTTTTCTAATTTATCACACATTTATTGCAAGTCTTATCTCGAACATATTATATTAGATTATTATGTGTTACATTTCCAATACAATCTTAGCTTATCTATAACTTAGATAAGTCAGCACTTTGTTGCATAAAATGTACAATTTATCGATCTCTCCAAGTTGATTTTAGTTTTATTTTACATTATTCTTTACATTTACATTATTCTTGTGACGATGATTATATTTGCTTCTATATTATTTAAAAATCCCGTTACCAGCGACTCGTATGCATTTTTTTAAATACTTACCCCATTACGTCCTTGTGAAACAATCTAGCTTCACGTCTAACAACATTCGCAACAGCCGTTTAGCCCTGTTAAAGTAATAAACGGACACACTTTCTCATTATAATATTAGTGTGGAGTAGTATCGATAAATGGAACATATCAGTGCGTCATTGTACTAACTCTATTTCTACTCGATGACGTCGTGCCTAGGCTGACCAACTATGATAATGAATGGATTTAATCGATTAAAAATCGAACCCGAAAGATAATAATTTATTTATACCTACAAGTTCGTTTTATGATTACACGTAAATAAAACTCGATTTTCACCAAAAGAGGACCTATCTTTAGCTCATTCAACAATCCAAATAATTTGAAAAATCTGAAATACTTTGAAACTATTATATAATGAATTTTCAGAATAACAATAATAAGACCTTTACATTTTCTGTAACCGTAAGTAGAGCGGAGCGTAAATATTCACGGCAAAATTTCGATTGGAAGTATGTATTGCTAAATCGCGTGGGCGAGCGAAGACGTAAGCTCTCTGAATATAGAGACACAGAACGAGTACTGAAAAATTCTTACATCGTAACTTACACTCATCTTAACACCATTGAACTCGTATAACCGCTTCTATAGGATAAACTACTTCCTCTCTACTTCATCCATTAGACCGACCATGTGACTAGCTTCACTGTTAACAACGAATATGTCTGGAACATCAAAATCGGTACAATTGACGTCCTCCAATCCCTTCGTCAGTATGAATACATCTTAAATCAAGTTCATACAGGATCATAATAATAAGACAGAGGCCAAAAGGATGTCGCCACAAAGGAAGTGACAGATATTATTTTAAATATAAAAAAAAAAGTTTTCTACGACTCTTGATGGTAAACGGATGGACGCCTGAAACACTAGGGGTGTCTCGTGCGCGCTCCTAATCCTTCATTAATATCTTTAAGAAACCGTATTCTAACCTTTCGAGTAAACCACAGCAGGTAATTCATTCCACAACGTAAGTGTACAAAGGAGAAAGCTCACATAGGTTCCAGCGTGTAGAAATGAATCCATGAATAATTTGAACAAAACAAAACATTTGAAATTTGGTCAATTGGGATCTCAAGGGATCAAGAATTATGTACCAATTATTAAGGGTTTCCATTAATCTAGTTTTCCAATTAAGCTGGTTTTAGGATAGGGGACGAAATGTATCGTTATTTAATTTTTAGAGGTAGAAAAACCTGAAATAGTCTAACATACAAAGCATGTACGAAATACATTCAAATGTTTGTAAATAAATGATTCAAAACCTATCCCAATTTGATTAATTTGTCTCACTTATACAGGGAATTGAGCCACAATTATAGAGGTAAACATCGAAAAAAAATCTTATTTCTTAGACTTCAAATCTCATTTAACCAGGTTCGAAAAGTCCCATTAAAGGAGGTAATTCAATGAAAAAGTAACGGGATCTCATTGTAACTCAATAATAGAGGGTTCTCACTTATCCAGGTTTCAATGTAATTATAAATGGTGCAGTTCTATAGTGACAAATTACTTTACACCACCATTATTGGAATGTCGTAAATAGTGTCAAAATAGTCTTTCAATGTACCGTTAGGCAAGGCGTGTGCCAATCTCTTCTACGGTATACTTTCCTCAACTTATTTCGCCGCCATTGTGAAGGGAATTGTTAATGTTACGGTCTTATATACATGTATATTATTATTACTTCCTTGCATTTACATTATATTGTATATGTAAGTTTATTATATTATTTTGTATTGTGTTATGATATATGTATAACATTTCTTCCAATATTGTTACCATGATTACACCTCTACCAGACGCAAATCTAATCACTTCTCTCCATTCTAAGGTTGCCTGGAAGAGATCGCTTTTTAGCGATGAGGCCGCCCATTGTTACCTCTTTGTCTTGTTTGTTTTTTTTTTATCATTTTATACATAATTGTATATGTAATTGTATTTTCTGTGAGAGGAACAATAAAGAGTTTCATTCATTCATTCATTCATTATTATTACTTCCTTGCATTTATTTAATTTTTTATTTATGGATGAAGGGAATGATTCACCCGCCTGCGCTAACGGTTTATGCTGGCGAGGCACCAATGGAGGATAATAAAATTAGTATGAATTCAGCTCAGTTAGCCCATCTTGGCAAATGGCAATTTGCCACCCTACACACACACACCCTGCCACATACACCCTATTGCCGTCATATATTGTATTCAATATATTTGATGTCCTCGGTGGTCTAACGGTTTAGCACACCTCTTTACTTTCGATAGTAGCTGGTTCGATTCCTCGATTGTACCGTGTACATACATTTATAGTCATGAGTATGATTGTATCGGTCTGTGTATGTATTTATAAAAAATAACTCAGTTGTCTAGGACAAAAGATCTGGTTAGCTTTGGACTAGATGGCGTTGTGTAAATAGTCCAACGGTATTATTACCTCTAGTTACTGTGTAATTTTACATTAATATGTCTTACAATTGAAAAACTAGTTAAATAACTGGTCTGAGAGTGAAGGAGAGAACGTTGTTAATTGCCTTATTAGTAACACCGATACCACGGCCAATGGTGCTCATTAAATTGCAAATAACATTAATAATTAAATTTCGAGTAACTAACGACCGGTGAAGTTCGCGCGTTAATACGCGAACTACGCGTATTGAATGAAAAACATTAATGATAATTTCACATTTGTACATTAATTTTTATTTGTTGTCTGTTTTCATTTATTCAAATTATAATATTAATAATCTCAGGACAATTCATACAGCGCCATCTATACCCAAGTTAAGCTAGCTAAAGTTTATGTTATAGGTACTAGATAACTGATACAAATACATAGACATTTTTTTCTTAAATACCTACATATTATAGATAGACCGATAAAAACAATCATACTCATGAATACAAATGTTTGTGTTGTGCGAGGAATCGAATCCCCGATCATCGGAAGTAAGGCGGTGTGCTAAACCGCTAGACCACCGAGGTCGTCAATTATGTTATTTATTAGCAATTATCTATACATATAAATAAAATTGGAGTGTCTGTTTGAATATTGAAATAACCGTTTTTTACTACATGCATATGAATATATATTCGGTACATATACCAAAATAACATTTTTTATTATTTTTGTCTGTCTGTCTGTCTGTCTGTCTGTCGATCTGTTTGTTCCGGCTAATCTCAGAAGTGGCAAGACCGGTTTTGACGGGACTGTTTTTGGCAGGTAGCTAATGTAAGAAAAAAAGAGTAACTTAGGCTACTTTAATTTTGAAAATAATTTTAGTTTAGAAAAATGAAGTTAAGTTCCACGCGGACGAAGTCGCGGGAACAGCTAGTATAATATATTTACGTACGTAAAGATATGTTAATTTAACTCAAAATAAGATGGGAACAACTTTGTGGCTAATCTACGACTTGGTAGACATAAATAAATTTAAATAAATTTCTAATTAACTCTTAGGTGACGGAATACACCAACAATAAACCAAATTAATAAGCGAGAGGCCGCCAGACTCGCACTTTTGTTGGATTTAACTAATGGAACTCATCTCCACAACTTGGACATTTGATAATGTCTCTGACTATACCATTAGGAATGGAATACTCATGAGGATATCATAAATAAAATTTCGTATTTACGTCATTTGTTATTATATATAATCAAGCAGTGAAGATGAGTGTTGACGTTGGGTCGGCAAAGGGAAATAACCTTAACTGCTTGGAGTTTCCCCTTATGCCACACGTGGACCCGCCATCCTCATAAGTCCATGGAATACTTAGTTCGTTTCCCATTAAAAAATTCGTGTAAATTTTCAGGTGAAGCACGAGCGTCTACTCGTGGTATCGATATTGGGATTCCTCGTGAACATGGTGGGCATATACGCCTTCCACCACGGGCACGGCCACGGTCATGGTGGCCACGGACACTCCCACGGCGGCCACGGCCACTCACACAACCACAACCATGGACACTCGCACGAGGAGCCTGAAGCCCCGACGGGATCAGGCTCGGCCATCATGCGTGGAGTGTTCCTCCACGTACTAGCTGATACCTTAGGTTCAGTTGGAGTTATAGTATCAGCTATACTAATGCGAATGTTCGGATGGATGCGAGCGGACCCTATATGCTCCATGGCTATTGCTCTCCTCATAGCCGCGAGTGTTATACCATTAGTTCGTGATTCAGCAGGTGTGCTCATGCAACGGACTCCAACAAGCATAGACCGTGCGCTGCCTAACCTATTCACCAGGATAGTAGGTCTCGCCGGTGTGCACGCAATCCAAGAACCACATTTTTGGACTTTGTGCAGTGACGTTCACGTTGGCGCAATTAAACTAGAAGTAGCAAGAGAAGTAGACCCTAGGTATGTGACGGAACAAGCAACGAGGATCTTCCGCGAGGCGGGCGTCAAGTATCTGACAGTCCAACTAGATTACTTCCCGCTCTGATCTTGAGCTTAAACAGCGAATGTACTGTTTATCATAACGTGGAAATTATTGTATATAATAATGTAATTTAATTCTGTCTACAGTTTTTTTATGGATGTTTAAATATGTGTTGTTATTGAATGGCAACATTATAGAATTTATTTTTTTAATAGAAGGTAAAATGAAGCTAATGTACAGCATATAGCCATGTGGTACCTCAAACCGTAAACGCTTGCAATATCAGAGTTATTATTCGCTTGTACTGTACTAAAAATGTACCCAATAATTTCACTGTCATATTGCATTTTTGGTAGCACGTTAGCAAGCTGAAATATGCATGAAAGAAGAATATCTCTTCTTTGTCACATATATCAGCTAGTTTCTCTAAAGCGTGCCAATAGTTACGACAGTCTGATTTAAACGGTACTTCACATTAATTTAATGTCATCTTGTATTTATTAATTTACTACTTAATTGTATGATGCAAAGATCTCATACATTGAGTAGGTTATTTTGTGGGTAACAAGGTTGTACTAAGAAAAATAATATATAACAAAGCATTGTATAATGGTTATATTACCATGGTATAAGTATTTTATTTATTATTTATAATGTTTTATTTGTTACAAATTTATGTAAAGATTTTTTTATTTTATATATTTTGATTTATATCTTGTCTATTTGCTGCATTTCTCATATGTGTAATGTATAATTTAAAATGATAATAATTGCATTTCTTTGCTTGTGTTATAAAATTATTACATTCCATATTCTTCCTTTTAGTGTAAGTAAACATTTTTACGTTTTTTAATAGAGATTAAAGGGAAATATAGCAACAGAATGACATATAATGCTGTCAGAGAGATGAAAAACAAAGGATATGATGTATCATAATATATGTATATTTCTGAGTATTAAACTATATTTGTTTCTTGCAAACTTTGGGTATAAATAGATCAAGAGTATGGTAATAATACTGTCGCATGATTACACAATGGTTCCTTAAGTGCCTCTAAAAGATAGAGAAAACTTAATTCAATAAATTTGATCTTTAAGATCACAATAATAATATCTCAAGCCATTCGTATAGCGCCATCTTGTGGCAACTTAAACAGGGGCTTGTGTTATGGCTGCTAGGCTACTGATAGAAATATTTAGATGCATTTTTTAATAAATACACATATAATATACCTAGAAAACATTACCGATACAAACAATCACACTCATGAATACAAATGTTTGTACCGTGCGAGGAATCGAAAAGCTACCATCGGAAGTAAGGCTGTGCTAAACCGCTAGACCACCGAGACTGTCTGAAATAAGATGAATCATTCGGAGGAAATTTAGTATACATAGTAATTAAATAGAACAATTTGGGTGAAGTGTCCGCCATTTAAATTTACAAACGTTATATACACCATGTCCTTGCTTTTTGTAATTAAAATTAGTATTTGTACTATAATTGAGCCTTATGAATGTATTGAATTGTGTAACATATGTAAGTAATATTTTTATTATGATCAGGAATAAAAGTAAACTATACAAGAATAATGAAAATAATATTCCTCAAAAATATTAATGTAGGAAATTGATGCGATTTTTTTAATGTCCAAGTTTGCCCCTAAAAACTTGTGAATAATTGTCTATAGTTTCCCTGTTAATACTTCAGTTATTTATTAATGAGTAGTATTCTGTACATTCTGTTTAAAAATTACATCACTAGCAATATTTTGTAGTCTGAGAGACAGTTGCAAATACAATTTTTATAATCAAAACAATAAACGAAATTGTATTGTTTAGGAGTAACAGAAGTATTGTCAGAGTAATTATAGAGACTATAATTTATCTGTCAATATTTCTGTTATTTATTAATAAGTAATATTCTGTACAATCGGTTTGAAAATTACATCACTATCAGTATTTTATAGTCTGAGAGACAATTGCAAATACATTTTTTTATAATTAGAAGATTAGACAAAATATATTGTAAAAAAATTGTAAATTACATTTTATTATTGTTAATTCATAGTTTGAAAGAATTTTAGCTGAAATTTAACATCTACTTAATTAGGTCAGATGTTCACAAATCGCAGTTATTTATAGGTAATCAAGAAAATTAGTTCAATTTGTATAAATAAACTTATAATACAAATATACAATCAGGTCACACATTATGTATAGACAGAATTAGAGATAATATAGAAAATAAATATTGTTTTAAAATAAGTGAGGAAATAGTGCCAGAACAGTATACAAGTTCTATTTGAATTCAGCTGCTTGATAATTTATATATTTGTGAATATATAAAGCGTAGCTCTACAAGTGTAATGATATTTTTTAATGCCATCTCAATCTAATCAATAATGACTAGAACTTCAGTTGAGGTGCAATTTTATACATCTTCATCTTCTCATCTTTGTGACATCCCAAAAACATCACGACTCAAATTTCATAGTAATGGATTGTTCTTACCTGTATTGGAGACATATACAGAAACTTTTATAAAATAAGAGAGGTCTAACCGTCGGACTCAAGTAAATTGAAGAGTTAAATGACCTCCAGTATGATCAACATACTCAAATTCAAATATACTATATAACAGATAAATTAAATGTTATCTATTTTGTATACTTCAGTTCGATGCCGATTCGAGTAATATCTCACTTTGAGACTTACGATTTTATTATTTTTTTATCATCAGATATTCAAGTATACCATTGTTGTAGGGTAGCAGACATACAGGAGTGCATGTTGTATCTAGACACGCGCCCTTTACGCATCTACCCATAACCTACTTACCTTTGCCGCATAAAAAAAGCTTACTTTTTAAATAGGAGTACTTTCTGGTAAAATTCGGTGTCTTATAATCTTTAGTCATAGCAGTAATAAGCTACAAGATACTACGTCGTCTTGTTGCTACAAGATCATCGATGTAAGGTACGGGAAAGCGGGGAGAAGACAGGGAAGGATGTATATAAATTATGCGTTTAACACTGTTACCAATTTTATTGCATAATCTGTGAATATAATAAACTATTCAAATTAAAAAATAAGCTCTAATGTGATATCCACTTATGAATTGATCAGATCACAATTATTTTTTACCTGTGACCGCGTGAGTGGAGCGCGGGCACCCAATTCAAAACTTTAAATTATACGTATTGAAGGATTAAAACTAAGTTGAAACAAAATATAAATCTTTTTATTTACCATTGTACCTACCAACTTAATATTTTCCACTAGTATTGGTCATTTTTTTATATTAATGTATGTATGGAATTATTTTACAATAAAACAAAATTTTAATATTAAAACACATTTTTTACATAAACAGTTACGAACTGAACAATTTACAACAAAATTATTAAATAAGAAATCATGTATTAAGTATTGAAAAAAATTTATTATATTAAAATATATAATAACACAAGATCTAGGGACGCGGATAGAGTAACATGCATGTGATGAATGTAAACTTAATATTTATCGACTATCCTTCTTGTCAGAATACTCTAAAGGTGCGTATTTTATACATATATATTATCTGTTATAGTTAAGTATTGAATTGTATATACACATGTATGAATGAATGAATGAAAAGTATACTTTAAATTGATGTAAGTAAAAGGAGCAGAATTTCAGAAATCAGAAAGGATATTTTAAAAAATAAATGAATAATAATCGAACTGCTTCAAGTAAAGAGAATACAGTCACTACTTTCATAGGTATAGGACAACTAATAAAAACATGGCTGTATACAAAAATTACTTCGCCTTGACTATAAAAAAAAACGAATTCATAGACATATGGTAGAGAGATCATATTACAAGTCCCCAAAATTAAGGTACCAAAAATCTCCTACAAGGCATGGAACTTTATCCGCGACTGGTGTAATTAGAGTCTTTATTCGATAAGCTTCTTCGCCTTGAAGTACCGGCGAAGGTATAGGACCTGCCACGTGGCGAGCCCCAAGAGGCAGACCATGGAGAATATACTGAAGAATAGAACCCGGTTGTTGGTCGACTCTGAAATAAAATTATCACAGAACCTTTGAGGAATTTCGACTATCTTTATGTCAGATATTCAGAGGTTGGCAGAAACAATAGCAAAGAAGTATTATTTTTCATCTTTATATTGCACAAGCTATTAAATAGGAGAGAAGATAATTAATAATATTAAGATCTTCTAAGGACAACACACGCAGCGCCATCTGTAGCCTATTTGTCATTCTGATGTATAAACTACACTACTTTAAGGTTTTATTAACATCCAGTCCTTAGTTTATGCGTAAAAGAGTAACAAACACCCATACATACAAACTTTCGCGTTTATAACATTAGATATTACGGCCAATTACCACCAGTTTGTTTGCCAGTGTACAAACTGACCTCATTTTTACATATATCTTATGATTTGTATAAATAGATTAAAACAAATCCAGACTGTGTTTGTTTCTACTTCCATCATGTGTTTTCAGGTGAATCATAACTTCTTTATGGCACATGGTCTATCTAATTTTAGAAAAAAAATCGAAAATTTAAAAAGTGTAATGTGGTGCATGCCACAAAAAGTTTGGGAAACACTGTTCTATCTGGTGAGTAATTTCTTACCATTAGTATCTCTCATTTCTTCTTCCCGTTTTCTCATTAATGTGAAATCTTGGACGATGGCCTCTGATAGGTCTTCTAATCTCTTCAGTTCTAACTCCATAGGTTTCAGCTTGGCTGCTTCCCCAATCTGTTTAGAAAATGATAAATCATTTATTTTAGGATCAAAATTTATTTTCTATGTTTATGGAATTTAATTTAATGAATATTAGGAATATTTGCAGGGATAGAATGTATGTTTTGCATATCTAATACAATAATAATAATGCAGGATATTCCAGACAGCGCCATCGAATCTCAAACTAAGCGGAACTTATACTCCGAATATTAAACAAGTGACAGAAGTGTTAAATGCATTCTTCTCATATTATATAAACAAATAGTGAACTCCCAAAGTAATATAAACAATCATACTCATGAATACAAATGTTTGTACCGTCCCAGGAATCAAACCTGGGACTATCGGAAATAAATAGACTATGTGTGTAATCGCTAGACCTGAGGTCGTAATAGTAATAATAGGAACTAGTGGTCACCATTGGCAGCAATATACCATGTCCGGTTGATTTGTATGAGAATCTAACGGGAGTGAGGTTTTACTAATCAAACCACACTAATGATTTTTATACTAATGCATTCCGGTACTAGTTGCATATTGCCGGTTATTATCAGATGTTTTTAAACATTATGGTGCAATCGCTCGAGTAAAAGCTATTTATTACGTGAATTGGGCGTCCGAGGAATTCACTTCCTATAAAAATATCTATATATTAGAAATTTAATATTAACGCCAATTTTTTGGAATATATAAAACGGTGATAGTATATTCTAGAGACTAGAACATGCTCTGATAAATATAACCTCAGTATGCTTTGTGCATGCAATGCGCGGGCGGAGGGGGGGCGATTGGGTTAAAGGTTTGTCTTATAAACATATCAATGGTCATGATACACGACAGCACAAACGCAGTTATTGAAAATAGTTAATAGGTGAACGGATACAAATAAATGACAATGGAATTTAATTTGTATAACGCGGCAAACCGGCAAACAGGTTCTCGTAACAATATCTCCATATACACTAGGGGAATGCGCTGCAAATGTATGTAAATTTGGTACCACTTCAGTGCGCGAAGATTTCTGTATTTGGTATATGCTAATTGCTAACTCTAAGCAAGAGAAATCGGGTGGATAATAAAAAGTTAGTTATACAAATGTATATTTAAAATAGGACATACAAACGATACACAAATTGCTGAAATCACCATGAACAATACAAAATATCACACAATTTTATTGAATTCTGTTAGTTTCATTAGTTCATTGCTATCAAAACATATAAATTTATTACCCATTTCTGGTAGAATGTTGATGTCATAGAAGGTCCACCGATAAATAATTAATACAAATAAATTAATGTTACATAAAAAAATTATGCATGTGCTTGAAGAATGTAAGTTTATGAATAATAGAACTGATAATTTTAAATATAAGAAAATATAAATTAAATTATATAGTAAAAAAATATTTATAGATATTAAATTAAAAAACATAACATACTACATAGTGTGTGTGGCCAGTGTCATTTGTGCTTCAAGAAATAAGCGTTTTAGTGAGAATTAATACATATAAATCATTTATGCAATCTCTATAAAAAATTATATAAGGAAATGAAAGATTATAAATCCTCTAAATAACAACTGGAAATTAAAATAAGGACTTAGGGTTTGCTACAGAAAATAATATAAAGCCAAGTTTTTTTTTGAGTTGTACAAAAAGACAGAACAGATTTCTGTGAGTAATGTCTCTATGTTCTCTTCTTAATTATGATTTTATTATAAAAACTTGATAGAGAAGAAAGTTTGTATCATAAATAAGGGAATGAAACAGTCTTACGAGCAGCTAAACAACACTACTGTATCTCCCTAACCATGACGTTGGCAAAAACATTGACCCCAGTTGGTTGAAGTTGAAGAAGTTATAAAATTAAAAAAAGAAACTATTGAATGAATGGTCCCGCCTGCCCTAGCTCTGTCATTCATGATTATTTATATCTAAGGTCACTGGAATAATGTTCATAAGTGAAGTTCTGAAGCTGTAGCCCACTATTTATACTGGTTGGCGCCGTATCTGATAATATCAGTATATATACATTTAAAAGATAATATAGTAATTTAAGTATAGAAAAAAATATGATTATTGACTTAGCAAATAATACTTTTGTTTCAAATATTGTAACATTACAACATACTTAACATACAAGTGATATTTGTACCATGTCTAAATGTATATATAATAGGTCACGTTTTCCTTATATTTTATAAAATATATAGTTAACAATGAATAACTACTGTAGGATACTGATTTGAATAAATTTGTTGTATTACATGGCCTTGATTCAGACGACGTACATTTTACATCAGCCTATTTTATACAAAACAAAAGTAAGTACACTGGTCTTTCATAGGGAGTGTTTAAAAATAATTACAGGCCTAGTGAAATAGTTGATGGGTTGTAATTAGTAGGAGAAATAGTAGAGTTTCAGCTTTTGGAATTTATTAAATAAGTCACATTGAATTATGAAGGTATTAAATAAGCCTTTCAAAACTCATTGAAACGACGACATCAACATGGCTCTGGGACTACAGGGAAATAGGGTTGCTGCAGATAGAGATCAATGGAGAGAGCTGGAGGAGGCCTATGCCTAAGTAAATGGCCTGGTAAATTTAACAGTTTCTCTATATTCTGCCCATGAGTAGGCGTGCACATTTAAATATTTAATAATAACTTATATTATATTATATGTCATTGTCATAATGAATCTGTATACCAAATATAATAAAAATAAGTTAAACAATTTCTTTTACTGTTATTATTTAGTAGTAGTACTAGTATAGTATACTTGAAAACAGTTATGTTAGTTTTTTGTGAACTTGGCCATTTTCAAAATTTTATAATATAGAAAATGTTCAAATAGATTAGTATATTGTCTATTAATTAATTTTTACATGTAATACTTACTCCTTCATAGTTTTTAGCTTCAATTCCAATTTTAATATCTAATGTTATATCTTGACTGACCCCACGGCGTTCTGAAATTAATATAAGATTTTTTTTAATTTGTGATCATGAGTATGTTTACTAGTATTGGTTTGGGTGTTTTCTTATATTATGTATGTACAGTGGACCCCCGGTTATCCGACAAACGTTTTGCAGGGCAGTGTCAGACCATCAAATTTGTCGGATTATAGAGTGCTGCCTAAGGGTCCCTAATAGTCCGGAATTTTTTACAAAAGAGTATCTTGTAATCGGACAAATTACAGATCCAGTGATAAGATTCTATGTTATATAGTATGTATGTATATGCACTTTGAAGTTTAAATCATACTTCATTATGTATGTCAACTAAAAGATTCCTTACGATTTAGGCGGTCTAAAAGTGTCTCTCAGTGTTTTGTGCTTTCGCTTCTGAGCTGATACATATATGTGTGAATAAACAGTAAACAATGAACACATGCGTGTAGCATGCTATCTTCATCACATGTAAGTAGTCAAATTCAAACTAAGCAATCATGAAAACAATACCCTATGCCTCGAGTACAAAAGTGGTGATGCCTACAAGTTCAAACTTGTTCAATCATGTATTAGCCAAGATTGTCAAAAAAACATTCAATAGTAGACCATGTCGGATTACAAGGAGGGCCGTATTACCACAGGTCCACTGTATTTAGCAAAAATATACATACAAATTTAAGTATTTCTATCAGGTTTTTAGTTCCCAATTCAAGCTCTGCTTAGATTGGGACTAGATGACACTGAGCAAATGGTGCAGGGATATTACTATTGTTGCCTTATTATTATAAACAATTAAATTTATTTAAGGGAATATGGCTTTGGAGCATTAAAATACATATAATTGTCTTCTACCATAAAAGCATAAATTGTATGGGATAAACAGCATAGAAAAGAGTCACCTAAATGATATCAAAATAATAGTTACCTGGAGGTACTTTGGATATGAAGCATACTTCAAATGTATCGTATGTCTCTGTGACAAATGTGAACTTTCCTTTGCTTATTGATTCCTTCTGTGACAAAATGTGACCTTTTGCATCACGGATCTGTTGGAAAAAAATAATAAACATTATTTATTTTTATAACTTCTTTTTTACTGCTGAGATTGTGTTGTTATAACTAGGAACTTGTTATGATCAGTGTGTGGATATTTATTTTTTAATTTAATTATTAATCGACTCAAATGCAGATTTTACTGCAATATCACTATGTATGCATCTACATAGTGATATAGAGTGAAAATAAAAAAAAACTAATACAATGAACCTTCTCAAATGACCTACATTTTACTGTTTTGTATGCCTGTCTACTTCACCATGCTTTATCATTTATAGTATATACTTGTGTTTCCATCTGCTATTAGAAGATATATAAGTTAACATTATAATTAATATATGCAAAAGGTATTGAAATAACTAGGAAATATATATATACATATAAAAAGCTCATGTGAACCAGATAGAAGGAGAACATAGATACAATTGTTTAGCCCTCTAACCTCAACATTACTCATATTCCTGAGTAAACTTTATTTAGATCATACATCTATTCCACTTAAAATTATAAGTTTATTCTAATAAGCATTTGTGGTACCAGTTGTTACCGGTAAATTAACAAATTTGTGCGGTTTATGGTTGGATCACAGGAGGGCGGAAACGTTGTGAGAAATAACGGTTGTACCACTTACTACATAGTCGATTCTCTGTCCTGCAGCTTCTGTGACCTCATATTCACCAGCCACGAGCACGTTTGCATGTAGTTCCTCTTTTAAACATTTCTGAGTGTTGGGAGCCAAACTCCACATTATACCTTCAGAGCCATGCCAAAAGACACTCAATACGAATAGAAGGTAATATACTTCCATATTAATAGTTAATCCTAACAGTTATCTTGTATTAAATGTGTTGAAGCTCTATTACTGAAAATAAACATATTTCTATGTCAAACAAAAGACCGATGAGTTGGCCCAAAAGAAGAAACGTCGCGGTTGCGAGCGTCAGACGGAAAAGTCATACAAAATTAAAGTTACCATCGTAAAAAAAGTAAAAGAAAAGGTTTATGAAATAGAATTCAGTATTTATACATTTTTAATATCGTAATCTATGATAGACAAAATGAAGTAGTTTAAATGGTAAATATGATACACGAATCTTATAATTTTATTTTGTTTTCTACAAGTCTTTTCAAAAGAGCTTAAGAGCTGGCAACTCGTTTTAGGTCTTGGGTCTGTTTTCTAGGATCGGTTTTACTTTCTAACTGTAATCAACTTGAAAATACGTTCAATTTCTTTATGAGTGCTCCATGATGGGAGTTTCCTTGTATTTATTAATGTTGTCGCTTTTGGAAATTCATGTAAATAAAAATTTGTCACATTTTTCCTTTTATTTACATTGGGATAGTAAATGGCGCTAGTACCGAATTACTAGTACATTTTTTGAGGGATTTAATCTTTGAAAAGTGTAGGTTTCTATGATGAATTTTCCAAACATGAAAAAACGGATAAGTAACTGCTTCAAGGATTTGGCAAAGTTTAGTGAAAATATTCACAGTACCGAAAGTAATGTTACAAAAGTGACAATTAAAAAAACTGCCTAAATATACGTAATCTACATAATTATGATACATTTTTTCTTTATAATTATTATTATTAAAAAGTATAAACAAAATATAAACGTATAAAGAGAATATCCATAAAATGTTATTCTGTTTATAAAGCACAGATAACATAATATTACATAGTTTAAAGCGACTTTGATTTAGTTCCAATTGATTTTTTATTCAATATTATTGTTGTTTGACTGGCTGACAGGCTCTGTCATAACCCAATTAGTTATAAATTAAACAAAATCATCGAAACAAAACTAGTAACAGTCTAATTTAATTTTTCCCGTTTTTTTTTTTGGTTCGGTTTTTCCCTTTTTAGGGAAATAATTTTTCCAGTACAAGTATTAACTAATCGAATGTAAACTTAAAAGTGTCAAGTGATCTCGACACAAGGACTGATATTAATTAGTGACAGATGGACTGACTGTCAGACTCGAGAAAAACCCAAAAATAAAAAATGTCAATCAGGAATCAGGATAGTAGAAAATACAAAGTGAAATAACAATTTCCTAACCTAATTAAAATTGTAACTTTATTTTAATATTCCCTTCTAAATTACAAGAAAATTATGAAAAAATAGAAATCACTGGTAGAACTTCGAACTTACACCTAGTGCTAGTAAAAATTGTAAAGAAGTCTTCGATTTGACAGTTAATTGATATTATCTATTTGTTACAAATTACTTTAATTTTGAGTTATTTATCATAAAATTAGCCTATTATTTAGTGTCTAATGAAATTAACTTCCATTTCGTAGTAATTTCAAAGTGTTCCATGTAAGTAAATGAAATTCCACATTAGTTTATGTTTACATAATATCTCTGCTTTCCTACTCATCTAACTTATATGACTTATAAGATTTTGTGTATTTTATTGTAATTATTTACTTTGAAATATTTGTTTATTAATTTTTCATTATTGTTAAATAGTTGTTTCAGACCTACTTAATATGCCCACTGAATGCTTATTCTAAAATAGTAAATTGTAATTGGTAGGTAACCATTAAGTTAAAGTTATAATTATTTTCAGTTAACATATTGTATCACAATGAGTTAACATAAAATTATAACTTCATAGGATGGTCAGGGAATAAATATTTATCAGATATATTAATCCTATGACAAGTCTGTAGCTTGTTTGTGGTTATAGGAAAGACTTTTTTGACTACTGTTTGATGGCGACTAATCGTTGGCATATAGTTTACTCTTGCCCACTTGCACTTTCTAGGAAAAGTATCAATTTACTTCAATAAAATGATAAAATAAGATAATGATCTTAAATAAAATGATAAATAAGTCAAATCAAATCAAATCTAATATAATTTTGTTATCTAGAACATTTTATCTGCTTGTGAACATCAGACTTTTTGAATTATATTTTTATTCCTTACCATCTAGTTCCTAATATAGATTCAATTGAAAAGATCTAATATAAAATGAATCAATGCAACTGAAGTAAGACCACAATGAACAATTGCCATTAGACCTTTATTGTTTTTTTTTAAAGAAAATACTGATTTAGGTATATATAAAATGATGATTTTATCTATGTACACTAGGTGTAACCTTATTTGGCCCCTATGCTATACAACTAAAAAATAAATTATGATTTCTAATTATTGGTTCTTTTTATGAAATTTAATTACAATAACAAGTTACTAGCTACAAAAAATTGTAACATAGAATGGAGCTAGTGGTATATTACTATATATTTGCATGGTATTGCTATGGCAAGATACATGCTCTTGCCTTTAAATTGTCATCTTTGTATGTCTTTAAATAGCAGCAAATATTAAACCAGATTTTTAGACTTAATGTGAAGGCTGTTACAGCCTGTGCTAATATTAGAACTAGAATAGCCAGAAACTAGAAGTTGATGCTAGAACACTAGTGGAAGATAGTATAATGAGGATGAAGTCAAGCTAGGTAGCCCATTGAGATGACTTTACCAAGGATCTTACTAATATTATAAAATACCAAAGTATATAAGTATTAATGCTTAGATGGATGTTTCTTATTCTTTCATACATATACTACTAAAGGGATGTTGATGAAACTTTACAGTGATATGGTTATACATCAGAATAACACAAGCTATATAACTAATGAGGGTAAAACCGTGGGCAAAGCTAGTTTTTTATAATAGTTGAGATCATGTGAAGGGCCACCCTGTAATCAAGAATTTTTGTTGCATGGTACAGCAATTATAAATATTTATTGTGAATTCTTTTTATTTTCATTTCTGTATAACAATGTTTCAGGTCATATCAAGTTATGTACCAATACAATCACCTAGTACTTGGTCCAAGCAGTTGTTATAAAATATGTGCGACGCACCCTGCGATAGGAGTGTCACCGTAATATCTCACTGACTAAAGGTAAGATATTCTTCTTTTTTAGTTGTAACTAATTTCCATTCATGTTCAACCTTATTGAGAGAAAATATAGCTAGTGTTCCACTTGAACTACCAGTGTATTGCGGTGTATTCTACATTTTATAATTGTTTGTAACTGAACTTAGTTTAATATTCATATTATTAGTTAGTAGTAGTAAAAGAGTGAAAATGAAATATATTATTTTATCTATTCTCCACTATCTGCAATCATTTCTTGAACTATAAGGATCTATTGAGAATAATATCTATGTACATTATGATAGATGAGGCAGTTCAGTAATCATAACTAAGAATAAACTAGTCTATACTACCCATATAATACACACAGTACTCCAGTCTTTTCTGCTTCTGTAGAAAATTAATGTCAAATGCATCTTAATAAGGTTAGACCTTATTAAAATGCACATATGTGATTATTGAAGTATTTCTATATGCCAAGCTACTTGTACCTATACTTACCCTTGTACCATATTATAATTACTACCTTCATGATCAATCTCTTCTCAGCACAGGTCTTTTGTTCATTTATTATTAAGATTTTGTTGTACAATTTAATAGTAAACATTTTCTCTTTAGGTTATTATTGAAAATGTGAAAAATCAGTGTAGAATATTTTCACACTGCTATTTAATACCAAAATAAGCAGAGTACTATGGATACTAAACAATGGATAGATTTTTTTTGTAAATATATATTATGCTATATAACAGCCTGACATACAAATTATA
Source organism: Achroia grisella (assembly GCF_030625045.1). NCBI lineage: Eukaryota > Metazoa > Arthropoda > Insecta > Lepidoptera > Pyralidae > Achroia > Achroia grisella. The sequence continues at coordinate 949,155 of NW_026713028.1, read as the reverse complement.
TGCTGGAATTTACTCTGCAATCATTGGTAAGCTAGGCTGTGTTAAACTGCTACACAAAGGTACTTGTGTTTGCTCATCAAGCTATTTATGTTTGAAATTTATATCTTAATATTTTGAACAAACTTACACTCATATCATGGGGGAAGAGGGATTGTTATTAATGTGGATTAATAACCTGATTGCTAGCAACATACCATGTCAGGTTGACCTCCATGTGGTTCCTCCTGGAAACCATCATGTTAAATTCATGGTGAATTTGCCACTATGACCTGACTGACCTGACCTCATGCTCATCATATCATCCTCCACTGGTATCCCGGCAGAGGATACTGTTAGCTCAGGGGGGGGGGGGTTCCATTATCAACCATTTAAACACACACATCAATCATATTAATCTCAGATATCTATATTACACACACAAGATATATATATATATATAAAGATTGTTATATGTAAACAATCTTTATATATATATATATCTTTATATAGTATTGCTATAAAGCTGGCAAGGCAATGCGATCGAAACGTTCAATATCCGGTATTACGGACGAGATCGGGCACGAGATTAAACTATGTTATCAACTTCTCACCCGATTCTGCTACCAGGCAGCTTGTACCTAAACTGTGTTTTGGTTTGAAAAGATATGGCAGAGATACAGTGGCGGCGCTAGTCCACGCGTGGACGTTGGCGAAATTAGGGTTCGCGAGGCCTTCATTTTTCCTAGTCAAGAAAAGTTAAATTACATAAGCGGAATTATAGTTAAACTAATGTATGAGTAAACGAGATTTATTGCTAATCAAATGATGACAAAAATAGAAATTAAAATAGAAGGATTATGTCAAAGCTAATACTAGCCGCTATTTCAGCTTCAATTGATAAAACTGATAACACAGATAGTCTCTCTTGAATCATCGTGCTTCTCAGTAGGTTTTAATAAATTTTAGCTTTGAGAAACTTCTCTTAGCGGAAGCTGTGCAGAACAGCTTCTGGAGCAAGTTCTGAGAACTGTCAGCATGATTCTAATTGTTATATAAACATTTGGATATATTTAAATACCGTAAAGTACTACACACTCTCTTTATTCGCGTAATTGTGTGAAAATAAATAAAAATTAATAACTAAATCATAAATAATTAAACACCTTGCGAGGCCCCCTCAAGCGTGAGATCGTCGACGGTTGTCAACGTCGCCGACGCCTAAGGCCGACACTGCAGAGAAATTCCTAGGTATTGAGGCATAATACCTTAGACCGCAGAAATGGAATTAGTGGTACCAAGAACAACCCATTACTGATACTAAGTAGCCTGTTTTGTAAGCTGCGCTTTGATTTGAAAAGATGTGGCATAGAAATTAAAAGGCACCGAGGACGTCTTTTTATTTCCGGGATGTTATTATATGCTGTTCCGAAGTTAGGTTAGGATATGAATAATAATCTGACTTCAATTTTAAATGATTATATTTTAAAAATTAACAAATAAATTTTATGCGCACGTCATATGTAGTGGACGTTGAAAAGGGTACAGGCGAGCCAACCTCAACCGGATTGGGCCGACAGCCTGGCGGTGGTCGTTAAGTTAGTAGATTTTGTAACATATTTTCGGTACTATCTTATATTGTACCCAAAGTCTATGTATATATATAAATAAAATTGGATTGTCCGTTTCTAATTGCAAGCTTTTCATTAAATGCATATTAACGTATATACGGCACTTATATAATAATATTTAATTTTTTTGTCTGCCTGTCAGTTTGTTCTAGTTAATCTCTGAAACGGCTGTACTAATTTCGACGAGACATTTACTCGCATATAGGTAATGAAATAAAGAGTAACTTGGATGTATTATAATAATGATTAAATTCCACGGGTAGGAAGTACCGAAACAGCTAGTTTTCAATAAAAATCATTATTATTATTTACTTTTTGGCACCGTAAAGTTTATGAGCGCCATTCCTTTTATGACATTCTTGGCAAGAAAAAATATTGTGACACACTGCACTCCTACGTAACCGCATGACTACTAACTGCAAGTGTTGTCATATTTAGTTTATATTTTACCTACTCTATTATATTTTGTTTACTTAGATTTGTAACACCGTATTTAAATGAACTCGTTACCTCGCCCTGTTAGGCGTGGCAATTGCAAATAAGTGGATACATTATTATTGTATATACTGCTTAAATCCTATAACGCGAAAGTTTGTGAGTATGGATGCATGTATATTGCTCTTTCACGCAAAATCGCCCAATTTACATAATATCTTTTTAAATTATAGCCTGTGTTTTTCTGATGTATAAGCTCACTGTAAAGTTTCATTAAAATTCGTTCAGTAGATTTTGCTTGAAAGAGCAATATTCATGCATCCATACTCACAAACTTTCGCGTTTATAATATTAGTAAGATATGCAGTTTTTGTAGAGAACCTATTATACACTATGTTTTCCATAATCCATAATGAACATAACTATTTATTTTTCGAGTTAAGCTTTTCTTGCTATTGTTTGACAGTTTAAAACACCCATAATATCGATAATTTGAGTGTTGACAGGAAACATTGCAAATACTCCATCAATTCAAAAACAAAACATGACTCAATCAATTTACAATAAATCAATTTACATTTACTATGTTGCAAATTAGTAAAATTTTATATGGTGACGGAATATTTTATAGTACATTATGCGCATGGTTCATCTTCAGTAGTGTGCCCATTATGTCCGCAATTATTGGGACATGTCCTGTACATGACATTCTACTAGGGTTTTTAGTGTGCCGGCTTTTTGTTGTTAGAGAAGTGGTAGTGGTGTCATAAATTTGGATCTCGAATTTAATATTTAATTTTGTCCTAAAAATATTCAATTTTTATGATACCGTCTTTATTTGATTACTTTTTAAATTTGGAAATGTTGTCCCTTGTCATAAAGTCTACAGCTTCACCGGACGATGGGGGGCGAGTGCAGATGGCACTCCAAACCCGCGGCAGGACTTATGGAGCGGCTGAAGGCTAACTCCCGCCTGACGGATACGACTTTATTCTGAAGGCACCGTTTGGGGTTCGAACCTCGGCTCCCGTCGTCGTAATTTCCATCCCTGTTTGAATTGGATGGGGGATGGATCGGCGTGGTGTCAATGTGTTATTGTATGCTATTTAAATTTTTTTTTAATGGATTTTTTTAGTATAATGGTGTTCGCATGCTCTAACAGTATCTACTGACGGGACACCAGAGGGGGATGATAAGATGAGAATGACCTCATTCCCGCATGATCAAATGGTATACGTTGGGGGGGCACCAGTGGAGATTGATAAGATGAGAGTTAGGTCGGGTTTGTTAGCATCTTGAAATCACTTGGTTTCCAGGGGTAACCGCGTGGAGATCGACTTGACATGGTACATTGCTAGCAACGGGGTCCGGTCCTAGTCCCCTTTACTAACAAATCTCTTCCCTCCTCAGTATATCACTGCTAGCATCGACTGGTGTACATTTATATGGATAGAAAATAATTATATTTCTAACGATGTCAGCAGGGAGAAGGAGACTTTCAGAATCGAATCTGTTGACTTGTTGCTAGCAAAGTATACTATCAGGTCGACCTCCACGCGGTCCCTTACTTGGAAACAATTATAGTTAATTCCTAGTGAGTTAATGTTGTATGTAATATTATCTTCATCCTGCCCAGTATTGCCATGCCAGCGTATACCATTAGCGCAGAACCATTCCATCATCATCTATTAAAAATAAACAGAAAATCAGAACATCGTAGAGGAATATCATATATTATGGACTTCGAGCGAAGAAATATTCCTTCAGTCGCGATTAAATAACACGTCATCGTAATCGTGTTCTAATCTATTGCCCGCGCAATACTTACCTAGCACAATGAAACCGAGAGTATCCGCGAACGGCAGCGCGAAATCGTGCTTTATATTGCAGTTACTTCCATTCAGGTGGGTCGGCCATGACAATGCCGGCGCGCGACTAGACGGGGGAAGGAGAGGCGCGGCGCAAAAGTGGGTCGTTCGCGGCGTCGCGTAGTCAAGTTCAAGGCCACGCACGCGGTGGGGCCTCCGATCGTCCATAGATGGCGTTGTGCGATTCGAAGTTTGAAATTTCGCGAGCTCGGGGGAGGGCGAGGGGCGCGGGAGCGTCGTGCGGGAACGAATTTTCGGTGCAACAAACGCGACGCGACACTGCACTCGTGTACCGAACGTCGCGACGCGCAGTAGTTTCGGCGCGACTCTAGACCCAGACGAATTGGTCCACAACAAACAGCCGAAATGGACTGGATGGAGATGGAGGATGTGGTGTGTACAACTCACATATTTATTCCTATTTTTGTTCCTAAAAACACTAGTTAGTGTTGTGTAATTTTAGACTTTTTGCGAATATGTTTCGCCTTGACCTATCCTAACATTTTATCAACTGTACCGAATTCGACTACCGAAACTTAAGTGCGGCATTATTTCCTCGTAGTTATTCAGAGTTATAAACAACAACGACCACATTGTTAGTTAATAATGATTTATTGAAACATGCATGCAATCGGAATAATAATTTATATAGATATTTAGTATTTAATTTCTAACCTAATAATATTATAGTAATATGTAAAGAAAAAATCGTCCTAAACACGGCCCAATAAAAACACGAAAAATGTTTCAAAAATATTAAAACAATATCTTTTTATAATACCACAAGAAAAACCAAATTTCCAAGCACTTACCTTGACCTTTATGCCTTGTTAATTATTTACAAGAAAGAATTAACAATAAATAATTTATACTTTAACCCATTTAATTGTGAATTGTTTTAAAATATTGAATCACACTTGGTAATAATAAGTTTGTTGAAAAAATATGTACTTATTTTCGAAATCGACTTCCACATACCAAATTAAATTTTTAAAATAATAATATAAAGAATCTGTATGAAGACTAAATTCTGCGCTACATATATTTTCAATTTCTAAAATAAACAAAAATGTGTAAATATTTTGTACCTCTTACATTTCATTTTGGGCATGTATTTAATGTATAAAGAAATCACACAGGTCAGTATCAAAGAATAATAAATAAAAGAGTACACAATGATATAGCGCTGACTGAAAATTCAGCCGTAGGAAAGCGCGGCCGTGCTTGACCTACCTCAACACGATCGATCGCGCAGGCCTACCGCCTAGCGGTATTTCTAACTACGCATATCGTACTCACGTGACGCTAATATGATTTTTTTCTTCTTTTATGTTTTTTTTTTAAGATTCCAATGCAAAGGAATAAATAATAAGCCATCAGAATCAATGTTGTTGTCCGTTACAGAGCAGAGCAATATAATTCGGAAATAGTACTTTTTAAAATTTAAAATTTAGAACAGTTTTAAATAGTAAACTTTATTCCAAATATATATAATTAAAAAAACTTTTAAAACTATATTAAAAAAAAAAAAAGAAAAATAGTCCGATTTGGGGGATTTAAAACTTGGAATAAGTCTTAGTAATTCGTGCTTAAAATAAAAGGGATTATGCTAATTACATTCCAGAATCTGCTTTGTTTTTTTTTTCTTTATACTTTTTATAATTTCACTGGTTTTTTGTATCAATAACACTTATTATGATGTAATAACTATATATATGTATATATTTAGTTTTAATTAATCTCGAACGTTTTTTATGAAGTTTATATATTGAAACTGCGCAGATTAAAAGCACGTCTTGTTATTTATTTTACCATATATCTTTTTTAACATTTATATCTTTAACCGTAATAAAAATAACTTTCTTTACAAAATACTGTTTTATGTCCCTATTTCGTATAACTAATTAGGATTTAATACCGCACATTCTCAGTTCATGCGTGGTTCTGAAATAAAAGCTTTTCATCAGCATATCAGATTGAAATTCGAAGCGTCTAGAAGACTTCTAAGAATTGTCTAAATTGGCGGTTTCATTTGGGACCTATGTTTTATTTTACATGCTAATATATGCCTATGCTTAGTATGTGCACACATGTGTATCCGACCCGGCTTCGTCGCATGCTTATATTATTCAGACGATTTAGATAGCGTTGCAATAGTTTTATCTTGACTAATAATAACATCTTTATGTGGTCGCTAAAATTATCGTCATCGCGTTTTATTTCAAGGAGTTCCATTATTCTCTTATTCTTTCAAATTACTTAACCATCCTAAAGTTATATAATTATTATTGTATACCTATACGTTTTATGACTCATACAATATTTACTTAACCGTTCATTATCTATTGGTTAATTACAAAATACAAGTCTTAGATTATACCGTCAAGAACTTTTCTCGTGATATACAATTTTTATAAATTAATGGAAATAAGAATCTATTTTTTTATATCGTTAATATTTAGCATTAGTGATGTTGTTATTTTAAAATTGCTGTTAACGTGTTGGTTGATATAACAAGATATATTGGTTTTAACTGTTGGTATAATATAACTGAATATATATATAATTGATACAACTGTTTGTTTATCCAAATAAATAAAAAAAATTGTTTCACAAATTTCGAAAATCGGATCCAAACGTTGAACTAGATTGTGGACTAGTACAACTGTTTCCATTGGATCCTACATCAACAATTTGCTTTATGTATGAGCAATGTTTTTTCCACTGAGAATTGCAAACAAGCTGACAGACTTGGAGAAAAGTGGTAATCACATCTAGGTATGAATCTCAAATAGGCAATAGATAATAGCGGCTTTTTCCGTTAGGATCCCTTTTTTATGTTCACTTATAATAGGATCCAGTATTAAAAAAATCCGTTGTCTTGTTCGAGATACTTCTAGTCTTTGTCAGTGATTGGGTGATCTCTACAACTACAACGTAAACCTGCGCTTCAGCAAGCAGGTCTAATTCCCAGACGTCTCATGTTTCTTCACTCCTATTACTCTGTGTTACTATGCTTTGATAAATTAACAGTCAGTCATATCTAGTCTCTATATCATCTATATATTTTTAAAATAATAACAACCATAGACAATTCACAAGGTGTCTCTAGTCAAAAGCTAAGCAGAGCTTGTGTTATGGGTTCTAAACAACTGATAAAATACTTTAGTACCTTGTTTGTAAATACATAGAAAACACCCAGACCAATACAATCATAGTGATGAATACAAATTGTTGTATGGGGCAAGGTATCAAACCTGCGACTATCGCGAATAAGGTGGTGTAAAAAACCGCTAGACCACCGAGGCAAATATAATAAATCCTGAGATTACCCATTTCAATCACAAGGCACCATTTGGCTGCCTAGTTGACGACCCATATGATGGAAAGTTTTGTAAAGAACCACATATATTTTTCTCTATGCAACCGTTTTGCACTTTGAACAAATATTTGCATTGTTACCCTTCAGGGGCCGGCTATCTTGTCTGTTCGCTCAATTCAGTACCTACGAGTCTGGCTTCCTTGATAGTCTAATATCTAATCGTATATATAGCGATGCATGGTGCATATGATTACGATATAAGGCGCCCTTGAATCTTATCTGCAGTTTTCAATCTTTCCACGCTACGTACTGACATATATTTGTAGTGCTGTTGATGGGTGGTCTTATGGATCAGACTGACTGACTTGTAAAAGAGCGGCAGGTTATTCATATTAATGCTAGTACGTAAGAGCCTAATTTAAATTCTTTCAATGTTACTATACTACCAAAGAGTAAGCATTTATACGAGTTCTACTCCGCTTTGTCACTTCTTTCTATGTCGGTCTAACAAGCAGGAGTCCAACAAATTTTGTCATGTATATACGAATTAATAAGTCGTGAACCGAATTGATATTCTGTGGAGGCCATTCAATGTAATTTTTGTATAGAAGCCTCAGGTTCGTCACATCCTGACTAAAGAAACCCGGACTGGTTTCAGTTATCCAGCTTTTGATGTCTGGAGGCGGTATTTGTCTATTTATTCCTCAAAGTTGATCGGGAATATTTTTTTTTATTCTATCAAGATATTGTCAACCACAATGGCACGATAAAAAGCAAACGGAATGCATATAACGTTAAAAATACATTCTCGATTATCGCGTCGACGCTGGCGACTACGCTACTGCTACCATGCACATAGAAATAATTAGATAATTCGAATTTATATACATTGGTCGCATGTATCGTGAGGCGATGAAATTTCCTGCGTAGAATGATTTCGGTACGTGGATCATCTCAATGTTTTCGGCAAATTCGAATAATAATTGTCTACGCTTGGACGAGGTGGGAGTGAGGGGGCTCGAGCGAGAGATTCGGCAGTTGGCCTTGACAATGAACCGGCGGCACGCACACTAATGCGAATCTATTCGTATGCTTCAACTCGCACAAACAAATGGGGAGTTATTCCTCGAATTGCCTCCCACACAATTAGGTTTAGGGTTGTGTCAGCTTAGGTATTGCGTGTACTTGATGACTAATATTGCTAGATTTAGAATACAAATGACGAAGAGAAGACAATATTCCACATCAACTGTCTTGTGGGTTTCGTCTTCGGTAAAAACTTTCGAAGGTCGTTTTGTTGCAATGCCAAGTACAGAGAACTTTCCTCGCTATTTTCAACAAACTTATCGTTAATGAGTAACTCAATAGATATGTTCGTAGTGACAATGGTTTGAAAATATAAACTCTGAAACACTAGTATACTTTGAGTTTGAAGAACGCAATTAATATACTAGTTAAAACCATTAATTGGCTAATATTTCATGTTATAATAAATGATTAAACACTAGATGCTCACGTGGAAGCAACCCTACTGCCAAAAAAGCTAACAAACGGCTGGCTGGCGGCGGTGCGGGCGACGCGCCGACGCCGCGTGCCTGCCCTAAGACAACCTATACATAGACAGCCTAGGGCCCGACGGGATGTTTATCGATAATGCCTGGAGATTCGGCAATAACGACTCGCAAGACTGTCTCGTGTTTGTGAGCTCAATGCCGCTGTACTGGTGTTGTACAAACTACGTTGTTTATTTCGTCTGTGTTATGATCTACTCTATAAATATGTCCAAATTGGATAAGTATTTGTCATTGTACAGCTAAATTGGATTTGATTCTATAATTCCAGACATAATTTGTACGTCTACGTAAAATCCAATATAATATTTCGTAATGATAGGTAACTTTATAAAGAGTTTGTATGACATTGATATAATTGTAGATGCGAAAAAACAGGGAGATACTTACTTATCTAGAATGTTCCAATCGGAATGCTTTTAAAAATAGTATTTCAATATGCATGAAGAACAAAGAGCTAAACATAAAACGTTTATCATACCAACTATTTCATCAGTTCTCAAACTTGCTTTAGAAATGACGAGCACGGAATTAACTATAGCTATAGGCTTAGCTACTGAAAGTGAGATCACAACCGGTATTTGGTATTCTTCAGAAAATTTAATTCCATCGTTTAAGTCGGTGTTAACGACGGAGGAAACGCGGTAGTTTTATTGTTCAATAAGGGTAACCCATGTTGAATTGAATAATTCTAAACCGGTATCTCATCAATACAACGCGCTTGCTGTTTTCGAAAGTCTTAACAAATTGTTCTCATCCCTCCGAAAGATAAAACTTGGCTTATGAAAAATATTCAATACTCACTTTATTGTTACAATTTTGTACATATGTATATGTCATAAAAAGCGTTTCGTCAGAGACGATGCAGATACACAGGTTTTTTAAGACTACGATTTTATTAGCTCGAATGTACTACATATCAAAATTTGGTATTGAATTATCGTACACGGAAGCGTAATTTATTATATTCAGGTCAAAGTCTTAGTTAAAAGTTCAACCTGTACTTATCATTATGTATTTATTATCGTCAGGTATATTAAATATATGTATATCTATAAATTTTGTCCAGGGTTCATTGATGTTCTATGTGGAGTACAAATCAAGTCTCTAATTAGTATTTTGGACAAGTCTAACCAAATCATCGTTGTATGTCTTCACAAAGATCACAATCTATCCTACTATTCTTAACCAAAAGTTAACCAAACTTGAAAATGAAAAATGTTGCTTACTTATAATTCAAGTTAGCTCTTTAAAAATGCACTAACGGAAAATAAAAAAAATCTGTTTAAGTGATTGTATATACTTAGCTACCCAGGTAGATTTGCTTCGCTTTATTTACAAATGTAACTTGAATAGCTATCAAACAATTTCAATAATTTAATTTAAAGTAGGCATTCGATACAAAGATTTAATCCAATTCCTCTAGAATATTAATTTTATGTACTGCACAAGACGATCTTAGCCTTCCCTTTCTATACCCATAATAGGTACGGTTTTTTATTTCTGTAATAAGTTCATCGATAAATTCCCTCTTAGGTTTAGGCTTTAGACTGACTATATCATGTTCGAGGTTTATATCGTTTTTATCCGTCTAGCTGCCGTTTGATATGACATCATCAGGTCTATGGAACTATTTTTTCCGTTTCTTTTGTTGTCTGGCTGAAAATAGTTATAATTTGTGGGTACGTGGTTATTTTTCGGGTTGCCATGGAGATTTTGGCTATAGTTTAAGAGGACAATGCGTAAATTGTCATGCTTTATGTAGTTACGAATAGATATAGAATCTACTTTTTGTATCTGCTTATTTATTAGGCAGGTAAATTTAGGAAGACGTATCGTATTTTTAATTAACTTTTAATATAATGGCCCGTAATTTTGAAGATATCCTGCGAATTACACAACAAAGAGATATTTCAAGAAACTTTGGTATCAGTGCGGTAGACTGATTGTGGCAAACGTGCATTGGCTGGCACATGTTCAAGAAGAGGTCGACATTTGTGTGGATCCAGTGGTGTAGGTAGATGAAGGGACCAATCTGAAAGGCGCTGGGCACGTGGTATTGAGCGGGGCGGCGCGTGCGACTCTCACGTTTGCTGGTGGGGCGTTCAGGCGGGGCTTGCGCGTACGCATTGCGTGCGGACAGTGCGTGCGCGTCGCCCGTACTTTTACGCCCTTGTGTCCTTTACGTTGATATCGTTTGTGTCGTGATAATGTGTGCAGTTAAACAAGCTATGGTTTTAGTTAATCACTTAAAGATGTACAGCGTAAGTTATGTCATTCAATATCATTGTAATATATATAAGTAAAAAAATCCCTTTCCGTATGTTTTAGTAAGCAATAGTTGATGGATAAACATTATTTACGTTTCACTTCTATATTAAAGCCGCGTTATACTAAAGGTGTCCCAATTAATTTAAAGTATTGGGTAAAATTTACACATTTAGGCTTTAGCTAGATTTCAACTAAAACAAGATTATTTAACAAAAAGAACCTGGAGGTCCTCTATGAAGAATTTCATATAAAATCAAGTAGCCAAAAGTTAAGGAGGACAATAAAATGCATATTATATAACTGTTTAAAATATCAGTTAGGTCCTAAATACTATTAATTGCAAATTCAGGATTTCAGTACAATAAAATGTAAAATCAGACGCTTGAGAAAAGAAAATAATTTTGGAATTTCCCTCATTTTCCAGTCGTCTCGTCTCCCTACCTATATTAGTATTTCTTTAAATTGCCAGCACCCACGAACTTAATTGTTTGGTCATAATAGAATCTATTTTATTACGAAATATGTATACTCGTTTGAAGATTACATTTTATCTATCTATTGACAACATTCTATTAATTATTTGATAACAAAATACAAATGTAACTATTGCCTCATTTATACAAATTAAATTAAATATTAAACGTAAGATACTACTTGCCACCAGACTGATCCGTTCTGCCGATCTGGTACCCAAAATAACGCATTTGGTAGTCGCAGAATCAGATAATTAAACTATACAACGTGGTCCTGCTTGGCGAGAGACAAGAAGATGAAAATGAACTATTGTCAACCAGAAACAGAGTGGAAAACTATACATGTAATTAATAACTAATAGTCTTATATAGAAGATAGTCTATATGTAGAACATTTTTTAGGAAATCTATTATTGGGTGACTTTATCACAGTAATGAAACATTGTATGTATACAGTAACGAAAAGTAACAGTAATGAAAAGAATGATATTTAGATTCTTGTCTGTTTGCCTGTGCGCGATGATCCCAGAAACCGTTTAAATTGAGCTTCACTTAAAATTTTGTATTTGTTTTACTTCAATGGGTTTACTACATATAAAAAGTGGAAATTAATTTTTACTCCCAATCAAAAAAAAAAATCTACAACAGAAAAGTGCAAAAGGGTATCTTAAAATAAATTTGAAATGTTTTCATACTTAATTTTTATAGATTTTTTATAAAAATATTACTATTTTCCAATTTGCTTCTTAGGGGATTTTTTTATGAGGATTAACAAACACTAACACAGTGTTATATTATATTAACCACTAGACCACCGAGATAGTTTTTTGGCTTAGTTGTGTACCCTTTGCGTTTAATATCATAAACAACGTATCAATAGTTATTCCGTACATATCATGAGGTCAGCATGTATTTGTCAATATTCCTAACGCTTGAGATACGATAATTCTTATCAGTCAACACGTGTTTTCCCTATAACCCAATCACAAGAGTATACTACATAATAGACAGTATAAACTTGAGCACTGGCTTAATCTGCTTTTTAGATTAAGTCAGTGCTCAAATTTATACTTTGTCTTAGGTGTATATACTAGTACATGTGATAAAGGGGGGTAGGTTATTGTTAGTATCTACGTACTAGTCTGAGTTGATTTTCACGCGGTCTCCCTTGGAAACTATTGTGGTTATTTCCTGGTTAATTCGCCTGCTATTAACTGATCTGACTTGATATTCATCCTGGTGCCCCGCCAGCATTATATCGATTTAGTAGATCTACAGCCCTAGTGGAGGGAGCCTACCCATAGAGGTACCTTCAGACTTAAGTCGTATCAATCAGGCAGGAGTTGGCATTCAGCCGCTCCATAAGTCCTTCCGCAGGTTTTGAGTGCCATCTGTACTAGCCCCCTATCGTTCAGTAAAGCTGTAAAGGCCAACTGCGGCCAACAGCATGAGAGTAGTCGGAAAACAAAACTGCTTTTGAATTTTAATGAATATATGTACTGATCTGTGAAGGGACATCCCTTCACAGATCAGTACATCTATCCTTTAAAACAGAAAAACATAGTCATTCTGCACCGAAAGTGAATCGGTTTGTCGAATTGTTAAATTGTTTTCTCACAATAATACAGTAGGGATCTCGTAGTCTTCAAAAATATACAATCTGTCGTAAAGTACATTTTTTGTGTAATTGATAACCGTCGCTTACATATATATACAGCACTACGGACGGACATATGAAGCGTGTGATGCTATTCATTATTAGAGTTTCTTCTCAGCTCTAAAACACTCTGTAGATTTGACATTCCATAAGATTCGGTATTAGATATGAAAAAAGATATTTTGATTTTATTTAATTTGGAGATTAGTGGTCCCATTGCTAGCACTTCAAGCGATCTCAAGCGGTCCTCCTTGGAAACCTTGACGGTAATTTTTTGATAAATTCGCCAAGATGGACTAACTGACTATTTATTTTTATAATATCATCCTTCACTGGTGCGCAGTCTACTCTTAATGCAGACGGGACTATACCATCAATCATATAAAAAAAGACTGACACACACGGCAAGGAATCTTTATAAAATACAAAAAAAAATTGTAAATAACGGTATCCCGCGGGAAACGGTTAGTAAAGCAATATAATTCACTGCACTAGACATAATATATCGCTTACGAACAAAAGACAAACAAAAGCCAGTCCATACCTAGAGTTTAATATAACACTTGAATAATTATTTCAGTCATAAAAATTTTACCTATTTAGTCCAATTTTAGATATGACTTCCATGTAATTTTTGGTCACATTTGTAGCAGTTTTTGTCTGTGCATTTCTCGATATACATTAATTCATAATTTAAGAACGGTGCTCTTGTAGGTGGAGCTCCCGCTACCTTCCACAATCTTATACATCTTAAATACTTTAGCAAAAGAAGACTACCGGCCTACCGAGGAAGACTATGTAAAAATCGTCTGCGTGTGTTTTTTAATTAATTACCCCAGTCTCACCTATCTCAGCCACCAAACAGCTTGCTTTGTAAGCTTTTTCGGTTGTAGGGTGAGATTAGGGAAACGACAGGATAAGAGACATGTTATCTTAGTGCTCTGGACTGGCAACGCGTGAATAATATTATTTCTGTCACATGATAACGTGACTATATTCGTTGTGCCTTTTATGTGTATAGCATATAGGCGTCAGTTACCGTATATAGTTTACTATCAGGTTGTCCGGAAGATTATTTGATTCCAATGCCATAAAAAAGTAACCAGATTCCATCTTTCATCCTTCTTCAGCATGCAGTTACCAGTGACTATTTAATTATTTTACCACCAAAAACTAAGAAATACCTATTTAACGTTTAGTCGTTTTCAAAACTCGGTACGTGCGTTATCGCTGAGCCTGCCGTTTCTGGTTCTGCTATCTTGTTGATACATATTTAAAATGTTATCTCCATAAATACTCGACTTGATAATGTCTGACCCGCTTATAGAGATTATCAAACGTGTACTTACAAAATGAGCTGAAATCATTCGCATGTTACATGTGTTATTTTTTACGTGACTGCCAATGGTGTGGATAACTTTAACCGCGTGATTACGTTCGACCAGCATACATAGTACCAGTTCCTCCTAAAAGTTTTCTTGGAGTGGCAAAGAAGCTTACGGCTCACCATTTTTTTTAATGCGGTAGCATTTGCGCAAAGGTCTCTGTGTGGGTACCTCAGTCTCACCTATTTCCTTGTAAGCTGTGTTTCGTTTGAAGAGTGAGATTCTAGTAATAGTGGTGTTATAGGACAAGAGACATGACATCATAGTCCTACGCAGTGGAATGAATAAGCTTGTTTGCTAGTCCGTGGTATTTCTGCTCAGATACTATTCCTGTTGAAGGCTAAATTCTGCCACCGTAATTTGTAATTTCACTAGCATGTCTCATTCTTGAAAACATAATAGTTATGTAGTAAAATATATGTACATAATATTATTAACGCAAAAGTTTGGGAGTATATATATGTGATGGACGTTTGTTCCTAAACTTCACACTAATATAGTTTATACATCACAATAATACATAGAATATAATTAAAAAAATGTATGTAAATTGAGCGTAATATAATAAATGTCAAGCAAGTGTAATGCAGACGAAGTTGCGCAGGTCAGTTGGCATTTAGAATAAACCGTTCAAGTAGTGAATGAATTTCTAAATAGATATACATACCCACAAATTCATAAATTATATGTATACATTCCCATTAGTATTAGAAATTCATTTTCAGATACAGAAATGCAGGTCACTGGATTATTAGATTTTTTAATACACAAGCCCGATTTTATGCATTTCATCTAGTTTAAGCTCGGCTCTTGTTCTCTTTGTCTAACTCCACCTTTACGAATTTAGTATCGTCATGTCGCCTATTCATTGAGAGCATCAACCTATTTGTTTTTAGTCGGTTACGAGTAAATGTAGTACTCTAATATACGGCAGGTAACTGTAGGCTATGAATAACGCTGAAAACGACTCCGCTATTTCGCTCCGCACGATTCGCTTCAGTATTTTTCAAACATATTTTTAGATTTCTCTCAGCTATATTAAGAAAGTCTACATTTGTATATTTACAATTCTTTTCAGGTGAATATTTATTACAGAAAGTTATAGATGCACGTTTTACTGCTTTTGTTTTAATACATAAAATATATTAAAAGTAAAATCGTGTATGTAGATTTGTCATTCTATATGCACTAAATCTATTAGCTTAATGAGATCTTCAGGATATCCATATTCTACGAAAAAAGACCAGTCAAGATTTATAAAACCTACTAGTAGTGGTAGGCGGTATAAGCTATGTTCTTCGTCTGTCCGAATTGGATGAATATAAAAAAACAACCATCAATATGCAGTGATTGCAGGCGACGATGCAACGTTATGTTGCATTGTTTTGCCTCAATACTCGTTACAAAATATCTCAGCCACGCATTCAGTTGCGTCATAACTACGACAATTATGTAACAGGCAGGGCGATGAGCTCTGAATTATAAAACTGACCTCTTCCGACACTGTCGTGCCCAAGGTTCATGCGACACGTTCATTGGGTGCTTGTGACATGACGTACTTAAGTTTTTTAGCCTTCCTACACCCGCGTCAAATAATATAACCTCTCAGGGTCTGTGGAACCGCGATTCCTAGATCTATTTTATCGAGGTTTCCGGAAAAAAATAACGTTAACATATTAGAAGATGAAAATATGTTAACAAAGACAGTACATAGTTTCTAAACAAATGTAAATTGTCGGTCTCCAGACCAATGCGCGGGAATAGGAAGGATGGCACAACTGTAATGGCATGATGATGTCGCAATCATCGTTTTAACTAACATGCGTTGGCATTACGAAGAACTAAGTCTGTCATACCTTAGCACTATGTAATCACACTGCGATTAGTCTTACTTCAAACCAAAATGCAGTTTACAAAATAAGTTTTTTGGTAGAAATAAACAAGTACTCGCATAAAGTACTTTGTGCTGGGTCTACCTTCGTGGTCAAAGTTGGTAGCGGATGGGTCGTTGTTCCGCGGCGCGCCTGAGTACCATCTAATCACACTGCGATTAGTCTTCCTTCAAACCAAAATGCAGTTTTCAAAGCAAGTTTGTTGGTAGAAATAGACAAGTACCCACATAAAGTACTTTGTGCTGGGTCTACCTTTGTGGTCAAAGTTGGTAGCGGATGGGACGTTGTTCCGCGGGGCGGTGAACGGGGCGGGCGGAGAGTGCGAGCGCGGGCTGCGCCCCGGCGCGGCGGCGCTGTCGTAGGTCGGGCATAGTGTCGATGGCCGCGCAATGTCACCCCGCGCCGAGATATTCGGCCTCCTCCACTCCCCAGGCCCGGCGTCTGCCTCCAGCCGACTCACATCATTTCCGAATGGTAGATTCGGCGCAGGGCTGCCAACCTTGCAGCATTTAGCCTCTTACGAAGACATAAACAGTCTGCTAACATTATTTCAATTCACTCAATTTGGCTCCCTAACCTAGTGCACCCGAACCTCTGTCATCGTAGGTCTAAATGGAGTACGAGTATGAAAATGTCGTCGTACGGAAGGCCAAAAATATCATATTGGTACAAGGATTCTACTATGGTTGGCATCCCTGATTCAGCGGCGCCTTTGATTTTTTGGTCCCCACAGCGCGGCGAGGCGCGCAATTTATATCTCGTTTTTGGCGGCCCACAACAAAATAGTTTTCGTCAATTCTAAACTGATATTTTTAGAACTACGCACGGCAATTTAATGAACTTGCTATGTTTTCATCTTTAGCAACAATTGTTTCAAGATTCTAAACTATACTAATGTTATGAAGTGGAATGTTTCGTTTTTTTGTTTGTACATACTTATATTTTAAATAGTCTTTTACCTACAGCAAGATTAATTATCAACGAGTAACATAGGTGGTATTCCATACAAGCAACGTCGCGGGATATAGTTAGTAATGGATAAACTGAGGGAATACTTATCTAATGGATATTAAATACTCTTTCAGCTATAGAAATATATATACAATATGATCGAGTAATGTACACTATATTATTTAAAATAAAAATAGAGAGATTCCTAAAATTGCACTAGGTCGAAATTGCGGTGGGTTGCTTATACATTATATATATATTTTTTGTATAAGTGAATCGTGAAAGAAATGAAAAAGTAATCACGTAATGCGTGATATCCAAAAAAATATGATAATCGACGGATAAGAAATATTGGAGTGAGGTAGGTCGGGCCTACGAACGCTCGTGAGTTATATAACGCCACGCGTAGCCGTGCGGCATTGGCAGGTGGTGCGAATCTTGCGATCGTCCGCGTGATATTGGGCGCTGTCGGTCATCGACCCCGCCGCTATCTGCGTTATTTCGCTCGGCTCAATGTCGGCGCAATGTCGAATCGCATTAGAGTTCACAGACCGGCCGCGACGTTGCGTTCCTCACACAGCCGTCTTTATGCCACCAAATTTTTATGCATAGACACGTATTTTTTTATTGAGCCTAGGAATTGGGTAGACAAAGGATATACCTGTATTGGTGCAAATTGGAGTTGTTTATACAAAGGCTGAATTAGGTATGTAGGTTTTTACTGATAAGGGTATACCTACAATCTGGACGAGGGTGATTTATCAACACTTATGTATACATAAATAATGTTCCTAAATAGGTATATTTTCTATATAACATTTTTCCTCGCAATCTGTTTAAAGGGACGGAAGTGCGTTGTAGGACTTGTAGGAAACTGGTAGCGCGCGAAATTTGATTTGATCAACGAGGGCGCGCAGTTGTAGAGTTAGTCGTAAGATATCAAACCAATTTCTGAAAGGTGCCTACTAGTGTAGGTTTTGGGTAGTAGGTAGGTAGGTGTTGTAGGTTCAACTTCTGAGAAATTGTGAAATGTTACGCATAGTATTAGATGTGATACTATGGAAGAGTTTTGAAAGTTTAGTGCTGGGCATTAAGGAATAAATCTATTGTATATGTTTATAGAATATTTACTTTTGTATCTCTGAAATTTTACTAGTGTTAATGTATAAATCATTAGCAACTTACTAATGTTATAAACGTGGAAATTTTGAGTGTGAATGGATAGATGGATGGATGTTTGTTACTCTTTCACGCAAAAACTACTGAATGTATTTTAATGAAACTTTACAATAAGATAGGTTATATGTATATCAGAATAATATAGGCTATAAATTTCAAGGGGCACTGCAAGTTTTGTTATATTTTAATATTTTCTCTATTGCGTAAATCTCTACTACTAAAAGTTACAATATTCTTTTCCCATATTAATCAAAACTAGGGTAAATTTACGTATTAAATTAAACATTCAATAAAAAATAAATGGAACGTGGTAAGATCCCGTAATTTTTCCTAATTGTACGCAAATCTAACAAGTTTCGCAAGAAGTTAAATGTGAAATAGAAAACTATTTTTAATATACATTCATTTAGTACAAACAGAACGGTCTCGTAATCAATTTAATATGAAAAGCTGAGAATTTATTTTTAATTTAACCAGGTGTGCTACGTTTGCCCTCTGTGAAAAAAATATCGGTTATACAACATTGAGAGAATTAGTACTCCTGAAAGTAACTTGCGCATAATCTTGTTTATATGGATGATAATGGAATTGTGCTCCCGCCTGCGCTTACTGTTTACGCTGGCGGCAAATTCACCAGTGTTAATATTAGTATTCGGAAAATGATGATGATGATGGAAACTGTCGTGATAAATTCCTGGTGAATTGTGGTGAATGACATTCATAGACATCGATGGGCTGATCTGACTTCATGCTCATTTAATCATCCTCCACTGGTGCACCGCTAGCGTAAACCGTTGGCGCAGGCGGAGGTACCATTCTATTATCATCATTATCAGCCCACTGCAGTCCACTGCTGGACATAGCCCTCTCCCAAGGCACGCCTCTGGGCACGATCTTCCCTTCTCTTCCAGTTTTTACCCGCAACCCTACGTATGTCGTCGCTCCACCTAGCTGCGGGGCGTCCTACACTACGTTTGCCAATTCGCGGTCTCCACTCCACTCCATTCTATTATCATTTTTAAAAACTGTTGTACAGTGGAAACCGCGTGGAAGTCAAGCTGACATGGTACATTGCCAGCAATGAGGTTATTAGTCCACATTGCTAATAATCCACTTTCCCCCTTGTGTGGAATGAACTACGTAGATAGTGTATCTCTATCAGTTATTTTTAAATACTTAATATCTCGTATTGGATTTCATAATGTTTACAATTTCATAAGTGTTCATAATAGATATATCAAGAACGTCACAGACTCTGTGTTGGGGCATAATATACTTAATAATAATAATATCAGGACAATTCATACACAGCGCCATCTAGACCCAAGTTAAGCTAGCTAAAGTTTGTGTTTTTTTTTTAATACATAGATATATTTTTTTCTTAAATACATTCATATTATACATAGAAAACTCCCAGTCAGTCAATCATACTCTTGAATATAAAAGTTTGTGCCGCGCGAGGGACCGAACCCGCGATGAAGGAAGTAAAGCGGTGTTCTAAACCGCTAGAACATCGAGGCCGTCAGTAATAATGTGAATGATATCATATTTATTGTACATATGTAATAGTAATCATATTTATATAGGACTATTTTGTATAGTGTGCACAATAATAGCATAATAGGTACGACACTTGAATGCGATTTTATTGTCAATTTTTTTTTTATTATACTTTGTTTATTTGGCGAAAAGCTATTACGTTATGTAAATAGTAGGTAAAATTTGCTTATGTTAAATAAATGTTAATTGGTGATTAACATTTTTTTTTGCAAATTGTAAAAAAACAATGAGGATATACAAGAAATTATCTTGTATGTACTTAAGTCATAGACACCATACAAAACACGATGTAGGTGTATATGATACATAAGGTGAAAAGTTCCATTTTTTGCGGTATTTTGAGAGAAAATTCAAGTCGCTTAGTATTACTTAAAATTAACGACGTATACTTTACTATTAGGTATATTTTATCCAACTTCAGAAAAGGAAGTTGTTAATTTGGTTGTAATTTTAATTTGTTTGTTATCATATAACTTGTTCATTTAAAAATCGATTATAATTATATGTTTAGACCCCTGTAATTTAGTTTTAAATTAAAATAACTGGAAATAAATACGTCATTCAAAGTTGTTTACGTGTGCTAGAATAGTTCCAATGAACTGTCTGCCATCTGACTTTATAATCAGATAACAAATGAAAATGATGAGGGAACAAATTTTCTTATGGTGTTCATAAACATAGGTTGATCAATCTTTATAAAATGTTTGTTGAGGTTGAGTTGATGCATCCTTTTATTTCGATCTATATTCTTAATCTTTACCTAGTATAAAATGAAGTCGCTTCGGTTGTCTGTTCGCTTAGACCCTTTAAACTACGCTACGGATTTTAATGTAGTTTTTAACAATAGATAGAGTTATTCAAGAGGAAGATTAATATGTATAAGACATGTACACTCGTGCGAAGCTAGCTAGCCAGCTGAGGTAATTTAAAATGACAGAACAAAACTTAAAGTGAGTTTTAACGTCGAATTTTCATGAACAAACTTAATGATTTGCATAACCCAGGCGACGCTGGTTGACATCTATTTACCGGGACCTTCAGGTACAGTGCCACGTGGCTCCATACTGAGACCGTAGGGTTGGCATAAAGCGGATTTACACTACGGGCGGGCGTCATGCCGCACTCGGTATACAGGCCTGCGGGTCGTCGCGACCTCGATCGCGCGGAAACCGTGCGATGGTCAAGGCCAGCGTCTAGACGCGAACCCCCCTCCCCCCGGCCCTGACGCCGTGGGCCCCACACCCGCGCCGCCCTCCGCACCCATCGCGGCGTCCTTTTCCCTTCATCACGCGCCGACGCCTCCCCGCTACCTATTTTCGTCTAACAGCCGCCGCTCAATTTGCCTGGGCAAAGCCTCCACAAATATGCCAGGCACAGCGTGAGTCCTGACCTACCATAAATCTGGATATATTAATCTGTTATGTAAATTTCGGCCTGAAAATATACATGTGAATAACTCTTGGAACGGTCTGTAGTGGGGGAATGGGATTGTTAGTAGGGGGGACAATGTACCATGTCAGGGTGAACTCCACGTGGTCTCCCTTTGAAACTTTTAGAATGTAATCTACCTTGAAAGTAGATTTTGTAGCATATCGAACATTTTTGCACAGACAAAGTCGCGGAGAGAAGCTAATAATTTATAGTATATGTCGTTTTTAACTATAATTAAATAATTAACCCAATGAGACTTAATTAGAAAACTAATTTCAGTTTTATTTAATTGTATACAAATATTAAAATAGTCATATATCTCCATTGTCTAAATAGTTAAGCATTTAAGCGTTTTCTTTGTATTCTGTTTCTTGTGTATGTCCTTTCACGTAATTAAATATTTTATCTATCTATGTTTTCTATCTACTTCGTATTTATTTAGTATTTTGTGATTTTATAATTAATCTGTGAAACCTATAAATTTCTGCTTATAAACTTTTGCGGCTGAAACTACCCCTATTTTAAGACTAAACTCGACCAAGTAATTGTACATATTAATCAGATTTTTCTTATTAAATAAGGAAAACATTTCCGTTTCATTATAATTTATGACTAACTAACTGCAAGATGAAGGATACTAATGCGTAATACTTAGCATACGTAACCGTGCCAGATTATGGTGCTTTGACCTTCATTATATAAATATGCGGATTGAATTTCTACTCCTTCCTTTTTGGAAGTCAAAACAATGGACCGCATATACACAATTATATTTAGGTATATGTAACTACTGGTGTTCGAATAAAAATAATTTTGATGCGAAGGACATTTAGTCGATGATGTTTTATTTTTTATAGCAATGTTAGTGTTTGAAAAAAATATGAGTATTTGAACTGTCGTTAGCATAACACTTAACATGCGCAATCCTCAATGTTTGGCAGGATGGGAGGCTTCCGTTGTCTCTCGTAATAGTTTTGATTTATTATCGGTGCTGCCAGTATCGTAGAATTAAAAAAAAAATGTATTATGAGAGTACAACTCCTCGACCCACTCTCTGCAGCTGACTATCGCTGGGCTTCATAATGAAGCTATATACGTCGTTTTGGACATTTTCGGCGAGACGAAATGTTTGTTGAAATTAGATCCTGGATCGAGTAAATTTCTTTTTCTTTCTCTCCTCTTTCTTCACCGGAGAGTAACTTAAACAAATCGATAACTTTCTTTTGTGTCGCCTAGATTTGTACTCATGACCTCTGGAATCTGTTAGGGTAATAAATCGTTAGGTAATGCTTTCAGGTTTCAACTAGAAAAATAGAATTCTATTTCGTATATTTTTGGAGGGTAGCTCCGATTCTCTTATTGTGTGCGTGTGTAGACGGTTTTAGTTGGGTTATCATACGTGGCCTACCGCAAGCCGTGGTGTTTTTGCTGGCTAAAAATGGCCATGACGTCACGCCCACTATGCAGCTAATAGCTCGGCCTTCAGTATCTAATGTTGGCATCCTGGATACAACACACTAAAAAGTTTATGACCAGCACTAAAACACGAATAAAATGAAGCGTGATGGAAACGAGTCTTGGGTATAAGATGTTATTGTTATGATTTTGGAAACTTTAATAATATAAAAATATCCCTGGACAATCCACACAAGCGCCATCTAGTCTCAAGCGTGTGTTATGGGTTCTAGACTACTGATATAAATTCATATATACTTTTTTTGTACACAGAGAACACCCAGACCGATACAAACAATCATACTTATGAATACAAATGTTAGTACCGTGGAATCTAACCCGCGACCATCGGAAATAAAGCGGTGTGCTAAACCACTAGACCACCGAGGCCGTCAAAACTTTATTTCTCTGTTTACAAAATATTTTAACTTCTTTGTCCTGAAAAACTGTTGGGGGTTGCGTATTTACTACTTACAAATCCAGATTTTAAAAGTCGATGAGAGTGGTTCTTTTATTAGTATGCTTTTTCATTTCTTCTATGTTTTGTTGCTACTTCTTTTATATAAGTACATGTTTAAACATAGTTAGGTATTATACTTATATTGGTTTCAAATTAAGAACGAACGTCATGCAGTCTGTGTTCTATATATATTTTTGTAATAAGTATCGCTATTACACAAGTACCAGTGTTGTAGGGATCACTAACGTCTATGAAAAAAAAAGTTACTCGTTGATATTGTAACTATCTATAGATCAAAGAATTTCTGAAATCGGTAATGTATTTATGAGTTTATACATAAGAAACAAAAAAATCAAATATAATATTCAGTTTAGGTAGCATATCAACATCTGTGTAATTATAAACTTTGGGGAAAGTGGATTAACTTTACATTACTTATTGGAGTAATTATTTCACATTACTAAAATGTGAACAATTTACTATATTAAATTGACCTCCACAAGGTCCCCCTGCAAACGATAGTGATAAATATGCAGGAGTAAGGACCATTTCATTATCATCTCTTTTAAAAAAACTGCAACTGTGTAACCAGTCATCGCTCAAGAAGCGTATTTATTTTTATTAAGCCCATATAATTTTTTATCAACATTACCTAGATATATATAGTAGATATCTAGATAACGCACGGAAAAATATATTACGTACTCGTAGCTGTATGCATGTATTCACGAGGCGCTATTGTTCCAGTGTTGAGGTAGGTCTGGGTTTATCTGTGGTAGGTTTGAATTGCGTCATCTGCACAAATTGTCTAGACGTTGCTGTATGTACTTTTTGAAATCAGAAAATGAATGTACTATATCTGATTTTATAATATAGCCCCAGTGATTGTTACTGAAATTTGCCGCGAAAAAACTGAATTTTGGAATTACATGAACATTTGAAAATCAGAAAATATATGTATTTGTCCAGATATATCTATTTTGGTAGATACTATGCACATAGTGTTGCGTCAGTCAAGGCTGTCTGCATATAATATTATGTATTCAACTATACAATTTACTATTTATAATAGTATTGTTTTAAATATTATTTGTTTTCAATAATATATATGATAATGTATTTTTTTCTATCTCATGCATACGAGTATATGTTTGAGGTAACGTTTTGTATTACTACGTATTACAGGGTACTGACCTATAGACAAAATAAACATTTGTCAAGGATAATAGACTAGAGCGACATAATATTGTTTACAATAAAGTTTTCTTCTTTTTTATTATTCGATATTTAAATTAGTAGTGACAGCACTTGTTACAATTTGGCTTGCAAATAATATGATTGCCTCCTATTTTTAGCCTTGAACAAAGTTAGTGATAGTGATACAATAATATATGTATGTAATTGCGTGTATATAATGATTAACTTGTTTATTATTAGATTGAGACCACATTTCGTACTGCGTTGTAAGATTCGTAAGAAAAGAAGAAACACGTTATATTTTAAAATAATTGTTGGAAAACTTATACTGTAAGTAAAATTATGTCTTAATGACAAGGAATAAAGGTAAAAAACACTTAGTCAGTTTTTACTATAGATTCTAATGCAATATATCTTTAAATAGTATAAAAAAAGCCACCGCCCCTGTGTGTTCGCTTATATCTTTTAAATTACGCACCGCTTTTTAATGCAGTTTTCAGCAATAGGTAGAGTGTTTCAAGATGAAGGTTTATATGTATAATACATGCGTGTTATAGTATAGAACAAGCCAAGAAATCTAAAGATGTGTAATGCTCCGGGACAAGTCGTCAGTGGATATAAATTATTGTCTCTCGTCGTACTTTGCAGTATTTATTATGTATAATTTTACGAAATACAGAAGTAGTGGTGGCTTCAAAAAAATTGGAAGAGCGTTAAATCGATTATTTTGTTCCAGGCATGCATTTCATCATGATATTTTCTAAATAAATAATTGTAAACGGCACTCGCATACCTCATGAAACATACAATCTACCTACATGTATTTTTCTTATTTCCTCTTTGTGTTGGCCTCGATATTATAATGTAGTGTTTCTATTGCCTTAATATATACAACTTGTACGGGTTTATATTGTATAAAAAATCGTTCTTCGTTACTTATGTACGGTATCTACTTCCTTGTTTAAATGTAAAGACATTTTTTTAAAAACGTCGGTGATGTTTGGAATCGGTACTACGGGATACGATTACGGTTTTTCATGTTAATCTTGAATAAGTTTCTACCTAATTATATTAAATTAAATACAATATTGAAAGTATAGTGATTTTTTCTAGTCTGGATTGTAAATTATTAAAAGGAGTGCTTTCTGAACTTAAGAAAATGTGGATTAAGAATTCTACTTGTTTGTTGAGCTGTTTTTAAATTGCTATTAGAATCTTTTATTGATGGATAAATGTGTTCAGGTATTTTATACGTTCTGACTATACGTACAATTGTATAACGTTATATTGTATGTGATACCAAAGTTGAACTCAATTTTAATACCACATCTGCGTAGCCGAATATTACGCATATAGTCGACTATTGCGCAAATATTTTATTAAAGGTTTTTGTTCAAGTGATCGCTGAGAATATGCTACATTGGAATTTATGCCCCATCATTCCCTAACCAAAAGTTTCTTACATACCTTTACTATGAGATACTAATTATTGAAAAGGTATGTCTACGCATGTCTGCTTCGACCACCTCCCTACCCCGGTACGGAGTGGCCATTGTCCTCCCACCTTCGCCCCAACTCCTCTGCATTACCGTCATACAAAATGCGAGGATGGCCTCTCATGCCCTCTCGTAGCCATTAGGACATGACTCCACATTGACAGGTTATTTTACCGTCATCTATTAGGACAGTCACACATTATCTGGTTTTAAATGGATATATTCACATTTCGTTCTGAATTAAAATAGACCGGTCAGTAAGTAGTATGTAATAGCGATAAGTACCAATTTTTTTCTAAAAATAGAGAATCGAATCTATTGAGTGTGAGAAAAACTACGCTGAATATTTTGTCTCGTTCTAGCTTATGCGTGCCTATTGATTGATTAAGGATAGATTTATTGTGACATGTAACAATATAGTTGTTATTCTCGATGTTTTAGAGGTTTTTAGACGTCTACGTCTTTCTGAGATTTATTGTTTTCGCCTATTTCTATAGTATTGTGCTAATTAGTATCATTGAAAGAAATTTTAATATGTTTTTAGTTAACTATGTCTATCTAATTAGGACGGAAAGAGTATGTTCTAAAGAAGATATAGTATTTGTTCAGCCGGCCAAGAATCGGTTCATATGTGATCGCCCTTACACGAACGAGCAGCTAAGAGTTTCGGGCCTGCCTCAAGCCAGTCATTGTTGCGTGGCCCGCGGCGGGCCGTTCGCTAGTCGAATTAACGTTGTACTACCTACAACGTTTATCTACGAAGGTGAGACTACGGGCACTCGGTCACCGACCCGATTACAAATAGTACCTATTATATATCAAACCGTTGAGGCACAGTAAGTAATCTACACTATCGGTTACAAAATGTTTCTTTTTACTACGACATTATCGCTACCATTAATTCATTGTGGTACCAAACAATAAACATTTTTTAATAACTTTTGTAATTTCATACATGACTTAATTATTTATATATTAGTGCTATTAACCTAAAACTAAAAATCTTATATAATATAATACTCAAAACTAAAATATATTATTAAAAAGAGTCCCTTTAGGCAAGCTTCAAAGAATGGATGCATTAGCGAAGGCTAATGGAGGATGATAAGATGAACATGTCAGATAGCCTATCTTGGCAAATTTACTAAGATATTACATAGTTTTCAGATGAAACCACGTGGAGTTCAACCTTATAATCTTTATAACCGGAAGAACAGACATACCGAGGAATTATATAAATTAAGATAATGATCAGAAATCGGTTCTTTAGGACGCATTAGATGAAACTTACAGAAGAAGTATACCTATGTATTTGAGAATGTTCATTAACTATATTTTTGGAAAATGTTAAGATTTTCTCCTAACATACTAAGTCTAAAGTAATTGTAATTATGATACTGTTTAATTTTACATATTATTAATTGGTAATTATTGAACTTGAATCAAATGAAATTATGTTAGACTCGCTCGTTTGATATGATAACTCTAAAAATAAACATTATTACATATGACATTTTACAACTGATTATATAAATCGCGTAATATCGATCGGCGAAGAATTTATGTGTACAGAAGATTCTTCGAAGATTCTTCTAGAGGAGTGCTTGCTTTACAAATTTTGTTGAATACATGAGACATTGGTAACCTTGCTGACTTTGTTCATAGACTGCCTCTGTTAAAAAATTTGTTTCTTTTAGAATTAGAAATAATTTTTATTCAAATAAATAAACTTAATACGTTTAAAGCACATTTGAATAGTTATATATTTTTTTTGTTCTACAGCTCATTTGGAAAGCAAGATCGCAAGGAGAACGAACAGGTTCTTGTTGCTCTTTAAAATTGCGGTTCATTATTAATTTATCAAGATTTTGTGTTAATACAAACTGCTAAATAGACAATGCCATATGTATTTTGTACACTTTTTATTGTGTAATTAAGAATAAAAAAAATTAACAGCATGTTCGACGAAATGGAGATAAAAATCTTTTTATTTGTATCGGATAGATAAATGCGATTTTACATGTTGCAATGTTTCATACATTTGACAATTTTAGTCATTATATTATATAGCTTTTTAATTTTAGGTTTTTAGTTGTACAATTAGGTTATGTAAATAAATTGATAATACAATTCATATACAATTTTGACAATTGTAGATCTAAATTAAAATTGACAGATTGGTCATGCTCAATGCCAAAGTTGTCAATCTCAATATCTTCCAAATGGAATTTTCATGCAATTATATTATATAACATAATCAAGTCCCTGAGAAGTATTTGTAAATAAATTAAGTTACATATTCCAATACTCTGTAATATTGTTTTGGTAGATCTAATTATATATTTCATGGTCTTCCGTTGTCTATTCGCTTAGATCTTTTAAACTACGAAATGTTTTAGCAATAGATAGAAAGATTCAAGAGGAAAGGTTTATATGTATAATTGTAATATATTTAAAGGTTTTTTCTATTATATTTAATTTATTATGTCACTTCACTCTCTACCATCTTACCACTAAATACATTTTTCAGTCATAAATAGTTTTACTACATATTTATACAACAATAATATATGCGTGTTATAGTATAGAACAAGCCAAGAAATGAGAAGATTTTAATGTACCGGGATGGGTCGCTAGTGGATATAAATTGATGTAACTCGTCGTACATTGCAGTATTTATAATGTATACTTTTATAAAATAATTTAAAAATATAATTTAGATAATGTAATAACTCTAAATTTTACAATATCACAAAGAAATAATAGCATTTTCACCCCCGGGATGTCGTAAGAACTGACAATAACGTTACGTAGGCGTTCACCATGAAAGGATTTCCTGAAATTCCCACGGGAACAGGAGATTATTGAGTTCGCGTGGGCGATGCCGCGGAATCATCTAGTTTTGTATATTTTATCGAATAGACTTTGTACAAAGTCGTCTGTGTCATCTATTTCTGGCACTTAACAGTTTGCTTTAGTAAGTAGTGTTTTGTTTTAATAGTTAAGATGCGGTAGTGTAATTACAGGCAAGAGGTTGGTCTTTTTTTGGACACTATATTTAGTCCTCAAGAAAGACTGTTACTGCTGCTTCAGTCGTGGCTACCGGAGGCCGTCAGTTACATAAAAATATATAATGAATAACACTGTAATATTCAGGACAATTCACACAACACCATCTAGTCCCAAGCCAAGCAGAGCTTATGTTGTGGGTACTGGACAACTTATTTAAATACATAGATATTTTTTGTAAATACATATAAGTTATACATAAAAAACACCCAGACCAATACAAACAATCATACTCATGAAAAAAAATATTTGGAATCGAACCCGCGATCATCGGAAGCAAGACGGCTTGCTAAACCGCTATACCACAGAGACCGTCATCAGAATAGGAATCATTAAAACATTATTATGGAATTAAAATTGAAATTACTGATAAAGTAATCTGCCTGTAACCCACGTCATTGTGTCTTGATATTGTTTTGGAAGTCGTGGTAGGTGTCAGCGTGAGGCCACGTTGTCTGCTGACCTTGTATGCTGGTGACCCATTTTACACGCAACTGTTACTGTGTTAACATCTGGCAAGAGCCTCCTATTATTATTAATGGCCAATAATAAATTTTACAATATATATTTTTTAATAATATATTTTCCGCGTGATGACGCACTAAGTAGGCATGGGTATCTCTGCGCATATAGCATGTAAGATATGGGATGAACAATAAAATAAAGTATATGTCAAAATCACAATGGATCCATTTTTTTTTAATAATTAATGAATTTTCGCTTCAATATACTTTCAGAATTGAGTCGGTGAAGTCCCGCTTCAAAGAAATAAATTATATAAAAAAGATCATTAGATAGCCTCCTGACTTAATCCTTATTCTTCCATCCATTAATGACGCCTAGATTAGAGCAGGCAGTCGCCCGTTCTAATCTACATCATCAAAAAAATACACACGAAACTGCAAAAAGTAAAAAAAATACTCATGACTCATGACCTACATTATTTAAGTGTAACTATAACTATGTTGAGGTAGGTCACGTGTGACACTTAAAATTTCGATTTAATCCTAAGATCGGATATTGCGTTATGAACCGGACAGACATTAAACGGTGCATAATGAGTGTAGTGCATTACAGACTTACGCCTGCTTACGTCATCCGCTTATTATCAATAACAGCAGCCAATGTCAAAAGGAGAATGAACTCGCTAGCGGTATCCTTGAAACTTTTTACATATCATATCGTAGATAGATTGTTTTGTTTTTTTCATCCGACGGATTTCGATGCGCTGTTTTCGTGTATATTGAAAACATGTTGAGAATCGCCGCATATTTTTATAATCTGTGCCTGACTGTGGCTCGTCCATTCGTCATCAGTGCTGAGACGTTAGTAAATAGTGTTGCGTCCCAGACAGTGATAATCAGTGATATTTTTGAAGATGTTACTACAAAATTATAGTATAAGCGTTAGTTTTAATGTTATTTATATTAATAACCACCCAGATAGGTGTATGACCTAATCGTATTCTCGGTCTCTCTGTATACCCCATAAGAAACAAAGCGTGAAGTTAGGTTTATTTTGTGTATTCATAAGCCATCGCACTTTTACGTTAATATATATATTACAATCATTTTAGGTATGCATATAGTATGGTTCCTTCGGCTGCGCTAACGGTATACTTGTGGGGATAACATGAGCGCATGCTCATCTTAATTCAAGTCAAGTCAATTGGTCCATCATGACTGATTCCACAGGAATACAACCACGATGGTTTCAAGTTTCAGGACTATAACATATGTTTTGGGACCATGGGCGTCCCTATAATTTTTTGTTAGTAAAACAAAGGAATACTAATCAAATCAAATCAAAATACCTGTATTCAAGTAGGTCTATTGCAGACTCTTATGATATATCAAATCTACCGTCAGTTCGGAGTGCTTTTGAGCTAAGAATTGACAAGAAACTCAGCTGTTTTTAAATGAGCTTGTATTTTTACCGTAAAGTTTACAACAATACAGATTCATTTTTAAATTCAATAGCAGAGTTTTAAATACTAGCAGTATATATGTAGATTGCTTGCGTCTATATTTGTTCAACATTTATAAAAGTCTGCATACAAAACTTTAATGGGCGTCAGTTGTTCCAGGTGCAAATGATGTCTGCTGTGAGTGGTGAGCCGATGCTGCGACGTGTGAAGCAAGAGGCGGAGCCCCCGCCGCAGTACCCCACGCCGGAGCCCCAGCCCACACACACGCAGCCGCTGCACCGGCCACTGCAGATCATGCAACCGTCCGAGGTTAGTATTGTCACGAATGTAGTAGTATTAGTAAGGTCCTACTTATTTGTACCCAATACTGATATTAGGGACATTTGGTCCCAATACAATGAACACAAAGAACCTTGGGGTTATTAGTAACTATTTGTTACGCGACTTCGTCCGCATTGATTTTAACTTTTTTTTATTAAAGTATATCAAATTTCTCAAATAAAAGTACTAACCTAGGTAGTTGCCTAAGTTTTTCCTAAGAGTTATAGGTTATAGGAGTTATCTAATAGAGAAAGAGTGCAGAAGGCAATTTTTTTTTTAAATTACGCATAAAAATACATAAAATCAATAAAAAAAACATTACCTACTTTAACAGGTATTTGACACACATTCTGTACTCTTTTGTTTATTGTTATAGTCTGTGGTCAAATTGAGAATAGCTTAATATTGTCTTTAATATTATTTGTCTATAGTCTTACTGAATGTTAAATGAATTATAGTCTAATTTCGACCACTAGGTATAATAAATGCTGGTAAGTTTTAAGTTTTTTTTTTAATATAACAAGTCATTTACCGTCCGATATTATATCACGTTGGTCTCCGCTCTTTATCCGCTTTTTATCAAGCGGAACATATTTTGACATTGAACCCCGCGGCTCTTATTTTTCTTTATTATTTTTTTGTTTTTAGTGCGTATCGTGACATTTGATCTGTGAATAGCATAAATTATAATAATATCGCACGACGCGTTATTCAGCTTGTAATTTTGATACATCGATTTCCTTTCGATCTTCTCAGTAAGCAGTGCTTGGTTTGGTAATACATACATAATATATAAAGAAAACACCCAGAATATAAACATACATACTGATGAATACAAATGTTTGCGCCGTGTTAGGAATCGAACCCGCGATCATGGAAAGTAAGGCGGTGTACTAAACCGCTAGACTACCTAGGCTGACTAAATAATATAGTCAATAAAGTCTTAAGAGGTATAATTTTATTGCAAACAAGATACTGAGGTAGACTGCAAAGTCGTCTGCGTAGGTTCATCTGTCTACCTATTTTAAGGCAAACTGCTTTCTTTGTAATCTCTGTATCGGTTGAAGGATGATATAAGGATGTCAAATAACATACCCCTCCGATCGATCCCCTATCCAATCCAAACGGATCGAAATTACGACAGCCTGAGCCGAGGTTCGAACCTCTAGCGGTGCCCTCAGACAAAAATCGAATCCGTCTGGCAGAAGGTGGCGTTCAGCCGCTCCAGAAGTCCTTCTGTAGGTTTGGAGTAAAGGCCAGTAAAAGCTGTAAGGCCGTTGCGGCCAACAGCATTAGAGTAGTTTGAAAAGAAATCACATGACAAGAGGCATGCCATCGTAGTCCACCGGAATGGCAACTCAAGAGTCATGATAACATATAGGCGACAGTTACCACTTACTTGCTCACTTGTCGATTCTAAATAAGAGATTAATCTTGTGACGTACAAAGTTTGTTATATGTGTAGAAGTTAATGATTAAATTGTTTAAGGAAACTTTTTAATTTATTCTCATATCTGCAATACCTAAATAAATGTCGCAGAGATATTTCTAAAATTATATATTAATTAATATTGTTATGATTTAATTACAAGACATATTTATTAATATTACTTACTGTTGTGTCATTTTTTTATATAATTAGAATGAACTAGCTGACGGTCCACCTGATGGTGAGTCGTAAATGTCTTATAGGTTAGGTGCATCTGTCTGACTGTTTGATCTTGCTAATCTCTCATATGGCTAGGGACAGATTTTGACAAGAGTTTCACTGACTCTCACTCAGATAGCTAATGTTATAAGAAGTAACTTAGGCTACTTTTATTTTGGAGTTTTATTTATTTAAATTAATAAAAATATTTCTCGCAGACGAAGTCGTGGTTAACAGCTAGTTTCTAAATAGAGTTATGGTTCTTCTATTCACAGCTGGATCTCGAACCGAAAGAGGAAGTGAAATATTGCGTCTCCCCCGGGGACGGGGCTATAGTAGGGAACAACAGTCCAGAACAGCAGCACTGCTCGTCCACCACGGTTGCAGCGGCCACCGGGACCAGAGACGATGACACCCACAGGCGCGTGTGCCTCGTCTGCGGGGATGTCGCTTCAGGGTTCCACTACGGTGTTGCCAGCTGCGAGGCGTGCAAAGCATTCTTCAAAAGGACGATACAGGTCAGTAATTAATTGTGGTTTGCCATCTCTGTCTAATGCGTTAGATAATTTGGTAATGGAGTCTATCTTTTGGGTTATTCTTCAGCGTGAGATAGCCCTATATATTTATGCAAAATTTTTTTGTTATTGATGATAATGATATGATGCGCCGGCCTTCGCTAACGGTTTACGTTGGCGGGGCACTATATTCCTATGTTAATCTGGGCTTACATTATTTGGTTCAGTCGGATTGTCATATGCGGCCCTATTCCGATTGGCGCATTTCCAAAGAGGGCGGGGCGTAGGACCTAACACGCCAATTGAACTGTAGTTGCGTAAGAGAAACGTCCGAACAAACCTAACAATGTGAGGCCAGGTTTAATCGCTATTAATATAACTTAATGTTCTATAGGTGAAAAATATTTAACTACAGTGAAGTATTTTTTAGTTACTTTTATACTAATCTTATAAAGAGGTTAAGTTCTAAAGTTTGTATGTTCAAGGTAATTTACTAGTGATTTGATTTTGAAAAGTGTTTTAGTGTTGAATAGCCTATTTATCGAGGAAGGCCGTAGGCTAAAGAATATAACCCTACGACCCATAGGAGCGTAGCTGCCCTAGTTGTCAAAACATTGTATATCAGAAACAAAAATTCAATTATTTGCACTTTATAATACTAGTTTATATAATAGACAAAGTAAGACTACAGTTATAAAGCTCGGCTTCTCTTTAAACACGGAATCAAAATGAAATAACCATTGGTTTTCTATATTACGTAATGGAATCCGGAATGAAAACAATACATTTAGGTATGCATTATCGCGAAATGTCACATCGTTCATATAAATCGCTACGATATGCTTCGATAACTTATTGATGCTTGTTTTCTGTGTTCATTACCTGTTTCGGATTAAAGAGTGATATGGCAGTGAAATTACAGTTTTTCGAACTATTTTAAAGCTATAGCTGGCCTTTACAGCTTCACGAACGATAAGGGACCAGTGCAGATGGCACTCCAAATCCGCTGGAGGACGTATAGAGCGGTTGAAGGCCAACTTCTGCCCGACATATATGACTTTATGCTGAGGGCACCTCTAGAGTTTCGAACTTCGGCTTGGCTGTTTTAATTTCAATCCCTGTTTGAATTGGATGGATGATTGATTGGAGGAGCGACTAGGGTAGCCGGTGGGGATCGCCCGAGCGCTCATACGGGTGGTTGTGTTGGATGGTGTGGTTAAAGTCGTTGTCTTCGCCTGCGAGGACTGTGTCGTGTGTTTGTGTTAGACGTGGTAGGGACGGAATAGATGGACTCGTAGGAACGTTAATTGCCGTTATGGGGCAGCGGGATCAATTTTGCATATATATATCGCGTATTCGCTTGTCGGAAATTGTCGCTGTTATGTTAGTTTATTTAGATACTGCAAAAAAATATATAAAATATATTGTATTGTAATATTAAAAAGCAGTAAATGTTTTCGCATGTCTTATGTTTGTTTATTTTTTTGTTCGCTGCTAATTTATAATTCTGAAATGGAGTTCGCCGGATCAGCTAGTTATTATTATGAAAACCTAAGAGTTGTGAATAAGTAATGTGTAGGACAATATAGAGAATACTGATATATTGTAATGATATTGGCATAGCGTAAAAACTTAATAGTAGTTAATATGTTTTATGCAGGGCAACATAGAATACACGTGCCCGGCGTCGAACGAGTGCGAGATTAACAAGCGGCGGCGGAAGGCGTGCCAGGCGTGCCGGTTTCGCAAGTGTCTGCGTATGGGGATGCTGCGTGAGGGCGTGCGCCTGGACCGAGTTCGCGGCGGACGACAGAAGTACCGCCGCCCGCCAGACGCCGCGCACCACGCGCCCAGACCTCACCTCGACGACATCAAGGTACACCTACATTGTTTATTTTTTATCATGAGGTGAAATTATATCTTATTATCAGACAAGATCTTGCTGTTATTCAACATAGACGACACTTAATTTTACGGTCGCGACGATCATCAGACATCATACACTTATATCTATACGTCGTTTATTTTATATTAAGGGGTGTTGCGGTGTCTTTTGATAGGGCTTCCTGGCCGCCTTAAAGCCGGAAGCCTAGAGAACAACCTGACATGGTACATTGCTAGCAATAGGATCTTCATTACTAATAATCCCCTACCACCTGCAAGAGGCTAAGAGGCTAGTTCTTATTCCTAACAATCCTCTCATATTTAATGGTGCATATTTAGAAACTAAGTTTATAATAAATTGTATTTTCAGGTAT
Source organism: Achroia grisella (assembly GCF_030625045.1). Lineage (NCBI taxonomy): Eukaryota > Metazoa > Arthropoda > Insecta > Lepidoptera > Pyralidae > Achroia > Achroia grisella. Next base: position 913,207 of record NW_026713028.1, on the reverse strand, counting down.
TAGAGGCTCTCACCTCGTACGAGCCAGAGCTGATGAGTTGTTCACCGCCGCCGGCCGGCGTCACAGAGACCAACGCCAGGACCCTCGCGTTGCTGGCGGACCTCTACGATAGGGAGCTGGTGGGAGTCATAGGATGGGCCAAGCAGATACCGGGCTTCACTGACTTACAGCTTAACGATCAGGTGCGTTATATGCTGCTCATTAAATTGTTTAGTAGTAGTATAGTTGTGTGGATGTCCTATTAATCAGACATTCGATTAACCGGATTTATGTTACAACTCTAATAGCCAAATAATAGTAAAGGTCATCCATCAAAGTGATAACTGTGGCCTATATACATGAAAGCCACTTCATGACTTACAATCTATATTTTGAAAATAAATATATACAAATTAATCAAATTAAAGTGTCTGTTTGTAATTTCAAATTAACACTTTTTCGCTAAACGCCTATGGAAGTATATACGGAATTAATATAACAAAATTATTTTTTAAAGAATCTTGTCTGTTTGTTGTTGCTAATTTCTGAAATGGCTGGACTGTCTTTGACGGGGTTTTACTCGCAGGTAGCTAATGTAGGGATAATTTAAGCTACTTTTAATTTAGAAATCTTATTTATTTATTTAATAAAAATAAAAAAACTTAATTCTAGTTATCCAATTAAAAGCTATTATATTTATATATATCACATAATATCAGTCAATGGCAATTTATTAAAAAAAATGTTTCCAGATGCGCCTGTTACAAAGTACGTGGGCGGAGATGCTGAGCTTGATGCTGGCATATCGTTCCATGTCCGGTGGTGGTCCGCTACGACTGCGCTTCGCTTCAGATCTCACGCTCGACGAACAGCAGGCGAGGGACATCGGGGCCCATAACCTTTTCGCACAGGTTCGACTACCTACTAACTATTATGTTATAGGAGAGTTTCAGATCTAATTTATTCTTTGAGGTTACATGTTGTATTTTATTATAGGTTTTTTTGCAAGTAAGTTATTGTAGGAGTCTTTATTTTTGTTTATTATTGTTATTCGCAAATAATGACGCTTTCTATAGCTGAAACATTTTTAACGGCAGAATGGTTCTTAACGAAGACCGATTTTATCACAAGGAAGGACCTTATGTCCAGTGTGTTTACCATATTTTCTATGTATAATATATTAAATATGTATTTACAAAAAAATGTACCTGGATTTTCTATCATTTGTCTAGCATCCATAACATAAGCTCTGCTTAACTCGGGACTATATGACGGTGTGAATTGTCCTTGAGATAGTATTATTATTATATTTATCTCATGTTGTCTATAAGAAATTGCTGTGAGCGATAGATCCAGCTTTTGTTAACATATTTATATTAAGTTTTATGCACAATACAGAGTTGTTATTATTATCTCTAAGAAAACGAGTGTAGTTGCCGGTAACTTTTAGTATATTGTAATATATAGAATGCTGGAATTAAACAGGTGGCCGGCGTGACGAAGCGGCTGGAGAGCGCGACCGCGATGCGCGAGGAGTGCTACCTGCTGAAGGCGCTGGCGCTCGCCAACTCGGAGGCGCGCATCGACGAGCACGCCGCGCTGCGCAGGTTCCGGGATTCGATCCTCGCCGCGCTAAACGACGCGGTCTCCGTGCTCAGGTATATATACCATGCTTGATTGTTATAACTTTCGTGCTTTCCAACCCGCAATATTTTATGTTATATGGATTTGACGGGGAAATACTACTATTTCCCTGTCAAATCATCAAATTATGAAATTTTATCATAATCGGTTACTGCAGTGTTATAAAGTGACGTATTACACTCGTTTACACAAACATCTCGAAACATGTTTACATTGAAAAACAATTGTCGACATATGCCTATTTATATATCAGAGTTATTTTTAAGAAGCTGTTGATATAAACAATAGTTTCTTAAAAATAACTCTGATATATAAATATTTTTTATTTCGTGATTTCCTGAAGAACTTGTGAAAGTTATCATAGATTTTTCAAATGTTTGAAACAATAAGGTAGCATAAAACCGCAGATACTCCTTATATGAAGTGATATATTTTATCGTTCACAATATAACATCAGTTTATCTAATCACGCATGTTTTACAAATATAGAATCTTGAAACTTGAATAAATAATATGAACATGTTACAACAGGCCGTACAACGCGAATGCAGCGCTGCAGCAGCTGCTGTTAGTGTTGCCAGCGCTGCGGCACGCCGACGTAGCCGTCCGCCGCTTCTGGTCGGCCGTACACCGCGACCGTCGCGCTCCCATGAACAAGCTATTCATAGAGATGCTCGAAGCCAGTCTGCGGTAGGCCTAAATGCATCCAGACGAATTGAGTGAGCAAAATTAGTGTAACACGCGGAACTGAGTGAGCTGAATTAATGTAATACGCGGAACTGAGTGAGCGGAGTTAGTGTAACACGCGGATTTGAGTGAGCGAATATGTGACTATATAACCCGGGCGCCGGGTCGCGACTTTATCACCATCACAAATGCAACATATCACATTAAATGAGTATCATTTGCCATATTAGTCTGCATTTAATGTTTCCGCGTTCTTAAGTTGTGTGAATGTGTATTTAACCGGACTATTTTTATGGCTGTGAGTGGCAGGCGATCAGTGCAGCGGCTTATGTCATTATGTAAACTAATCTTGAGTATTAGTTCGTGACTCTCTTGTAAAGTTCTTCGTTCTTTTAGTTCATGATTCAGAGCCGATATGGTATATATATTGTTCTGTATAATTAAGATTTCTATAGTATTTTATCCAACGAACTAAAGAGCGAAGATCTGCCAACTAGTCACAGAACTACACGAGACTACAGTAACGTTTACGTAATAGAAATAGTCGCGTCCCCGCGCCATTAATGTACAAAACAATGGACATATGTAGTACAAACTCGTTACTATTTTTGTATATTATTAAAAAAATATATCTAGTTTTACTGTGCGGTATGGTTTGAGATTAGTACGGTCGTGGGAATGGTCAGCTGTTCAATTCACACTAACAAGTTAGACTGCACATACTGGATGGTTAATCAGCAGGTCTACTTTGGTGTCTAATTTCAAGATCCATTTCAATCCAAATCAGTATTGCATCAATCATTTGAAACGTAAACTAAATAATATCAGTTAGTACAATAATTAAGTATAAAATAAGGAATTAATATGTGGCCAATTCAACGGTGGTCTAGCGGTTTAGCACCTTCGCTTTTCCGATGGTTGCGGGTTCGATTCCTCGCACAATGCAAACATTTGTATTTATGAGAATGTTTGTATCGGTCTGAGTGTTTACTATGTATATTATGTATGTACTTACAAAAAAATATTTATATATATCAGTTATATAGCAATCTTATGAGTACTAGACAGTTGTATAGTACTAGACAACTGATATAATTTTTTCTACAAGTTCGACTTAGCTTGGGATTACATGGCGCTATGTAAATTGGCCTGGATTATTATGATTATAAATGACACGATTAAATTGGATCGGCTTCAGTTTCCAGAGTAGACCGGCAGTTGTTTTCCAAACATAGTTACTGGTAACTGTTTTTATTTTATAGTAGAGTTAGTTAGAACACTGGTGGGGTTAATTAAAAATACAGTTTAATATTACAAATTCGGGCCTATAAAAGAAAAACCTAGTTGTAATAGATTTATTTGTTGTGTCACTTTGTTGCAATTGTTAAGATGATGATGTTAATGATATAATTTATTAATGTCACTATTATTTTTATGTATTACTACCGTAAGTTTATTTCCCCGCGACTTTTCGCGTATAACCTTATTTTTTTTCTATATTTAAATAAATAAAATTTCTGCAAGTGGAAGTCCCGTTAAAATTGGTCCAGCCGTTTCAGAGATTAACAAAAACAGACAGACAGACTAAAATTTGCAATTAATATTTTTTTTGGTTTATATAAGGTCTGTATATACTTCCATAAGCCTTTAGTGAAAAGTTGTTAATTTGAAATTACAAACAGACACACATTTATTTATTTGTGTAGATAGTGATGTGTAGTGTAGCTTTTATTGAATTGGAGCGCATATCGTGAATTGCCACTTTCCCCGACTGTACAATGTAAATACGGTGAATGCGGGGGCCGTATTCGGCGCATTTATCATAAAAAAATGTTGTTTTATTTCTAATTTTGTTTTAAACGTTAATTAGCGACAATAGGAACTGTTTATACTGTGTTAGAGTTTTATGCGATTAGAATTGCAAATTCATATTCTATTATTGATAGATCACACAGTGGATTTGCTAATTTTGACATTAAATAGGATTTAATTTCGAAATGGCTTCCTATAGAAAGGTTGCGCATAGAAATAATGATATGCGTTCACTATTAAAACCTAAATGGTAGTAATAAAAAACTTAAGATATTTATGTAAATTGTTAAAAATTTTAAACCGAAAACGGCCCATTAAAATTTTTATTTGTCAATTCTAAACTGTGATATGATGTAAATAATGGCTATTATATATTTGAAATATATATTATACATTTTATTTGTATTCAATATATAATAATTCTCATTTCGGCTGTAGTATAAACAGTCCCTATAATACCTTATTATAATTTGTACGTGTATTACAACAGATTGTTAATGGAAGAGGATTTATTTAAAAGGTTGTCATTATATTATGGGATAATTCGTTGAGCTGTTCCACTGATGTAATTATATTTATACATTGAAAATTATATATATATTTTGGAGTGTTGCCAGCCTAATGTACAATATTGTTAATATGAACATTTAAATATATTCTGTATATAAAAAAAAGTTATGTAGATTGATATAATATATATATGTGTCGTGGAACAGTAATAAATACCTCAATACCTGTTACCAATCACAATATATCAGAATATATAACATTGTATAGCGGAAATAATGAATATTAATATCATCAAATGATATATTTACAAAATTAAGTAAATGTTGAGCTTACAAACCATTTGTAGAATTCTTTGTGAGTGAGGGAAAATGACGTAAGTGACGATGTTATTCCAGTGAATTAAAAGTTTTGTTGTAGTAATTCTTATGTTAAGAATATTTACTTTATTTATAGTTTTTAATAGTTTTTTCCGTATGCTGTGGTGTTCTTGACGTGTGAACGCTGTAGACAGATAAGAGATGTGCCACATGTAGATGTTAAGTTTATTCTATTCGACGTTGTTGGTCTGCGATTACTTAGTTATGGCGGGACAGCTGTGGCTCAAACAACCACGGAATAATATATATATAATACAGTATAGCTATTGACATTTATCGATTTACAAATCTAAAATTGGGTTAAAATACGTAATACGTTGTTACATATAAATATGAATATGGTCAGATTTTAAGCTATATGAAGGGTAACAAATTTGTTTATACAATCAAGACAATTTTATTTATGAATTACGTCACATTTAGAGTATGAAAGTGTCATTAGAACCGTGAAAGTATTTAAATGTATTATTAATTAGCAAAATTAAATACATTACCAACTCTGTATGTATGAACATAAAGTTTGTTGTTATTTTAATTGTTTTGCTGGCTAATTTCGATACTAACGTCTTTTATTATTTAAAATATTTAATAAGATGAATATCTAAAATATTTAATATTATTTTATTTATTTTACTTATTTTTTTTATTACATATACAGTGAATCCTATAAATATGAACAGCTGGAATAAGAAAAGGGAGATCAAAAATATATGAAATACATGTGATGTAATTAAAAAAAGACTAGTTTTGTATGCATAATTTATCTGCAACGATTCATAAAGCAGAATTAATTATTGATGCATGCAAAATTGAGAATTCTGACTATAGCAGATACAGAGGCAGCTAGGTACGATCTGCTGTTGTTTAAGCCATAGCTTAGGGTGTACTTACACGGTCCACAGTTCACCAACTGTACCTACTGTACACGTTGGTTACAAAGCTATGAATATAAATGGAATTGTGTACACGGTAGAGCTCGAGAGTTACGCAATCTCATTACTATTGGTAGTTGTTTAAGCAATGTAGTTAGTCATCTGTTGATCGTGTAATTAAACCCTTATTCTCGAGGCGGATTGCGTGCAGTTGCATTTCGCTGCGGTGTGTTGTTAAGATATGTTTTTGTAGGAGATATGCACCTGCGATATGAATGGACATATTTACATTGTGTGAATTAGGACTTTATAAATACTAATATAGAAGACACGTTCAGACTCTATAGTATATTTTTAGCATCACAGAAAAACATCAAAGAAAAGGGAGTTAAAATAATAAAAAAATAAAAAGAAAAAAGTAATGTAGTCTGTTTTTGGCAACATTGCCTTTCATTAATTCCGAGGCGCGTGTATGTAGAAAAAATAATTTTTATATGAAATCGTGCATAATTTTTTTTTGAATTTCATATTTGCAAGAAATTGTTTGTAAATTAATTTTTGAAGATTTCGAGGTCATAAGCGAATATGAGCCACTCAGCAAAATAGTTTTAATATGAAATAGTACAAGTATTATTTTAGTTTAACGCATGCTAGTGCTAGATAGCTAGATTTAATTTAGCTTACGTTCTTATAAGTGCCAACTGCTAAACATAGTGTTTCTTTGCTCAGTGTGTATAAATTTCTTGACAGTCTCTTATAGAACATTACATATACAACACGTCGCCGGGGCATGCAACATCGCACGCGATCTGCCAGAGTTGAGATCCGAAACTTAGTTAAGTATAAAAATGGACTGGAACGTGTAAATATTGTTTTTATATTAGCGTAATCTCAGATCAAGGAGTAGGAGTCCAAAATCCTTACCCGTGCCCGTGTCTTATTTGTATTTAATGAATTCGTACCTTTTTCTTTATATACTGTTATTAATTGTGACCTGATCCTGGTACTATGTGAAATAAATTATAAAACGGTAATAATTGTACTTTTATTTTTTGTATTCTTGTATAGTTGACGCCGAAACTTTGCTTGGATAACATTCATCTAAATTAACAAACTAATTAGGGTACTTACTAATAACTATAACTCTTTATTGCCTACAAACAAAACACACTGTTTGAAAATGCATTATAAAATGTCCTATGAAGTTTTTTACTGACAACTTTTATATTTTATTACTTTAAATCAATATTATAAACAATTAGAAACAGTGAAGCAACTAATAGAATTTCAAAGATAAATACCAATTAACAGAAATATTAATATTTTATATTTATAATCTGTGGAATTTAGAATCAAAATAAATTTCTATTTAAAGAATTTAAACAGATAAAATTGATTCAAATTTGCCGGCATTAGAATAAGTATTAAATAGCTAAATAATACTTGAGGTTATCAATATTCATATTTTATTACAAAACATTATTTAATATTTACAATCAGTCCATTTAAATGGTTAAACTATAGCAAACTGGTCGTACAACAGCTCCCTGACTTTGTAATATTCTTCTGAGAGCACGCCTTCTAGCGCCACACGGCCGTTCTCCAACTGTGAAAGAAACAATCATTTTAACCGACTGTCAAATGTAAATGGAGGTCACAAGCTGACAACCCACCTAATGGTAAGCGGTCACCTTTATATATTTGTACAGCACTACGAATATCACGTTATAATGTCATATCTGTGGTACCATTCACGCGATGCCATTCCAGAAATAGAAATTATTAATATAAGCAATTTGAATTGTCATATTTTTTATTCTACCACTAATTCAGCACGTAGACTCATCAGAAGAAGAATGCGGAATAAACTCGCGTGTTGCTCTTTTGAATAAATGTTCCGAGTTACATTTTTCAGAATTTTATATGAATACAAACTGTCACGTAGACATAATTGACATAGATAAATAAATAGTCAATTGAGTAACAAAATAAATGAATCATAGTTATCAGAGCAGACCAGTCCCTAGAAGCAGCACCCGTTCACGAGTATAAGTTATAAGACACCTCGGTGTCAACCGCTAAGCTTATTGTCATGCAATCATCATCTAGGCCTTCGTGATACACTTTTAAGTATTTGCTTGACAATAAACTGCCATTATAGCTTGTCGGCTGAAATAGGTTGACCCCTAGTTACACGAGGTTACAGTATTGTGTATGGTGTGTTACCCTGCGTATGGCGAGCGTGCCGTTGCAGCACTCGAGCGCGCCGCCCACGAACTCAGCGGCGAGTCCGAGCCGCGCCACCGCCGCACGCAGCTCCGACAGACGCACGCTGTTCACGAACGACGCTGCGTGCGCACTGCCCGCACACGGCTCCAGGGACATCGACACCTCCATACTAGACTCCTCTGCAATATTTAATAATAATATCTCAGAACATTTTTTTTATTATGTATTTTTATGTTATACTTTTACCCACTTTATATTATGTATGTTTTTGTGTAAAATAAATAAAATAAAAAATATAATATTGTTAAATATTATTCACACAGCGTTATCTAGTTTCAAGCTAAGCAGAGAGCTGTTACCTAGGCAACTGTTATATTTATATTGTAAATACATATATATACATACTATACATAAAACCACTCAGACCGATACAAATAATAATAATAATCTCAGGATAATTCACACAGCGCCACCTAGACCCAAATTAAGCTAGTAAAATCTTGTGTTGTGGGTACTAGATAACTGATACAAAAACATCGATTTTTTCGTAAATACATACATATTATAGATAGAAAACACCCAGACCGATACAAACAATCATACTTATGAATACAAATATTATAATTGTTGTCTATGTATAAACATAGACAACAAGACCAATACACTCATACTCATAAATATAAACGTTTGTACCGTAAATATAAGCGGTGTGTTAAACCGCTAGACTTCCGAGGCCGTAATAGAACAGTTACATAGTCCACGTACATTTAATTCATCCTTTATTTAACACGTTAAAGACTGCATGCCCTGACTGGCAAAGACTGGTGCACACGGACATAGGACAGGAAGATCACCTGTGGGCACTTTAATTGAAATTAAACTAGGAGTTAAATAATGTCTACCTCGAATTATTGTACACTACGAACATATTTAAAAAATAATATACCAAATTAACAAAAACAAAAACCCAGTCCCTATGTGAGAAATAAGATTTTTCAATGCGATCTTCAACGTGTTAATTATCTTATATAATTAACTTAAGAATAAAATAACACGTACCATCACCCGGCGCCGTCTCCCGTGAGCGAGCGCGTGGTGCGAGCGTGGCCGCCACCCAGGCGAGCTCGGCGTCCCCGGCCGACCGCCACGACAGCTGCGACAGCAGACTGTCGGTCAACTTCACCTGCAAATACCACAAACATATATGACTAATGTATATCGAAATAAACTTATTTTGAGCACACGAACAAAAATAATAAAAATGTAAATTTATTTAAAATTTTAATCTCAATCGATCTCACAACTGAGTTGCGGGTAAATAACTGGAAAAGAAGGGCTGAAGATCGTACCCAGTGGCGTGCCTTGAGAAAGGCCTATGTTCAGCAGTGGACTGAAGTTGGCTAATGATAATGATTAAAGCTCTTCATTTAAATTATCAATAAAGATTAAAATTAAAAATTTACAACACTCTTATTTATGTTATAAACGCGAAAGTTTGTGACTATGGATGGATGTCTGTTACTCTTTCACGCAAAAACTACTGAACGGATTATGATGAAACTTTACAGTAATATAGCTTATACGCATAGGCTGTAATTTTAAAAGATATTATGTAAACTATAATGATATATGTCAAGTGGATGTGATGTAGACGAAGTTGTGCGGTTCAGCTAGTATAATATAACTAGCTGTGCCCGTGGTTTCACCCGCAATAAATTTTAATATAAAATATAGGGTATGTGTTATTCTGATGCATAAGTTATATTATATCATATTACAAGTTTCATCAAAATCCGTTCAGTAATTTTTGAGTGAAAGATCTATACTTACAAACTTTCGCGTTTATATATAAATGTACCTTGAAATAAACTTATTTAGAACACTTTTACCTCACGAACAAATAGTAAAAATATAAATTTATTTCAATATAATAATTATATTTGACGGCCTCGGTTCGGCCACGGCTAGACCCGTGTAGCATACGGTGCGAGAGGCGTAAGAAGGGTAATATTCAAGAAATATTTAACGGAGGGGGAGTTACGATATTCAGCTAACGAGCCGATATTATAAAGATAAGAGCTAATATATTAGGATATATAACAAGACTAAATAACAAAACAAGTGAACACTAAACACTCCGCTGGTTCACTATTCCAGTAAAATAAAATTGATACCTGGTATATATGAGACTCTGTGGTCGCGTCTATGGTTTCTCCACATTTGGGAATGAATATTTTTTCTATGCCTTCAGCTTCACAGTGTTTTCTGTAACAAAATAAAAAAATATCGGTTAATTTTCTACATGAAATGTATTTTATAAATTGTTTTCCAACATTATGTATTTTCTTTTCGTCGGACAATCTATTGACAATAAACTGTCATTATTGCCGTCGACATTCGCTGTTACTGCTGTTAATCGTTAGAACCAAAGAAAATATAGTCCATTGTTTATGAAGAGAAATCGTGGTTACTATTTTTTTTTACTACAACAATACACCTTGATGGTATCGTTTTTCGACGGTTATCGTAGCCTATGGACGCTTGAAACCCTTGAAGTTAGACTACACGTATTAGGCAACTGACTCGCTGTCGCACCGCGCCTCCAGCTCGACGTACTGGATGTTTATGTCCACCTGACAGTAGTACAACTGACCGCAGCGTGGCGAGCGCGGCGGGCCCGGCCCGCAGTCCGAGCACGCGGCGCGGCTTGGCCTGCGCCACCACCCGCAGCAGCGACTCGCCGTCGCAGCGCCCCTCCAGCTCGATGTACTGGATGTTCGCCTTCACGTGCACCTGCCGCATGGTCGTCACGCACTTGCTCGGGATCTCGATCATCTCCTCTGTGGATCACGTTCATTTATCTAATTTATTGGATCATGTAGGTCAAATATTGCATTCGATAGTAGTTAATTACATCTAGTCCTCATAAATATAACAAATAATTTAAAGACATACTAGCGGAGGATAGTAATCAGATTAGTGAGCAGTCTCATCGTGACGAATTGACCAAAAACAACCACGACGCTTTTTAGAACGGACCGCGTGGAGGTGTACTTGAGAATATTCTCAATATAGGATGGTATTTTAAGTAAGGATTTATACCACTCCTTACTTAAAATACCATCCTATAGTAAAAAGTTCGCTATCTAGTTCCAATCTAAGCAGAGAATAACAAATACTTAAATAATTTTATTCTGTAAATACAAAAATAATACATCCGGACGTAACAATGATGTTGATAATATTAAGACTCACTAGACAACTGAAATACTTTTTAAATACATACACAAGCGTAAACATTGACTGCCCTTGACATGTCCAGATTTCTCTGGGTATATTTGAAAATATGCACGGCAAAAACCAACTATGTCAACAGTAAGCAATGCTGGTCCAAGTGGAATCCAGGGTGGTCTCTCTGATTGTTTTTTTTAAATATTCAGAATAAACGGCTGAATAGATTTTAATGAAATTTGGAGTGAAGATAGATTGTATAAACAACTAGTTCAATCTAAATATTAATTGGACATACCGTCAGGTTCGATTTTCGGTGGCGGTGCGGGTGGTACATCGCGAATTTCTCCTTCAGCGTCCACTATTTCAGCCAATCTGTAGTCTTCAGGCTGAAAATAATTTATATATGTACATTTTTTATGTAATTGTAAATTGGTTGTCAGAAGGCCGCATGATGGTAAATGGAAGCCTTTATATATGAATAGCACTACGAACATCAGACACCACTTATGAGTTGATACTCCGGAGGCCTAAGATGCCTTTTATCCTGTAAAGTCACTGTCCTATCTCACCCTTAACTGCTTACAAAGTAAAGTTTCACAAAGCGTCGTCGTCAAGGCTTAAATCTTAATATACCCTTCGTGAAAAACCCCATGCTGTAGTGTCTAGAGAAAATGTCGGCAGGTAATTCATTCCACAATTGAATGGGTTAGAGCTACATTATGGGCCCAGGCTCGAGTGTAGTTTGGGCTATTTTCAGGTGCCAAGACCTGTATAGATCTATTGTGCTCGCCCTTATTCAAAGTTCGCTACCTAGACCCGTGGGTGACAAGAATTGGAGGATATTCTTAGGAATGATGGTTTTTATCTCCTCAGGATATAGTGTATACTTTCCCAATGAGATATTTCGTTTATGCATGAGAGGGCTACAACCACATAAATGTGTAGTGGCGTTTCCTCTTCTGCTTGGCAAAATCTGTAGATTGATGTTAAGATAAGGCCTAATTTCGCCATGTGCTTATTCAGCTTGCAGTGTCCAGTGAGGGCCCTAGTCAGCCGCGAGTGTCGTTACCTTGATGATCTCGCCGTAGTCGTCGGTGCGCGTGCGCTCCTCGTGGAACGGGTACATGGCGTGGTGCCGCTTATTGGCCTTGAAGCACCCGGAGGGCCGCGCCGCGCCGCGCGCCGGGATGTCGTGGCGGCCTGTTACCACCCACATCTCCAGCTCGCCCTCCGAGTCAGAGTCCGACGACAGCCCCGCCGTCTCCTCCCTGCACACACAGTGGACTTGAACTAGTCATCCTCTGGGTCCGGGCCTCGACCGTCTGCTCATTACCCAGGCATACTGATGGGGTGAACCACCCCCAGTGTTGTTCATTTGCCTATGGGCGAAGTCGACTATAGTTTTGCATTTTTTAGGTTATTTATTGGAAATATACATCACATTTAAGGTTTGTAAAAATGTTAATTAAAGTTTGTATGGAGATTCGTCATTTTTGAAGCTGCGTTTTTTAGGTTACATTATTCAATATTTTATTTTATTCGGTTAAGGTTACTATTCCACATATACTAAGTGGCGGGCACAGCTAGTAATATATACAATAATAGCACTACGAACATGACAACACTACGTAACACCCAATTTAAATAAAAAAGTATAGATTTTAGGACGTCAAGTAAGGAGAGAAGTATAAGTAGGAAGTTTACTTTATAGAATTGTTGATCTTGAGCCTCTGATGCTGTAGGTAGTCCTCCAGCTCGGCACCCTCGAGCCTCAGCCGCCGCCGCACGGGCAGCTCCAGTATGCGGTCTCCGCCATTCTCCGCCAGATCCCGAGCCAGTGTGCCAGGGGACGTTCTGGGAATTTCCGAATGTGACTTTATTTCTTTTTAGACTACAATGATGGCAAACAAGCAAATGGCTCATCATAATAATAGTACATTATTATACCACTGTTGCTCACAGGCTTCTCGTATTGTCAAGAGTTTAGCATATTTTAGCATGGTGGCTTCGTTTATAGCGTCTAACCCGTATCATTAGTGGGGATATCAGTATTCGTACGGAAAGTGCAGATCTCTTTTTAACCTATTTGATGGTAAACATTTACCGTAGCCTATGGATGCCTGAAATAACTGTGCCGGCGATGAAGTCACGTCTACGTTGACGACACTTATATAATTGGAATGACAATGAAACTGATGGTAAGCGATAAGCTACGCCTATATACATTAATAGCACAAGAGACATCACATTGTCTTGTGACTCATGCATTGACATCCAGAGGAATAAGATGTCATGCCTCTTATCCTGTAATTTTACTGCCTAATCTGCACCCTACAACTGGAAAACAGCTTACAAAGAAGAAGATGCTTGGCGGCTGTAGACGGATGAGGTTTATTTGAGGGAAGACTATTTTCTTACTTTTAATACTTTTTTTAAAAAAAATGAAAGGCATTCAGCTGCTTTATAAGTCTTTCTACGAGTTTGGATTGCCATCTGCACTCTCCCCCTAACGTTCTGTGAACCTATAAAGCCAGCTGTGGCCAACAGTATTAGAATACTTCAAAAAACCCCGCTATAAATAAAGACATATACATACTTACCGTGCTGTTAAAACAATCGAGTTAGACGGATGCGGAGCCCATTGAAGGAATAGATCTCTGGCGAAACCAGTTTCTAAGTCAGGGAAGGATGCTAGCACCACCTTGGGGCCTGGTGTCCTGACTACCTCAGCTACTGAATGACACAGTTGGAGGTGGCGTAGTGCAAACGGGTTGCTGCGGGCACCTTCGAACGCACGCGTCAGTTTGTCACTCATCCATTCTATCTGTAATGTTCAATAATAATTCTTTAAAAATATATAAAGTGATAAAACATAAATAGTAAGCTATTACCGCCGCTCATGAGTACCTGCAATAACAGGGTAATTGCAAGTGCGTTGTCGGCCTTTAAGAAGAAATATGCTCGATTCTTAAAGGTAACGAAATACTGTTGCTGGAAAGTCAATCTACAATATGGTTTTGTGTGGGATAGAGGTTTCGGAACGCATGGTGGAGGAGCACGCACGGTCCAGATGATCAGGATGGTATTTTAGTTTCTAGTGGGCAGTAGAATGGTGAAATTCACACACCCAGACCGATACAACAATCACAGAAAGGTTTGCACTATATGAGGAATCGAATCCGCGACATCGGAAGTAAAGCATTTTGGTAAGTGTGGTAACATTGATCTCCAGCCATGTCCAGCAGTGGAAAATTAGTATTTTATTTTTATTTTAAGTTTGAACATTATTAAGGTTCTATTTTCAAAGACTATACTTCTATTTGTAGGTACTGGGTAAATAGGTACTGTAGGGTTACTGGCAATCGCACAGTCAATAAACAAAAGAGCATTTATATACCCTTGTGTGTCAAATACATGGTACTGTGTGTGTTGTTTATTTATTAAATTAATGTATTTTGTTTTTATGGATGATAAAATAAATATATTAGCAATCTGCACTCTCTTTATATATAAATTGTAAATGTGCGACATTTCATACTCCACGTACGCGCAAATCTAAAGGTACAATGTAAATAGGTGTACAAAGTCTTTGCTTCACATATTAATATAACATACATATTAAAATATATTATAAAGTACATGTTATTCTGATGTATAAGTTATACTACTGTACATATTCATCAAATCCGTTAAGTAGTTTTTGCGTAAAAGAGTAAAACATCCATCCATACTCACAAACTATAATGTTTATAATATTAATAATATCATCTTATTTATAAAATAATTACCTGTGATTTAGCAAATTCAACAACATTATAGCTGACGTTAGACAGCAGTAGCAATGAGTAGGCAACCAGCCCCGAGTCCTTGTTCCTCCACAGCTGGTCCAACATGTGCGCCAATTCTAGCACACGGCCAGCTGTATCCGTGCAGACAAGAACGCAGCCACCACCACGGAGTGTTGTGAGGATTGTCGCTAGGAATTAGTAACTATTTTAAACCAGTGTAGAAAACAGATTTAAATTTCTGATGAATGATTTAGTACTATGCAGATTGCTATTTTTTTAATAAATAAAATCCAGGCTTGTGCATGAGTACATGCTAGAGAATTGATTAAATTAATTGTAAATTCTAAAATCGTGTCGAGGCGAAATTTCGAATATTGTGAATTGAAATTCTTTTAAATAGTGGCTAAAGAAGGCTGGAAAGATACCCTTCTCCCAAAGGGGAAACTATTTAAATTTGAGAGAAATGTCAATACTACCTACAATCTTATTATGCAATTATATATACCATAAACTATAGTATCCATAATGAGTGTGTGTGCTATATAACCAACTTAAAAATATTATTATAGTTTTATTGTAATTTGATTTTTTATAATTCCATGTTATTAATTGACCATAAACTTCTTCTCTCTTTCTTTCTAATAAAAAAAATGTTTATAAAAATAACACTTACTCATTAGCTTTTCATCTCTTAGTCTTCTCCTCTGCTGGACATAATCCGCATTCATTGCACCTAATAATAACAGTGATGGTCTCATTAACTTCTCGATTTCACAGCCATTGAGATGCCTTTCTTTCTTGTGGTTGAAGTCTGGTGCATATACAATGTCTTCCTCTCCTGGTGCTGCTATGCGCCATACTGTGCCACCAAGGGAGTGGCCCGCTGGCAGTGGTGTGATACGAACACCTAGACCTTTACCTTTAAACAAAAATAAGATTTTATGTAGAAATGGAGAATGAAAGATATTTTATCACAAAAGATTAGAATATCAGGTTTGTCAGGAGAATGATACAGTAAAATTGATATATAACACTGCTATATAAACCATTGTGATAAATTGATTCGCAGCCCGCCAGCATAAACCATTAGTGGATGTGGGTGTACCATTATCAATTAAATAATATAACCACATAGTATGCTAATATTCTTCTTAATTCTTATATATTAATATCTTGTGGAGACAGAAATACCCAATTGTAGGCTGATAATGTATAATATGTATAATCATTAATCTTCAAATAAATGAAGAATGAAAGAATGAATATTTTACATGTCATGTAGCTAAAATATTCATAAAATAACTATACTATATTACTTTCCAGAAAAAAATAAAGTTACTAAATTTTAAAATAAGAACAAAATGAAACATTAATAAAAGAAAAAAAAAATTAAGTTACAAAATGTAAAAATGAGAACAAAATGAGACATTAATTAAAAAACAGTACTATACAATTCTTCAGAAAATAAAAGTAATATAAAAATATAGTTAGTAAATTTTAAATTAAGAATAAAATGAGATGACTATTGTCTCATTTTGTTCTACAAAAATTACTATGACAATTATTTACCTTTCATATCTATACTCTGGTTGTATTTCAACTGTGTTATCCTATCAAATGCAGCATCAACATCATCCAATGTGAATAGATCAAAGTCGGACACATTTCTGTGTGCCTGATATAAATCATACATGAACATTTGGCCCATTTTGTAAATCGGTAATGTGGCATATATTGGGCAATTCAGCCCAAGTTTTCCAACTGCATATGGCAGTGCCCCAAGATGTAGGGGATCGGAGTGAGAGAGTAGTACTGCGTCTATGGAGTTTACATGCCTGGAATAAAAAAAATACATATATAAAAGTAAGTGATTAATATAACATTTCTTTGGCCACTGTCAATATAAATTTATGTTTTGAATATTAGTTTTAAAACAGATATGTACTTATCTATACTGATGGTAGTTTTTGACATATTATAAGAGTCTGTAATAGACCTACATGATTAAAGATAGTCTGATTTGATTTGATCTATCCATATAACAAGGTATTATCTACATTAATAGTATCTATATTTGAGTACAAAGTTTTTTAATATTATGTCAGTATATTTATATCAATTCCTTTATTTTATTATATTTACCTAAATTCTTTTCGACAACTAATTTACATATGTAACATAAACATAAATTTTTACTTTTGTCATCAGTGCCCATAAAATAATTTCTGTATTGGACTGCCTCAATTATCAAATTATGTAGCAGTTTAGCACATCACTTTATTTCCAATAGCCAGCTATTGGGTTTGTTTCTTTTCATAGTGCAAAACATTTGTATTTATAAGTATCATTGCTTGTATTGGTCTGGGTGTTTTCTAAGTATAATAGGCATGTATTTACAAAAACATAAATGGAGTTGTCTAGTACCCAAGCAGAGCTTGTGTTATACAAGTTCTCCTTAGGTCTAGATGGTGTTGTGTGATTTGTCCTGAGTTATTATTATTTACTCAATGGTTAATTGGTGCAGAATGCAATACGGTATTAATTATTATTTGTCAATTGTACAACTTTAATCGCTAATTGTGCTATAAAGAATAAATAAATAAAACAAATCTACTAACAACAACATAACCTAAAAATGTTACCTTTTCAATTCTCCTATAAAGTTCATATCAAACTTTTCGTCCCAACCGCAATCTAGAAGGAACTTGAATTCGTCAATTTGCAGAACGTAGCATGGTGGGGACTCATCTCCAGCACCGGAGATACAGTGTACCTTGATGATGGAAGTCATCTTGCTGAACCGGTATGAGCCTCCGTTGTGATTACATTAAAAATCTTTAGTACATGCTTTCCACCTACGTAAAAAATATTTTCTAAATAAAAAGCAGATATTAAAGCAATAATTTAAAATGAAAGAAAAAGTACAAACAAAGCAAAAACTTCTATTACGTACAACCGTCACTTACACAGTTGACATTCATTGACACTTTTTTTTATCTTTATAGTAACGGCAAAGAGTCTAAGCTCATACAGCCGTCATTTGGCACTTATAATGTCAGACCTTGGCTGAGTTGTATAGATCTTATTTATTGAACTTGATTAATTAAATTTAGAGGAAAGGAAAATCAGTCTAATCTTTGCTGTAAATTACACTTATATATACAAAAATTTAAAATTAACTTACTGCTTATCTTCAAACGTATTGTCACGAGTTCTAACAATAAGGCATTTTGTCCCTTTCTCAATGCAGGTAATTTTTTTATGTAATGGAAATGGGAAACAAGCGGCGCACCTGATGGTAAACGGTAACTTTCACCTATATACATGAACAGCACTACGAACATCACGTCATCATGTGACACTCGTGATCAATTGTTACCATTCCATTACCATTCCTAAGATATCCTGCCACTTATCCTGTAGTTTTACTGCCTATTCACTGTACAACCAAAAAAACTGACAAAGCAAGCTGTTTGTCGGCTGCAATAGACGAAACTGGGATATCCACAGTAATCCACACAGACTACCCAACAAAACTATTATTTAGTTAATATAAAGTTTTTCGATTATATTCAATAAAATATACAGTCATTGAATGTTGTTTGTATATTATATATTTGTAAAGAACCTCTTTATTTATTTAACTATTTAATACGGGGTCGATCATTTAAAACTAAGTGAAACAATAACTTGTTATAAAAGTACATATATGAAGAATGTTTTTTTTTATTTTTTTTTAAATATGGCTTACTGCCGCCAACCGCTGTCGACCCGCAATTTTATAAATATTTTTACTCTTATTTACAATATAATAAGAATTGTAACTGAGCGCTGGCACATGGAAGATATTTTAAAATATTATTGGAGGATTTAAACAAAGTTTGTATTAAAACTTAAAATTACCTACCTTTTAGCTATGTTTGTGCATGCTAATAAAAAAAAAAGGACTTAAACGATTTGGTTGACATATTCACTAAAGTGCGTAAGCTTAAGTACTGACGTTTGACTTTACAATCATTTTAAAGATAAAAAAAATATGAAAGATTAAAACGAAGAAGTCGCGGATTCAGGTAGTTTTATATAATAATATGCAGATATAAACAACGTTTGCAAAGGTAGCGGATTCAAAGTCATAACTTACGACCGCCTATTTACAGATAAATGGGTTAGATAAATCTACCTTTTCCACGTTTAAGGTCCTTATATAATATGGGTATGGATAGCAGTAATAAAAGTAAAATGATACAATTAGAATTATACAAAATGTATATTTTTTCTATTAAATAAGTATTCGGTGAACGAGCTGATGATACGGTATCAAACATTACACTTTTACATTTATATTTCTTCTTCATTTTCTCCAATAAAAATAAAACGGTCTATTTAGATAACCTATATCTCATAAAGAAATCTAAGTCATCATATTTATTAAAGGTATTTTATCGTTCGCGGTAAATACGTGGTTTCCTAAATAATCTGTGGTTAAATAGAAAGAAGAAAGAAAGAAAAATAGCATATGTAGATATGTTTCAATCGCTTCCAAACTCTCTTCAAATATTCATTAATAGAAATATTTATTAATAGAACTCTGCATTTAGTGAAATAATTAATGACACGCAAAATTTGGTTAGACCAGTTGTCACCAAAGCTAACCATTTGGTGACAATTGGTCTAACCAAATTTTACGTGAAAATGGAGTGAAATATCGAACTCCTAAAATATAAGGGACTAAAGACTTAGGAGTCACCTAAAGGTTGGTAAAAATGAATTTCATACGAAATTGAACCCCTAAACTGGCATGGCGTTAAGTGGCCTTTAAACTTAAGTAAAAGTTGGTGAAAACGGGCATACGACTCTTAGGGGTTTTTTAGTGTTGATAATGGAGTGCATCAGTGGAGGACGATAAGATGACTATGAGGTCAGGTCAGATAGCCCATCGTGACATATTCACCAGGAATTCAATATGATGGTTTCCAGGGGGAACCGCGGCCGCGTGGAGGTCAACCTGATATGGTACATTGCTAGCAATGGGGTTATCAATCCCCTTCCCCTTTAGGGGAACAAAAAGAAAAAAAAGATACCATGCCGCTAAAATAAAATAAAGTAATAACGCGGTCCGTCGCGATGCAATGGGAAGGGGACATGCCTGTAATTTTTAAAAAATTAAACAGCGGGTGAAACCCTGGTACATTGCTAATTCTCTAGAATTTCCTTTGAATTGCGTCACGGCTGCTATGCACGCTCCAAGCGTGTCTACGTAGATATTCACGTAGCAGAATGCGGAACGCGTAGGTACGTCACGCTACAGCGCTAAGTGGTGTGGTTCGTCACTACGCACTAGGGATGTAATAGTGTAACGACAAATGGAATATTCGTACTCGTTACTAAAATATTGTTATTTTACTAGTTACTTTGTTACAAATGTTATTTTATTAGTTGTTACAAATGACAGCCATCATTTTTTTAGGCCGTACCTAATTATTCTAGTTTTTATACAATACTCTTCTTGTTTTTTATAGGAACTAAATACTTGGATTTCTATTTAAATTTAATTACATATTTGTACAGGATTGTCTTATCCAGTAAGTTTGAAATAACTTTTAGTGCTTAGTCTTAGTCTTATATAAATAAATAGTTTTAATTTTACTATCAGGAACAAGATAACAGCAGTAACTATAATAACTATCTAACTATGTACAGTACCTACGCTACATAACTCATTAGAATACTATAAGCACTATGTAACTGGTAACTTCAAGAATTTAAAAATACTGATACGGTACTTTGGTACCTGAGCTATAGTCGTTACTTTATACCGAGTAGGTACGTACCATTTGCAACAGCTCTAGTAAGCGTATCGCGTGACATGTAAGTACGCATTACATTGATATATATCGTTACCTGCCTACGCTAAAGACAATATCTCCGAGCCATATAGTTTATGTAATATACAGAGCTATTATAATCATAATACTAAACCAAGATCCAACGACAGTATTATAATAATTAAGGGCCATCTATGACTACATATAACAAATTTCATGTTTTTTTATACCCCTTGTTTTTCTCACAGCTGGTGAATTTTGTGAGACGCTTGGTTCTTTGTCAGACCGAGTGTAAACACGCCAACAAAACAGCGACAAATGCGTTTATCCAGTACTTTATAAAAATAAGTTTAAAGTTTTCTAAACTTTGAATTATTTTTAAAGGTGTAACGTATTTTATAGCGTGGACGTATTCCTACTAATAAATTAAAATGAATCTATTTTCATTCGTCACAACATAACTTGAGAAGTATTTATACGACTGCATTCAACTTTTATTTTCTACTACTTTGTAAAATATATACTTAAAATATGTACTTACGTCTTCCATAATAATAAAAAAAAATATTTTAGAAATTTTAACGATTTTTTTACTAATTTTTACTTAGTATAAAATGATATCGCTTACGCTGTTTGTTCGCTTAGATCTTTTAAACTATGCAATGGATTTTAATGCAGTTTTTATCTGATAGGGTGATTCAAGAGGATGGTTTATATGTATACATGTTCACCCGTGTGAAGCCAGGGCGGGTAGTTAGTTATAAAATAAAATATTACTCAATATAGTTATCCAATATTGCTGAAGGTTTCCTGCATTTATATTGGTAATATCAGCTGAATTTACCGATGTAGACAGTCAACGAAATAGGAAAAACGGTGCAGCCATCGTACCGTAAAAACCAAATTTACAAATTGTGCCCGGTCGATAGCGCCCCGGGCCAGGGTCCATGTTGAAAAGTTTCAAATTAAAGATTGTACCTACCTATTTTAATTTTCTATTAATGTTGGACAATTCTGGGAAATTTTTCTTTGATTAATTTCCATGTTTTTAATAATCGCTGAGCAGAATTAATGATCCGTTTGTAATGCTTTTCGAGGTGTAATTAAGTGTATTACGAGTGGTATATATTTTTATTTTTTTTCCAACCCACTGCCAAGGTGATGTTCACCATTCGATGCCTGTTACGTTGTATGTAACGTAAACATACTTTGTATGTAATCTATACTTTGACAGCCTCGGTGGTCTAGAGGTTTAGCACACCACTTTTCTTCCAACGGTCGAGGGTTCGTTTCTTGCACGGTGAAAACATTTCTTTACTATTTGTATTGCTCGTATCTGAGTGTTTTTGTATATTATGTATGTATTTAGAAATAAAAACTATGTATTTATATTAGTTCTCTAATACACACACAATATACATATATAACACCCAGACCGATATAATTATATTCATGAATACAAATGTTTGTACTGTAGTACGAATCGAACCTGCGACCTTCGGAAGTAAGACGGTGTGCTAAGCTGCTAGACCACGGGCCGTCAAAACTTATTTTGTGACTAGAATCTATTATATTTAATACCTAGTAGTTATCTAATAGTAAAAAGAGAATGACATCAAATAATATAAACAACATTATTCGACATAAATTGTTAACTATAAGAAGATTTAACATTTATTTTTGAGACTGATAACTTATATTAATATTACAATTTTCTGTATTCTGTATATCAATTTCATGGACACTAACTACAGAAAGATATAATTGATCATTATAAATGGCGCCCAAAAATTTAGGCGCGACATCGTCGACTCTAGTATCTGATGGCTCACTGGTCTCATTTCCAATTCTGTCGTCTCCCCCGATATCTGGAGCGGCTGGATCGACTTTTACTGTATTCGCCGGGAATATATCTGGTAACTTAGTTTCCATTTCAATAAGAGGCCCTTGAACTTGCGTCGATTGACTTGTGGAGGCTTTTTGTTGGAGTCTAATCAATCTTTCTTGAAGTCGTACTTCTGGAACGCGTAAACAGTGTCTTGGATGATTTGACGATACGAAAAAATTGTCTATATCTATTTGGTGGGAAATTGAGGCAAAATATAGAAAATAAGGTTTCACTATCGTGTGGTAGGATTGTATATATAGGCAGCGGTTGTATCTGTATTTGTATGTTATTAAAAAACTGCGGAAGATTTTGTTTCTGATAGAGTCTGGCGCTTTTCGACTTGTCCAGTGAACACGAACTAGGGATGTCACAATATTTTGTGTAAAATATCGATTTATCAATGGATCGATTGTTCTTGTTTATACAATAATCGATTGAATAAATGAAGATTCTAAAATCGAACATCGATTATTTTCAAACAACCCTAATTTGTGTTCTTCATGGCTCATGGCATGTGGATGTTATTGTTTATTTAGGTTACCACATGGAATTGTTTTTTATTTGTATGAAAATAATTTAATGATGGAAAATCATTCGAGAAAAAATGTCGATTAATTTTCAAAAATTAATATCAGTTTTTTTTAATAGATCTTTAATAGAATTATAATCGATTATATGTTCACATCCCTAACGTGAGCGCGCGAGCGACGGAGCGAGTGACGATAAATCTCATGAAGTCTGCGAGTGACGAGGCGGATGGCCAGTGTGCTAACACACGTGTGTTCGTGACTAGCTCTGTTAATCGCATTGCCACTCGTGCGAGTGTGTTCCCACCCGGAACATACACAGCCAGTATGCAAGTACTTTAAAACGAACTTTGAGTTTGCACCGTGAAAACATTTTGAAGACAATCCATTTGGATTTGGATGAAAGTATCTTTGTTTATAACTTAATTAAACTTAATTATCACATTAACAATTGAATATCTCATAGTCTAATCGCGTCTAGATTAGATATTCATGTACTTTTTAATTCGGTAAAATTCTCATATTACATTGGTGATACGCTTTTGATACTAAATAAGATAATTGCTTAAGGTGATCTACCTTATCTAAGGTACATCGATCAAAACTACATTTTCCCGTGAATATATACAAACGACGACTAAAATATATAACATAACAGACGAAAATTTAAAAAATAGCATTTTAGCAAGTTGTCACATATTTTATTATATATATAATGTAGACATCGGCCTGTTACAATTTTAGATATGGATAACATTTTCAATGTCTTCAGTATAGTACCAGTTTTCTATTTTGACATTACATTTATGGCGCAAGCATACACATATTACTTTTGATCGTATATTAATCGTTTTCAAGTTATTCTATAATGTTGGTGTGAAAGCGAGATAGAAGACAACGTCATTAATTTAGACTTAAAAATATTAGGACAGGAATTTCAGAGTTCTGTAGCACCTATACAGATTACGTATGACAGAGACTGAATAGAATACGTAAGAGAAATATTTACCATTAATCCTGTTCACTATATAGTTAAGCAACAAGCATCCAATGAACAAAGAGATGCCCATTACCGCGTAAAACCACCATTCCGGTTTCCAGCCCTGTGAGGCAGCATTTAGTACCGTAATTAGATTTAATGTTAGATAACATCAACTTCTGAGGGTCTTATAGCTGTATGCATGCAGTACAGGGAACAACTATACGCACGCTCACACGTAACTAAAAATGACGCGAAATATTTAAAATTCGAATTCATTTTATATTGGAACTAGCTAAACGGAACAGATGACTTAAAATGACGCGAGTAAAGTTCGTAATTTGAAATAATATATTTTGGAGGGAGTAAAAACATATTTTTCTACCAGATCTAGTCTATTGTGTACCTACTTCACAGCAAATAAACACGCATTATGCCAATGATAATTAATATTAAATTATAAAAATAGGGAAAAATACTAATTTATACAATTTCAAATTACCTCTTCATATACTTTGCGTATTGTTATACAAAAAATGTTTAGCCATCGAACAATACCCGTAGTATGTGACGTGAATTTAGTTATAAAATAGCACAAAAGAAAATAATATAACTATATATATAAATAAATAAAGTAGATGAACACGAAGCGGCCATTTCAAAAGATTTACTATGATGAACGTCTAATAAAAAGGGTTTTGATGAACATTCAGACAGACGTAGCAGTACCGGATTGAGTATATAACAGCCGTTCGACTAATTTTTATAGAACCATAGATAACAAAATATTACATAGGGCCGGCCATTAATCACGTGATGTTTTTTTAGCACTATTTAAACCACCTCCTCTCTATCCAAATTCACGAGTATTTGTAGTACCTATAAAGAATCTTAAAAATTTCAGAATATTATCTTTAAACCAAAGATAAATATAATTAAACAAAAAGATACCATGAGGTTTAATCTAATTTAATTCTAGATAATTCTAGAAAAGTCAAGAACACAACGCGTTGTCCCGTATTTTACCCCTTTCCAGATTATTATTATAGCCTTTATTCAGGACAACTTAGTCCGATGACACTGCATTAAAACAGAATCTTCCAAATTATAGCTTATGTTGAATATTTGGATAAGTGTTAAGACAATTTTATAAATAGGTATGAAAATGAATGTATAGATAAATGCAATTTTAATGAATGTATGTGGTAAATTTTTATATATTATTTAACTAAGGAGATTGTTATGTAATGAGATATATATTATAATGTATTTAATAAATAATGTTTAAGAATATAGTTATAAATATTAAATTTAACATTAATATACTTACATACCATTTCTAATGAATGAATATATGTATGTTAATTACTCTCCATTCATTCATAATATTTATACTAATAATATATAATATTAATACCGATTACTTTAGCGCTGTCAAAACTATCCAATCTATAGTTTTAATTTTCTTTTGATAAATATGACAAAGAGTATTAAAAAGAAAATAAATGTTAGTTATGGTAAATTCCGTGGAAAACTTGTAGTTTTATATATTTTATATGATGCGATGTATAATTTATTCCACTTATATATGTTAGAGCACCTAGAGTATCCACCATACGTAATGAAAATACAATAAACATTAGGTGTCTATTATCTAAGGACTTTAAAATTTAAATCTATTAAGAGATGGTAATAATAAAGAAGTATTTACTTTATTTTAAATCCTTAGGGATGACAGTATATATATAGTTACTAATATTAAAAAAAAATAGTAATTAATCTTCTTAATGGAATAAGTAACTAAGTATATTAAAGTAATCTTTACAAAGGCGGCCAATAACGTTACAATTTTTTTTAAGGTGAATAAGCAAGTAACTTACATGTTACTCTTTTATATAAGTGTTAATTTAAGTAAATACACATTAACTAGGAGGAGGCATGCGACAATCAACATAGAAACTGCTTGACCTTCGTTGCTCTTGTTTCTCTCCCTGCTCAGCCAAATCCGGTAGGAACCGGTTAGTGAAGCTTTAGATACAATAATATTTAAAAGTTCAGACATGTGGCGGTGTGGTGGGCCGGGTCGTTCTGTTCCCTCTAATATGGGTGAGTGCAATGATGGTTGGCTCATCCATCATACTCGAGAACTGGCGCTGCTTGTGGGGACTGGTCTGTTCAGGTTGCAAACACTGATTGCATTTTTTGTTTCTGCAATAGCATATGCTGGTGGTCACTCTCAAATTTGTACTTAAATGACTCTGTATTAATGTAAACATGTACAACATTTATTTGAAAAGAATCCGAGCTGAGTTTCTTGTCAGTTCTTCTCACCTCGAAATCATTCCGAACTGACGGTAGATTTGACAAATCATAAAGTCAATATTATAATAGACCTACATTAATAAAGATATTTTGAATTTTGAATAATTCCCCGGTTACAGATAAGTCAAGTTCTCTATTGATCTAGCAAGGTCATTAAATTCCTGTATATGTATAAAATATATATGCAACACTAATAAAAGTTTTAAAAATTAACAATTCTCGTTAATACCATTAGGTACTAATATATGGCTGACCTCGTTTCCTAGCACAATACGTCAGCAATATATTGTGCGAAGTGGGCTCTTGAACTTCGCCGTTTAGTTTGGCAGCTCACAGCTTCCTAGTCCTCCAGCCAAATTAACCAATATTGAAGACGTAGCCTGGAAACTAGACCGGCCAGACGATATCTTTCAGGAGCTACGAAACACTTGTGTAGGTTATATTTATCACAATATATATATGGAAAATGGAAAATAATTGTGACTCATACATCCGCGAAAGGTACATATCTACCATATATAAAGTTTAAAATTAATAATAATGTTGATAATAATATTTTTTATTAGCCAATAATAATAAATTACTTGGTTAGTATGACCCGTAACTCTAACCTATAACACCGAAGAAATAGATTTTTTTTCTATATCTTTAAACGAACTATGTTGTCAGTGATCACATGATTTATTTAGTGCGAAAAGAACAAGTGGCTTGGCACAATAATTCTATTATAGTTTAACAAGTAAATTTATTATAATTTAAAAAATCTATATACCATTTTTATTGCGAGTAAATAAGATCTTATAATACAGATTTATAGGAATATAATCCTTATTAACACAAGAAACAAGTAAGTGCATATATTCCATAGAGTATGTCTAATTTGAATTTCGAATTTCATTTATAGCTCTATGACGTGTTCCAAACAGTTAGCAAAACTCGGGCGAACTTCAATGCTGAGTGCAGCTTCTGTTTCCGTCCATATATCACTGCATTGATCAGCTCTATACAAAATCTATTATTGTTTAGTATATACTTCAATAACGCTATGTGTATGTCAAAAAAAATGTATAGCAGATATGCTAGAAATTATCCCTGTGTTTTAGTTTGCGTACATTATGGCATACTAGCTGTGCACGCGGTTTCACCTGCATGAAATTTAAAGTCTAGTTAGTCTGATGTAGGTATAATCTATATTAGTGTAAAGTTTCATCAAAATCCGTTTATTCGTTTTTGCATGAAAGTGTAACAAACACCTTTCCATTCATCTACCTATCCATAGTAATAAAATCTCGCTTTTACGATATTAATTAATTAATATTTAATAATGGTACATATATAGATAATGGTATTTAAACATTATAAATAAACTAGTATATCAATGGAGAAAGAAATTGAATTTTGTGTGGGGGTAAAAAATAACAATATTATTTTCTTAGTTATAAATGTTATTATAATTAAGTAATTATATTATTTATAACATAATTACTTAATATTGTATAATAATTTGTAAATTAAAATTTAATATTATAAGGATGGAAACCTAAGTAAATGGGCTGCAGTCTATGCGGCTGATCGAAAAAAGCTACTTTTACATGTAAACTTGTATTAATATTTGTTGAGAATTAATTTGCGTACAGTTCTTTACAGTATTTATATGTTTCTTCCCCAAATTCTAGTCTATCCAGCTCTTAATATAAATAACAGCTGGATGACAAACAAAAAACTTTTTACACGGAAACGCCATCAGGAAAAATATACTCGTAACTTTAATTACGCCGTCTAAATTAGTTGAACAGTTTCGCCAGAGGTTTGAACTCCCAGCACACGTTCATAACTTTCATATTAGTAAAACTAGACTGCCTAGCAGTCAGACGCTAGGATCCCCTATGACTCTAATTCTAGAAACTTCTCTACTCATTACGGCATGAACTGTAAAACAAAGAGCCATGCTTATAGAACCTAGCAAGAAAGTTCTGTGAAGCATGGTCGTACCGCATAACCATTTTAATGTGACCTTTTAAGCGGCCCGGACTTCCTCCGCTTTAATAAGTATATGCCAGTATTGAGAGGGGGTTGGAAGATCATTTTCATCTGGCGATGAATCGTGCACTATGTTCAGAAACGTGAAGCGAAGGTAAATGCAGCAGCCGCGTTCGCAATCAAGGTAATGTTGCCAGCGTCAGGTGCGTTCCGTGGCGGGAGCCCGCGAATTTATAACGGCAACACTGACAAGTTGATTTATGCTC
Organism: Achroia grisella; assembly: GCF_030625045.1. Taxonomy (NCBI): domain Eukaryota; kingdom Metazoa; phylum Arthropoda; class Insecta; order Lepidoptera; family Pyralidae; genus Achroia; species Achroia grisella. Next base: position 884,288 of record NW_026713028.1, on the reverse strand, counting down.
GGAAAACATTTTCGCGGTATTCCAATTGTGTAGTGTTCCGTTGCACGCATGGTAATGTTGTGGATGGGCAACTATTTTTCATGTTTTATTGGTAGCACTTCGTGCATGTTTTTTTATGTTCTTTAAATATATTTATTGGATAACAATCTAAATTAAATAAATGGAAATATCATTGCATTGTACATAATACATACATAAAATATTTTGTTTTAAATAACGCAAGCCTGTTCAAACGTTTCGAAATTCAAATTAATTCAATTTGGTTTTAAAATATTTATAGTTGAGAGCATAGAGCAATTAATACTATGGCTAACTGGGTAAGCAGCAAAGAGTAAAGTATTTACTTTACTCTTTATATATATGCCACAAGGGTGAGCAGAAAAGGAGAAGTGTGCGTTACTAGAAACTAATAATTTTTTTAAGTTGTAATTTTTTTAACACGTTGTTACGTGCTTTATGTATAAGTGTATATTATATTAAAATTACGTTAATATTGTTTTAATGTTTATATTTATGTCGTTTGTCGTGGCTGACAGTTGCGGCTGTACTGAGTCAAGCAGGCAGTCGTTAGTTCAAAAAGCGTTTTGTCATCTATTGACGGTTCGACACAAGTTGAATCCTTTGTTTTGGAGTTCAGTTGCAAGATTGATCGTTCCTAACGTTAACTTGTTAACTTATTTGTGCCTCCCGTCGTTACCATTACGTGTAAATTAATGATTGTACAATTTTATGATTAAGTAAGACTTGCGGTTCAAATATACACAGTCTGGCCATAAACACTGTTACAATTAAAAATAAACAAAATATATTGCATTTGAATTTGGAATCTGTTATTGTTTTATGAATGTTCATTGAATTTTCTCATTTTCGCGCTAATCCACTATCAATCTCTATTTTGGCTATATTATCAACTGTCATCCGATATCATTATTTCAAATTGCATCCAAAGCGTTGTTGTTGTTGAACTCACGGAGTGAGTAAGCGGTAAAAAATATTATATTACCAGTTTTTCTACTTTTTCATCTGTGTGCTTTACTCTTCTATTCAGCTTTATTCTCTTACTACATCTTGGTAACGAAAAGAAGTGACAGATGTATTCATTTTTCATTACCATATGAAGAATATATCATATACATTTATATATTTATATTCTGTAAAAGAAAGAGAAAAAGTGTTGGTAAATGATTTAAGGTGTAATTTTATTACCTTGTTCTCTAGTGTTGCTTTGAAAAAAGTTTCAATCCTCTTTTTATTTATTCGATATAAAGTATACATAAAACTGAAATTAGGTACCCAAGTTGATTTTAATATTGGTATTAAGCAAACTTTCTGCAAGGAAATCGTGTCGCAACTTCGACGAATGTAAATGTCGCCGTCACAACTAATCAATTTGTATTTCATAACTGAACGATTGATGAATTCAGTGTAACTTTGTAACAAGTGCGATGAATAACTCTGCTGCAGAGAATTCGAATTGAGCGATGGGTTTATCCACTCCAACTATATTCTTAATTCAAAATTTAAAACATATTACTGAGTTATATTCTAATTTCAAAATTATTTTAAGAAATATTAATATATTGGCAGTTATTAACTTGCCAAAAATAAATTTATTATTATTATTATTCTGCCATATGTAGATAAAGTTTGCTCTGGGACTGTAAAACTGATTTCCGTGGCACCAATATCTTAAGAAAAATTTTAAAAAAGGAACTATAAATTTAAGGTCTCTAATATTTTATTAAAGAAAAGAGACAGATCATAAATATTATTAAGAATAGGCGGGAAAAATGTTGGGGCACTTGATACGACACGACGAACTTATTAATAATATTGTAGAAGGAAAAATAGATGGAAAGAGAGGAAGGGGAACACCAAGACACAGTTATCTATATCAAGCAGGTTAAGGAAAACATTGGAGTCGTGTCGTATCAACAACTAAAAAGATTCATAGAAGATCGTGAAAGGTGGTGAGAGCTCAGAATGAATATTTAATTTGGGATTTTTAGTAATGTGGACTATTGTCCCCATTGCTAACAATGTATGGTACATTGTGTGCGTATTCTCTAATGACAACTGCTGGGGGAAGGGTATTATTAGTAATGTGGACTAATAATCACATTGCTAGCAATGTACCAGGTCAGGTTGACCTCTACGCGAATGGACTGACTGACCTGATTATCCTCCACTGGTGCCCCGTCAACCTGAACCTGGTATAGGCGGAAGTACCCTATGTTTATCATCTATTAAAAAATGTTACTAATTGTGTTTTACGGAATTATTTTTTTATAAGAACTGTGATATCAGTTTTTGTAGATGAAACATTACCTACGCGTTTTTGATCAATTTATTACAACAGAGGTAAACAGAAGTTTGCTTAATTAAAACAGTAATTCATGCTGTTTGGATTAATAGTCAAAGTAATTAGGGCCAAATTAAAATACACTCAACATAAATACGAGACTGGAAGGATTGTGAAAAAAGGTGTTCGAGTTAGCTAGACTCCGCTTTCATTTAAATGACTTTCGCACTGCCTTTTTTCAGTTGCTGTTTTGATTGTTATACCCGAGAAGGGAGCGGAAAGAGCTACGTTTATTAACATCTTTCATTTAGTTAGGTATTTCTTATTTGTTTATTCAATCCTAATAACTAAGCTTGAACTTATTAAATTATGTCTAAATAAGATTCTTATTTTGCAGAATAGGAATAATGTTTATTGAAGTAAACTTGATTTTAATCAGTTTTTTATTTGTAATGCAGGCTCAGCCATTATTACTAACGACTGGCATTGGATTTACACGAGTGCAATTGTTATAGGAATCTAAACAATATTCATCATCATAATCAGCACACTGCAGTTCGCTGCTGGACATAGCCCAAGGCACGATATTCAGCCCTTCTCTTCAAATATTATAATTTAAAAATAAACTAACGCTTACATTGTTAAATCGTTTGTAATCGGTGATAAAGTAGCTTTATGTAGATATATTTACAGTAGGTACGTATAGGTTCTAAATATTTTCAGTTAGTCCATTAAAAAAAACCTCACTATAATATTACCAAAGGTTTTACCATTAAAACATAAATCCGGCGTCATATCACAATTGTTCACATATCTCTCATAATAAGAGATTTAGCCTGCTAGTACCATTGTGGCGGAACTGTATGACATAAGGTTTTATATCGAGTTTATCGTTCTTGCAAAGATGTATTTGTTCATTGTTCCTTTATTAGCCTTTTATGTGACGACGAGATGAAATGGAGTTATATTTCCTCTATAATAAATATAAAAGATGCATACAAGTATTATTCATACTATAAAATAAAATTTAAAACGCCGACACGTGCCTCATATCGTAAAACTTAATTGTAAATTCCATGTTATACGAGAAATTCATAATTGGAATGTACATACTGACTGTGTTTCCTTTGTGCCAGCGTGAAGCATATTTAAAAAGTAAAAAAAAAAAGTATTGTCGTATAACCGCGGTTCTCATTTAAGGTTTTTAATTAAAGCCGTCTCAAAGAAGTCGCCATTAATCCAGTGTTGCCCGGAGAAATTAGAGGGACTTGTGACAAAAGTACAAATTAATAAGAATCACCTAAACGACCCGGTTTTCTTTTTGTTCTTGGCGAATGTTTTTCTTTCACTCACTAACAACAGAGTCGACGGACGAAAGTGTTAAACCACTTGAATAATATGTCGAAAAAACTTGCATTGTGTTTTATATTTTAAGTAACGATTTGCGGTTTTAAAATTCCATTCCTCACAACCAATATTCTGTATGTGTTAAATTAATAGAAAATGGAGGCACTGTTATGGTTCCATACAAATCTATTTTCTCCCTGGATGGTTATAGAGTAAATGTTCGTATTTTCATGTTTTTTCCTCTAAAAATGTTCAAATTTTAATTAGGAAATCCTAAAGAATAACACACTAACAAACTTTGACTTTGCATTGATATTTTCCTTTTTTTTTTATTTTCATTTGTCAATTCTTTTTGATTGTTTTTGTCGTTTGATTACGACGGTTTGAAGTGAACAAATATCGTGATACTGGAAGGCTTTTATTTTTTAAATAATTAGCATACTAGTAACCAAGAAACAACCAACATGCTAATAACAAATGTACATTTTATGGATAAAAATATCTAAAAATAAAAATAACTCTAATTTCATTATCCATAAAGCAAGCACAGGAATAGGTTTGGATTAAAAAATACTTCCAGAATTTCCTTTTAAGTACCTAAAATAGGTTTAGGAGAAATTAGTAGATTTTCTGAATTAAAATAAAGTTTTAGAGTAAAAGATGAGTAGGTACTTTAAGAGTGTGTTTAATGTACGTTATTAATGGCTCGATGGTCTAGCGGTTTACATGTTACATACATTATATATACTTCTGCTGGACGCGGGTTCGATTCCGTGCGTGGTATAAACATTTGTATTCATAAGTAAGATTGTTTGTATCGGTCCGGGTTTTTTATATATATTTTATTTATGTATTTATAAAAAAATATCTAGTACACTGTAATAAAGACATTTATTTAGGATTACATCAATATTCTTATCCACAATAATATTTAATATACAATTTAAAAGTTAAAATATACTGGTAACGCAGAATATGGAATCCCACTCAGCATTTATACTGTAGTATAACTAAGTGATTTTCAGTGTGGCGACCAGACACGAGACAGCGTGTAAGACAATACACAAGCTATGGTTAGCTTAGGGCTATATGGCGTTGTTCTGAATTGTCTAGGGGTATTATTCACTATTATTTTATAACCAACAAAAAACTGAAAACTAAATAAAAATACAAAGTTTTTGTTTCTGACAAGCATTGGTAATTTATTCGTTTACTGTTATTTAACTAAAAATACAGGCGAATAGAGCAACTCTCTGGTATTTATGTTGGTACAATAAATGTTATACATTCTTCATAATTTTGTCTATATTGCCTGCCGTGCACGACTCGCCTTGTATTCGTGGACAGTATCTCAGAGCACTTTTATTAAGGTCCCAAGGTTCTATAATCGTTAACGAGACACCCGACCCGACGGGTTGTGACAGAAATACAGAATCAATTTAGATTAAAGTCCGGATGAACGGAATTAGTTTCCAGTTACAAGAAAAAAATGTAAGAGGATTACTAGTAGTACACGTGTGTGAGAGAGGCTGTAGGTAAATGTTTACATTTTTTTTATGTTACTGGAAGCCACATGTCTACTGATCTAACTATGACTTATGTCTAGACAACACCAAAAACTGTTACAATTTATGCTTCTGACTAACACACCCATACATTATTGTCCTAAAAAAAGAGAGAGATGGCGGTTATCCTATGCAATATTGCATACTATACTAATGGACAATAAGATAAGATAAGATCATTGCTAATATTACAAAGAGGTATGTTAGTTTGTTCGGTAATCTCCAGTTCTACTGATCTGATTTTCAAAATTCTTTCACTAGTAGAAAGGTATGATATTGGCTATATAATATCACATCATCACGCTTCGACCAATAGCACCGGAGCAGCAGTGAAAAATGGCAAAAAATATACATTTTAAGTGCTTCCTGTCACCTGATAAGGGTGCAGGGTGTACGGTGAATCTATAGAATGCTAAGAAGTTCGTCTCTCCATATTTATACCATTACATAGTATAAAACAAAGTCGCTTTCGCTGTCCGTCCCTATGTATGCTCAGATCTTTAAAACTACGCAACGGATTTTGAATTTATTTTTTTAATATATAGTGATTCTAGAGGAAGATTTATATATATAATATATGTACACCCGGGCGAAGCCGGGGCGAGTATCTAGTATCATATAAGAAACAATCAAGCTGTTTCGGAGAAATTATGAAAAACGATGTGACACGAGAATTTTGTATATTAGAAGATGTATATTCCAACTTGAGCTTGTATGTTACGGGATATATATGATTATTAACCTCTACCACGTTATAATACCTAGTACAATAGACTAGAATTACGTATACAATCAGCTATTAAACGTTACATGCGTGCAACACGCAAACAAAACCTTTCCGAACATAATATCTGAGGAATCGTGATCGAATTCCCTTACAAGATCCGCGAATTGCTGGCAACACTCGCCGAATACAAAGCGATGCAGAATACTAATGTGGATACATAATAGCCGATTAGGTTTCGTGTATTTGTATACCTTTTATTCACGAGTGAACATCACAAATAGATTTGTTGTTGCCCAAACAAATTTATGGTTTCTACTGTTATGACCATTTATATAATCAATGGGGAACGTTATATTTATTTTCGAACTATTTTTATGCTGTTTATGACAGTTGACCTTTACAGTTTCACCGAATGATATGGTGAGAGTGCTGATGGCACACCAACTACGCGGGATAACTTATGGAGCGGCTGAAGAAGTGTCTGCTCCAGTCTGACGGATATGTTTTTTTTTTCAGATTACTCTAATGCTGTTGGCTGCAGCTGGTCTTTACAGCTTCACCGAATGATAGAGGGCAAGTGCAGTTGGCATTCCAACCCCATGGAAGTTCCTATGGAGCGACTGAAGGCCAACTCCTACCTGACGAATACGGATTTGAATCTGGGATCACCGCTAGACTTTCAAACCTCGGTTCTGGCCGTCGTAATTTCAATCCCTGTTTGAAATGGACGGGGACGATCGTTAGTAACATTGTTAGATATAAACAGAGCTAGACTTTGTGCAAAGTCGTCTGCGTGGGTCAAACAACTTACTTTATAAAATGTGTTTAATAAGGGAGTGAAATTACAGGATAAGAAATATCTCAATCCACCGGAATGACATCGGATGAATAGAACTACGGGAGTCACATGATAACATAATGGTTGTGTGGTATATCCAAATAAAATTTTTGTTCATTATGTGTTACAATATGTAATTAAAGATCACACATGTGCAGTCACGTTTAAATTTCAGTATAGTAAAGGAGAGGAGTCCTCTAAGGGGGGCTGTCCTCCTCCCTCGTCACAAGTGACAACATTTTAACAGGTAGGTAAAATGCTGCCACTTTTAGGAGAGGGAGGAGGGGGTATGACACTGGTGTGACGAAATTTATGGCGAAAGTATTAAGGCGAAAAACTTATATACGAATTACAAGCAATTACTATTAGTTATATAGTGTGTCACGCGACTTCGTCTGTGTGGAATTAAAAATAAAATTCAAAAATAATAGCAGCCTAATTTACTCCTCATAATATTAGCGTAGAGTAAAATGCCCGTTAAAATCGGTTCAGGCGTTTCACAGATTGGCAAGAACAAACATATTATAAAAATATTTTTACGATGTGAGTACCGTATATACTCGTATATTACAAATATACAATTACAAAGAAACACTTCAATTTTATTTAATTTGATATATATATATTATATTATATATAGATATTTGTGTTGGAAACCCTATCTTGAGGTATACGAACGACTCGCATCCATTATTCCTTGATCTCGAAGCGTATCGGAGTGGACCTAATTACCGCCAGCCAGTGAAGCCACAACGCCACGGCTTTGACTTGCATCATTCATAAGGGTTGAGTACTGCTGGACTCTTGGTCAAGACCAGTGATGCCAGGTTTGGTTTGGTTGGTTCTTTCCCAATTAGGAAGGTTTTTGTAGCAATCGGGAAAAGTTTTGGAGAAACTGTTAAATTTGGCAGATTTTTGTGGCGATGTGGGTAAATTTGGAGCATAACAAATGTTTTTGGGATTTGTGAAGAAAGAAGATTGAAACTGAAGAGAAAATGGGATTTGTGATATATCATATTATTTCTATGATGAGTTGTAAATATTGAGATATTTAAAGACTAAAAAAAGACAAATATAATTACTTAATTGTCAAATAATTATATATGATTTGCTATCAATAACACAAACTTTTCATTATGGGGATCTTTTGACAAAATTTTCGGGTAAATAAGACGATCATCTGTCAACACTGGTTGATTTAACTAGTAAACTAGCCATGCATAACTTTTAATTATTTAGAGGTCGACTCTGGATCGTTGTTCTCTCATTTTAATCTTTAAGATCTTTCACTACCGAAGTCTCTGCGAATTGACAGATATTTATTTAATATCATTTGCATAAATGACAAAAAATATCTTCGTAAATTACTGCTGAATAATTCTTTAAATAGATGATTTTAATTTCAATATTTCAATTGTGTTACAAAAATTCTTAAAGGTTACAAATGTAACTTTAAAATTACAACCTGTCAGGCACAGCGATTACAGAAGTAGCAAACGTTCCATTAAATATTTATAATTTTCATAAAGAAATTTAATTTGTTATTTTTTTTGTTTAATGCAAGTTAGTTTATTCTTAAATAAAAATGTATACAAAAAAAAAGTGTAAAGATTTACTTTCTCGAATTGAGAATTTGTTCTTATTTCACTTTTAATAAATCGATGGCCTCGGTGGCCTGGTCTAGCGGTTTAGCACACCACCTTGCTTCCGAAGGTCGCGGGTTCGATTCCTCCCACGGTACAAACATTTGTATTCATGAGTACGATTGTTTATATCGGTCTATGTGTCTTCTAAATATAATATGTATGTATATACGAAAAAAAAGCTATATATGTGTATCAGTTGTCTAGATGGCGCTGTGTGAATTGTCCTGATTATTATTATTATAAATATTTGTATTAAATAACAATGTTTATGACCTTAAATGTTATTCATTATAATTCTCAGTAAACTATTTATAAATAAAATTGGATTTTATTGATAAAATGGATTTAGTCACATTCTATTGAGACGACCGCCTTAGCATTCCATGGATTCACCATATGGTTTCACCGCTGATCCCATCGTGTAGCAGCAGTTACCAAGCAGGTTCCGGAATTTGTGACCAGGCTGTAGGTGTCACACATCCCTTCAAGTGTTGCTTTATTCACACTCACCTTCACCGCTCGTTTTTCTCTCCCTGCCCAGACAAATCTGGTAGGAACCTGCTAGTGCTTCTTTAGAAACATGTTCTAGTTTAGACTGATAAAATTATATGAATGATAAAACTAGATAATAGGTTCTATCTATTTCTATTTATAAAAACAGACGAAATAAGTAAAAGTTTCTACTTATATTAAGTATTATTTATTTAGATTTCTTTGTAAAAAAAAGTTATTTCATTCATTGTATCATTGAGAAAGTAATTACTACGTCCGTAATATAGTTCTTAATTAAAATAGAACAGAACTTTGTCTTTCACAATCTAGGCATGAAACGGGAGTTTAATGGTACTCGTAGATTTATGAAGTCAAATTATAAGCAATAATTTCTAGAGAAATGGTAAATTTTATTAAAAGTTATAAGCGACAAGTCCTTATATTGAATTTTGCCTCAGTAATCTTTCAGTATATCGACAATGGGCTAGCTTGAAAACTTTGTAGTCTGTCTAAGAAGTTGTCGCGTTTGAATTCGGAATCATTATTTTTGATTACGCGCGGTAAACAAAATTCAAGATTCCAAATTCAAATTTATTTATACCCGCCATTTTTTATCTATACATCTATGGATAGTATATTATAAAGAAGTATGTAGGTATTTTAAATTCGATACATAGTTAGTTATTGTTAAGAATTAATAAATAAATAAAGTTTAGGAGTTTTTAATGTTGTGTTGAAACAATTTTTGAATATTCTTTTAAATGATATATAACATGTAACATCTCGTTAAGGTTAATAGAAGCGAACACTGTTACAAAAACGGGGAACGTGACGCAAAGTTAAGTGTATATAGACTAAACTAGCGAATAACAATAGCACAGAGCACTTAACACTGCATTTTATAATAGAGTTGTTATATCATAATCATAAGAACGAAAACAATATTGAATTTATAGAACAACCTGTAACGGTTTCTAGAAAGAAAGCATGCAGACTTTCATGAAAAAATTGTTTCACTAGACGGTTTTCCACCTGCCAATACAACCTTCAAAATGAATCTATGTAGAAATTGCTTACAAAAAAGCCGTGTTAAAAATCGGTTACAAATTTTTATACAGGCATTATTTTGTTCTAAGTGCTACCAGCCTTTCAATAGAATAGAAATGTTTTCTATGGAACTATTTCTAGGTACTAGCTATTAAATATGATCTGTATTGTGGGAGCTAAAAAAGAAATTATGTGACTTAATTCATATCAGCGAGAGTTCAAAGTAGATTGGTAGACTAATTTTATTATAAGTATAATGCTACCATATGCTCGGTAAGATACCGCTAGAGCATCGAGGTCGACAAATGAAAAATTTTTATTTATTTTCTTACTGATATAATTAAAGAGAGTTTGTGTAGATGAATGGTTAGATATTTGTTACATCTTTAAGCAAAAATGACTAGACAGTTTCGAATAAAATTTAGTGCACAGATAGATCACATTCTAGATTAACACATGATATCCGAATTCACGCGGCCGAACTCGCGGGAAATCAACTATTATATTTATGTATAGGAAATAGTAATATAAATCGAAATAATCTTCATTCAAATAAGCTTTTTTTGATAGTCATATTTCTTTTATTCTACCACTCATTCGGAACGCAGACAACTTGCATGTTGTTCTAAGTAAATACTCATTAACAAGGATTAGGCATGCGACAATCAACATAGAAACCGCTACGCACTTAGTCTTATGTACCGGAAGCTTCGATTTTGTGTATGAAAAAAGTTTAAACGAGTGTGAAACATAAATTTTAAATTACCCTAATGTATTCTTGGCACCTACATTTTTGCGGGCTCGCTGCAGCCGCTCCGCAATTAGGTGCGCCTCGTTAAGCCCGAGATCAAGACCTAATGAGCCACGTATATGGTTTAGTGCACTCGTAGGATCAAAAATTATAATCCTGCTATACCGTTATAAAATGAACCCGCCTATTTCTGAATTACACATGTCGCAGAGTTCAATTGTGGCTGGTTTATTTGACAGCTATGACAGCTTGATGGTAGACGCAGACTGTATACGCATTCGGTTATTGGAAAATGTTATTTATTACGTAAAGTTAAGGAGTAAATTTGAATGACAAATAATGAGGTAAATAGATGGTTTAGAATGGTTTTGTGGAGGCTATAAATGTGGATAAAAACAATTTTATAGTACATGATTATCATTTAAGAGAGTCCATCACAAAAGTTATACGATGTTTATTTACATTATTTGTTAATATTTTTGAATTGTTAGGTACTTTTAAAGTAGCAGTGAACTAAAAAGTTCGTAGATTCTAGAATTTTACTTCCAGTTATGTACTTTTATAAAATATTTGTCATTATAACATTTGAAATATAAAGAGAAAAAAAATAACTACATACTTTTTTACTATCAAAATTAAATTTATCATTAATAATTAAATAATTTTTAGTCAAAAAAGTTAATTGCATTATTTAATTAATGTTAAGCTTTACTTTAAAAAAAATGTGTGAATAGAAACTATGAAATACCAATTCCCAGGACTAAATACAAAATAAATCAGTCATTTTTTTCAATCCAAACTAGATCCTATAAACAGTTATCTCTATTGCTCCGTATATGCTAAATTAAGTCATTGTTAGGCACTTAATTTAATTTAGAAGCGAAAAGTGTAACACAATAAAAAAAGCAATGATTTACTTTTACTAGTTATAATATTTAACTAGCATTAAGAACTATTATAACGTAATATAATTAGTTACTTAAAGAAAATAAAGTTGGAGTAAAGTGTAAAACGGTATAGTTTTACACTTCTTTGTTGCTTTATACTTTGCTAGTTGATTGCAACGAAGCATCGTTAAATATAATACCCATTAACATTTTATATACCCTGTTTATGTTGGTAATAATTATTTTTTAATGAAAACGATTTAACTACAAATTTTTTAGGTGATAATTTGTGGTGTAGAGAATCTTAATTGAAAAGACAAACTAACCTTTTAGCTTAGCTTGAAATAAGTAAGTTTTTAAAACAGTTTTAGCTATACGGCCTGGATAACGTGTATGGTAGCCTAAATTATTTACATATGACCAGCGATGGGACTATGATGGCTATGTATAAGTACATAAACTGATCTGAGTATCTATTTACATATAAATCTATATAAAGAGTAATTAAAAAAAGACTTTTGAAGTGTAATTTGAAAGACTGTTTTAATTCTAGTTTGAAACACCGAAAACCAGCGCTTGCTCAGCCGCCAAAAGCGGTCGCCATTCGAAATTTAAATAAGCATTCCTGTCCCCCGCGCTCAAATTAAATAGACCCGTCATTTTTGTAGACGTTATGTTTTTATGTCGTAGATTACAAAAATATAAAAAAAAAAGAAATAAACGTCAAGTACGGCCTTTTAAAAATGTGTACGGCGCGAAATGGAAACACTTGAATTTCGCCGGGGATATATTCCGTGTAATGAGTTGTATATTGCGCCCTTCGTGGAGCGTAATTGACTCGATTCTGCTGTCTGTATTCCTCAGATTTTTATCTATTTTATCTGTATGCTTTTAGCGACAATATATGTTTATTTTATTTTCTATATGTGGTCCCAGTGTTACAAAGTTATCGTCTAATAACCTAATTATGAAAAGAGGAATAAACAGCATTTGGATGTAATAGATTAGTCCTAAGATACAGATTAAAAAAAATCACTTATAGAAAGCTTCATTATTAGCACATACAATAGACTACCATGTAATTTTTTTTCAAGTTCCGTCTCAAGCCGTATCGTGTGCTAGTTATGAATATTTTCATTATTCTTATAAAAGCAATATTAGCTGAAAAGAAAAAGAATGTAAAATAATATTCTTTATTATGCTTAAACATTCGAAACGAACTTACAAAGTTATTTTTTTTTGTATTTCCAAGAAAGAGTTATATAAACGGAGGGGAATTATCATTCTCCGATCAAACAATAAATCAACTAGAGGTCTTGAATTGCAAATGGCCGGCAGTACTTTTAATTGCTCGACTTTCAGTCCAAGTTTGCGAGGACATTGGAATTTTGACAAAACTGTCGCCACTGTCGCTTAGATTAAAAGTTTTAGTTTAATTGACGACACTCGACTTTATGGCTGGAATGCTAACTGTGACAGCTGGATTCTCTTATTAGTCAATTCCAGGAATTTGTTGGAATCCTGGTCTCAGTGTCAATACTGACTATGAGAATAATAATAATAATAATAATTTCTCGAAACAGATGAAAAGGATATAACACCAGTCACACAATAAGTACACACACACACTCACACATACGCACACGCGCTCACACGCACGCACACACGCGCGCACACACAAATGTGGAAAAAAGATGAGAAATTGTCAGGACAATTCACACATCGAAATTGCAAGGTAGAGATAACTGATACAAATCATAGATATATATACATATTATATATAGAAAACACCCAGACCGATACAAACAATCGTACTCATGAATACATATGGCAACGTGGTCCTCAAGAATGTCGTTAGTTTTGACATTTTATAATTTTAAGATTACGGTACTATCACGAGTACATTAGAATAAAAAAAAATATTAAAATCAAAAACTCATAATATTGCAACTGCAGTGAAATTGCAAGTACACAGATATATGACAACTCTCACTATTAAACTTATTTTTTATAATTTTAAGGGTAAGGTCCAATAGTTTAGATGCTGACGTGTTGGATATTGATAATTTGATATTGAACCTTTTGCCTTTTATAATAAATAAAATAAGGATGTACTTGTCTCTATATAGTTAAACGTAATAGTTTTAAAATATATAAAAGTCTTGGCAATTAGCTGTAAGCTTCTAAAAATTAGTAAATGCTCGACTGATCTGACCAATTCACACAAAAGTATTTCTGTGATTCATCTAAGATGAATGATTTCAGATCCCCACCCAGACAAACAATCAAAATAACAATCCTAAAATATATTTATTTTATTTGATTCAATAATTTTCACAAATCACCTCTAAATGGTGCGGTAATACGGTAATGTAGCAGTTCGTAGCGATTGTGTAGCCATAACCACGTAGTACGTAGAGCGTCTACGATGCTTCGAAGTGTCTACATCGTCTCGGTAACTGAGATTTTATCATTCGTAGCAAGGTGCAGTGTGCCCATTTCAAGTGAGGGGTATACCAGCATTCCTGATCGCAACTCTGATCGATCCTTTATATAGGTCTAACATAATTTAGCAGAAGTAGATCTTGTGTAGTTCGTGAGTACCTCTATCCTATCCACTTCAGCTAGTCTCAGAGCAGTGTCTTTTTAAGTGGTTTTAGTTGGAAGTTATCTTCAAATCTAACTGAAACCACTTAAAAAGACACTGCTCTGAGATTAGTGAAACTATAGAATACGGAAGCATAACATCTTAGTTCTTCGTAATAGCAATGCAGGAGGTGTAAGTACTACAGGCGTCATATGGTAACCTTATTTTTTCACACAACGGCATCTAGTCCAAAGGTAAGCAGAACTTGTGTTATACGTACTAGACAACTGATATAAATATATATTATATATTCTTTTTTGTAAATCATTACATAGTATAAAACAAAGTCGCTCTTGCTGTCTGTCCGTCCCTATATATGCTTAAATCTTTAAAACTACGTAACGGATTATGATGCGGGTTTTTAATAGATAGAGTGATTCGAGAGAAAGGTTTATATATATAATACATGTACACCCGTGCGAAGCCGGGGCGAGTAGCTAGTACATAATATACATAGAAAATATCTAGACCGATACAAACAATCATACCCATGAATACAAATATTTATAGGTAGGTATCGGTATCGCCGATCTTCTTACCTTATCTTTGACTTATTTTTTAAATTAAAATTACATCACACCAGTATGATATAACCTTAATAGTTAAACGACTAACTATGGCAAAACAAAGTGCTATAAACATATTACTTTTAATTAATTTACCTTTTGGACTTTTTTGGTTTCCACTAACAACATTAACATGTACCAAAAAATATTTTAAACCTCATAACCATAACCCTAACATAAATAGGAAAGTCTTAAAAACCAAAATTATGTATTAGTATAACCCGTGCGTACTCGGAACAGGCCGCTAGTGTTTCATAAAGGAAACAAGATAAGATAAAGTAGAAGGCACTTTCTAACATTACACTCTGTGAGAGGCTTTGATGTGTTAGTTTTTCTTTTAAGTGAAATAGTACATTACAGAAATGAATAATACACGTCAACGTCCGCTAGGGAATTTTGTTTGTGTAACAGTTTGTCAGACCATTTAGATTAGAAAAAAAACTTGAATACTAGATGACCTGCGGATCTTCTTCTGCAACACACTTATTTGACATTTATCATTATGTTTCACCCCATTTACATAATACAGTTTAAAATTATAGCCTATATGTTATTCTCATGTATAAGCTATGTTATTGTAAAGTTTCATTAAAATTTGTTCAGTAGTTTATGCGTGAAAGACTAACAAACATCCATCCATAGTCACAAACTTTCGCAATTATGATATTAGTAAGAATTCACACTAATATTATAAAACATGGCCGACACTCAGAATATGCCAAGACAGCTCCATATAAAAGTAAACGTACGTAATATGTACACTTATCGTGGATTAAATAGTTAATTTTAAATATTATACAAACTTACCTAATTTTAAATGTTCCTTTGTTTTATTACATTCAACTCTTCGATCATATATTTACGTTAATCCTACAAACAGATTATCAAGTCTCCGAAAATCGATTCAAAATTAACACAAATAGGTTTACTAATTAAAATAGTGATACGACTTAGCGATGCCTTTGAGTGTATATATAGTAAACTAATCGATAACATAATTTTAAAGGTTTGTATTGGATTTAATTTAGCGCTTAGTATTTATAGTGATCGACTTACAAATGGGTTACGACCCTGAATTACATCCAGAAGGTCGTCAGCTCAAATTTGTCACTAAAAAAAGAAATATTTTGGTCTGCAACTATGGGCCAGCGCAAGTGATTCAAACATAAATATACTCTAGCGCCAACAAAACAACATCTTAAGAACCATTGCACAAGTACCATGGTACATAACAGGGATGTTATGGATATGAAATTTCGGATACGGATAGGTTTCGGATATATGAATGATTACTGTATCGGATACGGATACGGATGTGGATATGAAATTATTTCGGATTATCCCTTAGTTTCGGATAATATCGGTTACGGATATTATTGTTTTAAGGAATTTCAAAAGAAAAATACAAATAGCTAATAAAATGTTTACATAACGTGTCTCAATTAGGCTCCGCCCCTATCCGATATTATCCGAAACTTTCATTTCGGATTCGGTTACGGTTACAAATATTTTTTTATATCGGATATCCGTTAGTTTCGGTTACGGTTACGGAGCTTCCTAACATCCCTGGTACATAACTAATATTGAAGTCCACAAGTACCTTGAAATAGGAACAGTGAGAAGAAATTTGGAGTTAGACAGCCAAATACAAGAAACGGTTGATCCATCACCCTAACGAACTTCTTTGACAACTCACCATGGTACAGTATGTAAGACGACTAAAACGCTAATCTTGGAGCTAGAAGACTGGCAGTAGCTCTAGGATACAGATGAGTAGAAGTGTCCATTGGGAAACCACTCTACATGACAGCATCGCGGAATAGATTTGCTCACAGTCTTAGGACAGATCGCAAATATACTCGAAGAAATAAAAAAAATTTAGAGACTTTTTATAAAAGGAATACTCACTTAGAGTGAAATTTACTTACGTTAATATTTAAGATACATTCCCTTCACCGTTTTTTTAAAGTTCTGTGTATTCACATCATAAAGGTTAACACACAAAGAGCTGCCTTCAGCGCTTTGTTTGCTTTGTAGATAAATCTTTATCAAACGTTTCACATTACAATTTGCTACAGTTCCTGGTATCCTATAAGTACGGGCTGTCTTTGGTACTGCTGAAAACTGACGCAGAAACATCTAGAATCGAATCGGGTGCCATTCTAGAGAAAACCGTTACCAACAATCAGTTTGGGACATTTAACAAGTTGCGTCACAAAAACATCCCCTGACAACAAAGAAAAAAGAATCTTTAACTGGAAAGCACTCCCTTTGATGTTGGCATTCTTTGTATCGTTTCTAATGGAGTCACGCGCCGGCTTAAATGTCTCGATTCTCGATTTCTTCCAAACTCGATCTTGTTAGGTATCGAGTGATATCGATTCTGGATTATGTGCCCTCGGACGCGGGCACGTGTGAACTGGATTTAGACTAAGTGTGTTTAAGCCGATTGTCCCGGAATGGAAGCGAAGGGCGTAGAATGAGTCTGTCTTAGATTGTATGAAAGGAGACTCGTGTTATGGATGTCCTTTTAAAGTAGCTACAAGATGACGGATATCTACCGAACAATAACATGTTTTATATCTCTGTTCTACTCATACTTTTAAATACGGATTGCTTGGTTATTATTTCTCTTATATAATATATACTTATTTCAAGAAATGCTGAGAACATCAGCATTGAGAGTGTCTGTTTGTCTGTATTCGTCTGTATGTGTGTATTTTATTAAACCCAGTAGTTTAACAAACGATTTACACTTCAAATGTTGTAACTTAGAATCTGATGGACATCGAAAATATTACAATAAATTAGACACACTAGTGTGGGGGGGGAAGGGAATTGTTAGTAATGTAGACTCATGACTCCATTACTATCAATATACCATGTCAGGTTGACCTCCACGCGGTCCCCCTGGAAACCATCGTGATAAATTCCTGGTGAATTTGTCACGATGGGCTAACTGACCTGATGACCCGCCAGCGTAGACCGATAGCGCAGGCGGGAGCATCATTCCATTATCAAACATAAAGACACACTAGTGTGTGTTTTTTTGTGTAAATACAGTTTTAATTTGACCTAAACACGGAATTGTTACCGTGTTTTGGTCATGAAAAAACCGCCTTTATTAAGGATAACTCAAAAACTAAGTCTTGATAAATTTTAGACGAGAATCACCAGTGAAAAGAACAACTGTCAAAGTTCTGAGGTAACACACACAAAATATACAGTCCAATTGAGAAGCGTTTTCTTTTTTAAACTCGGTTGTTTACTAACAAGTATCATGTCATACGTAAGTCGATTAAACTATACAATTTCCTCAAAACAATACCGGTGGGATAGATACGGTGAACGTATAAATCAAAAGGAGTGGGAAATGGCAAAAAATCAATGCGACAATCGACGTCGCCTGATACAGAACACGCGCTGTAGATTTCAGGGTGAATATAAATCAGATGAGAGCCGTGATTGATTAGATGCTGCCGTAATATGAGAGACAAAATGGTGGTGTGTGCCATTTGTATCCGATACACTTAGATCTGCTTTTTTTCTTTTTTTAACTCAACCATGGTTTTCTTTTTTTTTACTCAATTATTGTGGTAATGATAAAAAATTATCGCCGGATTCTGATACACGCGCTGTAGATTTTAAAGTGAATATAAATGAGATGAGATGATGAACAAAATGGTGTTGTGTGCCATTTGTACCCGATACACTTAGATCTGCTTTTTTCTTTTTTTAACTCAACCATGGTTTTCTTTTTTTTTACTCAATTATTGTGGTAATGATAAAAAATTATCGCCGGATTCTGATACACGCGCTGTAGATTTTAAAGTGAATATAAATGAGATGAGATGATGAACAAAATGGTGTTGTGTGCCATTTGTACCCGATACACTTAGATCTGCTTTTTTTTAATACCATGGTGGTACTGATAATAAACAATTCGACAATCATCGTTACCTGATAAAGAAGCAGAGCTTTTGTTAAGGGCACTTGACATAAATACTCGTATTTAAATATATTTAATGTAAATACATACATAATATGTACTACACATAATATGTGGGCACATTGGGAGACTGTAAAGCTCACTTAGTATGACGTAAATAAATAAAGAAATAAATTAATATGTGAAGAAAATACCCAGATCTATATTACACAGATAATATAAATGTTCGTTGTACGATACATACATAGATTAATCGCAATTCCAGAAAGTAATTTATTCAGAATCAGTCAATAAATTGATATGTTATATAAGTACTATAACTCAGAAACCAATCATCGAAAACAAACTTAGTACTGAATATTAGATACAGTTCAGTCGTTACAATATTCTGTGTTCTCCAAATTACATTCATCTAAAACAGTGGTTCCCAAACAGTGGTCCGTAGGTTCTACCATCAGCTTTAAAAAGGTGTATAGTGTTCACTTATTTGTTATTTATGTCTTCTTGTATGTAAGTTGTTATCGACATAATATCGGCTCGTTAGCCACAGCTCCACGTCTTTACTCCGCGGCGCTTGCGCAGGGAATCCCTCCCCTCTTGCGCACGGCGGCCCGTGTACGCTCGGCTCGAGACGATAGATAATAAACTGCTAGTGTTTCAACATACACTACAATGTGGTTCGCGAAATATTCAAAATTTCAAACTAATATCTGGAATAAATGTCGTGAATATGTATCTTACTGATATTATAAACGCGAGTATAGATGAATGGAAATGTTTGGTAGTCTTTCACGCAGAAACTACTTAACGGATTTTATGAAACTATACAGCAATGTAGCTTAGATATCAGAATAACAAATAGGCTATAAATTTCATGCGGGTGAAAATGTGGGCACAGATGTTATTATAAATGTATTTTTATTTATGACTTATTTTAAATATAATCATAGAACACTAAAGTAAGAGTTCAATCATGGCCTATGACCACGATTAATCCATTGCGTTGCCATTCCGGAGGCCTAAGATATCATCCTTCCATTAAGTTTATTACTGAGTCTGTTTATTTCATCCTACAACAAAAATACAGCTTCCAAAGTATGCTGCTTGGCGATTGAAATAGGCGAGACAGTGGTGTCCAAACAGACAAATTTTTTAAAAGTTTTGTTCGGTCAAATGGCAGTCTTTTTGTATGAATATTATTTTTAATTACAGTTTATCTATAGATTTATATTTCTTTCACATTGTAGTTCTGGCTGACGATAATAAAGTCAAGCGGTCCTTGGTCAAAAATTGGTTGGGAATCGCTGATATAAAACAATAGAATTCAATAACATAACGTTCCAAATTCAAAAACACGGTTATCCAAACGACATTAAGCAAATAGCAGCGTTCTGTGCAAATTAGCCCGGACATAATTTGTTTTGAATTCGTGTTAAATTATATCCGGGAGAACGAGGAGGAACAAAGCCGATGTATTTTGGTCACGCTCCTCGTCCCTGAACCACGTGTGGACAAAAATGTCGGCTACATTTTCGTAAACACTTTGTATACAAATACCTTTTTTTTCATAGAGCATGAAACTGACAGCGTTCGTCATACATAATGATAACTGCGATATTTGGGTACTGAGAACACTTAATACGCTATTGAGTTTTGGCGCGAAAAGTGTCCGCCATTTTATGTTAACTTCCATTTTATCTGCAAAGGACAGGATATCAGTTACCTTTTACCCTTTTATTATAGTAAATGTGAAATTACATATGTAAAGAAGTTTCCGTTTTACCTTACTTATGTCAAGACTGAAAAGATTTGACATAAGTGACATATTTAATATAACTTGGTACTCAAACAGACTATAACTTGAACTAAAATATAAATTATTTGCTTGCTAAAATTAATATTTAGTATTTGTTATAATAGTAAGCATTAGGGCTTATTGTTTCCCGATTATTTCAGTTGATAGACACAAAGCTAATGAGTTTATTAAAAGTAAAATCATAAATCTAGTTGATTTACAATTTAGTATCTGTTAAAATTCAAAGACCACTTAATATTACCACAGTTATCTGTGGTATAATATTACGTTATATTATTATACAATTGGTATACCAACTCTATGGTTGTTTGCCACCAAAGTAGTATAAAATAAATGGTACTATTAGTTTGGAATTTTGTGGCAAGTTGTGACAATTGAAACAAAAATACTACGTAGCAACCTGATATGATTCCAACAAAGACATTAACAGTTTTATATTAAAATTGACTGTTTTTAAGTTTATTTAACAATTGCTTGCTAAAAATATACCGTACTATCAAAATGTGGTACACAGCTTCATGTTATTATATTTATAAGAAATATTTAGCTCTTAGTGACCACATAAATAATCAGGTGGGCTTAATGTTCATCGTTGTGGTATAAAAAAATTAAAACTATTATCATAAAGAAACTTATGTTCCATATTAAAAAAAAAGTATATAGTAACCGTTAACATTATGTATATTTTTTTATTCACATACATTTAAAGACTCAGGAAAGAACTAGTTATATTAGAGAGGCGATTAATTTAAGAACCTCTTTGGGATATTTTTCTATCCAAATCCAATCGACCTTTATTCTTAAGACTTTGGGCTCTTGCGAATTGGCCGTCCCAGGTTCAACAGTGTACCGTTCAAATTGGAAATCCAATTACGCGCACGCCGAAATACCTTCTCCTTAGCAATTTCCATCCACTCACTTTGTAACAACAGTCGTAACTTTCATTTAATTTCACAAACACTGCACCGGCGTTGTACAGGTCTTTTCTTAAAGAAAACGTCGCGCAAAATGTATTTTTAGTTAATAGAGTAACCTAAGGAGGTTATAAAATAAAGGATTTATAATAATGCAGATAGTAGCGTCTTGTCTAATGATGGTCTTTATGTATTGTCTTTGTGTATTGGTGTAGCGGTTCAACGTTATCTGACTATGTAGTAGTCGCGGGTTCGATATTTGCACAATGCAAACTGAGAAATCTGACTCCAGTCCTATTCATTAGTATGGCTGTTTGTATTAGTCTATTATTAAGTATATTATCATACCCGTTAAAAAAATAAGCATG
This sequence comes from Achroia grisella, assembly GCF_030625045.1. Taxonomy (NCBI): domain Eukaryota; kingdom Metazoa; phylum Arthropoda; class Insecta; order Lepidoptera; family Pyralidae; genus Achroia; species Achroia grisella. The sequence continues at coordinate 862,426 of NW_026713028.1, read as the reverse complement.
TTTATTCCTTATCTATAATAGTATTTATAACAAAACAGACAGTAATTTGCCGTTGAATCTACTTGAACAACAGGATTTTACTCGAGTATTATACTAAATTGCTTGCTACTCTACTAAACTGCTAAAGCAGTCTAAAGTGGGCCTAATGCTATAATGCTTATGCTTACTAAACATCTGCACGCGTTAATCCTGATCCATAATTTATGTGTACGAAATAAGTAAAAAAATTTAGTCTTTCATGTTTTTTTTAATTATATTGTCATACCCATTACAAAAATTAAGTAAACTTACTTATCTATATCATATTTATAACAAAACCTCTACTTAGTGCAGAAAGAGATGGAAATATTCAAAGTTACTTACTTGTTGCAAATTTAATTATTCTAATTTTAAATACATATATGACGGCCTCGGTGGTCTAGTGGCTTACACCGCCATACTTCCGAAGATCGCGGGTTCAAGTCCACGAGCGGTGCAAATATTATAACGATTCTTTTACAGTGCGTTTTTACAGAAATTATAAATATTTGTACTAGCTGTCTAGTACACATAAAATAAGCTCTGCTTAGCTTGTGGCCAGTGGGTATTGTGTGGATTGTTTAGGATTATTATATATATAGAGTTAATTTTATTATTACACTGCCGTGGAGCATATGTTAACCTTCTAGCTACTTACATAGTACGTCATAAAGTTAGATTGCACATCGAATGGGCTAGATTGAACTCTTGGCAGAGCCGTATTCGCATCAGTGTTACCCTTACTAAATATATAATAAAACTAATACCACCTACCAGAAACTAAAATACTATCCTGTTCATCTATGGCATCTATGGCAGTCCTCCATAGTGCGGTTTTCTAGAAACTTTTTGCCACACCCAACCACATTTTGGAATCACCTTCCAGCAATGGTATTCCGAACCGATACCATATTAAAACAGTCAAGAAAAGAGACGGAATGGAAGAAAGTTTTTTTTAAAAGGCCGACAACGCAATTGCAATTGCAATTGCGTTGTCGTCCCCTGTAAAAAAAATCCTTATGCATGAATCGGAAATGATAGACCGCCCATGAGCACCTAGGGTAATTACCCTAGGTGCTCATGGGCGGCGGTAATCATTCACCATCAGGTGAGCTGTTCATTTGTCCCGACTGCGCACGGGTGTACATGTATTATATGTACATATAAACCTTCCTCTAGAATCACTCACAGCTTAATAATCCGTTGCGTAGTTTTAAAGATTTAGGGACATAGGGACGGATAGACAGCGACAGCGACTTTATTTTATACTATGTAATGATTATTTATATTATTAAAGTGCAGTGCTAGTACAACCTAGGCGAAACGTCGAGAGAGGTAAATACTTTTATTTACCATAAAATTATTCGTGTTAAAACCCCGTTAATAATTTAAATCTAAATGTACATAACTCAAAGGTGACTGACATAGTGATCTATCAACGCACAGCCCAAACCACTGGACGGATCGGGCTGAAATTTGGCATGCAGGTAGATGTTATGATATAGGCATATGCTAAGAAAGGATTTTGATTAATTCTACCCCCAAGGGGATAAAATAGGGGATGAAAGTTTGTATGAAACTTTGTCAATTTTAAACCGATCGGGCTGAGACTTTGCATGCATAAAGCTACTATGACGTAGGCATCCCCTAAGAAAGGATTTCGATAAATTTCACCCCTAAGGGGATAAATTAACGCGAGCGTAGCCGCGGGTAAACGCTAGTAATGTATATAATACTAAGTTCCTATATTAGTATGATAATAATAATTCTGATTAAAATATTATAAAGTCATATCATTCTATAGAATTTTCAGTCATGTAATTTCCAATTACAAAAACCTATCTTACAGAAAGACTGAAAATGTAGTAATTGATATAATTGTTGCGTAAACCTTACAACAATAAATGTATATTTTATAATAATACCTTTTTTATTATTATGTGACTGGAATAAGGTAATTAAGTGGTAACCGTTGTTTATATACCTTCATATATACAGCATGTAATGTTCGACGCTATAGCATTATATAGAAAATCTTTACCTTCAGGTTTAAAAAAAAAATATCCATAGACACAATCCGACACTGGCCATCAATACCTATTCTAGAGCTCTTGTAAATACGTTTACAAGCATCGCACCGTATTGGATCAACGAAAACTAATTTAGAGTTCGTATTAAAAACTCAACGCTTATCATCGGTACACTTTAATGAAACTATAAAACGTCAGTTTTAATAATAATAATATATTATTGCAGGTAACTTAATATTATAACAGTACTAGTTGACCTTTATCATTATATTTACATAAAATAATGTATAAAAATATTGTAATAATAATAATAATTTATTTGTTATTCTTATGTATAACTATAGTACTTTATAGTTTCATCAAAATTCGTTCTTAAAAATGCCTATTAAACGTAGTGTTGATTACTCTGTGGTTACAATCAGTCTTAAATTAACTATTACAATCGAAGACTAGTTTTTTTGTTACAGAAATTACGTAATATGAGCTGAATATGTAGAATACTGGTCACTTACTCTATGTTATATTTATAAAGTTTTATATTTCGAATTTCAAATTCTAAATTATCAAACTTCTTTCTCGCTTCAAACTAGGGCCATGAAGGGAAAAAGAAGTTTGTAGTGTTTCTCTTCCAATATATTCCCATGAATATATATTGTAAAAGAAACTGGTTTTATTTATCGTACATTAAATTTAAACAATTTAAATAAAGAATTACCACCATTCCAGCGGATGTAGCGCTGAATTAATTTCTGAATTTATAAAATACAAATTAAAATATGAAATCAGATTATGATCAGAAGTGAATTAATGTCGGCTGTTCATTAACGTTGATTTCCAAATATGAACCTTTCGATATTACGCGTCACGTACGTACAAGAGAAATAATTTCATAATGACTGCTATTTATTCACGCCGTGTTGATACTAGTTTATGGTTTTCGATACGATATCGTTACGACTATGTAATGAAATGTAATGAACACACTATTTCACTAATAACTGGCTTATTATCCATAACTTCGACTGGTTTCTTTGATATAAACGATAGCTCATATATGTCTACAATGTTCAAGTTTCATTAAAAACTAGCTGTACCGTGACTTCGTCTGCGTAAAATAGTGACCTTGACCAAATAATGAAGAAATATTTAGTAATCTAACCCTATAAAAAAGTTTCATTGTTCTAGCTTCAAAAATAAAAATTTCCATACAGAATTCCATAGAATTCAAATAACAGCCTAAAAATTAAGTTTCAAAGTTTGTCTTTAAAAATGTCAATACTTGCATACAATATTTCAACTCTCTTTTTGACCCTTACAACCCATTTTCATTAATTGTATTTAATCAATAGCCAAAAAATAAGATTTAAGCTTCAACCTTCAAAAATTACGATACTTCTATATAACCTCCTTTCAATCTCTTACAACCCTTTTTCGCATTAAAAAGTAACCTTATGTCCTTTCTTAGGATCTAGACTGTCTGTGTATAAAATTTCATTTAAATCAGTTCAGTAGTTTTGGCATGTAAGTAAGACAGTAATGAAATGTAATGAATACACTATTTCACTAATAACTGGCTATTATCCATAACTTCGACTGCTTTCTTTGATATAAACGATAGCTCATGTACGTCTACAATGTTCAAGTTTCATTAAAAACTATTACTTAAATAGTTTAGTTGTAACAATGTAAACGGTACACTGTTAGACACACTTTCGTATTTATAATGTTAGCGTGGATTAGTTGGTAACCAGAACCTTGAGGTGATACAAATGTCCTTTCCGAAATTATCCTTGAAGTACTTTAATTAAGTCAAGAATTAGTAGTTAAACTTGTATGAACCGCAGTAACAGTATGAATTACACTTGACTATTGATTAAACTCGACATTCAACTAAACCGCTAACGTAGTTTGAACTAGGCATAATATTATTTGCTTACAAAACATACTAGATACTGCATAATAAAAAAATATATTTAATCAAAAAGCTAGTAATGAACTGGGCATAATAGTATGTACTTAAAAAATATGTGCTTACAACATATACTGTATATCGCATAATAAAAATATTAATTAGTCAAAAAGCAAGTAAATTAGGTATATTTAGAATATTTACATAATTTAATTGTACAACTAAGAACCTAAAATTAAAAAGTTTAAAAAATATAATATAATAACTAAAATATATTATTAAAAGGGGTCCCTTTAGGCAAAGTTCCGAAGATACTGGCAGCGTTCCCTCTTTGAATAGCTAGACTAATTCTTTGTCCAAGGTAGCTGCCAGCTCTTCGGTATTCTGTGATGTCGACTAACCTTTTCGTTCTTTCTCTATACCTTATATTTCGCAAGTAAATTGGCCATTAAATATGCTGTATGTTACTACAGTATTTACTAAATTACTTGCTAGTCTACTAAATCACTATACCAGTCTAAAATCGGCGTAACGCTATCGTGTTTATTAAAATATAAAAAGTTTGTGCGTATTTCCTCACTCATTCTTTAAGCGTACGATATTAAGTATGTAACATAATTTTGTAATTTAGTCAAGCAGCCAGTAAATTTGGCATTGAATCTGCATGAACAAGGATGTTATTTGAGTTTTACTAAATTACTTGCTACCCTACTAAACTGCTAAAGCAGTCTAAAATGAGCCAAATGCTATAATGCTCACTAAATATCTGCACGCGATCATCCTGATCCATAATTTACGTGTACGATACCGAATAAGTAAGAAAATTTAGTCTGATAGTAAATTAGTTGTTAATGTTACAGTTACATTAACAGCATTGTAGTCGAGTGTCTACTAAATTACTCGCCACTCCACTAAACTGCTAAAGCAGTCTAAACTGGGCTTAACGCTATCGTGCTTACTAAACATCCGCGCGCATTCATCCTCGCTCACACTTTACGTGCGCGATACCGAATAAATAACAAATCGGACAGATTTACGAGCTTTTAAAGCAAATTATGCGCTGCAATTATGCGTAAACACGAAAATTAAAAGTTGTCGGTCGCTGCTTACAGCGACGGCAGCGCTGATTACGCTATAAATAATGCGAACATAAAAAGTGATTTTTTTTCGGACTGCCTTCCGAAGTACTAATGTTCTGATTTAATTTTAATAAGTTTTTTCTTAGAAGGTTACAAGCGTTGTTTTTCAAAACAGGTTATAAATAGTATAGTTTGTTAAATTTAAATATCGATTGATTTATAGTAGCTATTATACTATTTACCTCAGTCACATTTTGAGGAGGCTTTTGACCACAAAAAATATTACGGGCTTATGTTATGTACGTCATGATTTTTTATCATTATCTCTATATATTATATTTTTTTAAAGAAAAGCTATTGAATATTATAATATTTTCTTTAAAGCCTTTAAAGCAAAGTCTCGTACAAAGCACTAAGATGATAATGAACCCGTTCTTATACAAAATGTTGAAATTATCCTTTCTAACATTTTATAGTCTGTATCGATACATACGGTAATTTGTGTTTGCTCAGTTATTGTATCTGTAATTGTAAGAAAGAAAAATAAATTGTTTCCTGTACAGAAAATAAAGAGGGTAATGAGTGTGTTTGAATACATCATTATATTAAGACATGAAGAAAAAACTTTGTACCCCTTATTTACGTAAATGACGCGGACCGAGGAGTATGAAATTTCCCACAGTTATATAGAGAAGAACTGCAGAATGCAATTTTTTTTTAATATATTTATTGATATATAACTCAAAGGTCTGTCTGTGATCTATCAACGCACACGATTAAGTGGTCAGACTTAATCAAAATCCGGCTAAAAAAAATAGCATTCTGCAGTTTCCCTTCAGTTTCAGTCTCCAAGGGGATGAAAGTTTGTATGAAACTTTGTCAATTTTAAACCGATCGGGCTGAGACTTTGCATGCATAAATAAAGCTGCTATGACGTAGGCATCCAAGAAAGAATTTTGATAAATTCCACCCCTAAGGGTATAAATTAACGCGAGCGAAGCCGCGTGTAAAAGCTAGTTATGCATATAATTAACAAAAAAATATTATTCAGACTAACATGTATTTGACACACACACGCATGTATACTTTTTTTAAATTTATTTAAGTAAGTTCAAAGATCGTTTTTTTTTATAATGGTCGTATTACAACTACTGGGCGGCCAGTAATAAATAAATTGGTTAGCACAGTTCCGGCTTTTATTAAGAGGCTTAATATTCTGACACTGAAAACTAAAATCTCATATCCGTATTCGGATTCTCGTGCCGTTGTCAACCGTGGGCACAGATCGGCCGTCTTGTGGGCAAATCAATTTGTGCCGTCCGCAAACTTCGTCCAAATTAATTTCTACTATTAATTAGCTGTAAGATTAATTTCGGCCCACCTCAAATAAGATTAGACGGAATCTATCCATCAACTGTATCTCACTTGAATATCGATTTATTTGACGTAATTTCTATCTAAGTACTTTTTCTTACTAAATTACTCTTTTCGGTTGAGTCATAGAAGACTTCTGGATGAAGGCGAAACAGTTATCGCTAAAGATAGCATTAAAGATCATTAAATTCCCGGACATAATTTTAAATTTTAGTTTGATGCTGTTGGCCGTAGCTGGCATTTACAGCATCACCTAATGATAGGAGGGCAGTGCAGATGATACTTCAAAGCGAATAAGGACTTATGGAGCCCAACTCCTGCCTGACGGATATGACTTTAGTCTGAGGGCTCCGCTAGGAGTTCGAATTTTAGCACAGGCCGTCGTACTTTTGATCCCCGTTTGTATTGGAGGGGGGATCGATCGGATAGGATTAGCAAAGTTGTAGCCTTTTTATATTTATAAAACACATGTAAACCAATTGCACACACGCTCAAACGCCAGGCCTACACACTTACTTTTTCCTTTTTACTTATTGTTCTTCGTTATACATTATTTTCAGCTGCAACGTTGGTTAGTTTTGTACCAATCTGAACCGAAGCTTTAAGTTAAAGTTTCTGTACTAAAAGATATCTGATTCCTGGGACACGAGCCTTGAGCTTAGTGCAGGGATTGTTCTTTAAGTACTTTTTCTGTATTTATGAATGTAAAAGACTAGAAATAAATATAATGCCTATATTAAGTTAATGTTTCTGTACTAAAAGATATCTGATTCCTGGGACACGAGCCTTGAGCTTAGTGCAGGGATTGTTCTTTAAGTACTTTCTCTGTATTCATGAATGTAAAAGGCTAGAAATAAATATAATGCCTATATTAAGTTAATGTTTCTTTACTAAAAGATATCTGATTTCTGGGACACGAGCCTTGAGCTTAGTGCAGGGATTGTTCTATAAGTACTTTCTCTGTATTCATGAATGTAAAAGGCTAGAAATAAATATAACGCCTATATTAAGTTAATGTTTCTTTACTAAAAGATATCTGATTTCTGGGACACGAGCCTTGAGCTTAGTGCAGGGATTGTTCTTTAAGTACTTTCTCTGTATTCATGAATGTAAAAGGCTAGAAATAAATATAACGCCTATATTAAGTTAATGTTTCTTTACTAAAAGATATCTGATTTCTGGGACACGAGCCTTGAGCTTAGTGCAGGGATTGTTCTCTAAGTACTTTCTCTGTATTCATGAATGTAAAAGGCTAGAAATAAATATAACGCCTATATTAAGTTAATGTTTCTTTACTAAAAGATATTTGATTTCTGGGACACGAGCCTTGAGCTTAGTGCAGGGATTGTTCTTTAAGTACTTTCTCTGTATTCATGAATGTAAAAGGCTAGAAATAAATATAACGCCTATATTAAGTTAATGTTTCTTTACTAAAAGATATCTGATTTCTGGGACACGAGCCTTGAGATTAGTGCAGGGATTGTTATTTAAGTATTTTCTCTGTATTCATGAATGTAAAAGGCTAGAAATAAATATAACGCCTATATTGAGTTAATGTTTTTTTACTAAAAGATATCTGATTTCTGGGACACGAGCCTTGAGCTTAGTGCAGGGATTGTTCTTTAAGTACTTTCTCTGTATTCATGAATGTAAAAGGCTAGAAATAAATACAACGCCTATATTAAGTTAATGTTTCTGTATTAAAATGTATATGACTAGCTTTTGCCCGCGGCTTCGCTCGCGTTAATTTATCCCTTTAGGGTTGTAATTTATCAAAATCCTTTCTTAGGGGATGCCTACGTCATAGTAGCTTTAGGAATGCAAAGTCTCAGCCCGATCGGTTTAAAGTTGACAAAGTTTCATACAAACTTTCATCCCCTATTTTATCCCTTTGGAGGTAGAATTAATCAAAATCCTTTCTTAGCGGATGCCAACGTCATAACATCTACCTGCATACCAAATTTCAGCCCGATCCGTCCAGTGGTTTGGGCTGTGCGTTGATAGATCACTACGCCAGTCACCTTTGAGTTATATATACATATTTAGATTCCTGGGACACGAGCCTTGAGCTTAGTGCAGGGATTGCTGCTTAAGCATTTTATTTTCATTCTGTATTTATGAATGTAAAAGTGTACAAATAAATAAATATAACCTCAGAAACATTTATATTGTAGTAAAATAAATGAAGATATATTCTCTGCCACAATTTACACAACCATACCAGCTGATCGCGGAATGTATGCATAAGCTTAAACGTACGTTGTACTCGTACAGGGCGGGGGGTGAGGTAATGGCACCAAGACCTGGGGAAGACAAGCCACCCCTGTTATTAATGACGGCCTACCCACCCTTATTTACAAGTCATTAACTGACTCCTACAGAATCCGTGTTTGTGAGCAAATATTGGGAGAACTACGATTGGGTTTAAAAGATTTTGAAAACTTTATCTTCACGATGAAATCATGTTAATATTATAAATATGACTGTGTATCTGTCTGTCTGTTTGGTTACTTTTCGTGACTAAATGGAGCTTAATGGAATTTTCAATGAAGATTGTATGATGATAATGAGCAAAGGTTATTTATCTAAAATACAAACAAAGTCGCGAGTAAGAGCTAGAATTAAACAACGACAAACAGTTTGTACAGTTGATGTTCGATTTTCAGTACTAGTATAGTGAAAGCAAACAACTTTCCTTGAAGTGTGTTCTTGATACTTATTTTTAAACTTTTACGTTTAGAATATATTATTAGTATAGTTAAACTTAAAATTGGATTTAATTAGAATAATTTTATGATAAACTAGCTGTTCCCGCGACTTAGTCCGCGTGGAATTTATTTTTTTATATTTTTTTCCAAAAATTTTTTTATAAAATAAAAGTAGCCTAAATTACTTCTTATTACATCAGCTGCCTGTCAAAAAAAGTCCCGTCAAAATCGGTTCAGCCATTTCAGAGTTTAGCCGGAACAAACAGACCGACAGACAGACAAAAATGATAAAAAATGTTATTTTGGTGTATGTACCGTATTTATATTCATATGCATGTAGTAACAAACGGTTATTTCAATATTACAAACAGACACTCCAATTTTATTTATATGTATAGATGTATAGATAAGGTATTATTAATCTCTTTCGATGTTTCTGCGTAGTCAGATCGTGTTCACGGCTAATGTAACTTAGTCAAAAGGTACAACCCTAAATTTTCACCATTCTACCATCAACGTCTATTTTTTAATAGCGATTTTAATTTATATGGAAAACAACGTCTGTGGGCTCAGCTAGTTTACTATAAAATTATTCATCTTAAAACCCATTTAATTATATTAATTACGTATTTTCGATAATTGCAGATAGTTTTTTACTTTTTCTGAATGCCATAATTGAAGCTTTGTACATGTTAGAAGACATTAATTGTTAATTATTATTACTGCAAGTTCTGCCCTAGTATACTAGTAGCTGTTCCATATTCTATAGTTATTAAGTTATAATAGTTGCCCAGTAAGATATCGTATCCTTAATTCTCTAGTTCATTAGAGTTTCACTTTTGAATATATTGCATATTTTATTAATAATAAATATACTGTACTGAAAATATTCAGATATTGAAATGTCTAACTGCAATGGTAAATAAGCTGACAGTTCAGACGGAGAATGGTAATTTATTTAACAAGTATTTTGTAACCGCCGTAATACTACTTATGTGTTGCCTTTACTAAGACTGAGATGCCTATGTTTACCTATGTATTTTATTCCTTAATTTGAAAACTTAGACCATCCAATGGTATTTCTACTTTTGGTTTATAAATATACTGTTGTATAATAAGAATGTTATTGTCTTCATTTAATCTTAAACAGTACCACTTAACCTGGAAAACAAGTAGGTAGATGTTTTTTTAAACTCCATTTAGCCAGCCACACTTACCTGTAGAATTAATTTTCTACTCTGGCAAGACTGGCCGTACTTTGTCAGTGTAGTGTAGTTTATGATCATTCTTTTATATTCCTTTGCTCGCGCCAAAAAAGATTTATGCGAGCTGATATTGTTAGCCCGGTGTGGAAGTGCCTTATGAAAGTGCTCCGAGGTTTATGATATAAAAATAAAATTTTGGATGTATTTTAAAAAGTATGTGCATGCATGGAGTTGTTCATAATACTAAAATCATGGACAATATTTATGACTCTACTTCTTTTTTAGTTAATATTTTTAGTATGTAACGTTGAAGTTCTATATGTATTATTTTGATAAATTTGTTTTTTTGTTTAATATTTCTTTTACCTTCCGTCTAATTCAGTTGAGAATTATCAGATTCAATTGAGAATTATCGAGAAACACTACTGAAAATTATTTTTTTTTAAAAGCAGTTTGGTTACATAGATTACTTATATGGGCGTCTATGTTTAACATGGAATGAAAATTATATACTGTTTTAAATTTGACGCGGTCATTATTTATACGTATAATTAGTAAAAATAACAGGATTTTACCACGTTTTATATTTATTTACTGAGTTCCCGATATTTCGGCAGTATTTCAACCGCCATGGTTACGGGTAAACATGGCGGTTGAAACACTGCCGAATGAAAATTGCATGGAAAACTATTGCCATGCACGTTTGTGGTAAGTGGCTTTGCACAATAAATATGACTTAACAGATGAAAGGTGTAACATACCTATATATATTCCAATATATCTTTTGGTATCTTATTGTAAACTTTTATACCCATTCCCATAAAAGACCCATTGACTTTTTCTTAACGATACTTACGGACAGCAAGTTTGTCTTTAAATTTCTTTCTTAAAGAGTCACGACTCCCCATACAGTCAATCGCACTTATTAATATATAATCATATTAAAAAATTATCTCAGTACGTAATTTTTTTTTTATGTTACGATCAGGGCAAACGAATATGGTAAATGGTTACCGTAGTGTACCTGATAGTGTACCTGAGTTAGATACCTGAGACACCAGGGGTGTCACGTGCGCTTTGCCGACCCTTAAGAAACCTTAATATACCCTTCTTGAAAAAGAGAAAAAGAATTAGAATTAGAATTTTGAAACGTATTTAAGTCTTAATCTTAAACTTCTATCAGCTGTTTAGTACTTATAATACAAGCTTAGCTTAGTTTGTGACTACACGGCGCTGTGTGAATTATCCTGGGCTATTAATATTTCTCCAGCTGATTGCAAATCATCAGATCATTATATGTCAACGTTGACAAAAATCTTTAACAAGCAAATTATCACCAGATAAAGGAAGCAGCGAGCCGTGAACGAGGGAAGGTGATAGCAAGTACAAAAGCCATGTTACTTTTTGTGCGGAATTTCGTATTACCAACGCCTCAAATACTTTTATAATGGTGGGCTCCTTTGACATTTCTGTTAAATAGACACCCTTCTTAAGGTCGCCATTTTGTTCTCACCAATTGAACTGTGTCTGCTCTGTCAGTGATATAGGCGAGGTTTGTGAAATATATTATTTGCTTTAAATTTCATTTGAGACTAGCTGTTATCCGCGACTACGTCCGCGTGGATATAAATTTTAAAAATTGGAGTAGCTCAAATTGGTGTTTATATTATTATTTTACACTCGCAGATACGAGTGAAAGTTCACGTTCCAGGCATTTCAGAGATTAGTAAAAACAAATAGATACACACACAAACATATATAATATATTTATTTTTCAAAGTACCGTATATACTTTTATATGCATTTAGTGAAAAGCTGTTAATTTGAAATTACAAATTATTATTATTATTATCTATGTATGTATTAAAAGCTATTACGTAATGTATATTATTGTGATTTTTTATATATATGTGTATACTTTTTATCTCCTACACATTATTATTATTTAATATTTGCATATCTTTCTATATAAAAATTACGTGTCACTTTGTTTGTCCGCGATGGACTCCAAAAAAACTACTGAACCGATTGCAAATTTGATTTGCACATTGTGTGCTATTTGATCCAACTTGAAAGATAGGATAGCTTACATCTCAGTTTGTAGTTGCAATATTATTTTATTCAAGAACCTAAGCCGCACCAATATTTTTAACTGTAATTTGTGTGCGTCCGTACTTAGAGCTCAAAAAATCAGCGCTTAAGACTATGTTCACAGCATTGTGCTGAGTCGTGGTTTACATTGACTTTGTTTTATAATGTGTGTCAATTATTTTTTATAACATTATTGAGTTAAGAAGCATCAATAAAATTCTATCCTATTCTATTCTAAGCTCCAATAGCTTGGGACTAGATGACACTGTGTGAATTGTCCTGATATATTCCTATAAACCCACCAGTACATAATGACTTAAGTAATTATCCTTGCAGCTACATTTAATTACCGAAACTACAGTCAACCGCGTTTAAATAAGAATTAACAAAACTGCATCTCAGTGAACCACAGTCTGCATAAGATTCTCAAATTAGTAAGATTCGAGAAAACGTGTATTACAAGAATTAATATATGTTTCGTTACCCGCTGCTGTTGTATAATTCTACAGTTAATTAAATACAACATTTATATTTTGTTCCAGTCCCTGTGTGATGTTATTAAAGCTAATATACATTCTAGACTTATAAACATTTTTATTTTGGTCTCCAAGACATGTTTAATGAAACAACTTTGTATGTTTGTAGATATATAGTATCTTTTTTGGGTGGTCGCGAGTTCGATTCCTCGCACAGTACAAATATTTGTATTCATGAGTTTGTATCGGTTGTTTCTTATGTACAATATGTATATACCTTGGGTCTAGATGGCGCTGTGTGAAACTGTGTGTTTAAACCGACTACGTTTCTGCTTATAGTCTGAAAGACTGATTGCAAGGTATATATTTTTATATTTCATTGGTTTTAATGATATGTTCATTAATAGTTTTTATTTAATAAATTTAATTATTATAAAAAAATATTTGAGTAATCATTCATATCAGTTGTCTAGTACCCATAACATAAACTCTGATTAGCTTTGTACTAGATGGCGCTCTGTGACTTGTCCTGCGTAATTAATTTATGAATTAATACGCGAAACAAATACTTTCTATCCCTTTTTACGGAAATTATGCAGACGGAGGACCATCAAATTTCAAACACTTGTAGTTTATATAGAGAAAGAATGCAGAATGTTATTTTTTTAAATTATGCATAAAAGATACATTACACTCACTACCATAAATACTCCTTTGTTTATTTTTAAAGTCTGTGGTCACATTGAGAATAGATTAATATTGTTTGTTTTCAATATAATTTGTCTAAATTCTCAAACTTTTAATCAGCGACGTAAAGTGGCTTGTCTATCGGTGTTCTATAGGCTCCATTTTGGCGAATGTGCTCAAGAACTGCACAACCTCATTCCTCCAGCACCCTTCCATCAACGTACAACAAGACATTGAGAGCGGCTCCACCCCTACACTATTGACATCCCAGCTGCTCGAATTAACCGTTTTGCATCATCTTTCCTTATGCGAGCAGCTAAGGAGTGGAACTCTCTACCAGCGTCTATTTTTCCTGCCTCTTAGAACATTGGGTCTTTCAAGTCAAGAGTGAATAGGCATTATTTGAGCTTGCGTGTAACAGCTTAGACCACATCATCACTTAACATCAGGTGAGATTGCGGTCAAAGGCGCTCAAATATTAATATAAAAAAAGTCTTTAACAACAGAACCGTAATATTTATTTACATACATAGGTTAACATTTACATTTGTATATAGATTTACATTTACATGTTTACTACAATACAATTTTTATATATTTCTATTATCTGTAGTCCCCAAACTAGGTCAGGTCTGTATCTTGGGGGCTGGGAGCGCGGATACCAAAAATATGCAGTATATGTACACTTTTATTGACTATTTTGTGACGACCTCGGTGGTCTAGCGGTCTAGTCTACCGCTTTACGACCGATGGTCGCGGGTTCGATTCCTCGCACGGCACAAACATTTGTATTCATGAGTATGATTGTTTGTATCGGTCTGGGTATTTTCTATGTATAATATGTATGTATTTACGAAAAAAAATATCTATGTATTTGTATCAGTTGTCTAGGACCCATAACACAAGCTTTAGCTAGCTTAACTTGCGTCTAGATGGCGCTGTGTGAATTGTCCTGAGATTATTATTATTATTACAATTATATATACATGCAATAAATACCAGAATGTGTTTCCCAATATCTAATTAATGTGTGTGTTGTGTGTGAGTATATTAGTTACAGGAAGAAAAAAAAAAGGAAAAATAATGATAATAACAATAAAATATATATATGAAATAAAGTTCATTACCGTAAATACCCGCAAATCCTTTCACCCTCTTTTAACTTTTAACAATGTTTTCTGTATCGTCATAGTTTAGACTTAGTAACCAGGCCTTGACATGTCTAATAGCCTGAGAGATTGTGTGGTTCTGAATTTGGCAAAATTTTAAAATTTTGTTGTAAATGAAAGGATGAAGAAAGCTTGGTTGGCGACTTGCGAAATAATATTCAAACTTTTAACTTTAATTACTTATGAATATCGCCCAGTGATCCCTAGTTACTATTATAATATAAATTATCACTATTTATTTTATAACAGTATTGTGATCCAGGTAACAATCGTTATCGAGGCCATATAGCACTAAAATAGTGTACATTTACGTCGCCTAAAATAAATGGCAGTGTCTTGGGGCAGTTAATTTAACGTCGCCTCTGCCTGCTAACTGACGGTGCAGCTTACAGATATAAATAATTATGAATGGCTCTGTGTTTAACGTTAATTAGAAAGAGAAATGAAAGAAAGGACGAAAATATCTTTATCGACAACCCTCGATTCTAAAATGTCCAAACTTGGAAAAAATATGGTCGAGCGCAGTGATCTGGCTCATCCGTCATACTCGTGAACGGGTGCTGCTTGTAGTGTGTCTTTATTATTGTTTAACCAGTTGGTCATATATTTCTCTGGTAATTTTATAACGTGTTGTTTTATTTGGTTAATCAGAAATGTATTTTTATTTCAAATTTGTATTAAATTTTTTAGTTCTTTAATAGTAGGTACATTATTTTATATATTTTAATTCTATCTTGTCAATCGTTTCCCAATATATATATGTCAGTATACCAAGTCTTTTCTATAGTGTTCCTTTTACCTACACACATCTATACATATATACATATAAATAAAATTGGAGTGTCTGTTTGTAATATTGAAATAACCACTTTTTACTACATGCATATGAATATAAATACGGTACTTACATACACCAAAATAATATTTTTTACAATTTTTGTCTGTTTGCTGTTTGTTCCAAATCTCTGAAATTTTTTGAAATAGCATATATATACTATATATATACATAATATTTATCAAATAACTACAACTGTGTTGTTGCCTTCTCTAGAATAGAAAAAATAGAAAGCCAGTCAGTAGCTTAGTGTGTCTTTATATTGATAGAACATGTGCATAGTTAGCCTTGGATTTCCTTTCGTTTTTTTCCTTTAATATATATATATATATAAAGTATATATATATATATACATATATTTCATCATCTGAGCCCGGAAGACGTCCACTGCTGGATATATATATATAACTAAAACCTACTATAGAACGGATTTTGATGAAACTTTACAGAATTATAGCTTATACATCAGAATAACACATAGGCTAAAAAGATGAATCGGGCGAAGCCGCGGGTACAGCTAGTCATCCATAAAAGATTACCATTTCCAGCAATAGTACTGCTGCGATGCTGGCCGATCTCATGTACATTTTAATTAACGTCCTTTGTTCTGAATCTTACAGTCTTTTGTATGCTGAAGTGTATACGTGTCAGTTATCTATTGAATATAAGTTTGTATTAGTAGGTTGTCTTCACAATAATGTTTTATGAGGGTTTCTATAGACAGTGAGAACGCGCCGTAGATTGTAAAGAGCCGGAGGGTGTAACTAAATACATATGTACAACTAATAAGTAGCTATTGTTTGTTGTTTTTTGTAAAACTTTAAATAATATGATAGTGTGTAGTAGGTGTAGAAGGTGTTAAACACAAACTATTTTATAATTTAATGCTAATATAACAAAGATCTGTCTGAAATGACTTATCTACACCTATCTGGAGTATAGCTGTATATACCTTCGAGACATCGATATTAATTCAAAAAGAAAGACATAAAAACCAAAACTTTTCAAATGCAAATAATTTCCAGAACGAAACAAAGCTGTATGTCGTTTCCTTAGTCGCTCTTTTTATGAAATTTTATTAAATTTGCAGTAAATGTAATAACTGCAGTAAATGTATAGTTAAGGTATGTAGTCTTCAGACACAGTATGGGACACAGTTACCTAGTAACTGTGTCAAAACTGTGTAAAATACACCAAAATAATAATTGCATTTAATAATGTCTAGTGAGACATATTTAATATTGTCTACTAAGCACTGCTGTGTCTAAACTGTGTTACCTATTCATACATACATACGTACATTTTCCTATTGTTATTTAGTATATAAGATCATTAGTTCTATGTACATATTGTCTGTCTATTATCATCTATAATACACATCGTCTCGACCAACATCGTATTATTTACCCGCAACAGTGGTGACCCCGACGTGATCGAGGCGGCAACGAGACGATACCTGGGAAAACGACGAGATCAAAAGAGATCTCTGTCTGACGGCATCCTGCGCACCACCAACGATTGCACATTTCCACCGGCTTCCCACAAGTGGGTCTCACCGGTTGGGACCAACAACATCGTATTATTAACCCGCAATACACAGTACATTTGATATACAATTATTTTCTAATGTAGTATGGTATGTAGTCATGGTAAATGTAATATGGTATTTAGTCTTATTAATAACTAGCTACCCGACTTTAAATTAAACATATAAAACTTCCTCTTGAATATCTCTATCTATTATCTAAGCGAATATACAGCGGAAACATTTTATACTATCTGCAAGTGAAAATCCTGTCAAAATCGGTCTAGCCGTTTCAGAGATCACCAAGAGCAAACAGACAGAAAAATAATTGACGTAAGTACCGTTTTAGTCAAAAGCTGTTAATTTGAAATCAACAGACTTCAATTGTATTTGTTTGGAGAAGACTTTGTAAAAACTGTATTTCAGTTGAAATACTATCTACTACAGAATCAAATAAACAATTTCCAGGCATATTTAATTTAATAAAAACAAATATCTAAATCTTAACTCAATTTACATCAGTCACCGACTTGCAATTATAAATGCTAAAACAAGGTTTACTATAACGGCGCTGTCTTCTAGCGATTCTAACGAGCCCGAATAGTAATTGGCTCAATATTTGTTTAGGCACGATCAAGCAAAGGTTGCCTGCTAATGACTCGTTACACTGTTGCCGTCAAAATGTAAGGATTCGGCCGTGGATACGCCTTTTGGCTATTAGTCTGTCCTATAAAGCTTCGGGTCTGCATTTTTACGAATAAATAAAAAGTGGAACGGAACAAGGCTGTATACGTCGTTTCCTTAGTCGCCTTATTTTTTTTATAAGAACAATATATTAAAAAAATTTAAAACTATAAATATTGCAGATATGTTATGTGTTGGTTCAGCACAACATCGAATATTGAGAATGTGGAGTACAGGCCACTTATTTGTCTATAACCTATTTTATATTTCGAATACCAAAATTCTATGGATACGCCTTTTGGCTATTAGTCTGTCCTACAAAGCTTCGGGTCTGCATTTTTACGAATCTAAATTGTCACTGCTATCTATTGTTCTTTTCGGTTTCCCTTCCTGGCCCTAGTTAGTAGTGTTTCTTTATAATATACTCTTATAATAATATATACAATATATCTATATATATATATCATACAATTCCCTGGTTTCCTTTATCGCCCACAGAGAATTTGGCTACTAGTCTGTCCTATTAAGCTTCGGGTCTGCATTTTTACGAATAAATATAAAGTGGAACGGAACAAGGCTGTATACGTCGTTTCCTTAGTCGCCTTATTTTTTTTGTAAGAACGTGTAACTATAAAAAATTGCAGATATGTTATGTGTTGCGTTCAGCACAACATCGAATATTGAGAATAACGCGACTATTGACAATTTGGCTATTAGTCTGTCCTATTAAGCTTCAGGTTTGCATTTTTAGGAATAAATAAAATAGATAACGTGTGGGATTCAAAAAAGATGTATGTGTCGTTTCCTTAGTCGCCTTATTTTTTTAAATATAGCTATATATTGGGAAACTGTAGCTCGCTTAGTATGATGTAAATAAATATGAATTCTATATTATAGGGATATCACGGAATACCCTGCTGTTCTTGAGCACAAAGAGTTTATGACCCAGAAATTTCTATGCACTGCACACACATCCTTTAAAATTGTTGTTTCTTTGCATCATTCAAAACCAGTCACTGAAATATATGAGAAAGTCAACAATTACCTAAAAGACATCGCTATTTAGCGACAAGGCCGCCCAATGTTACCTTTGTGTCTTGTTGTAATTACGGTTTTATATTTGTATGTATAATATATACGTATATATAGTTTACGTGTAAAACATACAAATATAAAAAATATGAATTTATTTTTGTCTGTGAGAGGAAAAATAAATTTCATTACATACAATTTAATTTTTTAAAATGATTTTCTATTTTTATTTTATATTTTATTACTAACATAGGATATATGTTAGTAATAACATATAAATGTTATGTTATGTCATTAAGCTGTTACTACCAAAATGGATCATGATGTCTGAAATAAATTATTATTATTATTAAAATAACACAGCATGAAAATCAAACAACTTTTTAAAGAAATAGATAAGACAAAGGTATCCCAATATACACATATACAGTTTTATATTACACTAGCTCTGCCCGTGGTTTCACTCACGTGAGATTTAGCCTATATGCTATTCTGATGTAGGTATATGCTATATCACAGTAAAGTTTCCACAAAATCCGTTCTGTAGTTTCTGCGTTTAAGAGTAACAAACATCCATGCATACTCACAAACTTTTGCATTTATAATATTAGTAAGATATAATATTGGTATCTATATTTTTGTTATTATATTTTGTTCATTATTTAAGTATATTCTATACTAGTGAACCAGATTAGTATGGGTTTATTACAAATCTTTGAATTTCTGTATGAATTTGGCAGAACAACGTTTGCCGGGACAACTAGTCTATATATAAAGATCTGTTTCTGTTTTGATCTTAATAATAATAATCCCAGGACAATTCACACAGCGCCATCTAGACCCAAGTTAAGCTAGCTAAAGCTTGTCTTATGGGTACCTAGATAACTGACACTTTTTTTTGTAAATACATACATATTATACATAGAAAACACCCAGACCGATACAAACAATCATACTCATGAATACAAATGTTTGTGCCGTGCGAGGAATCGAACCCGCAACCATCGGTCGTAAAGCGGTGTGCTAGACCGCTAGATTACCGAAGTCGTTGAATGTATCTATAGTTTGGTCAAAGGTGCTAAGAAACTCGCTATTTACTCACTTATATTACTACAGGCTCTTCTATACAGGTCTACAGGTATACAGCTCTTCTATACATCTCATTCTATACAGGTTCTTCTATTAAGGTAGAGTCATTCATTATTTGAATTATTAACCGGTTCTTAACACGAATAATTTTATGGCAAATAAAGATATTCACCTATCTCGACGTTTCGACTAGGTTGCACTAGTCGTGGTCAGCTCGTGACCTCTAGGTTGCACTAGTCGTGGTCAGCTCGTGACCTCTAGGTTGCACTAGTCGTGGTCAGCTCGTGACCTTTATCCTTACTAACATTATAAATGCGAAAGTAACTCTGTCTGTCTGTCTGTCTCGCTTTCACGATAAAACTACTGAACCAATTTAAATCAAATTTGGTACGCAGATAGTCTAGACTCCAAGGCAGGATAGGCTACTTTTTAATGCGAAATAGGGGCTGTAAGGAGTTAAAAGTGGAAATGCAAAGTTATCTTATCCGGTTGAATCACATAAATGCGTTGTATATGTCATTTGTATAGGCAGCGCGCATAATAATTCAAATAATGTATATTAAACACGGAAGTTTAAAAATAACTAAAGTCATTCAGTCCCCCAATTAATTTCGCGGCATCTCTTTAAAAATTGTTGGTGAGAAAAATTGCATCGGGTCCAGGTGGCCATTTTATTTGTTCTAAGCCCCGTCGAGGTTAATTACACGAAAACATTTTTGTACTTTTAATGTTTTTTGAGCCGATTTCAGTGGGGTTCTAATTGATGGGTTTTTATTTTAATTAGGAAATGAAACAATATTTCGAAATTGGAGTTTTAATTAAAATTATTATCTGAGTAATGTTATGACAAATGTTACGATACGGCATGATGAATTTATGAAAATTATTATTGAGGGAAAAATAGAAGGAAAGAGAGAGAGAGGAAGACCTTGGACAGCTACATCAAGGTAATTAAAGACAAAAAAAGTAAAGTTATTATAATATTGAAATAAAAAATGGTTAGAATTTATTGTATACTGAATTTTATGGTGACGCCACCGAATGTTCGAGTAGTGAATGTATACAAAGTAAAACAAAACAACATCGATGTTCAATGCGTGACATTCCAAATTTGAATTTTATAATTTTATTTTTAAATGTATTATATGGCTATTTACGATCGCAAACATTGAGTACGGACTGAACGGCAGATCGTTTGTACAGTGTAATAACATAGCCGGATAGATATCTACTATTACTAAAAGAGAGAAAGAGACAGAAAGTGTGCGAGAGAGAGAGAGAGAGTAGATTTTGTTATAAGGAAAGTAAACACTGTTCCGTTGTTATATATTGCAGTGATTTGAGAAATTCTTTCATTGTTCAAAAGGGATACTAATTCATAATGAAATAAGGTGTATTATGGTAAAGCTGGTAGAGTGTAATTAGTTTTTTATTGTATGATCTTTAGGTATATGTATTTGTTTCCAAACAAATATTCCTAAAGACCATGCAATAAAAAACTAATAAATATTACGAATTAAAGAAAAATGGTTATGTGGTTAATTTATATGCGGTTGAAGGTGAAAATGAATGAATGAATGAAAAAATGAATGGTGAATTCTCTACTATATTTAAGAATCAAGAAATATAGTGATTACTCTAATTTCTACTATCTTCTAAAATATATTAGCCTGTCTAGAACTACAGTGTGTTCTATTCTAGAACATATATCTAAAGCTGCAGTAGTAGAGTCCTACAAACACAAGCGGTGAAGGTTAGTGTTAATGTACGTCGGCAAAAGAGACCTACCCGGTCACATGTCCCGGGAACTGCTCGCAGTTTCCCTCTCTGCCATAGGATGGACCCGGAATCTAAATCAGGTGATACTAAGGAATGCTAAGTTAAGTTCGTTTCACATAATAATATACACAAAATTCACAAAGTCATGAGAGATGTTCACAGAATCTAAAGAGAAAGCGAAGTCGGGCCGGTCCACTAGTGGATTATATTTTCTGTTTTACAGAATATATGAAACACTAAAGGACCGTCATATATATTTGTCAGATACAGTTTTATTATGATGTGTGTGGTTTCTTAGTAATTTCTAAGACTTCAAATGAAAGTAGAAAATATAAATGGGAAAATATTTCAACGAGCAACTTTTGAATACCTTTTACCGCCATTATAAAATATTATATTCAGGTACGCTCAAGCCGCGGTTCGGTGCAGGTGCTGTAAACATTTGGTCGCTCGGTCGTAGCACTAAGGTAACTACTAAATGGGTGAATTCAGGTTGAGGACCCCTGCATCAAGGGGTTTCTGTGCAGAGACGCCGTCTTGAATACATCAAATATATTACGAATATAAATTGTCAGATATCCTAGGAATTTATACGTATAGTACTAGCTTGTGCATGTGACTTTGTGTGATATGAAAAAGAACTTCACGCGGAAATTACTGAACGGATTTTGTTTCAATTTGGTTAGTAGATAGTTTATCTATTACCTATATGAACAACAATATTAACCCGGAATGTTGTTCCTTAAGAAACATTTTATTAACATTTTCAATCTATTGCATTTTTGTGTATTATGTCAGAACTTTTTTACGTGAATGATTTTAAATTTCTTTTATTTAAAGGGGTGGCAGGTGTTGCCATTTGGTCCCACATAAATTTCATCAAAATCTGACTAGTACTTTTTGAGTTAGCATTAATAATACGATTAAAGTCCGTTATTTTGTTGTCTGTACTGTAGTTAGTTGTTTGATAATCCCACAGGAATCAAAATTATTTGTTTATGTAAATTCTGAGTATTTTTCGGACTGCTGTAATACTGTTGGCCACAGCTGGCCTTTACAGCTTCACCGGACGATAGAGAGCGAGTGCAGATGGCACTCCAAACTCGCGGAAGGACTTATGGAGCGGCTGAAGGCCAATTCCTGCCTGACAGATATGATTTTGGTCTGAGTGCACCGCTAGGGGTTCAAATAGTAACTAACATAGTAGTGGTCAGCTCGTGTGTACATATGTCCTGGGCCGTTATAGAATTGTGTCTCCCTTAAAACTTTGTGTTAAGTGTGTTTCGTATAGTGAGATTCCGAATCACGATACTTCTCCGTCCTATCCTCTGTCTGTCCGTCCCTAGGTATGCTTAAAACTTTAAAACCTCGCAACGGATTTTGAAGCGGTTTTTTAAATATTTTTCTTTAATAGATAGAGTGATTCAAAAGGAAAGTTTATATATATAAAGCATGTACACCCGTGCGAAGCCAGGACAAGCAGCTAGTATACTATAAAAAAGCTCGTTAGATAATCTATGTGACCCCTAGTCGACGTTGTAAGGTCGAGTCAGTTTATAGATATAGATATTTGTGTAAAATAAATTTATACAAAAGTAATGTTGGAATGTATTGGTATTTTACTTGAGAATTTCTTAGCTATTTATCGGATTATTTTCCTTGTAGTAAACAATAGATAAATTAATATAATAATTATTGTTCTATAGAGTTTTTCAGAACAAAGCACCTCATATGCTAGTAGTACACCGCCTTAAATCCGATGGTCGCGAGTTTGATTCCTCGCACGGTACCAACATTTGTATTCATGAGTATGATTGTCTGTGATGGTCTGGCTGTTTACTATGTGTAATATGTATTTACAAAAAAATATATCGATGTATTTGTATCAGATATCTTATAGCCATAACACAAGCTTTAGTTAACTTAACTTGGGTCTAGGTGACCGTGTGAATTATCCTAATATTATTATTATATTACATTTCACACTTATATAACCCATTACACAAGCTCTGGCTTACTTAGCTAATACTTGGAACCAGATGGCGCTGTGTGAATTATCTTATTTATTTTATAATATAATTATCTTTGATAATTATTATTATTATTAATTGATGTAATACAAATAAAGAAAGTAATCTCTCTCTCTCTGGAATATAGTTGTGGAAAAACATATATGAGTTAACGTAAATACTCGTTCAACTGTACCTTGTCGCATGTTTATTGGTTGAGATTGTCATCGCCAATAACATTGAGAGAAATTTAAAAATGCAGAAAGTAAGGCGACTCCTGTGGACATAAAATTAAATATCCGGAAAGAATCGCGGCGTTATCTGTAATAGAAATCTCTGGATTTATCGGTTTTGCGGGTGGGTACTGTGCCTGAGCTCGGATGAAATATGGCGGGGACGGAAGCGGGCGTTAGTTTTTACCAAAGACAACACAAACGTAAAAAGTCTAGGAATATCTCCTTTAGTCTATTACACGAATGATTGCCTTTCGATCGATTTGATTGTAATCCTACAAATAGTATAAACTGTAGAGTTTTTATTATGAATGAGTGAATGGTTGTTGCTCTTTCATGCAAAGATTAGTTATTAGAATAGTCAGAGTCTAATTTTAATATTTACACGGATACAGTCATAATAATAGTATCTTAGAACATATTCACAGAGCGTCAGATAGTCCCAAGTGAAGCAGAGCTTGTGTTATGGGTACTGATATGAGAACATCAGGGTGTTTTCTATATGAAATATATAGAAATCACCCAGACCGGTATAAACAATTATACTGATGAATATACATGTTTGTACCGTGCGAGGAATCGAATTTGCGACCATCGGAAGTAAGACAGTGTGCTAAACCACTAGACCACCGAGGCAGTGAAACAACCAAACAAATATATGAATTAGTACAATAGCATCCTTGAAGGTTTATACAGAATTAATACAATTGCGATTGGGGGTGAAAGGGGATGATTAGTAATGTGGACTGATGATGATGATGATTGAGCTCCACCCGGTTTCCCCTGGAAATCATCGTGATAAATTCTTGGTGAATATGCCTCGATGGGATAACTAACCTGACCTTATGCTCATCTTATCTTCCTCCACTGGTGCCTCGCCAGCGTAAACCGTTAGCGCACGCGATCCACCATTCCATTATATCATCTATAAAAAAAAATATATGAACTAGTACAACAACAACATTGAAGGTTTATACGAAATGAATACAATTAGGATTCGTGTACAGTGGCCTTTCTAATCTAACGTTTGTTAGCCACTTGTCCATTTTGAATGACTGTTTTTTTCATTTCAGTTCCTGAATGTACGCTGTCGTCCTATCGATTTGTGTGTCACGCTAACGAAGTACCTACTGTCCTGATTTATGTACACACTGACAAACCGTTTGAGTAGATTTACAGAAAACTTTGACGAGACTTCGAACAGGGTCAGTTGTTAAGATACGAACAAAAGCGAAAAGGTCGCCTTTTGCTTGGAACGTTTATGTAAATTTCTTTTATTATAAGTATTTCTCTGTGCACAATAAAGAGTCATATTATTATTAGTATTTTATATATGTTTTATATCTCAATTTTTACGGGGGTAATACGTACAAACACGCGGGCCTTAGCCAAACGTGGATGCGTTTAAGATATATATTTATATTATTATAATAATAATATATATTTAAAATATAACGGCCTGACGGTCTCGGTGGTCTAGCCGTCTAGCCCTTTATGTCCGATGGTCGCGGGTTCGATTCCTCGCACGGCACAAACATTTGTATTCGTGAGTATGAATGTTTGTATCGGTCTATGTATTTTCTATGTATAATATGTATGTATTTACGAAAAAAAATATCTATGTATTTGTATCAGTTGTCTAGAACCCATAACACAAGCTTTAGCTAGCTTAACTTGGGTCTAGATGGCGCTGTGTGAATTGTCCTGAGATTATTATTTTATTGATATATTTTGTTTTCTCAGCTTTATTATTATTATTATATGTTTATTATTCGGGTTCCAATGAAAATTCCAAATCATCAGTACACAGTGAAAAGCCTCGTGGCTTTTTTTATGTAATGATTTTAATGCATTGTTTTATTTCTATATACTGAGATGGGATCCTTTATTTTATCTTTTCAAAATAGCGTCCATTCACGTCAATACATCGCTGCATCCGATAGAACAATCATCAGTACACAGTGACGCGGTGATGATTTAATTTTTGCTTTCTTATTTTTGTTTTGGTATATTTGTTTAATTTTATTTTTGTTTGAGTTTCTTGTATTTTTTTATGTAATGATTTTAATGCATTGTGTTATTTCTATGTACATAAATGTTATAATAATTTATATGCTGCTGTGAGCATCATCATTGTTGTGTTGTAATGTGTGATGGAATAAACATTATTCTATTCTATTACATTACTCTATGTTTTATTTATTGATTTAATATATTTTTTTCTCTATATAAATTATAAGTGTGCCAATATGTGTGATGGAATAAACATTCTCCATTACCGTTTTTTTATTGTAAAATTTTTTTCTCTATATAAATTATAAGTGTGCCAATATCATTCTCCGCCGTTTGTAAAAAGAGGTACGAAGTTTTTGTGCCATGTATTAATATATAGACACTGTACTTATCTTAATAAAAAAACATAATACAATATGTCTGTCTTTAAAGAAATGTTGACAGAAATAATACAAAGAAGGTAATTGAACTGAAACCCTTGTAATCTGAAGGCAATCTCGGTGAAACGAGACCCACAGAAGCCCTTCGGTCACTAGTAATTATACTAAAGTCTGTCTGTCAAAGTGGCTGTTCATTGAAGAGTATCTTACTGGCATTATAAACGCGAAAGTTTGTGAGTATGGATGGATGTTTGTTACTCTTTCACCCAAAAACTAGTAAATGGATTTTGATGAAACTTTGCAGTAATTTAGTTTTATACAACAAGCTATAACTATTGCGCGGGTGAAGCCGTAGGCACAGCTAGTAATATATATATAGACAGGCAGACAGGAGCCACTTTCGTAGTTATAATTTTAGTATACTCAGGACTGTGGTGCCAAATAAGGTAGCCAGAGTCAGTAATATTATGTATTATCTTTTCTATGGCAATATTTTTGGGTTAATGAATGAATCTTGTTTGTCACCATCGTAGTATAATATATATATATATATATATATATATATATATATATGTAGTAATGAAGTGTGTGTAGTCATTTAGCTTTAAACTAAAAAAAATGGTAGTGGTTATTCACTTTATAAAACAGAGGGTTTTTTGTGACTTTGTTACTGAAATTCACTTGTTCGTGAAATTGGATAACTTTTTACAGTGAAAATATTTCAGCTCGGGTGCAGCCGTGAAAATCACCTTTAAAAAAACATCGACTCTCCCGTACCTGGATTTTAATTCCATAAACATTTACGATCTTTTTTTTTAAAAGAAATATATATATCGACCATTGTCTACCGGATGTTACGTTATGTAACAGTATACGGTACTTCCGCTCTAATAGTAAAAAATGTGAGTATTAAGTTAACGAAGTTCTAATAAGAATGTTAACTTAATGCTTACATTTTTATGTACAATATATATTTAAAAAAAATGCAAATTTACTTAGTGAGGTAGACTACTCATAGTTTTATGTACAATTTTTTTTACAAAAAAATATACACATTTACTTAGTGAAGAAAAATCGTTCGAGATATTTCAGTCTCACCTTTATTTCACTTTGCTTTGTAAGCTGTGTTTCGAATGGTGGGTGAGATGAGGACAGGATAAGAGGCATGACATCGTCGTCCTCCGAAATGGTAACGCATATGTAAATGGTATCCTCACATCATATATAGGTACCTCATATCCATGGTAATAACGTGCATACCATCAGGTGTGCAGCCGGCTTGTTTACCATTTCAATTACTAATAAAAAACAAATAATATTATGACATTAAATTTTATAATTATTAGGTACTACCTGACCTACTCAACTTATTCTGTATCACACTTACTTGACATTTATCACTATTTACACATATGTTTTAATTCTACCCTATGTGTTATTTCGATATATAATCTTTGTTACTGTAAAGTTTCACCAAAAATCCTTTAGTTAGTAGTTTTTGCGCGAAAGAGTAACAAACATCCATCCATCCTCACAAACTTACCCCGTTATAGTATTATAATAAGATAATAAGATTATCGCTGTCATTTACGTGAAACAAAACAGTAACAATGACACACAATAACAATGATAATGTTTAATCTAAGTTAAAATACTCACATTAAAATATATTTTTAGTTAATTTTAGCACAGGCAGCCGCGGTGGTCTAGTGGTATAGTATACCGCTTTACTATCTGATGGTCGCGGGTTCGATTCCTGTATTCATTTCCTGCGTGGTATAAACATTTGTATTCATGAGTATGATTGTTTATGTAGGTCTGGGTGTTAACTATGTATAATATGTATTTATATCCGTGTTATTGATACTAGATCAATAACACAAGCTCTGCTTAGCTTGGGATTAGACGGCGTTGTGTGAATTTTCCTGAGTTATTATTATTATTGAGTTATTATTATTATTGAGTTATTATTTTTAGTTAATAAAAAATGAAGAGCAATTGATATATCTATTGTACCCGTATAATAAAACAGAAAATGCAAGTACCTACATAAGTATTTATGGAAATATATTCCGCAAAAAATTCCTATTGCCGCCTCAAAAACATCCATCATAACAATTTCGTAAAATAGAAACCGTAGGGGAAAAATAATAATAATTCCTATTTTATTGGAAAACTCCTTCAACAAGATTTTTCCATACGACGAAAGCAATTTATGTGATAACGTTCAGGGAAAATTGCTTTCTGGCCTTTCTTCCCTCTATTGAATTTATTGCCTGATTCAGACTGAGTAATATTTATTACACAACTAAAGTTAGCTCCTATAATATATTGTGGGATCTATCAAAATCAGAAAGGTGGTTATCTGCTTAGATTTGGATGCGATTGTGCGAACACTAGATAAGAGTTATGTATTTTCCCGCCCTTATCAACCGACCGAAAAGTGGTAAGTTCTTAATTCCACCATTTGTAATGATAATACGTATATTGTAATATGAGGACGGACATAGACTACCTTTGATCTCTAAAAAAGCAGACGAAGTCATAGGTAACAGCTAGTCATATATAAGAAGCATATATTTAGTTGGCAATCTGGCCCATATTTATTAATAATTTTAAAACACTTTTTAAAAGCAGACGTAGTCGTAGGCAACAGCTAGTCATATAAAGCCTATCTGGCCAATACTTAGAAATAATTTAAAACCTTTTTTTTAATTTTAAACACATCGTTACGTATGTTTACTATGTTATACGTACATATTATACGTATATATATTCTTTCACGATTGTTATTTCTAGTGGGATAGTCAGAGCCATGCCTGGAGTTTCTCTGCGTGACTGTATTAGAAATGAGGAGATCCCCAAAGAACAAGAGCGGCCGATATATCCCGAAGAATTTCGAAACTGAGGTACCAATAGGCAGGACACAGCTCGTAGGACAGATGGCCTTTGGAGCAATAAAGTCCTCGAGTAGTGACCGCGGACCGGAAGACGCAGTAGTGGGAAAGCCTCCGACAAGGTCACTGACTATAAGGTAAAATTGCTGGAAAGCGTTGGTTGCGAGCAGCGCAGTACCGATCATCGTGGGAATTTATGAGGGAGACCTTTGTTCAACAGTGGACGTCTTCCAGGTTGAAATGATGAGTCAGAGTCATTGTCAATTGTGGATGTCACTAAATGACGGGGATAAAATTTAAATCCATAATAATTATAAAGAAGTTTGAAAATTTGGGGGATATATTTGATCCTATTTATTAGATTGCGAAAATTCTTTTGATATTGGATTGCTCATTTATTGAGGAAGGCTACATAACATCATACGACTAACAACAGCGGAGCTATAATGAAACTTATGTATTGCAAAAACGGGGACAATATATAACTACGATCAACAACAACAGATTGCAATGAAAAGCTACAAAAATAGTATACTGTAATGAAAAGTACAATGTGACATAGACGAAGTTGCGCGGGTTAACTAGTAAATTATGAAATAACTATGTCATATTTTCAGAGTTTCATCACGACCGTTCTATAAGAAATACATCATAAAATTTTGGAGTGCCGCCCTGTACTGTGCTCAATTGGAATGTAAAATGCAGCGAAGGCTGCGCTATGCAACATTTTGTGAGTAATAGAACATGCCGAACGCATCTGCCTCGTGTACAGGGCTGCCAACATTGCAACTTTGCCTGGGAAAGAAGATTTTTAATGGTAGCACATTGTATGACCACGTTTGGGTGTGCAGTATGATTGACCCTGCTCGAGTTGTAATTTCTACCCCTTTTGAATATTAGCGTTAATTGGTATCGATGTTTGCATGATAGTTCCGGATGGTCTTCCTTTCCTTTTCTTCCATATGATTTTTTCCCACTGGCACATTAAATCTTCGTCATCAAATACCCAGCTGAAAGCCAGCGGCATGTTCGCATAGAATACGCCATCACATTTTTTCTTCCACTGGCATCTATATTAAAACGCACCACTAAAAACTTCCGGCTTAAAAAACAAAACTCCTAAGACACTTACAAAATTGAAGTCTAGAAACTAGTACACATATGGGTATGTTCCTATAGTTAGCAGCCCTACTCGAGTCTGCCTTTATGACGAGACGGTTTATGACAAGTAATCTCAACTTCGCGACATTTGATTTTGGTATGAATGGTTACTCGTATACGCTTTAAATTGTGTTGTACGTTTAGTCTATTAGGATTCAATTTATGTTCAATGTTGCATTAATAGTTGTAGTTATTCTAAACTAATATTATGATTCTACTAATACAAATTAATAAGTAATCATGTTTAGGGCGTATACAATGACCATCAGCATATTACGCTAGCAATTTGGGTCCTTATACATTTCCGATTAGAGTCGAACGACTCATGCTAACGAAGCCGTGCCAATGCCAGCAATGGGTGCACTGGTTGCTTCGTCCTGCTCTCTTAGGAATACGCTAATCTGCTAAATGTTGGAAACTCCAACAGAAGTAATAGAAAATACTATAAAGACATACCTTTTTGGTATTTTGGGTGGCAGCCGGGTTCATTTATTTATTTATTTACTTTTTGTTGCACCAAAAGTATATTACAAAGAATATAAACAGATAGTAAGTAATAAGGCATAAAAGGCGTTCTTATCATGTGAGCAATCTCTTCCAACAACAACAACAACCTTTGGGTAGAGGAGAGAAGACAGGAAGTGGTAGATGCCGCAAGAATGGACTAAAGAAATAAAAAAAGGAACAGCAATACTAAATACTAATAATTTACATATATATACAATACATTGTATATACTAATACATATATATTATATAAAAACACACACTACGCAAGAGTTTTAGGTGTCCATTGTGAGGTAGAAAACTATTTTGATCCTATATATACTTTACCATAAAGGTATATATTGTATGTGCTGCTGATATACCTAAATAATAAATAGAGAGACGAATTTCTTACTATTCCATGGGTTCACCGAGCAGGTGGCGGGTTTATTGTGTGACAGAGAAGGAAACTCCGAGCAGTTCCCGGGACTTGCGACTCGAGTGTAGGTTTAAGTGGCCCCTTCCCAGCGCACATCTACACTAAACTTCACTTGCTTGTGTTTTTATCTCTGCTTAGGAAAATGTGGTAGGTGATAAGAGCCTGCTATTACAGCTTCATATTTACTGCTGTTCTCGACTCTCCTAGAAGTCACACAAGACTTACCTCGTTGAGATATTTATTTACTTAATACAGGTTACTAATGGCCCATACAATAAATAGCTTATAGACTAACATACATATGAATTATATTAAAATTAATAGAAAAAATAAATATAAATTGTCTATGTGGTTACGACACTGATGACGGCAATCTGCCACGATAGCGCCGATACACCACCACATCCTTCGGCCATTCGTCCTCCTTCATGAAGGTGGTCAGGATTTTAATGGGAACTCGGGCCACAAATGCCTTGAAACTCGCGTTGTGACCCGATTCCAGCTGTGTCAACCTCAATGTCAGGTTACTTTTGGCTCATATGTAGTCGACAATGTCCTGCTCCTTATATACATTATTACATAGTATAAAACAAAGTCGCTGTCGCTGTCTGTCCGTCCCTATGTATCTTAAATCTTTAAAACTACGCAACGGATTTTGAAGCGGTTTTTTTTAATGGATAGAGTGATTCTAGAGGAAGGTTTATATATATAATACATGTACACAAATGCGAAGCCGGAGCGAATTGCTAGTAAAATATGAACCATATATATTTATATATATATATATATATAACAGATAGTTAGTGTAAGTTTCAGAGCTTGTTATTCATCCATATCACCAACGAGCGGAATAATAATGTTGCCACCAAACAGCAGGCGTGTACGAGTAGAGCAGGTGCGTCGGTCGGCTCATTCCGTCGGGTGGGTCTGTCTCGTGCATCATTTCCTATCGCATTGTGCCGTTTCTCGAGAACTGAGCCATTGATGTTGGAACGCATATGGTGTTAATTTTTACTGTGTCTACTCTTATAGCTTATTTGCGTGCGTATTGAGATTTTATTCACGTCAATTTGTATATTGCATAAATATTTATTAAGAAAAATCAAAGTAATTGGTTAAGTTAAATTTTAAGTCGAAAGGACAGTTAAAATAAAAAAACATTTATTTATATTCGACATTTTAGTGCCTGTACAGCACAATTTTTGCTATATTTAGATTTTATAACTATAAATTTTTGGCTATACAAAATATTAAGAAATGAGGATCAATTTCATATACAATACATACAAATGTCAGAAAATTAAGGTAATTTTTTTATTTATATTATTTCACAAATAATATTATAGAGCAATTTCGCCCGCCTATTCTGTCTGTGCATAAGCGAGTTTTTATGCTGATTTCAACCATCATTAAAGCGATTCCTTTGCAAAATTTCGATACGCAAGTTAAACCATGCAAAGCCGGGGCGCATCGTTAATAGTTTATAAATTCTATGTTTTATAAATATTTTACCCACGAATAAGAGTAGAGCTTTTATTAGGAGAGCTCTTAGATAAGACATACATTTCATTGTGAAAGATGTAAAGATAATACTAAAATATTATATGGCTATACTCTATATTGGCGTCTTTAGTCATTGTCGACTGTTGAATGTGATAGAGGGCAAAACACTCCTTAAGCACCTGTCACAAGGTCCATTTCAGATACACGGATGTTGTGTTACGTTCGTTGAAAATTTCGCTTCAAATTTAAGGCAGAGAGAAATATTTTCATTGCGTTTGGCGCTACGTCTCATATGTTTGCTCTTAGAAATCTTTTGGCGGGAGACTCCTTTGAAATAAGTAATGTAACAAAGGATTTTTGTAAAAATATCCAAGTCAAGTTTTTTGTAATTTCGAAATGGCTCGGTTTCCTCGGCGGGGGCAATGAGAATTAGTTAAAAAGGGGTAAAGTCTAAGGAAATGTGAAATTGTATAACGTATTATACTCATTTGATCATTTTGCTATTGTTCATGTCATTTCTCATTCTGGAAAAAAATGTGCCAGTAGTGTTTCTTTTCAGTTTTTCAAGTATCAAGCTGAATAGGACGGTAAGGGAAGTGTTGAAAAGGCTGAAAGCTCCTATTATGCTATGTATACTATTATTTTGATTTTAACTTCTAATATCTATAGGTGATAAAACTAGCTGTGCCCTGATTACTACTAGATTATTACAACTAGATTTATGCCGTTTCTATTTTTTACGTACAAGTTATTTTAAATTAGGCTAATCAACTTTCTTTTTTTAATTTAACCATTGCTTAGAAAACCATGTATGGAGTTAATTAGTTGGTCAAGTATGGGGTATTGGATTTATACAAATAGTTACACATAGACACAGTTAAACATATTTATGTTAAATACTTTGTAAGTAAAGTCTATTAAATTATTAACCATTGCTTAGAAAACCATGTATGGAGTTAATTAGTTGGTCAAGTATGGGGTATTGGATTTATACAAATAGTTTCACATAGACACAGTTAAACATATTTATGTTAAATTCCTTTTAAGTAAAGTCTATTAAATTGTTAACTATTACTTAGAAGACTGTATCAAAAGTTAGTTAGTCAAATATGGGGTGTTGATTTTATATAAACAGTTACACATAAATACAGTTAAGAGGACTATTACAAAATGATGCCGCTCAACTTTAGGTTTAATCGTATGGATTTACGCACACACACAGTAATACACGCACACAGACTCAAATAACCGTGTAGCGCAATCGGTGTGGTTTTAGTATGAACCATTTTGATCCTTGTAATATTTTAATTAATAATGTGATATGTTTTTACTTAACTGAGTAACATAAACTATTTATTGGATTTTTTTAAATAACGTGATTTATATTAATTATCAAAGTCCTAATAATAACCATATTTTTTATTATATTATTCCTAGAGAGTTGAAGTCAGGATGCTGGCCGATTGTATAACTAAAAGCCAAAACCTTAAGTAATATGAATAACAAAAAATTGGGATAAGGACAGGAAGATGAAATTACTATAACATAAATGTACTAATTAATTCTTATTATATATTAATTAAATTTATTTATTAATAAATACAAGATAATTTATTATAAGAGTCTGATGCATTATTGCCATATTCACTTGTTCTAAATATTAAACTTAGGCAAATAATTATTTTATTTATATATAATAGTTGTGTTTTCATGCCTTTGTTTCGATTTAAAGTTCCCATCCTTATACGTATATTAGGTGTGGCCGCGACTTCGTCAACGTGGTATAATGAAAATTACCAAATAAAGGAAATATATTTAGATTATAACCCAAAAAAAAGTTTAGTAAAGTTCTCAGGGTATACTATCTGTGTATATGTATATCTATCTATATAGACTATCTGTGTATATATATGGCAGTGAATTTACAGGGTACAGGGGAATAACACCTCAGGAATAAAACCTCACATTCTCAGGAATGGCAATGCATGGGGGACCGTCAGCTTGTTTGCCATTCTAAGTTGTATAAAAAAAGCTTCAACTGCTATCATTGCTGTTCCTGCATCATTGACGTCGCCGCATGATTGGCTGATATTGCAGCTTCTTGTTCTTGGTTGGCCGATTCTTGATTCTTGATAAATAATTACGTGTTAATATCAAAACTTTTTATAGATTATTACAAGACGCCTCATTGCTTATATGGAATGAAATCACCATGAGCTATAGAGACTTTGGACAGAACCTTAAAAGACCTTAGAAACACCTCTGCTCTCATTGGCGGGATTACTTTTATACTTTTGCTGGAGATTTCTGAAAGACTCTCTGTGTCATTAACATCGTCTCCCTTATGGACTTTAATTGAAAGTTTAAAACTACTGACAAATATGAGAGCCCATTTTTATGGAAGCACAGATAGTGATTTCCTACACTAACTGCTCAAACTTGAGGAAGGAATTCTCAAAAGCATGATCCAATCATGAAATTTAAGCCCGCCGAACATGTGCAATGGCGTCCCATTGGATATGTTGCTTACTAAAGAATTGAAAGACAATTTAATTGTAGACCATTATAACCGGTACGTTAGCTGGGCAACCAGCTCATATACCAAGAATACCGATGATTCCAATTGATCTGCCAATACCATTTTAAAGTTAAAATGTCTTCTACACATGTAATAGATATATGTATGTTTTGATCTTAAAAAACTACGCAGATTTTGATTCGTTATTATTTAATAGACAGAATAGATAGACTCAAGAGGAAGGTTTATATATAACGTCCCAATACTGTACACGGATCTTTAAACGCGCGATAATCTATATATCCCATGTTCACGCGGGCGAAGCCACCAGCTGAAAGCTAGTCTCTAAATAAAAACATTTATAATGTTGTTGACTTATCACCCAAAGACACATAATTATTAGATTATTTGACATAACTGTACAGTAATGAAAGTCCAACGAGTATAATAACACAATGGTTGCAATTTAGAAATATCTGTATTGTGTAAAATAAAATAAAGTAAATTGGATAAAATATCTCTAAACATTAAGGAATATAATTTATATATAATTTGGTAATTTATTTACAATCCACATTACATACTAGATGATATAACACAAGACAAATGTACGTAAAAATAATAATGGTATTTTTATAAACAATAACCCTATTTTAATTTAGAAAAAACTACAAAATAAACATAAAGTAAAATTCATTTACATTTTCTTACATTTTTCTCACAGATAAGCAGTTTTTTTTAAAAATACTAAAATGGTTTTTTTTATTTTTAACAATTAATTGCCATTAGTGTGACGAAATACCATGCTCTTGTGCTTTTCATAGTGCAGCAGGGTAGGTAGAAACCATGCAAATCGCTCTATTCTAATTTCTATGTTTTATCTGTAGCATAACTGTACTTTTGTCTTGGCATGCTAAAATAAATATTATATATATATTAAACAACAACTTTAAATTAATATTCGTAGAAATATAAGTATGTACTAGCAAAATTAATTAAATTATCAAAATTGTTTAGTCGCACTATACTAATGTTCACTGACAAATCTTTACGAATGTCTTATCGTAGCGGTGTCGTAAAAAATAGCATAGGTCCTAACTCGACGAGCGCTAGCGCAGCACTGAGAATTTACTTTTGGCGCAACGGAATTTATACAACTTTAAATTATTATTATTGTTTATTTTTTTCTTAGAAACTTATATATTTTTTTTATATTTCTAATTTACAAGTATATTAACTTTATTATTATGTTTTTTTTATGCAAAAATTTCGTTGTATTTATGAGAAAATTAGAAATGATTATGGCAAAGTTTTGTTAAAATTTCGGGTTTAATTATGATCAATTTTTTAGATATTTAAGTTGAAAATAAAAAAAAGGACGATGCTGTCTCAATTTATAAAGTAATTATCAAGTTTTAGTAAAGATATCATATCAATTTATGTTTGTTTATTAATGAACGACGACCCCAAACTTTTGTCTCTTAGCGTTTTTGAAGAAACTATTTTAGAAATTAGGAAGACTAATAAAGAGAAAATTAACATTTCAAAGATGTAGTTTTTAAGATAAGATATCTATCTATATAATTCAGGAATCAAAATGTATATCCGACTCTTAATTTCTTAGAACCAGAACCCCAAAAACCCCGCTTTTACACCAAAAAATGTGAAAGGCCTCTTAAACATATTTATTCTACAAACTGTGTTAAAGGATTGATATTAAAAAAATATACCAGTTAATATTCTTGCCAGATCTTCTCAATAGATGTAAGAAGCTGAACTTTACAGTAAGGATAAATAATAGATAAAAAAAATGTAATTAGTATATGTACGTTAAGTTTTTTTGAGTTAAACATGTCCTTTTGAATAAATGATTTTGAGTGCTGATTTCAATAATCGGTTACGGTCTAGCTCATTGCTTTACTTCTGATAGTCGCTGATTCGATTCTCGCAGTATACAATGATAGTATTATTGTCATATATGTAAGTCTAATACAACTAATTCGATAGACACATTATTAAAACTATTGTATATTTAAAAAAGACGGGATCGTGTAGGTTTCCAACTGGAAAGCTTTGATAGAAGGATTTATGAAGTTACACTATAGTACACATACTTTTATTTTTTATAACACAGGGGACAAACGAGCTTGCGGCTCACCTGATGGTAAGCGATTACCGCCGCCCATGAGCACCCGCAACACCAGGGATATTGCAAGTACGTTGTCGGCCTTTTAAAAAGGTTCTTGAAGGTTTCAATACTATATATACTTACACTATTTTACCTTTTTCATTGGGAATTCTAAAAAGAGAAACCTAGATAATCTAAGAGCAGATAAAATTAGGCACAGGCTCCGCTAATATTCTAACAATCTTAGTAACAGACCTAACAATTACACTAATTGCTTAGTTTCCAAATAGCCGAATACGTTTCTCTCGTATTATGAGAAACGAGCCGACCCGGGCGGAGAAGTTTGGTTCTTGATGTTTTCCGACCTACTTTACCATCCATACAAAAACATGAGTTGAACTTATATTCAACATTACCGAATAAACTGTCCTACTTAAGTGTATTACGTTAAATATATTCGGTAGCTAATTAGTTAATGTCTTAAGTAATAATTATTTCATTATATTGACGACCTTGGTGGTATAGTGGTTTAGCATACAGCTTTACT
The DNA here is from genome assembly GCF_030625045.1 of Achroia grisella. Classification (NCBI taxonomy): domain Eukaryota; kingdom Metazoa; phylum Arthropoda; class Insecta; order Lepidoptera; family Pyralidae; genus Achroia; species Achroia grisella. Next base: position 824,423 of record NW_026713028.1, on the reverse strand, counting down.
TCCGATGGTCGCAGGTTCGATTTTTTACAATTTGTATTCAGGAGTATGATTATTCGTATCTAGTCTAGGTCTGTGTATAAATATACAGTTAGATTTTTTTTCTTAAATATTACCAAATGATGTTTCGTTTAGAAACGAAATGCGTGTAGCAATATAGGTGTAGATCCAATAACAGTTAGATTTTTTTCTTATGACAGATGCTGAGATGCTGCACCTGCCTATGCTAACGGTTTGCGCTGGAGTGGAGGAAATTCATTATGAATTTATATATGATGGTTTCCAGGGGGAACCGCGTGGGGGTCAAACTGACAAGGTACATTGCTAGCAATGGGTTTACTAATCCACATTACTAACAATTCCCATCCCCCTATAGTCAGAATTTGATCACCAATAACGAAGGTCGTTATGGTTTCAGTAGAGGTGTTCAAGTTTCCGCCCTGAATATTTGTGGTCTCACATATGGTAGCCGAATTAACATCATTGTGAACGCAGCCTGCACTCACACTTGCACAGATTTTTGTTATCATTTTAATCTATGTATACAAAAATGAATACCTATTTCCCTTGATCACGACATAACGCGTATAGGACTGGTGTGATATCGCTAATTCTTTTTTTTGTGTTTGTTATTGTCAGGTTTTTATGAAAGAAAATCTGGGTAATCAGAAATGTATTTTTATTCTAAATTTATTTTTAAAATTTTAGTTTATGTATTATACATTTATTGTTTATACATATATGTTTTGACAATCGTTCCTAATATATATCTCCGAATACCAAATATTTTTCTGTATTTTCTTTTTACATATATACATCTTAATAATATTATAAACGCTAAAGTTTGTAAGTATGGATGGATGTTTGTTACTCTTTCACGCAAAAACTACTGAACGGATTGTGATGAAACTATACAGTAATATAGCTTATTCATTAGAATAACACATGGTCAATAATTTGAAAAGATATTATGTAAATTGGGCGAAATATAGTGATAAATATCATGTAAGTGTAATGCAGACAAAGATGCGCGGATCTGGTAGTAAAAAATAACTATAACCTGTAATAGTGTTGACTAATTTAAATATATATATATATATAGCACTGATTAAGTCGAAACTTAAATGTACTTTTCTTTAGTTCTGAATCTTAAACTAAATGCACTAGGAACGCTCGTATCACATTTATGATATGATATTTATTATTTGCACATCAAAATACATTTTCATATTAATTAGAATAAACGAAAAAGAATAATTCAAACCCTGAGAGTGGAGTGAATAATTTCAAACAAAAACTGTGACACTTAACTTCCATAATGTATTTTTTAAGCTGTAAGTGGCCGCGCTATCGTAGTCTCGGAGACGTTACCTGAATTAATTACGTGCTTAATTAAATTTTTTCCCGCCCCAGACCGTCACTGCGTTGTAACTACGTGTCTTGGCTTCTATATACTACAGTTTTAATTATATTTAAAAGTACAGATAAATGAATGGTCAAATAACTGATTTTTCAACACACTTGCTCGTAAAATGGATCTAATTTCATCGGTTTTCGATATATAAAGAAGCTCATAAAACACACGTGCAAATAGTGGAGTTCTATTCCATAATATACTATTTCTTAAATTTCAAAATTTCAAGTGTTTGTATCGTCGGAGCAATCGAACCCCCGACCACCGCAAGTATATATAGGGATGAGCTAAACTACTAGACTGCTGAGGCCGTCAATTGAATGATTTGAATGAATGAATTCATTTTCTTTTTAAAGTGTTCAGTCTATGTCCGGTCTCGTTATATAATTTATCCTCAAACATTTATTTAGTTCTGAAGAGATATTAGACAAATAGACATACACTCTCGTAATTATTTATTTTAGTATAAATACCATCAGGACGGTTAGGGTTGATGATCAGGACGGATAAATAAATGCTTGAAAAGACAAGTAGGAGTAATTAAAAATTAAGCAAGCTATTTTATTCAAATAGGTGAGACTGAGATACCTACGCAGGTGACTTTACAGTCTACCCTCTCTTTCAGTTAATAATAATATTAATCTCAGGACAATTCACCCAGCTCCATCTAGTTTCAAGTTAAGCTACCTAAAGCTTGTGTTATGGGTACTAGATTACTGTTAAATACATAGATATATTTTTAAAAACATACATATTACATATAGAAAACACAATAACCGATACAAAAAATCATACTCATGAATATAAATGTTTATGCCCTGCGAAGAACCAAACCCGCGACCACCGAAAGTAAGGCAGAGTACTAAACCACTAGACCTAGATTACTTGAGATTACTCGAGTCAGTTACTAGTTACTTGAATAAATATTCTTTCAATTGTATTCTATTCGCATAAAGAATACTGTACGTGTATATGTAAAGTAGAGATAAAAGGGCAACTCGAGATCAAAGTGTAAATAAGTTCCAAGTGAAAAATACAATTCGCATTCACTCGCATATCTCCAAATGTACAATATTTGAGTACAATTTTTGCAAATATTCCGTCGGCATATAATAACTTATTACCTTGCTTTCTCGCCACAATATATTCAAACCGAATTCCCCTAAAATCTCCACGTTTATTCAGAACTAACTCAGAATCTCGTCTCAGTAGATGAACGTCAAGCTCGGATCCCCGTATCCTATTCATACGCGCAGCATCTTTATATGTACGAGTATATATACCAGATTACTCCTCGAGATTGCTATGAATATGTCATCTTACAATTAGCTATGTTAATCAGGGTGGGGTGTGTTTTGTCAATGTTAAATTCCGCATTGTAATACTTATAAAGTTATGAACGACTGATATGAATATATTTAGTTGAAATGTAGATTATAGATATACTAGCTACCTTTGACGGCTTCAGTGGTCTAGCGGTTTAACACACACACTTACCTCCGATGGTCGCGGGTTCGATTAATCGCATGTCACAAACATTTGTATGTATGAGTATGATTATTTGTGTCTGAGTGTTTTCTATGTATAATATGTATGTATTTACGAAAAATAAATGTATTTGTATCAGTTATATAATATCCAAAACACAAGTTTTAGCTAGCTTAACTTGGGTCTAGATGGCGCTGTGCGAATTGTCCTGATATTATTACATATAAACCTTTCTTTTGAATCACTCTATTTATTGCTAAAAACTACATCAAAGTTGCTTAATTTAAAACATTTAAGCGATGGATCAAATTGACAGCAGAAGTAACTTCATTTTATCCTTCTTTACATTCATTTATAAACGACGGGCTTGGTGGTCCAGCGGTTTAGCATACCGCTATAACTCCTGGTCGTGGGTTCGATGCCTGCACGGTGCAAACATTTTGGTCATGATTATGATTGTCATCGGTCAAGGTGTTTTCTATGTATGTATTTAAAAAAACAAAAAGTGTACTTACGTATTTGTGTCAGTTGTCTAGTACCCATAACATGCATGCGCGTGTGTGTGAGTGTGTGTGTATTGTGAGCCTTTCATTTATGTGACGGGTGTTAGATCATTTTCATCAATTTCCAGGAATTTTCGGTGAGTTCTACAGGTATTCAAAATAGAAGCCTATTGATCGGTGATAGAGTGTTTTTTCAAATTTAATTGTTCCAGACTATGATGTTGGTGGTTAGGTATGATACTTGTGGATGAGAGGACTATTGGTATTATATAATATTGGTATTATTTAAACTTTTTACTGTATTTTTTTTTTAATTTTATTTTTCTCATAATTTTTTCAGCAATTGTCTTCTGAAGATTGTGTGTATTAAGAACTGAAATATCTATCAGGTAAGTTTTTTATCTTATAGTACTTATTATATTTTTTATACAATACTAGCTGTGCCCGCGGTTTCAACTGCTTCAAATTTCAATATAAAATATAGCCTATGTGTTATTCTGATGCATAAGCTATATTATTGTAAAGTTTCATCAAAATATCTAACCCGAAGTATAACTGAGGGTCAGTATCCATCAGATCCGTACGTCAAAAGCGTATACATCCTTTGGTCCATTGTCGGCTTGTCAGGCACGTCCGTTTTGAAGCAGCACGAGCGATTAAGTCTAGTCCCTTCAGTTAATAATTTATAGTGAGACGCAATTATAGAAAGGGTGGAACGGACAAAATTAAATTCTAAGTAATAATAATAATAACTTTGGACAATTCACAACATCACCGTCTAGTTTGGTGTGTGTTCTTATCATTTTGGAGAACTAAAAAGTAGCTTACGTCGTATTCTCAGATCTATCTAAATATATACAACTCAAAGGTGACTGACATAGTGATCTATCAACGCACAGCCTAAACCATTGAATGGATCAGGCTGAAATTATTTTGATTAATTCTACCCCCAAAGCGATAAAATAGGAGATGAAAGTTTGTATGAAACTTTGTCAATATTAAACCGATCGGGTTAAGACTTTGCATGCATAAAGCTACTATGACGTAGGCATCCCCTAAGAAAGAATTTTGATAAATTCCACCCCTAAGGGGAAACATTAACGCGAGCGAAACCGCGGGCAAAAGCTAGTTGAATATATAACCCTACAATATTTCATATGAATTATTCAAGCCGTTTCGGAGGAGTTTTGTCACAAATACTGTGACACGATAACTTTATATATCAGAATTGATTAATAAGGACGACTTTGGTATCTTCTAACGAAGGTTTTATGAAAGAAAGCATACGACGTCACGGGTAATATCTAGTGTTGTATAAACTAAACTGTCTGTCTGTTATTATTAAATATAAGCTTAGTTAGTCCAGTAGTTTTTGTATAAGCTAAATTAACGTAAAGTTTCATCAAATCCGTTCGGTTTTTGTGTGAAAGAGTAACGAACATTCATCCATTCATCTATATCCAGCCATACTCACAAACTTTCAAGTTTATAATATTACTAAGATTTTTGAGGCTTCCTGCTGCATATATATGTACATACTCTAACAAGATTGTTTTAAGGAATCCTATTGTATACTCTAAAAATGTTTGTATTGCAATATAATATCGACTCTTCTATTAAATTTACATGTGTGACAAATAATATTTCAATTTATAATAGTGCGCCGTTTGCCCCGTCGGGTTACGACTAAGAGAATAATCGGTGTAACTTGTATATTATACACATAAATCATAATATATATTGACTAATACTCGCCGCTATTTATATATATAATTGTATTTACACTTAGTATTATATAATAATACTTATTATTGAAGTGGTTCTTGTTTAAATTATTAACCTGGTCATAACACGAATAATTTTATGGCAAATAAACACATACTGTGTGTCGCGAACTTTCGTTAAACAATCTAATGGTAATGAAGAAAAAACTATTATTATTGTTACTCCAGTGGTGACCACGGCTAGTTAACTAGTCGAAACGTCGAGAGAGGTAAATGCCTTTATTTGCCATAAAATTATTCAAAATTAATAATTTATCTCTCTTTATTATATTTCTGGTGTTAAATGCATGCTGGAATAGATTGTACTGTATCAAATACAGGTATTTAAAAGGTATTTGAACATACGACTATATTTTTATATATTTGCCAAAAAAGGAATTTATCATGTTTATTGAACGACTTTTGTCAAACAATTCTTCTTCTTAGTCTTAGGTACAATCTTGTCAGAGTAGTCGTGGTCAACATTTTGAATCACGAAGAGTGAGGTTTTTCGTAATACGACGCCATTCGTCGCGGACTGCAGCTTTCCGGGTACATTCGTAAACTGAGCATTAGTTGCGGCCGCAACTAAGTGCTCAGTCATACAATACATATCTCTATGATTGCACGAGCTATCAAATAAAGAAAAACAAATAAAAATAATGCAATTTCACGCCCCATTGAAGGATGTAATTGCGAGCTCAAACAATTAACTAGTCGGCCCAACCTAACTGTAATACGTATTAGGAGGATAATTCTAATTGCTACGTTCTCAAAATGTGTTTGTTCTTGAGTACCGTGCTAATCTTAGGTCTTTGTCTCCTATTTGTTGAAGCCATAGAACCCACAGTTCACTGTAGAGTAAATGTTTTTCTTCTTTTTTAATATTAGTTATGGTATCTGAATTCTAAATTCAAATTTTAATATTATTTTGAAACATAGCATTATTTATTCTTTAAATGTCTTTTGTAATTTATTTTCTAAATTCATATTTCAATATTAATTATAGGTAAATATGTTTTCATAAAATAATTTTAAATGAATCTTTATGGTATTTATACTTCTGATAATTAAATATTTATTTATTAAGTTTATACTCAATATGACAACGTTTTGTCTAGTGGTTTAGTATTCCAACTTATGTTGAAAGATTTTTTTTTTATATTAAAGTTAGATTGTAAGATCTAATCCTGCCAATACCCAATAACTCTGTGTGTCAATTTATATTTCTGACGAACTCTTCGATGATGTAAACACCTAATTTACCAAACTAATTCGATAGACGACAGTATACTCGTCCTCAACCACAATGAATACAAACATATAATAGCCACGTCACGTGTTTCATTCAACGTCTACCCCATCTGGGTTATCAGTCGTAAATATATATTTACATTTATAAACTAAATCGTGCTTTAAATTTTCAGGACCGCAACAATCACCTTCGACAAGATGGCGGCCTCTGTTTCGAGATACCGCCATGGCAGTACATGCCTGTTCAACTCGAGCAGCACTTGTCATCGTTGAAGGAGAGATGGGGAAACAACACAACGATAGAGTCTTTGCGGAGATCCCAATTAGCCTTTCTTAACAGGTATTTTTATTTTTATTTATGACTAGCTACTAACCCCGACTTAGCACGGGAATACATGTATTATACATATAAACCTTCAGACAACTTCAACCACACAGCGCCATCTAGTACTAAGATAAGTAATAGCTAAGTAGGCAAAAATCCTTAGATTTTCTTTATAAATACACACATAATTAACATAGAAAATATTCAGATCCATACAAACAACCATACCCCTGTTGAAAGATTGATGATGAATACAATATTTTTATGAATTTTTTATTCATTAATGTTTGCATCGTGTAAACTATTGAACCCGCTACCATTGAAAATAAGGCGGAGTGCTAAACCGTTAGACCAACGGCCTCTTATATGTATAGATTAAAAAAAGATTCGGTTCATTGATTAGAACTATTCATATTATTTACAGTGAAATGTCTCGTTACATGGACACTGTACTGGCTCCCTTTCTGGATACTTATCATAAAAACATACAAACAGCATACCAACAGATGACTTCAAAGATTTTGAGAAGAATTAAGGAAGAAATAAACTCAGCCGTTCAGAGAAAGGGCAAGATATATACCGAGTTGATAGAGTTAGCTGATAAACTGCAAGTACCAGGTAACAAAAACATAGCTCAAGAGACAAACCAGCTTGCAGCTCACCAGATAGTAAGTGATTACTGTCGCATATGATATCCCGCAACCCCAAGTCAATTGCAAGTGCAGTAATTGGAAGAAGGACCAATTATCACGAAAATAGTCTCCACTATTTTCATAATATAATAATAATATTTATTTTTACTACCAGATTAGGGACCGGGAACCAATTGTATACCATCATTCTTCGTCCTCAAATGTCGCCAGTTTAAATCTTCGCCTTTTTTCGCCTGAATTTCTGATGACGCAAACAACAACACCAAACAAAATTAATCCGAGAGAGAAGCCATCATGTTTGCAATGTACCATGTCAGGTTGACCTCCATGTGGAGGAAACAATCGTGATAAATGCAATGTGAATTTGTCAGGATGGGCTAACTAACCTGTTCATCTTAACACTCTCCACTGATGTCCCACCATAGTAAAACATTAGCGCAAAAGGGTGAATCATTATATTAATATCAATTAAATATATATATGTACCCTTTTCCCCCACATCACGATTTGTCAAACGACAATGGCTCTGATTACCCCATATAGTATAATAGTCGTGAAGTTATATTATTATTTGTACAGAAATGTGCGATGAAGAGCGTCGTTCAGCACGTACGTTAGCCAGTAAACATGTCTCCCACATGTACAAGTGTACAGAGGATGCAAAATCTTCTATTGCCAAGATGGGAAAATATGCAGAGGAGATGATAGGCATCACCAGGAATCACATGCAGGTGGTTTTGGATGATACAACTAAGTCTTTGAGTGTAAACAGTCAAGCCAGATCTATGCCAAAGTAAGTTTACCCAATATCGAAATGCTACATACATATTAGGTTCGCACAATGGCTCAAATACCACTCCACACGTCCCTCTCACGCGCCTTACTGATCCTGTCTGCTCCAACTTCCTGTGCAAAGACATCCCTTCATCGTCTTTTAGGTTATACTTATTTCCATTGGTATTATTCGTTATTTTCGTAATCCTTCTTTTAGTATTTCGTCTACATTCGTTTTATTACAATTGTTTTATGCACTTACTTCTATCTTTTTTTCCTTCTTACTTTCTGTATCACTTTTACATACTCCCTTCTTTCACATATCGTTCCCGTTTAGGAATCAATCTACCTACTCAATACCGTACCTTTTTTACATAAGTAATAATCCGTAGTTATATTAAAAGTTCGTAAGAGTGTAAGTCTGTTTGTTACCTTTTTACCTCTAAATGGATGAATGCATCTCATTAAAATTTAACATGAAGATAGATTATATCCCGAGGATGGACATGATCTATCTTTTATCCCAAAAAGGCAACGTCCTCATGGGCAATAGCTAGTATTGCATATTTCAGAGAAGAAGTAACGCTAAGTTTGAAGGAACTCTCCCGGGCTGCAGTCGCTCTGGGTTACGAGCTGGATTTAAGCTTGACAAATGCCCGTCGTCACAATGAGCAATCCTGCGAGAGACTTACAGCTTGCAGTTCCAAAGTGCGCAAAAAAACTGATGAAGACGTTACCGAGTTACGCGAGAAGCTATATCAATGTGTGTACGCTTAAATGTTATACATGCTATATATCTTTCTACAATATTCTAAAATATCTTAGCCTGTTCAGAAATGCTATAAGTCCTATATGATACAGAACATGTATCTAACGCGGCATTGGCAGGTTCCTACCAGATTTGGTAGGGCAGGGACTTCGACGTACGTCAACACGCAACTTCACCGCTCAAGTTTCTCAAAGGGTAAGGTAAGGGTAAGGGTATTTTAAAGTCCAGGGAACTGTTTGCAGTTTCTCTCTCTACCACACGATGGACCCAGCACCCGTACGATATATCCAAGAAATGCTAAGAAGTTCATCTCTTTTAAGTGTCAATTCCATTATATACAATAATAATACTGATCAATTGACACAACGCCATTGAGTTCTAAACATAGCGGTGTGGGTAGCTAGACAACTGATAGAAATATTCGAATATATTTTCGTGCATAAGCAATATATAGTACATAACTAGTATAAATAACAATAATATATACTAGCTATCCGCCCCAGCTACGCATCTTTATATTGCAACACTTCATCTATTGCTAAAAATTGCATTAAACTTGAAAGCGACTTCATGTAATACGTTGTAAAGATTATAATAAAGTCAAACTACAAACTGGGCCTAGGGCCTAGGGGAATGGAGCCAGAAAAAAGAAAATTAGAATGAAATATCAATTTAAAACATCGCTAATGTTGAATTACATTGAAACGTGTGAAAAACGTAACAAAAATAAATCGTGTACGGTGCGGAAATTCTCGACAATAGAACAAAGTGATGTACTACAGTTATATAGAACATATCAATATCTACAAAAAGTTCTGAATACCATGTCTAAATATAAAAGTTAGGTCATAAAACCTACTTTTTCATTTTAAATTATGCAATAATAACGCCATTATAAACTAGGCAATTATTTGTACATTTATTCATTTATATCATATACATATGTACAAATATTTGAATTTTTTATTAAATACCCGTGCGCAACTGGGACGGATCGCCAGTAATTAAAAAAAAATGTTGAATTATTCATATGTTTTAATATTATTCTTTGTTTAACCCAAAGCGAGGTTTCATATCCCATTAAAATTTATAGTAGTCTTAGAGAGCGAGGTTTAAATAGATACATATTGCTTAAAGTTTGTATATATACTACTATCTTTTCTAAGATCCATATAATCTCAAGATGGTTCTTAATAGTTTTAAAAAATTCTAGAACATCTTCCGTTTTTACAAACTTTACAGCCTGCACGCCAACACGTACACCCCTATCATCAACCCCATGAACTATGCAATCCACCACTCGCTTACCGAAGATTTCACAACGGTTAATAAATAAACTTGACTACAATAATATAACTCTAAATACTCAGCCGGCTACATAATTTTCTGTAGCTGGAAATGAACCTCTTAGCATTTCTATTCAATCTAAGAGTGCCAAGAATTATATTTGAAATTTTTTATAAATATCCATGCGAAACTGGGACGGATCGCTGGTAATTAAATAAAAAAACGTTGAATTATTCATATGTTTTAATATTATTCTTTGTTTAACACAAAGCGAGGTTTCATATCCCATTAAAATTGATAGTAGTCTCAGGTAGCGTTTGAATAGAAACTCATACTGCTTAATGTTTATGTATATATATATGTATTATACAGTTTAAAGTAAAATGTATTTTGCATATAAATGGGCAGTGTGCGAAATTCACAATTTATATGATTGAAGTCTTTAATGAATAAATGTTTATTTTGTTAACTAAATATTATACATAAGAAATATTAGATTTTTGTTGGTATTGTCAACTCAAAAATATTTTAAAGACTAAAGCATGTTTCAATTATAGAAATATACATAATCAGCGAAAATAGGCATTTTCTTATTTAAAAATAGATATTTTATAATTTTACCAGTATTATAAAGGCAAAATTTTGTGAGTGTGGATAGAAGTTTGTTATTCTTTCACGCAAAAACTACTGAACGGATTTTGATGAATGATTTTTAGTAATATAGTTTATACATCAGAATAACACATGTCATAAATTTCACGCGGGTAAAACCAGCACACAGGGCACAGCTCGTAATAAACGCGAACGTATGAGCAGATAGGAATGGAATTAGGTACAGAAGTAGATCATATTATATACATATAATAACACATAGGATACATTTTACCTGAATTTACACGGGAAGCACCACGTGATACAACTAGTGATGTTATAACAAAACAAATCAAACAACGTCCTAGTAATTTGAATACCATCGCGCATTTAATTTCGGGTTAACTAATCTAAATTCATTTGCGGTAGCGGTGTTGTCTAAATATTTGAATAATTTGATTTCTCTTTGTGAAATAACTGCGAGTTGGGATGGGCAAAAGGTCATAATTAGGGAGGACACAGCGGCGACAAGGGTCTAGAGGCCTTTCAGCTGTGAAATAAACAATACAACTATTTGGAGTACGTTTTAATGTCTTCGCAAAGTCGAAAACACAAAATGTCTGCATATTCTGAACTTCAAAATATACTGTAATAACGCTCAGTGGTCGAAAGTGGACAATATTAAAAAAAATAGATCTTTAATAAGTAGTCGCCCAGTGGTTACAATTAGACCGTAATGAGAAATACAAAAAGATTTTTGAACCTGCAATAACGAATAAACAAAAGAGTATATATGATTGTGTGTCAAAAAATAGCAGTGTGTGTGTGTTTTTATTGATTTAATACATTTTTAATCCTTAAATTAAAAAAAATTCTCCTGCGCTCCTACTCTATATAAACTATAAATGTGCGAAATTTCATACACTTCCGTCAATGCAATTTTTGTAAAAAGATGCACAAAGTTTTCGCTTCACGTTTTAATATTATTTAATTTAAATAATGATAATAACCCTGGATAATTCATAGCGTTATCTAATTTGTAAAATAAGTAGAGCTTATATTATGGGTAATAAATGGTACAAATACATAAATACATTGTTTTGTAAATACATATATGATATGAAAACACCCAGACCAATGTTTGCATCGTGTGAGAAATCAAACTCGCTACCATTGGAAGTAAGGTGTATATACCGCTAGATCACATGTATATGTGTCTATCGCTCTTATTTTTACAAACAGAAATATATAAATAGAATGGCAAACAAGCTGGCTTTCGCACGATGGTAAGTGGTAGACATAACCTACATATGAACATTCGTATCCGTCAGGCGAGAGTTGGCCATCAGTCGCTCCATAAGACCTTCCGCGGGTTTGGAGTGTCATCTGCATTCGCTCGTCCCGTGAAGCTGTAAAGGCCAGCTGCGGTCAACAGCATTAGAGTAGTCCGAAAAAAAAAATGAACAGTAATGGTACTGTCCATGGGGATATTACTTCATTATATGATGACTAGTGCAACTCACGCATTGCCGTTCCAGGGGTCTAAAATGTGCTTTTGTATCCTGCAATTTCACTGCCTTAGGTCACACTATAATCGAAACACAGCTTATGAGCCAAACTACTAAGTTGCTAAAATATATGACGCAGAAGTACCCGCGCAGATCACTTTATATAACTTAATAGTTAACTCGTTAACTAGCTTTTGCCCGTGGCTTCGCTCGCGTTAATTTATCCCCTTAGGGGTGGAATTTATCAAAATCCTTTCTTAGGGGATGCCTATGTCATAGTGCCTTTATGCCTGCAAATTCTCAGCCCAATCGGTTTAAAATTGACAAAGTTTCATACAAACAATCATCCCCTATTTTATCCCCTTGGGGGTAGAATTAATCACAATCCTTTCTTAGCGGATAGTCTAAGTTTAGTCATAACATCTACCTAAATAAAATGCCAAATTTTAGCCCGATCCGTCCAGTGGTTTGGGCTGTGCGTTGATAGCTCACTACGTCAGTCACCTTTGAGTTATATAGATATAATTTAGATTTAGATTAAAATTTATTTCTTTATAATAGCAACATTCAAGTAGCTTACACATTTTTCTTGTAATGAGTCTTTTTTCAGAATAGTGACCTTTATTAACGACTCACAAGGATTGTTACTTGAATTTTAGAGAACAATAGCTATTCATTGTTAGAGTCTTAAATCTGAACTAGGTCGAAACCTGTACTGATTTTCAGGCAATCTCCGAGGAATTACAGAAAAATATTTAACGTTTAAAACAATATTAAATATCTGTTTTTGTGAGGTATCTGGTTACATAATTTATGACTTTTAAGTGTGGAGGAATATAATAATATAGAATAGTCTGTGTGTGTACGTGAGCGTGAAACCCCTCTGAGTGTGAGGAAGGTGTCTTATGTGTATATATCTGTTGGGGATGTGTACTACAGAATTTAGATATATTTCTGTTAAAGTTACTGTAAATAGTATGAAAATAGTGTGTTCATTTTACCATGATAAAGTGTGTATTCATGTGTTGAGTGTTTCCTTTTTATGCAAGATTTTTTTTTTAATTTTATTTCATCTCCACAAATTACATAATTCCAGTTTTATTATATAAATAACAATCATAAGTATAATTTCTGGAGCCCAAACAAAGCCATAGCATGTACCTTAGACTCCAGGTCTCCCCTTCATATAAATTAGTTATACATCTAGTTTTAAGTTTAAACGTGGAGTGCATTGAGAATGTGTGTGTGTGTGTGTGTGTGTATGTGTGTGAGTGAGTGGGTGAGCCATGTAAAATTTATATAAAAACTTATAATTTACATATATGCAATTATATTTACATGTGTGTACTTAATTTATGTATATTATAGTAATAATATATTATAGTATATCGTAATTTTGTTTTAATAAAGAATATTATCAAAGAAAGTATGTAAGTATGTCTATTAGTTGCCTAGTGCGTACATATTACACGGTAACAACGGTAACGACGACGACGAACGACGGTAACCGTTTACCAATAGATGGGCCGTATGTTAGTTTGCAACTATAGTATAAAAATACATTAAAATGTCTCCTTAGTTTCTGATTAGTTGAGGCTGTTATTTATGTATTTGTAATTTGCCGCTCGACTGAATGTAAATCCAATTTATTGAAATTGTAATATATGCACGATCCAATTGCTTTCGTGGCTCCCAGGATTCAATCTATTCATATGGGCATAGACGAGTTTACTGTTGATTCATTCCATACCCGGGTCACTGGCACCGCGCCGGTCACTCAGCGGAATAGTTTATTTTCTGTTTATCTGTACTTTCTCAGTTAGGTACGTATTTAGGTATTTAGCCTAAATAAATACGCGTCTAAAACATCAACGCTCGTTAGTTGAACTTTCAGGTGGCGAGTTTTTAATGTTAAATGTATAGTTTGAAGGCCGCGGTTGTTTAAGTTTTAACACGCCGCTTTATTTCGTTGCGGGTTCGATTCCTTGTACATTGTGAACATTTGTATTAATGAGTATGATTGTTTGTATTGGTATAGATATTCTCTATTTATATTATATTAAATATAACAATCATACTCGTGAACACAAATATTTGCATACTGCGAGGAATCGAACTAGTGACCATCGAAAGTAAACCGGTGTGTTAAACCGCTAGATCATCGAGGTCGTTAATTGTGTATTATAATAAGGATGTACAACGGCATTTGAAAAGAGTGAGAACAAAGTTTTTTGTCAATTCTTTTTGACTGAAACTACTTACAGAACTGATTGTAGATTTTATTCACATAATATACATAAGTATCTGTAATTAGTAATATAATACATTAATAAATATAGTTTTATTTGATCGTAATAAATGGTCATACTTTTATGTTTATAAGGATTAAATTATTATAATAATAATAATCTCAGGACAATTCACACAGCGCTATCTAGACCAAAGTTAAGTCAACTAAAGCTTGTGTTATGGGTACTAGACAACTGATACAAATACCTACACCATATATATCACACATAGATTTAATTATTTTTAAAAATGTACAGGTAATAATGACATAACAACACTTCGGTAGCGTATGTTTAAGAGTTCTAGTTCATCATCTGCTTCTTCCTTATCTCATTTAATTGGGGTCGGCGTAATATGTTTTCTCTTCCATTACTCCCTTTCTTACCATATCATCTTTCACACAGTCTATCCATCTCTTTTTCGGTCTTCCTCTGTCCTTACAACCAACATTCATATGTAACACCTTCCTTAAGATATGATCTTCATTCTTAAGAATTACATGCCCATACCACGATAGATTTCTAGTTCAATGTTCTAAAAATATACTGGCTATAAAAATCACACAGTCCTTGTACTTTTGATACTGTACGATCAATATTTTAAGGAGTACTAAAGCCTGTACGCGTGACACCCCAAGTCTCGCACAATAACGCCGCATATGATGAATGTACACAGCACCGGTACCAGTGATGCCACGTCACGGAGATTCTCCCCAAATTTGGGTAGATTTTTATAATAGAAATTGTGGTATAATATGTACTTTTTGTAGACCAACGTCATATTTTTATTATCTGACGTTGTTCCGTCAAGCCTGTGAAGTTGTAACTCGATCTCAAACCTTTGTATATAGTTTCAGTCTTCTGTATTGTTGTCAAATATACTAAAATTAAAACGTTCCAACGACATCCTTGCCGCCAAATTTATGTTGTATTAAATATATAGTACCTAATTGAGGAATATATTTAATATGTTACTAATATAGTGACATAGTTTCATGTTTTTCTACAATGTAAATAAACAGCTAGATGAATAATCAATATAACATTGGTCTATAAAAAGTATCTTTTATACCACAGATATAATCTTTAATCAAATGAACTTGATATAAGTACTTTTGAATAGTCAAATATATAAGAGATAAACGTTAATATGTTCGAATATGATCACTTTACTTGTAATATTAATACAAACTTTTATTAGGGATTTTTTTTATAATTAAATATATTTAAATTTAATGTATTGTTTTATTTATGAGGTGTGTCAATTTTTTTTATTGTTGAGGTACAATAAAAAAAAATGTCTATGTGCAAAAAAATGACTTTGGAGCGCAGACCAATCACAAGAAGAATGAACAAGAAACTAGTGTGTTGCTCTTTTAAATAAATGTTGTTCTAATTAAACATACATTAATAAGGATAAGGCATGCGACAATCAACATAGAAACCGATACGCTGAGTGCGTATCGGTTTCTGTGTTCAATCAGTGACTTTGTCAGCGCAAGATTTTTTTCTACAGACTATTATACTACTGTATATTACTATATATACATATAGTAAGTAGTATCTATCTACATATTTTGGGAAAACAAGACGGGCATATGGCAACACCGGCTGGTACTCTCAAAAGATTAGAGGAAGTGCCCCACTCGTGTACTATGATATTTTTATGACGAAACCACGAGTGCGTTGTAAGGGCTCTGAGTTTTGTGATACGTATGCCGTAGTATTGTACGATAACACACTTTTCTTGTATTATTATTATATATTTTATTGGCCTATTTTTGCCGCTGACAGCTTGCTTTGCTGTGTTCCGGTATGAAGGGAAACATATACCTGAACAGCACCAAGGATATTACGTTACGATTCTTGCCTTAAAATAGAAGCACTCATAAAATAGGAACAAAATATAGCTTCTGAATGCGTTATTATACCAAAAACAATAACAAGCAGTTTGGACGGTATGGTAGGGAAAATAAATTAATTAAAAAAAAAATGAAGTTCATAAGCGCCTGAAATGTTCCTATAATACATGAATAAACGATATTTGATTTGATTTGATTTCGATAGACTGAAAGAGTTTTCTGTAGAACAGTAGCATGTCGAATTTTAATAAGAAATCGTTGATATATATAGACTTTAGCTGTGCTCGCAGTTTCACACTATAGAAATTTATAGCCTACTAGCTACTCGCCCCGGCTTCGCCCGAATGTACATGTATTATACATACAAACCTTCCTCTTGAATCACTCCATCTATTAAAAAAAACCGCGTCAAAATTTGTTGCGTAGTTTTAAAGATTTAAGCATACATAGGGACGGACAGATAGCGACAGCGATTTTACTTATCAAAGTAATCATTGTACAAAATCTCTGCGTGGAATTCAGCAGATTGCGTTATCTAGTATTTTAGTTGTAGAGTATGTAGTTTAAAAATTTTGTTATTTTTTATGTATTTGGATATTTATATAGATCATTAAAAAGAAAGAAAATATTCAGAGAACGAAGATTCATTGGAGTATGTCAAATAAATGAAAGAACCAAAATAGTACAAGATCTAGAATTTTGTAAAAATAATAAATTCAAATTTGGAATGCTATAAATTAGACAGTAATATTAACTAAAAAATGCTAAGAAAATATGAAAGATAGAAATTTCTGTAAGGCACAGAATTCTATAAAAACATTAAATTAAAATTTAAAATGTGTAAATTAGTTATAACAAAATAATTATATACTTTGTAGTATTGAATCAAGTGAAGTTTTTAAAATAGAACGGCAACAATATTTATATAAAATAATTAATTTACCAAATTTATAATGAATTATTTTTTTCGATATTCACAATTACAAACGCGACTTATACAGAAACAAGATAATTTACTACAATGATAATGAGTGAACACAATATTAAAACTAAAAATTAACAAAAAGCACTTTTATATTCTCATGACACGGAAAAGTTAAGATTTACACTGAAATAATAATAATATAGCAGGATAATTTACAGAGCGACATCTAGTTCCAAGGTAAGTAGAGCTTGTGTTGTAGGTACTAGACAACTGATATATATACATATATATATTTGTAAATACGTACATAATATACATAGAAAACACCCAGATCGATACAAACATGAATACAAATGTTTGTGCCGTGCGAGGAATCGAACCCGCCACTATCGGAAGCAAGACGGTGTGCTAAACCGCTAGACCACCGAGGCCGTCAATGTTGAGATGCTTTTTATGTGCCCACTTAAGTATTAGAAATTTTATAATTTATTTGAAAGTAAATAAATAAGTATTACAACGTAAGGGTCGAGTCAATAAAATCCAAAATGAGGCTGTAAAAATCCTGAAAAACTGTTCAGTATTCGGTTCAGAGAGGCTGCTCGACAGTGGGCTGAATGGAAGCGCCGCCCGCCCAACTCTCAATATAATTAGTGCGGTAGTTTTCAATTTCACCAAACTTCGACAAAGTTCAAAGTCTTGATTTTATAACGGCAGCTCAAATTGTTCGTTCGCTCAAGTTGGAGGTTGCAGTTTGGCTCGGATTGGTTTTGTTTTTTTTATTGTCTAATGAGTTAAGAACTAGATAAAATAATAAAATAAAATGTGAAACCGTCATGGCATTCTTATAATACTCAAATGATATTTATTTATTTAATTTAGCCTAATGGCCCATATTATAAATGCGTCATACATATGAAATAAATAATAAATAAATAATCTTGGACATTAACACAGCGCCATCTAGTTCCACGGTAAGCAGAGCTTGTGTTATAGGTACTAGACAACTGATATAAATAATAATAATAGCAACAATACATGTAGTATTTTTATAGTAAAATGCTTAAATTTATTATTTTAATCGTTTTGCTGTGAGGAGCTGGTGTCTGATATAGGTATAACCTGTAATACAGATCACCAAGCCCCCAACGGAACTGTAATATAAGTTTAGTAAAAAATACTTAGATATTTTTTTTATAAATACATATATAAATATATTATTAAATGTAAATTAATTTTTTTCTATACATACATAAATATATTATGGATGTTGCCGAAGGCAACCTTTTTGATACTTTTTACAAGCATTTTATATATTTTTGAATTGTATATTTTGACATTCTGTTTTTATATACCGTTTGTTTTCTTATACCATATTCATGGTCTTTACATTTTTGCTAGCGAGCTGATTACACATATTTTACCTCACCTAGGAACCTGTCTTATTTTAAACCAGTCTTAATACAGTCCTTCCATAACAATGTATGTATTAGAAAAATTTACCACTGTCTCTCAGATTAATTTAGTCCATTACCTGTATTTCCATTACCGGAGACTCGATCAGAAATACACATTGACATATTTTTTTATTGATGTACTACCCGAATTGAACTCATGACCTTCGGAATAATAAACCAATAAACTACTAGATCCCAAAGTTATCAACCGATGTATTTCTGGCGTCTATATCTATGACTTTCACATTAAGAATTAGTTCAAATCAATCGTGGAGAGTCAGCAAAAACAGCAATATCTCAAACGGCCGACCTCCAATTTGTTCGCTTTGTCCAACACAATGCCACACTCTAATTGCTGACATCTGACATTGACAATAATTAGTAGGGATACGGACATCCTTTTAGGTACGGTCAGCAGATTAATTACACTTGCATATTAAAATGGATGGAAAACATTTTTCATAAAGTATAGCTTTGAGTATTTTATATATTTACATACTAGCTGTGCCCGCGGTTTTACCCAAATAAAATTTATAGACTAGCCTATATGTTATTCTGACATAGAAGCTATATTACTGTAAATTTAAAAAAAAGTGAGTTTTAATGTCAATTACTTTTGAAGTAGAAGAAAAACAAAGAAAGGATATATATATATCTACATATTTTATCGAATTAGATGTTATTTTGCGGAAATTCATTTCAATACTTTATGGATATATATTATTTTGTTTAATTCCGCTACTTCCAAACTGCGCGTCAAATTTCCGCACTCACTATTTGTAGACTCACACATGCTAATGGTTGGGGAGTTAAACAAAATAATAATGCGTAAGGAAATGTACTTCCGCAAAATAACACCTAATTCAATAAAATATTAACAATAGATAACCAAGAAAATGATAACGTACTTAGTAGTATCTAACATGAAAAGACCTATATTGACTATAATAGTAAAGAACGATCTCTTTTACCCTTACACGATAATCAGTACAAAAGAAAATCATTCAAGTATCAAAGGTAATAAATTTAGTCGGTTTACTTCCGTCCTATTGATCGAGAACAGCATTACTTACGGTCAACTGCTCCTCAGGACAAACGAGTGTAGACGTAAATAGAATATTGTTTCTGTCCCTCCCCTCCGCGACAATTGGGTCGGAAATTTCGCTGTATATTATATAATAACTAGTGGTCAAAATATTAATATACTATATTTATATATAAATACTAGCTAACCCTGCAAACGTTTTGCCATTTATATTAAAATCGGTATTAAAAATAGGGGTTGTTTGTACAAGGATGAAAGTTTAGGGTTATATGTATTTTGTAATGTATTAAAAAAAATTTTTTTTCTCCAAAAAAAATTGGACAACCCTCATTATTTAGGGGTATGAAAATTATATAGTAGCGGCTTCTCAAACCTACTGAATATATATATAAAATTTCATAAAAATACGTCAAACCATTTCGGAGAATTCTGGTAATTAACATTGTGACACGAGAATTTTATATAATTAATATGAGACACAACACACACTCATGTTTCTTCTTGCTATGAGCCTACATTCCGAATGAGTGGTAGAATAAAAAAAATGTGACTGTTCAAAGTACTCATATTAAGTTTATTTCACTAAAAAATATTTCTATATATATATAAATATAATACCTCAGAATATCACAGTCATGGAAACTTGGAGATCTATTCATTACATTAATGATCGAAATGCGATTGTTTCTCTTTTTTATTTTTTTTACCGTATTTTCTTTCTATACTTTTAATTTCCTACCGTGTGAAACTAATAAATATTCTATCTTTGTCTAGATTACAGAGTAGGCACTGGTTGCTTCAACGGAAACTCCAACGGAAGCAGAGATATAAAACCTTTTTGGTAGGTAGGTTGTTGTAGAAAACCATTTTGATCCCGTAGATATTTCCGTAGATACTTGTTATATGTAATTATGCGCTGCTCATATTCCTAAATATTAAAAAGAAAGACAAACTTCTTACGATTCTATGGATTCACTGTGCTGGTGCCGGGTCTATCGTGTGGGAGAGGTGGCAACTTCGAGCAGTTCCCGGGGCTTATTACTTGGATGTAGGCTAGGTAGGTTAAGAGGACAATTTGTCAACATAGGTTAACACGTACCTTCAGCATTCATGTTTCTCTCCCTGCCCAGTCAAATATAGTAGGAGCCTGCGAGAACAGCTTTAGATACATATTCTGTAATTTAAACATATATAGAGTAAATATGTTGTTTCTAATAGAAAATGCCTAAAACATTTCTAGCAAATGTTTTCCATATATTGACCACAGATAAGATAATATTACAATATTCATACGTTGTGTAGCTATTTATTTGTAACGGTAACATACATAAATATATACGTACATACATATACATATATACATACAAAAGCATACAGTACAAGAATACGTATCTAATAATCTGGCAATGAAATGAAATGAGTACAACTGACAGACTAGGTATATATGTAATTTCATGGTTGTTAACTCAAGCAGTCAGAAGCATTTTTACTGTTGTCATATTCTAGAAATATCCCGCAAACTGTACTCACAATTCTGGTAGGTACTCATAAGATATAAAATAGCAATGTATAAATTGTTTAAGTTTCTAAATAACAGGTTATTTTACGACATAATACAAGGAACAGAGCGCGTTTCACGGCAGTTGTCAGTTCGTTCCTTTGGCACTGTCACGCTGTCGCAGACTGGACCGTGTTGGTATTTGTTTCCAATAATGTAACTGGATGTATCACTTCAGTTAAGGTAATGTTATTGTGTACAGAATAAGGTAGGAAGTATATGATTTTTCATAAAAATATTTTTTTTTTTTTATCTCAGGACAATTGACACAGCGCCATCTAGACCCAAGTTAAGCTATCTAAAGCTTGTGTTATGGGCACTAGATAACTGACACATATACATAGATATTTTTTTTTGTAAATACGAGTACATACATAGAAAACACCCAGAGCGATACAAACAATCATACTCATGAATACAAGTGTTTGTGCCGTGCGAGGAATCGAACCCGCGACCATCGGTCGTAAAGCGGTGTGCTAAGCCGCTAGACCACCGAGGTCATTTCACCGAATTAATAATTAATATAAATTTTATATCCCATTTCTGTGATATAATTGCAATGTTGCAACATTATTTCTGATTATGTTTCTGGTAATGTTTTGTATGGGTGTGCAAAAATCTATAAGTACATAAAATGACGTTTCCTTTTTTATTTAATAGAAATACAAAATATCTTCACTAATACATACATCCTTTATGTACGATATTGTATTAAAATATATCCCTAATTAATTAACATTTATTTCGATTAAAATTCATTAAAATGTATTCCAATTTTGATGAATGATTTGTAAAAGGCTATAATCAAATCGATTAAATAAACGATTTTAAAATAAGAATGTTTGTTCTGTTATTAAAATCATCAGTTTTAAATAACGTCAGTTATTTTTTTAAATCTCTCGAGTATTATAATCGATCAAATAAATCGATGTAGTATCAAATACAAATGGTTTACTACAATTGTTTATTTATGGCGGAGACACGACCGCTTGTATAAAAAGTAATGTGGACATGAAACAGTGTACTAAAATGTTTATAAAGAATACTTCTGTTGGTATCACGTCATTTATCAGTCACATCATATCATTTATTTTGCCGCCTTTTTCCAGAAGGGGGTAGAATCCTGTATATCTTCAATATTTCGCTGCGTTCAAGTCACATAGATACACGTATACATTGATCTTGTAGAAATGTTTCCATGTTGTGTTTTATTATTTGTTAAGAGTAAAAGCATTAGCTACTAATATTAATATTAATTACTTATAGAGACAAGACTCTAATATTATAATTATAGGGAAAGAGAGTCTTTAGTAATGGGCTGTTGATTGCTAATAATGTACCAGGTATGTATCAGGTTGACCTCCACGCGGTATCCCCTGGAAACCATCATGAAATGGTTCATCGTTAAATTCCTATCATCATTACATAGTATAAAACAACAAACAAACTCGCTGTCGCTGTCTGTCCGTCCGTATGTATGCTTAAATCTTTAAAACTACGCAACGGATTTTGAAGCGGTTTTTATTAATAGATAGAGTAATTCAAGAGGAAGGTTTATATGTATAATATATGTACACCCGGGCAAAGCCGGTGCGAGTAGCTAGTAGATTATAAATTGATTTGACAGCCTCGGTGGTTTCGTGGTTTAGCACACCGTCTTACTTCCGATGGTCACGGGTTCGATTCTTCGCACGGGATAAGTATGATTGTTTAATTTGATCTGGGTGTTTTCTATTTATATTATATAAATATTTCTTCTACAGCAATTATCATCTGCTTCTTCCTTATCCCATTTATTTGGGGTCGGCGTAATATGTTTTCTCTTTCATTCATCCCATTTATTCTACAACAATATATATAAAGTAATTCTATCGGTTGTCTAGTATTCATAACACAAGCTTTACGTAGCTTATCCTGGGACCAGATGGCTCTATGTGAATTGTCCTGAGATTATCATTACATAGTTTTTTACTTTAAAAGAACGCACAGATTTTCATGTTTTTAATATAAAATCAAAAGGCAATCGTTATTATTAAAAATATGAAAGTGTATCTGTCAATCTGTCTAGCGCACAGCGTACATAAATAGATTAATGATAGTATTTGGAATTTGTATTAATTTGTTAATTAATGTACGTTGAAATTGTTCAATTGTCAAAAAAAATTGGCTAAACGTTGTAAATTAAATTGTTGACAATCGAAAACTATATAATCCAGAGTCTGTACTTCCAGTCCAGTTTCATAATAATTACACACTGACAGACAGATATCATTCTTGTTGTATATAAATAAATATATTATTTTAAATTTGTATTTAAAAAATTATAGTTCTTTGATAGTCCGTTCTTTTTATACCAAAATTCTGTTATGTCAATAATTTTACCAATATAAAAAGACTTTGTTAACGTAGATATATATCTACGTTAAGAAAGTCTTTTTCTAAATTCTATCTGTTTGTAATATTACAATAACCGTTTTTTACTACATGCATGTGAATATAAATATGGTACATACACTAAAATAAAATTATTTTCAATTTTTGTCTGTCTGTCTGTCTGTTTGTTTGTTCCGGCTAATCTCTGATATGGCTGGATCGATTTTGAGGGACTTTTATAGGCAGATAGCTGATGTAATAAGGAGTAACTTAGGCTAATTTTATTTTAGTTAAATTCTAAGCGGACAGCGCAGAATTACTCCTTATTACATCAGCTATCTGCTAATAGAAGTCGCGAGTACAGCTAGTATATACAGACAATATAATTACAACAATTTTCGTTTGAGTCGCGGTGGACTGACATAGACGTGGTGGTGATCTCTCGACTCCGAAAATATACGCTTCGTAGGGATTCCTTGGAGTTTTTAGTGAGTTCTTTCCGGGTCAATGTGCTCCCTCTATCCGATGGTCAGATCAAATATCACGTCAACTGAACATTACTGTCAGCGCCGCAATACATCAGGCATCTGAGCGCAGCAGATGGCGCCGGCTAGTCGACAAGATAGTATAGAGTCACGTTCCTCAGCAGTGAGGGAACGATTAAGAAGAGAAGTGCTCCCTCTAATATGGTTGAGTGCAATGATGGCTGGCTTATCTGCCATACTCGTGAACATGCTGCTTGTGGGGACTGATTTGTTCGGGTTACGAATACTGATTAAACTATTTTGCTTTTGCAATAGCATATGCTGGTGGTCACTCTATTCTCCCAAATTTGATTTTAAAAATGAATCTATATAATTGTAACCGTAAAATATTTATTTGAAAGTATACGAGCTGAGTTTCTTGTCAGTTCTTCTCATCTTGAAATCATTCTGAACTGACGGTAGATTTGACATATCATACGAGTCTGTAATAGACCTACATGAACAAAGATATTTTGAATTTGAATTTGAGTAGTCTCAGGGTACACGCTTGCCTCCCAGGGGCGGGCGCGGATACCCATGAGGTTTTTTCTCCAAGTAAAAAAGATATGATTTTCATGAAGTAGGTATCTTGTCTGTAATAAATAAATAGATGAGCTTGTCGGCTGAAGGACAATATTAGCTGTCAAGTCGTATATTATACGTCATATCATTGCAGCGTCTTTATCAGCGCCATTTTATATTCTTTTTGACACGGCATCTGAGTCGCGCGAATTGGAATAATTTATCTATGAGATTTCCCCACGGCTCCCTCCCAAGACAAACGGAATAAAAGTCGCCTTGTTCCAAGCAAAAATGTCTGAAACCTGTTACAGTAACAACAAAGTCGCTTTCGTGAAATATTTTGGTAGATTTCTCTTTGGGTGACCGAGAAACTTACGCTATGAATTTCTTTATGCATACAAAAGGTGACTTTTTGTGTAAATGAATAAAGTTTATTTTTGTTAAGAGTGCGATGTTATTATGTACGACGGTCGCAGATTTTTAGGAAATTTAAGATGATGCTAAAAAGGCACTGTGAATATGTCTGGGGGGCAAGTAACTTGTATTATTATGTACATTTTTATTTATCACTAAGAGGGTACAAACATAAATGTATTACAAATATAGAATATATTTATCTGGTATTTTGCGGTTGATATTCGATTTTTTATTGTATAGTATCGAATTACCATTTCTTAATACAAGCAAGTTAGAAATTCATTACAAAAAATATCCATTTTATTAATATTATAAATGCGAAAGTTTGTGAGTATGGACGGATGTTTGTTACTCTTTCACGTAAAAACTACTGAACGGATTATGATGAAACTTTACAGTAATATAGCTTATACATCAGAATAACATATAGGCTATAAATTTCTTGTGGGTGAAACTGCGGGCACAGCTAGTCTGTTATATTTTCCAAAGCCAAAGTAGTCTCTTAGGGCAGATACTATTATACATAGAATCGTGAGAGTCAGTTAAGTACTTTTGATTATGATGATATATTTTGTTCTTCAACACGCAGCAATGTCCAGGGGATATATTCACTTGTAGGCACACATCAATATACTTTTAAATATAATTTACATTATTTTGTTTAATTTCGCTACCATTAGCATGTGTGAGATCACAACTTTCAATGTGTTAACTTGAACACCAATAAATCATTACATAGTATAAAACAAAGTCGCGGTTGCTGTCTGTCCGTCCCTATGTATGCATAATTCTTTAAAACTATGTAACGGATTTTGAAGCGGTTTTTTTTAATAGATAGAGTGATTCAAGAGGAAGGTTTATGTATATAATTCATAAAAACCCGTGCGAAGCCGAGGTGAGTAGCTAGTTATGTATATAAATATAAAAAAAGTGGTAGTAGTAATCATAACATATAACAGTAAACATAATCACAACATTGTTTAGTTTGGGGCTGGAAGCTGTGTTAGTCCAGGAATTATTATTATTATATGGATGAATAGGGGTGGGTATTACTGATGGATGATAAGATGAATATGAAGTCAGGTTAGTCCATGATAGATAATTCATTAGTAATGAAACAAAATGGTTTCCAGTGGAGACCGCGTGGAGGTCGACGTAACATGGTACATTGTTAGTACTCATTATTTACCATTACTAACAATCCCCCATCTCTATTCATTGACAGATTTGCTTGACATATACTGACATCTTTACAAAAAACATCCAACACAATTCGCTACCTACATCTTTCACGAAAATCCGTTTAAAAAGGTATTGGGTCGAAAATGTTCAAAGGTCGAACCTTACTAAAAATGAAGTTAAATAACTCCTTCATACCATGACCCTTGTTAACATCGGTTAGGGTACAAAATCGCGTGGCTTCTCAATTACAGTATTGCAAATATATGTAACATGACCTTTTCTTAGATTTTCAAATACGTCGCCTATTTGGAGGTAATGTGATGATATTTTTAGATTCAAAAATTTCGAAATACAGTTCATTATAAACAATAATAAATAAACAAATAACCCTGGACTACTAATAACATGGCGCCATCCCACGGTAAGCAGAGCTTGTGTTATGGGTACACAACTGATATAAATACTAATTTTTTTTGTAAATATATATAAAAACACCCAGACCGATACAAACAATCATATTTATGAATACAAATATTTGCATCGTGCTAGGAATCGAATCCGCGACCATGGGAAGTAAAGCGGTGTGCTAAACGTTCTTATGATAAGTCAAATCTACCGTCAGTTAGGAATGATTTCGAGATGAGAAGAACTGGCAAGAAACTCAGCTCGTATTCTTTTAAAATAAATGTTGTACATGTTTACAATAATACAGATTCATTTTTAAATTAAAATTTGGGTGAATGACATATGCATATGATGGTGGAGTGACCACCACTTTTGCAAATGTAAATAGTATAATCAGTGTTCGTAACCCGAACAGTACGATACAATGTAAAAAGCAATCAATACATCTATACATATAAATAAAATTGGAGTTTCTGTTTGTAATATTGAAATAATCGTTTTTTACTACATGCATGTGAATATAAATACGGTACATACACCAAAATAACATTTTTTACAATTTTTATCTGTTTATCTGTCTGTTTATTCCTAATTTAATTTAATTGAATTGGCTAATCTCTGAAATGGCTGGACCGATTTTACCGCGACTTTTTTTGGCAGGTAGAATAGAATAGAATAGAAAATCATTTATTCAAATAAACTTACATTGAAGCACTTTTGAATAGTCATTACATTTTTTTTAATCTACCGCTCGTTCGGAAAGCTGTCTCATCACAAGAAGAACGAGCAAGAAACTTGCGTGTTGCTCTTTTAAATAATTTTATTATTACTTTACATTTTTAAGTTTAAGTGTGTGAATACAAACCACCAATTAGCACTAATAAGTAGTACTATAGTAGCTGATGTAATAAGGAGTAACTGAGGATACTTCTATTTTCGAGAAATTCTTTTCTATTTTAGAAAAATAAAGCTAAATTCCACGCGGAGGAAGTCGCGGGAACAGCTAGTACATATTATAAATATAATACACACAATAGTAATTTTCTACCAGACAATCATATATAATGCAGAGAATAATTATAGGCGGTGTGAATACAATAACTGAAACAAAAATGTAAACAAACCGCAGAATATGGGATACCGCATACCTATAAGGGATGTAATAATATATTACAAAAATAAATATTGGTATTTGTTGCGGGTGAATAATAAGATGTTGTTGGTCGAGACGATGTATATTACAGATGATGATAAACTGACAATGTGTACACAGAAATAATGATCTTATATACTAAATAAAAAATAGGAAAATGTAAGGTGGGGTGACACAGTTTAGACACAGCAGTGCTTAGTAGACAATATTGAATTTGTCTTACTAGACATTATTAAATGCAATTATTATTTTGATGTATCTAGGTGACTGTGTCCCATAGTATTCATGAGTATGATTGTTTGTATCCGTCTGGTTATTTCTAATGTACGTATTTACAAAACAGAATGTATCTATGTAATTATATCATTTATCTACTACCCATAACATGAGGTCATTTATGTATATCTTATATATAAAATTCTCGTGTCACAGTTTTCGTTCCCACACTCCTCCGAAACGGCTTGACCGATTCTCATGAAATTTTGTGAGCGTATTGAGTAGGTCTGAGAATCGGCCAACATCTATTTTTTATCCCCCTAAATGTTAGGGGTAGTCCACCCCTAAATATTTTTTTTATTTTTTAGACAAAATTTAATGTTTCTATTTTTTTATGATACAACTTACAAAAATACATACAATCCTAAATTTTCACCCTTCTATCATCAACCCCTATTTTTTTTATAGCGTTATTAATTTATATGGCAACACAACGTTTGCAGATAGTATTTGTATATTATTATACAAGTACATATAAAGTGTGTTATTTATCAATTCAAGAATCCAAAATGTCATAATTTTGTTTCTATTGAAGGATTTTTTTGAAACCACACGTTTATATAGATAGCTGAACTTTTTATTAAGATTTTTTGCGACATAAGTGTTCAGAAAACCTGAAATGTAATATTATGATGAACACTTTTATTGCTCGGACGGACTGCCAGTGCCTTAGGTTTTTCCTACGTCTGTAAAAAGTTTATGAGCGACAAATAAAAATGTATATATATATGCGTCCGTTATACCCGTATTAAGGATATGCTATTCATACATTTAAATTAAGAGGATATAGTAATAACTAATTTGAAATTAAATCATCATCATCATCATCATCAGCCCACTGCAGTCCACTGCTGGACATACGCCTCTCCCAAGGCACGCCACTGGGCACGATCTTCCCTTCTCTTTCATTTTTTACCCGCAACCCTACGTATGTCGTCGCTCCACCTAGCTGCGGGCGTCCTACACTACGTTTGCCAATTCGCGGTCTCCACTCTAGTACACGCCTACTCCAGCGAGCATCGGTTCTATGACAGACATGACCAGCCACTGCCACTACAACTTGCAAATACGAAGAGCTATGTATATGAAAATAAATAGTGTTTTTAAATATATTTGTTACGAAATATCTAATGTGGCGGATCGGATCCATCGACTGTTCGTGTGACGACGTCCGCATGCGCTAACGGTTTACACTAACGGAGCATCACTATGAGATAATACGAAGAACATGAGGTCAGTTCAGTTAGGCCATCGTGACAAGTTGACAATGTTTTCCAGGGGAAATTCCGTGGAGGTCAACCTGATATGCTATATAGCTAGCAACGGGTTCATTAGTCCACATTACTAACAATCCTCCCTCCTCCAAGTTATTAGTTATCACTTTGCATGAAGCATCAATGAGATTAATCGTTATGTCACACACCTTACGATACTTTAGGCCTGTAGACTAATATGTCATGGCCCATACCCTGGAATGTCACTATCTTATTCTTGAAACAAAACCTACAAACACTGATCACAGCTTATAAAGTAGGCTGCTCGTCGGCAGAAATGGATAAGACATATTCCATCCAATAGGAGTCGGCTTCTTTGAAATTTATTTATTTATTTGTTTATTCTTTTGCACACAACATTGTATACATGGGAGACTTAATGCCTGATGGCATTCTCTACAAGTCAACCGTCGCGTTGATCAGAGTTAATAAGACGGTGCACTTTCATAATTAATTAAAAGAAAAAAAAAGAAAAATGATAACAAATAGATATAGAACAACTATATATACATATGCAAATATATAAAAAATACTAATATACCCATTCATTATTGCCATTCCGTTACATAAAAAAAAACTTAACAAAAATATCCAGGTACTTGAATTAGGACCTTCTTTCTATTACACGTTGGGTGAAAACGGTACAACAACACCGATAAAGCACGTAGTTCAAGTTATTAGATTAATTGTCCCGACTTTATACAGATCAACGCACATCTTGATCGGGCAGATGAGTTCAAATGAAAGTCAGTAGTACAATATCACACATGCAAAGTTTCACAGCTATGTAGGTTAAATAAGGCGTCAATTCACGTAATAATTTTTCATCTGATTAGTTGCACGATTTGTCGGAAGTTGATATATGATACGAGAAACCATGAATGAACGATAGTGTACCATGTGGTAGAAACAGATTTAAGTAAAGCAAATGAATAGTCGACCTAAAAACAGTGATAGAAATTACGACGACCTTGGCCGATGTCTAAAGTCGTATCCAACTAAAGTCAGGAAGAAGTGGGTCTTCAGCTGCTTCTTAAGTCCTTCCACGGATTTCGAATATCCTCAGTATTCAACCCCATTTTCATTCGATGAAGCTGAAAAGGCTTGCTGTGGCCAATACGATTAAAATTTCCCGAAAAAAAAACAGCACTCACTATTAAAGGACCTTTTTACTTACTTATGTAAATCAATCTATTTTAAGTAAGGTGTTACATATGAATCCGGATGATTATAAGACCGAAAAAGAGATAGATGGACTGTGTTAAAGATTATATGGTAAGAAATGGAGTAAATAAAGAGATGACTACGAACAGGGATGAATGGAAGAGAGAAACACATTACGTCGACCCCAAATAAATGGGACAAGGAAGAAGCAGATGATGATGATATTTTTTTTAATACTATCAAATACTGTCGTCCATTATCGTCACATTGTTTAGTACAGTTTCGTCATTATTGATTACAGAATCATCATTCCATCATCATCCATAGCTCAAACTTAAGATCGATCTCCCAACTGATCGGGTGACAAGTTGTACCGTTCATAGATGCCTAAACGCTGAATTCAATAACCCAATAAATCAATCAACCTAATAATGCGGGGATGGTAATCAATGGAAAGCGAATGAGTGCGTGCAGACCGTAATAGAAATGTAGCACATTTAATTTAGCCGGCTCAATTTGTGTGTATGACATACAAATTGAGTCGTGGAACTAATTTCGTGTTTCATGTATACCGTCCGAAATATCAGACGGCATCCTGCCTCGTTAAAACTTTACTTGTAGAACTAAATTAGATGGATGCGATTTCTGTGTACAGATAAACGATGAGAGCGCCGTGGCTTAGTGGTTTACTATCATGAATTACGTCCAATAGGTCGTGAGTTCAAATCTGAAATTAATAATATTTCAGGCCAATTCACAGAGCGCCATCTAGTTCTAAACTAAAAAGAGTGTTATGGGCTATTATTTGCTGGATAACTGATATTTATATCAGTTGTCCATATATACATACTTTTTTGTATATATATATACAATATAAATAAAAACCCTTAGACTGTCACAAACAATCATACTCATGCATGATTCCTCGCGCGGTACAAACAAGTATTTATACGGAACGGTTTAGAACACCGCTCTACTCCCGATGGTCGCGGGTTCGATTCCTCACATAGTACAAACATTTGTATCCATAAGTATGATTGTTGGTCGATAAAAAATGTATTTAAGTATTTATATGAGATGTCTAGCACTCATAATACAAGCTCTCCTTAGCTTAGGACTAGATGGTGATGTGTGAATTATCTACGTGTATTATTATTTATATATTACAAAAAAAGTGTCGGTGCGTATTTTGCATAATTTCTCGAAAGAAATAATATAATTTGCCGTTTCTATAATACACTATCTGTGTAATTCTGCGTATGTAAATAAAGTTATATAAGCACATATAGTTAGAAGGGCAAGACGAATACTTTACAAGTAGCCAGATGGGAAATGGTCCCTACTGATGTACTCTATGTTACTCTTGTCAAGCAAAAAATACTGAACGGATTTTGATGAAACTTTACTAGAATATAGTGTATAACATCAGAATAAAACATATGCTATATGTTCCGTATTCCAAATCTCCTTAGTCTAAGCAGGTTGTATCACCGGCTTACTTACTGGAGCAAAGGGCGCTTGGTAATACTGGCCACATATAAAAACAACTTAAATTTCGAATATAGAAGAAAGAAACATTTCAAAATAAGGATGAATATATATATATATATATATATATATATGGAATAAAAAGGGCGCTCCGTATTTTTTTAACTATAATTGTACACTCTAGAGTGCGTGGCCACTAAATGACCGGTGCGTGGCTACTACACATTGGGACGTTCCTGAGCAAAGGTGAAGTTTGGTGTTACATTGCTTACTTTGGGGTGTTCGGAGTGTGGAAGTCGTTCTTCCAGGTCGAAATCGTATATCTCCTTCCTTTTTCATTAATTATTTTCTTTTCAATAAGTACAGTCCATTCTTTATTTTATATATTACTGTATAAGGATTCGTAATCTAACACTATAATTTAAAAATATATGTAAATTGGGTGAAATCGTGTGTGTAATACCTTACACGCAGTTTTACAGTTGAGAAGTGGCAGTTACATAGTATAAAATTGTGAGGATGGGTGGATGGATGTTTGTTACCCTTTCACGCAAAAACTACTGAACGGATTTTGTTGAAACTTTACAGTAATATAGCTATAGAATAAATAGCAATATATATAATAATAATATAAATATTATAGCCATATAAATAATAATATAGCCATAGAATAAACACATAAGTTATAATTTAAAAAAATATTATGTTAATTAGACGAAATGTAATAAATGTCACGTGTGATGCAGACAAAGCTGCGCGGGTAAACTAGTATTAAAGAATGATAACTGAAGACAATTCACACAGCGTTATATTTGTATACAACTTTATAATTACTCAAATATTGCGTCGCACAAAGTCAAGTTGAAACTGAAATATTCAACTTGAATGTTCTATAAGCCTCTGTTCTAAGATGTGGGCGGATACAGTTTGTATACATAATATATTTATATATTCATAGCTACTTAATAGTACAGTCACTTCCTGTGTGCACTCGCCCAAATTCCTTGTGGTGTACTATAAGTAGTTGCCGGCTTGTCTCTAATTTTGATAATCCCAAAACTCGCCAAATATTAGTGCTCACTAGACGCGCGATTAACAAGAGACAAAATGTACCGTCTTGATAATTTAAAACAAAATGGCGGTTTAGTTATTGGTATGATAGCAAAATCTTAGGATTTTCACGGAGCGCTGCTCTAATGTTAAACCAATATTGGAACAGCTAGGTATCAGAACCGGCAACTGTGTTTTTGCAATATCTGCTAACTTTGCTCGATTACGGGCCCATCAGGTACCAGATAAATTGAAAAATTATAATGATAAGCCACGGGGACAGAAGAAGGGGCAGAGGTAAAGCACGATGCACTGATTCCGTTCGAGATACCGTCAAGAGAAATATGCAGTCGGCGATCTCTTGACACAGGGTGAAGATGTCTTGAGAGAATTGGTTTGATGACGTATTCACGACTTTCAGCATTCAGGAATCAACATAGAAGAAGAATATGATAGCAATTTTTTGTAATAATAATAATTATTCATTTTTACACAATACCTTTAATTTATAGGCCGTAACATATGTGCTAGGGAATCTCTGTGTCAAAGATGTTATTTCACACAGTGATTGTCATAATTACTCAATATTTACGTAACTTTGTTACACATTCATTTAATATATGATATGGTAATTAATCATTCGATTTATTACTTACTGTAGTGTTACTATAGATTTATGACATCTTAATAATATAATAAACGCAAAAAAAATATTATCTAAACTGGGCGAATTATAATTATAAATGTTTGTAATTATGTTTGTGTTTGACATTATACAATTTTTGTTTCACAACACTGCAAAAACTACTGAATGGTAGTAGTTTTTGCAATCTTAAATAATATTTTGATTTTAATGTAACTTTATAGTAACATAGTTTATAAATAATAATAACACATATAAAAAAATATTATCTAAACTGGGCGAATTATAATTATAAATGTCAAGTAATTGTAATGCAGACGAAGTTGCGTAGCAGCTAGTAAGAGATATATAAGCAACTAATAGTCGCCCGTGTACGCGTGTGTGAATACTACAGGAGTAATGTCTCGACCGCAGAATGCCGACGTACAATATGTCAGCCGGTGACCGCAACATTCTACTGAAATTAAGAGAATTAATGCTACAATTTTCCTCTTTTCGAGTTAGAAATTATTATATTAATGCTGGGAACGCTTAGCCGGCAATAGTTCGCGTTTTTGTCGCCGTCTGATTTATGTCGGGAGAATGGTTTTGTTATTTGTGGGTAGTTTGCTATTGTTTCTCAACTTGGCATTGAAAGTTTTGCGTACAGTTTCAGGTTACTGATAAGTTATAGTTGGCGATAGTTGATTATGTCATAAACCAGCAATTATTTATAAAAACAACTTTATTCTAGAGGCTTTATACAAAGTGTGTGCGTGGGAACTTCGGTATCAAATGTTTTTAGCTTAAGCAGCTCAGCTTATAACTATAAATGCTGTTAGTTATGTGTCAGTATATGTGTCATTCCAGGCCAATTCCAAAAACGAAATAATAAGTAACTGAGATCAAATATTAATGATAGTAAAATTTAAACACTATATTAAATAACATAATTTTGTTATGAAGTTTAGACTAACGTTAAATTTCATTGCATTCAAACAAAATGATTATTCAAAATGTACACTCTATTTTACATTTTAGTATTATTACCTAGAAGATATTGTTATTAACAATTAGATCGTATGTTGAGCTCTTTTCCTTGCTTAATGTTACGTTTTAATTTTCTTTAAATAGACGTTTATTAAACTGTATATACTCAGAATCACAGAGCAATTAACGCAAAAATTGTTTTGTATTAACTACAAGCGAACTTGCAAATGGGAAGAAAATCTGAACAATGTCTTCTAAATATGACATGTTAAAAAAAAGTTATGTCATAATTTCATACGTTAGTTTGATGTATGTGTCACAAGTATATACATAACTATGTACTATCCACAGATAATATAAATTAATTCAAATTTAAATAAAAATATGAAAATTCAAAATGCGAACACTTCGAGAGATGCAACGGAATAGCCGCTAATGATCACTGAAATTCCTAAGCTTCTCGTTTGGCAGCGTTGCAGCGCTTCAGCGCTGGTTGGTCCAACACACGGCCGCACATTGCTCGTTATATTGAGAGCTCGAGAGCGCTAAATCGCTGAACATCAAATTGGATACTGGAGTGTGGTCCAATTTGTGCAAGCTCCGGTTAAGCCGGTGTCGACCTGACTCAACCATAGATTATTAATATTTTTATATTCGACAAGGGATTGGGGATTAAGCGACAGAACAAATTTGTATTACCATTGCGTATATTTTTTGGATAAAATGATTTTTTTTAATAAACCTGTGTCGCATTACAGGTAAATTCTTGTTTCGTGTAAATTATCGTCATTATCACGGACACAATATCCTGAATTCAATTTTATCTTAGAAGACAAGTTCACTGAATCATTTAGTAGGGGTCACCTGGTGCTGCTTTTGCCAATATGAAGTCGCTATTTGAGGACATTTCTATGACTTTATCAGTGTCTATAATATATACTATACATGCCTGTATAGTCACGTTTTAGGGATACCAGTGGAAGATGATAGACAATAAAGTTAGGTCAATTAACCCACACTGGCGAATTCCTTAGATTAAAATAGTAATCACGGTGTTATCCGGGGAACCGCGTGGAGGTCGACATAGACCCTTTATAGTACAGGACACAATAGTATCTCATTATTAATCACTCCCATACTATGTTACTTTTGTTAGACCTTATATTCGTAGATAATATTGTAAATTTTTAAAGCATTTGGCTGTTTTTTGAACTGTTAATACTAATTAAAACTTAAACATAACTTAAAATTGTTAATAAGCATAATAGTAACTGTTAAAAGCACATTTTCAAACTGGTAATTGCATATAGATACTAAAATATCAAGTATACAATATGATGTGGTGAATATATGCTGTCAATAATAAGGGATACAACATGTCACGAGTTGGTATCTAATGCAGCCCCGTGATAAGGTTCGCCATAGAGATAGATAGAGATAGATGACGCATTTTTTAATGTAGGACCTGCCCCGGCTTCGCACATGTCTACTTATTGAAAGGATATCTATTTTATTATATTAAATATTATCGTTGTATTCCCAGACAATGTAGCTTTTTATAAGTGAAAGAAATTATCATTAATATTAAGCATCAAGCTATTTTTTTTAATAGTAAATACTGTCGATGTTATTGCAGACAATGTTGCTAAAAACGTTAAATTTTAAAAATTCTTTCACTTATAAAAATATCGGTAAAGTTATTTTTACCGATATTTTATTCAATTAGAGTTTTCAATTACTAGTATTTAGTGGCTATTTGTGTTTTAATATAAATATTATAAAATATAAGATTTATTTATTTATTATATAATAATAAATAAATAATACCTTCATTTTAGTTGGTGTATCTAAAGGATATTAGCGGTGAATTTATATATTTGGTTTCACAGTTGTTAAATTAGGTTTACCTTTTTATTTTTAACCGTAAAATAGCTATATATAAAGGCTACGAGGTGGAAAAACGCTAAAATGAGAGTTGCGAGGAATAACTTGATTTTAATAGTCCAAAACCAAATATTAAAAACTAGTCTATTAAGTATTAAAAAAGTAATACACATAAGCCCTTATTGTGCATGTATTTTTTATAGCATATTGGACAATGGAGCTTGCTGCTCTTACTTACCTGATGGTAAGTGAATACCGCAGCCCATGAGCACCCGCAAAACCAGAGGAATTGCAAGTGTGTTGCCGGCCTTTTAAGAAGGAATAAGGACATTTCTTAAAGGTTTGAATATTATATCGGTTCGGAAATACCATTGCCGGAAGCTGATTTCATAATATAATTGTGCGTGGCAAAAAGTTTCTAGAATAACGCATTGTAGAGGACTGCCATTCATCTAGTTGATCGGGATGGTATTTAGGTTCAATTCAGCTGGTATTAATGCGAAGAATCTCTCAAAACACTTTCCCGAATATATGCAGTAGAAAATGCATAGATCTCTATGCATTTTCTACTGCATATTATATATATGTATGATAACTATTGAACAATCGTTACACATATTTGAGTAAAGATTAAAAAATATATTCAAATAAACACCCATTGTATATTAAATTGCGACATCTATTTATATGTCTGTCTTTGGTCCCCACACATCAGCATACGAGTGCTAGTGATCCTCGTATACAATCAGGGGGCCTATTCTGATATCATGAATTCTGTCGCTCTACATCGAACGATACTCACTTATATTATATTTTGTAGTATATTAGCACAGATAACATATATTGATATTAGTGAACTGTTCTGTCTCTACATACTGTATTAGAATTATAAAATCTTGTAAAATACTATGTGTATAAAATTTAACCGATTATAAATTTACTATAATAATGATACATTAAATACGGTTTTAATTTAATATTATGCTATAGTGGTATGTCGTTATTGTAGCATTATATTATGATAAGTGTTACACTATCTACATCTATTAAAAAGAGCAACACACAAGTTTCTTGCTCATTCTTCTTGTGATGAATCTGCATTCCGAATGAGTGGTACAATCAAAATATGACTATTCAAAAGTGCTTGTAATGAGTTTATTTGAATAAAGATTATTTCTATTACTGAATTTGTTAATTAACATTCTGTAGGATGGAATGAAGCCCGTACAATAAATACAGAATCAAATAATAATATTTAGTAAGTAACCTTTACTTAATTGTATAGAAATATATATTTCGAACGAAACCTCGCATTTGTGATTACGTAATAGACCCCTAGGATCTATCTACTTAGGATTGAAATATTCCCGATATTCAGAGTTTGCATTCGGAATATACGATTTCAAATGTTGGTCTATATTTGGTGTTATTGTGACTTTTGTTGACATAACAGTCACGAAACTAAAGCCACAAAGCCTTTAAACGTTTTTCCATTATCTTACAAATACTGTTAACCGAAAACGACGTCAAAATACACAATATTAATGTGATATAAACATACTTGTATATGGGACTACACATACGCACAGATATCGAGTTACAAACAGACAAAAATGATGGCTAATTGAAGCGTTGAAATTATAGGTCACTCCTTTGCAATGACAATGTTTGAACGATTTTACAGGTGTCACATGAGTATGTGAATATATATTGCATTCTGTATGTATGTAGGCGATGATTGTCACTTATTTTTTTTTATAATGGAATGGTGCACCCGCCTGCGCTAACGGTTTACGCTGGCGGGGCACCAGTGGAGGATGATAGGATGAATATGAAGTCAGATCAGTTAGCCCATCGTGACAAATACACCGGAAATTTAGCACGATGGTTTCCAGGGGGAACCGCGTGGAGATCGACCTGATATGGTACATTGCTAGCAATAGGATCATTAGTCCACATTACTAATAATCCCCTTCACCCCCTGTCGGGGCATTAGTGGAGGGTGATGAAATGAGCATGAAGTCAGGTCAGTTAGCCCTTATTGACAAATGGCAGTTTAACACGTGGTTTCCTGGGGAAACCATGTGGATGTCAACGAGACTTATTACATCGCTGACAATGGAGTTATTAGTCCACATTACTAACAATTCTCTTTCCTGAAAGCTTGCAACACTATCAGGTCAGCCGTATGCCATTCTAGTTACACATATGTGTATTCTTATCATGTATTGTAACATATCCCTTACACACCTTACACACATATTCCCTAACACACCATTTTACTTCTGATGGTCATGGGTTCGATACCTCGTACGCTACAAATGTATACGTAAGAACGATTGTGTGATTCAATCTGGATGTTTTTTTGTATATTATGTATTTACGAAAAAAAGATTATCGAAGTTGTCTATTACCCATAATACAAGCTCTGTTTAGTTTGGGGCGCTGTGTAAACTGACGAAAAAAAATTAAATAAAGCTTGCAAAGCAATCTGGTCGACGGCTGAAATAGGTGAGACTGAGATATTCTTTTAAGATGATAATGGAATAGTGCACTGTCCTGCGCTAAAGGTTTAATAAAATATATTAATATGCAGCTGCAAACTATGGTAAACATAATGTAACAATAAAGTAAAATGTATCAAATAACATGGCATATAAAAAGAACAGCTCTAAAAATTTAAATTTAAAAATATCACAAAACCGTTTGCGTCGGTCGATCGCCGACAATTACATTGAACTAACTGACGGCCTCGATGGTCAAGCGGTTTAGCACATCGCTTTACTCCCGATGGTCGCGGTTCACACGGTGTAAACATCGAGGTATTTATATCAGTTGTCTAGTATACTTAACACAAGTTTTGTTTACCGTGGGACTAGATGGCGTTGTGTTAATTGTCCATGGTTATTTCTTATTATTTTATTAAATACCAAATAGCAGCATATAAGACACGGAGTTACAAACAACCGTCAATATATGGAAAGATTTACACAAATCATTCAAGAAAGAACTTCAACAGACAATTCCAAACTTTTCACCTAAACACAACTTCAGTAGCGTTGTATAAATCTGCCACACATCGCCTCCTACTATTAGTTCAGCTGCGTACCCAAGTTTACCCGTAACAAGACCATGTTTATCCAATACTGGCATAGTTGAAACTTGTGCATTGATATGCTAAGTCTAATACCAATGATATTTTGGTCTGCCTCACGCTTAAACGGTGTAGGTTGTATATGAAATGTGTTTGTTACGGAATTTTGCAATACTCCCCGTGCAGTGGAAGCTTCGTGCTAGTGACAGGGCTCTAAAATGTAATTTACAATGGTTGACTATATTCACGAATGGTTTTAGAAGAAAATGTATATATTTTATTTTCATTCTATACAATTTTTGTTTGAAAAAAATTATCTCAGAGCTACATTGCCAGGCTTATTTTAATAAATTGGATAGATATCAAGGATGGTTATAAGGGCAGAGGAAGACCGAAAGAGATGGATGGACTGGTAAGAAAGAAGGGAGTACATAACGAGATGACTGCGAACAGAGATGAATGGAAGAGAAAAACTTATTACGCCGAGCCCAATTAAATGGGATAAGGAAGAAGCAGATGATGATAATGATCAAGTATTACATGATTGCTTGTCTTTATTAGCTGCTAACCTTTATTGCAATGTTTGTAAATACGCGCTGTACACTCGCCGTTGCTTCCAAAATACATTTTCATGTTAGGATAAATAAAATAAACAGACTATTTACTTTAAGACAAGAGTAATAGAATTGCAATTACCACAAATATGTTATGAATATATACATAGATAAAATCATTAGTTAATTCATCAATTACTTTTGATAGTCACAAATTTAATTTACAACATTTAGCTCTAATTGACAAATTAATGTGCATTTATAGATTTTACTGAAACATCAAGAAACTTATTAAGCAGTTTATGAAAATAGTACATTTACGTTAGAAGTTATGTGAAGAAAGTAAAAAGAAAATACAAAATATATGTCATACGAAACATAAGGGCTGTATGGGCATAGACTCATTGCCTTTCCCATAAGGATAACTAACATCATAAAAAAATCGTTCTCTTTTAATTTTTTTTTAATTATATTATTTAGACTCAGATATAGTCCTTATATGACATGTCTTGAATTGCCACCGTAGTTGTACAAAGTTTCTTATAATATACATTTGTATAATAGTCGACGTAGCTCCCGGCGCACATTGCTGTCACAAGTCCACAACTTGGCTAACTTTGATTCTACTCGCATCTTTGTATTCATATGATATTTTAAATGTTCAGCTCTCATGTTAAAGGCTTTGTGAATAAAAGAGAGCCTTAAGGGTACGGAGATAATAAGAGTTGGCGCTTTATGACTTTAAACATGTTTCATGTGATTTTAGTGTTCTTTGAGCGAGTGACATGTTAGAACATACATGGTATAACCTCTTTTTCCATAAGGCACGCTTTCTGTGAAATAGTGAAGGATATCTCAAAGTAATATTGTGGCATTAATTTACATTTTTGTTATTATATTTGAAGTTGGGTCGACTGGGAGTTACCGGGATAAAATACTTGAGAGGTGCGTCTCTAACCCGCGTCCAAAGGGATTCGTTAAGAATAAAGTTTTATCTTGGAAAGGTAAAAATGCGATTATGTCTGCAGTAAAGTTTGAGATCAAATTGTATATTTAAATGTTATGTTAAAATCACTTTGAATATTTCTATGATGCAACGTAAATATTACAGAAGTTACTTATGCTGTCAATTTGAAATTCAGAATAGTTTTCCTGGTCCAATTATAATTAATATGTGAAAATATTGCTCGAAAAATATTTCTTGAAATCCTAAGTATCATAACGGTTTATGTGTACATTCAAAAATATTTTTAATGCTCTTTATTTTTATATGGTGAAACATATATGTAAAAAATATAATCCCCAAAACGTTGCAATACAAATATAAACTATGATTAAAATGAGGAAAGTTTCGATTTTGTTTTGTCAATCAATGTTAAGTCAATCAACACTCAACTGAATTAAAAAGTTCAGACACATTAACAGAAAATATAATAAACTGTAATTTATTATAATATAATCAAAATAGAGATAATATATATGATATATTATCTCTATTTTTTAATGAATTCTAAGCTATAGTTAGAGATCGCTATAATAATTGTCTATAGGAATAAATAAAATTGAAATGTCTATTTTTAATTAGAAATTAACAGTTTTTCATTAAATACTCATGGAAATATATACGATACTTATACGGTAAAATTAAAAAAAAAACAGTCTGTTTGTTTGTTTGCTCTTGCTAATATTTGAAACGGCTAGACCAATTTTGACGAGATTTTCGCTGGTAGATAACTAACGTTATAAGTAGTAACTTAGGCTATTATTAATTAAAACAATATTAATTTATTAAAAAGGAAACGTTTAAAACCACACGTAAGAAGTTGCACATAACAGCTAGTTAATAAAAAGGCGAATGAGAAAATACAAGAAATAACAAGAATTGAATAAAGACATGCTCTAAAGATTTTTAATCATGAAAGCTTAGTACTTTAAGTGAATAATGGGCGAATATATCAGTGGTATAATGAAGCCAAACAGCAGATAGGTAGTCTGCGGAAGCCATTAGTAATAAAGCCTAGGAGCTACGTGCACGGAATATGTAATAACATTCTACTAGCGCGATCATCAACTACTCTGAAAATTATCTAGAGTGCTTATTTGTCAGTGTAATAATGCAACCGTGCAGGGTTGCCACTCTCAAAACATTCAGCTTCTTGAAGAACTCAAAAATCCCATATATATTGATTTAAAATATGAGATTTATAACGTTTTTGTTCTAATGTCGTACAGCGAAATCTTTTTGCGATTTCCTTAAAAGATCATCAATTACTCTGATAATTATCTAAAATGCTTATTTGTCAGTGTAATAATGCAACCAACTCTCAAAACATTCAGCTTCTTGCGAAGAGCTCAAAAATCCCATATTTTGGATCAATATGACCCATATTGATCCAAAATATGAGATTTTTAACGTTTTTGTTCTAATGTCGTACAGAGAAATCTTTTTGCGATATCCGTAAAAGATCATCAATTACTCTAATAATTATCTAGAGTGCTTTGTCAGTGTAATAATGCAACCGTGCAGGGTTACCACTCTGAAATATTTAGCTTCGTGTGAAGAACTCGAAAATATCATATTTTAGATCAATATGGGTCATTGATCCAAAATATGATATTTTTTAACGTTGTTGTTATAACGTTGTACAGCGTAGTCTTTTTCTGATTTCCGGAAAAGATCATCAATTACTGTGATAATTATCTAAAGTGCATATTTGTCAATATAATGATGCAGGATTGCTAGTTAAACATTTAGCTTCTTGTAAAGAACTAAATAATCTTATATTTTAGATCAATACGGATTTTTAATGTCGATTTCTGTAAGAGATCAGAAATTAGTCTGACAATTATCTAGAGTGCTTATTTGTCAGTGTACCTGTAATAATGCAATGATTCAGGGTTGCCGCTCTGAACACATTTAGATTCTTACGCAGAACTGAAAATTCTCATATTTGGGCCCAACCAATTTTCTTTAACATCGTGCAGCATAGTCTTTCTTGATTTCCTAAGAGATCATTAATTGTTCTGAAAATTATTTGGAGTGGTTATTTGTCAGTATAATAATACAACAATGTAGGGTTGCTAGTCTCACAACGTGTAGCTTTTTGCGAAAAACTGATCTATACTGCTCTCTAATATCATACCTTAGTCGTAGTAGACTTTTTCCGATTTCC
Source organism: Achroia grisella (assembly GCF_030625045.1). NCBI lineage: Eukaryota > Metazoa > Arthropoda > Insecta > Lepidoptera > Pyralidae > Achroia > Achroia grisella. Next base: position 780,820 of record NW_026713028.1, on the reverse strand, counting down.
GTAAGAAATCATCAACTACTCTGAGCTTTATCTGGAGTGTTTATTTGTCACTGTAATAATGCAATGGTGCGGGGTTGTCAACCTTAAATTATTTAGTATCATTACAAAATACCATATCTGTAAGAGTATCTTCGTACGATTGACATCCTTGCAGCGATGTAATAACTAGCGAACGCTGCACGATCACATGATCAGAATATGCGCAAGGTGTTCATAAAGTATTATACGGCTTACAAAGTTAGCCAACCAAATTTAGAACTTTAATTTTTACTTGCTAGAAGTCAAAGGAACCGACGTTCTGTTTTTGATGGATTATGATGAAATGGTACACCTGCCGATCGAGGTCGACTTTTTTTTTATTTATTTAGGTCAACAAACGGTTACACGTTATACATGGGGCTTAAGGCTATTTTCTAATAATTTTTAACCACTTTGTACGACAGTACTATACGTGGGTACTTCTGTCTCGCCTATTTCAGATACCAAGGTATTTGCTTTGTAACAAGTAATTTGGTTATACAATGAGAGTCAGGACAAAAATGTCATAGCTCCGTATCCTAATTTCGATATGGAGCTAACTCACTAAGGTGATGTCCATAGTGTTGTTCATGTAAATAGACGATTAGCAATCACCGTCAGACTGGTTGTATGTTTCTTGCTATTGCAATTACATCCAAAAATCTCACAAGTGCTTTTACGATTATTATACATGGTGCTTATACAATTCTTACGTTCGTGGCTCGTTCCATGATAAGCGAAAAATATAGGTGTACAATGTATATATTTTGTACAAAGTCATCAAGTAAGTAGTAGACAGGTATGCTTGTTTGCCACCATAGTATAACTTTCAAATTCAACAATCATTTATTCATGTTGGACATTTTAACCGCTTATAAATGTAAATTTTTTTATATTATAATTTTTTCCCTACCATCCAGTTCAGTATATATGTAGATCCAACTAAGAAGAATTGGCAAGAAACTCAATTGAATTATTTATTTTTTCTTTTTAAATGCCAGTTTATTTACAATCACAACAAAAAGACAATCTGTTAAAACAGTAATAATCTTTTGCGCAAAAGCGCTGTGTAGCACTAAAACAGTAGTACGATGATCTAAGTCATGGTTTAAATGGCGAGCGAAGCACTAAGGCTGATGTAATAGTAGAATAGTACACTTTGGGTAGGAGTTGGGTGTTAATCAGTTGGTAAGACATCAGAGGTTAGAACCACCATAAGCGATTTCGCTTGAACGTACTCAGTGAAACCGTTGACTACTTATCTGCCAACAGTATTAGTATATTAAAAAAAAATGTGTATTATCGATATTTTCATCACTGCAAGTATAGTCAAAAATATAAATTAATATATAAAACTTTTGCATTTTGGCCACTTCCTGTAGTTAATTTAAATTTAAATTATAAGTTTACGTCGCTCTCTAGTTGATATGATAGATAAAAAAAATATTACAGATAAATGTTGGACATTCTGTTTGTTCGTATGTCCCACCGGTGCTGTATTACCTGATGGTACACTTGTTCCGGGTTGTGATCAGTAATTTAGACAACGCGCGCGACTATAATAAGGATACAACTAATTATTATGCAATCCGAAATTCGGTGCTAATACAGGATTAGTTGTAAAGTGTGACAAGTACGCAAGCCAAGTAGAAGTCTAGTAAAATTGAACCATTTTCTTAAAGAAATAAAGTGTAAAATATAAAGTAATAATAATAAAAATATAAAGAAATACTTCATATATACTGCGTTCTCAGGAGATGACTTTGATGGTCAGTGTTTTAATTCCAATATACGTATTCATAAGTTTGATTGTTTTTACTAGTCTATAAGTTTTCTATGTATATTATGTATGTCTTAAAAATAAAAAAAAACAATTGAATATAAATATGCTAAATGTAGGTCCGCCTTATCGCTTAAAGCAATCTCTACAGATAGGTAAATTCATCAGTTATATAGTATCTATAGCTTTGGGACTAGATGGATGGGCGTTGTATGGATAGTCCGGGTTATTAAGAAACCCTGAAGTATTTTTTGGTTGAATAAAACCAAAATAATGAAATACGTACTTCTACGTACTATTTATATGTAATTCTTCAGTAGAATACAATAGAATAAACTTAATTTAAGCACTTTTAGTCTTTAGACTTATTATTACTGATTATTGTGTTATATCTATTATCATTAAATGATTATAAAAATGATATTTTATTTGATGTTTGTCAGATTTGAACTCTTGATCTCTTGGGTGTAAGTCAGGGTGTAAACTACTAGACTATGACGTTATCTTATGCTACATTGTTTTTTTTGTGGATGACAATGGAATGGTGCACCCGCCTGCGCTAACGGTTTACGCTGGCGGGGCACTAGTGGAGGATGATAAGATGAGCATGAGGTCAGGTCAGTTAGCCCATAGTGATAAATTCACCAGGAATTTAACACGATGGTTTCCAGGGGGGTTTCCCCTGCGTGGAGGTCGACCTGACATGGTACATTGCTAGTAATGGGGTTATCAATCCATATTACTAACAATCCCCCTATGTTATATTGTTAGATCCATAATCTTCTAAATAATCTTGATATATTACTCAAATTTCACATTTAATAATGATCATATAATCTCTGTGTTCGGGGTGACGAAGATTGTTATTAATGTGGACTGTTGACGTTTTTGCTAGCAATGCCAGTTTGACCTCCACGTTGTTCCCCCCGAAAACCATTATGACAAATTCCTAGTGAATATGTCAAGATGAATTTGTCTCACCTTATCATCCTCCACTGGTGCCCCGCCAGCGTAAAACATTATCGCAGATAGATTCCATTATTGTCTATTAAAAATCTCTTAATTCAGTCGCTTCGGTATCGTGCAGAGTAGAAAAGGGACGGAAACATTCGGCCCTCTCATTCGCACAATTAAATTACAAAATGGCTATATTCTGATATTAATACCCGACCCACCGTCTCAGATTTATGAATTTTAATTTTGTTTCATCTACAGAGAAGTATTATCTTTCACAACGCACATTATTTTCAAAGAAACGCCATAGATTATATAACGCAGAGACGTGGAAATGGTCGATAGAATTTAGTATAAAGTTATTTATAAATATGTTATATTACATTACAAGAACTAGCTGTGCCTACGGTTGCACCCGCATGTTTGTAGCCTATGTGTAACACATAGGTATATACAATATATAGTTAGTATATTATATACTTTTTGCGTGAAAGAGTAACAAACATCCAAACTCACAAACCTCCTCATTTATAATGTTACTAAGATATAAAATCGTAATTTTTGATGTAATGTCTTCACATAACACAATTTTTTAAATATTTTGTTTGTATTTTAAATACTACATTTTCCTGTGTAATAATGTTGTATTTTAATAAGTTTTTAATTTTAGGTAATGCGCATCAAGTCTCAGATATGGATCAGAGTATAGATATAGTGATACCGTATTAAAAAATAGAATAGAATAGAATTTATTAATTCGTTTTTACAGTAATAACATAAGAAGTACAAGAATATTTTACACATCACAGAAGACCGAAGAGCTGGCAGCTACCTAGGACAAAGAATTAGTCTAGCTATTCAAAGAGGGAACGCTGCCAGTATCTTCGGAACGTTGCCTAAAGGGACCCCTTTTAATAATATATTTTAGTCATCATATTATATTTTTTAAAGCTTTTTAATTTTAGTTTCTTAGTTGTACAATTCGGTTATGTAAATAATATAAATAAATGTCATTTCATTTGAATTGTCACGACATTAAACAAACACAATGTTGAATGAACATAATTGTATTTTATCTATAAAATTCTGTCATTTTACACATTAAAAAACGGAGTCAATGTGGACCACAACTCAGCATGATGCTGGAAATAGTTTCCAGTGCTGATTTTCAGTAGGGCCCACAAAATACTTATTTTCAAATACATATTCAAGAACCTGTAGATTCTTACAAGACATGAATTACTATGAGGACACATATTATTTTTGTAAAATTCAAATATTCGGTTATTACACTAATATAGTACGAGCTGCGATGGTGGCGCGAATAATCCTTAAAGATAAATTACTATTTTTCTAAATATTTTGTAAATCTACAATTTTAATAACTATTTTATTAATAAATTAATAGATACTTTACTATGTGATCATCATCACATAGTATAAAACAAAGTCGCTGTCGCAGTCTGTCCGTCTCTACGTGTGCTTAAATCTTTCCAACTACGCAACGGATTTTGACGCGGTTTTTTAATAGATAGATTCAAGAGGAAGGTTTATATATATAATACATGTATATCCGTGTGAAGCTGGGGCGAGTAGCTAGTGATAAATGATCAATAAATGGAGATCTACGAAGGTACACGCAAACACTACAAGTTGTGAATAAAAGTTAACAACAATACTACCTTCTTGTACGTGTAGAGGCTTCTCACTCTTTGCCACCAGGTAAGCAGACATCGTATTAAAGGGCAAAGCTTAAGGGCCCGACCTCCTTTATCATCGAGCAACAATGGCCCTCTAAAATGAAATACGGGATCTGTAGGGATAACTTACACGAATTGTTACCGTGGTACCTCGCGGCTTGTAAAAATTAAATTGCCTCTCTTATATATACGGGGGATATGAGATAAGGGAAGATTGGAGTGTAGGATACGGAATAATGGTCTGCTTAGAAATTTATCATTTGTCACTACTTAGTAATGTTAATAACTTGGCGATTGACGATGAATAATAGTAACAATAATAATCTGAAGACAATTCACTAAGCGCCATCTAGATCCAAGAGATCTATATATTAGACAACTGACATAAATTCTTTTTTTTTTATTCGTTTTATTATTTACTATTAAATTGCACCGCCTTATTACCTGAGATCAGCGCAACGGTTGACTAGTAGAGAATGCCATTAGACATGAAGGCATGTATAAAATTTTGTCTGTAAAAGAAATAAAACCAATTCACACAGCGCCATCTAGTCCTAAGCTAAACAGAGCTTGTGTTATGGGTACTAGACAGCGGATACAAATACTTAAATACTTTTTTTTGTAAATTAATACATAAAATACATAGAGTACGGCAGACCAATACGAACACTTATATATCCTATAAATGATTACGTAATGCGAGGAATTGAACCCGAATAGGCTAATAAGATCATCTAGACACCCAAAATGCCTAAGAATTTATGTGTTTAGATGATGTTATTAATATACTTGTAAAGATAAATATATAAGTCTTATGTAGTTAAGGTAGCCGACCCTTCTAGACGATGTCTTCGACTACAATGTAGTTTAAGACACTTTCTAGTAGGGTAAGAAACACGCACGTAACACCTCTGGTGTTTCAAGCGTCCATAGGCTACGGTAACTGTTTACCATCATATTGGCCGTATGTTTGATTGTCGCCTTTACCAAAAATTTTTATACCACATAAAAAGTCGTCTAGCTATTTATGTAAAACGACATTTAACAAGTATTTTTAACTCAACTTTTGTACGTTTTCCTGTTCAAAAGTCCTACCAGAGAGTTTAGCGATTAATCAGTAATAGGATTTGCCTACTCGAATCCTCCTTTCAGCATCAATATTACATTTGCATCTTTATTATTCGTAAATACCTCCTTGGATTATACATTTCTTTTATTCTCTTTACATTCTGGCAATCTCTTGGGTATTATTAGGGTTCCGTGGTAGAAAGGTAAAACGGAACGCGCAAGGACGTCCTTGTCAGATGGAATGTAAAAAAAAATGATTCTTACCTAAACGGGTACTTGCAAATAAAAAAAAACTACACATTCGATAGATAATTGACGGTGATTTAGAAATTTCTCTAAACTTACACACTATAATAGAATTGTATGAAACTTTGTAAATATACATATAGCTATATATATTTCTATAACTATAAATTTTATTACATACAATTTCATTCAGCTTAGAAGGAGATAGTTGATAAAGACACGTACAGAATATATATAAATATACTAGAGTTAAATAAATAAATAAAATATATAATTAAAATATCATTCAACATATAGGTATGCGAGCATTTCATATATAACATAGTAGGATATGAATATTATTCGTTTAAATTATAACATTTTCCCCATTTTCCAAAGCAAATTATTATTCCATAATCCGGATTTCACTTACGCGGGGGTTGAAATTATCCTTTGTCAATATAGGGGTTGTGATTAATTATATAGGTGGTGGGTTGGACGCAGGTCTTACGTGTGTTTAGCCACCGTGAAAGGGTTAATTGGGGTGGCTATGATGAGGGTAGTTTCAGTACCTACTTGTACAATATTTGTAACACCACTGCTTGTACCTGTAGAGTAAGCGTAATGGTATTAAAATATCTATATTAATATATGTATATATATAGGCACGGTGATTTAGTTCACCGCTTTACTTCCGATGGTCGTGGATTTGATTCATCGCACGGTACAAACATTTGTATACACCAATATAGTTATTTGTATCGGTCTAGGTGTTTTCTATGTATATTATGTATGTATTTATAAATAGAAATATCCATGTATTTATATCAGTTGTTTAGTACCCATAAGCTCTGCTTATTACGAGTCATCTCGTAAACAGGGTCAGTGGAACCTAGTCCAAACATTGGATCCATCCAAGTCGATAGAACTCTATGACAATGTTCATGACGTAAAAAAAGTATATAAAGTATGAAAAAAATATTTTTGACTTTCAGTTGAGTTTGTTTACTGTTCTTCTTAATTGAATCTACAGACTGAACTGGTCAGTAGGGAAAAATATTAATACCGAAACTTGATTCGCATAAATTACCAAAATGTTCTACGTAAATAAATTATTTTTTAAATTGTATTTCTCTTTTTTTACAGTCTTCTAAACTAACCTTGAATTAAAGTAATGTCCGATTGGATCCAGTTTCTAATTACTAAGTCCTTGTAACTTCTCTGACTTCTTGACTTAAAGATGAGTTTATTTCTAAAATACACCGTACAAACAGAATATTTTATCTGTATTGAGAGTAAACGAAAGTCATAGAAAGAGTGGAATAGACATAGCGGTTAGTCTTACAAACTCTTTCCAGCATTAAAAATAACCTTTTCTGTAAAAGCATTTTTACCGCTTTACTTCCGATGGTCGCGGAGGAATCGAACCCTCGCATGGTGCAATCATTTGTATTCATGAGTATGATTGTTTGTATCGGTCTGGATGTTTTCCATGTATATTACTTATGTTTACATACAAAAAAAAGTATGTAACTATTTATTATCAGTTGTCTAGTGCCCATAACACAAGTTCTGCCTATCATAGGCAGAACTTGTGTTATGGGTACTAGACAACTTAGACTTGATGGCGCTGTGTTAATTGTCCATAGATATTTATTTATTTATTCTGGCAAATATAACTTACTAGCTGTGCACGCGGTTTCTCCCTCGTAAAATTAATAGCGTTTGTGTTATTCTGATGTATAAGCTATATTATTGTAAAGTTTCATTAAAATCCATTCAGTAATTGTAGCGAAAAATATTTCCGAAATGGAGAGCCTTTCCTTGATTTCAATGTAAATACTCTTACGTAAATAGTAAATAACTTTATATCTTCTTGTAAATTTAATTCTTACATTCTATCTGTCATCTTTGAACTTTACACAAATGTTCTGTGATGAGATATAAAGTTTTAAGAAAGATTCTTTTTCCGTAAATTTGCTTGTTTTATTTATATACTGTCGGTTTATATAATGAATGCCTCGATGGTGTAGCGGTTTACTTCCCACAGTTGCGGGTGCGATTCCTTGCACGGCATAAACATTTTTCTTATAAGTATTATTATGATTGTCTATCGATTGATTGATTTGTGATTTGGCTGTATGTTATATCTTATTCATATATAAAATTCTCGTGTCACAATGTTAGTTATTATAATCCTCTGAAACGGCTTTAGTGACTTTTATGAAATCTTATATGCATATTTAGTAGGTCTGAGAATCGGCTACTATCTATTTTTCATACCCCTAATTGTTAGGGATTGTCCACCAGTAAAATTTTTTTAATTTATTTTATATTTTTTTTAAAAGAGTTGATTTATTTTTTAATTTACATATATAGCAAAACAACATTTGCCGGGACAACTAGTATACGTACTACATAAAAACTTACATAGATACATCAAGAAGGCGAAACCGAGACGAGCTACTAGGGTAACATTTCCATTTTTATTATTACATTATTTTCGTATACAATAATATAATTATCGTTCCTATTAAATATGTATACACAGGCATAATAATAACAATTTCGTTAATTAACACGAAATTGTTTTGGTTTATAATAGAAATTGGATTTATGTTTGTTCTCATATGTTTGCAATAATACTAGAGTTTGATTGCTTCGTGGAAACGTAATATTATGTTTATTGGTGTAACTACGAAATTATGGATATTGGATATAAGTCGATAACAGGCAAGACTTTGTGCAAAGTCAATATGATGGGTCGTCTGTAACTCTGTATATTTCTGCCGAAGTAACTTAAATTCGTTCATTAGTTATTATTTGAATGAGTAACAAATGCACAACAATAAATAACAATTTATATTTTGTATATATTACACTAGCACTTTGTATATTTCTGGCTTTATTGTCAGTAATGTATATGTCTATATAACATTTTATTTCACTCATCGCGTTACATCATTGAAGTTTAAATATGGATTCCTATCATTTTAAAATATTCTATTCCCTATATTAACCAAAGATAGTGTATTAATTATTATAATGAAAGAATTTTTCAAATCGGTCAATCAAACAATCAAATCTTCCCTCTTTATTATACTAGCTGTTAAGTTATAGTATGTAATATTATGTTATCTGTGGTTATAAAAAAAGTATCTGAAGTTACGAATACGAATGTAGGTTCTGGCTTGACTCTCTTCTTTTTTTTATTCTTCGGCTTCTTGGATGCAAAGTCGAACGAATAACAACTAAGAAGAACATCTTTCATTATTTTAATTCCCAAAATTTATTAAAATCCCGTATCTCCACATTAGCTATTACTCTCGACGACAGACAGACAGTCCTTCGCATTTATATCAGTATGGATATGTAATATTATGTTATCTGTGGTACTATTTCCTAAGTATGTATAATATTGGAAAACTGTAAAGCTCACTTAGTGTGACGTAAATAAATAAATAAATTAAGGTTTTTTTGTTACACTACAATGGTGGCAAATAAGCATACGGCCCATCTGATAGTGCTCGTTGCCGACCCTCAAGAAACCTGGGTCGGCAACGAGACGTGACGTGACAACGTGAATGTGACACCCTTGTATTTCGGCGTAAATTATGTTAAAATGATGGTAAACCACAGTTTTAGCTTGATTGCTACTTTTGTGATATAAAAAACAATTCAATTATAGGAATGTTAGGGAAACTACTCTGCTACCAAAATGTTAGGGAATTTACTATGTATATATATATGTAAAATATGTGTGGAAGCGTCGGTCTCGTACCTTTATGGTTCTGCGGATTTCTTGGGCTTCAGGGTCTCGAAGATATCTTCGCTAGCTTTCCAGCTTCACAGTAGGTTTCACAGTTCTAATTTATTTTAATTCACAACACAATGCGCGCGCGTCATGGCCGCCGTACAGTCGGTTCAGTACTGGGTAAGGGAGGGGAACGAAAGGCGCGGGAACAGAAAACTAACGGACTCTAATATAATAATCTGTGCTTACGATGGTACAAGTAGATTTTGAAACAAGGAAGTTGAAATTACATTTCCCGGTCGGAAACATGCAGTAAATCTCCGTATGAAAAATTCGATAGAATACTAGATGTAGTGGTGCAGGTCGACGTTGCATAGGATTCAATTTCGCCAGTCGTATTAGCTTTACAAAGTTGGCCGAAAACGCATTCGGATTATGAAGTAGGTTGTGCAGTAAACGCTGCCGCGAATATATGACGATATATGACACATTAATAGTTATTTTATTATTATTGGATATGTTATCTCTCTCTCCCAGCCTTATCCTATCTTAAGAGGGATCGACTCTCCTACTCATCTCTCTCTAGAAGCTTCATGTCTGGATCGTTATTGAGTCTTCACGTTTATTTTATTACAGATTACATTACTGTCGTTCTTGTATTTTCAGTGCTATACAAATACAAATATGCATTTACTGCCTCTTTAATATTTTTTTTAATACATTTTATTACACATATATAGGAAAGACAATAGGTTTAAACTTACAATTTTGTATTTTTGAGCCTATTCGAATAAAATTAAGAATAATATCTGGTACTAGCGCATACGCGCAAACCAACAGACACATAGACAATAATATTTTTTTTTCTATTTCGTCGATAAAGTATTTTAATTAGACTTAAACAAAAATACCGATAAACCGTAATATACGGATGTATATGTAGGTATGGATTGTTTATGATTCGCGGCAGTGTTCAGTGAACGGGCTGTACATGCAAGTTCGAATAGTTCAGAGTTCAGATTCCGCGTTTTCGATTCCCTATCTCGAAACTTTTGAAATTCGTGACATTCCAAGACTTCTCGGCTTTGTGCAAAACTCGTGCATTCGAGTGATATGGTGTTTTTGTATTTAACTAGTTGTTTATCGCAACTTCTGCTTTATTGAACATAATAGATAGCCCATGTCTCTCCTCGGCATTCAATATATATTCACACACAACAAACTTCATTAAGAATCGTTACGACGTTTAGCCATAAAAATGTAACAGACAGATAGAGAGATATTCTTGCATCCATACTAATACGATAACAGTTAGAATGTGTCTATCTATATGTGACAGACAGACAGAGGCACACTCCTCCTTTCATAATTTTGGTATGGGTTTGAGTCTGAATATTTTATTCACATGAACAGCATCACATTATCATGTCAGGTATAGGTCACCATGATATCGTGATGACCGTGATACACATGCGCTGCTATGTCATGTCTTTTCTCATACTTCAACTAAAACACAGTTTATAAAGTGCTTGACGGCTAAAATAGGTATAGCGTATGTAATTATTTGTATAGCACAGACAAACGTGCTTGCGGCTCACCTGATGGTTAGTGATTACCGCCGGACATCTGCAGAAACAATAGGAGAATTGTAACCGTATTCAAATTAAAAAATCATTTATTAATGTAGGACATTTTAGCCGCTTATGAACGTCAAATTTCAAATCGGTATTAAAATTGAATAGGCAATTATTTATAAATATATTACCCGTATTACTGAATTTAATTTTATTGTATTAAAATAAACAAATTTAAAAAATAAACTTAGGTAACTGCTCAAGTTACTTCCTATAACATTAGCATTCTGCGAGTGAAAGTCTCGTGAAACTTGGTTCAACCGTTTCAGAGATCTGCAGGAACATACCGATAGACAATTTTTTTTGTACTTCTTACAAATCACATCACGGTGTTCGTATATAAACATTTCATTTATTATTTAATTTCAAGCCTATCTCAGATCGTACTTGTCGGCTTCAATAAGTTCTCATAACAATTTACGACCAATTTAATAAAATTAAACAATAATATTACAACTTTCAAACGAAATGCCATTGAAAATTATTACAGTACTTTTTCTAACATTCCTATGCGGCGATAGAAATGAGTTTTCATTTTGTTGTGGTATAAGTGATAAGCGAATGATAAGGATTGAGTCTCAGCGGTTTGTACCTCTCAATGGTATTGGTTTTTTTTACTTGGAGAAAATTCACCATGGAGATCCGTCACGGGGGGGGGGGGGGATACTTGGGAATGGGTACTGTAAGACTTCTTCTCACTAAAAACGCTAAGATATCATAAATATCTATCATAACTCGTATTTACATCTGTAAGTTTTAAACAGCAAGTACTGTGGAACATTGTCTGTTATAGCAACTAGTAACTTGCAAGTCAGGTCGATCTCTACACGGTCCCCTCGCGGTCCATTCATTACATAATGAATACAATTTCTACAATTAAGTTACTCGTCAAATCGTTAGCTCTTTGCAAGTAAGAGTCCCGCTGTAACTGTTTCAGGTATTAGCAAGAACAAACATACAGACGACATTTTTAATATTAATTTATTAATGATTGTATCTTCTATATATGGATATATGTATGATATGTAGGGATTATATGTATCAAGGACGCATTAAAATATTATATCAACGGACATGTTTTATTTTTTACATTAGAGTCTATGTCAGTCTAGAATAATGTATTTTTGAAACAGTTAGAAAGTTTTCACAATTGCTTTATAATTTTTGAGGTCACAAACATAAAATAACAGTTTTTCCTTTTTTAATATTAGTATAAATATATATATTATATAAATTAAATTAATTTATATTCATAACTGACCATAACCGCGACTTCGACCGCGCTGAATTTAACTTTATTTTTCTAAACTAAAAGATTTTTTCTAAAATAAAGGTAGCCTAAGTTACCAGCCACCTGCCAATAAAAGTCCCGTCAAAATCGGTACAGCTTTTTCTGAGATTAGCCGGAACAAACAGACAGACAAAAATTGTAAAAAATGTTATTTTGGTGTATGTATCGTAATTATATTTATATGCATGCAGTAAAAACGGTTATTTCAATATTACAAACAGACACTCCAATTTTATTTATATATAATAAATAAATAATGACTGTAGATTAGTAAAATTGATGTCAATAAGATTATTATTATTAAGTTGTAAGAAAAACATAGATTTTAATAAACGGTGTTTAACATATTCTACTGACCTTACAATACTATATTTGTTATACAATAATTATTTTATAACATACTAAACATACAAAGTAGTACACATTTCAAATCAATTTTTTAATATTATCATTTTTGTCAATCACGCCTGTTCAAGAAAACGCGACCTCCTGTACAATGCACCTGACTTCTCTATTAGTTGCCATAGAGTTATGAAATGAGGCACTCTGTATGCGAAACTTTGACGTCTTATATTGAACAATAATAACGCAATAACAAAGGCAAATTTAATGCTTTACCGCTGCACATACAGAAACTTAGTCTTACACAAATTTCTCTGACTTAGCATTACCACAGATAACATAATATTACATAGCATTACTGATTTATTTATATAACTAGTTCTTACCCGCAACATTATATAGATTAAGAAGGCGTTTTGTAATTACCAGCAACAGTAATATCTTTCTTCACCTGGAAGAGATTATTGTTGCTTGATATTATTGAGAATAGGCGGGGAAAATTATTGGGGCACATGATACGACACGACGAACTAATTAACAACATTATAGAAGGAAAAATAGATGGAAAGAGAGGAAGGGGAAGACCAAGACACAGCTATATCAAGCAAGTTAAAGAAAAGTTGGAGTCGTCTCGTATCAACAGCTAAAGAGCCTGATAGAAGATCGTGGAAGGTGGCGGGAGCTCCACCGACAAGAGCACAGTTCTTAAATTATGAATGAATGTCTAGGCAATGGATAGTATTTTATTTATTTACGTTTTCTTTTGTATATTGATATTAAAATAAGATTTTAATACATTATTTAAATTATTAACCGGGTCTTAACACGACGTTTCGATTAGGTTGCACTAGCCGTAGTCACGAGTTGACGACGAGCTAGTGCAACCTAGTCGATACGTCGAGAGAGGTATAATTTTATGGCAAATAAAGGTTTATTTGCCATAAAATTATTCGTGTTAATACCCGGTTAATAATTTAAATAATGTATATTAAACACGAAAGTTAAAAAAAAAAGATTTTAATACAGTTGCCCGCAGCTGGCCTTTAGAAGCTCACCGAACGATAAGGGGTGAGTGCAGATGGCACTCCAAGCCCGCGGAAGGACTTATGGAGCGGAGCGGCTGAAGGTCTACTCCTGCCTGACAAATACGACTTAAGTTTGGGGGCACGCTAGGAGATCGAATTTTAACTAAGGCCGTTGTAATTTCGATCCCCGTTTGAATTGGACGGGGATCAATCGGAGGGAAGAATATTATTAATTTTGTTGATTTACAAACAAATAAAGATTATTATTATAATAATAAGTACTTGTTTTTTTTTAATTATTCATTAAAAATATTTCTCAAATAAACACTAAGTAATTCTTTTGTTATTTGTTACAAGTATTTTTAAATAAAAAATGTAATAATAATTTGATACTTATTTTATTTTACGAATTCCTTTCACATTTTTAACCATGTAATCCCCTTACAGAATGAAATTCGCTTCTTTTGCTTAGCCGGGATATATATATCAGATATATATAAAAAATTGGGTCGGATTTTTGATATTTGTTATAAAAATTAGATTTTTTCGAACACTGGTTAAAAATAGAACAGTATTTCATCTGATAAGTAATTATAAGGCGTTCAAGCTATGTTCGAAATCTATTCAATGCCTCATGATGCCGCGTTGAGAGGCGAATATAGTCTGCTGCTAGTAGGGATTGGTCTGCTCTTATCACTACGAGAGATTTAATCTTATTTAATTTTAATCTTATGACTCCAATCAATTAGTGTTAGTTGTACATTTCAAGAACATAAAAATACAAAGTTTCAACTAAATTATTTAAAAGGGCAACACGCAAGTTTCTTGCTCCTTCTTCTTAAGATTAGACAGCTGTCGGCCTGTCTTATGAGACAGCTTTCCGCCTGCGCTCATTCGAAAACTGTAAGATTAAAAAAATAAGTATGACTATTCTAAAAAGATTAAATGTAAGTTTATTTGAATAAAGAACTGTTTATTCTATTCAAATTCAAATTAAAAAATTTCTTTAGTAGGTCTATTACAGACTCTTATGATATGTCAAATCTACCGTCAGTTCGGAATGATTTCGAGATGAGAACTGACAACAAACTCAGGTCCTATTCATTTCAAAGAAATGTTGCACATGTTAATAATAATACAGATTCATATTTAAATTCAATTTTGGGAGAGCAGAGTGACTAGAACATGCTATTGCAAAAGCAAAAAGTCTAATCAGTGTTCGTTTCGAATAAATGGTATTCCTCTAATTTTATGAAATATTTTAGAAATAGACGTCGCAGTTAAAGATTAATAGATAAACAGAATATAGACAAGTAACCCCAATCGATAACCATCCAAATTAGGGTTTGTTTCGTTGAATGGTATCGTTGGCAAACATTGGTTATAAAACATAAAATATGCTCCCAAAAAAGTTGCTCCAACGGCATCGTTGTATAAAAGTTTTTTAATCTTAACCATAACAAAATTTAACAACAAAGGGGGCTTAATGAACTCGAAACTTTATTGTGGGACCGTCACTTGAGCCGTGTCATTATTTTGCTAAACCCGTGAAAACTTTTAATTTTCCGTTTGGAGTCCATTCTCTAATTAAAAGCGTAGTTTGCTGTAACACATCTATAATGCTATAAATCATATTTTCCTGGGGGTAAGGGATTGTTAGTAATGTGAACTGATGACCCTATTAGCTAGCAATTTACCATGTCAGGGTGACCTCCACGCAATTCTTGCTGATAAATTTCTGTTGAATTTGTCATGACTTGACATCGTGCTAATATTACCATGCTCATCTGGTATACCGCCAGCGTTAACTGCTAGTATAGACGGGTGCAACATTCCATTAACATTAAAAAATATAATTTTATTGAAGGGTATGTGCACTAATGAATACAATGCACGGTAATATGTCAGTATGACTTCCACGCGGTTTCCCTTGATGATGGTTTTTCATGAAAAATTCTTAGTGAATTTGCTACTATTAGCTAACTGACCAGATCTCATGCTTATCTGATCATGCTTCACTGGTTGGCAATAGGCAATAACTGACTGACTGACTGACTAAAATATAGCAGATAACTTTTTACAAAACTCCAAATTCCATCTCGTTAAAATATTACTCGACTCCATTTTTATTACCATCTAATTATTGTCTAGTATTATTTTAGTTTAATTTAGTGCCTAAGTAAGCATTACCTAGTACCAACACAATTTGCATGCCTTTTGTAACTGTTGTGTTAGGCATCTATATATTTAGCGCGTCCAAGCGTACATGCCATCTACGAGTACGTGGGAGAATAAAAATATATGTATTATATTTTATTTTACACAATTTTTTACTCAACTTTCATTTCCAATATTACCGCCTTTAGATTTATTTGAGATAGTAGATGGTGTATGTACTCGTTCATAATACAATCTGCATTAAAACCAGACTCAAAGTCTAATCTAAATCTGATCCTGTATCCTCGACAGCAACATTTTTATTTTCATTGTGTTAAGGAAGATAAGGTTAGTAATAAAATAATCATATTATTATAAAATTCCATAGGGGGGCAGGGGGGAGGGGACATTATCATATTATTATAAAATTCCCTAAATAAATGGAAGAATTAAAAAAATCACAACAAATCATCATAATTTCTTATTACATTAATAGAAATATCAAGATAATTAATAAGATAAAAGCATACCTTTTAAAAGGACATATATAGTAACAAGCTTGGTAATTCCTAAAATCCATTCGAATGTAAAAAGGTCATAAGATTAAGGACTGCCATTAACGACACGTGCAAATGGACGCTTGTAATTAATAGAATAAAAAATAAGTCGCTGTAAATGTTTACTTTGTTAGTTCTATTTATTGTGTTTACTTTTCACAGAGTAAATTTTCTCGGAGTAATTCTATTGGCAAAAATAATATTGGCAGGTACTATATCCACATTTGCTGGTATTGCCAAGTTAATTACTATATTAGTTAGATGTTCATTGGCTGTTTCTAGGATACCAACAATTTCAAGACTTAAAAGTCTATCACGTTGATCATTAATGTTTATCATTTGTATCAATTGTCTATTTTCATTTTGTACATCATTTAATTTTTATTCCAATGTGACAATGTTTTTAATATCATCCGAAAATAAATTTACTTTCCTGTTATGAACTTCACATTGACCATATATATTTAAAAATATAATATAAATATATTATTAAAAATAATGATCTGGTTTTATGTTTCTTCAAATTATATTCTAATCTAATAATTCTAATTATATTCAATATCTTAGCGTATATTACATGTTAATTTAATTATAAAAACTAAACCAATCACAAATACAGTTAAAACAATTCTTTACAAAATAAACATTCAAGATAAGAGCTTATTCCTTCTTAAAAGGCTGCCAACTTACTTGTAATTCCTCTCGTGCTGCGGACGCTCATGGGACTGTAAACACTTACCATCAGGTGAGCCGCAACTCGTTTGTCCCCTATAAAATAAATACATAATATTTTAGTCATATGCTGAATTTATTTTCTAGGCGTGACCTATTTAATAAAAAATCATTCATTTGTACATAATACTGACTACCACTAATAGAGACTCTATGACCATCTACATTTATCAATCTTAAAAAAACAAGCAAAAGATCTCTAAAAAAAGAATCACCAATAGTTAATCACTCTGTAAAAAGTTAAGCTTGATTGTCTATATAATTCGCGTGAGATGTATCTTTAATGCCAGCCTTACTCGTAAATGCGAAATAGTTAATACTTTATCCGTGAATGCCATTCCCTTTTACTAATTCATTAGTCAAAAGCTTTAATTAACTTAGGTCGCTTTTTAATCAAAGCACTGAAGCGACGTTTCCACGTGACAATTCTCTTATTCGAAGGTCTCGCTACTATTGTATTGTAATTGAATTTATGATTGGTTCTTATGGTTAGGGAAAATACTGCATGGGTGGGTAAGAGTGATAGACAGAAAAGCTTTGGTAGCTTAAATGATGATTTTTGTTCATCAACAAGTATACCTGATACTTGTTGATGAACAAGAATCCTAGTGATAAGTTCAATAATACACACAGTTGTTATATTATGTAAATAGATTGGTAGAGCTGGTAGTGAGTAAAATGCCTTTGGTTGCTCAGGTGACGATTCTTGTTGATCAACAAGTATACCTGATACTTGTTGATGAACAAGAATCCAAGTGATAGATTCACTAGTACACACAGTTGTTATATTATTCAAATAGATGGGTAGAGATGGTAGTGAGTCAAATACCTTTGGTTGTTCAGGTGATGATTCTTGACCATCAATAAGTATTATGGTCAAGGTGATATGTTCTCTTGTAGACACACCAGTTGTTGATGTATTTAAAGGTTGTATTAAATACCAAGTAACTATATATAACACTCCTGGTGTTTCAGGCGTCCATAGGCTACGGTAACCATTTACCATTAGATGGGCCATATGCTTGTTTGCTTCCGTAGTAGTATAAAAAAAACTACTGAGAACGTCTTCAGTTACTGTGTGTCATATCTTTTTTTTATTTCTTATCTTTTTATATGACCTTAGACCAGCCCGCGGCCAGAGACGTGGCCCATACCGTAACCACTAGACCATCGAGGCAGTCGGCAATTAAATAGCAAATGGTGCATTTATGGTATAAATCGCGCATGTTTTAAGAGCTGCTTCGTATATCTAAAACGTATGAAATTAGATTAACTTTACAAGCAAGTGTGTTGAATAATATATACCTACACTTTCTTCTGCAGTAACAGATTTGTATTGATTGCGACGTAGCTTCACATGTTCAGTAAACAAAAACAAAAGATATTACAACAGCTATAAGATAATGTAGACAAACGCGAGCAGTCAATGGGGTATGTTCTTAGTAAGTCAACTCGTTTGCTCGCTCGTTTAGATCTAAGGAAACAGAGGGAGACTTTTATTCAACATCATCACTCATTAATAAAGTATTGGTATAATCTTACTAATCTAAATATATATAACTCAAAGGTGACTGACGTAGTGATCTATCAACGCACAGCCCCAACCACTGGACAGATCGGGCTGAAATTTGGCATGCAAGTAGATGTTATGATGTAGGCATCCGTTAAGAAAGAATTTTGATTAATTCTACCCCCAAAGGTATAAAATAGGGGATGAATTTATATGAAACTTTGTCAATTTTAGACTGATCAGGCTGAGACTTTGTATGTACAAAGCTACTATGGCCTAGGCATTCCCTAAGAAAGGATTTTGATTTATTCCATCCCTAAGGGTATAAATTAACGCGAGCGAAGCCGCGGGCAAAAGCTAGTATAATATAAACACGGAAGTTTGTGAGTTTGGATGGATATTATATTTGTATATTATTAGAATATAATTATTATATTCAGCCCATCGAATCGAATTCGTCACTATCGTACAGTATTTTGTAAATATTTGATTTTAAAATAATTGATTGTAAAAGACACTTTAATAAGTTAGAGTTATAAAAATAAATTATATTAAAAAGCTGGAATAGCAAATTCATAATATAAATAACTTATTTCATTACAACAATCAAATGAAAACCGAACTATAAATCCGCTTAACAAACTATTGGCGACGAAATATGCTCCGAGTCCTCGTATTGATCACTCGCTTGTCAAATGAACTACACCAATGCCCTTTTCCCCGACCTGGCTTGTCCCTAGAGGTTTAAAGTTTTAACTTCCATATCCCGTTAAGCCGGGTGAACGATAAACCTACCTGTAAGTTCTAATAATAGTAACTCTGGTATTATGAGTAGTCTGTGTTAGAACTAACACATGTACCTACAAAGGATTTGAAGATATTTTGTAGACAACTAGTTGGGGCACTCACCCCTTTTCAATGCAACTAGTGGTATGCCCCGGCTTCGCCTAGATGCTCGTGTAAGTTTTGTATGTATTATCTAGCATATAAACAGTCCTTGTACTATCGCCGTTTGCCATTTGACAGGGAATTCATCCCCACACGCTGGAACCTAAGTGGTCTCGGACAGCACGGTTTCAGAACAGCTTCCTCCCGCGTACACTTAGATTGTGGAATGAATCCGAGGATTTCTCGCGAGACTACTGCATATAGTTATTCAAGAACTTATATTAAGGTTGCCCCTTAAGGCCCCTGGTGTCTGTGGCGTCCATAGGCGACGGTAACCGTTTACCATCAGATGGACCGTATGCTTATTTGCCACAGTTGTAGTTATAAAAAAAGTTAAAAGAAACTGATTGAAACGGTGCAATTATACCGGAATTTGTTGTATTAAAATCTTTGTAAAATTCCTTCTCTATATATAACACTAGCTATACCTGCGGTTTCGCCCGTATGAGATTTAGAGCCAATGTGTTATTATGATGTATAAGCTATATTATTCTACAGTTTCATCAAAATCCGTTTAGTAGTTTTGTGTGAAAATGTCCAGAGACATCCATCGATATTCACACGAGGATTTTAGAGTTTTTTAAAGCTAACACGCGGATTTTAGGGTTTTTTAAAGCCTATAAAATAGGGTTTGAAAACCCTTAATGTCCTATTAGTACCTGAGCCAGGCCCTAAAGAGCGTGTATTTTACAAATAAAATATTTATTTTGCTCAGGATGATTACCGATCCGATTTTTCATGTATTAAATCTGGAAAAATAATAATGAAACTTGTCCAGTCTATTACAGGGGACATGCTATAAACAGGGCCGGTAGAATGCAGTAATTTGGTTAATTTGTGCCTATGTTATCGTAGAACGAATGACCTCACGTGAGATACGGGATTTTAGCCTTTGGCGACGCGCCAGACTGCCGCATGTCATAGATCTAGAGAATATTCATATGTGTAACTTTAATAATACGTTTTATATAACGTTTGTTTTTTACCTATACATATAAATAAAGTTGGAGTGTCTGTTTGTAATATTGAAGTAACCGTTTTTTACTACATGGTATAAACACGGTACATACCCCAAAATAACATTTTTTTACAATCTTTGTCTGTCTGTCTGTTTGTTCCGGATAATCGCGGGATCGATTTTGACGGGACTTTCTGCTACTGAATTTTAGAAAACTACTACTACTTTTATTTTATAAAAATAAATTTAAATTCCATGCGGTCGAAGTCGCGGGTAGAGCTGGTTAATAATATAATTACATTTATTCAATTTAATTATCAGTAAATAATAGTATACAATATAGTAAACTTAATTGCATTTTATTCTCAAGTTTTTTACTTTAGAACTCCGTCACATATAGATCGATTACGAATTTTTTTTTATATGAAAGGATTTAGGTTCTCCTTCGCGTTTTCACTTTAGATCCATAGAGAAATATCTGGTCCTGTAAAACGTTTTTTTTATTTTTACATCATACATACAGCCAAATTGGCTGCAGACGTTTAGTAAAATTTTATTTTTGTAATTGGTTTGATTAGTTCAATTTGAAAACAATTTTTCTCAAAAGACTATAAAAAAATATTACGCAAAATTAAACTTAGTACACGATTAATGGAGCTGTTTAATTTATATTGGATTCTTATTTAATGTATCATTATGACATACACGTTCCATAGAAATGGAGGTCTGTGTCACAAAGTTATGGGCAGTGGACACTGCACTCGCAGTCCGCAGGTAGGCCGCGAGAATGCTGCATATAGCTTTTTTTGTGAACACTACATTTGCAAACCTCACGAAACATGTTTTTAATTCTATGTAATAGTAAAGTGATAACCATTGTCTGACCATTTAATGGTAAGTGGTAACTGTGGCTTATATACATGAACGATATCACGTCATCATGAATAGAATAGAAAATCATTTATTCAAATAAACTTAATTTAAGCACTTTTGAATAGTCAAAATTTTGTTTTAAATCTACCTCTCATTAGGAAAGCTGTCTCATCAAAAGAAGAATACGCAAGAAACTTATGTGTTGTTCTTTTAAACAATCCTTGTAAGTTCCCATTTTACAAGTCGAAACGTGTGAATACAAACTACCAACCAGCACAAATTTATTTAGGCTCAAATATAAAAACACAATAAGATTAAATCAGTCGCAGACGAGTCTCTACAAGCAGCACTCGTTCACGAGTATGACGGATGAGCCAGCCATCACTGCGCTCGACCATATTTTAGGGAGCCCAATGACCCGGCCCACCACTCACACACCGTCTCACCGCCGCATGTCTGGACACACTACCCTTCATATGTCAATTTGGAAGAATAATTACATGTTTCAGTACCCGCTAATTATGAATGTTGTATTTTATTTATTAACTTTTGTTTTTATTAATTTATCTCACCTTTTTGGCCGAAATACGCCTTACAAAGCCAGCTACTTAGCGGCTGAAAAAAGTGTAACGAATGTACCCAGCCATACGACTTTCTGTGAAGTCTATTTCGACACATGTCATTTATATTATGATTAATAGAAATTAGGCGAAATTTGTTTAAGTCGTGAACTAACCATGATTACAAAAGTCCGGTAGGTAGTTCTATTTAAACATAATAATAATATCTCAGGACAATTCACACAACGCCATCCAGTTCCAAGCTAAGCAGCGCTTGTGTTATGGGTACTAGACAACTGATATAAATACATAGAAACAGTTTTTTTTGTAAATACATACATAATATATATTTAAAACACCCAGATCGATATAAACAATCATACTCATGAATATAAATGTTTGTACCGTGCGAAGAATCGAACCCGCAACCATCAGATCGTAAAGCGGTATGCTAAGCTACCACCGAGGTTGTCACTGTAATTTAACTGACCATAAAAACTTTGTGCGTTGATTTCATGTCTGACTAACTTTCTTGTGATCAGTAACTAAAATATAACTTCCCAGTATCTAACCGATATGATCGACTACTTATAGCCAAATCAGTTCGAGCGTCCCACATATATACATACTCAGCGTAATCTGGACATGTCATTGCTTTCACCGTACCTTCTGTATTTGATAACATCTTTGAATACCCCATCTGGGAATATGGTCGTTATGTTATTATTCCGTGTGAGTAGCATCCAAAGATTTAAAGAACACGATGCACTCGTGTCGTGCATCTTCCGCGCCGGCTATCCATGAATGCACTGTGAAATCGGCTTGTAACACACGTACGTGACATGACTGGTTGCAACCTTAGCAACTTCTTGGGAACAGTTTATAAGCGAATTTACAGATTGACGCTGCATTTATTTGTTTCAGTGTTTCTAACTCTTCTTCTCACTCCTAGTTTCATTGATAACATACAAGACGGTGTAAGATTTATCTTATACCGTCTTGTATGTTATTATGTTATAAAAATTTGAATTATGATTATATTATATATTGTTAGAAAAATTTGATTATGTTTACTTAAAAACAACTATTTTAATACTATATACAATATTCATAATCGTTATTTTTATGTAAACATAACAAAATTTTTCTAACAATATATAATATAATCATAATTAAAATTTTTATTTTTATATATTAATTCGTAATACTATATACAATATTCTTAATGGTTATTTTTATGTGAACATAATCAAATTTTTCTATTTTATATGATGATGATGATGATACCACTTATGCGTTATTATTCCTTTGAATAACGTTTTTAATCTCCTTAATATAATATACATAATGAAAGTAGAATAACAAGTCACCCTCAAAGTAGATATATTTTAATTTTTCTCTGCACAATCTGTGGTTGACTGGTAGAAAATGCCTTAAGGCATTAAGTGCACCATATCTACTTTTACCTTGGTATATTATAGAATTGACATAACTTATAATATATATTATATAATCTTATAAAGTCTACCTTGTTTTGCTCAATTAATTCATCGAATTTACACATGAACAGCACTATATATTAATATTATTTATGTCGTACACAGATTTTTAATATTAATTTTATTTAGGTATATATACTCGTACAATCTACCTTGGAAAAAAAGGTCAAAATGAGAAATTACATTTTATGTATACCAAACAAATGATCAATTTTTATTGTTGTGACTACCTAAAAGATGATGGTTATATATTTATGTACTTACATATATGTATATTATATCATATATAATGAATAAAAAAGTTGAAAGAATGAACGAACGTAAAAACAAACGTATCGGAAAAACCAGTCGTATGTCTAAAGCAGTTGTTATTTAGGTATATATACTCGTACAATCTACCTTGGAAAAAAAGGTCAAAGTGAGAAATTACATTTTATGATTACCAAATAAATGATCAATTTTTATAGTTGTGACTACCTAAAAGATGACGGTTACATATTTATGTACTTATATATATGTATATTACATCATAAAAAAACAATAAAAACGTTGAAAGAATGAACGAACGTAAAAACAAACGTATCGGAAAAACCAGTCGTATGTCTAAAGCAGTTGTAAAATCCTCTAAAAGTGTATAAAGAATTTATCTATCTATCTAAAAAGACACCGCAAGATTTATTTAATAATCCGATGCCTAAGATAACAAGGGAATTTTGCCATCATTATCGTTTTTTAGAAATTACAATTGCAAGGACTCATTCATCCATAAAACAGCTGATCAGTCTTCCTTTTATTTTATTTTCCGCTTCACAGTGCCAATTAGTGGATACGAGGCGTTTCCTTCCTTATCTTTTTAGGGTTCACAACAAAAAGATACGGAACCCTCAGGTGCCCGTTCGTCTGTAACATCGCTATGTTTGAAACTACTAATACTTTAGTATAGTTTTATGAAATGTTCTGTAGTAGCATATTGGTTCTCATTCGGTTAGTGTGACAATGTGTGTGTATACACATTACTACCAATTTAACATAGCAATTTAATATATAGCTATTCGCAATACATTTTAATAACAATAATATTTGATTAATAAATGTATATTATAATTATCTTTACATAGTTTAAAACAAAGTCGCTATCGCTGTCTGTTCGCTTATATCTTTTAAATTACGCAACAGATTTTAATCCAGCAATAGATAGAGTGATTCAAGAGGTTATTATATGTATAATACATGAGCTTATAAATTTGTAATACATCCATGTGAAGCCAGGATGTGTAGCTAGTTACATGTAAAAGACTGAAGCAAACAGAGCTGTTAGAAAATAACATAATAAAATGTAAGTAATCCAATTAGCATAAATACGGTATTATCTGAAAGGGGTTGATTTTTATTATTTATAATGCCACGTAATTGTCGACTAATGATGCAAATGTTAAAAATCATAACATCTATATATAAAAAAACTAAGATTGGGCAGTTTATATAATATAACATATCTCAGGACAACTCGTACAGCGCCATCTAGTCCCAAGGTAGGCTAGCTAGAGCTTGTTTTTGGGTACTAGACAACTGATACAAATATATAGATATATTTGTTTTCGTAACTACATACTACATATATACTTACTTAGAAGCCTGATATACATATATAAATTATACAAAAATAGAATACCTTGGCTTACTTTATTTTATAGTACTATATGAGATAAACACTTTAAAGCAAAATTATAAAAAATTGAATGTAAACTTCATAAACGGAAGTCGAGAGGTAGAACAAAAACCTTAACGTTTTAACCTTAACATAATTAATGTCATTGTCACTCACTAAATTGATCATTGATTGACCGTGATTGAGATTCGTAAATTGGCAAATTCACATCGAGATCCTTATTAAGGATTTTATCAATCTATTTTTTCCCAGTGAATTTTTTCCGCATGATTGAGTCACAGATAATTTACACGCATTTTCTTCTGTTGCATAACAAATTTCATCTCATCTCATTTCCGAAAGAAATTGAGTACACAATAAGACCATGTTATAGATTAGTGCTGCTATACTTTCAAGTTTTCAAAGTTTCATCGTTTTAGCTTCATCTTTCATGCACATTTTTAATTTTACATACATTGAATGTCATATTTGTCTATATTTGATTAATAGCTTAAAAAAGAAGTTTTAAACTTCTAGCTTTAAAAATGATGACACTATCATACAACCCTTCATGTCCCCTTTCAACCTCTTACGGGATGTAAAGGGTTGAAAGTTGGGATGGATGGTGTTGTGGTGGGGTTCTTTTTTGTGTTGAGATGGTGAGATGATATGTTAAATAATAAATTATATGTACGTTTGCAGAATAATTCTATTGTCCTTTTTTATAATTTTCTTTTACACTAATGTCAATCAATATTATGACAACAACTATTATTAAAAACGTAATCGGTGAGGAGGCCGTATATACACCTAACAGATGGTTTTCCTTTATTTGTATTTAATCATTAGCATATAAAACAAATTTCAAGCTTCTAGCTTTAAAAATGACAATACTTCTATAATTCTGCACTCCTCTAGATAAACTGTATTTGTAAGTGTTCGAAATTTCATACTTCTACGTCCGAGTAATTTATATGAAAAGGCGTACAAAGTTTTTGCTTCACGTATTAATATAGTTATTCATTAAAAACAGCACGCACCATAGGAGACGGTGTACTTTCCTAATTCATCAATAGAATATTGCAATTTCTTACATAAAACGTAATACTTTTTGTGAGCCGATAGTAAATTCCAATCAGGTACAAAACGAAAAGGTCGGGAACCAATTTTCTTGCTAACGCTATCTCAAAAATTAGGTTTCCACAGACATCACTCCCATACCTGATAAAGCATGTAGCTAACTGGATAAAGAGAAAACATGACCCGACTCGGGTGCATATAAAACTATACAATAATAAAATCTTTTGTCTTCTATGAAACTTTTATGTACAGTAAGAACATTTAAATGGCAGGATACAATGATCTTATTATTTTTAATCTTTATTTTACAATTTTAAGTTCTTTAGAATATCTGTCGAAATTGTCAATTTGATTTAATCACATTATCTTATTTAAAACTTTAATTCTACTGTTATGATAAATATCATCATAAAGCATAAAAAATATGTCTTTAAAACCTTCCACAAGCAATAAAATGAATAGATTTTTTCTTATGATTATATTTGCACCGCCAACAATTATACTCAGCACTACCTTGGTTGATTGATAGAAAATACCTCATGACGTTAAGTCCGCGAAATGTACTGTTATTTTTTGTACTATGCGCATTAAAGTTGTATAAATTAATAAAATACTATTATATTTCTCAACACTTCAAATATTATACCTATATTTTTGATTTAGATTTTAATAAATTTTAAGCAAGTAAACATACTGTGAAATAACTTATAATGGAGTCCTAAAAAAGAACGCGATCTACGACCATCTCGTAGTTGCAAGTGGACGTGTTAAAAAACATCAATTAAAAATCGTATAATCGGTTTTGCACAATTTAAAAGCCATAACTTCACAGCGTAAATCCAGAGGAATATTTCAAAGAGTGCAAATAAATGCATTGTTATCGACACATTGCAGCCGGCAACGAAGGCTTTTAGCACCAACCCGGCCGATATCTAAATATAACGAATTTGTGGAGTTCGTTTGTGAATTACTTGTGCATACATCAATGAAAGGATTATTTTCAAAGGTGTTGAGCAAATTGCGAAATTAGCTATGTTGATGTTTCAAAAGCTATTTGCTTCCACAAATATACGATGATTTGGATGTGATATAACATTCGAATTTGAGTAAACAAGTATTGAAATAGAAACAAAAAAAGTACTATTGAGCTGATATGTTGACAAAATACTAATAGTACTATGTATAAATGTGTATAGATAGAGGTATAAAGTAGGTATTATTAAATAAATGGGATTTATCTTGCCAACAAACTGTTCTACAGTTTGGCGAGTCATTCTGTACAATAAATATAACTTAAGTACAAATATAGAATTCTAGTTGTGCCTGCAACTTCCTCTGCGTGAAATAGTGACCTTGACCAAATAAAGAAATAATATTTAATGATTTTACCGAAAAGAACTGAAGAGAAAAGTTTTATCGTTATTGCTTAAAACATTACGATATAAACTTTCATCCTATTTTTATTTTACCCTCTTAAGGTAATTTTTTTACAAACTTTACATGTCATATTCATTTATATTTATTCAATTGGCTAATAAATAAGTTACAAAGTACTAGCATTAAAATGACGATACTTCTGTACCAACTGTCACCGTTTTTCCTTCTTCAGTCCTTTCTCAGGGTCTAGACTATCTGTTTACCCAAACATTTAAATCGGTTCAGTAGTCTTGGTGTGAAAGCGCGACAGACAGCTAGACAGAGTTACTATCGTATTTATAATATTAGTAAGGAATTAGGGATAAACATATTTTTAATAAGCCAGATACAACAATTTCTAATTGTATAAATTAAATTATTAGTGCTCTCTACAGTCAACGAAGTTTAGAGATAGAATTATATTACAGATCCCCTAAGGGCCATTATAAAATCATGAAACGACTGACAAACAAACCGATTAACATATCCGTGCACACGATTAATGTAAGTGATTTCAAATTACACAACAAATTAACACATGATAAACGATATTCAACGGTAACAACGCAAAGTCAATATGAAAATGGGATTAACCCGACGCTGTGTGCCATTATAAAACGATTTACGTGCCAAATTTCTAATTCATTTGTGTAGCGTAAACATTGACCAATCATGACGGGCGTATGATTACTAATGGGTACTATTCCTTACATTTCTAGCTGCTATTTTCCTACTGAGATGAACTATGTAAAAATCATGTGACAACCTAAATGAGACATCAAAGAACATACTTTCATTCGTGATGAATTTAAATACCTAAAATGAAGAATGAGTTAAATGGATGAATTATAATTATGTGTGATAAATAGAAGAAAAATATATAACGATAAAATTTCGTAAAAGTGTTGATTGAAAGACTTTTGTATAATATAAAATAGCTTGAATATAATATAAGTAATATATTTCTTTATTTATTCAACATATATATATATATGTGACTACTATATTTATCTGCCACGTTTAAAATTTTTGTACTAAGAGTAAATATTTTTTAAAATGATGTTTAAAAGACGAAACTGACTGAATAATATTTTGAATCGGGGGTGGTAAATTGTTCCAGCATTTCGTGGAAATGGATTTTCAAGAAAATTATTAGCAATCTGTACTTCTTCTCCACATAAACTATAAGAGTACGAAAATTCCTACTCACTCAATTTTTGTAAAATGGGATATAAAGTTTTGCTTCACGTATTAATATACTGTTACACCCATTCTGCGTCATCATTGTTGGATTAAATTATTACGTGTAATATATTATTCTGTATAATAATTATTCGGAATAAATAATTACATGGGGGATAATCGAAATGTCAGTCCAAGAGGTGACAAACAGAATTTTGGAGCAGTTTATTGGTTAGCATACTGTAGCGATATTCGGAGCGTTTAAAGATATTTTCGTAATAATTTAGAGCTATATCGTATTAGCAAGTTCTAAGATCCAATTATATATTTCTAGAGTGAATCAACTATACAATTAAATAAATGTAACCTTAGAAACAAAGCAGAGTTTATTCTATGTATACTAGACAGAAATATATATATATATATACAAATTCAAATCACAATATCTTTTCATGTTGGTCTACTACAGACTCTTATGATATGTCAAATCTACCGTTAGTGTAGCTGAGAAGAACTACAAGAGATTTCAATATATATATATATATATATATATATATGTATATGTATATACATACACAGAAATATATATATATATATATATAAATCGAATCACAATATCTCTTCATGTTGGTCTATTACAGACTCTTATGATATGTCAAATCTACCGTTAGTTCGGAGTGCTTTCGAGCTGAGAAGAACTGACAAGAAATTTAGCTCGTATGTCGTGTCGTATCAAGAATTAAAGAGCATGATGGAAGATCGCGGAAAGTGGCAAGAGCTCCACCGACAAGAGCATAGCTATTAAATCATGAATGAATGAATTCAAATGAGGTTGTATATGTTTACAATAATACAGATTCATTATAAATTCAGGTGGACCGACGATCTGGTCAAGATCGCTGGAAGGCATTGGATGCGAGCAGCCTATGTCCCGCAGTGGACGTCTTCCGGGCTGCGATGATGATTATAAATTCAGACTTGAGAGAATGGTGCTACCATCAGCATATAATTATTGCAATTTTGTCAAAAACAAATAGTCTAATCAGTGTTCGTAACGCGAACCAATCCCCACAAGCAGCACCCGTTCACGAGTGTAATGGATATATATACATACATATAATATAAAGTTATAGAGAAAAAAGGCTACTTCTATAAATAAAAACAAAGTATGTAAGCAGCTAACGGATCTGCAGCTAACGTGTACTAGACTTCGTAATACAATTTTAACAATTTTTTTTTGTATATGATAATGAAATGGTGCACCCGCCTGCGCTAATGGTTTACGCTGGCGGGGCACTAGTGGAAGATGATAAGATGAGAATGAGGTCAGGTTAGTTAGCCCATCGTGATAAATTCATCTGGAATTTATCACGATGGTTTCCAGGAGGAACCGCGTGGAGGTCAACCTGACATGGTACATTGCTAGCAATGGGTCGAGAGTCCACATTACTAACAATCCCTTTCCCCCCTTAATCTTAACTGTTATGAAAGTACATATTCAACCAGGAGGAAATTTAATTACATTATATTATATCATATCATTATCTTTGCACAGGGCAAAGCCGGGGCGAGTAGCTAGTATATTGTGCATTATATTACATTATATGTGCATGTATTATATATACTATGTATATATATAAACCTTCCTCTTGAATCATTCTATCTATTAAGAGAAACCGCTTCAAAATCCGTTGCGAATTTTTAAAGATTTAAGCATACATAGGGACAGACAGCGACAGCGATTTTGTTTTACACTATGTAATGATGATGATGATCACATAGTGATATATTGTTTAGGAGCAGGTACGTTTTGATACAAAAAGTGTATTGTGAAATTGAAATCACCACATTTCAGTAATTCAAATTCAAATTCAAATTCAAATTCAAAAATCATTTATTCATGTAGGACATTTTAGCCGCTTATGAACGTCAAATTTTTACATTATAATTTTATTTTTTTCCCTACCGTCCAGTTCGGTATATAGATCCAATTGAGAAGAACTGGCAAGATATTTACAATGTATATTTATATAGGTGTCTATGTCTAACATTAAATGAAAATTCAGTGCATGAACAACTATTGCCATGATAACCGACATAGTATAATTACTATGTCGGTTTTGCGAATAAACACGTAATAACATTAATTATTAAATTCAAATATCTATCTCGAAGATAAATAATGAAAATCTATTACTAATATTTGGTTAATCGACGCGAACTGACTTCAAATCTAAACACGTCTCACGGTTCCGTATCGTAACCTCAATAGTCTCAATTTCTTATCGTAAGATAGTAGATTTGTCTATCTGTCTGTGTATATTATTAATAGGAAAAACTTTAACTTCAGACAGGCGTATGCGTATAGTAAAAAAATCAATCTATATCATAAATCAATGATTACACGAATATCGATACTAAATTAAGTTTGTTTCTTTGTAAGCACTTATCTATGAAACTATTAATTGTATTTAATAAGTCTTTTTTATTTTACATTTGATAGTATCACTTTTGAGGAAATTTATAGGCTATTAACATCACTCTGCGAGTTTCAAGAGCTGCGCAAAAATAAAAAAAAGACCTAATAAATGCTAGACGAAAAGAAGAAAACATAAGTTGGTGATGAAAGTTGTTATTCTGTTTCGGAGAACAGGGTTACAACTGTTTTTTTTTACTTAATTGGCGCGTAAAACTGCGGGTACAACTAGTAATTATATACCGCACTATGACATATAAAATATCTGAAAATGTAAAGTAATTTTGCAACAGGGTTAAAAAACCATTTTGAAATCATCAACCATTACTGCCTTCAGTCGGCTTCAACCGAATTCTGAGAAATGATCTGTTCAAAGCTTGTCAGAGATTAATGATTGTCGAGTCAAAGTCTCGCAGCACTCGCCAGTGTTGTGCATGTACGATACTCGAGTTATCGATTTTTTAAATCACCTGAGTACTTGTCACTAGATGAAGATAAATTTCATTGGACTCATTTTAACTTTAAATTTTTATCGCTTCCCTTGTTTCAAAATTCAAAAAATCGTTTTCCATGTAGGTCTATTACAAACTCATATGATATGTGAAATCTACCATCAGTCCGAAATGATTTAGAGATGACAAGTATTGAAGAGAAAATCAGCTCGTATTCTTTTCAAATAAATATTGCACATGTTTACAACAATGTAGATTTATTATAAATCCAAATTTGGGAGAATAGAGAGACAACCAGCATATGCTATTGCAAAAGCAAAAAGCTTAATGAGTGTTCGTAACCTGAACAGACCAGTCCCCACAAGCAGCACCCGTTTACGAGTATGACGGTTGAGCCAGCCGTCATATCTACCTACCTTATTTCTAATTTATAATGAATTTGTATTATTATAGGTAAACATATTTGAAAAGAATACGAGTTGAGTTTTTCTCATCTCGAAATTATTTGAACTGACGGTAGTTTTACATATCACAAGAGTCTGTAATAGACCTACATGAATAAAAACATTTTGAATTTGGAATTGAATTTGGAATTTTTATAGATTTAAAACAAATAAATTAAGGGTTCTAATAATTTTTATCGATAATTTCCATTTATCGACACGTGTAATCATTACTGATATGTTATTTGGCTTTACGTAATCCGCTTCTGGTTTTGTCGTTGTGTTAATCTAAATTATATTAACGTTTAGCTTCCATACGACGATAATAGAATTCTGAAGTTTTTATACACGTTTTAATATTATGTAACGTTTAACTGAATAGATTAATTAGATGTTCCCCTGTGGTTTAGCGGTTTAGCACACATCCTTACCTCCAATGATCCCGGGTTCGATTCCTCGCACGGAACAAACATTTGTATTTAGGGGTAAGCTTTTTTGTATCGGTCGCGATGTTTTCTAAGTATATTATGTATGTATTTACGAAAAAAATGCATGTGTGTATTTATATCAGTTGTCTCGTGCTCATAACACAGACTTTGCTTAGCTTTGGAATACATCGCGCTGTTTATGTATGATAACGATATATCCGTAGCAATAATTATATTTAAAGTTTTGTGTTTAAGAAACATTTTTTATATAGTGAATCTATCGGTTACACTATTCATCGTCACGAGCTTACTGCCCTGACTTCAGGCCTATTTTAATATCTTCCACAGGTGCACCGCCAGCGAAAACTGTTAGCGGAGGCGGGGGCATCATTCCTTTATCCCGACCTCGGTGGTCTAGTGGTCTAGCACACCATTGGTCCGGCCCATGGTCGCGGGTTCAATTCCTCGCACGGCACAAACATTTGTATTCATAAGTATGATTGTTTGTCTCAGTCTGGGTGTTTTCTATCTATAAAATGTATTTATTTACAAAAAAAAATATCTATGTATCTGTTATCTAGTACTCATAAGACAAGCTTTAGCTAGCTTAACTTGGGTCTAGATGGCGCTGTGTGAATTGTCCTGAGATTATTATTATTATTAGATTATTTTTTATTTATTATTCCGTAAAAAAAAAAAATTACTGACGGAGAATAATATTGTTAATAATATACTCCAATGCTAACAATATACCAAGTTAGATTGGCAAGTTAAGTAACTGATCTGACCTCATACTCATCGTACATTGTTGCCCTGCCAGCGTAAACCGTTAGCGCAGATAGGTGCACCATTTTATAAACTTACTAAAAAACGCTTACAACTTAAAAACATCATCAGCGCCAACCATCGTTACCTTGATTCCATTCTAGCGGAAACTAGTGCACTATTCCATAATTATCCATTACAAAAAGGAGTTAGACCTTATTGTACTTGTTTATATTTTCTAGTTGTTCAAATATAAATTATTATAGTCTAAATTCATTATAAGATATGTGTCTGATATTATTAAATATAATTATAGCCTAAAGTGACGTTTTTAATTAATTATAGACCAATGTTTTACAAAAAACGAATATTTCGTGACTGTCCCTATTAATTTGGCAACCCACTGTATATATGGATAACGTTGCATTGTGGACCCAGTGTATATATATATCTACGTATATGTATATTATAAGTTACTAACATAGTTTTATAAGTTTTTACTAACACAATATGGATGTAATCCGAATTAAAATTAAATAAATATATATCGGGAACATTTTTTGTTTTTACTTGGAGATAATCCCTCATGGAGACCCGCCGGCCCCGGGGGAAGCCCGCGGGTACTGTGAGACTCCTACTCGCTAAAAACTCCAAGATGATCCCTCACCCAACGCCATATGCCGGAGTCGCGGGATCCGACGGCGGTGGCCTACTCTACAGCGGGCCCCATCTCTGCGGGTTCCCTTTGGAACCCACCACTTCCCCAGTCTTCCCTGGGGAAGGCGCGCGGGGACATGCGCGCGACTTCTTCGGGCCTAGTGTGGTGGGGTGGGACCGCCCCCGCCCGATATATATCGGGACCAGGGCTAACCATCATCAACTTGTTTGCCATCCAAATATGTACATTTAAAAAAATGTATGGGAATCTAATCACACCCTTATTTTCAAATAAGGCCGATGGGGATGTACAGAATATAAAGCAAATAATGAAAATTGAGACGCACCTCACCTCTTATTTATATTTCATTTTCCTCCGAGCAGTACACAAGTATCATATACTCTTTAAGAGAAGATCACAAGGATATGTGAAGCCTATTAAATCGTATCCATACCACAGATAACATAATTGATATTACTTTGGCTTGTAATTTTGAATAATCTTTACACAGTATATAAAATATAAAGTCACTGCCGCAGACTGTATGCTTATAACTTTTTAATTACGCAACGGTTTTTATTGCAGTTTTCAGAAATAGATAGAGTGATTCTACAGGAATGTTTATATGTATAATTACATGTGAATTATAGTATAAAGCAAACTGAGATATTCAAAGATTTGTAATGTACCTATAAATCCGGGACGGCTACTAAGTTATATAATAGTTCCAACTTTAGAATGACTTACCCCTTGATATGAAGACCGCCACAAGTAGATTTTATTTTAAACGTAAACTGTGAAGCTAGTAACTAAATTTGTAAGCTTTCTTTTTATAATTAAAAACTATTATCTCTCGCAGTGCTGACGTATTTTTATATTTATATATATTTATGTATATATATATATACTTATATCTTATAATTTATTTATGTACCATTTATTGATACTTATAGTTAATATCATTAGAACAATAATAATAAAAAAAAGAGCTGAGAGAATATAAAGAATGAAAAAAAAAATCTCAGGACAATTCACACAGCGCCATCTAGACCCAAGTTAAGCTAGCTAAAGCTTGTGTTATGGGTACTAGATAACTGATACATATACATAAATATATATTTTTTTTTGTAAATATATACATATTATATATAGAAAACACCCAGACCGATACAAACAATCATACTCATGAATACAAATGTTTGTACCGTGCGAGGAATCGAACCCGCGACCATCGGTCGTAAAGCGGTGTGCTAAACCACTAGACCACCGAGGCTGTTATTAATATGTAGAATTAATACATTAGAGGAAGTATGAAAGTGGCACCGTTGAGAGTAGTTGAAGAGTAATCGTCTATGATGGTATGGACATGTAATGCGTAGGAATGAGGATAATATTTTAAGAAAGGTGTTACATATGAATGTGGATGGTTATAAGGGCAGAGGAAGGCCGAAAAAGAGATGGATGGACTGCGTGAAAGATGATATGGTAAGAAAGGAAGTAAATAACGCGATGACTGCGAACAGAGATGAATGGAAGAGAAAAACATATTAAGCCGACCCCCAATAAATGGGATAAGGAAGAAGCAGATGATGATGAAGTAGAAGCATAACAAAACTTCATCGGGTTGTAAAGCACTAAACTTATATAAGTAAAGTGAGCATATTGGTTTACAGGTAACGTTTTAAGTTGCATTGTTCCTTACTTAAGTATACAGAGCATTAAGAACGCATTAGAGATGCGAAACTGTGTCTTAAACGTTTTCTTATCTGTCTACAGGTGTTCCAGAGCATCCTAGTGGCCTAGTGGTTTATGACAAGCTTATAAGAGTCCTGAGTTCGAATCTGGTCGACGCAAAAAAATCTTTATATAAATGTATTGTAGCCAGAGTTCCCACCAACATGCTGACCACCTTCATGCAAGAGGACTACTAACCGAAGGGTGTGGTGTATCAGCGCTACCATGGCAGATTGCCGTCATCAGTGCCGTGACCACACATATATTTTATATTTATTTTTTTCAATTATATTTCATATTATGTATGTTAGTCTGTAAGGTATTTGTAATATGGGCCATTAGTGGCCTGATTTCATTAAAAAAATATAACATAATATATATAGATATACATAAAACATTACGAAATCTATAAATTATTATACTTATGCAATATTATATTAGAGATGAAAGATCGTGTCTATAAATCTAGAGCGCGGCGCTGTTTAAGTGTGCTTAGTGCTTTTCCTTCATTACACCCACTTTATGGTTACCGCTTGAAGCGCGAATGAGACCCAGCCATTTTCTTCAAAGTTGTTGCTGTAATTGAGTTTCAACACTTAATTGCCGGTAGTTGCCGGTTTTGCAATAAACTGGGGACGTATTCTGTAATACGTTCGTAAAAGTTATTGTATATCAATACCGTAAAAGCAGTAGACTTTGTATAAATTGAGGAATGGTATCATGTGAACTTATTATTACTTATTTATACCACAGTTTAAATTATTAATTATATCGGTGTGGTAATTAAGTAATATGGTTTATGTCCTGGTAAATGATTGTCTTAGCTTATGGACGATTGAAACACCAGAGGCATCGTGCGCATTGCCGACCCTTAAGAAACCTTAATATACCATTCTTAAAAAACGACACTCTATTGACTCGAGAAAAAGTCGCGGAAAGTAGTTCTTGGTATTTATAATGGGAGGAAACTCCTCAGAAACCGCATTATACCACTTAGGTTCTCGAGAAAGAGACTTATTTCCATTATATATATTTCACTTTATACTTGAACTTAGCTTACATAGTAAGCTTTTGATGATTACAAATTGCAGAGCAAGAGTCAACACATCTCAGTCCTAGAATATAATACTATTGGTGTTTTGGATGTCACATGATAACGTGATATCTTTATTGTTGTTTATGTATGATATATAGCCAATGGTTCCCAACCGTCAAACAATCAACTGATAAACAATACGGCTACTGAACCTAAATAGGGAAAACCTTAAAATAATGATAGGGAAAATAACAGACATGTTCCTCAAACACACACTTGTACATAATAGCTGGTACAAACAGTCCCCATTGACAGGGCTGCTTTGAAGCCGAAGAAACGGCCACTCACCTAATCCTAGAGTATGTAGCATTGGACACACAATGTACACAAATCCTCGGAACGGAGAGGTCGCTCCGTGAAGCCTGTGAACACTACGATGCTTCTGTGCTTCTGAGAAGAGCTTGCCTTGCTACTTTAGTAGCCTCTGGTCAGGTACGCACAACGGCCCAGATGAGAGTCTAAATGCTGAGTATAGAGTCTAATTTACACTTTTATATGCCGTCTGATTTTTGCCACACTGAAAACACAAAGAACTCCTTTTTTAAAAATTAAATACTGAACAATTCGACTCTTAAAGTAATACCAACAGTCCGTACATATTATGCATTTTTCAGTGTGGCGTTATTTTATCGTATGCTCTGTTATTTTACGGTACCTACACGATAATAGTCTCCCCGCAATAACTCGTGGCGTCTAGGGGCGGTTGCATGATTGCATTGCAGCGTTGCAAAGCGACGTCAATTTATTGTTTTTTGCCCCGCAACTATAGGGTTAAAACTGTGAATTATGGTCTTTATTTTATTGATGTCCCGTATTATTTAGTTTCTTCAATATCGCTTCCAATCTTTACAAATTATACAGTTCAACTATACTAGTTGTCGGCGAGTGGTTGAAATTCGAACATAACTAATTATATTATAAGTTTAAACATTATTAAGTTTCTATTGTCAAAAACTATATACATATACAGTTGCACAAACAATAAACAAAAGAGTATATATGCGCACGTAATTACATGTACTACTTTTTATTACCCGTCAGTATTTTGGCGCCAAAGTTGTTTTACTTTTTTAATATGGACTTTATAAGCAATGGAACGACATTAAACAGCCATATAGACGTTAATAAAATTAATGGATTTTTACAAGTTATCATATTATAATAACTTAAGTTTACTATTGTATTTAAGTATAAAACTGTGAATTATGATCTATATTTTATTGATGTCCCGCGTATTATTTAGTTTGTTCAATATGGCTTCTAATCATTAAAAAATATACTGTTCAACTACACAAGTTGTCGACGACGAGTGGTCGAAATTCAAACACAATTAATTTAAATTATAAGTCTGAACATTGTTAAGGTTTTATTGTTAAAGACATATATAGTCGCACAAGCAATAAATAAAAGAGTATACATGCGTAATATTATATGTATTTATTTTTATGACATGTCAGTATATTGGCGCCAAAGTTTTTTTTTAAATATAATTCATAGGCAACGAAAAAATACTAAAGAGCCATATTGATGTTACTAAAATTAACAGATTCTTATTCTAAATTATAGTACTATAATAATTTAAGTTTATTACTGTAATGTGCAATAAAATAATATATAGTATGAATTTATTAAAAGTGGTATATTTAGCACATATATGACTATGATTCAACCACTTTGAGAGTTTCAATCTGTTTCAATACATCGAAAAAATATCCACAAGTCTTTGTGTCGCATATTGAATCCGATATTAACATTGAACCGTCTCTTTGATCGCTCTCTCGCATTACCATTACTTTTCGACGATATCCAATCGGTTTTCGACACCTTGCCAAATTTATGTTAAACTAATTTGGATTCAAATGTCTGCACGTTTAAGTCGAGAGTTGAATGCTGCTATTGTTGTTTGTGAGAGCTTATTGTATGGGAATATGGAAAGCGGCATAAAATAGAATGTCGGTGCAGTATTGAAAACGGATTAGGTAGTTTTTTCATGTGAGATATAGAGGGCAGGGGTTACGGATGGTTATATGCGTTCGGAACACGATATTTATATATATATTTTTTTTATATATAGTATAATAATAATAACAACAACATTGGACACTTCATACAGCGTCATCTATTTAGTCCCGAGATAAGCAAAGGTTGTGTTATTGGTACTAGACAACTGATATTAATACATAGATACTTTTTTGTTTGTAAATACATACATAATATACATAGAAAATACTCAGACCGATATAAACAATTCTACTTATAAATACAAATGTTTGTACTGTGCGAGGAATCGAACCCGCGACTAACGGAAGTACAGCGGTGTGCTAATCCGCTAGACCACCGAAATCAATATTCTTTATTGCACTCAGGAAATACAGTAATAAAATAATTTTGCAATGTGCTCAAAGGTTCGGGAAGCTCCGATATATCTTTCCGTCCAAATTTCCGCAGTGTCTCAAGACGAAGGTTTACGACCAATGTGTTGCCGGTGATGACTTACGGCACAGAAACGTGGTCGCTAACTATCAGGTCACTCAGATGGCCGTTGTGATCGAATAAGAAATGAAATCCGCGGCGACCGATATAGCTCGAAGAATTGCGACACTGAAGTGGCAATGGGCAGGGCACATAGCTTGTAGGGCAAAGGCTTCCAGCACCGGAAGACGCAGGTGGACCGAAGATATGGTCATATCGCTGGAAGGCATTAATACGAGCAGCGCAGGACCGATCGTCGTAGAGATCTTTGGTGGAGGCCTATGTCCAGCAGTGGATGTCTTCCGGGCTGCGATGATCATGATGATGATGATGCTCAAAGGTAGATATGGGACACAATTATCTAGAATGACCTAGTTAGTATCAACAATATTTGTATACACATATATTCTATTATATATATACATGATATACAAGTATGCATAAATATTCTAACGTAATAAATTAATTATTAAGAAATAATGATGAAACTATTAATTCAATGGCAGATAGATAGTATGATTTCAAACTTTTCTTGAAGGTACCAATTATTATGTTTCTTTTTCTGTAATTCGAACAATAAACAACGGTAGCGAAGATTATTTTTCTCAATTGAATACTGGATTGAATTGATCTCACAGATGCTAATGGTAGTGGAATTAAATAAATAATATAAATACATTAAGCAAGGAAATGAACTCCCGTAGAGTAACACCTAATTCAATAAAATACAATAAAGTTGTTTCTATTTGTAAAAAAAAAATG
Organism: Achroia grisella; assembly: GCF_030625045.1. Lineage (NCBI taxonomy): Eukaryota > Metazoa > Arthropoda > Insecta > Lepidoptera > Pyralidae > Achroia > Achroia grisella. The sequence continues at coordinate 740,623 of NW_026713028.1, read as the reverse complement.
CAAATATGAAGTAATACTCGTAATAGTGACAACTGTCTTGCAAGTATTGTGGTATCTTTTTCTAAGTGACGTGCGCCTGGGAATAGCATGTAAATGCATGCAGAAATAACCATTACTCAGCTATCTGGTTTGGAATACAACGAAATTGTATTATAACAAGCATTTCATGCTATTGGCTATAGTCCAGGACTCTTTGTACTACGATGGAGTTCCTTAGTAACAAATAATAACAGTGTATGTCGGTTTGTGAATACCGGAAATCGGAGAATGAACGAGATTATGAATATATTCATCCGTATGAGCATTGTTGGCTGCTATAGTTCTGATTTTAATAATAGTTACTCTTTTTTGTTAGATGGATTATATTTTCAGTTATTTATTTATAGTATTATTAATTAAAAATGATATTGTAGTAATAATAAATAATATAATTGGTCATTTAAAATAAGATATTATAAGAAAAATACATCTATCAAATGTGTTAAGTATTATGGATTTTTCAGTTGGTTATTATGGTGATTGTAATAAAACTGGATAAATGAAAATAATTTGCTTCCGTTTATTGTGAAAATTACAATGAAAAAACAAAAGAAGAACCAAAACAGAAGAAGAATAGTGACAGAAATATTTAAAACTATTAACGTGGAGGTTCAATTTCTAACAAAATGGTTTAAGGATTTATAATCAGTCAAAAAATCAACATTAATTTTATTATAAAATCTATATAAATTATAGTGACAATTAGATATACTTTTATTGTACTGTTTTACAATAAAAATCATCTAAAAAGAATAGTTAAAAAATGATGGTCGTAAATTTTTAAAGTACCCTCTGTGCCCCTATCATTATAGTTACAAACACCTTACGGTCCGACACGCGTTACCTTTCTCAAATATTATTAAAACCAGTGTACAATTTCAGTTTGGTATCAGTGAAATTATGGTAATATATCCCTTGGATCTTGATACGTATTGAAGAACGCTAAGAAACCCTGGGAACATCAAAAGGTATGATTGACCTAAACTTCAGGCTTCCACAGATAATTTTTCCTACTAATAATTGACAGGATTTTTACATTTAAAATGGTAAAATAAAAATAAAAAATAGGAATAAGTAACTGGCCAATACTGTACACATACATTTTTATTAGTTTTTAGAAAAATAAATAACTTTTTAAAAATTAACTACTTAGAATATAACTTAACTAGAATGTAATAAGAGTTATTGAGAAAATGACAATACGTGGGCGTATTGGGACTTTTAGCATAATGGGTTCTGGAACTGGCCACTTTACTCATTTTATTTTTAAAAATAAAATATCTGGACGTACAAAATAAAGTATTTACGCTACGTTGTCTGAATTTGAATCATTTTCCTATTTATTAAAGTTCAATTTTAATTAATTTTGTTCATTAGTGAACCTAATTCTCTTATGAGTTCTTTCCATAAGAGATGCGATTCTGGAGAAATGTCAATGTCATGAGTAACTTAGAAGCAACTGAAATACAGATTACAAAAGAACTGTTTTGAGGTTGGCTGAAATGAATGATTAGAGGAGAAAGGGATTGCATCGCCTGGTCAGTCTCTACGGGATCGCCACTGCAAACCATCATGATTAAATCCTAGTGAATTTGCCAGATGGGCTAACTGACATAACGTCGCTCATTCTTCCTCCACAGGTGCCCCTCCAGAGCAGACCTCTAGCTCAAAATAGGAGTTTACTCGAAATAATTCAAGTTATAAAATAAATCGAAGAATATTTTCTGAAAGCAAAGATTGTATCGATATTTTATGTATTATATCAATGTGTTTTACTTATGAATGCCATTCAAGTCTGTAAATAGAACCTATTTATAACAATATATCTAATATATACAATTCTCGTGTCACAGGTTTCTTGTATATACTCCCCCGAATAAACGGCTTGACCGATTTTGATGAAATTTTATATGTATGTTCAGTAGGTCTGAGAATAAGTTTATAACTTTTTATTAGAATAAGATTATGACGTTTTTTAACGTTTATAAATTTTTATAAGCGCAATAAACCCCTAGTAGGCTCACACAATTTTTTTTGTCATTTTTTTATATGGTTTAAAAAATACCCGAAATTTTCACCCTTCTATCACCAACATCTATTTTTTTTAAAGCGTTATTAATTTATATGGCAAAACAACGTTTGCCGGGATAGCTAGTTGACTATAAAAATATTGTATCGATATTTTAAATAATATATCTATTTATTTTATATATAGGTTTGCGATCGACTTTCTAAAATGACGGTCAAATTGATTTGTCATATGAGTAGAGGTTCTACTACATGAGTAAAAATATATGATTTGTTCTGCTACCTTTTTGTATTTGAGTCCTTGCTAAATATATATTGTTTTAGTCTAAAAAAGAAGCCCATTTAATGTAATAAGGATAAATCTCGCTACGATGAGATTGATACGGGCTGAGGAGATTGATCATTCCCCTGTGGGCGGACCCTGCAGATACGTTCTTAAGTTGCCATATTAAAAAAAAGGTTTATGGAATAGTTTTTTGTGTACCTTAATTGTTAATGTAATATCGATATCGATTTGAGAATGAATGAAACATGCCTAGTAATAGAATATCGACTATGTAAATAATAATAATCAACCAGGATAACTTACACAGCGTCATCTAGTCCCAAGCTATGCAGAGCTTGTGTTATAAGTACTAGATAACTGATAGAAATAGTTAAATACAATTTTTACACACATAATATACATAGAAAACACACAGATCAATAAAAACAATCATACTCATAAACGCAAATGTTGGTATTGTGCGTGGAATCGAACCCGAGACCTTTTTCGCCGGATTCCTTTATATTTTATTATTATTTATTGGGTTATTATTATTATCATTTATAAATAAAAGGCTTAAGTGGGTTATAGAATTAAAGGCTTAATGTGAAATTAATAAATTATGAAATTTAGTACAGATTGGACGCCTAATATAATTAATAAATTTAAAAATTAAAAACTTTGGAAAAATTTCTCTAAGTTTTAAGTTCAAAGTTAATATTAAAAAAAGTTATAAGTAAATAAATAAAATGAAGTCTATATTAAATATATTATTTTGAGAAGAAGTTAATCTCGTATTTTAATTAGGCGTGCGATATGTTTAGGATAGAAAAGGATATAGTCTACTTTTTACAATGCAGATGAAGTCGCGTGTTAAAGCCAGTCGTTCAATGTAGCTAATAATATTGTATGTATTTTTAGTTAAAGCGATATAAAAGAATAGGTAATTACACGGCGGCCCCGGGTTATCTGTTTTGCATAACAAATTTACCAATTGAAAATGTTTCGTTAAATATTGGATTTCCATAAAATTTGTTAAAATCTCTCATAAAGATGCAAACAGGAATATTTTGTAGGCTTTACTTGGGATAACAAGAGGCAGGGGAGAGAAGGAGCGGGGTTGAGCGCGAGTTTTTTTATCCGGGACCTCTTTATATAGTATGAAATGAAGTTGCTTTCGTTGTCTGTTCGCTTAGGTCTTTCAGTTTGAAAGATCAACGCTCAATGCAACAGATTTTAATGCAGTTTGTAGCAATAGATAGAGTGATCAAGAGGAAGGTTTATAGGAATGATACATGTACACACGTGCGAAGCTAAGGCGGCTATAATACATAAATTGATGTGAATAATATTTATACCTTGTATGTTATATATTTAAGTATTTCTACTCGTAACTAGTACACCCGAGGAGTTTTTAGCTCCTCAGGGATGTGCCTAAAATTAATTTTCGTCATAATTTTTTTCATTGTTTCTTCACTTATTCAGGGCGGAAATAAATCAAAGCCATTCAAACGAACCAGACTTTTTACTGACATTAAAAAAGAGGTTTTTTGTGTATGTTCTTGAGTTACAATATGAACAGTGTAATTAATTATAATTTATTTTATTTATTTCAATTTAGTACTGTACGGGTATTTAATGTCTGTATATAAATAAAAAAATCGAGTATAAATACAATAGAATAAACTCTAATGCTTTTAGTCATTCCGATAAATTAGGTTTACTATCGTTGCTTCCTTCAATGTAGAGTTAGCAGTAATATAAACTGAGACACAAAGTTTTTTTTTGTCTCGACCAGATTTGAACTCATGTCTTGTCGGGGCAAAGTCGGGTAGTAAACCACTGAGACCCTAAGAACCTCACCGAAATGGCTAAAGAATATTACAGTCAATTTACGGATTTCTAATTTGGTTACGACGTAATTCAATAGAGTTGAACAGAATTAGAGATGGAAAATATGTATATTTCGGAATACAAAGGTTATGTTAAAAAAAAGTCGGTTACATGTCGTTTGTTAAAGCTTTCTTTTTATGTTAAATAATTATTATGAAGAACTGTTTTCATAAACAGAATTAAATATATGCCCTAAAGGTTACAAGGGCAGGATTTATTTTTGTATTCGTTTGCTTTATGATTTTTATTCTGTGATTTGTAGAGAGAATGGAACAGCCGAATATATTTGAAACAGACACACAGTTGAACCGGCAAACGTCGTTTTGCCATAAATCAAATCAAAAATTATTTACTTATGTAGGACATTTTAGCTAGTATAGGTAATAAATATTAATTAAAATTATGACCATAAAATAAAATAAAAATTGTTTTGGACCACCCTTATCATTTAGTGACACAGTGTTTGTAACTTAACTCTTCCGATACGGCTTGTACGATACGATTATTCAATTATTTTTATACCCCTAAGCGAAAGGGGTGGACCACCCCTAGAACTTATGTAACCTATTAAACTTTCTTACTTACTTACTTGCTTAATTAACCAGGTAAATTTGCCACCTGACCTACCACTCCTCTTATCATTCACAATTTGTGCGCCACCACCGGTGACTGACTGACTGATATAGTGATCTATTAACGCACAGCCCAAACCACTAGACGGATCAGGCTGAAATTTGGAATGCAGGTAGATGTTATGACGTAGGGATCCACTAAGAAAGGATTTTGATTAATTCTATATAAAATAGGGGATGAAAGTTTGTATGAAACTTTGTCGATTTTAAACCGATCGGGCTGAGACTTTGCATATATAAAGCTACTATGACGTAGGTATCCCCTAAGAAAGGATTTTGATAAATTCCACCCCAAGGGGATAAATTAACGCGAGCGAAGCCGCGGGCAAAAGCTAGTTTAGCATAAAGGGACTGTCACTCCAATATCATCAATAAAAACATTAATGTCAGATTGACCTTAACATTTACTAGGAAAAAGTAACCTATTACATCAGGGAATAGAACCCTGAACACTAACTCGAGTTAGATTAGTAAAGTTCATTTTATAAATTGGATTGACTGTGACATTCAAACGAGCAATGAGAAATATGTCCATGCAAATACAACTAGCTGGAATCCGTGGAGAATAAGAGAATTTCACTAGAATTATGAACTAGTAACTTAGCTCGGTCGTTTATAGTGTTGCCAGCCTAGTGGTTTTACCACTAGAACTGGTAAATTTGATTTGTGACCACATTTGCTTGACGGTTTTTGGTGGGCTTTAAAAAATTTTAATAATTTTAATAGACAATTTACTAGTTATTGGGAAAGTCTACTTAATTTTTACGATAAAAATGACATTTTTGAATAATAATAATAATAATAATAAAAACTCTTTATTGTGTACACATAAAATAATGAGAAAATACAGTAAATAGTAACAAATAACAAAAGGCGGTCTTATCGCTAAATGCAATCTCTTACTGACAACCTAGAAGAAATGAATGTCCATAGACTAAGTAATCCCTTATTTTTATAATTAAATTAAATAATAGCTGCTAAATATTTAAACAAATATGGCTATATATATGTAATATCTTTCATTAAAAATTATCATGGTTTTAATGTAAAATTGTAATTTAGTGATTTTTTTAGTTTTCTTTAACGTAAATTCTTAAATTTGGTGTTTTTTTTATTGTTTTAGGAGGTCCAGCTAGAGGGTTTGTTCAAACTTTGTTGGCAACACTGGCCGTTTACGATGCAGACCGTGCCACTTGGCTTCTTATTTGCTTTTAAAAATTTAACAAAAAGGGACATCTTGGAGTCTGAAGACACGGGGATTTTGCCAAAGGCAATATCATTATTTCATACTGGCAAGATGACTTCGGAAACGCGCCACACTGTTTATTGTTTGATGCTTTGCTTATGTTAAATGAAAACTATGTAAGTGACATTTTTTTTTTTGACATTTAATTTATTTTATTTCATTTGAAACAAAGCCACGTGTAAACTTACTGAAGAAACGATGACATTCACAGAAGTATAAAACTGTGTTCCTAATATCAACGCCCTCCTCTGAGTACATATAATTCCAAAATGTACATGCTAAGACGTTTCTTGTATGATGTTAGTGTAATAAAATTTACAAAACTTTTAAATTCATATTAATAAAAACAAAATCCAAACAACTAACTATTTATGTATAAATCAGTATCAAACTTTTATAATGTAATTTGTTAGTTTACAATGTGTAGTTTATATTATAATTTATATATCTTCCGTCGTAATTTCTTTAATTTAATATTAGTTGCAATTAACACTTTTTAAATGAAAGTCTCATAAAATTCAATATTAGTTTATAGATTCAGTTTAAGTTTACTATTAGAAAGTAACTTGGAAGTAACCCATTAGATTAAAAACGAACTATAGAAATCAGGTTTACTAAAAATAACACATAAAATAGACACAAAATATGAAAACAAGAATTCAAAATCGCCACTTTTATATAATATATTAATTTTACCAATAACTATAATTAAAAGCAAATATTTTTTGATGTCATTTGAAAAAAGATTCATTGTTCAATTTACTTTATATGCAAATATCGTGTACACAAAAAAATATGTAGCGTCGGTTGAAAGTTTGGTTAAGAAATAATGCTAATACTAGGTTTTGAATTGGTACAGCCGCCTGCCAGGGCCTCGAGATTGCTTTTACGAATTTGGCAAACACAACCGTGGCACTTTTAAAGTGTTTATCTAGAATATCTGCCTTTTCTTTTAATTTAAGAAGAGCACGAAAGTGGAAGTTCTTTGATTTACTGCATTTTTTTGGAGGAATAATTTACAGTATATTTTTTAATTTGACGGAGTGAAGTGTTCGCAATAATTTTGTTGTTGTTATGTCTGAGACGTTTACAATATGCCAGATTGCCCTCGACTTTGTTCGCCTTCCCTATTCCATCTCAAATTATAACTAAGCCGTTTACTGAATTACGATGAGTGTCACAAATAGGGTACAAATAACCTCAATAAAATTGCAAACAGTGCTATTTAATTCCAAAGTAAAGAGAGCTTGTACAATTATAGACGTAATAACTTATAAATATATTTAGGATTTGTACCAAATATGTATTTTTTTTTAATAAAAATATTAAACACCTACATAGAAATCACTCAGCCTTACGCTAACACTAATACCTACATACTCATTTGTGTAAATATTTGTGCTGTGTGTAGTATAGTTTATTTATGTTATTATTAGAAATAGAAATAATCTTTATTCAAATAAACTTAATATAAGCACTTTTGAATAGTCAAGTTTTTTTTTATTCTACCGCTTATTCGGAATGCAGATTCATCACAAGAAGAATAAGCAAGAAACTTGTATGTTGCTCTTATTGACATCATTACATAGTATAAAATAAAGTCGCTGTCGCTGTCTGTCCGTGCCTATGTATGCTTAAATCTTTAAAACTAGGCAACAGATTTTGAAACGTTTTTTTTAGTAGGTAGAGTAATTCAAAAGGAAGGTTTATTATACAGTACATGTACACCAGTGCAAAGCCGTGGCGAGTAGCTAGTAGAATATATACTATATACTATTTTTTAATAATACTTTTTTGGTGCCATTACGATGTAACAGTAAGAAAATTAAGACTTTGCGCTGATCCTAATTAATTGCTGTTACGTACAAAAGAGAAGGTGTATATATTCGTTTATTTTTTAAGGACTATTTACATACTTATATGCGCATTATGCGCAAGGTTTAATATGGATATATATTTATGGATGATAATAGAATGGAGCACCCGCCTGTGCTAACGGTTTACACTGGCGGGGCACCAGTGGAGGATGATAAGATGTACATGAGGTCAGGTAAGTTAGCCTATCGTGATAAATTCACCAGGTATCACGATGGTTTCCAGAGAGGTTTAAATAGAGCTTATTTTAAGTTTATTTGATTAGTTAGATTTTTTATTCCACCACATTTTTTTTATATTACGATAGTGGCACAATCAAATAACTCATTCGGAATGCAGACTCATCATAAGAAGAATGAGCAAGAAACTTGCATGTTAAAATAAAGTTGTGTAGATAAAGTACTGAGATTGACTTTGTAAAAAGTTGCCGCGTATTTCAGTTAGGGTACCTCAGTCTCACCTATTTCTGCCGGGTAGTTCGCTGTAAGCTGTATTTTAGTTTAAAACTGAGGTGCAATTACAGGATATATATACATACATGCGTGTCATCTCAGTCCTTCAAAATGGCGACGCATGACTAGCGTCACTATGCAGTCCATGACTGTAGTACAGTTTATGTATATTGGTAATGGATTCCACTTACTATTAGGTGAATCCTCAGCTTATTTGCCATTTTTTTATAATTACATAAAAAAATATCCCACTGTTATGCTCTTATTATAGAAAGTCTTAGCATCTAATTATAATATTTTCTTTTTTAGAAGAATCTGTATGAAATATGTTTTGTATGTGTTAATGCTATTATTTGATAGGATTAACCGTGCCCATAGAGACAATTTGAATTTTATTCTATTATTATTTCTTATCTATGTTAGTCTATAAGATATTTATAATATGGGCCATGTAGCTTGGATTAAATAAAAGAAATCCACTATATCATATGACAAATGATATACAGGCGAATGCACTATTTCATATGACAAGTAATAATGGCAATGAAAGTTGAAATGAGGACATCGTCAGACTAGTTAACATATAATAATACATCGTCAAGAATTAATTAGTATGGTTTCGAATCGATAATAATGACATACTCTATTAAAAGACTAAGTCACGCACTTTAAGATTTCCGTCGAGTGTGAATAATTCGTTAATAAAATATGTTAGCAACGTATAAGCTGTGCTCCTGACATCTCCTTCGACAGGGAGGATCACGTTAGAAGTGATTACACGGCTAAAATTTGCTTCACAAGCGTGAGGGTGTAATTAAGTCTTTATTATTATGCACGTATAGTTTGAATTGCTCTAGTAGTGTCCTGTTACAAGAAGCGCAATGTAAGATCAGTTTTAGAAGGTGTAATGGTACTTAGTTTAGAGTACTTGGTTGGTAATAGATAATATTATATATAAGTATTATAATTTATATTTTTAGTTATGACGTGTGCCACCTACACTGTCTCATTTCTTATATTTACACACTGTACTTAAAATAATAATAATAATCATCTATTAATTTAGAACATTTCAAAATGCAATATTTAATAATTTTAGGAGGTATGGTATGTAAACCGATAACTTTTTATTTTTAGGGTAGACTGGGTTGGGTGGCTCAGACATAGTACAGTAGTCCGGAAGGTGGCGTGCAGAGTCTATCCCTGCACACCTAAATGAAAGGTCCCTTGGATGGGAACCATGCCGGTGGTTCTGAAGTAAAAATAAAAAAAAGGTTGGATAACTTGTCAGCATGATGATTATTAGCGAAATATAACGTGGTAATAAAATAATAGCCTACTGAAGCATATCATAAAGTAATACACGAATTAATAATGAACAACTTAATTACAAAAACAAATTAACAACGAAAAAACAATTAACAATGCCAACGATTATCTCATAAAAATACAAAGTTAAATTATAATTATTTATTTAAAAGAGCAACCGACAAGTTTCTTGCTCATTCATCTCGTGCTGATCTGCTATCCGATATGGTGTTAGATTAAAAAAAGTATGACTGACGAAAAGTGCTTAAATTTAAGTTTATTTCAATAGAGATTAATGTAATTTCTATATAAGATTAAACACTGACGAATAACTTGATGGTTAAAAGTTTGCATACATTTACGAAATCGAATTAAATTTATACCTAATTTACCTGATACTGTCTATCTCTTAAGATATCTGGCGTGAAGATAAACACTACAATTTAGATGAATTTAAACATTGTTGATATTGTCAACGCCATTTTGTAACTCCGATCAAAACTACCATCACATATGTTGGATTACGACTCCCATGTTCTGCATTGCGACAGTGGACGGTTTGTTAGAATTATTTGCATTAAACGTTGTATAATGTCCATGTTCTGCTCTAATTTCGTGTTTAGTGGACATTAATGTATCCCAGAATATATAAGTAATTTTGGATTTAAATATGTTAATGTATGCACATTATTTTTTTACATACAGCTATTTGAAACATGTAAATAGGTAATTTCAGGTCATTTTTTTTCACTATGATAGTGGCAATCAAGCATACGGCCCATCTGATGGTAAACGGTTACCGTAGCCTATGAACGCCTGAAACACTAGGGGTATCACGTGCGCGTTGCTGACCCTTAAGAAACCTTAATATACCCTTCTGAAAAACCTCGTGCTGTAGTCTCGTGGGAAAATCTCGGCAGGAAGTTCATTTAGTCACTAGACTAAATGAATATATATTATATTGTAGTATATAGATATATAATAATAATATTTTTTTATTTACACATTTCTCCTCTCAAACATTGTAGAACAACACATTGGGAATAAAGTTTTGTAGTATTGTAGATAATTACATTGCATAAATTTACAATTACTATCAATAATTGTGAGAGGTTGGTTTCTGAAATAGGTATAACCTGTATATATAGTATATTTTTTTTAGAAAGGATCAATTTAATGAAGTATGATAGAGACGAGATAGTGTAGTTAACTGGTATAATAAGTGATAATGATGATAATTCACACAAACGCTATCCAGTCCTAAACTAAGCAGAGCTTGTGTCATGGGTATTAGACAACTGACAAAAATATTTAAATACATTTTTTTTGTAACTATATAGAAAACATCCAGATCGATACAAACAATCATACTCATGAACATTTGCACCGTGTGAGAATCATACTGTGCTAAATCACGGAGGGCATTATAATGGCAGTGAAATTACAGGGTACAGAGGAATTTCAGTCTTCAGGAATGCCAATATTTGAGAGGTACGGGTGTCACATGATAACGTGATGTTAGTGGTGCTGTTAATGTATAGGCAAAGGTTACTACTTACCATCAGGTGGACTGCCAGCTTACCATTCCAATAGCTGTCAGTTACCAATCCAATTGCATAAATTGTGGGGACTAGTCTGTTCGGGTGCAGCCACTGAATAAATTAATTCCTTCCAACAAAAACGCAATAGTATATGCTGGTGGTCACTTCATTCTCCCTAATAGATTTTAGAAACGAATTTGTAAGTTTGTAATTAAATACAAGCACATTTGAAAAGAATACGAGCTGATTTTCTTATCAGTTCTTCTTAGCTCGAAAGTACACTGAACTGAGGGTATATTTGACATATCATAAGGATTTATAATAGAATATGAATAAAGATATTTAGATTTTGTTAAAAAAACACTTCCTACGCTGTATTGGGTTGACTGGGAGAGATCTCTTTTAGATAAAAATCCTCGTTTTAATTAATATACCTAAAAATGTATTTAAATGCAATAAACAATATATATATACATTTTATTTTCTCTGTTTATACTGTTTCATTTTTATATAGTCAATAATTGTGTTTTTATGAAATTAATCTAAAAAATCTTAATTAGTGTGATATGTCAAACTCACTGATCAGTAATAGTAAACCATTATTTGGCAATTCTTTTGTGGACTCCCGCGATACAGGTTCGCCTAGTGCGGGGTCCAATGTATAATAAATTTTGTAATATTTGTACGTTATTTGAATAAAGAATAAATAAATAAATAAATACATATATAGATATATATACATATATAACAAAATATCGATAATCAACTTCACGTCACTACAAAAGAGAAAGCAAAAACTATCGTATTAATATGAATATGTGGTACTGAAGTCTGCCAAACTATTACCATAATCACACCACCGCTGAACTCTGCTTCATATTCAATTCCCATTTATATGATTATGTGCATATACTAAATTATAGTTAGGATTTTGATTTGTTAGAGAAAATCGTAAGTACTATATTGAAATTGTAAAGGTCAAAATCTCTGTAACTATATTAGTTTTTCTTTTAATAATTCTGTAGAAAAGCCATAGACAAGCAGTTCAAGTGTGCAAGTTTGCGCAAATGAAATAAATAAACTTCTACTTGGCGCTACGGCGTAGTGACTTAGAGTAATTTTTCTTGACCATTTACAGTCTATGGACTCCTAGAAAAACGCACTTTAATATAAGAAAAATTAAGTAATAAACTGCGGATAATATAGTTTAGTATTACAAAAAATTACCTATTCATAAAAATTAACAAATAATGTAATAATTTTAATGATGGTGCTGCTATTTGCAAACAAATTAGCTGGCATTTATTTATTGATTTAAAAGTTCATATATGATATGAACTTTTAAATCAACAACAGACAAGAAGGTGGATACTCCGCGTTCCATAAATTAAGAAACACTAGCTCATTTGGTTTTAAATTAAACATACAGTTCATGTAGCGTGAGAAGATACTAAACTATTACTCCCTTGATTGAAACTTGCAAGAAACTCAACTGGTACTAGTATATTATTATTAAATTTCTGTCTACCTAACTTATATTGTGTTGTATAAAATTATAATATTAACTAATAACAATTATAACAAGTCTCCAAAACCTTTGTGTTATTTAACATCAACAAAGTATTAATTAATACCGATCTCTGAAGAACTTCCCGTTGGGAAGTTGGAACCAAGTGTTGAGAGTTTCTATCTACTAGTCGGAGTAGAAATTAATTCTCTTTTGTGTCACGATGAAAAAGCAATGAAAGTTTCTGTACGTTCGCGACTGTTTCCACACGTAGTTTCAAACGAATAGTAACTGTCTTTAGTATTGATGTTACCTTGTATAACAATTCATTTATTATATTGATCTCCTCCGTAGTCGATAACAATTCACCTTTGATGTCTTCTATGGTCTAGCGGTTTAGGAGTCGGACTTATTTCTGATGGTCGCGTATTCGACACCTTGCACATAACAAACATTTGTATTCATGAGTATAATTGTTTCTATTGGTATGGATGTATTCTATGGTCTATTGGTATAATGGTATTTTACTGCTTCAGATTATATTAATGATATATTTAGTTAAATATTGTATAATATAATTTATAAAATTTAGTAAAAGTTTAATAAAATAATTACATGTATTCAATATTTTTGTCTATACAATTTTATAATTATAAAACAACGAACTCCTCCTCTCTGCTAACAGGTTCCATATTAATCTGCTAAATATGAAAGAAAGAAAGAAGAAAGAAAGAAAAATATTTTATTCAGTGCAATGTAAAAAAATATAATATAAACAATAAATGAATAAAAAAAAGAAAAAAGCAAATAAAATGTAGATAATTAAAAATGTTGTGAATTATATGAACTCTAATATGAACTTATCAATTATATGATAATACTTATAATATATAAATTATTTTATTTTTGAGATTTAATAAGCAAATAAACAAATGAAATAATAAGAATAAAATAACGCACAAATGAGTTCGTTATTGTCTTGAAACAATTAGTCGATAAATAAAGGATACTACGTTAACAATGGAGTCCTTTGCTCTCAAATGCTTTAGATGTTTACAGAAAGAATCTTTAGTAAAAGATGTTGCATACTCTACTGGCTAATTAGAAATGTCCTTTTATTTCAAATTCAATTCTAATTTTATTTAAATTATAGTTAACTAGCGAATATGTATGTAACTGGTGTACATGTATTATATATATAATCCTTCCTCTTGAATTACTCTATATATTAAAAATAACGCTTCAAAATCCGTTGCGTAGTTTTAAACATTTAAGCATATATAGAGACGGACAGACAGCGACACTGACTTTGTTCTATATTATGTAATGATGACAAACGAAACATATATACAAAAAATTGATTTTCGATTTGTGCAACTTACTATATCATACAGAGTAGATTTTCTTATAAAATTAATTGATATATTTGAAAAGAGGGTCTTCCACGAGCGGGCGGCATGCGTGACATCTTGGCAACTGTATTCAGTGATTAAAATCTGTGAAGCGTGTACACAAGATAATCTGGCGCACTACCAGATTCTGTGCTGCGTTTCTCTTAAATTGGTAAATAAAAATTGAAAAGATCAATTGCTTTTGTGATAGCGCGCTGAGCAGAAGCGTAGAAAAACCTGTCAAAGATTTTGTATCTTATCTGGATTGTATGACTAAGCCAAAAACGTTAGTGCTTGTGAAAGAGAAGGAAAATTGTTAATGGTAAAAATACTCATATTACACACTTATTTTAAAATTTCCGTGTTTAATACACATTATTAAATGGATTTTAAGACGAATAATTTTATGATAATCTAGCTAACATTTAGGGGGATGAAAAATAGATGTTGGCCTATTCTCAGACCTACTCAATACGCTCACAAAATTTCATGAGAATCGGTCAACCCGTTTCGGAGGAGTATGGGAACGAAAACTTTTATAAGGTTTTTTTTTGTTTCGACTAAGTTGCACTATAAACTCATATTATAAAGTCAGAGAGGGTAGATTTTGTAATGAGGCAAGAAATTTTATAACTAATGTATTAATTTCAGAATTCCTTTCTCTTCTTTCAATTATTCTAAAATGACATAGGCTGTTATTTATTTATTTCTGACTACTAATAGCTGACATTATAAATACTTTTTAGACTAACATACATATGAAATAATAATAAAAATGTAAGTAATCTGTAGTACTGATGACGGCAATCTGTTAATGTAGCGTCAATACACCATCCCCTTCGATTAGTGGTCCTCCTTTATGAAGATGAGCAGCATGAGTGAGGGCCCGGACCAGAAACGCCTTGAAACTCGAATTGTGACGCAACTTCAGCTGCGTCACCCTCAATGTCAGGTTATTCCTGGTCCATATGTAGTGAACATTGTTCTGCTCCTTGATAATTATTATATTATATACACAATTAGTGAAGTTACGTCTCACTATTTACAGGGCACTAGTAAAATCATAGATAAATTGAAGGTTTTTTATCTTGTTGCATTAGGCAGTGAAATTACAGGATCACCTTTTATGATACCATAGTCCTTTGGAATGATCATCATCATCACATCAGGCCACTGCTGGACATAAGACTCTCTCAAGGCACGGCACTGGGGCGCCATTTTCAGCCCTTCTCGTTCAGTTATCGGGTAGGTAAGGGTTATGGATGAATTATATCACAGTTATCACGTGATAACATGATGTCCGTAGTGATCACGTACATAGGCGATGGTTACTGCTTACCATCAAGTGGACCGTCAGTCTGATTGCCATACCAACTATATAAAAAAAAAATTAATCTAATCTTTTTTTTTGCAAATATGCTATACAAACCAAAACGAAACGAAAAACATAAAACCACTGTTATCCTTTGTAAAACCTACAAGATCTACTTTGCATTATTACTGCGCGTTTATCTTGAAACAGGTAAGAGTTTTACGTTTTCAGAAAGAATTTAATAATTCAACCACATTTATTTCTTGTGAATAATATATGGCACATAAGTGAATAGAAATTTAATAAAAGCGTCCGACATCTTGTAACAATAAGACGCAGCATCCCGACGCGACGTGCCTGTTGTCCGTATAACGGGGGCTAGGGTATGATTTATACAATACTGTCTTTTCGCCTTGAATTTAAATATCAAATGCAATATAATAATGATAATAACCCCATGACAATTCACTCAACGCCATCTAGTCCCAAGCTAAGTAAAGCTTGTGGTATGGTGGTACTAGATAGTTCATAGAAATACATTTTTAGTAAATGCATATATATATATAATATACAAGTATAGGAAGGAGAATATTTGTAATGTAATTAGTTAATTAGTATAGACTAACACCATTCCTAGCAATGCATACCATCAGCCAGGTTAACCTCGGCACGGTTCGTCCTGGAAACTAACGTTTCAGGTGAATTTGTCAGTGCGGAAACCTGACCACTGCTATTGAAAGCGTTAATTTTTTTGTTGTATAAATTTCTATTATTGTTGCGCTGTGAATTCGACACTATGGAATATATAATAAGTGAAAAGAAAGAACGCGACAAATATACTCTTTCTCTGTCATAACATAAAAAAGAATAAAGATAGTGTAAATAATACAATATATAGTGTCCTTCTTTTAGAAGATATTTTTACAGCAACATTTCTAGTACGACGACTTTCTTATGGAGTTGACATATGATTGACATGAGCTATCCAAGCCAATATAGATAGCGTCAGTTCCGATAACGATTTGTACTTATCGACAAGCGATTTCGCTAATAGAAATATATTCTTACGTCCGATTGGAAACTAAAATAGATAGAGATAATAATGTGTCCTTCTGAAGACTGTGTTGTAGGTATTGGACAATTGATATAAAAATATAGATTACAGATACATTTTTTGTTTCACAAATATGGACACTTACAAAAGAATAAGGAATCAGACTAAGAACTTGCCAACGTACTATGGAACGAAGTATGACAAGAAAGAGAAAAATAGAAAAGATAAACCACCAAACAATTCGGAATTTAACTAAAACACAAGATATATGTAAATGCTAAAAGTAGACAGCTAAAATGGCGTTGGGTTGGCCACACATTACGTGGAAAGAAATAAATGGAGCAAGGTCATATCTATTTGGTACCCAAGACAAGGACGTAGAAAAAGAGGACGACCAAATAGAAGATGGGAGGTTGAAATAGTTAGAACAGCAGGGAAGCTATGGACCAGAATCACACAAGACAGAACAGAGTGGAAAAGATTAGACGACCAAGAACTAGATACAGTATAAAAAGCAAGAAAAAAAAAACCTTCATAAAGGGCTATAATAAATAAAAGATACATTTTTTGTAGATATATTATATTTATATATATATAGAAAACATCCAGATGGATACAAACAATCATATTCATGCACCGTACAAGGAACCCGAGACTATCGTAAGCAAGGTGATGTGCTAAACCGCTACACTAACGAGGCTTCAATAACAACTACATATATAGAAATAAACTTATCGATCCCCGTCCAATTCAAATGGGGATCGAAATTAGAACGGCGTAGAGGTTCGAACCCCTAACAGTGCCCTCAGACTAAAGTCGTATCCATCAGGCGGGAATTGGCCTTCAGCCGCTCCATAAGTCCTTCTGCGGGTTTGAAGTGCCATCTGTAAAGTCAGTATCGCCTGTAAAGGCCAGCGGTGGCTACAGCATTAGAGTAGTCCGAAAAAAAAAACAGAAAATGTAGAAAAATACCTGTCTAAATAGGAATTCAGTATTATTTCAAACAATTGTATTATGCTACAACAAAAAATACATTTACGTAAAGCAAACAGCGGGAGTCTTATCACTAAAAACAATTTCTTCTCGCAACATTCACATGTAAATATCTACATGTAAAACATTTTCTCCCTGAAATCTGGCAAATCGTGCCTTACCTTTCATTTATAGAAGTCCGATTTCAATTACAAAACAGACGGACGAATTCCTCTCCTAAATATTATATAAAGATTCCGACAATACGATAAAGTTGCCAGTTTTTGGTAGTATGGATATAGGCTGTTCCACACTGACAGGATATTTTTTTATGGAACTAAAATGGACAACAAACTTACGACTGTCCACTTCATCCACATAACCTCAGTAGTCTAGTGGTTTAACACACCGCTTTACTTCTGATGGTCTCGGGTTCGATACCTCGCACGGTACAAACATTTGTATTCATGAGTATAATTGTTTGTATCGCTCTTGATGTGTTCTATGTATATTATGGTATTAAATTACAAGAAAAAAAATATCTATGTATTTATATCAGTTGTGTAGTAGGTACGTATAACATAAGTTCTCCATAAAACTAGACGGTGCTGTGGGAATTTTCTAGGTATATTATAATTATTGGAATTTACTACCAGAGTCCGTGCTTTCGGATGGAGATATTCAGCGGATTACACATATACAGCAGTAAATATAATTTATTCTCATTCCGATCAGTTGCGTTACATATCAACTGTTATTTAGCAACATTATTGATTTTAAATGTGATGGATTATACTTATTCTTCTTAAATCAATGTGCCTAATACTTTCAACCGCATGAAACTTATAGTCTATGTGTTATTTCGAGATACATATAAGCTCTATTACTATAAAGTTTCATCAAAATCTGTTAGTAGTTTTTTTGTCAAAGAGTAACAAACATTCTTATTTACAAACTGTCGTATTTATAATATTAATAAAAAGTAAGATCACATATAAATTTTTAAACTTTTGGTGTAGACACTATGAACATAGCAGGTTTTAACACTAGCTCTGCTTTGTTTAGGACTAGATGGCGGTGTGAAGTGAAGTGTAAATTATTTAAATTATTAACCGGGTCTTAACACGAATAATTTTATGGCAAGTAAAGGTATTCACCTCTCTCGACGTTTGGTTAAGACCCGGTTAATAATTTAAATAATGTATATTAAACACGAAAGTTTAGAGGTGTAAATTGTCCTGCGATTGTTATTATTACTATTAAATATGATTATATAATTGTTATTATTTTTCTAAATTAGAATTTATATATATATATATAATTATTAATTTATATATATTTAATTAAACATTGTCCCCCGTCCAGTAGAGAACGACCCCAACATGAGACGGAAGATTTATGTCTTAATTTTGACAAAGTCCCTCACGATTTGGAGCCGGTATAAATAACTTATGGAATTTATCGTCGGACGGTCCGATTGAAAAAACCCTGAAACGGTACAGTTTCGTTTTACCTTTTGAATGTGTAAGCGGTTAGATATTTTGTACCTACTTTCCTTTGCTTTGAAAAATAACTATTTAATAAATTGAGGGGTTTTTTTATATAATGAAATGGTGCACCTACCTGCGTTAACGATAACGACCCTGGCGAGGCACCAGCAGCACCAGAAGGATGATATATGAGGGGCGAGTGTGATAGATGAGAATGAGGTCAGGTCAGTCACCCCATACATACCCCATACATACTCATACCCCATAGATATAAATTCCTTAGGAATTTAACACGATGGTTTCCATTGAACCGCGTCGGTCAACCTAACATTGTTAACAATGGGGTTATTAATCCAGAATATTATCAATCCTCTACCTTCAGACTGAGGAGTCTATTTATATATTATAAAGAAAATACGATAGATTGATATCTCAAATATACCGTCAGTTCGGAGTGCTTTCGAGCCAAGAAGAACTAACAAGAAACTCGGCTCTTATTCTTTTAAAATGAGCTAGTACAATTACAAAAAATTTGGTTCAGTTTTAAATTCAATTATATAGTGATAATGTAGTGACCAGCGTATGCTATAAAATTTTTGTCAAAAGGAATTAGTTTAATCCATAACTGTAACCCGAACAGTTCCCACACTGTTCACGAGTATGACGCATGAATATAAAAAAAAACATAAGAATTAGCACAAAACATTTGTGGAGGTATATTTTTCAATATAAATAAACATGTTTGTATTAAAAAATCGACGTTTACACAATACAGTAGGTTAAAAACAAACTTGTAGTTGAAGACAAAGCATCGTCCAAGCTTCTTGTGCTGGTATCTACAAAGAAATAATGAAATTCCACTTTTACAGTTTACAGTAGCAAGTTTCATTTGAATGAAACTATTTAAAAGTTGGTAGGCTAAGAATTTCTATTTTATTCTTACTGAACGCGCTTTTTAATAAAAAATAATTAGATTCTCTAACTGCAGAGATAAGGATCTGATGATACTAAATGCATTTTGTTCTGGTATAACAACCAGTTCCGGCTTCTCACGTGTGCATTACGAATCTTAGGATTTCTCAACTATTCTGAATTATAATATACATATATTATATATAGAAACCTTTCTCTATAATCACCTTATCTAACAAAAAATCGGATGTTTATTTTTAAACTTTTCTGTATTGTAATATACATATATATTATACATAAAAACCTTCATCTAAATCACCTTATTAAACAAAAAATCTGATGATCGGATTCTTTTTATAATGTTAATTTTTTTTTTTTTTTTCACACAGCGCCATCTAGACCCAAGTTAAGCTAGCTGAAGCTTGTGTTATGGGTCCTAGACAACTGATACAAATACATAGATATTTTTTTTTTTCGTAAATACATACATATTATACATAGAAAATACCCAGACCGATACAAACAATCATACTCATGAATACAAATGTTTGTGCCGTGCGAGGAATCGAACCCGCGACCATCGGTCGTAAAGCGGTAGACTGGACCGCTAGACCACCGCCAGGGTCATTGATCTTCTAGTGTATTTCTGACACATTGGGCAGAATTCTGTTATATTGCATCATTCATGCATTTTCTATCATT
This sequence comes from Achroia grisella, assembly GCF_030625045.1. NCBI lineage: Eukaryota > Metazoa > Arthropoda > Insecta > Lepidoptera > Pyralidae > Achroia > Achroia grisella. The sequence continues at coordinate 720,004 of NW_026713028.1, read as the reverse complement.
CATTCATCGAAAGTAATAATAATTCTATTCATCCGTCATTCATCATTCATTCATCATTCATGAATTATGTCGTCGAGGACCGAATTTAGAAGAATAAAATGTCTGTCCTGGTGATATAATCTATCTCCACGGTAAATTTCATTTAGATCAATTTATTAATGAAATGATAACAAACAGATAGACAGAAATGCTTCAGGATTTATTATGTTAGTATAGATAGATATAGAATAAACATTATTTGCAATATATAATAAAGATAAAAATAAAATTATAAGTTTCACATATACACAGTAATAATTAATAAGCCGAGCTTATTGTTGAAAGGTATCTTTTGAATACAATCTTATATAAACCTATATTTAGTGTTAGCGGGTAATTTCTTGAACATCATATTAACACTACCCTCATTACATAAAATAAACTGAACATATTTTCCCCTTCATAATATAAAAATAAAAGCAAGTGGGCTAGGAATACTGTAGTTAAACGGAGCAGGTCTAGGCTCTATAGAACTTTCACAATTTCGCAGTTGAGAACACCGCTCCTGTAACAGGCAAAAATTAATCTATCATTTCATTTATGTTTTTGATGAATCAAACATAAATTATACGACTAATGATAAATTACTGATTTTCGTATATTTACAGATTGTCTTTTTTTTGTGTTAATTTTCTAACGTAGAAGTTCAAATAAGCTAGCGTCTTGGAAACTAATATAGAGCAGATGGGATATCTACATATTACATTTTGTTTGTGTAATTTTCCGTACATATATTAATTACTAACGTGCCTACTGTAGTTGTCTATCTCAATTCTTTATTAGACTGAGTTCGGTATACAAAAACATATAAAAAAAAAATCTTAAGAAAACATACAATGTAAATATGTACTATTAGCTATGTCCGCGGTTTCGCTCGCATGAAATTTATAGCCTATGTATTATTTTGATATATATAAGCTATATTACTGCAAAGTTTCATCAAAACCCGTTCAGTAGTTTTTATGCTAAAGAACAAACATCTATCCATACTCACAAACGTTGCGTTTATAATATTATTAAAATAAAACTACATGGTTAGTACATCATCAACAACTTCGATACGAAGCTTCTTATTCAGTAACTTCACTGCCTCAAAGCAAGCTGCTATCCACGCAGACGACTTTCTACGGTACATCTCTATGATCTGACATATCATATTGCTAGTAATAGAACTAGTTATTATAATAAATAAATAAATAAGACTGGACAATTAACACATCACCAACTAGTCCCAGGGTAAGTAGAGCTTGTGTTATGGGTACTAGACTATTGATATAAATACATAGATTTTTATTTTTTTGTAAATATATACACAATAAACAAAGAAAACACCCAGACCGGTACAAACAATCATATTCAGTAATATTTGTTGGTACCGTTCGAGGAATCTAACCCGCGACTATCTGAAGTAAAACGGTGTTTTAAACCGCTAGACCACCGTGGCCGTCGACCACGGGGATCTAGCGATCTAACAATATTACTTTCGAATATAAGGTCTATTACTAACAATCCCCTCTTTCCTTCCAAACAAAACATTAACAGCTGCTCTCAAACGCTCTAAACACTAGAAACTTCCAAAAACTAACGAACATAGCAGTGGATTGTATAGTTATGAAGGCTATGCCCGAATAAACCAAACAAATTACTTCTACGCGCTTGCATTCTACAGAAATGTAACCATAAACAGTGGCCGCTGATTCGTGGCCTCGCGGCCGCGTAATTTCCTGAAGCGACCCCACAGCTTACAGTCTTCCTGTACAGGACTAGCTTGATTTGGTGCAAGTTATAAGCTGAGAGATTATATATATAGTATCTGAGAACTACTTAATTAATAAATCAAAAAGCGACAAAAAAATCTTGTCTCTTTGCTGTGTCAAAATGCGGCATTCGCATGCATGTTATGCGAAATAGTCATTGACTGTTATAAAAAAATATTTTCCCAATTTATAGTGTCACATATATTTTTAATATTGTAAAAAAAATATATACCTAATATAAATTTTAAAAAGTTATTAAATTAGTTCTAGCTTAGATTAATATATTTTCATTTCAATTCGACTAGATAATATAATGACAAAATAATGATCTTAAGAATTCTGTAGATAATATATACTCTGTATTATTATGTCTATATATGTTTTTTTATTAATACGAATAAGAAAGTGAAAGACCGTCTGAAGAATGAATAAGATAGCGCTATATAGTCGGTTATTAATGTAAAAACGAAACTATATTAATTTAAAATATAAAATTACGGAAAATTTATATTAAGTAAAGTATGTGTAACATAATTATTAATACATCTCGTTACATTAATTATTATTAATTATTAATGTAAAAGTCGTATTTGAAATTTAATTTAAATAAAGGGAAATGAAAACGCGTCTCTCGTGAAATTGTACCACACACAACTTAGCCATTTACAAAGCAGTGTCCGCCTCGCAATTTGGCCTATTGAATTCGGTAGCTACACAACTTGTGCGTTTGGTTTGCACTCTAATGTACGACAATATGCACTTGACTGCAAAGTACGATAAGTGTAAAGCAGTTAGTAAACATTTCAGTGCATAAATATCAAAGGAGTACTCAGTGGATGCCTGAGTTAATATTTTCCACATGGATAATTGTTTTCTACTAGCTATGCCACCGGTTTTTCCTGCGTGAACTTTATAGATTATATGTTATTCTGATATATAAGCTATACTGTAGTTTCGTTAAGATCCGTTTAGTAGTTTTTGTGTGAAAGAGTAACAAATATTCATCCATCTATCCATGATGTCAGGTCAGTTAGCCCATCGTGACAAATTCACCAAGAAATTATCACAATGGTTTCCAGGGGGTACCGCGTTGAGGTCAACCTGACATTAACAGTCAATATGATCATCAGTCCACATTACTTACGATCCCCTGTCACCCCCTGGTAGATGGCTTTAGGCTTTCATAGTTTCAATTTATTATAATAATATGTATAAACAAATAAACATACACCATATTTAATTTAACGGCCTCAGTGGTCTAGCGGTTTAGCACACCGCTTTACCTCCGATGGTCGCGGGTTCAATTCCTCGCACGGTGCAAACATTTGTATTCATGAGTATAATTGTTTGTATCGGTCGGTTTTCTATGTATATTACATATGTATTAACAAACAAAAATATCTAAGTATTTATATCAGTTGTCTAGTACTCATAATACAAGTTCTGCTTACCGTGGGACTAGATGGCGCTGTGTTAATTGTCCAGGTTTATTTATTTATTTAACTTCATTTATAATACTGAAAACCAATAAATATGTAATAATAAATAAAGAATATCGTACAAAACTATAATGGAATTCGTGTTACCATTAAATCACGAGTATTTTATGTAAGTCGATAATGTATTTTATAATTCAGTTGGCTTTTTGCTACAGATATTGACAAATTGAATCGATTGCAAACCGCATTGAAATTCCCTTGTGCGGTTTGTTGGATGTAAATTAATGACACACCTTTATTTGCATATCTATCAGATGTCTTATTTATTATGTGGATATTTAAAAAGATATACACTTAATAGGTTTATATTATTTTGTTTAATTCTGCTAATTGTTACAATATAATCAGTATTTAATACTGAACATACACACTCCCATGCACACTCACACAAACACACATACACATCCACATACACACGTATACATACAGTAGTCAATAATAAGCTTAATCAGAATAAAAAAAAAGTTTTTTTAAGATTTTTGTTATATATATATATATATATATATATATATATATATATATATATATATATATGTCTATACATTAAATATAATATATATATACATATATATAATATTTGTGCATTTAGATCATAACCCATTACATGTAATTAAATAACTTCTACGATAGTAACAATTGTTGGTGATCCTAAATGTATAAAAAAAAATTACATTCTATTACTGTAGCTTCCCACTAACGAAAATATTAAGTAATTAACATTTCAATTGTCAAACCACTAACTACATGACAATTGTCAACACATGTCTGTCTGTATGCGGTTTGTTTGATAAAATTACGAGTATGGCTCGCATTTCACTCGCATCTCATTGTATAAACATTATTGTCAAACATAAGCCTTTAATTTGTTTGTGATATGCACGTTTATTTGGTATTTGGCCTCGGTGATATAATGTAACTTTAGATTCAAATGTAATTATGACTTTTGTGTTAAACTAGTCCATTGACTGAACTGTAAATTACATTCAATATTAAAGTAAGATTATTAATTCCAGTCAGTAGAATGACATTTCCAGTGTTGCAGGTTTTTAGTCCCAAATAAATAGTGATGAGGTAGAATCGAGTTTTTACAATTAAGTCGTCGATTACATTTTTTTTATTCTATATCAAATTTCCTTTATATGAATAAAAATTCTAGAATTAATTCCTTTGAATCTCTTTATACATTTTTTCCCAGTTTTTTTAATAATGTTATAGTGAGAAATATGGATGTGTGGTGTGACGAGGATAGACAAGATAAAGAATGAATACATCAGAGGAAGTATGAAAGTGTGAAAGTCAGAGAGGTTAAAGAGTAATCGTCTATCGTGGTATGGGCATGTAATGCGTAGGAATGAAGATCATATCCTAAGGACGGTGTTACATATGAATGTGGATGGTTACAAGGGTAGAGGAAGACCGAAAAAGAGATGGATGGACTGTGTGAAAGATGATATGGTGAGAATGGGAGTAAATAACGGGATGACTGCGAACAGAGATGAATGGAAGAGAAAAACATATTACGCCGACCCCAAATAAATGGGATAAGGAATAAGCAGATGATGATGATGAGAAAATATAATATGCTGGTTTCTAAAATCGTATTATTCAATACGGTATGTATTAAATATTTACTGTGCACGACGCACCTCTTTGTATATTATTTATGTATTTTGTCTATTATTTTATATAGAAAAATGTATATGACATTGTCATTCTTGTTCTGCTATTTTATTTTTGTACATAATATTATATTATTGCTTCCTAAAACCTGTGTTTGCATAATTATATCTACCAGCCCCATATATAGACAGTCCTATATATTCACATTTACAGTAAAAAAAAATGCTTTGATACCTAATAAAATAAAGCATGACTAAATATCTAAGTCTATTGATTGCCGAACATCACTATTGTAGCTGGTCACCCTTTTTTGTAACAGTGACAGTTGCACTTGTCATTTTACTGACTGAATTAATAATCGTACTTAAGCTGTTATTCGCTACATCCGGGTCCGGGTGAAATTGAACTATTTATTATTAAAATAAATAAAACTACTAAAATAATCGTAAGTTATTTTTTATAACTGCAACACAGTTTTTCTATATGCTAGGGAAAAATATTAATTACAAAATACGTACCTTACCTAGAATATATAATAATAATATCCATCAATTTAAAACTGCTCTTAGTACTTAGTACTGATTGATAAAACTTACGGATGGTGATTTCCTGACTGATACATTGATGTAAAGACAGTTGATTAATTACTATTTGTACGATGACGTAGTACAGTGACTTTATTTAATTAAACATAAATCGTACCTACAAATTGAAATTTTGCACACCTCTTATGAGATTAATATACGGATCTCATGAACATATTTCTAACACCTTATTGTTTACCTACATATGGCAAATAAAGTATTATTATTATTAAAAAACTTAAATTATAAGCGGCTAAAATGTCCATTTTAGCCGCTTATGAATATCAAGTTCATGGTAGGTACGGGTAAGTAATTTTTTTTTTATATTTTTATAATTTAAATGAACAGCAAGTTTGAATTTAATGCTCGAATTAAATTATATTTTTTATGGAATTAAATCTATTCATTAATGTGTACAGTTAATTCTAAATCTGTATACAAAATACTTAAGTTGTATTAACTTGATATTACATCACGTACCATCTTTAACACAGTACTTACTTAAAAAAGTTTAAAGAAACGCAATAAAATGCTGCACTGAACATATTTTATTACAACGGCCTCGGTGGTGTGGCGATCGTGTGGAGTTCCGGTGGACGCGGGATCAATTCTCGAGCGATACAAATATTTTTATGTTTATGTAGTAATCAGTAGTCTACTGGGTGCTTTTGGGGAAATTTGTAATTTTGAGTATTAATAATTACAATACAGATTATATTTACATTAAATTTATTATAGTTTTGTGAATAAGTTAGAAATTAACACATAGGTAATAATAAATAAATAATTTTTATTTCATCTCCACAAATTACATAATACCAGTTTTATAATAATATTTATATAAATAACAATCACAAATATAATTTGTGGGAAATCTGGAGCCCAAACTAAGCCATAGCATGTACCTTAGACATCAGGTCTCCCCTTCATATAAATTAGTTATACATCTAGTAGGTAATAACAAAAGTATTAGGACAGACGGACAGTACCTATCCCATGCGAATGGTAGAGGTCGTCATTTCTTTTAAATTAAATGGCAAGTGAAACCGCACACATAGCTAGTAAGCTGCATAAACTCAATATTACATCACGTGGCATCATTACCACAGCTCTTAAATTAAGGAAGTTCACAAAAACTGGTAATAAAATGCTTACCTTCCACTACAGAGGCAACATAGTTGCGGACTGAAACTATTTTTATCGTAAAACTCTTCATTGAACACTTTATACTAAACTAGAGACCGATCTGACTTTATCTGTATTAAACAATATGTACATATAGTCTGAAACAATTTTTAATATAATTTTGTGCTTTATTATGAAATCATTTGAGACAAGACGAGACAACACGGGACAAGACATCTATTTCCCGTGACTTTGTCTGATTTTTGAGATATGATATATCATATGTCTGTTCAAATCCATTATCATGGTCATCTTCTTCTTCCTTATCCCATTTAATTGGGATCGGCGTAATTTGTTTTTCTTTCAATTTCATTAAAATCTATAGTATTAACCCAAATAAAGCAAACAGACAGTCAGACAGATAAAATTTCCTATTTATAATATTGATATAAATGGTATAGTACATATTTCAACTGTCCGATTTCGTAAAAGAGGCCAAAAGAGCTAATCGTCTCGTGTCATGATGCTCAAACCCAACTGAAGACCCGTAAAACGTACTTAAGATTATAGTGTAATCTCGGAAAAGAAAGTACGAACGTAAGTAGACACTAAAATAGTCACTTTGGATGTTTCAGAATGTGAAACATTATGACGATCTATTAAATTCATTGCTAGCACATGACTCATATTAAGAGGATTTAGCCCGCTATTACATTGCTGGCCGTGTGGTTTGGTGTCAGGTTTTATTTTAGAATTTCCTTTCCTTTTATTCATTCCTTTTTTCTTTTATTGAGTTTGTTGTTTATCACAGTCTGTTCTTGTAGTTTAGGAATGAAAATATATGATGATTTATTGTACATAATGTAAAATAAAAATATTTTTTTGCATTTTGGAATATTTGTAGGGACATGGAGAGCTTATTTATTTGTTTTGTAGCATTTCGGTAGGCAAATAATCTGATGGTTTATATAACGAATAGTGATAATAGTCTCCTCCGACAATAATAGTACTTAAATATACTGTAATAAGTACTATTGTTATAGTTCTTAATTATTTTGTAACTAAGATATTTCGGAGGACATAACAGCTCTATTTAAAAACTATTAATAAAATAAACAGAAAATGTGATTCTTCAGAATCATATTACTGAGCATCCAATGGAGCAATTTTAGACACGATAAGGATTACTGTCTTAGGCTTAACTCTTATTCCCGTTGAATTTAGCATTAGAACGTCGCGTCGCAAATTATGTTCACCGATTTTGCTGTCGTAATTTTTGATGCTAAACTTCTTTACGAAACGTATAAATTGCCACAAGAGATATATAAAAAATATATAATTGAGAGTGAATTAATGTTATAATACGATTTTGTAGTAATTATGAGTAATCTATACTAATATTATGAAGCTGAAGAGTTTGTTTGTTTGAACGCGCTAATCTCAGGAACTACTGGTTCGAATTGAAACATTCTTTTTTTGTTGGATAGTCGATTTGTCGACGTAAGCTTAAGCTATATAGCATTATGCTTTGACCAATAGAAGCGAAGAATCAGTGAAAAATGTTGCAAAAGCGAGTGGAATTATTCATATATGTGGGCTTCCAAAGATAATCGATATTCGATAATAAGCGGTAGTGTTTTTGATAACCACGCGAACGAAGTCGCGGGCATAGCTAGTAACTTGATGGCTTAGTAACACGTATATTCGATGCGGAGTCGTAACATCGACTGACTTTACACTCAAATCTATGTAACAATGTAATGTAATGTAACAATGGAAGGGTCCCGAGTGTTGATAGAAATATTACAAGTATTACAAGCATAAGTAATTTGACGACCTCGGTGGTCTAGCGGTCTAACACACCGCTTTAGTGTTGATAGAAATATTACATATATATTAAGTATAGGTACAATGGCGTTTGTGTGACGAAAAAAAAAAAAAAAATATCTTTTACGAAGATGACTTATGTAACGTCTCCCTCAGGTATTTCCTAACTAGTCTTCGCAACCAAACATCAACACCAAGGATCTATTAGCCTATATCAAGTAAATCAACACTAGTCTCTTGTGTCACGTCTGTGTTCTTGACATCGACCAACTATCTAAATAATGGGACCATAGGACCATTCCTTCGACTCCAATTAGTGTATTCAATTCGTTAGTGCTGTAGACTGATTGGTAAGGTAGTAGTTAGACTCAGAGCTGTCAATCTTAATGAGTTATATTGTTACTATGTTAAACGGTATTCACACGTTACTATAATACAAATTAATTAATTAATAAATAATAAATAAATTATAAAATAACCCTTGACAATTTATACAGCAGCATCTAGTTCCAAGCTAAGCAGAGTTTCTGTTGTGGTTACTAGACAACTAAGATATTATTTTTGTGATAAATAATGATATAAATTAAAAATACCCAGACCAATATAAACAGTTGTAATCATGAGTACAAATGTTTGTGCCGTACGCGGAATCGAATACGCGACTATCGGGAGAAAAGCTGTGATCAACATCAGAGTAGTTGTGGGAAGTGTCATAGATTGCCGTGTGTCTAGAGAAATCATGGCCGATTTTTAGTGTTGCAAGTGAGCAGATTTTATGGAATTTCGAAATTCAGAGTTTGGCATCCAAATACAAAGAACGAGTAATCCATCACTCTAACGAACTTGTTCACTATAGAACTGTAAGTGAGACAACTAAAACGCCATCATATACTGGAGCTAGAATACCGGCTATTGAGTAAAAACAACATATAATGCATCATGACTGGCGAAACACGTGTCGCAATGTGGATGTAGACTCAATAACGTTTAGAGTTTCCTCACTATTGGAGAAAATCGTAACAGTAGTAAATTTTCCGCACTGAATATTTGTAATCCTACACATGCTAATTGTAGCGGAATTAAATAAAATAATATAAATTCATTAAGTAGTGAAATAGTCTAATAATAAGTCGATGAAATAGAATTTGGATAATTTAAATAAATCTTACGGCAAAGGTAATTTAGAACTTTAGTTTAATATAAATGTAAATTAAATTATATCTATTACAGCTTTAATATAGATAGCTGGTAATTGGGTACTATAATAATTACAGTTTATAACAGTAATTATAATTTAGCTCAATTATGTCTAATATTCTGATATTATAATATTATATTTATTGTTACCTAACTTAACTATCTTCAGTTAAGTAAGGTTCCAGAGGGAAGCGGATTGTTTTTTTGTGGATGATAATGGAATGGTGCACCCGCCTGCGCTAACGGTTTACGCTAGCTGGGCACCAGTGGAGGATGATAAGATGAGCATGAGGTGAGATCAGTTAGCCCATCGTGACAAATTCGCCAGGAAGTTAACACGATGGTTTCCAGGGGGAACCGCGTCGAGGTCGACCTGACATGGTACATTGCTAGCAATGGGGTTATCAATCTACATTACCAACAATCCCCTTCCTCCTCATGACCCCATTATTAGCAATGTACCATGTCAGGTTGACCTCCGCGTGGTTCGCCCTGGTTCTGATAAATTAGTGGTGAATTTGTCACGATGGGCTAACTGACCTGACCTCATGTTCATCTTATCGTCCTCCACTGGTATTCCGCCAACGTAAATCGTTAGCGCAGGCGGGGGCTATTCTATTCTATTCTATTAAAAAAGAAATAAGGTTCCAATTAGGGGGTTTATTAATTCACTTGTATTTCTAGTTTATTTTTATCCTTATGGTTTCAGAGAGAACTCCGTAATTACGTAATAAATTTGTATATACATTCAGATTGGTTCTATACAAATTTCATAAAACTAGGTTCAGTTTAGTTGTTTTTTAGAGCAAGTTTAAAATAATAAATGTAACCTACACGTGTTCATTTACAATTGGAGTTTGTTTTATTTGGGATACTAAAATTTTGTTGTGAAATTACTACATATCTATATATATTCGTATTTTTATTGACTTCCCGATATTTAACGATATAAAATAAGTTAGACAATAAGTGCCAAGATCCCGTGATAATTTCTAATTATACTTCATATCTATCAGGGATGTTATGAGTATGAAATTTCGGATAGGTTTCGGATATAGGAATGATTATTATACCGGATACGGATGCGGATATAAAATTATTTCGGATCATCGGTTAGTTTCGGATAATATCAGTTACTTATATTAATTTTTTAAGGAATTTCAAATGTAAAATACAAATAATTAATAAAATGGTTACATAACGTGTCTCAATTAGGCTCGGCCCCTATCCGATATTATCCGAAACTTTTATTTCGGATTCGGTTACGGTTGCGAATACTTTTTTTTATATCGGATATCCGATAGTTTCGGATATGGTTACGGAGATCCCTAATATCCCTGATATCTATATCTTCTTCTTCTTCATCATCCTCGCCTCTTCCCGTTACTCGGGGTCGGATTTTCTAATCCTGGGGCGCCATACATTTCGCTGGTAAGCATAGTCATTTGACAGGCCCAACTCCTTCATGTCCTTATGGATATTTGTCAACCAGGTAGTTGGTGGCCTGCCTCGTCCTCTTTTTGTTGTAGCCATGGAAAGGCACTTTCTCACAATGTGGTTTTCAGGTTTACGCAGAATATGTCCATACCACCTAAGTCTACATTCTTTAAGCTTTTCAGTAATAGGTACCACTCCGAAGCTGCCCCTATCTCATCTATATATTATAAATAAATAAATTTGTGAGCTTGAATTTTCGGCGCAATCTGCTACACTGATTCGATTTTGAAAATTATTTTACCACTGTATAGCCTATTTATCGGGGAAAGGTATATATCATCTCGCTATGACCAATGAGAAATGAGCTACTAGAGTCAGATAGTATTTAATAAATATTATATCAATCTATATATGTATATATATAACTCAAAGATGAATGACAAAGTGATCTATCAACACACAGCCCAAACCACTGGACGGATCGGACTAAAATTTGGCATGCAGGTAGATGTTATGACGTAGGCGTCCGCTAAGAAAGGATTTTGATTAATTCTACCCTCAAGGGGATAAAATAGGGGATGAAAGTTTGTATGAAACTTTATCAATTTTAAACAGATCGGGCTAAGACTTTGCATGCATAAAGCTACTATGACGTAGGCATCCCCTAAGAAAGCATTTTGATAAATTCCGCCCCTAAGGGGATAAATTAATGCGACCGAAGCCGCGGGCAAAAGCTAGTTATTAATAAATGTAGTGGCCTAATGGTTTACTACTTCTATTTAGACCGAATGGTTGTGAGTTTTAATCAGGTTAAAACCTTTAAAAAATAATAAATAAATGATAAATTATGTCTATTTATGTTCCTGGCTGACTCTTACGTGGTAGAAACACCGATAACAAATAGAACGAATACGAGAGATGTTAGTGGGCTCCCACTTTGCTATGTTATTTATTTTTTAATGGATTATAACGGTATGGTGCACCTGCCTGCGCTAAAGATTTATGTTGGCAGGGCACCAGTGAAGGATGATAAGATAAGAGCGTAAGGTCAGGTCAGTTGTCAGTGTTGGTCAGTGGTAAATTCATTAGGTTATCACTATGTTTTCCAGGAAGAATCGGGTGAAGGTCAACTTAACATGGTATTTGATTGAATTAGTGCTAGCACACACTGTGATTAAAATTAAAAAGAGCAACACGTTGTATGAGACAGCTTCAAACGTCTATTCAAAAGTGCAAAAGTTTATTTGATTAAATGATTTTCTATATCAAGCATTATTAATGTTGTATTCAAACATCCAAAGGCAAATGTGGCCATATCAAACATTACATTTACCAAGACAACTGACTATACCTCTGATTATTCTATGTCGAATAACAGTCGTGAAGATATTATTATCGTGTCTATTAAAACCCGTAGTAGGTTATTGAATTCTGAATACATATAACAAAGATATAAGGTTTCTGGCCGCGTGTAGTGCTCTTCAATTAGAGGTTACAACTTGCGTTGTTGGATATCATCTATGAAATAGGAACGTATCGAGGGCCCTTTGTCTTTCGATTATACAATGTATTTCCAGGTTTCAGTGGTTTTGTTGACAAAATGTTTGTTATAATTATAAGGTTGCTTTTTGAAACATGTACTTTATTATAAACTAGTTGATAACTGTTACTTTATCTACTTTTTTGGTACATCAGACGTATAGACTGTAAAATTTCATTACGATCCATGGGATAGTGTAGTTGGGAACAGGTAACATATACACAGACAGACAGGCAAGCACATTTTTGTATTTATGATATTTGTTCGGATTAGACAATGTTGAGTTTTATATTAAAATATTGTACAACTAAATTTCCGAAATAGAAATAGGGGTTCATGCAGCAGTGTTCTAATTATGTTACCTAGCTGTATTGATTGCGTTTATTGTAATATTGAACTGTTCTTAACACAAAATTGTATTTATTGTATGAGACACGATCCAGTTTCATTATTATATGAATATTCATTTATTGTATGAACAATGATCCATAGTGCTGCTGAAATCTTTTTAAATATCAAAATATTATTAACTTCCTGCGTATTTGTCCATATATTCGATTTCGTATTTGGAGCTTTACCTTGTTGATTCAGAACCTTTAATAATAGCCTTGAGAACTTCGGTGGTCTAGCTGTTTTACTTCTTCGACTCCTATAACGATGCAAACATTTGCATGGAGTATGATTCTTTGTATTGGTATGAGTGTTTTCAATGTATTTATAAAAAAAGGATGTGTATCTGTTGTTCAGTAACATTAACATAAGCTCTGCTTAGGTTGAGACTAGGTGACGCTGTATGGATTGTACTGGGTAATTATTATTATTTTTACGAATAGATTTTAACTTCCGAGATTTCGTTACTAAAAATAAACCATTACCATGACAAGAATATCTAAAACTCGCACAAACACTAATAGAATCCAACGGAACACCAAACCCCAGTCACTAAAGTAAGAAATGAACTTATTTAATTTGGCGCAAGACACGAACTTTCTTCAGAAATTAAAAATTTGCCGGCCTGTTCATTATCACGGCGCCTTTTTGGCCGTTCGACTTGATCCAGCTTTTAATTAATTAAAACTGGGTATCTGCCTGATAAGTTGGGGAGTCGCTTTAATGAAAAGTAAAAAAAAAATAATGAAAAGTCAGAGGCTGCTAATAGGTGTTCCCGTCCGGCGATGCAGGGGATGGTATTCCTTTTAATTCTGACAACGGTATCGCGTGTATAAAATAGGTTAATAGGACGTTGTAAAATTTAGGTTAAATCATTGTTATAGAAGAATTGATTTAATATTATCAAATGAGATTAATAATAGAAGCAGAGTACAAATAAGTGCATTAAATTTATTATTTACTAGATACTCGTCCCGGCTTCGCCCGGATGTACATGTATTACACATATAAACCTTCCTCTTGAATCACTCTATCTATTAAAAAACCCGCTTCAAAACCCGTTGTATTATTTTAAAGATTTAAGCATACATAGGGATGGACAGACAGCGAATGCGACTTTGTTTTATACTATGTAATGACTAAAATGCTCTTTATTTGGACATTTTATTTTTTATTTAATGGAATGATAAATATCGAAAAAGATAATGCTTGTCCACACAAGCATTATTTTTTCACTTCTCCCTAATTTAATAATGAATCTGTAGTTTTGTAAACATGTACACAACAAGTAATAAGCTCATTTAAAAAGAATAAGAGCTTAGTTTCTTGTCGATTCTTAGCTCGAAATCACTCCGAACTGACAGTACATTTGACATATAATAAGACATACACGAATAAAGACATTTGTTTTGGGTTGATGATAATAATCGCAATAAAAATGCACAATATTTTTACATACTTTAAATATCAAACTTCATTTATATTAAAAATTATTTAGCAGCATATAAAAGCAAATTATGCAAGTTATTTTTTTAACATATTTTATATTTACCAATAGAAGGAAATCAGAATATTTATATATAAAAATAAGGAAAATACGCACGATATTGAGTAATTATTTTTTTAGAAGCCAATGAAAGTGACAATATTTGTTCATGTAAACGATTTTGTAATGGATCTGTGGACTGTATGGGTGTCTAAATGATGAAAACACGTAGATTACAATAATATAATCTATTAATATGTGCAATTGCGAACTATACGAAAGACAATGATAGAATGATACAATAAATTGAAGTATATCAAATAACATGACATATAAAAAAGAACTCTTCAAAAATATAAATTTAAAAATATTAAAAGTGTTCGGCGGTCGGTCGCCAACAGATTTTATAATATACATTTTTAAAAAAAGTAATGTCAACAGATTTATTAATATTGAAATATTGGTATAACAGATAACATTATTACCGATTTAATTGAATTATATAATAATCTTAACTGGACGACATGACACACAAATAATACAAAAAACTTTATAACTGACTAAAAGCGTCATACACGTGAACGAGTGCTGCTTATAAGGACTGGCTTGCTCTAAACACTACGACTGATTTAATCTTATTTAGTTACGTAACCAGTTCGTGTATTCAATATTTTGACTAATGAATTAATGCTAATTGGTAGTTTGTATTCAAATATTTCAACTTAAAAATGTGAAGTTACAACAATTATTTGAAAGAGCAACATGTAAGTTTCTTGCTCGTTCTTCTTGTCATGAGACAGTCTTTCGTAAGAGCGGTAGATTAAAAAATTAAATATGCTTAAATTTAGGTTTATATAAATAAATAATTTTCTATTCTACTCTGTTCTATACGGGAATAAATTATTTTTAAATTTAATATGAAAATGCTGTGTCTCCTCATTGTATTGCCTGTTCTAAGGATTACGGTTTCTCATAATATATAACTACTGCATGCGTAAATAAAAAGACATTTCATATATTTTGATGTATGCTAATAAAATATTATACATTGCATAAATTTCCAGAAACTTCCACGCTTCTCAACCATAAGGCATCCAACGAATTTAACAAGCCATTAAAGTAGGTAAACCGTACGTTACACCGTAGTGCAATAATTCTGATTTATTCGTGCAAGAGTAGAATGAAAGCGTCGTGGTTTAGTTGTCTACATGACTTATAAGACCTACTATGGTTGTGAGTTCTAATTTGGCCAACACTATCAACAGAAATATTTGTATGTCAGTTCGTGCTTCTGACTCTTAGTAATAGAAACTATTAACAGATCTAATCTATTCAAGAGGCGATAGATTCGAGCCTCTTTTTTTATGCTTGGAAAAAATTTTTCATGGAGACCCACCTGCCCCGGAGGAGGCAAGAAAGTATTGTGAGACTCCTATTCACTAAAAAATTCCAAGATGTCCCTCACCCATCGCCATAAGTCGAAGTCGCGGGATCAAGTGTCAGTCCATCACGAAGATTCGCTTAGGATTCAAAATATAACCCGGGTAATTGTAGATATATGAAGTACTACGTTTTCCACAACGTCGATAGTTGAATGTCCCTGGTTACCCCAACTGTACATACAAGAAACGTGAATATATATTATTTTATTATTATTAGTGTATAAGTAAAAAAGGTAATAGGTAAAGGTTTCTATTTACCGTAGGTAAATAATAATAAATAATTGTCCATATGAGAATATATTTGTATAAAAATAAATTATATTTATACATAAATT
The DNA here is from genome assembly GCF_030625045.1 of Achroia grisella. Lineage (NCBI taxonomy): Eukaryota > Metazoa > Arthropoda > Insecta > Lepidoptera > Pyralidae > Achroia > Achroia grisella. The sequence goes on along the minus strand of NW_026713028.1, from coordinate 703,726 downwards.
TATATTTATATATGGTGTATAACATGCACAGAAATATTATTCTTCTCTGTGAGAATAATTCTTAATTTATTTATTTTAAAAACTTCATACATATCCTATGAATGAAGTTCGTAAAATAAATAAATAATGTAAACACTAAAGCCATTTCCATATTTAAAAAATAAATAATATTTTTATCTCATATAAGGCGACAGTGCAATAGACATCCATAAAACCACTTCTAACTTTCCGCTATATTGACCAGTGGATTTTGATCTCAAATATACGGTGTTAGGTGCCAAATTCGATTGTGTGGTAGAGCTGCATTTGCATTCACTTTGTGAAGAAGAAGTAATGTTTTTATATCTTAAGATATTCTGATGCAAATTGGTGAACTGCTCTGTGATAAATGGGATTTGGTCACGTCGTTTATAAGATAAATGGAAATGTGGCTGTATATAGACAAGAAGCAATCGACATTTATTTAGAACTCTAATAAATTTATATTAGATTCTATGTATATAAAAATACGATACAAAATTGTGTATTTGCCGCGGCCTGTCCCGGCTTCACAGGGATGGTATATTTTGATTTTTTTATAGTCTATGTTACATACTTAGGTCATAAAGTACCATTCTTTGAAATATTATTTTATATCTAGTAGTCTTTGAGTTTATTCGTTACAAACATATAAAAATACAAATCATTAACATTACATTTTGAAATTTTTCCTCTTTAAGACTAAACAGCTGAACTTATTCTTAAGTCTAATATTTAATACCAAATATTTAACTTGAAAATAAGATGTATCATGAGGACATAAACTATGTCTTAATTTTTATGAAAAAAGCAGACGAAATCGCAGGTAAACGGTAGAATATAAACTATAGAACAATCTTGTAGTGAGAGATAGTAAGAGTAAATTGGGCTATTCCTTGGATCTAATATTTGTTTTTTCTAAACGTTCACCTAAAGTGGGACTACATAATAGAATGGACATTTGAATAATAGGAACATTATTGTCGGTAATATTATGCGGCTTTGTAAGAAATTGGGTCAGTATTCAATGTGAAACAGATAAATACACCTTTAAGACTTTTGTCCTTGGCGGGGTAGCCAGGAACATTGTCAACTGTCGATATCGTGGTGAACGCTACGCTTGAATGTCTATATTGCGATGAGAATATTTGAATCCAACAGGGCAAGGGGCAATCCATCCTTGGTGGGGTAGCCAGGAACATTGTCAACTGTCGATATCGTGGTGAACCCTACGCTTGAATGTCTATATTGCGATGAGAATATTTGAATCCAACAGGGCAAGGGGCAAGCCATCCTTGGTGGGGTAGCCAGGAACATTGTCAACTGTCGATATCGTGGTGAACGCTACGCTTGAATGTCTATATTGCGATGAGAATATTTGAATCCAACAGGGCAAGGGGCAAGTCTACCGCGTCTCTCTAATTATATTGGTTTAGTTTAAGGTATTTATATAGGTAATATTAATTTATTTCGTATAAACTGGATGGCATTATACTAAATTGTAAATGGCGCTATTAAGACATTTTATGTTTTAATGACCCGTTCATAGATTGTTTAAATAAAAAAAGCTCTATCATACCTATTGAATAGTAGTTTCAATTGAAAACCTCAAAAGCAGTTTTTTGATCTCACGGTACCTCGGGTTTGTTATTCGTGTTTCCATCAATGGAGAGTCAGTCAGCAGTATAAATATACACAAATAGTGCTGAAATGAAAGTTTATTAAATTAAATTTGTGGGCTTATATTAAGATTAATAAAAAGATTATATCTGTTCCAATTTGATTTATTCAATCACAATTTTTTACTGTTGGTTTGTTATAATTTATATTTTGTGGGACTACTGATCAGATCTATTTTCGGTCGATCAATGAAACCATTTTAATAATAATCGTTTAATTCTTGGTGAATTCGATACAAACAGGTCACTCAACTGACTTCATGCTCATCTTATCATTCTCCGATGGTGTCCCGCCAGCGCATACCATTATTGACTTTGTATGGCATCTAGTGATGCAGTTGCTCCATTAGAGAAGGTTATTATAGACGAGGTGCCACAAGTAATTACAGGTGAACGGTCAGTCACCACAAATACCGAGCCTCAACCATCTGTAGATAGAGCCACTTTCGAACGTCTGTTCCCGTTTAGCCACGATATAAGACTTTTTATATATTACATTTTTAACTGTATAATACAGTTAAAAATGTAATATAATTTAATATATATTATTAATTATTATTTTGTTACCAGGTTTTCAAATTAATGTGGGAGGCATGATGCATACATAAATTTCTCTTTCTTTTATTAAGAATGTATTTGTGTTTTCTTCGAAAGAAAAGATATTCATTTGTTTTTAACATTCTGTCATGGAGTAATAAAAGAGCTACATAATAAATCGAACCTTTTTATTAATACATATTACTTTGACAGTATTGAATTGAGTTGTGCGCAGCAATTAATATCTATTAAAAAAAAAGTAAATTTAATTCCCATTACTAGCAATCCCTATCTTTATAATTGTCAAGGGATTTTCAGCTATGACGCTAAACTACGGGCTGCTAACCGTTTATGTTACAATACGAATGTGTGTACCCGTGTTTACACAGAGCACGGTGCAGTTTGCAAACCTCTCTTGGCCGCACTGTTTGTACAATCCCATTGCAATTTGTTCTATCTCGTAGACGCTGTGGGTTCAAATGGGGACCAAATTGTTTCTACAATTAAATGTAGCGTTTTCTACAATATACTGTTTTGCTGTAGTCGCCACTAGACTATAGTACGTACTAGAAACTGTTCCAGGTGAATTACTAGTTCGACTGCGTACTCTCTCTTGGTCGTACTGTTTCTACAATGCTATTGCAATGTATTCTATTTTGTAGACGGTGTGGGATTCAAATGGGGTCCAAATTGTTTCTATAAGTATATAAAGATTTTTTTATAAAGGTATATTCTACTGGAAAAGACTCCTCAGTTTCATTGCAGTCTCTACTTGACTATAATAACTAGAAACTATTGAGCGTAACTCCAAATAACTTCGCCAGGAAGCGCTTACTGATTCGTTCTAGCATTTCCCACTAATCTTATACTTTCTTGGCCTCACTGTTTGTATAACCCTAATAAATTTGTTCAATCTTGTAGACGGTGTTCGATTCAAATTGGGTTCAAATTGTTTCTACATTTATATATATGTTTTTCATAGAATACTCTTAAGCACATTTAGTATTTGCTGACGCGATTTCGCCTTCGTAAACTCACATTCCCTAATTTAAACATGTGATTTTTTCAGTTAAAAGATAGGATATGTATCTTCGTATCAAATTTCATTACAATTAACATTTATAACGTTAGGTATATCAAGATTACGTGGGAATACAAATTTCCAAACAGATTTTTTTTAATACCACATCATTTCCACTTAAACATTTAATATATATAAAACATATAGAATATAAATAAAACTCTAAGAACATCATAAACAAGGTTGAGAACTCACTGGTTGTCAGTCGCCGTGAACAAATAGCATCAATATGGACCCGAGGGTGAGGTCATGGCAATAAATATATTAGGCAGACCTCTAGGGCAGCCTTTATAAACTTCGGAATAAAGAATCTAAAGTATAACAAAATTGTAAGGGACGAAATCTGTACAAGTAAACACAGTAACATGTAAATACTTTTGTAACAATTTGTTGATGAATGTGCAAAAAGAGTCAGGGTGCTTTTTTGTTATTACAGTTCACTTTTGTAAATTAAAGTAAAGTTTTCTTTTGTAAATTCAGTTTATATTTTTGATACTAGATGACGTTGTTTAATTGTACATAAGAAATAATTTGCAAGGACTTAGTTGCAGATCGAAACATCGAGAGAGAAAATTAATTTTGTATACCTTAGTATTAATGAAGCCTATGGCAATCTGAAATAAATCTGGGACGATGGACCTTTTAATCACTAGAAGATTTTCTAAAATTAGTGCAGAGGTTCCGGAGTAATCTGGAGTTTATTCTCTTTCTTTTCTCATATAATAGTAGTTAGTAGAGTCCGTATATGTAATTTATTTTTAAATTTACAAAATATTTTTTATCACTATCAGTACTCTCCAGTTTAGCTAGCTACTGAACTAGCTACACTAAGTCGTACATCCTTGACAGAATGGTAGTAGCTTTCATGGTACCAGTCAGAGTCAGATTCTTTTCATGGTCCTCCTTCGTGATATAGGTCTCCGCAATCTGTCTCCATCAAGGTTTTGGCTGTACGAGAACATTGCATAGTGGACTGCCATTATGTTACTTTTAATTATGTAGTTTTTATTATTATACAGTTTATACATTATGTTATTCTTTCATGCTAATTGTTGTTTTGTGGTATGTAAAGGTCTGCTACGATGGGGTAGATCGAGAAGTGCCAATTAAGGGCCGCTTGCTCCTGTGGCATGGCTTGAAGGCAGCACCGTGAGAGTCCTCCATGGGTATCGGCACTGCAAGACACAGTAAATCTTTTAGTGTACAAATATTTATAATAAAATTCTTAATAGTAAAAGATACAAAGGTACAATATATGAACTATAAAAGATTGTGGCCAGTTCGTCAACACGTACTGGCCAACACAACAATGTCAATTATCGTTTATCTCTATGTAAAATAGAAGAGATCACTTGTAAAAAGAAGTTCATAAGTTTTGTAACTGTATATTACATTTATAAGCATAGCATTAATAATATTATAATGTTATTTTCTGCCAAGAAATGAAAAAAAAGTTATAAGAAGTATGAAACTGCCAAGGGAGCCTGAAAAACTAACTTAAACTACTTTTATATGACTTGAACAGATCTGTTCCAATAAAAACTATTACCTAGAAATGGAATGTAGGGAGATTTTGCAAGAAATTCGTATAAGTTTAGAAGTGGTTGATATTGGATCGGATATATTTCTTGAGTTCAATGTAACTTGAATCTTGTGTTTGGAAATTAGGTTGTTGGAAATATCTTAAAAAGAAATCTCATGATTATAATATTATAAATATAGAATAAAATAATAATAATAATAATAAGAAAATTTCTTTCGTCATCACATTCATCATCCTCATGTAACTTTAAAACAGCTTTAACAATTGGTTAAGGCCCGCGTGTTTGAAAGTATTACGTAAAAATGGATATAATATATATATATATTGAAAATATTCACTTAAACGATCATCAGTTTTCAGTTTGTTGCAATCCTGACATCCAAACTAGTAATCTGTATGTCAGGAGTTAGTTTCTTCTCCAAAACATAAGTTTTACAGTTTCAATTAACGTGAAAATTTTTAATTTACAGTTTACAATTTATTTATTCATTTATTTTATTTTATTTGGGATACAAACAATTTCACAGTGTAATATGTATTTAAGTACATAGATATGAATTAATAATAGTAAAACCATTACAGATATCCACGGGTTAATACTTATGTTATGTTACTCTTATTATTATATACATTATTTATTACTAGTTTCTAACTAATATATCTAATAGGGTTTTCTTAAATTTCAAGTATGACAAATCAAATATATCTATATCAGGAAATTTGGTGTTAAATACATCAACAATATGGTGAAGAGGTGCTCATGCACCGGAGTACGTCCGATAGGATTATTTACAGTTGTTACAGATTTTTTTACACAATAAAATATATTTAAATATTTATATTAGTTCTCTAGTACTCATAACATAAGCACTGCTTAGTTTGGCACTATAAATAGTGCTGTATGAATTGTTTTAGGTCATTATTATTTCTTAATATTTATTACTTAACGTAATGTAAGAGATGACAGGATAAAAAAACTGGGAGGAGCATACGCTAAAACCGTATTTGAATGAATAAACCCCGGTGTACCGGGTATTGTTTACATCCGCGCACCCGCATCACCCGGGTAACAAAGCGGCAGTACGTAGTGCGAGTGCGGACAAAGTAATGGATGCATCCTTCCGTGAACGAGGAAACTTAGTGGATACGCGCTGATGACTCAAGTTACAGAAATAACGACTCAGTCTAGAAGCGATCTTCATATTTTTATAGAATAAAACAAAACAATCTGTAATAAAAAATATACCACTTTTGTCTTTTAACAGTCACACTTGTTATCATATCCGGTTATTCGAGAATAGTGCGGCACAAGATGGCGACTTACGAATATGAACAGTGACTCGAAAAAAAGTCATTATACCGGAACGAGCGAGTTTTTATAGTAATATTTTTAAATCTACTATTATTATAAATATATATATGATACCTAGTAAAATATTGGAAAAATTAAATAAATTAATTTTCATTAAATTTGATTTTCAAGATAAAACAAAAGAGTGGATTGTACAACGTTTGTAATTTTTGAGTTGATTTTTATAGTTATTAATTGAGATAGTCTGCTTATTTAGAATAGAATAGAATAGAAGAATAGAATAGAAAATCATTTATTCAAATAAACTTACATTGAAGCACTTTTGAATAGTCATTACATTTTTTTAATCTACCGCTCGTTCGGAAAGCTATAAAAGCTAGCCAATATCCACTATCAGGATACAATCTATCTCGCCGTCAAATTTCAGAGTTTAGTAGTGAAAGTCTCATAGACAGACACTCTTACTCAATTATAATTGTATTACGGATTAATTCATGCGTTGTTACATAACTAAATACTATATATGTGTTTATTTCACTATACTTCGCAAGGATTACGTCATTTTATAAATAGATAGGTATTTTTTTATTCTAAAATTATAGTCAGTAGTGATTCCGCTACGTGGTACTTCTATAACCGATATAAAAAAATAAAAAATATTCGATAATTTTTAAAAATTGTTTTTTTTTTAATTATCATATATCAAAATATATAACAAGAAAACAATACTTAATTTCGAAAAAATAAGAAGTGGTGAAAGTGGAAAGGGTGGAGCCCCTCTCTACTTTCACATATTTTAATATGTGATAATTAAAAAAAAACTTATAAGTTTTAACTTATGTAATATATATACATATATGTGTAATTATTTGGTAAGTAATGAAAAAAAAATATCTTAACAGAATAGTTGATCTCAGACACTTCCAGTTATTTTTAATCTGACTAGATTCATTAAAAGTGTATCCGTAATTACGGGACAATTTTAATTACATTTCCAATGCTAAATATTTTTTTAACATAATGTTTAAGTGTATACAATACTACATTTTGTTTTTGGTGGTAGAGTAGTGAGTGATAATTAAGAAAAAAGACTTTTATGTTCATATAGATATAATAAAAGTCATAAATAAGTTCTGGATGAATTTTGATGGCCTCGGTGGTCTATCGGTTTAGTATACCGGTTTACTTTCGATGGTGGCGGGTTCGATTTCTTGCAAAGTACAAATATTTGTATACGATGATGACTGTTTGTATTGGTATATGAGTATGAATGTTTATATTGGTCTGGGTATTTTCTATTTCTATCATTTATATATGTATATAACTGTTATATAGATCACTGAGCAAAAAACTTCCACTATAATTATGAACCAATCGTTAATTGCAAAATATAGGTAATAATGTATATTATAAATCAAACTTACTCACGTCTCTCAGATTAATTAATTAGATATGTTATCGGTGTTTCCATCGCCGCAGAAATAAAAAAAACAAGCCAAAAAAGACTCTATTACTGATACTTTAAAGTAGTTATCTAATAAACTAACCTACACATCCGTATCATACCTAACACAATAATCGGGCGTCCAGTCCCGAGTATCGTAGCGGGTAATATCTCGGTACATCCGCCAAGATGGCTGCCCGGATATCCGCTCTTGGATGTCACAGCCTGTAGTATTGAAGTTTCAGTGCTGTGCACTAATTTACTCGGCTACTTTTTTATTATAGTTCTCTTCAAAGAGATTAAAACTTTATTTACAAAGGGGTAGGGTATTTTATTTTGTTGTATATTCACAACTTGCTTCTGGAAGTGAATATAGCGATATACGGTGACGCTACGTGGTCGGTACTCGGTGGTCTACCGTCACACCGCCTTATTTCCGATGATCGTGGTTTCGATTCCTAGCACGACATAATAATTTGTATTCATGAATATGATTGCTTGTATTGATTGGTCTAAATGTTTCTTTATATTAAAAAAAAATGTACATAAGAATTTGTATCAGTTTTTTATGTTTTTACAGAATTAAGTATTTTTATTACTATAAACGTGGCCTATAGATTAAAATAATTAAAATATATCTAACTTAGTGTTAAAATAGATATGATATAGATATATTTTATATTATATAGCTGCGTATTGTAAACATAAGAGGAAGTGAATAAAATATTTTTAATAAATTTTATTTATGTACTTTTTTTTTTTAAATAATACTGATGGGTAATCAGTACTATTTAAAAAAAAAAGTACTTCCATCACTTCCAATAAGGATATACGTATACATATACCCCTTCTTTATGAATCACTCACACATTAATTATTAATATTATGTAATTCATAAATCGTAGTTTAAAAGATCTATGTACCTATATTATAAAGATATATATCTTTTTTTAAATATTATTTGACTGGAGACAAAAAATCCCAATAGAGCTCACATAGAAGAAGTCAAAACTGACATAGAAGGAATAGAAATCAAAATAATACAACATTTATAAAAAATAATGGTAGTCAACCTGCCAGCAACAATTTTAACGTCCAAAATCATATGATACTCTTTGACAACATAGCTAAAGAGCTATTAAACTCGGTTTAGAATATACCGAGTTAATTCATAACAAACAAAAAATCGAGTTTATATACAAAAATATCCTTATTGTATATATCGTCGATTTATGCCTTTAAGAAACTTAGCTCAGATTATATTTTCATGGTAATTTTCAGCTCCGCTGGTCAACAAATATACCGGTTGCTATGGCAACAAATCTAATTATCGGGGCATATTTCAGTTTCGTGGAACCGTTGTCATCCTATTACCTTTTCATTGGGAGCTCCTAAATTATATCTACAAAATGAGAAGAATATTATGAGGAGTCATGACCACGTGGTTGCTACCCCGAAAGGAAATCGTCTGGCTGACAGAAATAAAACTGTATATATTTATTATATCTATTTATATTTAGGTATCTGACTATGGTATTGAAACTTAGTGATTGTTTACTTAGTAGTACTGATAAAAAGTGCGTATTCTATTTTCAAAGTTTATAATACTGGCCATAAAACTGACCAATAATTATTTCTAACAACGGAATATTTTCTTTTTAATAAGTTTCCTCTATACATTAATTTTAATTAAAGAACAATTTTATGAACTAAATAAGATGGTAGTGAGAATGTGTAATAGCAAACATAATCTTAAAGCTCACACTGGCTATAAAACAAATACATTATTTCTTTATTTTTAAAAAGTCGCTTATATTTACGGATAGTGTTATTCTATTTTGCACCGTATCCAAATACATAACATTCCTGTAATAAAAGAAAAAACGCATTACTTATGTTAAAGAACGACGGTAAGGCAAACATTATTAGAATATCTAATAAGCAAAAAGTACACGTTCTATTTTCAAATTTAACACTGGCCATAAAACAAATTTATCATTCATTTTTAAAAAGACTATATTCAGAGACAGTGGTGTCCAAATACACAGTTTTCCCATATAAAAGAACATTATCAACGTCAAATAATGGCGGGAGTGAGAATGCATAACAGCTATACGTGTGTACGTGTGAAAAATTGCCCATGACTCTATTGTCCCTTACGACTTCACTCAACCGCTAGGTTAACAATGATTCTATATTTTCTGGGATATTCTTTTTTAATATACTATTATTCTTTTTTAAATCATTGTTTGTTTATTCAGTAACATTTATATTATCTTGTGTGATTTTTCATCTATTAACATTGTAAACGCGAAAATTATGAATATGGAATGATGGATATTTGTTACTCTTTCACGCAAAAACTATTGAACGGATTTTTGTGTAACTTTACAGTAATATCATTACATAGTATAAAATAAAGTCGCTGTGTCTGTCCATCCCTATGTATGCTTAAATCTTTAAAACTACTCAACGGATTTTGAAGCAGTATTTTTTAATAGATAGAGTGATCCTAGAGGAATGTTTATAAATATATTACATGTACACCCGTGCGAAGCTGGGGTGGATAGCTAGTAACTTATATATCAGGATAACATATAAAGTAGGCTATAAATTTCATGTGTGTGAAACCGCGGGCACAGCTCAACATCAGCATATGTTATAAATAACGATATTGTATTAAAGAAAATATTGTATCTTAATATATATTACTACCAAAATCAATACACCAATAATAATAAGAACAATGTAAGTAATTAAATTAAGTTAATATAAGTTTTAGTTTAAATTTCTTAGCCTCAAATTAAATTTACTAATACTAGTGTAAATATTTCGAGGCATCGCAGTTATTTATATTTCTAAGTATCTATTATAATTAATATCTAAAAGTTATAAGGTATTATGAAAATATATAGTAACTTGTAAATTTATATACAATAATTGTTAAACCATAATGTTTATTAAACGAAACAAGAATCGTTAAACATTTAATTAAAACGAATACATTATCTCTACGCTCTTTATCATATATTTTATATATATAGAAAGACACGTAATATTTTTCGGTTATTAATTAAATATTGTATACAAATATTATAAAAAATATGTTGTATTTACAGAATTTTGATTGACTGATAGTGATAATGTAAAATCTATAATAAGTACTCTAGAGACTGAAATAACTATTCCATAAACGTACCAGAGAGACAGACGAACTTAGAATTCCATGGATTCATCGTGCATGTGCTGGGATGGACCCAGCACACGTGTGGTAGAAAAGGAAACTACGAGCAGTTCCCGGGACTTGTGACCATTCCAAAACAAATTTGTAATATTTACTCATTAAATTTCTGTAACTTTTTCTATATCCGCTTGTTAGGTTACGTCGTGGTCACACTACACAATGTCGTTCTTTTTTTGTTTTACGAGCGGCTTTTTAGACCCGACTCCAAATGATAGAATGGTGCAACATTCAATCGATTTCCAGTAGATTGATTGTTGTGCTTAAAATATGACGTCCTTTGTGTGCAAAAAATTGACTTTTATTTACTTTCATGACTGGGCTTTTGTTAGGTAACATTTCAATTTGTTTTAATAATATTAGCCTACGAGAATGTATGTTTAAAATGTTAAGAGGAACTTATATAGTTAATAAAGCTTTAACGCACAAATCTTACTAAAAATGTTTGTATCGTGCTAGTAATCGAACACGCGACTATCGGAAGTAAAACGGTGTGCTAAACCGTTAGAAAACCCATGCTGTTCATTAAAAAATAACTAATACGTTGATAGCCGCCGTGTAATGCAACTGTGTGAAACTAAGTGGTATATGTTGTTATATATGACTTTTAGTTTCGTATGTCATACTTGAAAGCAATTTACAGGTTAAAATTACAGAATATGAAGCATGACATCTTAATCCTCTAGCTAGTCTAGATCAACGCATATATTAAACTAGATACTCGCCCCGGCTTCGCACGGATGTATACGTATTATATATATAAAACCTTCCTCTTGAATCACTCTGTCTATTAATAAATATCGCTTTAAAATCCGTTGCGTAGTTTTAAGATTTAAGCATTCATAGGGACGGACAGACAGCGACAGTGACTTTGTTGTATAATATGCAATTGTTTGGGAAACTACTCAGCTACCAAAATATTAGGGAAGCGTCAGTCATTTACCTTTATGGTTCTGCAGATTTCTTGGGCTTCAGGGTCTCGAAGGTATCTTCGCTAGCTACCAATAGGTTAACACAGTTCTAATTTATTTTAATTCACAACACAATGCGCGCGCGCTTTCAGTATATAGTATATTATAATATAATATCTGTGCTTACGATGATACAGGGTAGATTTTGAACAGCAATGATTAAAAGGCAATACATACCAATATAGTGTCTTTTAGTTTCGTATATAGTATATTTATAAGATACAACAAACAAAAGTAATACCTAGATATTAAACAAATCAGATACCTAAGAGTGAATTCAATACGGACAGCGCTGTCGGAGCTGATTCCGACTGTGGATCCTTGAGAGCTTGTTTATCGGATTTATCGAGAAAAATGTTTGTCTCTTCAATAATAGACTAGTATACCTGAGTGAACAGACTGACGACCCTTCTGATTGAGTTTGTTACTTTCAAATTCAAATTGTTTTATTGATACAAGTGGTTCAACATGAACCTTACATATGTACATATATATACTTTAATATGTTTATATGTATATGCATAGGTATAATGTACATATATATGTATAAATGAAATATATATTACGAAGATAAACATTGTAAAAAGTGGACTGCGTACCTCAGTCTCACCTATTTCAGCCAGCAAGTAGATTTCGGTTAAATAGTGATTAATGTAAGCTAGTACATTTACTAGAGATATCTCAGTCCTCCAGAATGTTATATTACACAGGTACATTTTATCGAATTATTAATTTAATATTTAATTTTGCGGAAATCCATTTCCTTACTTAATGCATTTGTTTAATTTTGTTTAATTCCGCTACCACTTGGGTTCGGGTTTGACCTTTTCTGTCTTCTATGCATGGCCGGCCGGGTGATAATTGCTAAGTAACATGCGTTTTCAAAACTTAAAATCAGCTAAAGGGCATTTTGATTAGGCGTAATTCCATAATTACCACGTGTGAGACCATAAACATTGAGAGCGGAGTGTGTATTTTTTTTTAGTGGATGATAATGGAATGTGTGCCGTCTGCGCTAACGGTTTACGCTGGCGGGACACCAGTGTAAGATGATAAGATGAACATGAAGTCAGATTAGTTAGCCCAACGTGACAAATTCACCGGGAATTTATCACGATGGTTTCCAGGGGGAACCACGTGGAGGTCGATCTGACATGGTACATTGCTGGCAATGGGATCATTAGTACACATTACTAACAATTCCCTCCCCCCCGGAGTGTGTATTTGTAATATAGGTGTAGATACAATGGGGGAAGGGGATGGTTAGTAATGTGGACTGATGACCTCATTGCTAGCAATGTATCATGTCAGGTTGACCTCCACGCGGTTCCCCCTCGAAACCATTGTCATAAATTCTTAGTGAATTTGCCACGATGGCTTAACCTCGATGGGATCTGATCTCATACTCATCTTATCATCCTCCATTGGTGCGCCAGCGTGTACCGTCAGCGCAGGCGGATGCACCCTTCCATTAAAATCCATTTAAAAAAAAATAGCTTTCCGCACAGAATGTTTGTGGTCTTACACATGGTAACTGTGGAATTACGCCTAAGCTGATTTTGGGTGTTAAATGTTTAAACACGTTCTTAGCACCACCCAGACCAGTTCTGTCACCCAGTCGGTCATGCAACCAAGAGATATATAATTCCAATACTTTTTACTATACCTTAACACTTAACACTAATGTTAGAGGAATTAAACAAAATAAAACAAATCCATTAACAAATATTATCACTGTTTACTGTAGTGAGTAGATAGCAGTTTGTTTTTCTTCAGCAGTTTAAAAATATCCCATCAGCTAATCTTTCCGGAAGATTCTTTGAAGAAAAAAACTGTCTAGAAATGCATATCCTGTTCGTAGTACAGTGCGGCTTACGTTCAAAAGAATGAATGTTAACTCCTCTATTCTTTCATCATCCCTCAAACCATTTTATGGATCAGCAAATACAATTTCTCCACAAAGCAGTACCCTACATAAGAGGCTGCCAGTTGAAAGCAATCCGTTGCTAGACAGAGTGAATTTGCATATGACTTGGGCGGCAAACGACGGATTTTACGAGACTAGTCATAGACATATGGTTTTACGTGGAATAATAATCTTTTTAAATAAAATTCTCGTGTCACAATGTTAGTTACCTTCGAAACGGCTTAACGGATTTTATTTATTTTTATATGGAAGTGATAAGGATTTGTCATGCCAAACATTTATTTTTTATTTAATTGGACCAAATTATTTTAATATTATTTCAAAGTAAAATCATTGAAAACAAGTATAACTGTACAAAATATGACTAAGGTTTATAGTTGTATTACTATTTCAATGACAACTATACACATATATGACAACTGTACTTTCAGGTGAGGAAGTATTTCTTAATTATTTAAATAGTTATTAAAGAATACATCTAATGATAATGTTATCTCAGGGCAATTCACACAGCGCTATCTAGTCCAAAGCAGAGCTTGGATTATTATTTTTTTATTTTTTTTATTTTTACACTTTTTTGCACCAGTTACAGAAAATATTAATTACTATAAAAAATATGCATAACCATGACGAGTACAAAAGGCGGCCTTATCGCTAAGCAATCTCTTACAGACAACCTTTAGGTAGTCAGTGAAAATATAAGAAAAAGAATAGGTGGTACAAATGACAACACAACTAAGATGGGTATAAATAATACATGCAAATATACATAAATATATATAGACATACATATGTACATACGTACATAAACATACATAAACTTAATAATACACATATCCATGAAAAGTTTGAAGGAAAGAAAGGGACTATAAGAAAAGGGAAAAGTAGAAGTAAAGGGAAAGGAAATGAGTTTTTACTGATGCTTTAAAGCTAGCAAGAGATTGAGCGCGCCGAATAGAAGGATTATGGGTACTACACAACTGATATAATTGCTTAGACACATTTTTTTGTACATGTATACATAATTTATATAGAAAACATACAGACGATGCAAACAATCACACTCATGAATACAAATGTTGGCGTGTTATTTAATAAATTCAGTTATTTAATCGAATTAGGTGTTATTTTGCGGAAGTTCATTTCACTATTCAATGGATTTATATTATTTTGTTTAATTCCGCAATTAACATGTGTGAGACTACGAATATTCGAGTTATATATAATAATACCACAGTTAACATAATATTAGAGAAATTGTTTAAGTCGTTCTGAAGTTCTGACACGACCAAGAGAAATATTTATTTATATGAATCTCCTAACAATGTTAACATAACATCTAATTCAACTGTCTCATTTTTCTTATTCTTAAATACTAGCTGACCCGCGCAATATTGTCTGCATCACACTTATATATAGCCAAATTTACATAATATGTTTTCAAATTATAACCTAATTCTAATGTATAAGCTATGTTATTGTAAAGTTTCATCAAAATCTGATAATACGAAGATCGTAGCGTTGGTCAGGTTTCCACACCAAATATTCGTAGTCTCACTTAATTGTAGCGGAATTAAACAAAATAATATAAATGCATCGAAATTCTGTTATAACAGTAACACGTCATATTATTACAATATGACATTAAAACTTGTTTCGTTTTTTTTCAATCCGGTCAGACTTGAATTCTCGACTTGAAGAAATATAATATAAAGTATATATTATAGTATATAGTGTAACATACAGTAGAGAAACTACATAAACAATACTCAACTTTCAATAAATTAGACAATGATAAATCAAAATAATAATAAATATATTACAAAATAATAATAATAATAAATCAAAACTTATTTAACGGAAATATGTTTATGTTCAATTATTTCTGTCTGCCCTATTGATACGTATACATGCATCTTTTATATTGATGTACAGACAGATAGTTCTATCGAAATATGAGTATCCGAAGCCAGATATGGTTTCCGTTTTACGTTCATTCATAAGCAAATGAGTTGTCTCTCACAATGGACGTGCACTCCCTGTATCGATTGATCGTTGTTGTACAATCACTGGATAACCAAACCAATATCAAAAATGTTCGTTATAATATCTATATAACTTTAGTACATGAAATAAATTAAACAATATGTCTAGCTTTATAAAACTAATATTACTAAAATCATTCAATCTATACATATAAATAAAATTGGAGTGTATGTTTGTAATATTGAAATCACCGTTTTTTAGTCAAGATGTAGTCATGCATATGAATATAAACATGATACATACAGCAAAATAACATTTTTTACTATTTTTGTCTGCCTGTCTGATCTATTTGTTCTGGTTCCGGCTAATCTCTGAAATAGCTGGACCGATTTTAACGGGACTTTTATTGGCAGGTAGCTGATGTAATAAGGAGTAAAATAAGCTACTTTTATCTTACAAAAATAACGTTAAGTTTCACGCAGACGAAGTCGTGTATAAATATTAGTCTGTATAAACTCAACATTATTGAAATAAAAGATAAACGAGCTCCTTAGCATTTCATGGATTCACCGTGCCGGTGCCGGCTCCATCGTGCGGAAGAGAGGGAAACTCCGTATAGTTCTCGGAACTTGCGACCCGGGTGTAAGTTTAGATGCCCTTTTGCCATCGTGCAACACCTTTGCCGCTCGCGTTTTACCCCCAGTCCAGCCAAATCCAGTAGGAGTCTGCTAGTGCTGCTGTAGATACTGTTGCATCTGGCTAATCAGAAATGCTATTTTTTATTCTAAATTTGTATTTTCAGATTTATAGTTCTTTTACATATAGTACATTCTTGTTTCATACTTTATTCTGTTATGTCAATAGTTGTCACAAATATATATCTCCGTATACCTAATCTTTTATACACATATAAAATAAAACTACAACAGATATACGTTGTAATATAAAAAAAATACTGCAGTTATAGACAGGCTAAACTCTTTTGGAAGATTGTAGAGAGATTTCGCTGGTATACTGGTATATTCTCTTGCTCCCACTTCTACCGGCATATAAATTAACCAAATAGGAATTTTTCGTTAATTTGTTTTATTGGTTCGTAACATTAATTGTTTTTATTGCATGCCTTTTAAATATAACCTTTCCCATGGTACAGTGAGCACTATTAATATATCTATTGAGCATGAATCTAATATTACTAAATTCTATCAATAAATTTGTTTTAAAGACGATGTAATGATGGTATTCGATGGTATTTTTATAATTTCATCACCTACTTTTCACCCCGTGTTAGGTCGCTGGTTCAGGGCGTTTACAAATATACCTCTACCGTCGTTTATTGTCTAATAACTTTTGTGTACACGAAAGAATATTTAAAATATAATATTGTCCCTATACTCACCCCAAAATATCTGCCAATTTGCACCAATTTTAATATCACCACCGTTCTCGCGATCGATTCTATATCTGGTGTTGCATTCATCTACTAGAGGGCAGGATTTCCTCACATCCCCAATATTTTTCCCCAATCCCCAAGATTTTACAGGGACGTATAGATACATTTATAGTGTAGGTGTGTTGTGGTATGTTGAAGGTGTAATGCCGCGAAAGTGCCAATAATTGCAGGTAAATTACACAAAAATACTTGACAATATAATAAACTTGCTGCTACATTGCTAAAGTCATCCAATAAATTAATAAAATTAACTACCAATTTAATTCCAACATTAAAATCGACAAACAAAACACAGTCAAAACTACCAAGTGTAGTAAGCTTCAAGAAACTCGTATCTATTTTATACCGAATTATAATTCTCATGGGAGCAGAAAATAAATAATATCGCATTAGTAGATATACAGGTAGACTATAAAATGTGGGTAGCTCAGTGTCATCTATTTCAGCCGTCTAGAAGCTTGCTTTGAAAGCTGTGTTTTATCAAGCAGTAAAATCACAAGATCGGAGCATTTCCCGTAACATCTTAGTTCCCTGGAATGGCAATGTATAGATATATAATGATCGTAGCGCTATTCATATGTTTATGGTACGTTTATCACTTACTATCAGGTGAGCCGTCAGATAATTTGCCATTCAATTAAAAAAAAAGTCTCTTATATAACGAGATTCATGCCCAACAGTGGGAAAATGATGTTTTGGTCTCATACGACGTTAGCATTTGTTAAAAAGTATAAATTATATTTTTATAAGTAAGTAAATACAGTTGTTTGTGCACAACGGTATTGTAGTAATAAACTTGAGATACGGGCAAATATTATTGAGCTGCCTCCGCAAGGCACCGGGTAGGTCAGTGTTTCCCAACCTTTTAAATAATGTTGAAAAATAGTCACAATCCTTGTCCCATCTAAAGGAGAGTTTGTAATTGATAAAAAAGGTAGGTCGTTTTTATTGAAATTATACTTACATATACAAAATATTCTAATTAATAAAATAATATATCATATTATATTTGTTTCATCACGAACTTTCTAGATTAATTTTATCGTTAGTTTTTTTTTATATACCCTCAATATCGTATATTACTGGCAACGCATAGCAATAGCAGTCGTATAAGCTGCTATGTACCACGCCCAGTTGTATCTGTGACTACGGCGCGAGTGTATGTCTATCGTTTCCAAAATTATCTCTGCATTCGACATCACCTCACGTATTCAAAGACCGGATCTACCGAAGGTGGATGTTCATCGAAGGCATTAGCAGAACAAGGTACGTGTGTGCATTATATTTGCTATTGTCAACGAGTTTTAGAACATCGATTAATTCGTATACGTAATAGTCCCTACGTAGTATAAAGCCATCGCTATATCAGATTGGTGCGAATGCTACAGTATTTGTGTCAATAAAGCTGCCGCCCAATAAATCAGACGCTTATTTTTAATACTCACCCTAGAAGTCATAATTTTTAAAATACACGTTTATTAAATTTGTTCATGATTACTCAGCAGACATACTAAAATCACATAGAAGAGAATCAATATAAAAGAATAGAATATAATATATTTACTGAAAAAATACCAAGTATTTTAGAATAAACTAATCAAGTACATAAATAATATATACAAAACTATTGAACTTAATAATGCTTCGTAATGATAGTATACAGAATTTTTTATATATATATATATATATATATATATATATATATATATATAAATAAAATATATATATATTATAAAATAAAATCAACCGGTTGTTTTTTTTTTCGGACTTCTCTAATGCTGTTGGCCGCAGCTGGCCTTTACAGCTTCACCGGACGTTAGGGGGCGAGTGCAGATGGCACTCCAAACCCGCGGAAAGACTTATGGAGCGGCTGAAGGCCAACTCCTGCCTGACGGATACGACTTTAGTCTGAGGGCACCACTAGGGGTTCGAACCCCGGCTCAGGCCGTCGTAATATCGATCCCCGTTTGAATTGGACTGGGGATCGATCGGAGCGGGCTGGGACCTCCAATATATATTCTGAGACCCCCAGAGCTCCGCGGGCCACGGTTTAAGAAACACTGGCCTAGGGTATACTACAAGTAATATCTTGCTTGTTTGTATTGGACACTAAGTTATAACGATAGCGTTGGAATATTAGAATTACTCTCATACGACGAGAATGGAAGAATATTATTGCATTTTGGCGGTTATATGAATTTTATGTGAATTTATTCATTTAGCACTTCGCATAGTATATAAAAACTAAAATTATTTATATAAAAATGAATATAAACAACTATTCTCAGGATTCACTCTGTTGTTGATTGACAAATTTAGCAGGAAGATCCGTTCAGATGTTTATGAGAATACGCTTATTGTTTACGATAATTTTTATTTTTAGCGTATAATAGTTCCGCAAAATAAACTAGATGTCGCTGTCTCATTTATGTCTAATTTCTAATAGCAGTGGCAAGATGGCCTGGCTGGTGTAGCAGTTTAGCACACCGCTTTATTTTAGAAGATCGCATATTCGATTCCTCGCACAGCACAAACATTTATATTCATGGATATGTTTGTTTGCTTCGGTCTGGATGTTTTCTATATATATTATGTATGTATTTACAAAAGGAAGTATTTTTTATTTGTATTAGTTCTCTAGTACCTATAACACAATCTCTGCTTAAATTTGGGACTAGATTGCGCTGTGTGAATTGTACTGAAATATTATTATATTATTATTGTGTTGGCATTTCTTCTCTCTACCGCGTCTGGTATAGTAGTCGTAAAGATATAATAATAATAATAATCTCAGGACAATTCACACAGCGCCATCTAGACCCTAGTTAAGCTAGCTAAAGCTTGTGTTATGGGTACTAGACATCTGATACAAATACATAGATATTTTTATACAAAGATATATATATATATATATATATCTCAAATTCAAATAGACACTATATATATATATATATATATATAACGACAATTTACGGAATACAATTAGTCTCGATATACCTCTTTCATATGTGGTCATACTAATTGAAATTAGAGAAAATTAGTACACTCGAGTTAGCGAGCTGTCGAACATTCTGGAAAGTGACAGCTCGGTTGACCACTGACCACAATCCAGTAATTGGTTTCAATAAAGCACGATATTAGTGACTTGCCCCGGCTACGCATGAGTCTTACAAAATAATACACAAAAACTTAACGAATTATACACTTACACGTTCCTCTGAATACAATTTGGTGAAGATTGACGTGAAAATAGAGACTGACGGAGCAAGGGAGTTTTATTGTATTATTATAAACTTATTATCAAGGAAAAAATAGAGTATACATAAGAGAGTTTGTGGTTCTTAATAATTCTTAATCATTGTAACAGGTTCCATTGAATTGATAAAGCTCCAAAATATCAATAGTGTTGTTTATGATATATATAGAGAACATATAGAAGACATCAATATTTAAGGGTGTATATACATATATGTGTGTTTGTATATGTAATTTATAACTTTAGAAATTTTTGTTAATTACCCGTACGAAACCGGGCCGGTAGCTAGTGATATATAGAATTAAAATTCCAAGAAGTTCCACATACCACCTTTACCGCCAACGTGAATTGTCAATCGGCCTTTTATCAAAAAGGTCTGATATATTGCCGGCCCCGTAATAAATCACAATAATATCGGTAATAAACCAAAAGATAAGAATCCACTTTATTATAATTTAAAATTAATAACCCCATTACAGTTCGCTACGTAAAAGATTGGCTTTAAATTTATATGATACTTCTGTTCAGTCCATTGTACGGGCAATTTCTGATTTCAATTAAAATTTCAATATATGGTAATGAATCATGGGGAATATTGTGAAAGCCGGAACATTTCATTATTAATTCCTAGGATTTTAAGAGGAGGTGCAAATTGGATTACGGTAGTGCATAGTGGATGCATTGAATGCGTTGGTATGCATTTTGAATTCAAATAATTCGGACATTCTATTAGCGCATCAATGTGCAAGTGATAGAATGTTTCTTACGTTGATTTCCATACGAGTTGGTTTATATTATGCTTCGTGATAGATAAACAAAATATTGGCTTTGTGTGCTGAAGCAGTGTATATAGACTGTAGTCATATTATTTTATCTGTGCTATAGCTATGTTTAGTTTTTTGTCAATAAGCAAACACTAATTTTCAGCTATAGTCGAGAGGTACGCATTGGGTATGATAAATGTTTTAAAGTATAAATTTTATAATATATGTAGACACCGCTTGCGTAAACCCACACACACACACACAGGCACAGAGAGGTGCACCATTCCATTATCGTCAATAAAAAAAATAAGGGTGTGTGATCTAAAAATTTTGTATTAACCACTAGCTGACCCGGCGAACTTCGCAACGCCTAACAGTCGATTCGATTTTTTTGTTTTTTAATACTATTCTTTTATTGACGACGCCCGGTCAGCAATTCAGATAAAAAATGAAAGTTAATAATAATTATATATGTCAAAATATAAGTTATAAAACACCTAAAATTAGTTTAATAATCAATAAAAAATTATAATTTCACATTTTTTATTATGGTACCAACTTATTATATTTAATTTTATTTATGCTTATTATAAATTAAGTTTTATTTTTATTGTAGTACTTTATGAAACACGATATATAACAACATGACATAACAATGGCAACTTCAACAATAGTAGTATTAAGACGTCCTGCATTTTGACCCACAGGAATTTTATCAGCTCTAGTAACAATTTTGTGATCATCACATGGCATCATATCCATTGCACTTTTAATTTTTTATTTATTTATTCTGTTATTACACTTATAAAATTAGTACAATTTGGCGAGTTTAATGCCATATGGCATTCTCTATCAGCTAATTATTAGGATAATAATAATAAGAATAGATAGCGGCCAATGGGCAGTAGTGGGAACGGACAAACGTATAATTATTATAAAATTTTAAACTTCTACGATATATATCTGAAATACAATTTATTTACTTTTATTCAATTTTTTGGTAAAAGTACCTCAGTATATATTTATAAGAGTATATATTACGTATTTCTTCTCATAGAAGAGAGAATGCTCATCATTGGTCAATAGTGAATATTTGCTATTATTTTCAAGACATCTTGTAGAACATCATCTTAACTTCGCCGGCTGGTTTTATTGAAAAAAATTGTCAATTTTTTTATTCCAATTTTTGGTGAAAATGCCTGAGTATGTAGACCAAGTAATTCTTGTCATATGAGAGATCCATGCCCGTCACTGATTAAATGTTATACCAACATCCTGTATTATTTTAAAAACATCTTGTAGAGCATCCCCTTAACCTGACCAGCTGGTATTATTGAAAAAATCGACAAGCTTGCCGAGTGTTAAATGGACGCCATTAGATTTTATAAACGAGTGGCTTTTGTCCGCAGTGCTTATAAATGTTCTAGATAAAACGGTGCTAAGCTCTTTTTGAAACCAAAATGAAATAGAATTCAACATGAATCTGTGTCGGTTCGATTTCGTTTTTGTATATAGACAAGGATAGAATAAGACAGAGATGTACTAGAATGTTTCGCCAGCGAAATTTCTAGATTAAATTTATTATAGTCCGAGTCAAAAATCTTGCGGTGCACTTGGTAAGTGTTTATCGCTGCCCATAAGTACCCATAATTTCAAGTGAAGCTCAGCTTTGTAGCCAGTCTTGTCTTTTATTTATTTTTATTTATTTATTTATTTGACCACCGTAACCAACTGCTTTTGCCATTACATGAAAATTTGGGGTAGAAATACCATCACTGATTATCTGGATGAACCTACACGATGTTGAAACATTTTTTTTTAAAACACAGGGGATAAACGAGCATACGGCTCACCTGATGGTAAGTGATTACCGCCGCCCATGAGCACCCGCAATACCAGGGGAATTGCAAGTACGTTGTCGGCCTTTTAAAAAGGAATAAGCTCTTTTCTTGAAGGTTTCAATATCGTATCGGTTCGGAAATACCATTGCTGAAAGGTGATTCCACAATGTGGTTGTGCGAGGCAAAAAGTTTCTAGAAAACCGCACTGTGGAAGTCCGCCATTCATCCAGATGATCAGGATGGTATTTCAGTTTCTGGCGGGTGGTACGGTGTTGAAATTCAGCTGGTATTAATCAGAACAATTCCTCAGAACACTCCCCGTGATATATGCGTTAGAAAATGCACAGAGATGCAATATCACGCCGCAAAGCCAATGGGTCGAGTCTGTCACATAGACGTTGATTACCAATGATATGAATAATATGAATATTCATATTTTTCAAGAAGGAAAAACCTGTCTCTAGAGAAAACCTCGGCAGGTAGTTTCTTCTTTTCTTTTCTTTCTCAGTACTGAAAATTATTGAATACGGTCCCCTATAAATGGCCATTTAAAGATTCGTAAATGAAAATATTCCGTTTAAAGTACCAATTAAAAATAATAAGCCGGTTTGTCAAAGCACATCATGGCTCCGTAGGAAACTTTGGCGATATTCCGTAAGTTACCTCGTTAAAATTGTTTGTCATTTTTCTTAACGAAACGTCTCTCTCTACCTTTGTCAATATTTTTGAAGTAAAATTAATGTGAAACAATTTTATAATTAGTCCTACATTTCTTTCAGTATAATACTTTCTGTGAGTTTGAAAAGAGTAAAAAAAATGTATAACAAAATATAATCTCAGATCAAGTGAAATGTAGATGTTAGCCTAATTATAATAATAGTTCGCGAGCCAGAAGCCTGTTTCGTCAATTATTGGCTCCCGGTCCAAAAGTTTTAAAATTGTATTATAAAACCTTGTGAAAGACAGCTCCGGTTTCGAGAATAGCGATTTGAAACGGTAGGAAATGACAGAATTGTTTTTTACATTTTTCCAAAGGTGCTGGTGCGCAGCTGACTTTTACTAGCCTTCATAATACTACTTTCTTGACCATCTTTGAAGTTTTGGACCTAGAGGAATTTAGTCACCTTGATCTCTTCCTGGCTGGCAGACTAAATAAAAATCTATTGTCGAATACATGTACAGAAATGCATGACTTTAGAATAACTGCACTTGTTGTATATTTTTTTAATGTCTCTATTATCTTCTTGACAATGTTTATGGCATAGAAAATACTTGAAAAATCGTACGGCATAATTATTTTTATTTATAAACTTTTTATTAATAATAAGAGATATTATTGTACAAAGATAACCTTTGGGTAGAAAAAAATGATGAAAAGTTGTAGGTGGTGCATAAATGACATATAGATCATAAAAGAGGCAGAATAATAATACAAATAAATGTTATTAAATAATAAACATTATAATACGTAATTATGAAAAATATAAATATAAACATATTCGTATAAAAACTACATGTAATATATAAACAAAATAAACATTTTTTTTATTTTTTTTTATTGGTTTGTTTGGGATTTATCAGATGTTTGTAGCACCTGTAGCACTGCGACCTACAAAGATCCATTGTGCTCGACATGTTTCAAAGTTCGCGGCCTAGACCCGTCAGGGACAAGAATTGAAGGATATTCTTAGGAGCGATGGTTTTTATCTCCTCGGTAAAGAGTGTAAACTTTCCAAAGGAGATATTTCGTAAAAAGCAATAAATATTGCGCGTTCTTACATTTATAATAAATTTAAGAAAAGCAATAAAGATAGTACAACTTAAATAACTTATTCTAATAAAGAGGTGACAGTGTACTAGTGCCGTATAAATTTACTAGGCATTAAGACGGTAGTCTAAAATTAGGCTAATGTTTGTTTGCCATTAATTCAAGCGCGCTCTAGTCCAGTGAGACATAAGTTATGTGACACGGATCTACTAAAACTACTACTTGCAGGATTTAATACTTTTATACAGTAAGGAATTGATATGGTTTGAAGAGGGCAGTTGCTGTTTTAGGGCGAACATAAAATCGTCATTGTAGGTACATATTGCTTGTTATGGGTCTCGTATGAGAATAGAAATATAAATAAATTCAAATATTACTTACTTATATTTCATTATTAATATACGCACTTTTGTCACATTTTTTGTTCTACCACTCATTCAGAACGTAGATTCATCACAAGAAACTTGTGAAACTTTGTTAGGACATTATTTTTTTACGCGTTTGGAATTGTTATGATTTGCGGTTTTTGGAGAGTGGAGAGTGGTGGGGTACAAGATGGCGGCCTATGGATGCTGATTCGTGAATAAAGGCATTATACGAGTCTTTTAAATAAATGTTGCTCAAATGAAATACACATAAATTAGGATTAGGTATGCGACAATCAACATAGAAACTGCTGCGTGCTCAATTTAGCCAGCGCTTGAATTTTAAGTTAGACATTTTCCACAATAACATTATTGACATTTATAAAATTCTTAATTTTATGGTAAATTATTTTACGAAGAAAGTATTCTAAAAGATATTGGAAACTGTTTATCTGGCAGATTTAGAACAGATTCTGACAGTTTGTTATAAAATCTAAGAGAGATCTAAGGACCGTTAAAAGGTTGAGCTCACACTGTACATTTTTTTCAATGGTTTTTATAACCTTCCTTTGCCTTTACCTTTATAGGTGCACCTCATTGACGTTGTGCTTATAACAGTAAGAGCTGAGGCAGCTCGTATTACCAACTTTGTATGTTTTTTTTTATTTTTTATTTTCTGTATTCTCTGTAATTTGTTTAATGTTGGCAATAATTGTTTTATCTATCGATCTACAATAGTTTAATAATAATAATCTTAGGATAATTTACACAGCGCCACCTAGACCCAATTTAAGCTATTTAAAGCTATGACTAATAGATGACTGATACAAATGCATGGATATATATTTTTTTCGTAAATACATACCTATTGTATATAGAAAACACCCAGACCGACAACATACTCATGAATACAAGTATTTGTGTCGTGCGAGGAATCGAACCTGCGACCATTGGAAGATTACTAATAATCCCCACTCCACGGTCACTTGGATTTATTACTATAAAAACACCATAGGCATTAGAAACCGCATCCATTCCATCAATATCCATCCATGTTTACTACATAGAAATGCACTGAAAGCATAAGCACACGAATATCCTGAATTATTTATCGAAAGCAGTACACTTGAGTGCACAAGTTGGCGCACTTTTCTCAGACTTGAAATACGCCGGGGTATTGCCTTAATTAACGTTATTGATGTTGTACAATAAAATGCTATAATAAATTTGTATTCTTTTCA
Organism: Achroia grisella; assembly: GCF_030625045.1. Taxonomy (NCBI): domain Eukaryota; kingdom Metazoa; phylum Arthropoda; class Insecta; order Lepidoptera; family Pyralidae; genus Achroia; species Achroia grisella. The sequence continues at coordinate 677,299 of NW_026713028.1, read as the reverse complement.
TTATTTCTATTTTCGTATAAAGTCAGCGGACCTCGCTGACTTTGTTCTCCTCGGTATGGCATAATACCATAACAATCAATCCAGTAATTTAGAATAGAATAGAACAGAATATCATTTATTTATATAAACTTACATTGAAGCACTTTGAATAGTCATCACTTTTTTTTAATCTACCGCTCATTCGGAAAACTGTCTCATCACAAGAAGAACGCGCAAGAAACTTGCGTGTTACTCTTTTAAATAATTTAATTGTTATTTATTTACTGTATACATTTTTTTTATACTTTAATGGCGACAAACGACCTACGGCCGTTATACAAAATCTAATTGAGTACAGTATAGTATAGTGATCTAGCGGTATGGCACACCGCTTCAATTCCGATGGTTGTGGGTTCGATTCCTCGCACGGTACAATACAATATTGTTTGTATCGGTCTGGGTGTTTTCTATGTATATTGTGTATGTATTTAAAAGTATCTATTTATATCAGTTATCTAGTAACAATAATACAAGCTCTGTTTACTTTGGAACTAAATGTACAAGGAACTAATTTAATTATAAATTATTATAAAATTATAATTATAGAATAAAATATTAAATTATAATTATTATTATAAAATATAATTGTAATATAGAATAAAATTATACAACAAAATATACATTTATAATATAATGAAAAAATTATTCGTTCATTATATAATGGCATAGTTTTAAATAGTCAAAACAAATCAAAAATAATTTATTCATGTGGGACATATTTATTTTACCTACCGTCCAGTTCAGTATACAGATTCAATTTAGTAGAACTGGCAAGAAACTCAACTGAATTTTTTTTTTTTAAACCAGTTTATTTACATTATATACTTATATATATTATTTCACTTTTTTTTGTTTTTTTTATTAGGTTGTTATTGGCTATTGTCAGATGTTTGTAGCACCTGTGGCACTGCGATCTACATAGATCTATTGTGCTCGCCCTTTTTCAAAGTTTGCTACCTAGACCCGCCAGGGACAAGAATTGAAGGATATTCTTTGGAGCGATGGTTTTTATCTCCTCGGGAAAGAGTGTAAACTTTCCAAAGGAGATATTTCGTTTACACATGAGTGGGCTTCAACCACATAGGATGTGTAGCGGCGTTTCCTCTTCAGTTTGGCAGAATCTGCAGATTCTTGTTGTGAATAGGCCTAGTTTAGCCATATGCTTGTTTAATTTGTAGTGTCCTGTGAGGGCCCTAGTCATCATGCACATGTTGTTTTTACTCAATAGCAGTAGCAGTAGTCTATTGGAGTATTTGTTCGAGTAGCCCGATATTAGGCAAAAAGTGTTTCACTTTACTTATTATTAATATTTCAGAACAAAAATATAAAAGTCCCCTATTCAATGGGGTAATATTAATGATTAAATGAATATGCAATTATAACTCACAAAGATCCGTGGAGAGTTAAATCACGAACTAAATATGGAGCGTAAATTACTATTCTGCAAAGTTTAATGAGTGGGATGGAGTTTAAAACTAAAACCCGAATCAGCTCGTCCGCTCCATACATGGGTTGTAGCCGCTACTGAAGAATGGCGGGTAATAATTTCAAACAGTAATATCATAACTTATCAAATGTAACAAACACAACGACATTAGTTTAAATTTACTATATACTAGCTACCCGCCCCGGCATCACAAGGGGGTACATGAATTATGTATACAACCCTTCCTCTTGAATCACTCTATCTATTGCTAAAATTTGCATCAAAATCTATTGCGTAGTTTAAAAAATCTAAGTGAATAGACAGCTGAAGTCACTTCATTTTATATTATATACTTAAATGACGACTTCTATTATATTTAGACACAATTACAAAGATATTTTATATAATTACAATTATACAAACACTATTTAATATGAACAGACAGCGGAAGTGACATAATTTTATACTATGTTAGTAAGTTTAAGGATGACTTTTATATTTACACACATTTACATATATTAAGCATATTTTACATATTTACAATTACACAATTATTTATTTTATGTTTTATTACGAAACTAAATGTTACAATTTTAAATTCAAAGTCCAGACATATATATATATATACATACGCACACTTATATGCACACAACTGTAAAAGATTTTATACACATAAAAAATCTGCTTGACAACATGGCCAACACTCAGCATATACCATGACGTTGTCGCACAGCAGGTATTTTGAATCAGTCATTGTGTGAGTGACAACAAAACAAATCTTAAAAGAAATATTTCTCGCGAATGCGAATCCAGGCAAGTTACTAGTATAGAATCAATTGGAAGCCTTTCAGTTGCTCACTTACGACTATATCCCACTTGAATAGTATTTTATCGATGTTTCCTACCAAGTGACGTCTGTTGGACTCCAAAACTGCACTCTTCATTACTCGCGAAAGGAACCGAACGGCGGCAACTCGCGTATTGACAGTCGGTAGGGCTGTTTGTGTAGACACTTCAGTAGGGCGGCCATGAATCAATTATAACGGTGGGATAACACGGACTTTCCATTAGCAATTGTCTTTTATTCCGTTTAAATGAAATAGAAGAAATTCGATGTAGGATGTCTGTGTATTACTGCCGTATTTTATAATATATATTTAGTAAAAATATGACACGATGACATTGTTATTGTGAAAAAATTTTTGGTGTCTTCAATTGTTCAATTAATGAGTTTTTGCAGTCTTTTTTACTAACAGTTATCTTATCTGTGGACAGGATTATTGATTAATTAGTCATTATATTTGCTTGTTCTTCTTCTGATGAGTCTGCGTTCCGAATGAGTGGTAGGATATAAAAACTATGACTATTCAAAAGTGCTTATAATAACTTTATTTTAATTAGAGTTTATTTCTATTTTTATTAACTATAGATGTTTTTATTTAGTAAATACGAATGTTAGTGTGAACACGTTAAACTATTTATATAGGTAATAAAATAATTACTTTACTTACTCTATTAAAAAGAGCAACACACAAGTTTCTTGCTCATTCTTCTTGTGATGAATCTGCATTCCGAATGAGTGGTAGAATCAAAATATGACTATTCAAAAGTGCTTGTAATGAGTTTATTTGAATAAAGATTATTTCTATTTCTATTTCTATTTCTACTTTGTGTGTAGATCGAATAAATATTACACCAGGTATGTTAAAAATGTATAGTATATTTTTTTACCATAACAAAGCAAATTCACTTTCTGATAAGGTTTCTAAAACGTGTACAAAAATGTAATGAATACTGTGGAATCTTGAATTTTAAATTACTACACGTTTTATTATTTTATAGCATTTGTTTTATTAATATATATTTTTAAATGATATAAGTCAGTAAATTAAAAATAATGTAATATAAAAATTCTCGTGTCACAGTGTTTGTAAGAAAACTACTCCGAAACGCTTGACCGATTCCTATGAAATTTTGTGTTCATATTTAGTAGGTCTAGTAGGTAGGTTTTTATTTATTATTTAGATAATTTAGTAGAATAATTACCATATTAGTAAATATTATTTTTCAATATTTATTGCTTAAAATGTGGTGGTACATTTTATATGGTTTTTAAAATATTTATTTCACACATTTTGTCTATATCTATTCTGATAATTTGTCAAAGTGCACGTGACAATTCTAGTATTTCAAGCATCCATGGACGGTATAGCGGTGGTCATTAGTATAAGATGGCATGTATGCTTGTTTGTCAACATAGTTGTATAAAAAAGGTGCCTACTTAAGTGCTTAATTAGTACAGAAGTCTTTTTCATATTGAAGAAAAAACTACTAAAAATTTTTGATTAGAAATCCTAAAAGTAGGAAAATGTCCTAAATGTTTCGAAAGCATAGTTACAGTAGTAAGGAAGCTAGGAGCCGATGGATATCGGGCAAACTAATCCGGTGCACCTGCCACAAGAGAAATGTTGCCAGTACACGCCATCGACTTCGGACCTTTTAACTTTTCCACTTTCAGAATAAATTGTTAGCTTCACGGAAATATTTCGAAGGTTTCCATGTACTTTCTGTGAAGGAAATTTGTAATCCAAATTGTCCAATAGGAGATCAACTTGAATAAAAGTACGTTTTGCAGCTAAGCAGTTTTGCGGCCTGATGATACTGTTTTAATTGTAATAAATTGTTTATTGCTTGTTTGCCACATTATAAAAAAAGTAATTACAAGAAATCTATGTTCTCCTTAATATAATACTTATCTGCGAGAGAAAGTCCAAGCCAAAACCGGTCCAACCGTTTCAGAGATTAGTAAGAAGAAACATTCTTGCTTCACTCTAAAACGTCTGGAACATGCAAAAAATATTAAAATTATTTATTTGTTATTATATGTATATAGTGAATTAATTTGATATTACAAACAGACACCTCATATTGAAAAGCGCAGTTGTTTAATTTATCAATTTACTACCGAACTAACAAGCATAGCATTTTCACAAAGATTTTTCATATACATACGAACTTATCAACCGGCAAAATGTCGAACTTAAGCTAGTCAAAATTATATTTGTATGTAAACCTACAATTTATTAGTTAAACAATAATACAAGGGAAGTTGTTCAGAATTCAACGAACAGCAATTCAGTTAATTAAAAGATTCAACACTAATTTGTAATGTAAACAACTTGTATACGAAAGTAACTTGATTTATCAGACGAGGCGTTTCGCTTCAACAAACGAATGGATGTTTGGCCAAGAATTATAAGCAAGCGTCGGCTGTGGCACAGAGTTGTGTAGACGAAATAACGTTTAGGCAATCACAGTGTCTAGGTATTATTGGCTAGGTATTATCAATATAGTTAAACAGGTTATACAACGAATTATGGTAAAATAGCTGTACCCGAGATTTCACCCATTAAATTTTAATAAAAAATATAGTCTATGTGTTATTCTGATGTGTCAGTGTCATAAACTATATTACCATAAAGATTCATCAAAATCAGTTCTGTGGTTTTAGCGTGAAAGAGTTACAAACACCCATACTTATAAATTTCGCGTTTATTATTGCTTTTGCCTCCTGCGAAAAAATATTATTATACATGCAATGTGAATGTTTTTGTGCCTTTAATTACTACCATCGTTGGCTGCACTGACCCCAGAGGCCTACACACAGTCCCAAAGGTTACCTCTCTCGAAGTTTCGATTAGATTCACTAGCCGTGGTCATGAGCTGACTGGATCAACAGTGAACGTCAATGTTGATAAATTTTAGCAGCTCTGTAGCATGCCTTTTAAACACTGCTCATAATATATATGTCTTTTGTTGTTCTTTAGCTATATGTTTATATTATTCGTGTCAAAACCCAATTACGTATGTAAATAAGTCACATACAACATAAATTTAATGTCAAGTATATTAAGCCGATAAAATAGTTGTTCTAGTTTCCCTGTAATCCAAGGTAGTAAACGACTGCCTACATTTTCTTTGTTATTCCTATAGTTAACTGGTAAAGTACGACTTTTAAATATTCCATTTTGTATATAGGCTTTAGAGTAGGTATATAATAAAATAGGGCATAAAGTTATGTATTTTGAAGGTTTTGACTTGACCAGAGTATTGAGAATTACTACAGCAAATAATATAAGACTCGAAGTCAAATAAGGCCTACCATAAATGTAGAGACAAATCAGTAGTTTCTGAATATATTTACTGCCATATTAGATTTTTAGTGTATTTATATAATCTGTAAAAATGGCCCTAAAATATGGTCAAGAGCAGTGATGGCTGGCTCATCAGTCGTACTCTTTAATGGATGCTGCTTGTAGGGACTGGTCTACTCTAATCACTACGACTGATTTCCTCTTATTTAGTTGTTTAACCAGTTGATTGTACATTTAATATTTTTTCTATTTGAGTATTTCATTGGTGAATTGGTGCTAATTTGGTAGTTTGTATTCACACACTGTCAAGGTCATAAGGGATCTTCAATAAAATGGATTGTAGATATGTTTAAATATAATGTATTGTGAATTTATAAATTAATCGCATAAGAGAGTGACGACGCGCGTCCTTGAAGCCGCTCGTGATGGCATTGAAGAGTGATCGCCGACCGGCCACTGCGATGACCTCGATTCCCCCGCACCTCGATCCCCGCCAGCATACATTAGGTAGTAACACACACTTCAACTTAAGTATAGATAACTATAGTAGGGTATAGTGGCATCAACTAAGTTTAAAAACATGTGAAGTTATTAAAACTTCAAATCAATACAAAATCAAGAAAGATTAGTATTGGTGTCCTATTAAGACTTCAAGAAAGGCTGTATATGTGGTATTCCTGGATTCATGGTTCACAAAACGACTATCAGACAAGTTCGTTAGAAATTCAATGTGATTTTTTTTCAATTTTATAATTGGAACGCAGAATCATCACAGGACTGTGCAAGAACTTACGTTTCGATCTTTAAAAATAAATGTTTTCAGAATTACATTTTTAAGATTCTTCTAATGTTACTTATAAATTATTTAAGAATGTTTGTTTGTTATAAAATAAATTAGTAGATTGTTATTTTTGATAGATATATGAATTTATGACACAAATCAGCCTAGTAGTAATTTATTTTATATTACGTTTCTATCCGTATCAGAACAAAATAGCTTAGTTTTCCGAAAATAAATAAAAAAAATACATTTTAAAGATTTTTCTATGCAAAATTGACATAAATAAATATTTATTTATGCCAAGTAAGCCAGAACAGTCCTAGTCAGGAGTCAGCCAGAGTAACTGATGACCAATGTTGTACTAAAGTTGCCATATGAGCGCATAGCCTAAGAATCGATCTGCGAATTTGAAAGTGAAATTCAGAAACTCTGTATTCTTAATTACTCGACCCTTCTAAACAGTTTCATGGTAATTATGCCATGCAATTTGCATAGCTGACGACTCCTAAAGATCTTGGATATTAATATAATCGAATACTTATGGCTGTAGATATTTCGAATTGAGCGCCTTGACTTTATAATGGTTGAGCATTAAATCTTTGGTAGAAATAGACACTTAATTTACTCAACGCCATTTATAATTTTTATAAACTCAAATATATTTACATTTATACGAGAAGCAAAAACATACTACCATATATTTGACACACATACGCATTCTTTTGTTTTTTGTTAATTTACATAGAGACATTCAGGCCCAAGCTAAGCAGAGCTTGCGTTATAGATAATCGATTACAGATAGGAACAATTAAATTAATTTTTTTGTTAATACATCTATACATATAAATAAAATTGGAGTATCTGTTTGTAATATTGAAATAACCGTTTTTTACTACGTGCATATGAATATAAATACGGTACATACACCATAAAACCACTTTTTACAATTTTTGTCTGTCTGTCTGTCTGTTTGTTCCGGCTAATCTCTGAAATGGCTGGACCGATTTTAACGGGACTTTTTTTGGCAGGAAACTGATGTAATAAGGAGTAATTTAAGCTACTTTTATTTTAGAAAAATAAAGTTAAACACTATGAGGACGAAATCGTGGGAACAGCTAGTACATAGTTATATGTTAAGTTCGCCAAATGTACTTTACTATATTTTGTATTGAGTGCATTGAAGTTAAATAAATATAGAAAATACCCAGACTACTGAAAACAATCATACTTAATAATACAAAATGTTTATTGCATGCTAGGATCTATATTAAGAAGGCTACATTATTTATATTTTCTTTTTACATTTTTTTATCTCATTTAATGTGTGGGCATTAAAGTTGTACATAAATGTATTACATATAATCACAAAATACTTTAAACACTATTGAGGCTGTATGTGAATATATAAAGAAATCTAGTAATTTCAGAACATTTTCTCCTCAAAAACTCGCATAATACACCGTCTGAAAGGCCTTTGAAAAGCAGCAAAGCATGTCTGAACACGCCTTTGTGCCATGTAATGATTTTTTTGATAAAACGTAGTGTTTTAACACAAGCCTGAGTGCGGTCGGTTCATTAATAGAGGAGATAAGGTCGTTGATTGTACTCGTTAATGCAAAAACATTGACATCAACGGCCTCGATGGTCTAGTGGTTTAGCATACCGTCTTGAATCCGATGGTCGCGGGTTCGATCCTCATAATTTTTTTTTTCGGTGTATCATTACATAGTATAAAACAAAGTCTTTAAAACTACGCAACGGATTTTGAAGCGGTTTTTTTTAATAGAAGAGTGATTCAAGAGGAAGGTTCATAGGTATACATGTACACCCATGCGAAGTCAGGGTTGGTAGCTAGTTTACGAATAAAATCCATAGGTACATATTTTGTTTCTAACTTGATAGTACTATTTAGAAAGTCATGAGTTGTTATTAATATTGTCACATCGCATTGTCACCGATGGTCACGGGTTCATATAAACATTTATATTCATGATCACGATGGCTTGAATCAGCCTGCATGATTTCTAAGTATTTTATATAAGTTAGTAATTCATTTTATGGTAATTGCATAAGATTCTATAATAAACTGCCAGAATCTACGCTAAATCTGACAGAGGCAATTCAAATTTTATATTGAACAAATGTTATGTAAACAAGCCTATTATAGGATAGATGAATTTATAGATGATAGCAATATATAGCAAGCATAAGTTTATTTGCGGACAACGTTATAATTTATTTTTCATACTGCTTTCTTGATATATGATAGCGTAGCGGCTTTTGTATTGATTGCCGCATGCATCCTCATGTAAAGTGCGAATACTGTAACTACCATATAGTAATTTTTGTAGCTGTGACGTGGTCGAGTGGAATGAGTAGTCATGCTCACTAAAATGTCCAGACATGTGGCGGCGTGGTGGGCCGGGTCATTGGGCTCCCTAAAATATGGTCGAGCGCAGCGATGGCTGGCTCATCCGTCATACTCGTGAACGAGTGCTGCTTGTAGGGACTGGTCTGCTCTTATCACTACGACTGATTTAATCTTATTGTGTTTTTATATTTGAGCCTAAATAAATTAGTGCTGGTTGGTAGTTTGTATTCACACGTTTCGACTTGTAAAATGTGAACTTACAAGGATTGTTTAAAAGAGCAACACACAAGTTTCTTGCTTATTCTTCTTGTGACGAGACGGCATAAGAAGAATAAGCAAGAATTATATTCCGAATAAGCGGTAGATTTAAAAAAATGTTGACTATTCAAAAGTGCTTAAATTAAGTTTATTTGAATAAATGATTTTCTATTCTATTCTATGTATTAACAAAAAAAAAATTAGATATGTATGTATGTATTTACATAAGTTGTCTAGTATCCATAACATAAGCTCTGCTTAGATTGGGACTAGATGGCACTATGTTAAACGTTCAGAATTGTTATTATAGCTACTGTACACATCAAACAATCAGTTGATATACAGCGGCATTCTGTAATGCCTTAGGGCTATTTGAAATGCAATAGTTATCGATTTATATGAAATTATTGCATGTATTCTCAGTATTGTTGTTTGAATATGATTACACTTTAGTATATTGTAATCAAATGTAACATATTCAGAGTCGTATGACAAAGAAAATAGAGCTCATTTTTTGTATCGTTATATTAAACAAAAAATATATTTGTCCCTGTTTTAGCGGTATGATTAGGGGCATTATTTATATGCCAGTTTTGGTTGTATATAAGAAGTTTATTCTAATAATAGTAATTTACAGCTATATATAGTAATGAAGAACAGTATACAAAAATTAGTGATTAGAAGTACAATAGTTGAAGAATGTCTCTAGAAGAAGTTATTTTTGTAGGTTGTATTTCCCGCGCAAACGCAACGCGCCACAGATTCAAAATATACGCACGGCGCGCAGCCGCAGTAGGATGATGAGCGCATTATGGCAGTATGCACGATGTTAATACTATGAGTATTAACACCCTGATTTTTTAATTTTTTTACTGAGTCTTAGAATATTAAATGTTATCTGCGTCACATTGAAACAGTAAAATGTCACTCATTCGGAACGCAGACTCATCACAAGATAATTGAGCAAGAAGCTTGCGTGCTGCTCTTTTGAATAAATGTTATTTTAAATAAATATTTACACAATAACAAGTAAGAGGCATGCGATAATCAACCGCTACGCACTCATTCCTCGTGCAATCAGATAATATTGTCAGTACTATATAATTTTAAGTTTTTTCTACAAAAACATTATTATTATCATTTTATTAAACATACTCTTCAATATATACATATAAATAAAATTGGAGTATCTGTTTATAATTTTGAAATAACCGTTTTTTCCACATGCTATGAATATAAATACGGTACATACACTAAAATAACATTTTTACCATTTTTATCTCTCTGTCTGTTTGTTCCGGCTAATCTCTGAAATGGTTGGACCGATTTTGACGGGACTTTTTTTGCAGGTAGCTGATGTAATAAGGAGTAACTTTAGGCAACTTTTATATAAAAAAAATATTTTATTCTAGCAAAATAAAGTTATATTCCACGCGGATGAAGTGGCAGGAACAGCAGTTTTATTATAATCATTTTTACAGAGAAAGTGTTTTATACATTTTAATCTTTTTTCAGAATGGCGTATGAAGTATGCTAAAAGCGTTACATTATGTAATACCAGTTGTGCTGTCCCGAATCTGTTCATGTATATCGGCAACGGCTACCACTTACCATCAGGCGGGACAACAGCTAGTTCCCCGTGTTAGTTTCGATTGGAGGGATCCCGCTCATTAAGAAGGGCTTATTAGGAAATAACATAACATGTCATATCACTGGGGTTTCATCCGTACATAGGTAACCATCCGTTTACCATCATTGTAACGTATGTTTGATTGTCACCATTAAAAAAAAACTAACAAAAGTTGCTAATGAGCTTAGATGCTATTGTTTTGAGACGAATAAATGTTTAAATATACATATATGCGAGAGAGAAACGCCTTCTCTAGCATCTTCGCAGCATCAGTATCAGTAAATCTCCCGATAAATGAACATGTCGATAGCACGAGCGGATGCTATACATCTCCGGGTCGGGACGCGGGCGAAAACATAAATCGCCCGCAAAACCGGCAAGCGATGTGGACCAATTTATTGCAACCACTCAATGTGCAAATCGGATAGTGTATTAATTTGAACAGTGATTTATTGTATTGATATCAATTGTTACATTCATACGAACATTATTAATACAGAAGTAACTTTTTATTTATGTCTTTTATAAAATCAAATCAACATATCTCTATACATCTAGTTTAGTAGTTTTGTATAAAAGAGTAACAAACACCCTTCCACTCATATATCTTAGATAACTTTCGGGTTTGTAATATTAGTAAGATACAGTCTATCTTCGATTCAAATTTTATTAAAAATCGTTCAGCCGATTAATAGCAAAAGGAGAGATGGGCACATTTTCCTACTTATAATTTTAATCTCTGTAATTAAGAGTTTAAACGTTAAGTAAATATTAAAAAAAACATAAATATAAGTTATAACACTGGCCATAAATATCGTTTTTAATATGAAATTCCAAAAGAATTTCCCGCCAAGACAACGTTGTCCAATACCCATTAGCTAATTGCTTATAAATTATAAACACAAAGTGAAGTTGGAACAACTTTTAATACAGTCATTATATCTGGTATTCTGTTGTTGTAATTACTTACTACTTGTTTTAGATATATTAGTTTTATATTTATATACTAGCTGTCCCGGCAAACGCTGTTTTGCTATATAGATTAATATCGCTATTAAAAATAAGGGTTAAAAATTATTAAAAATAAGTATTGCAAATGCACTCTATCGGGGGGAAGGGGATTGTTAGTAATGTGGATTGATAACCCCATTGCTAGCAATGTACCATGTCAGGTCGACCTCCATATCAAACCATCATGTTAAATTCCTGGTGAATTTGCACGATAGGCTAACTGACCTGACCTCATGCTCATCTTATCATCCTCCACTGGTGCCCCGCCAGCGTAAACCGTTAGCGCAGGCAGGAACACCATTCCATTATCATCCATAAAAAAAAAAATGCACTCTATCTATTGCTGAAAACTGCATTGAAATCAGTTGCGTGATTTAAAATATTTGAAATGTACAGACATCAGTGGCGACTTTGTTTTATACTATAAATTAATATACACAGTATATAACAGCGTGTGTAATTAAATTAAAAATTACAAAATGACCCAAATGTTGCGAGTGTGTGCACAAAATCCAAAATCACAATATCTGAAGTGTAACTAACTGTTGGAAGTTTTGACGTGTTGCGGCCGCAGCTGAGCAGTTCTCTAAACAACCACGGAAAGTTTGACTGATGGTTTTGGGTTGTTATATGTATAAAATAATTTTGCCATTACTTAATGTATGAGGGCGGTATGGTGTAGTGGTTGACTAACCCGACTCCAAGGTCGCGAGTTCAAATCTGCCTGATAATAAAATCATCAATTTGTATTTTATATTAATTTCCGGTGATGGGAACACCGACAACAAACCTTTGCAAGTAATATTTGAGATGCTATAAGATTAGTGTACTAGTGTGTCCATCACTGTAGAATTACATAATCAGAACTTGTATATCACACAGTTTTCACAGTACGGTTTCACATTTTTCATAAAATTTGAATGCGAAACAAATTGACGGCGCATCTGATAACTGATAAAAATAACTGGCAACCATCGCCTATACACTGGTATCACGTTATCATATAACACTCATTACTATTCTTCACACACTGCAATCTCGGAGAACTATATTCATACACTGCGACCGTGAAAAACTAAGACGTCACACCTCCAAAAAAAAATCGTCCACCGTCAAAAAAAAACAATACTTCATAGTTATTTCATAACCTGTAATTTGAGTAACTGAGGTTCAGTTACTAAAATTACAGGCCTATCGACTATTACGAAAACTCCCTAGGAACGCAAATGTATATAATCTTTGCTTTACAACAGTTTCAAATTAATGGTCCAATAAATCATCCGTTTGACCTAAGCCCCTACTATAAAACGAATCTCACTTTCTTATCGTCTCGAATTAACTTTACCTTTTAGTGAACCTTCACTTTGTTGTTCATCTATACATTTAAATAAAATTGGAGTGTCTGTTTGTAATATTAAATTACCGTTTTTTACTGCATGCATATGAATATAAATACACCAAAAAAAACTTTTTAAAATTTTTGTCTGTCTGTCTGTCGGTCTGTTTGTTCCGGCTAATCTCTGAATTGGCTGAACCGATTTTAACGGGACTTTAGGCTACTTTTATTTTAGATAATAAAGTTACATTCCCCGCGGACGAAATCGCGGGTACAGCTAGTTTATATTAATATTATAAAGAGAGGGAAGGGGATGTGGATTTATGAACCCATTGCTAGTATATATCATGTCAGGTTGACCTCCACGCGGTTGCCCCTGGAAACCATCATGATAAGGTCCTGGTGAATTTACCACGATGGGCTAACTGACCTGACCTCCTTATCTTCTTATCTTCCACTGGCGCCCCACGAGCGTAAACCATTACACGGGTGGGGGAGCACCTTTCCATTATCATCAATTAAAACAATATATTAAAGAGTATAATTTTGTAAGTAGATGTTCGAGATACTTTCCTATACTGTCCACCTTGTTTTTAAAATTCTTTGAGTATTAGGTAGTCCATCAATAGAAAAAATCTATACATAATATATCTATTTTTGTAATTGTTGCAATGAAAAATAAACGTACATTTTTGTTTGTTTTAGTTTTGTGTGTCTTATTGTATAAATTAGTTTTATATTAAGTTTGTTGTAATTGTAAAAGGCGTCTTATCGTATAAAAGTGTAACAAACAATAGGACTAAGGTACATCGAATAAATACCATTTCATTTCATTCATATAAGATTACTCTACGACCGCTCCTATTGTTCGGATCTGCAATGAAAAATTTGGTTAAAACGCTGGAAGAGTGACGCAAATGAGGTTGTACGGTTTAACTAGAAAGTCACTATAAATAAACTATGTCACTCTGGAATAACGTAACGTAATCTGTAAAAACAGTGAGTCCATGCTGTCATTCTAGAATTGTGATTTTCTCATAACAAAATTAGATGTTTCTTTATTGTATTCATGTAGATAAACAATAGTAGGGGCAATCAGGTCCTGTACTAAACGTTTATGGAACTGGACGAGGGCACCAATTCCTATTGAAATCTTTGTTTCAACGGTAATACGAGAGTTGGACGAACAATTATTCGCATAGTAAACATGATTAATTCGAATCCGGTGACATAACCATTATGATTGGACCTCGGATTCAGGTATTTTGTTTGAGACTTCGAATACTCGTACTATTGTTATAATATTACCGGCAGCTCTTCAAATACTGGACTGATAGGACTGATGTACTTACATTTAGATTTTATTAATCATCTAGATCAGTGGTTCTCAAATAATACCCGTCTGTGCAAGCTGTCAGGGGATTGGCTGGAAAAAAAAATCATTTTATACTACGATGGTGGCACATAAGCATAAGGCTCATCTGATGGTAAACGGTTACCGTAACGTATGGACGCCTAAACACCAGAGGTGTTACGTGCGTGTTACAGACGCTTTGTTGTATTTGTTTTGAGCATTACGACGTTTACAGAAGAAGAATGTGTGATTGAAGAATTAATAGAAGAATATTAGTAAGTATTAAAATGCCACTTATCCTTTATAAACACTTTTGGATCATCTTAAAACTCCCTAAGACAATTCGCTAAGAGGCATAATATCATGGTACTAAGAATTGGCAAATATAAGTGTTATTACGGGCGTCACATTATAAAATAATGTCCGTAGTATATGTATAGAATAGTCTGAAACATCGGTGCATTCTTTCAGCATATATTTGTCCACTGCTGGACGTATGCCTCTTGCATAATGTTCCAATTCAATCTGTCTGCAGCGTGTCTTGTCCAGGTCGGTCCTGCCATCTCCCTGATGTCATCAGACCATTTGGCAGTTGGTCTGCCTACGCTTCTGCTTCCCATCCTAGGTCGCCACATTAAGGATCTGTATGTCCATCTGTTGTCTTTGCTTCGGCATACATGACCAGCCCAACGCCACTATAGCTGCGCGATTCTTTGGATGATGTCGGTAACTCCAGTGCACCTTCTGATCTCAACATTCCATAGCATAGTTTTTATGTATACAAACAGACCGACAAATTGACTGATAAAAATTACTATTTTGTCTTCGATTGCTGTAAAGACATATTTCCTTTTTTTATTACATATATTGAGCGCATTTGACCGCAAGCTTATTTGTTATTATAACAAACAGAAATCGGCTTGTTATGTATTATGTGTATACACGTGTATACTGCATATATAGCCTGAACTCAGTATATAGTCGTCTTTTAAAACCCTGAATAGTATTCATATCATATGTTTCCAACGTTACACTGTGCTCCCTCTTAAGTGGCCCTCTTGTCTTCGCAAGCGCAGTATTCCTATATTACGGTTGGAAGAACTAGAGGGTTACTTAAGAACTTTTTAAAGTGTAACCTTGCTCTCATTTAAATCACGAACTTTTAATGAAAGATTCAGAATAAGATAAATATGATTCGAGTTTCCCTGCCTATTCTTAAGGAATCTTACATGGGATTAGATAGCTAGCTATCTAATCTCATCTCAATAGATATAATAATAATAATAAGTAACCCTTAACAATTAACTTTATTTAGATTACTTTCGAAGGTCGCGGGTACGATTCCTCGCACGGTGCAAATATTTACATTCATGAGTATGATTGTTTGTAACGCTCTAGGCGTTTTCTATGTATATTATGTATGTATTTACAAAAAAAAACGTTTTTATATCAGTTATCTAGTACCCATAACACAAGCTCTGCTTACCGTGGAACTAGAAGACGCTGTGTTAATTGTTCAGTGTAATTTACTTCTTATTTATTATTTACTTTACCTGGGTAATTTGTGAACAAGTGAATAGCATTTTTGAACAAATATTAATGTACAAACATACAGTAATAACAGTGTAATAACCTTTTTAAACGGTGTCCTGGTTTGTACGTGTTTGAAAGCAATAATTTGTCCTACAGTTGCTGCAAACGGTTGCATAAATTCGCTATGTTTACATTATGCACAAAAGTCTTGTATGTTGTTTTAATGTTCGGTGCTGCGATTTAAAATGGTAGTTTGGATGTTATCTATAATTTTACAGTACTAATAATGCTACGAATTGAATGGATTAGTATTAAAACAGTATATATATCAAATAAATTTATTATAACATTATTTATATTATTATCCTATATATGACCGATGTTTCGAAATATCTTACATATAAAATTCTCGTGTCACAATTTTCGTTCCCACACTCCTCTGAAAAGGCTTGAGCGATTCTCATGAAATTTTGTGAGCGTATTGAGAAGGTCTGAGAATCGGCCAACATCTATTTTTCATACCCTTAAATGTTAGGGGTAGTTCACCCCTAAATTTTTTAAAAATTTTTTAGACAAATTTTTTAGTTTCTATTTTTTATGATACAACATACAAAAATACATACAATCCTAAATTTTCACCCTTCTATCATCAACCCCTATTTTTTTATAGCGTTATTAATTTATATGGAAAAACAACGTTTGCCGGGACAGCTAGTTTTAGTATAAAGGTATTTATCTCTCTCGAAAAAAAGACACTAAACTTAATATAAAGCACTTTTTAATTGTTGTTTATTATATTTTTGATTCTACCTCTCATTCATGGTATAAATATTAAAAGAATGTCAGTATTAATTGATTAATTAATTTTCCACACATTTCGTCCATTGTTTTGGCATGCAAAATTTTCGTAATATACAAATTATACAATATAATTAATGAATTTATAAAAACAACGATGTAATAAAATTTTTAAGGTAAAGCATAGCGTATATCTGTCTACGTAATACATTCTGTCATCACGAACAATTTAATTAAGATGCATTCACTATTTATTCGTGAAGAACCTACAGATAGTCATTATTTTGCATTTATAAAAGGAAATGTAATAAATATAAACGGTATATTTAGCTACAGATTTTCTTTTATTAGTCGACAAAAAGACTGCTGTAATTGGTTGTAATTAAGATATATCTTCAATGTTCATACGCAGAAAGAAAATATGGTTGTTCCCAAACCAATTGGTAGCCTCGTTTCCTTGCGAAACGTACCGTCCTCGCTTTTCATCTGTTTTCCCTCTGTTCTTGCGGCTACAAATGATTCGTCCCCTTCCTCTCTTATCATTTGATAGGGCCTTCCTTTTATTTTGCCGAGAGATTGTCCCTGTAACGATATAAAAATACTCCGAAGGGTTTTTCGGACGTAATTTTCTTGATGTTTTCGGTGTACGCAAACTTATTTCATTTTGATTAGTATAAGTGATACCAATTGTACGGATTGTAGATACATATGATTGTATTTAATACGAGAAGAGATTGTTAGTAATGGGGACAAGCCTCATAACCTAAAAAGCCAATCTTCATGCAGTCTCCGATCAAATACTCAAAGATTATGATTAATATCTTTTAAATTCACCATGATAGGTAACTAAGCTGATTTCCTCATTCTGCCATCCTCTAATGGTGCTCTAGTTATCGAAGCTAAATACACCCTTTCATTGTTATCACTTAAAATGAAGTACATAGATATTTAGTATCTGCATTTTTATTTATCTGTGTAAAAATATATACCACATATTAGTGTTATTAAAATTTAATTGCAAATGGAGCAGTTTGAATATTCTTTGCTGTATGTCTGTGTCTTTGACTGGTTGATTTCAATGATATATTTATTCAGAAAAAAAATACTATCTATAAGTGTGCGTAATATCATACTCAGACCGCGCAATTTTCTTAAAAAGGGTTATAAAGTTGATTCACGTATTAATATAATGATTTATGTAGACAATGCTTTTTGTCGCAAGTGATTTTTATTATGGAATAATAAAAAATACATCAAAACGAATGAAACAAATCATCGCAAGCGTAACTGAGAAGCTCCCGGTACATAATAAGAGGCTCAGAGCGGTAAGTTAGTCGCTGAAAGCGCTATTATATTCGCTTTAGGCCGCGTTTTCAATATTATTTTTACATTAGAGCGCACTAAGACATATTTTCTTATAACTTTCTTTTATTCTTAATGTGGTTTCTTTGCTTGATCTTTTGATTATATCTACAGCTATTTGGCGCTGATATTAAAATGGGATAATAATTGAAACCAACGTTGTCCATATGGTATACATATAATCTATGATTTATGATAACGTAACTTTTAAAATCGGTGAAATTATTATTCATATATACATATCGCATATCTAGTAAAAAAAATTATTTTTTGAAATTAAACTTTAATTCCACTGTAATAAAGTGGATTTTCCAAAATTTGTAATTTTTGAGTTAAGCCAGTATTATAATAAGTGTGAGATATATATTGAGCAATAATAACTTTTGTATAATTAACACAGTGCTATCTAGTCATAAGATAAACAGAGCTTGTGTTATAGATACTAGACAACTCATGTAGATACAAAGATACATTTCATTAAACACATACATAATATACATAGTAAATACCCAGGCCGATACAAACAATCAGGCTCATAAATACAAATATTTTTATTATACGAGTCATTGAACCTACGATTATCAGAAGAAAGGAGTTACAAAAAAGGTATCTATTTAGCTCAGGTGTCTAGAACCTATAACACAAACTCTGCTTAGCTTTGAACTAGATGGCGCTACGTGAGTTATCTTGGGATATTATAATTATATGATTAATATCATATATTATTCTTACTTTAAATACTTTGAAACTTTACAAAGGATGCTACTTGAAACGATTTTATACTTCAATAGTTGGACGAAATGAAGCAAATTCTATAGAAAAATAAACGAATATTAAAGTCAATACTGTTCACAGAAACTTATAAATTAAATAGTGGAATATATAATATACAAATTCCCCCGTCACAATTAATTGCTGTATTTCACAGAAAGGGCTTAACCGATTCTGATGAAATTTTATATGTTTACTCGGCTGCTCTGAGAAATATGAAAAAATGCATTTCCTTTTTATAAAAGAAGGATAAATCAATTCTTTAGGGATAAAATAAATGCAATTGATCTTACTGGAAACGGAAGCAAAAAAACTTAGTTGTCCAAAATGGCATTTTATAGAAACTGTTCCAGGAATAAAAGTGGCGTTTCTGTAGCAAATTCGCCATTTTCAATTGATGGACCCTCTGGTATGTTTGCCATTCTAGTAATATGAAAAAATGCATTTCCTTAATTTATAATATTAGTAGGATAAACAAATGTCTTTACGGGATAAAATAAATCCACATTAATTTATACTTGATCACTGTGACGAGGGATAATACAGGGATTATCTTTTGCGGTCACAAAAACTCTTATCACGTTACATTAAGGTATATTTTTGTTTAACCAAAAGGTAGATATACGTTTGAGTTCATTTTGCGGGGCGTGCGCTTCGGTAAAGTTGGGTAAGGTGTTAATTAAACAATAATAAGATAAGGTTTGTGTGTCCGTTAGTTGCCTAATTTACGGATAAATCGTTTTTGTAGATAAATAAAAATGTAAGGGTTCTGTATCTATTTGGTTCAGTACCTACTGGTTTTTCTCAAAATAAGCGTTTGGATATTACAGTCTAGATCAGTGTTTCTCAAAGTGGGCCCCACGCCCCACTGGTGGGCAATTTGATTGTTAAGGGGGGAATTCGAAATTGGACTCGTTACGAATTTAACCCGGCCTATTTCAGTGCAATGCTAGGTTTCGGTTCCATATTTAAAGAAAAAGCAAATTCTTAAACAATTGTTTTATTTATTAAAGTATTATAATATAATAATTTAATTTATAAAAATCAAGTTTTGAAAATTTACTTACTATGTTTCGTTACCAATTTCCTAATGATTTCTTTCTAGAACCTAACATTTAAGATTCTTAAGTGAACAATTTAATTTTTTTATATTAAAAATTATGTATGTTTAAAGGCTAAGTTGGGGAATGGATCAAAAAGGGTTGAAAAACACTGGTCTAGACACAAAACTGAATTGTAACCAATTTGGTTGTTGCTGTATATATTAAAGTATTAATTATAAAACTGCCTTGTGTATATATATATATGAGACATTTAATTTGTAGACTGTATGAGACAAACAAATATATTTTTCTTTCTTTCTATTCCCTAATAATTGAGAGTGTTCATTATACTTTTTATGTCTATTTAAGTAAGTACTTGAGTGACGAACAATCATTCTACTATGTCTGTAGTTATTGTCACTTGCAAGAAATTGAAGATGTCGGTGTCGAGTCGCAACGCAAGTTTTAAGAAAATTATCAAGATAAATTCCTTGTAAATGTGTCACGATAAGCTTTTTTTATTGGATTGTTTGGGTTATGGTCAGGTGCGTGGACCTGTAGCACTGCAACCTACATAGATCTATTGTGCTGGCCCTTTTCAAAGTTCGCTACCTAGACCCGTCAGGGACAAGAATTGAAGGATATTCTTAGGGGCGATAGTTTTTATCTCCTCAGGAAAGAGTGTAAAATTTCTAAAGGTTTATGCATGAGTGGGCTACAAAGCCCACTCATGCATAAACAAAACAAAATATCTCCTGCTAAAATATCTACTGAAGAGGAAACGCCACTACACATCCTATGTGGTTGTCCACATAGAAAGTGTAGTGGCGTTTCCTCTTCATTTTGGCAAAATCTGCATGCACGATAAGCTTACTGACATAACATCATGTTCATTTTATCATCCCCCTCTGACGTCCCGACAGTAAACCGTTAGAGCAAACGGGCCCATTCCATCACCAAATATAAAAAACAATATCTATTTAGAAACATTATTGTAGATATATATATATATATATAATAAAACTGCAGACTCTCAGGTATTAACTGCACCAAGTAAATGAGTTAATTTTCTTAACAGCGATAGCAATATAGGGTTTTAATTAACTTTTACAAGTAGAACAAACCTCATAACAATTCTCACTACACGCTACACTCTTGAATACGGAATTAATAAAGCTATACATATTTTAAAGTAGCGAGCAATGACTTTGACAATCTTCTCCGTGGGTACCTCATTTTCACCTATGGCAATAAAACATGCTGTCGGTCCACCTGACGGTAGGTGGTAAAAATAGTTTATATACATGACCAGCTCCGCAAAAATCGAGTTATTCTATAGTGACACTTATTCTATCGTCTGATGATAAGTGATAGAAATCGTTTATATACATTAACAGGGCCGCAGATATCTAGTTATCATATGACACTCATTCTATCACCTGATAGTAAGTGATCGAAATCGTCTATATATATGAACAGGACCGCAAATATCTCGTTATCATGTCACGCTCATTCTATTCCATTGCATTGCATTGCATTTCCATTTCAGAGGAATAATTTGTTATATAATTACAAATGTGTATGGCAATAGTTGTTCATGCACCGTATTTTCATTTAATGTTATACATAAACACCTATTTATGTGCACAATCTAAATTAAATGTCTTTAAAAAAAAACATCTCAATGAAATCTGTAAACCGAATTGGACGGTAGGTAAAAAATGTTAATACAAAAACTCGTCGTCCATAAGCGGCTAAATGTCATGAATAAATGATTTTTGATTTGATACCAAAACACACTATTACAATATCTATCAATGTCAAAACCGGTATGCATCGTAATATTTGACTATTATAGTAGTTTTTTAGATATTTAGATACCAGTCCTTATCTTTATGGTACATACACACTTACCAATGAACTGGACACGAGAATGCCTGTACCACACTCGTAGCGTAAAAGAGAGTAACTGCCATTCTCCACGAGGCTCTCCGAGACCCGGCCAATTTGCATTTATTACTCTCAGATATTTCCTACCAATAATGGTATCAACTTCTTATTGTTTATGTAACTTGAATGGTAAACAACCTGACAATAATAATAAGCGATAAAAGTTGTCTATATACATGAATACCATCGCAACCATCTAACACATGCTTCCTACCAAAAATAGTATCTTTCTTTTTATTGTTTATGTTGAACTTAAATTTATATCTGGCCGTTATTCTGTAGAAGACAATTTGAATTTTATATAAAGAAAATGTCTTCTATTGTTCGTAAGATTTTCTATTGACATATCGTATGTGAGCCTTGTTACTTTTACCAAATATATATATTTTACTTTCATATTTCACTATATTTATTGCCGCTGCGCATTCAACCCCTACAGTATATGTAATTTGAACTGTAAACAATCTGACTACTCACCTGCTGAGAACTGATAAATGTTGTCTATATATATGAATAGCATCGTAATAATCTAGTTATCTTGTGACGCTCATTCTATCACTTATGCGTTCCCATTCTAGAGGACTAACTGGTTATACCAAAAACAACACAGCATTTCAATATCTACCACAGTCAAAATCGTTAAAAATCGTAATATTTAAAAAAATTGCCAATTGTAGCAGTTTATTAGATATATAGACACCTGTACTTATCTCTACGGTACATAAAACCCAGTTACCAATGAACTGGACACGAGAATGCCTGTACCACACTCGTAGCGTAAAAGAGAGTAACTGCCATACTCCACGAGGCTCTCCGAGCCCCGGCCAATTTGCATTTATTACCCTCACGTGCTTTCCACCGGCAATGGGACCGGCTTCTATTTACGAAAATCGTTGCGGACTTGTTCTAGAAAATTCGCAATACGTGAGAATGTAAACCGATATGTTTGCGAGAGGAACGTGACACCGAATTTGGAAAATTTTGGTTACCTTACTTCTTTCCGGTGATAATAACAATTAGGAGAACAATACAGTTTATAAAATGCTGGCTGTTTTCTCTATGTAAATATTTAATGGCTTTAATAATAATAATAGCAGTCCTGTAAATCACTTTTCAGGCAAAATAAAAATATTTGTGTTTTGTATTTGTATTTGTAATAACCAGTGTCATCTAGTCCAGAGCTTAGCATTACTTGTATTGTGTACCAGACAACTTACTACATTCCTTTAATACATTTTTTTGTTTTTACCTACATAATATACGTAGAAAATACCTAAATCAATAGAAATAATCATACTGAGGAATATAAATCTGTGTACGAGGAATCAAACTTGCTACTATCGGAAATAAAGCGATATGCTAAACAGCCAGATCACCCAGACTGTCAATCACTACATAGTATAAAACAAAGTCGCTGTCGCTGTCTGTCCGTTCCTACGTATGCTTAAATATTTAAAACTACACAACGGATTTTGAAGCGGTTGTTTTAATAGATAGAGTGATTCAAGAGGAAGGTTTATATATATAATATATGTACACCCGTGCGAAGCCGGGGCGAGTACCTATAATATATAAGACTTATTTCTTTATCTAGCATATACAAAATCACCGCCGCTATCATTGCTTACATCTTTTAAAGCACGTACCGAAATGAAATGCAGTATTTAAGCAATAGATAGAGTGATTCAAGAGGAAAGTTACTAGGTGTAATACATGAGTGTTATAGTATAGAACAAGCCGAGAAATTCAACGATTTATAATGCATGCGTGCGAAGTCACGACGGGTCGCTAGGAATAATCCAGGCGACCTGTAGGAATAATCCTAGTATGTAAATACTATATAGAGTTATACAATAGTATATCATACTACCTAGTGTTTATTCTACGGGCAAGCTATAAATAGCCTACAGGCTCCTATTTTGCATATTCCCAATACAGGTAGACGCTTGACATGAGACACGAATTGTGTTTTCTTGAAATATACGCTACAACAAATTCTTATGTACTAGGTTTCTTGTTCTATTATTGTTCTCAACCAAATTAAAAGAGGAGTTATTTATAAAGATTTTTTATAAAATAAATAGATTATACTAATACATTTTTATTTTTAAATTTGTTTGCTACGAACTCCTTTGATATGCTTATTATTTTTAAATTTATATTTAGAATACTTTTTACTTATAATTTACAAACCAGCTATTTTAAGCAATTACAAAATATGGTACTGAAGGTAGACTTAATGCTATAATATTCTCTACCAGTTAACCTTTAGGATGTGTAGAAATACTTATATTAATATATACCTTACAGACATACATGTTTATAAATGAAATAATATAAGAAAATCGTTTCTGGGTTACTACTATATAAGAGGGAGTTTTCCACGGTAGCTCCGATAGTCCACCTTCATAAAGGTGGTCAGCATATCAATAGGGACCTGAACCAGAAAAGTCAAATACCTTGCGTTGTTACTAGACTCCAGCTGCATCACCGTCAATGTCAGAATTCTACTGGTCCATATATAGTCGACAATGTCCTTGATGTAGTTTTTCGGATTACTCTAATACTGTTGACCACAGGTGACCTTTACAGCTTCATCGGACGATAGGAGTGAGTGCAGATGGCACTCCAAACTCGCGGAAGGACTTATGGAGCTTTTAAAGGCTAACTCCCGTCTGACGGATACAACTTTAGTCTGAGGGCAGTGTTAGGGTACACACAGTACGGTTTTCTAGAAACTTTTTGCCTCGCACAACCACATTGTGGAATCACCTTCCAGCAATGGTATTTCCGAACCGATACGATATTTAAACCTTCAAGAAAAGAGCTTATTCCTTTTTAAAAGGCCGACAACGTACTTGCAATTCTCCTGGTGTTGCGGGTGCTCATGGGAGGCGGTAATCACTTACCATCAGGTGAGCCGCATGCTCGTTTGTCTATTTGTATAAAAAAAAA
Organism: Achroia grisella; assembly: GCF_030625045.1. Lineage (NCBI taxonomy): Eukaryota > Metazoa > Arthropoda > Insecta > Lepidoptera > Pyralidae > Achroia > Achroia grisella. Next base: position 652,527 of record NW_026713028.1, on the reverse strand, counting down.
AAGGGTTTTAAACCTCAGGCTCAGGCCGTCGTAATTTCGATCCCCATTTGAATTAGATGGGGATCGATCATCGCAGGGAGATGGCGTAGTGTAGGTATGAATACATTGCCTTGGTCGGTGTTGCAACACGTAGCTGATTATGCCTAAGTTTACAGACTACACTCTGAAATATAATCTGTAAAATGTGAGCATATTTTTTGGACATTTATAAAATAAAACAATAACGTAATGGCACACGTACCAACATAAAAGTAAGTTCGCGAACTATGTTACGTTTGGATAAACTTATTCCCTACAAATGTGCTCATATAATATTGTTACATGTCATAAGTCGACTATTCTGACAGGAATCGAAATGTACTCTTATATACTCTAATGTAATGTTATATATAGTAGGTATTTGAAGTAATATAGTATATACTTATGTGTTTATTTTCGTTCTTACATTTTTCTTAAGTAGTATTTTTTTATACTTCTATGGTAAACAGTTATCTATGGACGCCTGAAATATTAGAGGTGCCACGTGCGCGTTTCCGCCTTTAAGAAATCGTAATATATAACGACACCTACGACAATTCTCACAGAGCTATTTAGCCCCAAAATAAGCATTGAATAATACAAAAACAGTTTTTATTTGTAACATAGATAATATACACAAAAAAACAGCCAGAATGATACAAACATTTATACTCATAAGCCAGGAATCCAACCCGCGACATTGGAAGTACATAAAATGGTTCTAAATCTAAAATCGCTGCACCACTATATACATACTCGTACATTTTAATGGTATAAATGTATAAAATAAACATAAATATATACATCTAAATAAAATTGGAGTGTCTGTTTGTAATATTGAAATAACCGTTTTTTACTACATGTATATGAATATAAACACGGGACATAAACCAAAATAACATTTTTTTACAATTTTTGTCTGTCTGTCTGTCTGTTTGTTCCGGCTAATCTCTAAAATGGCTGGACCGATTTTGACGGGCCTTTTGGCAAGTAGCTGATGTAATAAGGAGTAACTTAGGCTACTTTTATTTTAGAAAAATAAAGTTAAATTCCACGGGGACAAAGTCGCGGGAACAGCTAGTCTAAGAATATACTTACTTAAAAACGTGTAATCTACATTGATTACACGTTTGTAAGTAAGGTCTACAAAGCAAAATATAAAATAAATATCTCTCTGAACAGTTTCTCTAACAAGCAACATTTTAGGAAATTCTCATATAAGAATTAAGTAAATATTCAATGCATAATAATTCAAAAGTATTATTCATTTATTCTGGTCCGCAATTTCCTTTTGTAATACTACAAAAGTATATAATATTTTTTTTTATTTCTAAACATACCTTTTAAGTGACATCTGATTTTATTCCTAACTTAATTTCGGCAAATCAAATGACTATACATAGGCTGCTCTAAGCGGCATTTCAGCGGATTCGAGGATTAGACGGCTTTTCTTTGTTCTTAGAATTTCATAATAATAAGCATTTTTGCTCAAATCTTAGCGTTTGTATTGTGTCATTAGGTTGTGGACACAGTTGTAAATTTAATAATTCATTTTTCGTGTTTTTTAATACACTTATTTATTAATCAGAAAAAGATTACATAACTAACTATTTAAATCAATATATACACATTTATTTCCGCATATATACTAATAACTTACTTAATCGCTTCGTTCTTATACCTTTCTTTTAGAAGCACATCCCACTAGAATTTGAAATTCCAACTTTATATACTTGATCATTGGCGGTCATTTACTGTGCATTTTTACAGAAACCTTTTTCCACGCACATGCTCTGTAGAATCAACATCCAGCCAGTACACCCGAATCGAATAAAGTCATATATTTTGATACTTTTACTTAAAGTAAGAGTATATTTCTCTGCTCAAGGTCTACAATTGACTTGTAATTCTCTGGTATATAAAGTGCTTAACTAAACTGACTTTATCCTCAACTGGTGCAGAGCAAAGGTACACAGCGTCTTTAAAAATACATTTTGTGATTTCATTACAATAAAAGAGTCACAGTGTGTTTGACGCCTAATAGTCATTCTGGCTTAGTTGAATTACGGTTGCGGAGATATTTATTCAAGGCAGGTTTTTTGTTTCTTAGCATCCATCTTCATTTTGATTTCGTAGATTCTTATTGTCATATTCTCTGTTATTATATTTAACGACAATGTCACGGAGCAGATGGTAAAGTTTGGCACGTCCGAGATAAGTTAGATTTATGTGTAGGAAAAAATAGTACATTTACTAGCAAATACACTATTGGATTAGGGTAAAGGGAATTATTGGTAATAGAGCCTAATACCGCCGTTGCTAGTAATGTACTGTGGCAGGTCGTCCTGGTCGCGGTCGCCTATAGAATCTAGAATTCTAATGGGCTTATTTTCATCATCATCATCATCATCAACTGCTTCTTCCTTATCCCATTTATTTGGAGTCGGCTATACGCTTATTTTATTATAGCTAAATATAGCAACGTTATATTACATTTTTTCGTATATTAACCTACAGTAAATTATTTTATGAGACATTGACAATGCATAAAGGTTAACCTACACTTGCTTGCTCAATAATACGGGTATGTATTGCTGAAGATATCATAACAAACCAAAAAGAAATCCGCAAACATAATTTGTATAGTGAAAGGCAAAAAACGCGGAACACAGACAAATTGACCGAAACAAATTCGGTTTTATCTACATTCGGGGCGACTCTTATCATCGTAAAAAAAGATAAAATAAAATTTACGATTGCAAATAGGACCTTCAGTGGGTCCGCAAAGTTTGCGTCCAAACCTTTGTTTTGCACATGCCCACCTGAAGTGTAGTAAATAAATGCAAATTGCTCGAAGCACTCTCTTCGGGATGTCCTCCCCCACTTCTAAATACCGACACCCTTACCACCTCTTGGTTTTGGGTACTACCGTCACCGTCACTCTTGTTTGAGTGTTTGCATTCAATCTTATTCATCATAATCATAATTTTCATCAATCAAAATTAATTAGTCTCACAATATACGTGGATACAAAAAATTGGAATTACTTCGATTATGTAAAAGATAACTGAGTATAGGTCAAAGTTATTTATTTATGGATTTATACTCTTTATTGCACCAAATACAGAAAATAATTAATATATTAAAAGGTAGTCTTATCGCTAAGGAATCTCTTCCAATCTACCTTTGGGTAAATAGAGAACGTGAATATAAGAAAAAGTGCACGGTAGGTGGTGCACGTAATAAACATAAATACGTATATTTATAAGTATACATATTAATTTATGTAATTGTAGTAGTGTGCTGCTACATAATAAAATAACAACATATACATATCTTTTGATATATTTTTTGGTAGAGCTCATACATTTAGAGAAAATCCAAAGAAATATCTGAATATTTACGGCAAAATACTTTCATTCGAAATAAAAGTATTGCTACCGATTGCTTATGATTCGGGGGGACGCACGGTCTCTGAATAGAGATAGTACGAATACTGAAGAATACCGCCATCGTAATTTTATAGCGCGGCCGGATTCCCTTTAATATTAAAGAAATATTTAAGACTTACTACGAGCACTTCTATTTTCACCTTCAATACAAAATTACTCTTCCATTAGACCTCACCCAGCATCTAATCATCTTACATTTACTGGAATTACTAGGCGTAAACAGAAAAAAGCAGAATGAGGGTACTTACGTATTGTTTGTTACCATTAGGTTTAATGCAATAGCATTACCCGGAGTACTGCGGTAGGGTGTCGGCGGGGTGTAGGGGTAATAAATTTTGACCCCTGTAAACACGTCTGCGTATTCAGTGTAGATTGAACTGTGAGCTAATAAGCGGCTCCAAGTGTTCCATTTGTTAATAATTTTGTTTCTTTCGAAACTGTAGCGGCTAACAAGCTGATAGGCTCTGACAGTAAATGTTAACCGTCGCCTAAGTTCATAAAACTTGCCATAAACATATCGTGACATCATGTGGGTACTATATGTTACTACATGTACTCACGTTATGCTATTCCGGAGAATTAAGATTTCATTTTTTTACCGTGCAATTTAACTACCATTTCTCACCCTTCAAAACAGAACTCAGCTTAAGCAAGTTGCATGGCGACTGAAATAGAGGAAGATCCACACATTTGTATATATTTTATACAAAGCATACTTAGGTTAAAAAAAATCATATTAGATTACGCTATTAGATTGTTATTGATGTTGCCCATTGATCACTGCCGAAGTGATACACGGAATGCTTTAGTAAATACTATAACCAGTTATAGAATAATAGCGCTACATTCTACCATAAATTGAAATAAACCATAAAAATATTGCCGTTACAAGAATTTCGTAACTTCGTTACTATAGTGCGTTTCCTGTAGTCCAATATCACCTTGGTTTCCTTTCCTTTGTTATTGGAGATTTAAGACACACAAAATACATGAGAAAGTTTTTTTTCAAGACAATTCACACAGCGCCATCTAGTCCCAAGCTAAGCAGAGCTTGTATTGTGGGTAACAAACTGGTATAAATACATTTACGTTTTTTCGTTTCATTAACTCTTAAAACATTGCATATAGGTAAACTTATGACATCTATCTTCATTTATATCTATGGATCTATCTATACATCACGTAAAGACTAGCGTAAAATGTAGATAAAACTGAGTAACGCCCACATAGCTAAAGGTCACGTTGTGAGTTCCACACCGAATCCTTCCAACTTCGAACAATTCCTTAAATTAATATTTAAAAACACTTTTGTCATTTTGGCCGCACTTTGTATTCTTTTAAGGCATAGTCCATAATACAAACTTTGTACTTAGTGTGTTGGTAAAGTACTAACTTGTTAAATTCAAGTTACCAAAGACCCTTTTCGGTGTATTCTCGTGAATTGTTGCTTACTCGTCGGTTGTTTTGCTAAAATATTTCGTTGTTAACTGTTTGGCTTGGCTTTACTTTGAGATTTCTTGGCTTGTATCTGTACAACGCTAATATAATAATAATATATTTACTTTTGTTTTTCAGGTAGTGTAGCATTTTTAAAGCAATCTTTACTAATACTATAAAGATGTAAAGATCTAAGAGAGGTAAAGATCTTAGACCCCAATTAGTGGTTGGAAGAGGTCCTAGATTTCAAGATTTTTTTACATACTTCCAATTCATTATTATATAATCTGAAATTTATCTCATCGGTCTCCTTTTTACCATCTCTTACCTTGACTTATAGATAACCAATAGTGTTTTTGTATTTAAAAGAAATCGTAGAAGTAGCTAAGTCTAAATTTATACAGCATACGTAGTTGAAACTGTATTAAATTCGCTCAAATAATACCAACACAAACTGCACCGTGATACGGTCGCAAATCCTTCATAGCTGCCCCTCGAATGCACATTCCAAAAGAAAACTGGCACAACGCGTGAGCTTACTCAGGTTCAGTATGTGGAACAAAAAACGATAATCCGGGCTCCGGAGCCGAGTTTCACGTACGAATTCGTGATGTTTCACTGGCAGCGCGCATTAGGGCTGAAATGGGTGCGATGGTGAGGTCAGTTGTTCACATTAGTGTTAAATCTCGACTCTTTTAAAAATTAAAAGAGTATTACGTCATTAACAAATTTGTTGCAAATATTTTATGGACTCTGGCTGCAGTTGTAGCTCGCTGTATTTATTTTGTACCTGGAATTTACTTTTATACACAATCTCGATGGCTCTCTTAGATGACACCTTCATTTTTTTATTTATATGTACGAGTATATATAACATTTTGTTCTATATATAACCATTTATATATATATATACATATTTATACATGTTTATGCCTAAATATAATTCATATGATCATAATCTGATTTTCTTAGTTTAATTTAATTAAATTTTTGCTACTTTACTTTCTATTGTAAACATAGTTGGTTATGATTTTCTGGTATTTCGTAATACCTGTTCGATGATTTTTTTTAAATTTTATTCAAACAAATTCAGTTTCTGTTTTTTATACTTACTTTTTACTTTCTATTATTTATTTTGTGACTATTTCGTTTTTTAATATGATATAACTAAAAAAAGAGGGATAAAATATATTCGCGGTCCGGAGGGGATAAAGAAGTTTGATGTCAAGTAGTTTAGTAATTACATGTTTAAATTATTATAGTCATATGTTCGAAATCTGAACATTTCAAAATAACTGTGGAACTTAAAATTTCATATAAATCTGAGTAATGGGCTGTCTCGTCTATCTATGACTGTAGAGCTACTAAAATCTGGTATAACGTTGAATTTATGATATAAGACATTTACTCTGCCGCAGTATTTTTCATCTTGAATACTTAAAAGCAGCTTAGATGTAAGTCAAGATAAATGAGTTAATTTAGACCGCCTTATAATGAAAGGATTTGAAGACTGATTGATAGCAGTTCAACGTACAAGGATCTAAAAATCTTAGGTTTCTACTAACAAATTAGACATCGAAATTCATCCAATTATTAAAATGTTTGTGGTTGATTACCAACTAATGAATGTATTTTGTGATAACAATGTTATTATTATGACAAAACAATCTGAGCTTTTACAAATCAGGAATATTTTTATAATAATAATTTCTAAATCGTTTTTTTTTCTACAATTTCATTCTTTATTGAACTATTTAGTTTTTTTTATACTTTGGTTATTTGAGGAATGTTCCATTCGGTCAATGAACCTTGAAATCATTGAAATAATGCTCTCTGCATATTGTATTAAGATTTCCAACAATAGGTATTATATTACACACTTTAAAAATTAAGAATAAAAAATATAAACAAACATTTGTGAATATTTCCATTTATTTTCGGTTTCCAATATTTGAATGAAAATATTCCGACAGTTAGAAAGACTTCATTTAAACTATTTACATTGTAACGAACAAACATAAACAAAACAATTTCTGTCACATAAAATTATTAACTAGCAACGAAATTGGATATTTTATATCCAATAAAATAAAATTCACATTTTTTTCTTTTGTAATAATAATACTTTTTTTGTCATATAACTAATTCGATAATAACATTTTACAAAGCAATGACAAATTCGTAATAATAATTGATAATCTTTTACATAACATAACAATTATTGATTATATAACAAAAAATGTGAATAAAATAAAACACAAATTGCAAATACAAATTGTTGTAATTATTGTATAAAATACAAATTGTTCTAAATTTGAGGTATTTTCTAAAAGTAACAAATTTTGAGTATTTGATAATATTTAAAGACGTAACAATATTTTTTAAAATAAAACAATAGACAAATTATATTATTAGTTATATAAAGTAATCTATTTGTCAGTAATAACAATTTCATAAATAAAACAAAAATTAATTCTTTAAAAATGTAGGTAACGCCTTTCTATTAATATTTTTATAAAGTTTTTTTAATCTTGCAACTCTAAAGATATTTGAATACTTATAAAACCTGACAGGTCTCCAGTAGTATTCAAAGATAGAGTCAAAGCCATCACTATCACAATTGTACTTGTTTTCTTATCTGTATAGGAGATACATACATATTACTTTTTTCCTATGCCATAAAAAATACTAAAGACATTAAAAACAAAGCCTGACGTTATTTTTTTTTAAATAGACCTCAAATACAAGGTGTTGTGAATTTTGTTTTCCTTTTTGGATTTTGCCTCTGATATAATTTTTAGATTAAATAGAAATAAGTATATTTCAAAACAAGATAGTATGACCGATAAAACAAGATAGTATACACTGTTATGGAAAGAAAATATAATATATCTTTAAGAATATTATCCCAGATTGGGTTTTTAGAGGTATTCTCAAATCAGTGGCGCAGCGTCTAACCCCGTTTGGGGTCAATTGGTAACAATATATAAAATAAAATTTCCTTCAAAACTAACTAACTACAGTTTAAATACACAAGGAAATATATTTTCTCATTTTTCCTCTTTTAGTTCTCGGTACTTTGATGCATTTATATTATACAATGTAACAAAACAATTGTGATAGTTTTCAGGATTTTTTTAAAATTGTAAACAATATCTTCACGGCCTGGAAGTAACAACTGATAATGGTAACAAATCACTTAAGATATAAATAGGATTAACTGTATAATACAAAACATATTTACATTTATAAACCCACGTATGTACAATACTCCTTAATGGACAAACCTATAAAAATATTAATGCCTCAACTCAGATTTAATTATTATTTATGCAACATACTCTGTGTCACGATGGGCTAACTGACCTCTTATCATCCTCCACTGGTGCCCCGCCAGCGTAAACCGTTAGCGCAGGCGGGTGCACCATTCCACTATCATCCACTAAAAAAAAAAAACATTCTCTGTGTGGGGAGGAAAGGGATTGTTAGTAATGTGGACAAATGGTCCCATTGCTAGCAATGTACTATGTCAGATCGACCTCCACGCGGTTCCTCCTGGAAACCATAGTGATACATTCCCTGTGAATTTGTCACAATGGGCTAACTGACCTGACCTCATGTTCATCCTATCATCCTCCACTGGTGCCCCGCCAGCGTAAACCGTTAGCGCAGGCGGGTGCATCATTCCATTATCATCCTTTAAAAAAAAACATACTCTGTGTTCAATGGATGCCTCTTCACCCATCCTAGTACAAATGATATCTTGTAATTTTAGAATTTATTAGGATTTATTTATGTATTTAGAATGCAAACAAGCTAGTTGTCCAACTGATATATTATAGCCAGCAACTTCCTGTATATACATGAACCCCCTCCGATCGATCCCCCGTCCAATTCAAACGGGGATTGAAACTACGATGGCCTGAGCCGAGGTTCGAACCCCTAGCGATGTCCTCAGATTAAAGTCGTACCCGTCAGGCGGGAGTTGTCCTTCAGCCGCTCCATAAGGCCTTCCGCGGGTTTGGAGTGCTATCTGTTCGGCTACCAAACCGCGATTCAGAATAGTCAACACTAAGCTTCCAAGCTATATCCGATCTCTATTTAATGCCTCATTCAGAGGTGAAACACATATGGGTGTAAACTCAATTTGATCACCATTAGGGAGGTCGTAACGGTAGTTTGAACATTGTGTGTGAACAGTACTTCCGCAAAATAATACCTAATTCAATAAAGTGATTGAACAAGAATGATCGGTGAAGGTAGAAAGGCAATCTGAGATGAACTGGTTTAGAATAAATTCTAAATTTCAATGTTATTGATTAATGTAAACAGTAACAAATAAAGTCAGTTTAGTATTTAGTAGTAGGTAACAGTAGTAGAATTACTATTTAGTACAAAGAAATGAAAGTACAGGATAAGAAACACTACAGCTGAGTCCTCCGAAATAGCAACGCGTGAGTGGTTTCATGGCCGTCGTACGATAACGTGATGTCACTTACACAGTTATGTTGGTTAAAAATTTCCACACATTACACAGTACATTACTTTTGTAACTGAAATACCAAAAAAAGTGTTGAATTAATTGAGATCCCTGCAATAAATGAACCCATGTTAACGCAAACCGGGTCGGTAGTAATTGCATTAATAAAAATATCCAAATGCTTTTGAATTTAGTTTCTAATTCCAGAAATGAAAATTCATCAATTTCTTTGAACCAAGGCAACGAACTTATTAGTTCATAGAGAACATTTCTCTCAGTGTCGAGTAATAAATTCGAGTATGTTTTCGTTAAAGATTTAAAGGGAATGTTGATGCAGTATACTCTATTGCCACAGCTTTTTATATGTAACTAGCTGTGAAATTTATACCCTATATGCTATTCACATGTATAAGCTATATTACTGTAAAGTTTCATCAAATCGAATGGATTGCGTATAGCCTCATATTTGTAGTGCTATGATGTTCCGATTTGCATATACATTATCTGGCCTTTCTACCAAAATAAACCTTACAAAGCAAGCTGTTTGGCGGCCTAATTAAATATATATTATTATTATTAATTAGGTGAGACTGAGTTCCCACGTAGTCAGTCCACTTTCTACAAAAGCAGACCAGTCAATGATTAAACTACTAAAAAAGTACTATTCATAATATATAATAACAATAATAATATAATAATCTCAGGACAATTCACACAGCACATCTAGACTCAAGTTAAGCTAGCTACAGCTTGTGTTATGGGTAATAGATAACTGACACATACATAGATTTTTTTTGTATATACATACAAACCACCCAGACCGATACAAACAATCGGACTCAAGAATACAAATGTTTGTGCCGTGCAAGGAATCGAACCCGCGACCATCGGTCGGAAAGCGGTGTGCTAGACAGCTAGACCACCGAGGTCGTCATTCATAAATATTTATATTGGATATAGCATCTGTCTGTAAAAACTATATCGGATTATTTTATATAACAAAAAAATAGCTTTACATGCAAAGAGATAACCATAAAGGGAAAATATGAATGAATCCAATATTTCGTGATTGAAAACCGTTCCATTACTTTTTGAGGTATTTTTGCCGAACCGCATTCATTGCCGCAACGGAATTTGTTCAGACATTATGACATGTTGGCGCACAGATTTTCTCGTTGTAGTAAATTAATATTGTTTGAAGCATACTGTTAAACTTTCTACACTGCGGCTCTGTGGGTCAACTATACACAAGCGTCATATCACTTGTTCAAATATGAAGAAGTATAAACGTAGACTAGGCTGTACGGTCTAAGGATCTTTGCCTGTTTCATCACTGAAAAGGAGATGGACGAATATGGAAAAAAAAACAACGCCTTACGTGTACAATATAACAATGGTTTCAGGATGTTGATGGGGCTACCACGTTTATGTAGTGCATCTGGCATGTTCGCTCTTGCACGAACAGATGACTTTTATGCCATGATCCGAAAAAAAACCGCATCTTTATTCATCAGATACTCCAACAGCATTCTGAATATATTTATGAAACAATTTGACCTGCCAATTATACAACATTTTGTTAGTGTACTTGTTAGGCAAAGATATAACCATTTGTAACCACTGTTAGTGTAATGCTACTAAATACATTGTAATAAAATAAAATTAGGATTTTACTAACATTAGTTTTAAAATATGTAAATTACTAACAAATGGGTCATTGATGCCATAATAAATACACTTATTATTATTTCATTTATTTTTATTATGGTCTCTGTAGTCTGGCGGTTTAGTATATCGCCTTACTTCTTCTTATCGTGGGTTCGATTCCTTGCACGGTATGTACATTTGTATTCATAAGTACCTATTTTATCTTACCAAGTATAATAATAATAATAAATTTATTTGTAAATTTTCGGTACATACATATATGATGTTATACAAAAACATGGCCCTTGCAAAATCTGTTTATATCAATCGTACAAATCTGTGTGTGTGTATATATTGTGAGTATGGATGGATGTTTGTTACCCTTTCACGCAAAAACTATTGAACAGATTTTTTGAAACTTTACAGTGATATAGCTTATACATCAGAATAACACATAGGTTATAATTTAAAAAGATATTTTCCTATCTGCTAAAATATAGCTTTTATTTTAAGTTACACCTCCAGCATTACGTCGGTGATAATTGCATTCAGTTTAATGCAGTGATTTCTATAAGATTAGCATAGAAACATATATATAGAAAAAAGAAATGTTTTGGCTTCTATTGCTCAAATAATGTAGAGTATTTTTTTAAATATCTATGTCCACGCTAGTACATCGACCTGTTCCAATTACTATCAATATACGTTTAGATAAGTAACTAACGAGAGCTTTTAAATAGTTACTTTAAAAATATTCTGTCCACTCATGTTTTTAATTAAAACAATGCATAATTTGTGGTCTATTTGATAAGCGACATTATAAGCGGTAGCGGAAAACATCAATTATACATTTTATATTAGCAGAGTTGAGACATTAATATTGCATAATAATATTATAATATATTATCACATTTCCGTGATTATGATAAACTGACTATATTATTTTCAGTTACTTCAACTATATTACAATAGGAAACGATCAATTGAAATTCAAAATTTCTCAAATTTAATTTCAATAGACTCCATTCCGTTAACATATTCTGTCGTTAAAAATTCTATAACACTTCCTTTCATCGGTTACTGTATTAACACTATTTATTTTACACGATTGGTTTTATAAACTTTTCACAACCATTTATAAAAAATTAAAGTATAAGTATTCATTATTGAGATATTGAGTAATTCAGTTTGTTGGTATGTCGTATTATTCATTAATATAAATCGACTCGAAAAACTATCGATTATTATTTACATTGGTAATTTACATATTAGTAGTAACGAATTCAATTATTTCTATCTAATCCAATGACCGATCAGCAGTTCTCGTCGAGTAATTGATACAAAAGTCACTTATTCGATAAAAGTGAGCAAACCTCGAGTCTTGAGTTGAGCGTGTCACTTCACTTGTTTATTTACACATGTCCTAAAGTTGGGTCGTCTGTCAGAGCGGAGTGTCGCGCGGGGTGATGCGCGGAGCGGAGGCGGGCGCGGGCGCGGGTAGCGGGCGCGGTAGCGTGCGCAGGTGCTGCAGCGGTATACCGCAGCGCGCGTCCGCTGGCGCCGCGAGACTTGTACCCCGCGGTAAAGTGCACGAGCCCGCGGCAAAGCGCGCGGGCGGTGGAATGCCCGATGAAGAATTTTGGAATGTAGACTCCTACGCAAAAAGAAGAATTAAAAGTGAGCAGTGAAGTGAAGTTTACTATATATATATATTTATTATTGTTACATAGAAAAATATTATTAATTAGGTGATCCTCGCAACTTTGTCTTCTCATTATTGTTGGATGACTTGCGTCTGCTCTTAAAATGTAAATATAAATTTATCCTATTTTTTGCAACATTTTTTTTATACTCTACTCCTATTGATCTGTATTATAGCCTAAAGCCTACCTCAATTAATGGGGAATTCAGCCCTAAAAAACTTTTCAAATTTGAACCAGTAGTTCCTGAGTTAAGCGCATTCAACCAAATTATTCTTCAAATAATTCTTGAACTAAATATATAATATAATAATATTACTATTAAATACAATATAATGAAACGTTGATTTAAAAATTGAAAATAAATTTATTATTGTTATATATATATTTACAACAATTGATTAGATATATATATATTATGTAATTTTCTGTATGTATCATTAATTTGGTACAGCGCCAGAATTCAGTGCAAGGAAGTCACGCCTTGGTCCATCCAGTATTGGCCGTATTCCAGAGGCTTTGTTTAACTACTATTACTATTTTAAGCACTTTAGTAGCCAACGGGGCCCCTCAGTATACAATACAGTACAAGTGTTCACTAAAATAAAGACAATTTCAAGAAAAGTGTTTTAATTTGTAGAAACTTGCTAAAAGTCGCTTTGCTTTGTTGCCTCAAATTGATCTTATTCTCATCCCAAAAAGAAAATATGTAAAAACATTATTACATAGTATAATTGATTATCAACATCCTAAGATATAATATATACTAAGGCGTATAAAAAAAAATATATTACGGATCTAATTTAGATATTATATAAAATTAGATCAGTCAAAATGTACTATTCTAATATTTATTTAATTTCTAGTAATTTATTTATTTAAATTCAGGCATTTCAATATTATTTATCTAACATTATCGGTCCATGTATACATATAAATTAAATATTTCACAATCAAACACAACGACATTTTATTTTTATATAGCTGCATAATAATGAAATTTCTATTTATGTCGAAAAGAATTCCACAGTCCACATGGTAATTCAAACTGGCACTCTAACGCTTAGATATTAAGCTCCTTTTTGTTTTATTATAAACGTTGGAGGTTATTACTTATCGACAACATCTTACCGGTAGCAGCTTATTTTTCTAGCAATATTAAAACATTCTTCGTATATCGCACATTTAATATAATACTGGATTAATTTAAAAAAATCCAATTTTGTAAATTCTTCTCTAAAATAATAACTTTAAAGTCTAGTTTTGATGATCAGTTCTTCAATCACGCTGCGCCAACAGCTGAGTAGAGGCCCTTTCAGATTATAGCGTAAGATTAATTTTTAAAGTGGTTTATATTTTTAACATTGTGCTATAATATATTTTCAGCCATTGCAGTCCACTGCTGGATATAGGCCTCTTCCAAGGCACGATTAACATTTACGCGTCAACTTACCCATAATACTACAATTGTCATTACTCCATCTATATGCCATGCTATCTAAGCTAAATAATTAGAATCTAAAAGTTAGAATTTTCTTCTTAATCCAGTATTCTCATAGGTGTTGGATATGATGATTATCTTAACAAACGCGAAAGTTTATAACTATGGATGTTTGTTACTCTTTCATGCAAAACCTACTGAACGGATTTTGATGAAACTCTACCGTATAGCTTATGCATCAGATAACACATAATAACATATAGGCTATATTTTATATTGAAATTTAACGCGGGTGAAATCGCGGGCACAGCTAGTATGAAAGTAATATCACTTACAGAAGGGTCGTGCATCGATGGATGCGATGGAGGCGGTGCGGTGCGTAGTGGACAGTACCCGGGCAGACCACCGCGCACTCCAGCCACACTTCCACGTGGACCTCTACTGCTCAGGGGAGGGGAAATAGTCGAGACTTGTTGCTGGCGGTAATAATCCAACTAGAGTGAAGAAAGTACTATGTTAGTATATATACTTAATACTGTAGATTTGATATATCATAAGAGTCTGTAATAGATCTACATGAATAAAGATATTTTGAATACAAAGTCGTAAGTAAAGAGTAGATAACTCTGTTTGGTGAGATAGAACTAGATGTACTTTTTGGTAATTTATATTTTTACTGGCTTTCTGGTGATGGAAATACAGATTATAAATTAACCAACCTAATTCTCGTCTGCTTACATTACTCTGTGTAGTAAGAAGTTAACAAACTGTTCTGCAGTTTGGCGAGTCATTGTATGAAAATAAATGTACTTACCTTTATTAAATCTATAAATAAAGAAAATTTGAGTGTCTGTTTGTAATATTGAAATAACCGTTGTTTACTACATGCATATGAATATAAATAAATACGGTACATACACCAATAACATTTTTTACAATTTTTGTCTGTCAGACAGACAGACAGACAGTTTGTTCCGGCTAACCTCTGAAATGGGTGGACTGATTTAGACAGGATTTTTATTGGCAAGTAGCTGATGTAATAAGGAGTAACTTAGACTACTTTTATTTTAAAAAATAAAGTTAAATTCCACGCGGACGAAGTCGCGAGTATAGTTAGTGAATAAATAAAAAAAAGTAGGTTTCATACTCCTACCATCTCAGACGTATTATGGTGTCAAGTAAACTTAAAAGTAAATGAAATAAAATATGAAAATAGCATTTAAAATTCTTACCTGCATCTGATCAGTGTCCGATGGAATTATATCCGGATTACGATCATCACTTTCGCTATCATCTTTCTCTCTTAGCTTATCAGGAGAGGCTGGTTGTGAGGATGGTGGTGGTGCAGACCTTGGTTTCCTCTTAGCACATCGTTGCCTCACTGCTATCATGAAGAGAACTAGCACAACCATAAGGACTCCACCTCCACCGACCGCCGCGGACATGGCCCCGGACATTTGGAAGGCTGTTCTTGGTAAGTCTGTATGAACAAGAGTATATTTCATGAAATTTCAAAACAAATCTATTTTTCTGACCATTTTTCTGCTCAAAAATAATTTAACATCTGCGAACGCAGATATTTTTAACGTTATTGGCATAGCAAATAAGTTGTTAATCCATTTGATGGAAAATTGTAATCCTCTATGTCTCCTGGATAAACATACCGATTCTGAGGATTAAGGCGATATGCCTTTGAATACTGTAATTACTCTGCCTCTTTACATCGCACCTATACACCAGTATATTGCTAATACGAGTAGTACAGTCATCCATAGACTTCGATGATACAGGGACTTACTCACAGACTATGCAGAAGTATCTTTCAAATAAATTGATTGGTGATTGTTTAAATAGAAATGAAGTCCAGATATTTTTTAGTACTTGTTTTAACTGCTATTATTTACCCTAAAACCTCCGCTGAAAATCAGCGCTGTTACTCGGCAGAAATATTATATAGTTTTCTTTTTATTATATTGGTATGGTTGTATACATATAGATGTAGACATTCTGTCAATTAAATTTAAACAATAGCTATTTGCTAATTAAGTGTATATTACATTACCTAAACTTTTATCATGAACATGGTGTTTCTCTGGTGGTCTCAATGTACCGGCTCTCAATGGATAAGGGTCTCCTCTTCCTTTAGCATTATATGCAAGAACTGCTGCTGCATATGTACGTCCAGGCTGTAATCCTGCTGCCATGAAGCGAGGTACTGCACTTGAGACGTTTGCAACGATTTCCTATCAAAGAGAAAACAATAATTACTACGTTTTTGGAGACGTTAAAGGATATGGATAAGATATGTTATTATAAGATAATGTTGTAGGTTGAGAGGATACATATAAACCGATAATTAGAATTAAAGAATTTATTTAAACTAAAAACAAAGTTATAACAATAACATGTTAAACGTAAACCACTACATTAGTTTACAAAAACTGTGTTGCAGTTATTTGCGCCCATCTCCAGAGCATTGTATAATAATAATAATATAATTGTAGTAATAATAACTAAATAATAAATAATATATCAGTGATCAGTGTAATAAATCACTGATTTCAAATTATTATTTGCGATTTCATTAATTTCAATATCAATTTTTATCATACCAAATCAGAAAAATTAAGATCTTCGCTTATAAGGCAAAAATAGTAACGCAAAGTAGATACAAGTGAGGCAACTATTCGTATGATTTTTTTTTACTATTTATTTAAACTTTCATCAGTTTACAGTTTGATGCAGTCCACACTTCCAAACTAGCGTGAGCTGTATCTAGGAGTCAGTTCCTTCCCCAAACAAAGATAACAGTTGTTATTGTAAATATATATGATGAACACAAATATATATCTACATACTAATGTATATATATACAACATATAATATAACAGTTTCATAGTACAAGTTACAAGCCTAGTAATGTTTACCATATTTACCTAATTATGTATCATCTGACATTCTAGACGCTATGAGAAACTTGAACAGCAACTTACTTCTACTTCTAAATATAGATAAAGAAGTTTTAATTGCGAGTTCATTATACAAACGAGAACATAGAATAAGGTTCAATCCATCGGAAGTATTATAAATGAAATTCTAAAATAGTAGGAATAGAAAGTAGAAAATAAAGAAGCAGATATTAGAAAAAAATAGAACATGGATAGAAATAGAAATAATCTTTAGTCAAATAAACTGAATACAAGCACTTTTGAATAATCATATTTTTTATTCTACCACTCATTTGGAATCAGATTCATCACAAAAAGAATTAGCAAGAAACTCTTTTAAATAATTTTTAATTTTTATGATTGTTAGGATTAGTCAAATACGGACATAGGTAAGCGCCAATAATGGACTTAAATTTATTAGATTAATAGGATACAAAAAATTCTTTAATCTTTAATTAATTGGTATTCATTTTAATATAAGTAATGCCATATACAGAAAAGAGAAACGGTCTTCAATCGTTAAAAATTTATACATCGATAATAATAAAATGAGAACATCATCAACGTATTCGAAACCAATTAAATACGCATTATTGAAGATAACTCAAAAAAATTAAATATCGATCAAATTTATATGGGACCAAGGAAAAGTACCAGCTTTTAAATAAAATGGAAACGTTAGAATATTTTCACTTCATTCAAACTCAACATTGCTTTTCTTTTATCCCATTATTTGGGGTCGACGCAGTATATCATTCTCTTCCAGTGATCTCTATCGCCTGTTATATCTAAGCATACTCTCCTTTTATTCATATCATCTTTCACACAATACCTGCATCTTTTTTAGGACGTCCTCTCCCTTTCCATCAATCCACATTCATATTATACACATTCTTTAAGATGCGATCCTCGCTTCTCCGCATAACATGTCCATGTTTCACTTTGAAAAATGTTCTACGATAACACTAGAAAACAATAGGATTGAGCTCTTCCTTTTTTAAGACGTCTAAAATATATTCTTTATTATATACATAGTAAGAAACAACATATTTATAAATAAATATGTGAGCAAGGGTGGGCTTATCTCTGAAAGGGATCTCTTCCAGCCAACCTAATGGTAACAGTGGACATATTTAGCGGATACTGGTAGTGCAAGAGTTCTAACTACACAAATAGAATATTACTATGTACAGTTAATAAATCTACATATTATAATACATATATAAAAAGATACTATACTAAATATATCAAAGCAAATATATATGACTATATAAATACATAACGACCTAAGTATATACATAAATACAATAAGCGATTTAATATTAATAATAGTATAAAATACTATAGTAGATAGCCTATATCTAATATTAAGGAATATACAATTTAATGAACCTGTTATACAAGAGCACGATTAATCTCCAGAAGTACCAAAATGATACATTCACTGAGCAAATATAATTACTAAGTTTTAGATGTAGACGCTACCGATCCTATTTAGAGAAATAGCAGATATTAAACTACATAGAAACATTAATGTCTTTTGATATTATGAACTACATTTCTTTTTATTTTCAGACTCTTACATTTATTAGTCTAGTAGTTATTATTGTATAGTTATCTTATATATAAAATTCTCGTGTCACAGTTTTCGTTCCCATACTCCTCCGAAACGGCTTGACCGATTCTCATGACATTTTGTGAGCGTATTGAGTAGGTCTGAGAATCGGCTAATATCTATATTTCATCCCCCTAAATGTTAGGGGTAGTCCACCCCTAAATTTTTTATTTTATTTTAAGGTAAAACAACGTTTGCTGCGACTGCTAGTATTATATATACATAGTATAAAACAAAGTTGCTCTAGCTGTCTGTCCGTCCCTTTGTACGCTTAAATCTTTAAAACTACGCAACGGATTTAGATTTTTTAATAGATAGAGTGACTCTAGAGGAAGGTTTATATATATAATACATGTACACCCGGGCGAAGCCGGGGCGAGTAGCTAGTAATTTATAATACTGAAAATCGGTGTATATGTTATAATAAATAAAGAATATCGTACAAAACTATAATGGAATAGCGCGAGTAGCTAGTTGTATATATAATAATAACTCTGGAAATAAGTTTACAATATTCCTAATTCTTGTAACGTTACAGGGAAACAGATAGAAGATTAGGAGAGAGTAAGAATATAATATTAAAAAAAGAATAGAAAGAAGTATAAAAAAAAACACAGTCTTCCTGGGCACAATCTTCAGCCCTTCTCTTCCAGTTATTACCCGCAACCCTACGTATGTCGTCGATCCACCTAAGCCCAGTAAACCACTAATCCATAATGATCTGATGTTACAATATTATGACGTAATTTCTCATTACTGTAATACTAAACCGTCTAGATTGCTAATACTGAAATTATCTTACTTTGTTGAAGCAGACTGTTCAAGTAATTACTTCTCATCAGACGTAAGAGGTAATAGACGTAAAGATACTATTTTAATCTATTTTAATATGTGAACTGATTTAACAAGGAACTCTCTTGTTTGCTAATTGTCGGAATAATTACTATGTATTATGTTAATTCTTCTTTAATTACATTGTAAGCGTTCTACAAAGGAAATTAAATACATATAAGGGGGTATTTGGAAGTTTGAAACATGAAAATGGGTTAATTTAGATAATAATACTTGTAATTTCATTAAATTTGAGAGACAACTTGTGAGAATTCATTCCAGGTAGACTTCCTACTCTATTATAGCTGTGTATAAAAATTGGACTAGAAAGAAATCTCGTATATTTGCTCAAGAGCTCTAAAAACTTTTTCCAGTGGATCGTACGAAAAATGACAACTCTAAATTAAATAATAATTTAACTTCTGGAAAACTCGAGATTTTTTTAAGTTAAGACAAAGAAGCTGATAATCCATTTTAGTTACAGTTGTTATTACTTGTATGTCAGTTGGTTAGATTTTTCTTTGATGATGTATTTTTTATATTTAGATGTGAGATGTCCTTACATGAAAGACTCAGAGATATTTTCTATTTTTAGTTTATTGTTAGTTAAAAAAATATCTAATTATAGAATAGAATAGAATAGAAAGTCATTTATTGAAATAAACTTAATTTAAGCACTTTAGAATAGCTTGTTCGGAAAGTTGTCTCATCACAAGAAGAACGAGCAAGAAACTGTGTTGCTCATTTTAATAATCCCTGTAAGTTTACATTTACAAGTCGAAACGTGTGAATACAAACTACCAACCAGCATTTTTGGGTCAAATAAAAAATAATAAATATACAATAAGATTAAATCAGTCGTAGTGATAAGATATATAGTTTAATTTATAGCCTTAACCGTCCTAATACGACTGATTTTATCGAAAATAAAGATATTTACCTCTCTCAACGTTTGAGATCCGGTAAAACAATACAAAAGTTTAAAAATAAATAACTGTATAGTGTTGTACATAGTACTACATATTTGGAGTTTATAATAACTTTGTTTGAAACGTCACATCGAGACTTTGTATTTGATATAGTTATGTCAAGAACAAAGTCTTCAGTTTCAAGATTTCAGGCGAATAAACTCAACGAGCACCTAGGGAGTTCCCAGTGGAAGCTATTAATCTCACATCGGGAGCGTTTCCATCACGGCACTCGCGAGATAGTTGAAGAAAGCTAGCTTATTTGGAACATTCTAAATGTATTTATCTGTAGTATATACACCGTGTATATAAATATGTATATTATATATTAACATCATCATGTATTTGAGATTGCTTTAAGCGATAAAGTCGCTTTTTGTTATGAAATTTATATTATATTCTGTATATTATATTTTTATTATTATTTATTTATATATTTTATATTCACGAAACTCTTCTGTGTTTATTATTATTATTATTTCTTTTATCTTATTTATCCTCAGCTTAGCCAAGTGTGGGAGAGGTTGTGCTGGGTAAGATATTGTTGCTTATATTTAATATTGTGGCAACTATGTTTTGGATGGATGAATGTTTAATGTTTGCAGACTATTTTGAAGTGTTTTGGGTACAATACCGGTATTATTATTATTTCTTTTATCTTATTTTTCTCTGCTTTCAGTTGGCAACTAGGTGGCGCTGTGTACATTGTCCTGAGTTATTATAATTTTTAGTCATACAAACAGAATATATAACAGAGTATCAATATCTAATAACTGATTTACTTACTTGTGTAACTATTTCGCGTACTTCCAACAGGAAAGATTGTGGCATGCCGCCGTTGAAACCTTCTGAACATCGAACCCCGAATGATGTCATTGAAGCATTTACTACTGAACAGTTATGTACTTGATCAGGTCGACCTGTAGAACAAATACATATTTCATTATAAAAGTTAGTTACATGCTAGTCTCTAAAATAGCTAGCCTAACTTTGACGATATACGATGGTAGAGATAGTGATTAAAAATATAATGTGCAAGAGAGGCCAAAAGTCCTATGTTATTTATTCAAAATAGTTTTGAGTTTAACTCTGAAACCACATAATATATAAGTTGTTAGTCTGAGTTTGACTTTAAAAATACATAATATAGAAATTGAATGTGAAATAAGACAAAAGTAACAAATTATCATAAAAATTGTTTATTAACAAAGCTCATGATTCTTTATGGACCATAACTTGTCTTGAAAGCAATAAGTTAGTATATAATGAAAATTCTTGAGTGATTTTCCACACTGAACTATGTGTATTGCATTGGTTTTAATAATCTGTAATGCATTGTAATTAAGTCTATATTTGTGTATTAACAATACAAATAAAAATTCTTGTTTATCTATATATAATAACAATGTAAATACATACATAACACACATTTATATTAAGTACTAGTACGTAATTAAAAATGTAAAGATTTCTTACCAGCTGCAATAATGTGGTACACGCATGGTACCCTCTGCTTGCCTATTCGGTTATGGGCCCAGCACAACAATGTGCCATAGTCCATCTCTGTATGTGGAGTGTAGGTGACAGTGGAACTGGTACCGGCTCTGGAGACGTACGTATCACTAACTTCGTTGCTATTAGCTGTATTGTTGAAGGTCCAGCGAAACTGTTGAAATATTGTGTACATTAGTTTGTGTTCCTTTATCTGTGTTATAATTTATATAGTGCTAGCTAACCGCCCGGGTTCGCTCGGGTGTATATGTATTATACATATAAATCTCTCTTGAATCACGGATATTAACGCATTTTTAGCAACAGATAGCTGTTGCGTTGCGTAGTTAGTAGTTGTAGAACACAATAAAAATAAACAAAACGTGATAAGATCCCGTGATTTTTCCTAATTATAGGTATAAATAATCATCATCATCTTAGCCCGGAAGACGTCCACTGCTGGACATAGGCCTCCCCCAAAGATCTCTACGACGATCGGTCCTGCGCTGCTCGCAACCATCGCCTACCAGCGATCTTGACCAGATCGTCGGTTCACCTTGCTGGAGGGCTTCCCACGCTGCGTCTTCCGGTCCGTGGTCGCCACTCGAGGACTTTATATCCCCAACGGCTATCGTACGGCTACGTAGCTCGTAGAACAGAATATATATATTTATATATATAACTGTATATAAGTACCTATATATTTATCATTTTTTTAATTTAGTGTAATTTAATTAGCTGAACGACTGAATAGATATTAATGGAATTTGACTCAAAAATAGATTGATTACGTAGGCCTCGTAATCAATCTATTTTTGAGTTAACAAGGCTATTTTTTGTGTTAATAAAAATAGTATCGGTATATAATATTAGTGTCATTACGTGATTACTTTCAGCACTTATTAGTTTGAGCAATCAAGAAGATAATTTTCTAGATTTATTATCACATAAAGTAATTGGTCTTCAGTAATAAGATGTTATATATGAAATTGGATATATTTATGAAGAAATGACAATATACTACTAATTAATAATACGTTTTTATTGAAACATATGTAGGTATAGACTGTAACATTGTGTGTTGATGACTTTCGTCAACCTTAAATTAACAAAAGATATTTTTTTCATTAATAAAAAAATAATATAAAAATGTTCTTTAGAAGTAGGTACTGTATGTTTAATATTTTTTTCTATATATCTGTATATATGTATTGGATAAATACTTGATCGATTTTAAACAATAAGCGGGATAGTACATATAGAAAGTTGTAATAATTTAGATGAAGTTTGGAGTATAGGCAAACAATATCATATATTTATTACAGTGATGTAATTCTGTTCAACACTTTGTAACTGTAATTAAAAAGACAACTGAACAGCGCTATTTCATCTGTTCCCATTTTTCGCGATTTTACAACATTTTTATTATATTCTGCTCCTATTAGTATTAGCGTGATGTTATATAGCCTATAGCCATCCTCGATGAATGGGTTATCTAATTTTTAATAATTTACAAAATAGATTAGTAGTAGGTACTCGAGATTACTCTAAACATCCAAACTCAATTTACCCCTTTACAATATTAGTACAGATATGTTATAAATACGTTTTTTTATATAAATAATTGTTTATATGAAATACTTGACATGTACTTATAAATATTTTGGATATGAAATGACATATTTTAGAAACAGAAAGGAAATTAAATTTATAATACAAACAAAATGACAAAATGTATCAAAGTTGTGAGAAAACCTTCGTAATATTTGTACTGTCATGACTGACACTTCATAGGTAAAGTTCTAAAAGCCTCTCCTATCTCGTCTCATTATACCTTTATAAACTACCTTTTTACTACTGATGTTATGGTAGAAAGCAGGTATAGCAGCTTATTAAAGTCCTGATCCACATTTAGTGGCCATATTATGTATTTCGTCGCTGTAGATCATTACGAAAATCCAGGTTTAGAGATATTCAACGGAGTCCGCAATATCCATCCTCTTGGAAAGGACTCAAGTACAGCTAAAGGGTAAATTTTGCAAATGAATTTAAAATAACAAAGATCCAGGTGTTATGGTACTGGGTAGTAGCGCAAAATATAAGATTTTATTATTGTTTTATGAATACTATGAATGTTTTATAAGAAACTTAAATATCTTAATAATAAAATGTACTTTTAATTATAAATTTCAAGTTATAAAGTTTAATTTCGTCTAAAGGTCATCTTAGATTTAACGTTAAGAAATATACTATTTGTACCACTCAGTTTTCAATTTATAATTTCATTACTACATTATTTATGTTAATAATACAATTAGTAATGAATAGAAAAATACATATTTTATAGTAGTTACAGCTGACAAAAATTAAATCAAAAAAATATTTTTAATATAACATTATTTCTTTTAAATTTTGGAATTTGTACGAATTAAAAGTATGTGCTACTCCCATAGTACACTAAAACTAATAATTATGTCACTTCACCAGTGAGAAAATGGCCTTTGAAGCACTATCTGAAGAATTAGCTAAAACACTTTGAATGACACCTATATCGAAAACGTTTATTTTATGATCTGACGTTACTCTGTATCGTAAACTCTCGTACCTGACACATTTCATCAGCAAATGATATACGTCCCCTATTGTATCATATACTCCCAATTTAGTTAATTACATTTCTAATAAGTGAGTGTAATTTTAAATATGTTGCATGGATATCCACGACGAATGAAATAAAAACTTACTAGACAGTCAATTTTATTTCATTCATCGTTTTATTCATTCATTCATATTTTTCACTATTTATTTTATGTCTTTATTTTTATTAATATTCATTTTATTTAATTCTTTATTTTTCCTGTTTATCTCACGCATAAATATAGATATTATGTATATCGCTAATCGGATTTTTACGTGAACAATTTTATAGTATATTTTTTAAGGTATTTACCTCTCCTGATGTTTCAGCTCGTGACCACGGCTATTGCAAACTAGTCGAAACGTCGAGACCTTTATTTACCATAACATTATTTGGAGTGAGGTAAATACTTATATTTACCTAAAATTATTTATGTTACGACCCAATTTTTTTTTATAATATGGTATTAAAATAATGCTGATTTAAATTTATATGACAAAATAATGTTTGCGTGTCAGCTAGTAATATATATTTAGAGTTACTTACGGTCACCTCAGGTGGATTAGCATCAACTTGACACATTATATGTGCTCGCTCCTGTTTGGCCACTCCATGGACCCTTTGCTGGGAACTTCTGCATGTTGGTGCATCTGTTTAGTATAAATAATCTTCGTTAATAAGGTATCATTCATATAGCTAACTTCTAGTTTGAGGTTTTTCTGAATTACATTACCACATATTCTGATATTATTATTCTTATGTTTGACTAGTGGTATTAGTTGCTAGGCGTATTAGTATTTATACATCAAAGTTAAATAAGTAAATAAATTATTTTACAGTGACAGTGAAAGAGTCTAAATTTAGTATTATTTGGCGTTTGTTTAATTCTATTTATCAAACAATATGGATAAACTAACCAGATGGCATGAAGATATACTAGTATTATCTACCTTTACTCAATATTTCTTAGAAATTAGTTAAAAAACTCTAAAGATCCTTTTATTCTCTTATTTAGGTATTTGATATCAAGTAACTTGTTCTTTGTTATTTTTATAACAAATCTTTCAGTAAACCTATTATCTATCGTATACATATATATTTAACAAATTCGGGTTAGTAACATCATTTACAACATCATATAAGCAACATCAACAACATTTGATGACATTTGTTGAATTCGTCTGCTTCTGGAATAGCAGAATAACTACTAAAATATCAGAAAATTACTCGAAAAATATATTTTGAAATATACGAAGACACTCGAATTAAAATGTAATGTACAAACATCATTTGTTTCTTCCTTATCCCATTTATCTTGAGTCGGTGTAATATCTTTTTCTCTTCTCATTCCTCACTGTTCACAATCATTTCGTTCTTTACTCCCTTTCTTACCATATCATCTTTCACACAGTCTATCCATCTCATTTTTGGCTCTCCTAACCATCCACATTCATATGTAACATATAACACAATATCGAGAATAAACGATCGCAATAATTCCAGGTGTACATAATTAAAATAAAGAAATAATAAACAATTTTTACATATAACACTCCACGCTCCACTTAGCTTTATGGCGTGCTCTATGCGAACATACTTCTTTCAGTGGCACCAGTATGGAAAAATCGAAGCTAGGCAGAAGTAAAAAGAAGAGAGGCAGAAGTAAGGTAAGAAGTTCGCCGGGCAACTAGTACTTACATAAAACATCTAAAGAGAACGGTTTGCTTTCGCCATCGCCTTCTGCATTGAAGCCAACGCACGTGTAGTTACCAGCTGTCCTTCTACCAACGCCTTGAAGCACTAGTGATTGGTTGCTGATGATGACTCCTTGACCAACATTGTGGAGAAGAGTTTTCCCCTGATATGAAGAAAAACGTCGTTAATAAACAAAATATGGGAGTCCGGTATTATTATTATATCAAGAAAATCCTTCAGATTATAAAATTATTTATTCTTTAACCATTCTCGAAATCTTTATTTTAATAATATGATGTTATTCATCTTCAATACCTTAGGAGTACCATTATAGATATATCTTATACCAATATTATTACAGTTTTTGGTACTGTGCAGGTTACATTGTAGGTTTTACCGAGTACCAATCTTATAAATTCTTTAAAGATTTCTTTCACTTACACAAATAATAATAATAATAAGAGAAGGAGTAAATTAAACACATAATTATAAAAACAAGGATATAATGTTAATTAAATTAAAAAAATTACATCCAACATTGTATTAACCAACACTGAAGTAAACCTTATTATATAAAAACAGAAAACAATAAAGTTTGGTTTCCGCTAACTTATAACGATATATAAAGCTATATACATATACTATCCATAGTAGCGGGTTCGATTCGTCGCATGGTACGAAAATTTTTTTCATGAGCATTATTTTTATAGATCTGAGTGTTTTCTATATATATTATGTATTTATAAAAATTGTATTTAAGTAGTTATATCAGTTGTTTAGTGCATAAAATACTAACTCAGCTTGGTACTAGATATCGTTGTTTGAATAACAGTTATTATTATTTGTGTTTTATTTTGACGTACTCGTTCAAACGGATTACGGAAAAAAATGGAGATATATCGTATCGACAACTAAAGAGACTGATGGAAGATCGTGGAAAATGGCTAGAGCTCCATCGACGAGAGTGTGGCTCTTAAATTATATATGAATAATTGTACTTCAAACATTTATTATTATTACTTAAACACAAAAAAAACAAGATAATAAAAATGAATTTATATAATAACTGAAATTCTATTAAATTACAGTAACATTTGAATAAAACAATTACTCATATTATTTATATCAATCGTAAAATAAAGGACAATAAACACAAAGATCTTGTGTCAAGTGTATTAACTTTCCACGAAATAAAAAAAAACATTTGATATTCTCTTGAAACTAAATACAATCAAGTATTTCT
This sequence comes from Achroia grisella, assembly GCF_030625045.1. Lineage (NCBI taxonomy): Eukaryota > Metazoa > Arthropoda > Insecta > Lepidoptera > Pyralidae > Achroia > Achroia grisella. The sequence continues at coordinate 624,923 of NW_026713028.1, read as the reverse complement.
TTTTATTGAAACAAGTACCTATAATATTTATTGAATTATCTCCTTTTATTTTATCTACAAATAAATTGTTTGGATATCAAATAATCGTAATAAATTGACGGCCAATATTTATTTAATCAAGCTTTAGAAACATTGTTGAAATATGAAATATTTCAATAATTAAAAATATAATTGAAAAATTAGAGTTCGAAATATCTGTTTACTAAATTAAATATGGTAATCAACTAATCTTAATAATTCTGTATAACATTATCTTTTGTACTTACTCATGATATTTTGTAAATATCAAAATGTTTCATCGTTTGTTAAAGTAATATTTAGATACGGTAATAGTTAAATTAAATATAAATAATTCATGGAAGGACTATATAACGAAGACGAAGTAACAAATTATAATCAAGAGTTTGAAAAACTCATAACCCTTGGGCTTGAGATGAAAGATGAAAAACAAGAAACCTAACATACCGAATGCACTTTTTATAATTACATTACGGAAAGGCAATGTACGCATAATTCGTCTTTTATAGCAGTTTATGTTCGACAGGAAATGTCTGAAATTATATTCATTCGAAATCAAAATCAAAATATCTTTATTCATTTAGGTCTATTACAGACTCTTATGATTTGTCAAATCTACCATCTGTTTGCAGTGCTTTTGATAAATTGATAATACAAATTCATTTTTCATTTATATATAGATACAAATTTGGGAGAATAGAGTTTCGTACCAACAATTATGTACGAAATGAAAAAAAAATCGTCGAAAACTTACATTATGTCTCCACTCGACTTTGTATACATAAGGATGTGCATTGATGATGCAATCGAAGTAAACATCGGTGCCCTCTCTGATATTTTTTGGATCTAAATTCGTGCCTAATCTCACGACAGTTTCTGGAACATCTGTAATAAAACATTATATTTTGTATTCACACATTTCATCGAAAAAATGTAAAGTTATAATTAAATTATTTAAAAGAGTAACACGAAAAATTTCTTCCTTGTCCTTGTGATGAGACAGCTTTCCAAATGAACGGTAGTTTAAAAAATTAAGTATTGATAATTTGAAAATGCTTAAAGGTTAGGTTTATTTGAATTCTCTTCTATTCTATTTGTCTATATTAGTATATTACTACTCAGATGAAAATTAAAATATAATGGAAACTTATATGATAATCGTGGAACTCCACGAATTCATAACTATGAATATTATTGAATGTATCATGCTTATCATATAATATTGTGATGCATTTTATTCGATTAGTAGATACTTCGATCCTTTAATAAGCAAGCTGTTTTGTGACAGAAATAAATGAGGTAGACTATACGGGGAAGTTTCTGCATGTTTTCGCAATTTAATTTTATTTAAATGAAACAATAAATTTATTAATAAATCTAGTAGTTCTACTCTAGCCAAATGTTGCCATTAATTAACTTCGTAGGTTAATTTGATTTATGTAACTTACACTGTACATCCAAAGTCCAGTCATCTTCCAATGCTGCTACTGATGGCATTTGAGGATTTGAGGCTCTACATGCGAGTTTTGCACCAGTATCAGCTTTAGTTAGCTGCAACGATACTGTTGACGTAGTTGTGTTTCCATCTGTTGATAACTGTTCAGGAAAAAGAAAGAAAGTTATTAATATCATCATTGCATTATATGAAATTATAAATAAAAATAAGTGTATCGATGTTGTTTGCGATCGCAAATAACAAAATAATGCATTTAAAAATAAAACTACAAAATTCAAATAAGGAACATTATACGAAATTATAAGTAAAAATAAATGTATATATGGTATTTGCGAACGCAAATAGCCAAATAATGCATTTAAAAATATAATTATGAAATTCAAATATGGAAGTCATGCATGGAACATTGATGTTGTTTTGTTTTATACATTTTTTCACTTCTCGAAAATTCCGTGGCGTCACTATTAAATTCAGCGTACAATCAATTGTAACCAATTTTTATTTGATTATTATAATAATATAAAAAGCTATATTCCTTCAGCAAACATGTGTATTTGTATAAGTTGTCTAGTAACCATAGTACAAGCTCTGGTTAGCTTGGGACTAAACCGTGTTGTGTGAATTGTCGAGAAAAATTATTATGTATAGTGGTCTTCACAAGCTAGGTGCTCTATTCTCTTACGATTTATTCATTAGATTATGATTTGATCTTCTAGATTACGACTACGAGTGGAATACGTTATCCTGAGACATTATAATTATATAACAATTATTATTTTATTATAGTATTTAAATAAATTATCACGATATATCTATAATCAATAGTGACTAATCAATCAATACAAACATAAACAAGTTACTGTTGTGATCAACAAACACATTATAGTACGCGAAGAAAAACAAAACAAAGAGATTGGAACAACTCTACAATTCGTCCTGAAAACGTTGCGAAATATCATCAAGATATAACATTAATGATCGCCCGAATCAAAACAAATCAGAATATCTAGACGGTAACTGCTTTAGTTTTTCCTCCATGTTAATTTATATCATCACTTTTTGTTGTCTCGCTTAAGTGGAGCGAGTAAGAAATATTTATAGTATAGAAGTAGAAATAATCTTTATTCAAATAAACTTAATACAAGCACTTTTGAATGATCATATTTATTTCATTATACCACTCATTCGGAACGCAGACTCATCACAAAAAGAATGAGCAAGAAACTTGAGTGTTGCTCTTTTGAATAAGTGTTTCAGTAAGTTGTTCAGAATTACATTTTTAAGATTTTTGCGTGTTATATTTTCTTTCAAACAGTTTGTAATACAAGATATTTTCTTTTTTATTTCTTTATAATAATGATGTGAATTTGTTTAGAATAGAAAACTAAGTCAGACTTTTAAGATTTAAGACCTATTTATTGTCCTTTTACTATATAGAAATAGTTCGTAAAAAGTTTGTTAATTATTGTTTCAGTTCAATTTAACTTATAAATTGAGTTTCTAAATGTTATTGCACTGATTTGACAATTACAACTTAGTTTTTTAATAAAATAATAAATAATTAAATTTGAATAAAATCCATAAAGAAGATAATAAAGGTCGATATATATTACATGTTCCATATCCAGTATGGGATATATAATAGAAATGAAAAGGTTATTTAAAAAAAGAACAGATTTGTATTAAGTATTTTTACAGAGTTAGACTTTGTGTAGTCTGCATGGATACCTTTATAATACTCTCACCAATTTTAGCGGTCAAGTAGCTTGTTTCCCAAACTGTGATTTGCTTATAGAGTGCGATGAGGCATTAGGCATAAAAGGCATGAAATCTTAGTTCCACGAACGACAACGCATGAATACAGGTGACACATGATAACGTGAAATATATGGTGATATTTATATGACCAACAGAGATTTATGTGGGCAATGCATTTACAAATATATATGTATGTATAAGTATTTATTGCCATCTATGTTTGTGAGGAGCAATAAATTATTATTATTATTATTAAAACATAATCTATGACATATAAATAAAATTGGAATGTCTGTTTGTAATATTGAAATAACCTTTTTTTACTACATGTGTATGAATATAAATACGGTATATACACCAAAATATTTTGTTTTTATTTTTTGACTGTCTGTCTGTCGGTCTGTTTGTTCCGGCTAATCTTTGAACTGACTAAATCGATTTTGACGGGACTTTTATTAGTAGGTAGCTGATATAATAAGGAGTAAATTAGCCTACTTTTATTTTAGAAAAATTCTCTAATTAACTTTTTTGTTAAATTAGACGTGGACGAAGTCGCTGGTACAGCTAGTTTAAAATAACAATGTAAACAAAACCGGATTACACGAGTTCATAAACATAATACATAATATTGAATAAATAATGACTCATATACACGATATTTATAAATATATAATATAACATACTCGTATACGATATATATGTGATTATTATCACGTACCAATAAGTGGACAGCCACCCTAATTCCCATTCCAATTATATAAAAAACTATGGTACTTAATTCAACGATATAGATTATGTAAGTAATTAGGAAATAAATGTAGTCTGAGCAAATGTAATATTGTCCAATATCCAATAGTTTTTCTGATAGTTTATTAGGCTCATTTATCTGGTACAACTGGCGCTTTTGGTAGTCCGGGTACATATTGTAGCAATTGAGAAATATATTTTAGTGAAAGACATTTAGAGTTCATAGTATTGTAAGATGGAAGTGATGAGCGATTTTGTGAATTATTTTTGATACAGAAATCATCTTGAATCACTTATTTTATCAATAACTAGATGTATTTTAGGCGTTTTTCAAGGATATAATCCTTTATTCAAATAAACTTAATTTAAGCACGTTCATTCAGAAAGCTGTTTCATCACAAATTAAGTATTTTCTTTAATTAATTTATTAAACCTTACAAATAAAATATAAACTACTACTAATGAATGCTTTATGATTGAGTGTGATTTCTTATTAGAAATCGAAATAATCTCTCTTTTCAAATAAATTTAAATTAAACACTTTTGACTAGTCAAAGTTATTTTTTGTTTGAGCACTCATTCGGAACGAAGACACATAACAAGCACAACAAGTTACAAGTTATTATGTGTCAAATTCAGTATACAATATATTATATTTATTATTATAAGCAATATTATTATTACTTTTAGTTTTTTAAACAAATCAAATTTACTCGATTGCTATGAAAAAAAAGATTTATTTAATAGAATCTTTTTTAAAAATAGTTACACTAAATCTTTAGCAACAGATAATTTAAAAACAAATGTAATTAAAGTTTTACATAAAAAGAGCCGTGAGGACAGAGATCAGGTTTAAAAGTAAATTAATTTAACTAAATTGAATTAACAGCAAATAAATTTGTAATAACAAATATAAGATGAGATATCACAAAGTCACTACAGATATTGCAATGTTGTTGAAATTGATTTTAATTAAGTCTCGTTAATATTAATTTCTGCGTGGCATGTTAGCTGAATGTTGGCTTTAATTAAATTACATACAACAAACTGATTTGAACGTTTAGCTTATATTGTAAGTACGTACCTGCATATTATATTGTTTATGAATGATTGACGTGGTTTATTGTGTATTAATTATGTTGATAAATTACATGGAGAATGTAAAATAAATAGATAGATAGATCGCTGGACAATTTACACAGCGCCATCTAGTCTCACGCTATGAAGAGCTCGTGTCGTGGGCACTGGTCAACTGATATAAATATTTATATATGAAAATAATATCAGGACCAATACAAATATACTAATAAATAATATATAATAACATTCCTGGAATTATCCAGGAATGTTAGTGAGTCCAGTGTGAAGCTAAGAAGAACTTGTGTTATGGTGTCACCATAACACCATACCGATAGCAATACAAAGAATAATTTTTAAAGTACATACACAATATATATATATATATATAGAAACGACCCAAACTGATACAACAAGTGTACTCATAAAAACGCAACCATCGGAAGTAAGGCGGTGTGCTCAGCCGGTAGACCACTGAGGCCGTCATACATATAATTATACATGTCAGTAATAAAATATTTGTACTGTGCGTGGAATCGTAACCGAGACTATGCGAAGCTATATCGCTAGACATCATACATATACATGAACATATAACATCGTTAAATAACACACGCAGTACCCATCGTGTATTACCATTTAGAGGACTAAGCCATCGCTACTATTCTGTTATTACCATTCCAGGTAACTAAGCCGTCATGCCTCTTTACCCTGAAATTTCATTGTCATATAAATAACTTGTATGGATCAGAGTGCTGGCCCGTAAAGGCGACGGATGAAAGACGACTGCATGCAACTGAAATGAGAATGTTGAGGTGGATGTGTGGTGTGACAAGAATGGATAAGATAAAGAATGAATACATTAGAGGAACTATGAAAGTGGTACCGGTGTCAGAGAGGTTGAAGAGTAATCGTCTATCATGGTATGGACATGTAATGCGTAGGAACGAGGATAATATTTTAAGAAAGGTGTTACAAATGAATGTGGATGGTTATAAGGGCAGAGGAAGGCCGAAAAAGAGATGGATGGACTGTGTGAAAGATGATATGGTAAGAAAGGAAGTAAATAACGCGATGACTGCGAACAGGGATGAATGGAAGAGAAAAACATATTACGCCGACCCCAAATAAATGGGATAAGGAAGAAGCAGATGATGATGATGATGAGTAAACTCCTCAAATTAAATCACAACGTACAAATCAAGCTATTCAACGGCTGCATTAGATGATACAGAGATATTACTATATTAATATAGTTAAACGGGTTTTAACATGAATAATTGTATGGTAAATAAAAGTATTTACCTTTCGTGATCTTTCGTGTAGGTTGCATTAGCCATGTTAAAACAAGTTTTACTATATTAATAATCTTATTAATGTTATAAACGAGAAACTTTGTTAATATGGATAGATGGATCTTTGTTTCTTTTATAAACAAAAAGTGATGAATGGATTTTGATCATACTTTACAGTAATATAGTTTATACATCAGAATAACATATAGCCTATAATTTAAAAAGATATAATGTAAATTGGACAAAATGTAATGATAAATGCAGACGAAGTTGCGCGGGTAAGCTAGTATGTACTAAACCCGAAAGTTTATAAATAAGATACAGAAATACCTATGCAAATAATATTATAAAGTCTGCCTTGACATATTCGTCAGACATTTAATTGTTCCACGCTAGTTTCTGTGGTATGTTGGGCTTTATTTCCAAAATTAGCCTCTTATTCAAGTCTTTGAGGCTGTAGAGCCTAGACTACTAGAGTAGCTGGCCAAGCTCCTCCCAGAAGCGCAGTCCCTCCTGGTTTCTTTACAAGCCGAGTTCGTATTGCAGGCACGCTTCATATTTATACTTGTTCTTACATGTTTAGCCAAAAGAGCCGAACTTGTTCGTCCTCCTAAGGATCTGGACATTCATGAGTTGACGGACTCTTGTCACTTACGTCAAACATTTACAGCTAAAACTTAGGCAGGGAGTCCCTTACGACCAATTCGAGTAGGCCCCAAGCACTCGCTGTCCCATTCAATCTACATTTATTACTTTTACGTGCTCTTATTTTAAGTTGACTCTGGGATGTTGTTCTTATAGTAATAAAGATTACGGCGCTCCTATAAATTTAGTTGATGTTAAATTAGCTGGTAATTTTGGAAATTCAGAACCGATGAGCCATAACAATAGGGTCATGCATCTACCTTTTAAAATGGAAGTTCGAAAAGTCGTTTATACGATTGCAGCCATAAATTTGCATGGCAATTTTGAAAAGACATTAAAGAGGCTGCTCTAAAATGACCAAGAAAAAGTAATTTCATTTACAAAGAGTTTCTCCATAGTTTTGCGCGTTACGATTTAGATAATTTTGTTTAATTACTCTACCTTTAGCGCCACAAATATACAGTGCGGAAATCTGACCTATTAGAAGAGTTGATGACCCTTGTTTATGACTTTCTTAAATTGAATATGACCTTCTGAGTTCTGTAACTGATCTACTGGGTGTAGATCAGTTACTGTACAGTTGTTTGTTTATTGTTACAGTATTACGATTTGTTCTCTAAACGATGTATTATATGGCAATGAATAGAGTTCGGATATAGCATAAAAACCTAGTGTTGACTATTCGGCGACTAGACTACGATTTAACAATTTTGACGGCCTTGATAGTCTAGTGGTTTAGCACACCGTCTTACTTTCGATGGTAGCGGATACGTTTCGCACGGCACAAACATTTGTATTATGATATGATTGTTTGTGTCGGTATGGGTGTTTTCTATGTACAATATGTATTAATTACGAAAAAAATATATATCTATATATTCGTATCAGTTATCTAATCTACCCATAACATAAGCTTTAGTTAGCTTACCTTGGGTCTAGATGGCGCTGGGTGAATTGTCCTGAGATTATTATTATTATGATGTCTAATCTGTAGTAGATTCTACTCACCGTTTCCTTAGCATTATTTATTCTATGACCGTTCTTCCACCATGTGATGGAAGCTGGGGGTCTTGATCCTGAACTCTGGCATAACAGGTCGTATCTTCTGCTCGCTGATATTGGCTGGTCTGAACCCACCATATGAACAGTTAATGGTGGAACTAGAAATAAGAAAAAAATGGTTAGTTCTTCTGTGATATTTATTTTAGATTTAGGATGATTATCAGAACTTAATAGTAGTTTGATGTAGACGGCATTAAAAGCTAATCTCGTAAATAAAGTGTACCATAAACTAGCTATAGGTAGCAGGTTTTGCACGGGCGTGTGTGATGTTTAGCCAATTTTTTTTTGTAATGGCAAAGAAGTAAACGGTAATCGTTGCCTGATTTATAAAAACATTTTCATCGACCCCATTTGACACTACTGTCATTCCTGAGTACTAGATGACATGCCTCTTATCCTGTAATTTCCTTCAAATTAAATCAAATCGAAAATTATTTATTAATGTAGAACATTTTAGCCGCTTATGAACGGCAAGTTTTTTGTATTAATACTTTTTTACTATCGTCCAGTTCAGCATACAGAGTCGATTGTAAAGAATTGGTAAGAAACTAAATTGAAATTCTTTTTTTTTAACGCCAGTTTATTTATATGGTATACTTGAGTCTGTGTACAAAAATCCCGTGCATGAACAATTAGTGCAATGCATATTCGACGTTTACTTTTTACTTTTACTTTTATTACTTTAAAGGAACAGTTCTGGCAAAATTACATAACTTACATAACTCTGGCTACTTCTTACCCGTTAAATGTAAGAACATAATCGCTTTCTCAATACATCAGACATCAAAGTGGCTACATGCAGTGTTAAGTTAACGTCCACAAGTTCCAACTTATGTTAGTACAGTCAGCTTTATAAATATGTACCTTATGTTATGTGGAATTAAAGATATAATCTTAATTTGCATCTAAAGTAACAAATTTGAAATAGAAATTACTCATAGCTATATTTCTGTTTAAATTTGAAGTTTGTTGTCAAGATATTATGACCTCTCGCTCCTGATTTAAAAGGGTATGAATTTTATATAAGTATCTATTTTTTTAATGTATATATATAATAATGTTAAACTTTACGCATTTGGTTAACATTTTTTTATTTATTATTATTAGGATCTGAATGAAAGAAAATATTAGAAAAATCACACACAATCTTTACAAAAATTGTTCTCCATATAAAGATATATTGGCAGCATTTTCTGATTAAAATATTGGATGGAAATTATTCAATTATTTTATTACCCAGTCGTCTTTTTTTTTGGAGTAAATAAAAGCAAGACAACTTATATAATAAATGAATAAATATGAAGCTGAGTGTACCACGACAGGAATAGTTACAGTCGAGGAGTTCTAACCAGCGTCTCGAGTCGTCAAAGTCCTTTAGTTGCAGCCACTTAGGATCTTGTTTGACAGAAACTTTGTAAAAGTAGATAATAATTTATTAGTTTTCATTCAAAAATTTAATATTATTTTTTTGTAATGTTAGCATTAGAATCTGCCACATATTTCCTTATGATATTGGAGAAGGAATATAAATAATCTGTCGGCAACCTGTTACAGCCACTTTGCTACATTCTGAGGATGAAAGGACTGGTATGAATATCAAATAAAAAAAAAAATTGCTATAAACATAGGCATACTTTAGTTGTCATTGTAGAATATAATATCCCATTGTATTTTGCCTCTTTAGGCATGCAAAATTTTAAAATATTTAATAGATATGAAAAAGTTTCTATGTTTTTTCTTTTTTATTTTACGTATTATATGTGTTTTTTTAATGTTGGCAACATTAAACAAAATAAACGTTTTCTCTATCTATCATGCCACAATACTATTTCTACTTTAATCTATTACTTACAATTCATATCCAATGTTAGTGTAGTTTCTATAGGATGTGCCCGAGGATGGTTGGATGCTCTACAAGTGAGGGCCGCGCGCACATCCGCTCTGGTCAGAGGGCCGACCCTGATGACGCCTCGCACGCCGTTCCCTGACAACGCCGTCGATGGGGTATCTGTTTCCACTTCATCCCTGAACCATTTCACCCATGGTCTCGGACGACCTGCATATAAATAAAGTTTTAAAGTCTCAATATAACAATAACAAATAACATCCCTGAACAATCCACTCAGGACCATCTAGTTCCACGATATGCAGAGCTTGTATTATTAGTACTAGACTACTTATATAAATACTTAGTTTCTTTTTTTGAACATACATATATAATATAGATAGGAAATCATATTTATGAATATAAATTATTAAGATGTTTTATAATAATAATTATATATGTAATCAAATAACAATATCCAAATGTATTGGAGACAGAGTAACTTAATAAAAAAATGTAATTATATTGAAGTCTATGCAACTTTTCAAAGCAAATGCAGTTTATTTCTCATAGCTCTCAAGACACTGCTATCGTACTTTACACCAAATCGTCGTGATTGGTCCACGTACTCGGTTTAACAGAGATGCAGTCTTTTTGCGTATGAATAGAGCAAAACTATCTGTTCGAGACTCCGCAAATGCCTGAAGCGCTGCAGTAACGGGGCAGCTCGAATAGCATCCTGAAGATACTTACTGTTGTACTATATACGTTGTATAGTGATTGTATCCCACTCATATATAAATGAAATATCTCCTTTGGAAAATACATTCTATTCTGAGGAAATAAAACTATCGCTACAGAACTTTAAAAAAGGAACAACACAATAGATGTATGTAGTTCGATGTGCTACATGTCTCTTTAGCACAGAGTAATAATAGCCTATACCCTGTCGTAAAAAAAATACACAGAGCATTAAGCGTACTCCGAGTGTAATGTTGATCTAAAATAAGTTCTTATAAAAACATCTTTACAAATTGAATGACAGAATTTGTTCATAATTTACTAGCTAGTCCCACCTTTAGACGGATATACATGTAATATATATTGAAACCCTCGTCTTGAATCATTCATATCTATAGCTAAAAACTGAAATAAAATCTGTTGCATACTTTAAAATTTCTAAGCGAACAAACAGCGAAAGCGAATTCATTTTATACTATATTAAGATTTTATACTATATAGAGATAGTAAGACTGAAAAGTCAATCCAAAAGTTATAGAATTCAATATTTTATTAAAAAATAGGTACTAATTAGATTTATCATGACAGATATGCGTTAGATATACAAATTAGGTTACAGGCCGACTGTGGGAGGCTGGCCACCGTAATAAATTCGCTCTGCTGAAAATTAATTAATTTCCCTCTCACGATACATAATTTGTTGAAGGCCATTTTGAATATAAAACAGGATGAAAAGGGTTCACCGGAGTTTTTACTGTAAGTACAATTTCTGTGTCATTGTACCTACATAATGAGGGTGTTAAATGTATTAATTTATGGGCTAAACTTCGAGGGGTTTATTGTCTGTCACTTTCTGTTTAATATAAAAAAAAAGGATAATTTTGTTTGTGTGTCTTTTTCGCTCGAAAAAGTTTTGTAAGGCTTAAAGTATACGGCGAATTTTGCAAAATATAAATTATGATATAAAATGATTAGTAATATTTACTCTTTAATTATATTCGTAAAGCTTTTAAACTTTATCAGTGGGTATGGTATTCAATCATATTAATGAATATAATATGAATAATAATATATAATCTTTATTGTAGTTACATATATAATATAATATAACATCGTTTTTAAAAATGTGAGCAAAGTGGGCTTATTTTTGGTAGAGATCTCTTCCAGTCAACCTAATGCAGTGACAGTGGAAATATTTTGCGGATAATAGCAGTACAAGAGTTCTGAGTACATAAGTGGAATATTATAATTACGAACATTAAATAAAAGAAACGTATATATAGTACACTTAATATACACCTATATAATAATAAACTGATTACCTCCTGACACATCGCATTTGAGCGTGAAGGTATCTCCTTCTACATAAGGACCGACGATGGCCTGCTTGACGTCTCCTCTATCATCAATGATCACCATCTTGCTAGGTGGTACTGTTGACAAAATTTAAATAATTATTATTATATATTAATTAAAACGTGAAGCAAAAACTTTGTGCACCTTTTGACTAAAATTGCGCAGACGGAAGAGTGAAATTTCTCACATACTTATTGTTTATTGAAAGAGAGAAGGAGTTCAGAATAATAATATATTTTTTTATTCTGAACTCTTAAATTATGCATTAAAATAAATTAACTAAAAAATGATTACATATACATAGAAGTATATATAGTATTTGACAATATAATGTTCCTAATGTTGAAACTTTTAATTTAATTATGGTCGAATTTCGAACATTGGGTAACCACTAGTTTAAAAACATCAAAGGTTTCTTTGTGCTACTTTATTGTACGATAAATTATATAGTAAAAGTATACAAAAGGTATAAACTCAAAACTTATATATATATTTCATTTATATGTAAGTTTTGAGTTTAAACTTGAGTTCGAATCTGAGAGGGATTAAATATAGCCTATGTTTGCCATCGCCTTATAATCTAGCTTCATATTAAATTTCATAAAGATTCGTTCAGCCGTTTAGCCGTGTAAACAAACAAATAGACAGTTTTTAGTTTAACTTTTGATTTTATAATATTTGTATACATTTAAAGAGCATATATTTATCAACGTTTAAAGAGTATGGTGGAATATTGTGAAAAGTGGCAAGAGCTCCACCGACAAGAGAGTCGCTCTTAAACTGTGAATGAATGAGTATACATTATTTCTACAAAAATATTATATGTTTAATTTGAAATGCAGTTAAATTTCAATGGAATTAGAGGTCTTTGCAGAAATTAATAAGAACAAGGCCCATGAAATTATACGGAACTCATTACTGATAGCCCTGATGTAGCCCGGATTTGCTATTATCATTTCGATCAGTAAAATTGGGGAAGGGTAATTTGAGTGGATTTTTTCTCCGCTGTATTCTTTCCACGTTGGTACAGATAATAATCGTGAGTGTAAGTTTTTATTGTATTGCATATACCTCTTACTTACTATACAAAATTTATCGTATCTTTTTAAATTACATATAAACCTATATTATTTATTTAGATACAAGTAATTTTACTGATATTATAAACGCAAAAGTTTGTTAGTATGGATGGATACAAAAAAGGATGATTGTTACTCTTTGACGCAATAACTACTAAACAGATTTTGATGACACTTTTCAGTAATAAAGCTTATACATTAAAATAACACATAGACTATATTTTAAAAATAGATTATGTAAATTGGACGACATATAATGATGAAAGTGAAATAAGTGTGATGTAGACGAAGTTGAGCAGTCAGCTAGTTAAAAATAATAATAACCCTAGATAATTCACTCAGCGCCATCTATTGTCAAGCTAAGCAGAACTTCTGTTGTGTACTAAACAACTGCTAAAAACAACACATTTGTAAAGACTTATGTAATGTACATACATAATATTCAGTTCTAGCGTGAGGGAAATCGAACTGGCAACTACAATAATAATAATAATCTAATAACAATTCACACAGCGCCATCTAGACCCGAGTTAAGCTATCTAAAGCTTGTGTTACGGGTACTAGATAACTGATACAAGTACATAGATTTTTTTTTCGTAAATACATACATAATATACATAGAAAACACCCAGACCGACACAAACAATAATAGTCATGAATACAAATGTTTGTGCCGTGCGAGGAATCGAACCCGCGACCATTGGACGTAAAGCGGTGTGCTAGACCGCTAGACTACCGAGGTCGTCGAACTATTGGAACTAAAAACGTTTGTTAAATCACTAGACCATCAAGGCAATTCAATATACATATATAAATGGCTTCTAGATAGCTGTACAATATTAGCAAGGGGTTAAATGTGAAATCGATAGAGATGTTACGTTTAACAGGTTTTGGTTACACGACAATCCTCTTGAAAATCTTGAACATTTTAATTAAATGCTTCTCCTTATAAAATTGGATTGTCGACGCAAAATCGATACAAGATATTGTAAACCCTTAGAAATCGAGATTGTAGGAATGGGATATTATGCGAAATTAATTTGAAAAGTCATCATATTGAGTTTTGGACTAAAACCCAACAAGGGCTTAGCAAATTTAATGGGAATATTGTAAGTTCAAGAAGAAATTTGGGATCGATTAGATTATGATTGGTAGAGTTTCTTAAATATTTTTTTTGGTAGTAATAATATTCGCAGGTTCTTGAGTACATATAAACACAGTAAAATTAATATAATATATGTTCATACCAATATCATAAAGAGTTAAATTTTTGTTGTTCTGGCAATACTACTAATACTACTAAATAAGTCTATTTACAAAATTCCTTTATTGTTGTATAGTCCATTTATTAAGAAAGGCTTGTAACATTATGTTATGATCCATAAGAGTGGAGCTGCAATAAAAAAATCTTGCAAAAACGAGGAAAATGTGACGACGAAGAACGACAGACGTAGATGGACCAACTAGTTTATTATAAACTACAAGTATTTATTTATGAATAAGCTGTTACTCGAGACTAACATTTTTTTAGTTGAAATAGCTTAAGTTCTGATAATACAATCTGTATTCCCTTCAAATTTCATTAAGATAACTAGCAGATGGACACATTTTCGTGTTAGTCATATATATATCATAATGGTATAGTTTAAGTTGGCGGGGCACTAGTGGAGGATGATAGGATGAAGTCAGATTAGTCAGGTCATAGTGGACAAATCATCTGGAAATAACCAGTTTTCAGAAGGGACCGCAATCAGAGTGGACAAGAACCTGACATGGTGCATCACTAGCAACTAGTAGTAATAATGGTGTTTTCGACAGCGCTAATGGAATTTAGCAGGACACTAGTAAAGATAGGCGTTGACAACAGCGTAGGATAAACCACTATAGTCTCCAAGTGGAATGACTATGAAGGTTGAGCTGATATGATAATTGGTTAGTAATGGGGTAACTAGTCCTGAATACACTACCATACACCATCTTGCGTACTCAACCCCCAGTATATCCAGCTGCTTAATACTGGCACCACCAGTAACCTATCGATTGATTCCCTGTCTTGGTCTAACTGACATTGAAGTTACATCGACCTGAAAGGAGGTTCGAAACTTCTAAGAGTCGGCCTCTACCCGCCTCATAAGTTTTCCCACGGGTTTGGAGCATCCTCTGCATTAGCCCTAGTTTTACCCTATGACATCCTAAAGACCAGCTACGACCAGCGTTAGAATAGTTCGAAAAAAACCCTATTACTAACAATCTTGTCTCCCAACAATCTGCAACTATTATTAGACCTCCTTTCTTCATCCGATAAAAAACAAAAGCAAGTTATATCATACATTCTCGTTTGAGATAACTGAGGGACAAGATACTTCTTTGACGATAAAAACATACAAAGGCTTCAGGCTGAAGCATAAATATCATGGAACGTGCCTACTTCACTCTTGTATTATAGCTATCTTCAGTTTACACGTGCGTGCAAAATTAATATAAACTTTATAATGTATTTTATTAGGAATGGAATTTCTGCGTTAATAAATTGAAACAGAAGCTCGTGTGTGATAATAGATTTGGTAGTAATCTGGTATACATGATGAAGTATTTCGAAGTTTTTACGGTTTTATGGCACCTTCATGCTCAGGAGCGGTAATGCATTAGGTATAAACACGGGCTAAATAATGTATTTTATAAAAAAATTGCTGACATCAGTTAGGTTTTCAGACCTAAATTAAACCAATTTCGTGATCTAAGTAAAAAATGAGGTCAATCAGGAGTCAATACGGTTTTTTTAGCCCAAAAATATTAATTATATAATTTTTTAACCTTATATGTATTTCCTAGGACAAGTCACACAGATCCATCTAGTCTCAAGCTAAGGTAAGCTTCTGTAATGGGTATTAGACAACTGATATAAACATATTTTGTACATACATAAATAACATATGTATGACCAATACCGGATGGACAAACAATCATACTCATGAATACAAATGTTTGTACAATACGAGGAATCGATTCTACGACTACCGCAAGTAAGGCGATGTGCTAAACCGCTAAATCTCGAAAGTTTGGAGTATACAAAAGATAATATTTGCCTGATTTTCATGTTCCAATACAAAAGAACATAAAGTAATCTACTGCAATTGATCTATCTAATAACACGTAGCTTCTTTAGCATCATCAGTAGAGAAATACAAATCGTCCTAATGTCGTTCTATAAGGATCTTATATAAATATTAGGTCATAAATTATTCATAATAAATTGCTATTACGCCAATAAGGAAATTGCAAAGCGCCGAATTAATTTTATAGCATCTATCAATTATGCTTTTATGATGGTTTTGTGTTTGTAGATTATAATAGTAGGAGTTTTCTAGATAATCTTTATACTATACTAGCTGTGGCCGCGACTTCGTCGAATTTCCATACAAACTTTCCCCCCTATTCTACCCCCTTAGTGGTAATTTTATTAGAAATCCTGAATGTCAGTTTTTTTTTTATATTTAATCAACAGCCTGAAAATAGGTTTTAAGCTTTTAGCTTTAAAAATGACGATACTCCCATACAACCTTTCATCTCCCCTATCAACCCTGTAGAACCCTTTTTCGTATTAAAAGTAGCCTATCCCTTTCTCAGGTACTAGACTATCTGTGAACCAAATTTAATTTAAATCAGTTCTGTAGTTTTGACGTGAAAGCGAGACAGACAGACAAAACTACTTCGCATTTATAATATTAGTAAGGATGGCAGTGAGCTTCAGCATATTACATATATAATAACATATGTTTAATAAATGAAGGTATGAATAAAACCTTTTATTGAAATTACAGTTACAAATGCAACATACATAAAAACTCTCTTGGTCGTTAGAATTCAAAATTATATCCTAATATCACTTTTAATTTTAGTTACCTACTAGAACTCCAACTAAAACTATAAGAACTACGAGAACTCAAACGAACTCAAAATTAAAAAAACTGACTGTCTGCTTTTAAGTAGTAATCATAGCCATAAATAACGCCCGCTGTACCCTTCATAACAGGGACTGAGTACAAACTTTCATCCCCTACTTCATCACTTCCAGTTTATTTACTGAGAGCAAAGATAAGACCTTTTCTAATATGAGTATGTATTAGATTATACAAATATATGGAATTACGTTTATAAATTCTATTCTATTCTATTATAAAAGCAGTTACAGATCCCGACAATACTATTTCCTACAAATGTATCCCTAATAATGGATTCAAGTGTACAGTAATAAAGGAGCCTTTGTGTTCGGTCCAAGAGTCATACACTTTGTGCATCTAGCTTTGTGTAATCTTATTCAGTGCAATGCATTTCTGGATCTGCAGATATACGAGAAGTTTCTCCCGTGTGTTTGTTTATATATGTTGATATAATTGTATTATATATAATTTGGAACATAGAACTACTTTCAGTTCCATTTGTGTCTAAACTAGTATAAGAAAGATTTTACAACTAGGTAAGTAATAACTTCATATTTTTCTTTCTTCTTTCTTTTATTACTAGGTAAAGTAAATATCCGAAATCACTGCATAGATTTGAAAAATTGAAAAAACCATAAGTATGTAAATAAAAAATAAATAATTTATATACATAAATATTTTTTTTAGAAATACAATATATTTCGCAAGCTACTGATTGCATCGCTCAACAATTTTAAAGTAATGCGATAAGCTGAATGTTGTAATATTTATTTTAATAACTGCGTTATTTTTTCTAACTTTATGATTACATTGTATTCTATTACAATTATATTTTGCAAATAATTATTATTGTATGCTTATATAAAAAATAATAGACATCAAAAAGAACTGCATTATTAAGGATAACTTAGAAAAAATACTTAACAGATCTTAATCAAATGTATATGCGACCCCACGAAAAGTATGAGCTTTTAAACAAAAAAACAAATATCAAAATCGAGTTATGTAGACAAAAGTTATAAGGAAACACATTTAATAAAATGACAGTTGCAATATTTCCTGCTTTTATGGTTGAAAAATATTTCAGAGAACTTATGAACATCATAAATTCTCTAACACTTATAATATAATTATGTACTAATTAGGTTACGGCTAAACGATACTAGGCATATAACTGATTATCTGACTAATATTATAAACGCGTTTGTGGTGGATGGATGTTTGTTACTCTTTCACGCAAAAACTACGGAACGGATTTTGATGAAATTTCACAGTAATATAGTTCATACATCAGAATAACATATAGGCTAAATAAAAAAAAAAAAAATGTAAATTGGGCGAAATATAGTCAAGTAAGTATGATGCAAACGAAGAAACACAAACATATGTACCTAAATTTAAGTATAAAATCAGATACGCTTCAAAGACTACAGATTATATTTCCCGTATTTTCATATATACACAATGTATGTATTTACGTGAAATTAATAACATGAACATCAAAATTCAATAGCTCTCCGTAAGCTCTGCTTGTATTTCCCTAAGCGGATTACGTTGCGCCTTTCACTCGCATGTTAATTTTTCTCCAATTGAAAAGTAAAGCAGGATTATAAGCATACACAATTTTGTTTTATTGGAACATATCTATTGAAATTTATCACGCATTTATTTATTTTATGATCAGAATGTTGTATACGGGACCGGTATAAAAACTTGTTTTTAATACCTTTATAATAAATAAATAACCATGGGCAATTAACACAGCGCCATCTAGTCCTACGGTAAGCAGAGTTTGTCTTATGGGTAGTATTTACCTCTTTGACGACTGATATAAATAGTTAGTTTTTTTTCTAAATACATACATGGTGTATATAGAAAATACCCAAATTGATACAAACAATCACACTCATGAATACAAACGTTTGCACCGTGCGAGGAATCGAACCCGCAATCGGTAGTAATGCGGAGTGCTAGACCGCTAGCCCATCGAGGCCGTCATAATCATCATAAAATATAATTAGTTGTACCTGTGCAACTTAGCTAGCGTTACATTTTCCCCGTTTTAGAACAGTTGTCATTGAATCTCTGTTTTTATTAGTCGTGGTATATTATTGTATAGCCTACCTTCTATGATAAAAGTATAACATATATATTATAACCCTAAAGGAACTTTTCAGTAATAGCTCTGTAATATGTAAATATAATTTTAAAACAAATATAAATTAAATTTTTCCCGTTTTTAGAATATTTTTCATTTAAGCTGTGGTCCTACCTTATTGTTGTATAGCCAGCATCCACGATAAAAGGTCTTTTATTCATATCATAACACTAAAGAATTTTTTCAGTAATTTCTATGATTAGCTATATGTTCAACCAAACAATCAAAAGTTTCAGTTTTGTAATATACTTCACTTGTAACACGACACAGCTTAACATGAAATTATTTAAAAGAACTCTTAAAAACTTTTAATGAAAAATAAAGAAAAAAAAATTCATAAAAACTTTTAATGAAATAAATTTTTCTGTCTTAGTTAATTGACATTTACAAAATTGTATTTAAATAACATCATAAACAGCATATCTGACTCCAACGTGACAAGTGGCATATCTTCTGCGTCACTCATAATTTTTGGTTTGTTATTAACATTTCCTGGGATCATCATCGGAGAATCAGAATTTTTTTTTTTTATTTTAAACACAACTTTTATTTTGATGCCTATTGGTATTTGAATTCACGACCGTCTGGTTGGAAGTTAGAAGATTAAATCATTAGACTATGACCATGCTCTCAGTATAGAGTTGCTTTCATTAGTTCCTGATTGTCTCAGTATATAGTAAGTGTATAGATGTCACATTTCTATTAAATTTAAAATATTAATTACTACCTACTCGCCCCGGCATCGCACGGGTGTACATGTATTATATATACATTCCTCTTGAGTAACTCTATCTATTAAAAAAATAGCTTCAAAATAGGTTGCGTAGTTTTAAAGATTTAAGCATACATAGGGACAGACAGCGACAGTGACTTTGTTTTATACTATGTAACGATACCTACACATTTTGGTTGGTATGTACGATTGTAGTTCGTATATATATATATGACTTTAATTTACTATTTGCATACGTAATAATTAATAATTGATTAATACTCGTGTTTGAGTTTCATTACTTCATTATTATTAATGTATAACAGCTAGGTTTCGGATATTCCAGCATAATTAGTTATTGATTCAGTTCAAGTTATTAGTTTGTTTGAATAATTGGGTTTTAGTCTGGTTATACGTTTTCAATTTATCAGTGGATGTAAATTCAAATATGTATGTACTTTACATGTATATAATATTTATATACTTGTACATAATTATTTCTTATAAAATGACGAACAAGCTGACGGTCCATTTGTTAGTAAGAATACGCTACTAATACTAACAGTATTAATACTAATAGAACAAATTAACAGAAGCAGGGATTGTTATCTGTGGATCAATAATGTAACAATAACAAATTAGAGCATCAATTAGGTACAGGGTTTGTACTAACTCATTATTTGTTTCTTGTTATAAAGTTAATTATAACCTTATTTCAATAATAGTCCTTTTAACTAAAACAACTTACCAATGACTGTGAGATTGACCCGTGAATTTCTTGTTTGCGCTTGTTTGAAGTCCACCCTACATCTGTAGACTCCTTGGTCTGATGCTTTAACCCTGTCTACGCCCAGTTCTGCAGGCTTCCTCTCTGGCAGAAAGTAGGCTCTGGATGCGAAGACGCTTTCATCTGACCATCGTTCGGCGACACCGAAGTCGCGTTCCCTCGCATCTACGCTGTTTAAAGTAACATTTCATTAGTTTAATTGTTATAACTAAAGCAACTTAGAGGTACTATTAATATTGGGGATATTACCAACAATATACCCTATTGGTTTGATCTCCACATGGTAACAATAGTAATGAGTTTTCGATGAAATCACTACGATGAGCTAACTGTCCTGACTTCATACTCATTATATCATACTCCACTGTGGTGCCTCACTAGTGTATACGGTTAGTGTAGACAGTAGTGGTTTTTAGGGGGTAAGTACCCCACAAACCCCCTCATAACGCCTGCAGCGGGGTTGTAAAGTCGCTGCAGGCGTGATGGACCAATTTCCCATTCAAACTCTCATTTTCGCACATTTTTTTTATTTAACTTTACCGTGGTTAACTCTGTAAAGTCGTCTACGCAGGTCTACGTTTCAAGCACCAAGTAGGTGCTTGAAGTAGTACCACTTTCCATCGGGTATTCTAATTCTAATAATATATAAATTACAATTTTATAAAATTTTGTAATCTAACTGTTTTTGAACTCAAGCTGATCGATAGTCTATATGTTTAGACATGATCAGTGCCATTGACATCACGTGGCCACGTGACTCACGTGTTACCCGTCAAGCATTCCTCTATACTCTATTATTTTGCTGTCATCTCACAGTTCAAACCAGTGCACAGTAAGCTAGTAAGATGAAAAAGTAATAAGGCAGTATACCCAAGCAGAGGACATTGTACTACTGGTAAAAGATTAGTTTTATTATTTTAATAACCTGAAAGTTTGTGAGTATGGATGGATGTTTGTTACTCTTTTACGCAAAAACTACTGAACGGATTTTGATGAAACTTTATAGTAATATACCTTATATATCAGAATAGCATATAGGCTATAAATTTCACTCAGGTGAAACCATGGGCACAGCTAGTAAAATATATTTTTGAAACAATGAAAGTATAACAATGTTAATTAATATAACACAAACGGTATTTGTTGGATTTCTTACGGAATAAATTAAAAGGTCACAATATATTTATTGACATTACCCGATATAACTTTAAAAAGCTTATTGAAGTAAATCAAATAAACTGATTTAAGTTCAGGCTTCGCCAAGTTTCGAGTCGCGTCTTGTTTGAAATGTTCTGAAGATTTGTCGAGTAGGTGAATGAGTTTGGTGCATGTCATAAGAGCACAAAAATATAAAGCACATATCCACAGATCAATATCGCATTTTGCAATGTAATAAAACAACACTTCTATATTTTATATAGATTGATACACTTATATCAAAGATCAACCTAAAAAAAATGATGGAATGAAACCCAATATTAAAGTCTTTGAATGAGGAGACAAACACATTTTATGATGCAACAATAGTAAAATTGTGTCACAAAACTGGTTTTCAGTAGATTGTTTTTTTTATTGTATTATTTATTTAATTTTTTATTTATTAAATCTTTTATGCACAAATATAGATGCATATGGTGGACTTAACACCATGAGGTATTGTCTCCCAGTCAACCATTGGGCAAACATAGATCTATGTGGGCAGTGCATTAAAAAAAAATAATAAATAAAATGTAGGTATACCATTTAAAATAATAATAATAACAAAGATTATATACTAGTCAATAATTATATATAATATATAATATTAAATAAAAAATTACACATATACTCAATATTTATAAATATGAAAAATATAATCGTACATATACATACATACACATACAATTAAATATATACCTATACAAAACAATAGTGTATGTTCAGATGCGTAAGTAAGAAAATTATTATTTAACATTAGAGAAGGAATCTTTCTATTATTATATGTCATTTAATTTCACAATTAATAATGATAACTTAAACTAACTTTTCTAAAATGTTCTACATTTACAAACTGCTAGAATTGGCTCCAAAAAGTCAAATGAGCATCAAATTTAAAAACTGTTGAGTATTTTAACGTTTAACATGAAAATTTAGAAATACTTGCATACATTTTATTCTTATTCTCATCTTATTTCTACAATTGTATTTCTATCTATAATATATAAAGTTAAACTACTTTTTTACAAAAAAATTATATACAATACAAAACGTTATATTTGCAATTTTTTTTTATTATATCATATTATATTTTAGTTTAAGAAATAAAACAATATGTATTATTTCTATTTACATGCAATATAATAAAAACGCTTACATAACTGTTGCTTGTCACTTAGACCAAATGACGACAAGGTAATTCAAAGACCGTATTTAGCCGATGCTGTGTTTATGGAATATTCCCAATGAACAGGAGGATGTTGCGCCGATGAGAAACTCTTAATAAAACTTCCGGTTCAAAGCTTAAGTACTTCCTTATAGTATAACAGATTTCTTTTATAATATCTATTTATAATTAGACAGTATCCTCTTACGGGGTATAAACAGAGAAATAAGATACTAAGTCCAATCTTATATATAAAATTCTCGTGTTACAATGTTAGTTACCATACTCCACCGAAACAGATTGACTGATTTTTATGAAATTTTATATGCATATATACACTAGGTCTGAGAATTACTATTATCTATTTTTTATATCCTTGAGTGATAAGGGTTATCTACCCCTAATAATTTTTTTTTTACATTTTTTTTATTTTCATCTAATTTTCACACTTCTACCATCAACCCCTATTTTTTATCTTCAAACTACAAAGAATATTTTACAAATTGAATAGGATTTACTAAATTATGAATATATAACTCTGTCCCTTCGTTGAAGTACTTAAGTATTAATCAATAAAGCAAAATAATTATACTAGGATTATGTTAATAATTAATAAATAATATTTACCTATATATAGGTGTACCGAGATCTTCCCTGTACCATAGGACAAGTAAGACGGCGTCTATTTCGTCTTGCGTGCTGATGTCACACGGCAAGTACACCGGTTCTCCAGCCACAGCTATCACCTGCGTCATAGGCACTGTGGACAAAAAGAAAAGGTTAATTAACATGCTGCCACGTGCGACTTCGTCTGCATCACATTTATCATTATATATCGCCCAATTTACATAATATCTTTTGAAATTATAGCCTATGTGTTATTCTAATGTATGAGCTATATTACTGTAAAGTTTCATCAAAATTCGTTTAGTAGTTTTTGCGTGAAAGACTAACAAACATTCATCAATACTTTTAATATGGCTTTCTCTTAGATGCAAGAATATTGCAGATGCTCTCCAGTTTACTTTAAAATGAAAATGGAACTGAGCAGGGCACGACATAAAGAAAAGAGATGGACTATTCCAACAACAAAATGGCCGGGCCCGACAAACAAAATAAGAGTAGGAAGATAGAAAAAAGATGGACTGAGGACATAAAGAATAATGTAGAAGTGTCTAAAAGTTTATCCAGTTAACTGATATCCTTATAACCGACCGGAAATCCGGATATCCGCGGAATAAGTGAGCATAATAGACAGTATAGAAAAAAAAGGGCTGATGACATAAAGTAGAAGAATAATGCAGAAAAAGATTTAATGCAAACAGCCGTGGATAGAGGAGGTTGGCGAAAGACGGAGGAGGCCATTTGACGAGGATGGATGAAGAATTAATAATATGCTATTGCCTTCTTTAAATGAGCTAAAAACCCCTAATTATAATCTTCTTTTCTTTTATATTCCATGACGTTTTGAAATATCAAAACGAACAGTGTCTAAAAGTTTATCCAGTTAACTGATATCCTTATAATCGACCGGAAATCCGGATATCCGCCGGATAAGTGAGCATAATAGACAGTATCACGATAGTTTTGTTGAATGACTGTTATCACATCCGATTGTATTATATTTGTTCTTTTAAATATAATATAAGTTCGCAAAATAGTTTAGTATATGACTCAACATACTACTAAATGCTTTTGCAATTGGTATATTTTTACTAGGAGTTTATCGCTACTTCGTCTGGTTTTTAATTACTATATAGTCTATTTAAGTGTTCGTAATACAATTCAATACAAGTCAAATAGAAACAAAAAAAATTCTAATTCAAATAAACTTAATATAAGCATTTTTGAATAGTATTTTTTTTTATTTTATTACTCTTTCGGAATGCAGACTAGGTACAAAAAGATTAAGCGACAAACTTGCGTGTTGCTATTCATATATTACTGAATGGATTTGTATTATTTTGTTACGGATACAAATCCATTAAGTAATGAAATTGACATCTGCAAAATGCTACATACATATACAATATAAAATATATATTGTATATGTATGTAGGCGAAATAACAACTTACCGCCTATGACGGTCTCGGTGGTCTAACAGTTGAACACACCGCCCTACTTCCGATGGCCGCGGATTCGATTTATCGCACGGCACAAACATTTGTATTCATGAGTCTGGTTGTTTGTATCAGTCTGGGTGTCTATGTTATAATATGTATGTATTTACGAAAAAAAAATATGTATGTATTGATATTAGTTATCTAGTATCTATAACACATGCTTTAGCTAGCTTAACTTGGGTCTAGATGGCGCAGTGTGAATTGTCCTGATATTATTATTATTATTATTTTTTTCCCAAAAATTCTCATCACCCCTCTTAAGGAGAGGAGATGGCAACATTATTATTATTATTATTATTCTTTATTTTTTCTCAGCTATTGCTGGTTTTATTATTATTATTATTATTATCAGGGGCCTCAGCAATTTGTAAGCGGCATTCCAATATCATAAAAAAGACAAAATTGAATATAAACCCATTCTCCAAATGACATAACAAATAGCTACTATGTAATATAATATGTGGGACCGAAATAGAAAAGTAATATTGCTACTAAACATGATATTGAACGAAATGGACATCCCGCACGAAACTCGAATATACCCACATCTCAATGACACTGTCACTAAAGAAAGTCTCAGTTACTGCTTTATTCAGTGATTTTGATGTTGATCCTACAATACCGCGAGCGTCGTGTATACAGAATATCTCTCTACATATGACACTTGTCAAATATACTCGTATATTCAAGAAACGCTTTGATGCTTGGACGTGTGCTGTTATTATCATTTCTTTAGAATTATAATATGAATGAATTGTATACAATTTGTGGTAAATCGAAGTTTGTAAGGCGTAAATACTTGGATAGTGTAACGGGAGTATGATTTGAGCGTAAATAGATGTATAGAATATTAAGGGAAAACATGATCTTTAAATTATGAATGAGTTTAGGTGATGTCTCTATTTACAGGTACTTTTAAACTATCAGTAATTAATTATTTATAACATAACTAGCTATCAGTCCCGGTTTATAAACTTTTCTTTTGAATTACTCTATCCATTGGTAAAAATTGCATTAAAATCGTATAATTAAAATATATAGTTTAATAGATCTAAGCCAACAGACAGCGGAAGTGACTTCATTTTATACTACGTAAAGAAGTGTAAATTGGCACACTATTTAAAAACAGTCTTTCATACTTAAGCATTTCAATTTTTGTTACTATATTTAATAGTACCATCGAGTATTATGACTCCTTCAATTAATGGAACTGGCAAGAAATTTTACTTTTTCTGTTGCTATTCTCTTTATCTGTCCTCAAATGTACGCTGTATTTAATTATGTTAAAATAGGGTCAGTTTTTTTTTAATTGGAATAACAAACAGCCGGACGTCTTACCTGATAGTAAGCCGTAACCATCACCAATATTCATGACAGCCCTACTACGGGCAACACGTCATCATGTGACACCCGTTATACCATTCATTCGTTATCGTTCCAGAGCACTAAGATGTCATTTCTCTTATCCTGTAATTTCACTACCTAATCGCCCCCTACAACTGTAATACAGCTTATAAAGCTGCTTGGCTGCCGAAATAAGTTTTTTATGGACAACAATGGTGCACCTGCTTGCGCTAACGGTTTACGCTGGCGGAGCACCAGTATGAGTATGATAAGATTAGCATAAGGTCAGGTCAGTGAGACCATCGTGATAAATTCACCAAGAATTATCACTTTTGATAGCAATAAAATGATCAGTCCACATTACTAAAAATCTCCTTTTTCCTCACCGAAATAAGTCAGACTGTCTCACGCAGACGACATTTAACAGTCTACCTCTGGTTATTTTATTCCCTATTCTGCCAAAATAAAAAAATAAAGGACAATGTGGATGTAACACGGTTATTATAATATAATATTATATGGCACCATTCGGCGCAAATGGCAACACATTTCACGAGACGGTAAAGGAAATTTCATTATCTTTACGGTCATTTAAACTTCATATTTGGTTGAAACAAACAACTACATCGTTGTTACAAGTCGGTTGGCTGCGCGCAAATTTTGCGGTCTCAGTTGCAGTCAGCTACGCATTACTTATGGACTGGACTATATTTGGCTATACTCGCGGCCAGTGTTGCCAAAAAACTGCTTTGCTTTCCATCCAAGTGTTCCCCAAATCCCCTAAAATTCAAGACTTAAAGTAACAATAGTAGTAAAAGTAGTTATTAGTATTGCTAGTATATGGAAGCTTTTAATTTATTCGGGGTTTTGGGCTATTGTCAGGTGACAAAACCTGTGATACTGCTACGTGCATAGATCTATAGTGGTCGCTCTATTTCAAAGTTCGTTACCTAGATACGTGAGGGACAAGAATTGGGAAATATTTTTAAGAGCGATGGTTTTTATCTCCTCAGGATAGATTGTATACTGCCCAAAGGAGATATTTCGTTTATGCATGAATGAGCTACAACCAGATAGGATGTGTAGCGGCGTTTCCTCTTCTGCTTGGCAAAATCTACAGATTACGGAAAACTATAGGATATTGTATGTCTATAACTATACGATATGATATGTATATATCATCTTCAAAATGATAGCGGTAACAAAATGTCATACATTTTGTTACCGCTATCATTTTGAAGACAATAAAATCAGTACGAGTCGTACTCACGTTAACGGAACGAATCTTTTATTTATTCCTTACTAACTCAGCTCACGGTTTCACCCGCATGTAATTTACAGCCTGTGATATTCTGATATATAAGCTATATTAATGTAAAGTTTTATTAAAATCCATTCAGTTGTTTTTGCTTAAAAGAGCAATAAACATCCATTCATCCACACCCACAAACTTCCGTGTTTATGATATTAGAAGTAAGTAAAACGTATATATAATATTACTATTACAAATACGCCCACATTTTCAATTTATTTTTACTCTCATAAATCTTCCCAAACAACTATTTTCCTCAGATTTTCACGAATACAAACAAAATATTCTTTATAATATTTACGAACTTACTAATTAAGTTTTATTAAATTACATCTTTTTTAATCATATTATAGGCATATTAACGAAAAATAACAATCATTGTATTTCAACGCTGCACCCAAGAGGTAGCCAGTCGAGGCAACGTACCCAAGGTACTGGCAGCGGTGCCTCTTATTTATTTTTGTTATACAATACTATATATACTGTACAATAATCATTGTTATATTTAAGAACATGTGCCATTTATTCTCCAGAAAAAAATATATTTGTTTATACAATTTAGACATAAGAAAGTTATTTTACAACAAGAGAGCAACAGCTACAAATTATTTTTTTTCATAATGAGTGGACGTACGAGTGGAAATGTTCATCCTGGTCGTAGTAAAAAAAGAAAGTTTAGTGGAAACCGTTTTACCCACCAAAATGATACGGTATTTACATCAGCTTCGGCCAAAAAACTTAAAAATAACATGAACATGAATGTTCCCATCGCTTCGAATTTCGCATATTGCATTTTGGAGTTTGTTTCTGTATTAGAAAACTTGATTGCGAAAGTTCCGAGGCCTAGGCTTTAAAATTATCTTCATTCTGGTCCCAAAGTAAATTGCCCTGGTTACTTTAATGAAGGTAACACAGCGCCATCTAGTCCATCGGTAAGTAGAGATTGTGTTATGGGTACTATACAACTGATATACATTTTGATTATTTTTTTAAGTGCATATATAATATACATAGAAAACACCCAGACCGTTAAAAACAATCATACTCATAAATACAAATATTTGCACCGTGCGAGGAATCTAATACATGATCATCGGAAGTAAAGCAGTGTGCTAAACCACTGGACCACTGAGGAGGTAAAAAATACTCAATTCTAAGCTATTAAAAAGGAATAACGATTTAATCACCCCGCTGCACTCCATTTGAGGGTGCATAAAATGCAATAGTGGAAACAAAAATGGCCACCGCTTTCCTCTGGATTGTCACATTGCATCCGGATGCGAGCAACGTCCGGACGTCCGGCGTACGATACGTTGTCCGGCGTTCGTTACACTTGCAAGTTATTGGCAACTGAAATTTATGTTTTCTTGCAACTCTCGCTAGAATTAAATTTGTTTGTTTTCGTTTTTTTTCCATAGACAATTAAACAAAGATTGTGTTTATAATTAAGAGATATGTACGTCATGGTAAAAAGAATGCTTGATCCCTCATTTCATTGAATATTGGAAAGTATAGTAGGATAGCCCCAATCTCATTAAAATACAGTGATTGAGGCTACCCTACTGCTGTTTCTTGTTTCATTAAGTAACTTTATTTTTAAGCAATTATTTTGAGTGATTAATATATTGAAATAATATTATTTTTTATTAATAATGATAATATCTCAGGTCACCTCATAAAGCGCTATCTAGTCCCAAGCTAAGCAGAGTTTGTGTTATTATACTAAACAACTGATGTAAATACATAGATAGTTTTTTTTTAACTGCATAATAATAATAATAATCTCACACAGCGCCATCTAGGCCCAGTTTAAGTTATGGGTACTAGATAACTGATACAAATACATAGATAATGTATATGTATTGTACTACTAGTAGTAGTAATAGTTTTTTTAGTAAATACATAATATACATAGAAAACACTCAAACAAACGGTTATAGTCGAGAATACAAATGTTTGTAGCGTGCCAGTAATTGAACCCACGAACAACGCAAATAAGGCGCCGTGCTAAACCGCTTGACCACCGGCATCGTCAATTATTTTTATAAATCGGAATTTGAACAGAATTACCCAAACAAACAGCTTCATATAAAGATTTCCTTGATCAAATACAAAAATATCGTTGTTAATTTTCAAATTAATATATTTATATATATATACATAATGTATATGCACATATGTCTACATAAGTACAATAATATTCCCGTGTCACATCGACAATGGCTTATTGAAATCGCACCAGTTGCAATGGAATACATCTCCCAACGGTCAGGAAATACTATTAATTTCCGAATGTCCACAAGCGAATCCATTGTATTGGGAATACGTGTTACGAGTATTCATCAGCGAAAATAGTTTTGCAATGAATTTTCACGTTCGTATTATAATTCTCTGGCTGCCCCATCAATGGACTGTCAATTGTCATGTTTGGACTTTTTTGGTCTGTGTGTTGTTCTTATACAGGCTGATGCAAAATTATGTTGTAGTTTATATTCACGTTCGTATAATAATTTTCTAGCTGTCCCATCAATGGGCTGTCAATTGTCATGTTTGGACTTTTTTTAGCCTGTGCATTGTTCTTATACAGGCTGAAGCAAAATAATGTTGTAGTTTATATTTACGTTCGTATTATATTTTTCTAGCTGCTCCATCAATGGACTGTCAATTGTCATGTTTGGACTTATTTTGGCCTGTGCATTGTTCTTATACAGGCTGATGCAAATTTATGTTATAGTTTATATTCACGGCCGTTTTATATTTTTCTAGCTGCTCCATCAATGGACTGGCAATTGTCATGGTTGGACTTTTTTTGGTCTGTGTGTTGATCTTATAGAGGATGATGCAAAATAATGTTATAGTTTATATTCACGTTCGTATTATAATTTTCTAGCTGCCTCATCAACGGACTGTCAATTACCATGTTTGGACTTTTTTGGTCAGTTTGAATTGTATTTATGTATGGAAATTATACAATATTAAGAGTTCAGTTTGATTGTTTAATAAAATTATGCTATTTATATTTTACAATATATATCTTCACGGCTACTCTCATAGAGGGGGTAGTCAATGTCAAATGTCGATGTCGTTTATAAACTTTGTTATTGTGTTACTGTTACATTTTTTGTAAATATTGAAAGCAAATGAACAAAATATAAAATTTTATATTCTTTTCATATCCATGATTTATTAATATCTATTTTTTTTTATTTCCTTACTGTAATATGAATCTTTTATACACCCACACAATTTGTTTTTCAAAAGGCTTCAGGCCTTTACAAAATAGAAACAAAATATATTTATATCTTTTAATTAAGCGATGGATATATTATCAATTTTAACTTAAACTTATTTTCAATCTTTATTTATTTGCCACGCAAAGGCAAAAATAGTATATCTAGAAATAAAGAACTTACTTTTTTAATTTAACCCATCCGAGAACAAAAGTCGAAACTGAATTTCTACGATGTAAAATAAATACGACTGTACCAAGAAGGGCGATGTTATTTAGTACCCACCTGTACTATTTTTAATTCCGGCATTTTTTATTTGGGAATTTTAATTCACATTTTAATTTGCCAAATATTACCAGATCCTTATTCCACGAAAATCTACAACGCGGCCTCAAATTCCATGAATTTCGGGAGCGAAATAACTTTATTATGAAACGGGCACTCAAAAAGATTATTTCATTTTAGCTACACATTTTGTTATCTGCAAGGTGTTATAGATAGGATATTTTTATCAATTCGGAATATATATTTAGAAATTTTGTTTAGTGACAATTTTTTAAAATAATATTTTAGATAATTGAAGAAATCAATTTTTCTCTCTCTCGATCTCACTGACTCTGTATCTCTGACCCCACCATGGAGGATCCATATCTGGAATAGATAGATATGTATCCTCTCAGCTCCTTGTATTTCTCTGCCACTTTTCCCTATTCCAAATATCGTCTACAGAGACCATCATCTATCCATCTTGTCTCTAGCAATTATATCTTCCCAAGAAATTAAATCAAACAAAAAAGCATTTATTAACGCAGGAAATTTTAGAACATAAATTTTTGTATTAATCTTTTGTCTTTATCGCCTATAGATTCAATGATAAATCAAATGACATATATTTCTGTTAAACTATTGTATACATGACAGTCAACTGTTTACTGCTTACTTAGAAATAATCTATAATATTATTAAATTAAAAATTTGACCGCTTTCTTCATTAGCTTTTACAACTAGATTGCTGAAGAAAAATAAGAAAAAGAAGCGTGTGTGTAATATAGGTCGAGTCTGGACAGTTGACTTTGTTAAAAGTCTTCTGCGTGGGTACCTCTGTCTACTTGTCTACTTACTTCAGCCGCCAGCAGTTTGCCTTGTACCATGTGTTATGCATATAGGAAGAGAATATGCAGGGCTCCGTTTATCTATACTACCACATTTATTATTATTACAGCATAATCTCATGAAGAAACTCACTCGTAAAAAAAGGACAAACAATCCAATGTCTGAAATGTGTTCATTCTTTTTATAAAGAGTTTAAGGAAATAATTGGAAATTTTGAACCTTCCTAAAATAGTGGCATCATACCTATAATTCTTCTAGTGTTGTAGGTGATAATGATCCAAAAAAAACTTGCAATATTCAAACAACAATGAGTATTTGATTTACTTTCGTGAACTTCTGTATTTTCAAATCAAGAAAAATAGTAATAATAATAAACTTGGACTATACTCACAGCGCCATCTAGCACCAAGCTGAGCAGAGCCTGTGTTATAGGTACTAGACAACTGATATGAATGCCTAGAGACCCAGAAAACTCCCAGACCATTACAAACAATAATACTAATGAGTACAAAGTTTGTACTGTACGAGGAATCAAACCAACGACCATCGGAAGTAAAGCGGTGTACCAAACCGGTAGACCGCCGAGGTCGTCAAAATGTATTACGTTTAGTCTAGTTATATGGTAATTTAATAAATTAGCTATTTAACAAATATACCGTCAATACATATGATAATAAGGCTATGAACACACCCAATCCAATCTTTTTGTCGCTGTACCAAATTGCTCAAAACGTTATTACTCCCAAACTGCTAGCTAAAACTCGCAAAAAGCTTAATAAAGTACCAATATCGCAAAAGCGAATGGTTCCACTTCAGTCCAAAAGTTTGACTTGCGAATGTTGTCATTAAACTGTAGAGTGTAAAGGCGAAAATCGTTTGTCCTGCGATGGTTTCCAGCTCGAATTGGGTACGTTGGTGGGACATCATTTGAATAATTAAAAAGAGGTTTTATCTATTTATTCAGTTCTGCTTCTACGGCACTGCAGAGTTGCAATTGTGCCAATTTCGCGAAATGTCTAAGGGTGCTCGAGATGTGGAATAATGGATTTTAGTTCTATGGAAGATTTGTAGCGTTAAAGTTTTAAGTTATTTCCTTAGCCCTCGACAATGCCCGTACTGTTTTCAAATACATCGTGGTGTGTACATTTACATCGTTTTATAAAATAGTAAATACTGGATATTTTCTTATATTCTGTTTTATTGTTTACTAGTGGTACACACGACTTCGTACGCGTAGAATTTAACTTTATTTTTATAAATTTAAAATTGCCTATGTTACTCCTTATTACATCAGCTACCTGCCAAAAAAAGTCCCATCAAAATCGGTGCAGCCATTTCAGAGATTATCCGGAAGAAACAGACAGACAGACAGACAGACAGACAAAAATTGTAAAAAATGTTATTTTAGTGTATATATCGTATTTACATTCATATGCTCGTAGTAAAAAAAAGTTTATTTCAATATTACAATCAGACACTAAAATTTTGTTTATATGTATAGATAAAATATTTATTTCGTACTTGTATTGAAATAGTATATTATACTTATTTCTAATTGGAACAGTAAAAAATCTTACGGACTACCTGATGGTAATATATTAACAACACTACAGATATTCCTCTCCGATCGATCCCCCGTCCAATTCAAACGGGGATCGAAATTACGACGGCCTGAGCCGAGGTTCGAACCCCTAGTGGTACCCTCAGACTAAAGTCGTATCCGTCAGGCAGGAGTTGGCCTTCAGAGGCTCCATAAGTCCTTCCGCGGGTTTGAAGTGCCATCTGCACTCGCCCCCTAACGTCCGTTGAAGCTGTAAAGGCCAGCTGCGGCCAATAGCATTAGAGTAGTCCGAAAAAAAACTACAGATATTACGTTATCATACCGTGATACCACTTTTATGTTGTCTTTCTGGAGTATTAAGGTCTCATGCCTTTCATCCTGTAATTTCACTACCTTATCTCCCCTTCGACCGCAAAACCTCTTTCAGCCACCACGCAGCTTCCTATGGAAAAGGTGGGACTGAGGTACCCACGAAGATTACTCTTTACAGACTATCTCGGTTAATATAAGTAATTTTTATATATATGTAGAAATGTTTATTATTGTGACTATTAGTATGTAGTGTAGTGTAGTGTAGATATGACTTTGTAAAGGGGTTTCCTATTAAAAAATAATCATTTTGTTTTATATGAGACTCCTTTATAAAGTCGAATCTAATAGTTAAAATTATTCCGATTCTTGTTCCAATTGTTAAAATAACTAGACAAACCAGGCAGTTGGCATTTGAATCCGTATCTACATAGTAACTAAACCAGATAAGTTAGGCAACCACCATCACAGAATACAAACGTATGCACGAATCCAAACATTGCTTATAGCAAACACACAGTTTGTTCACGTAATGCAAACATTTTGACCAAATTCCTCCCAGTTTCGGGTGATTTTTATATTGACAGACCATTTCCGAGTGATCTGGTTTCTTTAGCTACCATCTCCTTTTGATATTCATATATATATGTAGTTCATATATTATAATTGTTTGATTATGCAACAGGGGAAATATTAGAAGAGGGGAAATAATGTTCTTTTTTTAACATTAATTAAGAATCAGTTACAGCAAGACATTTTCATTCATTTACATCATTCGTTGATATAAAAACAGCTGGATAAATTACTTAAGTATTTGTTTTTGTATACTAGCCAAAAGTAAAACTTATTAAACCTAATCTGCCTCGAACACATTAATTTCGGTCCTCGAAATGACATCTATGACGTCACAAGCTCTCGAGCCAGATAATCCGTCCCTCATCTAGATGAAACTAGCATTACTCTTCGTCGGCCGGTTCATATCTCACGCTTGATAGCTCCAGGCACAAGGAGATTTCCCCGAGGAACGACGGAGCAAGGTCATACCATGCAGTCACTAATACGGGATTTGTTAGCTATATGTTTTATCGCACGATGGTACAAGGTTATTGCGATGGTATACCTTAGATGTTAGTGAAGTTAGAAATTTTGGTTTTTCTGTGAATGTCACAGTAAACGTAGTCAGATTTGAAATTACAATCTACAGATATATTGAAGAACATAGAAACTTATAAATGTATATTTGAATACGCATTATCAACTTTTGAAGAGTTATGAATTGTAAAGACAGTAAATTGAAGAATATATAATGTGAGAATACTACTGAAGACAATGGTTGTATGGGCTGTTTTTTTGTCTTTCCATGAGATAGGAAAAAGAGACTAAAAAAATCTACAGATATGAGTGGCAATAGGCATATACAGTGTGTTATATACCTAAATAAGTATATAATGTTAACAGAAAAAAACAACAGTTAAGTTTCATGCCAGTTCTTCTCAATTAAATCTGTAGCCTCAACTGAATGGTAGGTAAAAAAACATTTATATAGTCATTGACCTTCACGAAAGGTTGAAATGTCCTACATTATTTAATTTCAATTCGAATAGCAAAAACCAAATCAATGGGACATAACTCTCTCAAAAAATTATGTATTTTATTCAATAAATATATTGGGAATTAAACTTGCGTTCAGATTTTTATATCATTTATTTGTTTGAACAAGATGTTAATTGTAAAAAGGTTATAAATAAATAATAAGTGTATATAAGAACGACTATACATAGTACAATATTTTTTTATATAAGTAGCTATGAAGTGGTCGAGTGTCTTGAGTAGTCGTGCTCACTAAAATGTCCAGATATGTGGCGACGGCGTGGTGGGCCGAGTCATCACTCTCTAATAAAAATATAGTCGAGCGCAGTGATGGCTGGCTCATACGTCATACTCGTGAACGAGTGGAGCTTAAGACTGGTCTACTCTAATCACTACGACTGATTTAAACTTATTGTATTTAATATTTGATCCTAATAAATTAATAATTGGTAGTTCGTATTCACACGTTTCGTCTTAAAAATGTAAAGTTACAACGATTATTTAAAAAAGTAACACGCAAGTTTCTTGTTCGTTCTTCATGTGATGAAACAGCTTTCCGAATGAGCGGTAGATTAAAAGGATAACTGTGACTATCCAAAAGTGCTTAAGTTAAGTTTATTTGAATAAAATATTTCTATACTTATAATTAGTAAATCACAGGATCTTACCACGTTTTATTTTTAATGAGTTCCGATATTTCAGGATCATAGTTGCAGTAAACTGAAGAGCATCGGGTAGATGGTAAGATCTCGTGATTTACTAATTATACGTATAAATAAAAACCGCGTCCAAATTTAAAATTAGGATTTTCTATTCTGTTCTATTCTTTTATAATTACGGTAGTAAACAATTTTCTGTTTACAAACCGATTATCCTCCGAACAACCGGATTGAAATCTCTAGAAGCACACGCGTACACTCATGCAGTATTCAAGGGAATCGATACGATGAAACATTCATGATGCCACTGGCGTCTCTAGAATATTCTTTATCCGTATAAATAATCTGCTTTCCTCCCTCACTTTCGTTGAATACTTAAGTTATAATTAAATAGGTGTTCCATAGGAACTTCTCTGAGGAAGAAACACATCAATATTAGATATATTGAATAATTTAGTAGGTATGCAACTTTCCCAATTTATCTGGAATTGGATTGATTTTTATTTCAGTGTTTGCTTTTTTATTCTATAGCTATTATTGTCTTGATTTTGTTATCTGTGGTTTGTTTATAATGCCGTTGAAATCGTTTCTTATTTTAAACATTGAAATTAAAAGTTTTGCCATTATGTAAACTTTTGTTTATATCTGTACTCAAATGGTTTAATCTATGGTAATAGTGCAATTATAGTGATATAGTGTTTTTTGTTATTATGAGACAAGTAAACTCGGGAACTATTTGAGAATTTTTTTCATTGTTTGAAAGATACAATATTTTAAAGTGCTAAAGGTTATATGTTACATCAACATATAGTATATATGGCATACACATAGACGAATCCGGGTCAGGCTACTAGTGTTTATAAGAAATAAAAATTTTTTTATAGTATTACATTACCTCATAACTATGTTCCTATAGTATTATTTTTTATTTTACATTGGTGTAAGAGATATATTAAAAAACATTTAAGTTAAAAAAAAAATCATGAATTCATCCATTTTGTGAAGCCAAATTGGGTACCATCAGATACTTTGCTAAAAGCTACCAAAATAAAAAAAAACATTGGAAGGAAATATTACGAGCTTATTCAATCGCAAAGCCCTAATAAGAGAAAGCTTCGAATGTCACGGGAATAAAAATTACGAAGAAGAAATCTTTAAATCCCTATTGATATAAATTTTTAACAAAAATTCTTGTAATTTAATTGAAGAGTTGTTTTACAGCGAGCACAATTCCATTTTATGAAAGGAACAAATGTAATACAAATAGGCGATTCCAATGTTGACTACCTCGGTGGTCTATTGGTTTAGCATACCGTTTTACGTCGATGGTCGCAGGTTCGATGCCTTGCAGAGTAAAAACATACGTATTCATAAGTATGATTGTATCGGTCTGGTTTTCTATATACATTAGGTATGTATTGCAAAAAAAAAGTGTATGTGTATTTATATCAATTGTCTAGTAACCATAACACAAGCTCTACTTAGCTCGGAACTAGAAAACGCTGTTCTGAAAAAAAATGTAGATAAAATAATCTGCTAAATAAATAGACATAGATTTAATAAACTTAGACTTTAAAATGGAGAAAAAGTTTTATTTTACTCAGAATAATCTACATAATAGACATTCTTTGCACGAAATAATTTGTGTAAATTAATAGATTTTAATAATAATATCCTTTCACTTATAGAAATATATTGTATCAAGAAACAACATGACTCTGAATTTTATTTAAAAAAAATAACATATTCCTACAATACTTATTTCCAGTCATAAAGGAATCGTTAGTTTAATATATTTATAATGTCTTCTTCAACGTGGATAGTATCCCCTTTATCCGATATATCCATATATTGGTGTCCTCAGGCCTTCTCTTTACAGTTGACCTGTCATAACTTGTCCAGATGTTTCCAACACATACTGCCCGGGGACTCCGATGTTTTTTCAAGCGTAATTTTGTTGTTACAAACTATAAGTCAATTTCGTGGAATGTGATAGGATTTATTTAATTTATATATTAATCCGATTTTTAATTAAGTCCAAGGCGCCGGTGTCGGGGAGGTTAAAGAGTAAATGTCTGTCGTGGTATGGGCATGTAATGCGTAGGAATGAAGAACATATCTTAAGGAAGGTGTTACATATGAACGTGGAAGGTTATAAGGACAGAGGATGACCGAAAAAGAGATGGATGGACTGTGTGAAAGATGATATGGTAAGAAAGGGAGTAAATAACGAGATGACTTCGAACAGGAATGAATGGATGAGAAAACACATTACGCTGTCCCCTAATAAATGGGATAAGAAAAAACATATGATGATTAATCCAATTTTTTAACGTAATTAGAATCGCAAAGAAGCTGACAGTCCAACGGATATAAACATATACAAGTTTATATATACAAATATAACGCTAGCAGTGCATTCAGGATCATATACACCAGATTAATGCCTCTTATTCTGCATTTCTGCCTGAAATACAATTTATAAAATAATCTGCTCGGCGATTTGAATAGGTGATATTGACGCACTCATGTTGATACATGAGAAATTATACCAAACTGTTGATATATGATGAAACCGTAAAATCATTATGTAATAATACTAATAATATCTCAAGATAATTCACTCAAGTCCATGTAGTCCCAAGTTAAGCAGAGCTTGTGTTATAGGTACTAGAAATCTGCTATAAATACAAAGTTATTTTTTTTAAATACATACACAGAATACACTACTAAATACACCGTTAAAAACAATCATACTCATGAATACAAATATTTGAATTTTGCGACTATTGGATATAAGGCGATGTGCTAAATCGTTAAAACACCGTGGATATCAAATTATTAAATATAATTATTATTCGATATATCAAATACAAATTTGAACCACTCACTCCAGAAACCAAAAATACAATAACGACCTTTCACAATCAAATAATTGCAAAACTATCAAACATTTATCAAAAACTGCTTTGTAATACGAAGAAGAAGTGGTTGAGTAAGAAACATCACGTTATGAGTTCACGACCCTTAGGGATTACGGAATTTAATTCACCACGTGTTTTTGTGTGACCGTATTGTTAAGTGGCCTGTTTATTTCCTGGAACACGTTCCAAATGCTGGAACAAATACAAACGTTCTAGATTTGTAGACGTCCACACAGGTATAGACTATATATATATATATAATTGGAACGGCAAATTAACCACTCGAAATCAAATCAAAATATTCCATTGTATTCATGTAGGTTTATTACAGACTTTTATGATATGTCAAATCTACCGTTAGTTCGGAGTTCTTTCGAGTCAAGAAGAACGGATAAGAAATGTAATATTGACATATCATGAGGGGCTGTGATAGTGAATCTAGTAATAGAGTGCTTTTGAGGCAAGATGAACAAACAAAAAAATTTGCTCTTATCCTATCAAATGAATTACAAAATTAAAACTTTACCCACATGTAAGTTGTGGATGAGGACCGATTTGTTGTACATTTTACCAATACCAATAGTGGACTCATGTGCTACAGGCAGCGGGGCACTAGTGAAGGATGATAAGATGAACATGAGATCAGGTCGATTAGCCCATCATGATAAATTCACCAGGAATTTATCAGGAGAAACCGCGGGGGCCTAAATTAAATATTTTTTAAAATATAAAGATGTGCTATGTCTGTTCGCATAATAGAGTTTATATACATGTTAAAGTTGATTACAATCCGTTCAGCCATTTAGCTGTGAAAAGGTAACAAACAGTCAGATAGTAACTAATTTTAGTATAGATATTACAGAAAAGATTACTTTTATATGTATCTATTAATGTAAATCATTAATTTGAAATTTATATCAAAAGGTTTACATGAAAGTACGTACGTAAATACGTCAGTGAATTAGAACCTTTTTTCGAGCGAAACTTGCAAATCTTACGTTGTCTATGTCATATCTACTTGTGGGCGGGGATCTAATTTATATTTTCTGCCAGACGTACTTTAGGAAAAAGGATAAAATTATGTTTTATTATGTACATACT
This sequence comes from Achroia grisella, assembly GCF_030625045.1. Taxonomy (NCBI): domain Eukaryota; kingdom Metazoa; phylum Arthropoda; class Insecta; order Lepidoptera; family Pyralidae; genus Achroia; species Achroia grisella. The sequence goes on along the minus strand of NW_026713028.1, from coordinate 584,637 downwards.
TATTAAGATTTCATTATAAGAGATCTCTTCATTTAATTAAGAATATATACAGAGCAGGACATTACTCTTTTCGAAACCAAACTTTATCCAACCTCCGGAGTAGCAATATCTGAGTGGTATATAAGCGAGTGTTACCACTTACTATTCATCATTATCATCATTTCAGCCCGGAAGACGTATACTGCTGAACAAAGGCCTGCCCCAAAAATCTCCACGACGATCGATCCTGCGCTGCTCGCATTCATCGGTCTTGATCAGATCATTGGTCCACCTTGTCGGAGGACCTCTCACACTGTGCCTCCCAGTCCGCGGTCGCCACTCGAGGACTTTCCTGCCTCAAAGGTCATCTGTCCTACGAGCTATGTGCCCTGCCTATTGCCACTTCAGTTTCGCAGCTACGTCACACTCTTGTCACTTACTTAAAATTTGTAGCTCTTAATTTTAACGTGGGCGTTTAACATTGACGAAATAATCCGTTTGATTCCATCAAATTTATTGTACTAAATTGTTTTGTGTACCTGCAGGGATTATGCTTTCTTAGATTTGAAGTATTTTCAGTTTTGAAATTAATTTTAGATACAAGGTTATAGGATTTATGCTATATTTAGTTCTTGAGGTATATTTAAAGTTCGTAGAATTTAATATAATTTACTGTTTTACTGATAAATGTGTAATCTAAAACTAAAGGATTCTTTTTATTGGAACCCGTAGTTCTTGAGATTATCGCGTTTCAACAAACAAACTCTTCACATATTAGTATGGATGTAACATTCGTAAATTCATGGTTCAAATCAACGAAAAACACACAAGCATTGTTCGTAACGTCAGAAGCAAATACCGAGATAGAAACACGAATCTCGGTACATTGAATAATATACAAGAAACCAACGTGGGTGTACACGTATTCATAATGGAATTATGTAAGGGACGAACGCTGTTTGCCGTACTGTGTAAACAAGAGGAAATTATTTCTTATACGCACAACATTTGCTGTGTTTGTACGGTATTATCTGACAATTCTACGTATTGGATGTAAAGTTCTAGTATGTTCGATGCTTGTTGGTGCGGATCGTTTTTTGGTTTTCTGGGTTTGATGCACGGTAACTCCAGTTGGAAGTAATTTTTCATCATCTTTTCTATGTTGTCGTTATCTTTTTTCTTAACCAAGTGCCCGCAGAATGTCTTCGAGTTGATACGTGGCCTTTTGCAATCATGTAGAGGCCAACCTATTGCATAGGTTACTATTACTACAAAATAGCTCATAGGATTTTTTTAATGGATGTTACTAATATGATCCTCCAAATTGTGCTTATGGTATATGAGTTTAGATGATGCCTATATTTAGTACAGGTACTTTTAAACTATTAGTAATGAATTATTTACAACATAACTAGCTATCCGCCCCGGTTTATATACTTTTCTTTTGAATTACTCTATCCATTGGTAAAAATTGCATTAAAATCGTATGCGTAGTTTAATAGATCTAAGCCAACAGACAGCGGAAGTGACTTCATTTTATACTATGTAAACAAGTGTAAATAGGCAAACTATTTAAAAATAACTTCTTTCATACTTAAGCATTTCAATTTTCGGGGCACCAGTTGAAAATGATAGGATTAGTATGAGGTCAGGTCAGTTAGCCAATCTTGGCAAATTTACTAGGAATTTATCATGATGGTTTCAATTTGATCAGGAGGAACAACCTGACATAGTACATAGCTAGCAATGAGGACATCAGTGCCCATTACTAACAGTCCCCTTCCCCTAGCGTGTAGGATTCTACCGGTTGATTTTGACGTCGTGCCGCTACCCATATGCCACGATGAGATCTCAGTCTTATGTAGTCCTATTTGTGCACGACGGACGTCTTTATATATTATTTATATATTTTGTCTATTATTTTATATAAAAAAATATGTACGTCATTGTCATTCCTGTTCTGCTAACTGTTATACGTTTGTACATAATATTATATTATTTCTTCCTAAAACCCTTGTTTACATAATTATACCTACCAGCCCACTATATACAGTCCTTCGTTCACACTATTAATAACTAGGTTGAGACTCGATGGTAGATAAGTTATTTGTTTGAAATCTTTGGAAGGTAAGGGACATCGCTAATAAAAATTATTTAAAATGATTAATTTTTATACATAGATTATCAAACATTTTAGTTTAACGCTAGCCAGTGGAGGATGATAAGAGGTCATTGTATCATCCTCTACTGGCCGTTAGGTTAGTTAGCCCATCGTGGCAAAATTTACTAAGAATATGTCACTATAGTTTATAAAGGGACGTGAACTTAATGATTTAAAAATATTGCACATATCTAAAAGTGATAGAGGCAAGAAAAATCAGTTAAAATAATGTCCACTTACATTTTAATCAAAGTATGAGATTTCATATAAGTAAATTTTCAAAGAATTGCAAGTAAGTGCTTGGAAATAATATAATATTATAGCAGTGTAACAGCTTAAATCACGATATTCTTATTCTTCCCCACTCGCTACGAGACCTGAATAATATAACACGCCAGATGTTACCAGTAGCAGATTTAATACAGCAAATATCGTCAGATTTTATTTTATGTACATTACATGTTGTATTGATGGACTATTTGCGATTAATTTTTATCAAACATATACTTTGTAGAAAGTTGTCTACGGGTACCTCTGTCTCGCTCATTTCAAGTAGCTTCTGTGTTTCGATTGGAGGATGAGATATGGTAGTAAAATATCAGAGTAAGAGGGCGTAAAAACTAAGTCCTCATGAGGAATGGCAAAGCATGTTTATGTATATAAATATATATGTAGGTAGGCTACGATTTCCTCTTTTCAAGACGTGAAAAGTAAATAAATTTTAGGCAACAAAATCCATTTTGTTCCTGTTAGATATTCATGTATATCTATATAGTTTTTACGATTGTACGATTAGCACTATTCAATAAGTGTACCGGTGAATATTTAATAAAAAAGCAAATAATGAAAATAATTGAAAACTGGCGAGTGGAATGTCAAAAAAAATAGAGTCAATTTTGGAATTTTTTAATGTGTTCACTGCCAAAGCTCAATGCGTAGTCTAATAATTATATGATGATAACTGGCGAATGGAATGCCCAAAAAAATAGAATCAAGTTTGAATTTTATTAATCTGTTCATTGACTGAGTATTCTGTTCACTCAATACGTGGTCTAATAATTATATGAAGAAATATTTATTCATTTTGAGGTTATAATTTAATAACAATTTAGATTACCAATGGTCAATAAACTTCTCGCGCATAATTAGTTTGGAACCACTAACGAATAGGTTAACGGTTGGGTTGACCCTATTTTGATGTAATCCGCTATGGGGATTAGATTGTGGAATGGAAATATCCATTACAATTGATTGGTGGAACATATTGGTCATGGAATGGCTCTCTATGGCTTGTTAATGTCATGGTATAACATTACAAGTGTCACGCTAACGATTTAACTGAGTGCACTCCAAACTATATACATATATATGTACATACATACATGTAGTTTTTTATATAAATGGAATGGCACTTGATGGAAAGTGTAAATCGTCGCTATATATTGTACAGCATTACCTCACAAATATGAAGCCTATGGTAAATATCATGCATCGAGGGATTGTTAGAAATGTGGACTGGTGACTCCATTGCTAGCAAGGTAGCCATGTCAGGTTGTTAATACTCATAGTATTAACATCGCGCATACTGCCATAATGCGCTCATCGTCCTACTGCGGCTGCGCGCCGTCCGTATATTTTGACTCTGTGGCGCGTTGCGTTTGGCGCGGAAAATACAATCTACAATTTGACTTCTTCTAGAGACTTCCTTACAATTATTGTACTTCTGATCACTAATTTTTGTATACTGTTCTTCATTACTATATATAGCTGCAAATTACTATTATTAGAATAAACTACTTATATACAACCAAAACTGGCATATAAATAAAGCCCCTAATCATACCGCTAACACAGGTTGACCTTTAAGCTGTATCCATTGGAAACCAACGTGATAAATTACAGATGAATTTAGCACGATGGGCTAACTTGACCTCAAGTTCATCTTGTCATCCTGGTATCCGTTAGTGCTGGCGTGTATACCATTCCATTATAATAAATTAAAAAAAAAAACATCATGCATTGGATTTGCTTACAACTAAGTGATTAGGTCACTAAACTCCATAATTTTTTTGTAGCATCGGAGACCAATGAGTTTAGACTCTCCTAATGGTAAGTGATTACCGCCGCGCGTGAGCACCTGCAATACCAGGGGAGTTGCAAGTGCGTTACCGGTCTATTAAGAAGGAATAATCTATTTTCTTGAAATTTTCAATGTCATGTCGGTTCAGTAATGACATTTTTGGAAAATAATTCCACAGTGTGGTTGCGAATGGCAAAAAGTTTATGGAAGGACTGCTTCAGATGATCAGGATGGTTTGCTTTGTTTCATTCTTTAAATCTGAATACAGCTTGGAATGAATGCGGTAAAAATTGGTTCTGTTCTAATTTGTATAAAGTTTCATTTACTTTACTGGATTAAGTAGTCCTAATATAGCGATACGAGTACGTATTTTGCGATGTATGTGGCAGTATTTTCGTCTATAAGCAACAGTCACCACTCCATCAAATGAAACGTCAGTTTCTTTCCCATTGCGGTCATATAAAACAATGACAAATGGAATTCAATCCACAAAGACGCATTCCAAAATCGAATTCCGAACAAAATGAAATTCAAAAGCGTAAAACGTTATGAATTCACTTAATTCAAAATAATCGAAAAGTTCGTGGAGCGAGGCGAGCACAGTTGTACGTATTCGGTATTGGGCACGGAGGGGTAATGCTTTGTTTCCAGATATGGGAAATAAATTTCGCCCGGGGGCCGCGAGCGGCGGAGATTGTTCGAAAAAGGCCCAACTTAAATCGACTTCCGAATTGTTACTCCACTTGGATGCCGCTCGCGATAGGGCCTATCGGATATTTTTGGGTTCCGAGAGAATTTTTCGGGGGAACCAATGGCCTTAATAGTTATAATCAGTTTTGTATACCCACTATTAGTTGAGCAGTTTGGTAGTTTCGCAGCCTTTTATCTGAAGTGTCCGGATTTAGAAACAAGTTTTTGTATGTGTTGATACTTTTATTGGATTTGTCGGTCATATTTTTATTATGAAATATGATTGAAAAGGATGATGATAAAGTCACATTTCATATTTATTTTATCATTCCATATATATTTATTTACTTTAGTCGTGTCTATATAATAAATAATTTTCAGACAATGCAACGTAAATGAAAGATATAGACATATACCCTGGATTACTGTATCGTCCATTGTTTTTTAATGATATGGCTTCACTATCCGTAGTATTTTCAATAATTTATGGTATTTACTAAATTTTGTTTTCAAGTTTTAAAAAGTAATAACTTTTATTATATATCGATACGGACATTGGGTAAAGGACGAGGTAAGACCTCGTCCTTTACCCAATGTCCTCATAATAATTCATAAGAATAAAATAATTACTATTAATAAGAATTAATAGTAATTATTTTTATTCTTATGATATACTATTATTCTTATTACTCTTATGAATTTGTTTTACACTAAATAATATCCTTTTATAATAGTAAAAAAATGCAGTACTGAAAATCTAGAAATTGCCAAGTTGAACATTAAATACATTTTTTTACTTTTATTCTATTTGACTGAAAATGCGTACCTACTATAATTATTATGTTGGTATATGGGAGTGAAATTCTAATTTTAGAGCCAACTAGCTCAATGTAAACTGGAAAGTTATATTGTTTGATTGACTTCCTGTTTCACCTTTCGGTCAATTCTAATGGGATATATTTTAGAGTTACAAAGTTGACTAAAGCTAAGTTGAATTTGGAAATTTAATATTGTTCTTTCATTATCATTACATATTATAAAACAAAGTCGCTGTCGCTGTCTGTCCGTCCCTATGTATGCTTAAATCTTTAAAAAAAAAAGAATTTGAAGTGATTTTTAAAAGATAGAGTGATTGAAGAGGAAGGTTTATATGTATAATATATGTACACCCGTGCGAAGTCGGGGCGGGTATCTAGTCTGGATATAATATTCACCACGCGGATCGTAAGTATCTAGATGCGTGAGCAGTATTTTCTTTTAGGAGATGATAATGTGATATTGATACGCTAGTCTGCGCTAACGGTTTACACTGGTGGAGCACCAGTGGAGGATAATAATCTTAGTATACTCCACTGGTGCCCCAACAGTGTATGAGTCAGAGCATGAGGTCAGGTCAGTAAGCCCGTAGCATCAGAAATTTTTCACGACGGTTTCCAGGGACAAACGCGTGGAGGTCAGTCTGACATGACACATATTCAGTAATAGGATCATTAGTCCACATTACTAACAATATCTTATATTAATAAATATTATTTTAATATCCACTATGGACAAGCTTTGCTTAATTTCTATCTATACAGCATGGCGTGATTCGTTTACGATAAAAAAATTGTCTATACTCATACAATCCAGTTATTCTAAACTCTACCTAAACCGACTTCAATACAGTGCAATTTACTTCACATAATATAATTGTGGATCTAGAGCGTCGTTATCTTATGTGTTTATCTATTTTACGATTATGATTGAACCCTAAAGCCGCACGTCTGTTCATTGTGTGCTTTTATGTATATTTTACGGTTGCGTTAAATTTAATTGGATAATTTCTGTTGAATTTGCTATATGTTCGCGCATGAATTGTAAATTGTATAATTTAGAAATATATACACGACTGTAATTCGAGAGTCGTTAGAGGCATTTTCATTGTGATGTATTTTTTATATAACTAAAATGATGAACAAGCTGACGGGTCGTGGTAAGTGAAAACTATCTGTCATGTCTGTGCACGACGCACCTTCTTAGACTTTTAATGTATTATTTTATATATATTTTAAAATCCATATTTTTATTAGTTTATTTTAATACTAAAAAATAAAATATACTAAAAATATGGTCCTTAAGAAACCTCAGTTGTTAAAATATTTTATGATCCAAATGAAATAGCCTACAAAGAAGCTTCATTGACATAACTAATTATTCATATAAAACATGATAGTCACTTATGTAAGACTATTGTATTAATTTAGATTCGTCCAGTTCAGTAATATATGACCTAGTAGTAGTGATATAACCTTATGTATGTAACATAGCTTCTTGATTAGGCAATTTATATTTACAGATATTGACATAATATATATAAATATATTTGAATGATACTTAATTTGATAACGATGTCAAAATTTTTTTAAATATATTCTTCATTACATAGTATCAAACAAAGTCGCTGTAGCTGTCTGTCCGTTCCTATTTATGCTTAAATCTTCAGAACTACGCAACGGATTTTGAAGCGGTTTTTTTAATAGATAGAGTGATTTAAGAGCAAGGTTTATGTATTTAATACCGGTACACTCGTGCGAAACCGTGGCAAGTAGCTAGTTAACAATATATCATGAATTCACATAGAAAAAATATACGCGAAATTGTAAATTGTAAAATGAACGAAGATTATTAATTATTAATTATATACAGTTGAGATAACTGCCAAGAAATTTAACTAAACTTATTCATTTTATAGTAAATGTGTTAACATTATTTGTGTGACAACAATGTGTTTAACGACCTCAACTGGCGTTATAGTTGCGAAGGTATAATAATAACAATAATTGTGGACAACTCACACAACTTTGTAGTCTAAACTCCAACAGTTTAGACTGGACAACGTCGTGTGACATACTAGGCCTAGGCAGTCAACTTGTATAAGAAAACCTATTACAAGATACACGAATTCATACATGACAACATATCAAGTAAATAATTAGTTTATTAGCATACAATGTTATAATTTATTTTTCTCATTACTTTCTTGATTTAATTATTTTAGAAATATGAAAGCGTAGCGGTTTTTGTATTGATTGCACGCATTCTTATGTAAAATGTGAATACTATCTGCTCTAATCACTATGACTGATTTCCTCTTATTAATTGTTTAACCAGTTGGTTATATATTCAATATTTTTTCTATTAAATTGAATTAGTGCTAATTGGTGGTTTGTATTCACACACTTAAACTTAAAAATGTAAAGTAATAATAAAATTATTTAAAAGAGCAAAACGCAAGTTTCTTACTCGTTCTTCTTGTGACGTGACAGCTTTCCGAATGAGCGGTAGATTAAAAAAATGTAATGACTATTCAAAAGTGCTTCAATATAAGTTAATTTGAATAAATTATTTCTTTTCTTTTCTATTCTAATCAATGTATCCTACATTGATTAGAATAGAATAGAATAATCTCAAAAAATCAAACAAATTGGCGAGTAACATTTACTTACTTATTAGATAAATATTAGTATTAGTTATTTTTTAAGTTAATTATCAGGGTTAGTTATTGCGTAAATATGTAACAAAGGGATCCACATCTTCTCAGTACCAAACTATAAATATTTTGTTGCACAGATAATCTATCTTCATATATAAAAATTACGTGTTACTTGTTTATGCACGACGAACTCCTAAACTACTGAACCGATTGCAAATTTGATTTGCACACTGTGTACAATTTGATCCGACTTGAAAGATAGGATAGTTTACATCTCAATTTATAGTCGCAATATTATTTAATTGGAAATTATTATATAATTATAATTAATTTATAATATCATCATCATCATCTGCTTCATCCTTATCCCATTTATTTGGGGTCGTCGTAATATGTTTTTCGCTTCCATTCATCCCTGTTCGCAGTCATCGCGTTATTTACTTCCTTTCTTACCATATCATCTTTCACACAGTCCGTCCATTTCTTTTTTGGCCTTCCTCTGCCCTTATAACCATCCATAATATATAATTGTAAATTATGATTAATATATAATTATAATTTCCAATTACAACTAGTAGCTAACAAGCCACAGCAACGCGTGGCCGCGTCTGCTACTGATATTAGAGACAATGTTAGAAAAAGTGGACTTATCCCTAGAAGATATCTCTTCCAGTCAACCTAAAATATATATAGGTGCATAGGTGATACTGGGGAAAAAAAATGTCAAACACTACTATTAACAAACTATTGTAATAATAACATACTATCGGTGTTCAACGTGAATAAATTGGCCGAGTTGTTACAATTGGTTCGATTGCACTCTGAGAACTATTCAGGGTTTCCTTCAACTGGTATTATCCGGGCTATTGGTGTAATATTCAATACAATACAACCATATAGAGCTTCCTTCACGTGGTATAATCCGGGTTTATTGGCGTAATTTATAATACAATGTGTATTACATACTAACTGTTACATGCTACTTCGTCTGTATAAATCGCCCCTTATTTCCGACCTTGGTGGTCTAGCGGTTTAGCACACCGCTTTACTTCCGATGGTCGCGGGTTCGATTCCTCGCACAGCATAAACATTTTGTATTCATAAGTATGATTGTTTGTATCAGTCTGAATGTTTTCTATGTATAATATGTATGTATTTACAAAAAAATATTTATTTATTTGTTTCAGTTATCAAGTAGTAGTACCCACAGGCTTTAGCTAGCTTAATTTGGGTCTAGAAGACGCTGTGTGAATTGTCTTGAAGTTATTATTATTTCCAGATTTTGTCTAGCGATATCATATAGTATCATCTAGCGAAATATATATTTCCGTCCTAGTGATATCTATATTGAATAATTGTTAGTGGATTTTATTTGTAATGTTATCTGTGCTAATATTATAAACGCGAAACTTTTTGAGTATGTATTAATAGATGGATGGATGAATGTTTGTTACTCTTTCATACAAAATCTACTTAAACGGATTTTGATAAAACTTTACAGTTGTTGGTAAATCCAATAAAAATTCAAATAGAGAACGCTGTATTTTCAAGATATAGATTGTCTTTTGTTTCTGTTCTTCTTCAATATTTTTTACACTACTGATTATATCCATCTTATACATAAAATTCTCGTGTGACAGTTTTCGTTCCCATACTCCTCCGAAACGGCCTGACCGATTCTTATGAAATTTTGTGATCGTATTGAGTAGGTCTGAGAATCGGCCAACATCTATTTTTCATCCACCTAAATGTTAGGGGCAGTCCGCTACCCCTAAATTTTTTATTTTTATTTTAAGCAAAACAACGTTTGCCGGGACAGCTAGTATTATAATAAAAATATATAATTAAAATTTATAATTGTATTTAATAGTTAATACAATTAATTAATACAATTATAAAACAAATACATTTAGTATATGTTTTATAATTGTACTTAACGATTACATCCACGCATCTTATTGTGATTCTCATATAGTAATATAGCTTATATATCAGAATAACATCTAGGTTCTAATTTTTATGCGGAAGAATCTGCGGGAACACCCAGTTATTTTATACTTGCACTATTTTTAGCATATATTTACTATATGATAGACGGTCCTATATGAGTATTAGGCTATTCTGCTTTTTAGCATGCAGTAATTAATTTTACTTATAAGTATCTTCATCTATGCTTTTTTTTTATTTTCTCATTTCCTTTTGACAAAATTGCAATAGCATATACTGATGGTCACTCTATTCTCCCTAATTTGAATTTAGAAATGAATCTGTATTATTGTAAACATGTACATCAATAGCAAAGAATAAGAGCTGAGTTTTTGTCAGTTCTTCTTAGCTCAGAAGCACTCCGAACTGACAGTAGATTTGAGATATCAAGAGTAATGACATGAATGAAAATATTTTGAATGTACATGAATAGCAATATTTTTATTTTGATATTGATTATTGAATAAATGAATTAAAAAAATGTTGTTTTCAAAAAGTTTTTCTATTGTTTTAGATTTTTTTTGTATATTATATTATAGTATAGTTATATTTTTCACAGTAGCTATGTGCGATGAAGAAATTCTTTCAGCGACAAAAACTTGAAAATGAAGGAATCGTATCGATTTAATTTTTTGATGATATTAAATTTTAAAACGAGTTTCGTGAAGTAATTTAATTAAATTTCGACTGTTCAAACTAAAGTATAATTTTAACTTTCAAGGAGAGGTCAATTTTTTATTAGAGACTTAGTAGAAAGGGTGTCGATATCGAAAGTTTTGGGCGTAGTATATTTTTGAACGTAACGAAAACTTCGAGTATCTACTTAAAGTTGGTCAAAGTCATAATTATAAAGTCTATATTATATTAATAGTTAAATATAGTTGAGGCTACTATTTTCTTTTGAATCAATCCATTCAAAGTGGGCGCTACAATTTAATTTTCTTGTAAACGTAAATTACGGGAATCTTAATATTATAAACGCGAAAGTTTGTGAGTTTGTTTGCTAACTCTTTCAAGCAAAACTACTGAACTGAATTGATTTTGATGAAACTGAAAAACACCCTCTTTAACGGTTCCTTCCAAATAGTATTTTATGGTAAATATATGTTATATTATAATATATTGTGTAGACCAACAATAAAAACCTCCATCAAATCAGACAATGGGGCGGATATGTCAGTACTAAGTAGGTAACTCATGCAACAATAGGGAAAGTTATACAGTAAACATACAAACATACTATATCTAATATATAAAGTCACAAGTTTTGTGTTTATACTCCTCCGAAACGGATTGACCGATTTTGATGAAATTTTATATGTATATATTCAGTAGATCTGAAAATAGTTTTATAAGTAATTTTTATAACCCCTAAGTATTAACTCACACCAAAACATTTTTATAATTTTTAACGATAATTTTTTTAAATATTTTTTTATTATGTGGCATTACAAAATACATACAACCCTAAATTTTTACTCTTCTATCACCAACCCCTACTTTTTATAGCGATTTCAATTTATATGGCATGTTTTGCCATGGCAACATTTGCGGGGTCAGTTAGTATATACAGGCAAGAAGAAACAGAACAAAAATAATACCAAGAAGAGAAAAAGAAATAGAACAAGAAGTATAATCTATACATAACGTAGTTTGTATGAAATGCCAAACAAGCTGACGATGTTGATAAATTGATATTTGATGACGATAAGCCCACCTGATGATAAGTCGTAACCGTCGCTGATATACATAAATAAGGAGACAAAGAGATTCTTAGTAATGTGAACTGCTGACCCTGTTTTTTTTTCTGGATAATAATGAAATGATGGACCCGCCTGCGCTAACGGTTTACGCTGGCGGGGCACAGTGGAGGATGATAAGATGAGCATGAGGTCAGGTCAGTTAGCCCATCATTGCAAATTCATCAAGAATTTAACACGATGGTTTCCAGGCGGAACCGCGTGGAGGTCAACCTATCACGGTACATTGCTAGCAATAAGATCATCAATCTACATTACTAATAATACCCTCTGCCCCCTGCTGACCCTGTTAATAATGTACCATATCAGGTTGACCACGTGGGGGATCCACGTGGTCAACCTGATATGGATTACTTAGAAATCATTTTCATAAATTCGTGGTCAATTTATCAAGATCAGCCAACTGGCTTGACCTCATGTTCATCTTATCATCCACCATTGGTGTGAGAATGGATTTGTTTTGTGACAATTTCTCAATGTTAATTGAGATCACATGCACAGTAGGGTTAGCGATTTGGGTTTTGTGGTGTAAGGTGTATTGTGGTGCCAGCCTACAATGTTACACTCTCTAGCTGTATCCAGATGCGTCTCGGGGAGGCTCCTATTTTTTTTTATTTTATTTTATTGGGTTCTTTGGGCTATTGTCAGGTGCTTGGACGTATAGCACTGTGACCTACATGGATCTGTTATGCTGGCTATTTTTCAAAGGACGTACGTAGACCCGTCAGGGACAAGAATTGAAGGATATTCTTAGGAGGCTCCTATCATGCACCCAATACAACTTACATAGAGTAGATAGTAATCTTATTGAATTTATCTAGAATAATTCTGGTTTTTTATATTTTTTTGATAGATAGAACATGAGAGGCGGCAATTATTTTTTATTTCACAACTTATAGTATACCTTCATGATTCATATAGAGTCAGATTACTATTATATCGAAAAATATTCTCCTTTGGTTAGACCTTATATTATGATGGTTTTAATTAATAAATGATGATGATGAAAACACTTTATTTATATTCTATAATACAATAAAAAAAGGATTTTTGAAAATACACATTGTATATGTATGTATATTGCTAAAAACAATATTTTCAAAGCAAACTTAGGATAACGAATTTAATTGTCGAATAGGGAGTTATTCAAATAAGAAAAACAAATAATTCAACGTAGAATTGTACAAATGCCTAATATAATATGATATACGAATATTTAAATAACCCGACCATAGATTATTAAAACTCTGGCCAAAGAGACGTTTCACATCACAGCAAAAAGATCTTTGTCCTGTGTGGGGTTACTGTCTATGACATAACTTTTTCATGGTTAATTTATCTACAATTGTCTGTTGTTTCCATTGAAGTGTAATGACGACAGTTTATATAATAAATATAATTTATATTTATTATTTACACTGTCTTATACCTACAAAAAAGTATATTTAATGCTGTATTACAAACATTTAGACAAATAATAACTAATATATGATTAATAATATACCTATAAAATATATAGCAGAGAAAATGAAAAGAAAATTCAAGGAAATACATAGAAAATGTTAAATTCGTTTGCCAACAAACAGCCCTTTGTTAGGTTCACGTCGTCAGTCATCAGCGACAATTTACCTCGAGGCAAAGCAACGCGAGGCACATTCAAAGTGTGTACACAGCTTTATAGTACAAAACATCCGCCAACAGTAGCGTCTAGTGATGTGACCATGCCACGTTTGTCAACAGGATCATTTATGACGGTTTATGTTTAAAATTACAAATGTGAAAACATATCTGTTCATTTGACTTTTGGCTGAACGATTCGTAATAAAATTTGCCTTTTATTACGAGGATGGATGTAGGATAAATGTTATCTCTAAATGCAGAAGAATATTCTGGATAGCTAGTACAATATTATGACAATAATCCTGAATAATTTTAGTATGAACAATATACTACGAAAGCCAAATTACCAACTAACAAAGTTAGTAATATGGTCAACTATAAATACATAGTCGTCTATGTGTGTGTTTCATTTATATCAGTCCCTAAGCAGTATCGCTAGTAAATAGAAAGTTAATAAGAAAGATGAAGATGTAAGCAAAATATCAATAGTAACGTAGTGGAATACATTCCTATAATGTACTAAAGAAACAAAGCAAAACACGCTGCTATAGAAGAATAAAACTAGAAATTATAATTACTATTACCTTTTTCTTATTCACTACCGTTTTTAAGATTGGTATGCATTCCATCGCACAGTATTGCATGATAAAAACCAAAGTTAATCTACTCTAGGTACTACTCTAACTTTACCCATTTCTGGAAATACGAAATATACATGCATTGGTATCCCTACACTAACGTATACAATCCTGGAATAGTGAAAACAGACACATAAACCGTCATCGTACAAAATTTACATAACCTCATCGATCATATCCTACTGACCGCTACTATCGGGATGCTGCAATAAATTCGACAACCGATACGCGTACATATTACGTCGCTAGAAAACCTTAATTGACGTAAGCAAAATACAAATGTTTTCAAAAATTCAATATTATTAAAAAATGCAACGCCTCTCACCGTATTCCACCGCATGGCGTCGCACGGTATCGCACTGCAAAAAAATATCTTTATCCTTAAAAATAATCACATATAACTTTATATATTTCTGGCAATACGAAATATACATATATTGGCATCATACACCGTTAGTGTATATGTATACAGTCCTGGAATAGCGAAAACAGACACATAAACCGTCATCGTACAAAATTTACATAACCTCATCGATCACATCCTACTAACCGCTACTATTGGGATGCTGCAATAAATTTCACAACCGATACGCGTACATTACATTACTATAAAGCCTTAATTGAAATAACCAAAACACCGATGTATTAAAAAATTCAACATTATTAAAAAATGCAACGCATCTCACCGTATTCCACCGCACGGCGTCGCACGGTATCACACTGTAAAGAGCTATAAAAATAATTACATATAACTTTATATATTTTTGGCAATACGATGTATACATATATTGGATTCCTAAACTAACATATAGAGTTCTGGAATAACAAAAACAGACACATAAACCGTCATGGTACAAAATTTACATAACCTCATCGATCACATCCTACTGACCGCTACTATTGGGATGCTGCAATAAATTCGACTCCCGATACGCGTATATCAACATATTACGGCGCTGCAAAGGTTAATTGATGTAACCCAAAAACTTATATTTTTTTGTTAAATCATTATTTGTATTGTACAAAAATCATTTGTACTCAGACATAAGACATCTTTAGAATATCTTGGAAAACTATATAATATTTTTTTTCATTTTATTAACTACCTGTTCTGACTTTACGAATATTTTTCAAATAATTTAAACGATATATAAAATATGCACCTAAGCCTTCCTTAGTAATGAGTCTGTTGATAAAAGAAAAAAACTATTCAACAGTTTTTTGAGTTTATCTGGAATATACAGATCGTAGTGGAGCAGTGGGGTAATTTGTCTTATATTAAAAAACTAATGTATAAATCAAGTATTAGATAAAACATTATATCAGACAGTTAACGTTATAACAGGACAGTTTTGTATACTGACTGAATCCTCAGGCACTGCCTGCATTGAATACGCATATTACTTGCTGATAAGTCAATATGTGATTAATTTCATCATTCGTAATTTGATAAGTAGTAAATATTTTTTTAACATTATCTACTACAAAGATTAAAATACTAAGTAATAATTGTTTCCCTTTTTTAATATTAGAATAAGAAGTTTTCGACGAAATAAAATAAAAGTAATAAAAATATTAATGCTGGTAATAATAATCTATAACTATATTCTTTATATGTTCGTTTGTAGTATATTCTAATATGCATTCGTTTATAAATGTTTGTGTGTGTATTAAATTTGAACCATTTTGTTCTTAGTACTTTACTGCAACTAAACTAACTTTTGTTCTTACTGCTCTATATAAAGGAATATAATAATCCATTTTCTAATCACGATCCGTTGATGACCATTCGATGTAGATTATTAAAAAAAATCAATAACAGTAATTTTCCGATTACACCAAATTGGCATTCCAGTGATGAATACACGATGGATGGGTTTGTGTACGTTCAGAGAGAGATTTTTCATTTTTATTGCGTGCGAAGTGTGGATAAGGGCGATCAATGGATACATGACTTGAGGATTTCGCAGCAAATTTTGGGAGACTTGTGCTATGCTTATTATTCAATATAATGGGGCTTGCGTGTTTGATAGTGGATTTGGGAGGAAATAAGTTGAGTTTTATGACAGCCTCGGTGCCTTTATGCGCATTGCCTTTCCGGTTCGATTCTCGATCAATGCAAATAATTGTATTCATTTCTGTATCTTTATGAGTTGCCAATTCTTTATAAACTATATTACTCTGTGCACAGAGTAGAAATAAATAAATGTCCTACTAATAACGCACTGACTCAGTGGCTCGTAACATCTACTTTTCATGTGACAAACACAGTTGAATAGTGGGATTCGGTTCCGCCGCTCCATAGATTTTGACGAGGCGTGCAGTTTGCCAACACGATGTACCAACTATAAAGTTAATCGCGGGTAAAGCTATTCGTATTCCATTATCTGATGGTAGGGAAATTTGGGGTTTCGTCCGCATTTTTCACTTGACTAATTGACAATTTTCAACGCTATTGGATAAAGAGATCGTTTTGATTTTAAAAGATTTGTATTCGAATTTTATATACGATATTATTGTAAAGTGACTTTGGTAGTATTGTAGCTGTGGCCGATAAAGGAAACAAGGGATTTGTCTTAATATGTATATATATATATATGTATATAATAATATATTACAAAGAGAAACACAACTAACTAGGAAGGAAAATCCAAAGGAACAATAGAAAGCAGTGACAATTTAGAATAGAATTTGTTATTTGAAATATAAAGTTAATAAAATAGATCATAGATAGCCTAGTGTTTTATTAACCGACTTTAATTCAAAAGTTGAGAATTCAAATTTGGCCATCATAAGAAAAAATAACGAAGGCAAATAAACAAAATCGTGAATTGGAGATAGACAACATCTGTCTCACCTATTGTTTCTTATTTAGTAATACATTGACAGTGAGGTCATGGCTTTCATGATGATTCGTTTGTCGGGACAGATAGTTTACCATAAAATTATTCGTGTTAAAACCCGGTTAACAAAATAATTAACTGTAGCCGAAAAGTCGTCTACTCAAAGCACTAATTCTACAGACGAAGTCGCAGGCATATATGAATACACGTATCGACTAATAGATTCACGTATCGAGGCTGGGCTGGCCCGGATATTCATTCCCAGTCGTAATGGGTCTGATGTTATAACCATCGTGATTTATTATACAGGAATATGAGATATACGCGGGTGCAAACACTTATGGCTTAGGGAAGGTTTACACGCAACTTTCTAAGGCTGATAGTTTATACAGAGGAGTTTTGGTTATGCTCTAAGGATATGCAATATTTGGTCATTAATATATCTATAAGGTTTACGACCAATGTGTGTTACCAGTGATGACTTATGGCACAGAGACGTGGTCGCTAACTATGGGGCCCATGAACAAGCTCAGAGTCACTCAGAGGGCAATGGAGAGGGCTATGCTCGGAGTTACTCTGCGTGATCGAATCAGAAAAGAGGAGATCCGCAGAAGAACCAGAGTGACCGACATAGCCCGAAGAATTGCGACTCTGAAGTGGCAATTAAATATATAGCTATGCACTGATGTCACGTGGCGATGATGACCGGCGCCACTTTTCATTATGTAGTCTTTTATGTTACCAGTTACTTAAAAAACGGTCTGCATATGCCGATAATATATCTGAATCTGATCATCAGGATGAATAGCGGTCCTCCACCGCGTGTTTTTCCAGAAACGTATTGCCACGAACAACTACATTGTGGAATTACCTTCCAGCAATGATTCCGAACCGATACGATATTGAAACCTTCAAGAAAAGGCCGGCAACGCATTTGCAAATCCCCTGGTATTGCGGGTACTCATGGGCAGTAATCACTTACCATCAGTAGAGCTGCAAGTTCATTTTTGTTCATTTGTCCTCAATGCTAAAAAAAGGTAAGTACAAGGCATAGAGCCTTGTCGTGAACATAGCAATAGAGGTGTTCAAATACTACATCCGTGCTTATTAATTTTCCGAGTCATTGGTTTCTTTCAGTGGTAGAATATGAAACAGAGCCTTGCGCGATCCTCTTACAGTATTTTCATTTCTTTGCAATGCTAATTCATCTGTGTAACTGTCTGTCGGTCTGTGAAAATGTATAATTATTTTAAATTTTCTTTTCATTAGACGGGCATCTTTTGAAATTTTAATATCATCTGTATTCTCGTTTCAAATTGTAAATGTGAAAATTTAAATAGTGGAGCTACGAAATGAGCAAATAAATTTATTATATCTCTTGAAAATTCTTATCACATAATCATAGTAATATTCGTAAGTATTTTGATTTTCAGGCGGGATTTTCTTATGGACTATTTCTATTACTATCTATTGCTGCCAAAATTTTCGCCCTTCTATCACCAACACCTATGTATTTTAATAGCAATATTAATTTATGTCGCAAAACAACGTTTGCCGGGACAGCTAGTTTACCATAAAATTATTCGTGTTAAAACCCGGTTAAAAAAGTAAATAATATAATTTAATATTATATTTTTATTAATAATATGTTCATTAAGCTAGTACCTACTTACCTACTTATTTATATATATAAAATTCTCATTGGAAGCGAAAAAAATGGCTTCAAATCGCTCAATATGCGCTTTAATTATACGTCGTCAAGCGTTGTGCGGATAATTTAAAAATGTCATTAACGTCGTTTTCGGTTATGACCGCAGTAACCCGTATTAATTTGCCGAACCACGGAGCGCGGCGGCCGAGCTGCGTTTAACGATTCCATACATATTTATGTGTGATACCAACTTTATAAATATTTATAAGGGTTGCCGTGATCGATATACTGTATACAAAACGGTCTGTCTCGCAGGGTGTGCGTACAGCTGATGAAGAATGATGCTAACCTTCTAGAATGTTCTAATGTCATAAACTATCGAATTTTCTCCCGGCTTTACATGAATGTTTAGTACATGTGTCGAGGGAATAGTTTATGGAAGGGATTGTCAGTAATGGGAAATAATAATAAAATAATAGGGTCAGATTGCGAATAATGTACCACGTCAGGGCTATCTGACCTTCATCTTCTTTTTAGCATATATCAGCCCACTGTTGGACGTATGGCTTTTGATCGAAGAATGTGGAAAACCATCCACAATCTTTAGCCCTCTGGTCCAGGCTGGTCCTGCCATCTTGACTGATCTTGACGGTACATTATTCGATTGCGAGAATCGAACTCACAATCATCAAAAGTAAAACGGTGTTCAAACCTACTAAACCACCGAGACAGTCAAATATAACGACGAGACTCTTTATTAATAAACGATATTTCACAGAAACCATTCTACCTAATCAAATCAGAAGTAATTTGAATTTTATTTCAATAACAAAGTAGATACTAAAATTCAGTGTAGCAGTTCATTTTATAATTTAATTTTGTCGCCCCATTTATCGTAATCGGATAAGAATGAGAAGCGCAAAGTCGAAATGCTTGTGGCGTTTTAAATGCTTTTGTTGAGCATTGTAAGATCAGGTTTCTAATTTGCCATCGTTTCAAGTGACGAGTTAGGTATTAAGTTAATCCTATCAAAAACATTCCACGCCGTAATTCGATACTAAGTCTTGCCGCTCTTTAGCAGTAAAAAGTTGTGGTTTTTCGTATAGCTAAGCTCGGTATTCGCTTTAACGGTAATATACAAAGAATGGAGTAGTTATAAAATGTGAACAAGAGCACCTTTTTCAGGACAAAGGCGGAAAATGTCATCATAAAATGCACATTAAGTAGGTAGGAAAGTGTTTTCGTACTTTCTAGAAGTTGTTAAAGAAGTTGCAACTTGCTATCCAAAACAGCCAGTCACCAAATCCAACGTTTTGGTGACTGGCTGTTTTGGATTGCCATTAATATATTTAAAAAAATAAATTCCCGCCATTTTTTCATATTTCGAATCTTCTATTAAAAGTAGTTTGATTTATACTAAAAAATAATATCAAGTACATTGCTACCAGTTTTGCGTAACTAGTAACAAAATATTTTTTTTATCTGTGTAACATTTTATTTTCATATTTGCATGCAAATGTATTACTTTTGAAGGTTATGTCGGCGTATATAAGACCAGTTCAATTAAAACAGAACGGTGTATGTTTTTATTAAATTCTGCAAGTTTTACTTTTTAATTTTAATATTTTTTTTTAATTATAAATTGTTATATAGATTAATTTTGAATCAATTCTATAAATTCATTGGCCACTTCTATAAAACTGATTATTACTCTTTGATTGATATGGTACATCAATTTACTGATCTGTTTCTAAAATGTTTATAATAAAGTTTATACCTATATTTCTCTAAGCGTACTTAATAAATTATAATAGAAAAGGACTTACCGGAATTACCATACATAATTTTACGGCATGAACTTCGAAAGGCGCACAAAGGTTTTAATATGGGCTTTGTTTCATCGTCCGAATTCTATTTCCTCAAAAGAGACCAGTATCCATTTTCCGTACCAACAATCGCTTTGGTTCGTCTATAGAAATTGAGTCTTTTATCTATTAAAGAAAAGTTACTACTCCAATAACTCTTATAACATAATAGAATATAAATATAACCGTGAATATCTGATTAGTTTTATTCAAATTTAAATATTATATTAAAAAAATAGAGCGGAGTGACTGATTTTTCGATTGCCACTATTATTATAAACGCGAAAGTTTGTGAGTATGGATGGATGTTTGTTACTCTTTTACGCAAAAACTACTAAACGGATTTTGATAAAACTTCCCAGTAACATAGCTTATACATCAGAAATTCTATATTTTAAAAATATATTATGTAAATTGGGCAAAGTATAATTATAAATGACAAGTAAGTGTGATGCAGACGTAGCTACTAGAGTCAGCTAGTGTGAAATAATTATATAATTATTGAATTCAAAATTTCGATTGCTATCGAATATGATTTGAATTTGATCTATGTGGGCCGTCAAACAGCTTGTAAGCTGTGTTTCATTCAGAAGACTGGTATATGGCAGTGAAATTATAGGTTTGTTATGGTTAGTGGTTAAGTGATGTTGTTTGTATATATATAGATGACGGTTGCTTTTTTTATGCTACGTAGGTAGCAAACTAACCTACGACTTGATGGCAAATGGTTACCGTAGCCTATGAACGCCTGAAACTCCAGGGCACCTGGCGCACGGCGCACATGTCGCGTGCACGTTCTTGATCCTTAAAAAATTTTAATATAGCCTTCCTGAAAAATCCTATGCTGTAGTCTCATGAAAAACCCTCGGCACGTTCATTCTTCAATCTAAGTGTATGCGTAAACTCCTCTGAAACCACACTCTCCGAGATCACTTAGGTTCCTGAGTATAGGGGATGAATTCCCTTCGACAGTGAGCTGTGCGATGTTATAAGGTAGCCGTGGGCATCACGCCGAACAATTCTTCAGAACACAGTTGCTACTACATATTACACAAAACAGATATATCTTAAAAGAGTATGGCACCCATATATATTTACACGCTTTGAGAACTAAGCTTTCATGGCTCATCTAGGAGATTCTCTGAGTGCTATCTCACTCTATATAGCGTAGTACAGCTACAATGTACACATAGCCAGTTCATGACAGAAGTAGGTCAGATAGTGGCTATCCGCTTTGGCGAGTCTCACAAAATACTCCACCAAGGAATAAATTAATACTGTACTATACTACATATATATTTAAAACGTCATGGCTTAGTGGTTTGCTACTTTAAACCTTAGATTCTAATAGGTCGTGAGTTCGGATCTGTCCTAGAACTTTGTATCAGTTTAGGTCAAATTTTCGGTTTTAAATAAATCAGAGAGACAGCATCTTCGTGATAGTTTATTATGTATAATTCTTATACGGTCATTACCGGAGTTCTTAAACATATGTATTATAAAATTATTAGGACTTTTATTATGCAAACTTTTGTAGCTATTTTTCTAGCATATTTATGACCAAGGTAAAAGTAGATATGGCGGCGCCTTACGGCAATATACCATATTAGATTGACCTCCACACGATACACCTGGATGTAAATAATTGTAGTTTATTTCTACTGAATTTATAGATTAAGTGACTTAATTTAGATAGATAGCTGTATCATTCCATTATTTATATCATAGGCTTATTTATTTCCTATTTCTATTTTATTAAGGACCTCTCTACAAGCACATGCTCTTATAATTTGCTCCAACGGTTTCTATAATTAGCTTCTACTATTCAGTTATCAAGAGCTATTTTACGAATCTTGTCTAACCACCTCTCCTTTGGTCTTTCTCTATTTCTTTCACTAAGCGGTTCTGACCAAGTAGTAACCTGCTTTACTTATTTATTATCATTCATACGCTATAATATACGTTTTAATGTATAATTCACACATTACACACACATAAAATTAATGACATAATTTTAAAATTTAAAACCCCAATTAATGTGAACTTGTTTAAAATCTATTCAGGATGTCCCAGGATACTACAAAAACTAGGACATATCCTGGGAAAACATAACGGTTGACAAGTATATCTTAATGAAAATGTTACTTTGTCTGTCTCTTCCATTATGACCCATTAAAAATACATAGGATTTTCAAATACAATACAATTTGTACACAATTACGAAATTGTTGAGAGAAATTCAATTACAGGTCTGGTTAACGCTTGGCTGGTCTAATGTAAACGTGCTGATTATGACGAGTGATAACGTTAATTTTAATCATTGATCATCAATATCAAATAGATAACGTCTCATGAAATATTTCAATAATAGACTAAGAATAACTTTATTTATTTGACAATCTTGAGTTAGTTTAATTTAAGACAAAATATGACCAGACTATTTGGCAGTTTGTATCACACAAAATGCTTAATATTTAATGCTGAATAGATGTTCTATTTAAAAGAGCAAGAAGAATGTTTCTTATTCAATCTTCTTGTGATGAGTCTGCTTTCCAAATGAGCGGTAGAATGAAAAAAAATTATGGGACTATTCAAAAGCCGTAATATTAAATTTATTTGAATAAAAATTGTTTTTATTCCAATTTCTATAATATTTGTCTCACTCTTCAATCAAAACACATCTTATAAATTACGCTGCTCGGCAGAAATAGGTGAGACAGGGGTGAAAACAGTATTACAAAAAACAGTATTTGAAAAGATTAGCTTGTGTTATGGGTATTATTAGATAACAGATATAAATATATATTTAATTATTTATTTAAGTACATACATTTTATACATGGAAATCCCCAAAACGGATACAATCATACTCATAAATACAAATGTTTGTACCATGCGAGGAATCTAACCCGCGACCATCGGTAGTAAGTCTATGTTATATCGCTAGACCACCAAGACTGTATTTTTGAATAAATACAAATATTTTAAATTTAAAGTCTCAGTTGTAAAAATAAGAACTCACTTGTAAGTGAGGCGTTATCGCTCAACCCTTGTAGACGTGCTCGGGTCGTATTGTTGATCAAAGTTATAACCTAATAACACCACCCTAGCACTAACACGAACTCCCACCTAATTATTAACATGTTTATACCCGTCGTTTGTCATTCCCTAATCCCAGGCGCACCTGCGTTACGACAGCTTGGATCATGGTCGGATAAGTCAAAAACAATTTCGCTACAGCACTGCTCTGTCGGCATTTGGTGGAATGAATGGCTCAGCTATATTATTACGTTGGATATATTATTATGTAGGCGTTGAGACAAAGCGAACTTGTCACGAATACCGTTGTATGTGGATTTGCTAGCGTCATATTTACACGGTGATACAGTATTTTATGTCTCCATCTTGACTATTTTTTCAGCAAACGTACAATGTTAATGTTTGTAGAAGAATTTTTTAAGAAGACTCTGTACAATATCGTCTTAGAATTATTACTATACATAAATGTTTGGTGAAATCAGCTATCCGCAAAACAGCTTCTTCGTAAGCTGCGTTTAGGCTGGAGGATGGATGGATATGACTGTGCTTTTATAGGTTTGGCATAACATCATTAGTCATTCGGATTGACAATAAATAAATAACCCTGGACAATTAACACAGCGCCATCTAGTCCCACGGTAAGCAGAGCTTGTATTATGGGAAATAAATACTTAGACATATATATTTTTTGTAAATATATACATAATTCATATAGAAAACATCCCGATCGATACAAACAGTCATACTGATGAATACAAATGATTGCACTACGTGAGGAATCGAACCCGCTCTTCATATATATAGATGATAATATGTTGTTAATAGGGGAAAAAGGCGATTGTTAATAACGTGAACTGATCATTCCATTGCTACCAATATGTTATGTCAACTTGACCACCACGCGTTTCCCCCTGGAAATCATCATGATAAATTTCTGGTGAAATCGTCACAATGGGCTAACTGACCTGACCTCATGCTGTGGGAACCAGGCAGGTTTGCGTAGGCTGGTTATACCATTATAATCCATTAAATAAAATATATGAATAGGATTATCATATCGACCCGACAAATCGGCTGTCAAGCAGATCCTTCATACACTTCCGAGTATCGATATTGATAATTGTCCGAAGAAAATGGTATTTGGCCGCAATAAAAAATGATTGAAAAGGATTATACAAGTGTCAAAGGCAGCTTACGTTGCTTTGTTTGTCAATGTTAAGTGACACAAACACATTTTTCATGCCAAACATATTTTTGTGACAACCGTTTGAAGGTTGAAAAACCGCAGTTTATTTTTATTGTTGTTACCGACAGTATTTGTTGCGTGGAAATGAGATTTATTGCGTCGGATATAGAGTTCAAATAAGATTGGTACATATATATCGTCACACCTGTCTCTAAAACAGGTATGCAGTTTCAATTGAACGGCGAATGTACCTATGTGTACCTACATTTGTTCTGTATATAGGTACGTAAATAAACATTATGTTTTTTAAATAATAATAATATCCCCAGACAATTCACAAAACGCCATCTAGTCCCAGGTTAAGCAGAGCTTATGTTATGTCTACTAGACTATTGATATAAAAATACATAGATACTCGTACTTGTCGTTTTCTTTTTGTAAATACATCTTAATCTTAATATATATATAATATTATAAAAGCGAAAGTATGGATGTTTGTTACTCTTTCACGCAAAAACTACAGAACAGATTTTTATGAAACTTTACAGTAATATAGCTTATGCATCAGAATAACATATAGGCTATATTTTTTAAAATTTAAAGCGAGTGAAACCGCAGGCACCGCTAGTACATAATAGACATAGAAAACACCGAGAGCAAAACAAATAATTATACTCCTTGAATACATATGTTTGTACCGTGCAAGGAATCGAACCCACGACCATCGGAAGTAAAACGGCATACTAAACCGCTACACCACGGAGGCCATCAATATCAAGTTAGTTTGTTTTTTATGTAATTGGAATGGCAAACAAGGTGACATGAACAGTGCTACGAATCACGTTATCATGTGACACCATGATATAATAATGAGTTGAGTCATGATATCTTAGTCTTCTATGAAAAAGCCTTTTATCCTATAATTTCACTGATACATTTAAACCTAAAACTAAAATAGCAGACATTTTGCAAAACAAACTGCCTAGCAGCTGAAATAGGGGATCCTGAGGTGTTCTTTTCAGATTTACAGATTTACCTAGAAATTGGTATTCTAGTTTTTATTTATTTACTTCATGTCTAGAGGTCATCCATATTGAATAAAATAATATGTTTAGCTATCCGCTTGTCAATACTGAAGTTGTACAATTCAATATTTATTCATGTTCAACCCCAATAAAATCCCGCGATTTATTAAATCAAAAACCCTTCGAACGACTGTTAATTTTTCAAACCAATTAAATAGGGGTACAGGATGAAATTCGAGCGATACGCGTTGTTGGAATGAGACCGAGGTTGCCGTAGAAATTTACGAGATAAGTTTGAATTTTGTGACCCCTTTTGGGTAGGCTCGTTGCCATGGCAACGCGCTCGAGGGATCCAGAGTTTTACACCGATTGGATTGTCCAACCGCGTTTACGGTTGAACCTGATTACATACTTTTCTTTCTTGTATCATATATTGACACGTGGAGTTATTTAATATTTATCATTTGTAGAAACTTTTTGACGCAGAGTTTCTGGGTTCGATTCTAGGTAGGATCGATTTAGGAAATTATAAGTTCTGAGTTAGTTCATGGGTAGTATGTATTAGTAGTAGATGTATGTAGTAATAGTATTAAAAGTACAGTAGAAAGTACAATAACTATTAAGCCTTTCAATTTGATTATCTTTGTGTTAGAGTAACGCCATCTAGTAATAAATTTATGTACTAAATTTGCCAGTTATAGATAGTCGTCACTTGTCAAATATCGGGATAAACTACATAAAAATTGGGGATAGATTTGATTGTAATAGATCTACTATATATCTATTAATAAATACATTTAGTTTCTTATTTTGTAGACCATAGGTTCCATAATCAGCAACATACTACGTTTTATTATAGAGATCTGATGGTGATTAAGTAACTTGACCATCCCTAACATCCTCTAGTGTATACCAAAAGTGCTGACGGGATCACTTCATTAATTGAACAACATCCACAATAACCCGCCTAAAAGATAACGCTACCTCTATTCTAATACAATGACCTAAATTGCTACAATTTAACTTTCTCGTATTATAATTTTACGATGTATACTTAAGAGAAAAAATACTTTAATATTAATCTTATAGCTTTAGTTATTACAGGGTGTAATAAAGGCAGGCTCATATTCTGAGGGACACTTAAGCCCCACTCTCATAATGTTATTAAAACTCCTCGAGAATCTACCTTTATACTGTAGATAGGAACATCTTATTGTGTACATTCTTAAGTCTTAAAATACTTGTACAGATAACATTTCTTTATGAACTAATGAGATCTTAAATTAATCATCAGGATTATAGAACCGGAACTCAGAGTCTTAAAAATGTACAAAGCATTTACAGCTAATTAACACGTTGAAGACCGAATTGAAAAATCTTTATTCTCACATAGGGACCGGTATTATAAATTATTATTTTATAAATATGTTTTTAGTGTACAATTTGAGGTAGACATTATTTAAGCCCTAGATTTATTTTAATTAAAGTGCCCATCGGTGATCACACGCTCCCAATGTGTAAATTTAGTTAACCTGTTATAACATATTTTTGAATTTCGAATTCTTTACTGTTTTACTTTTTTACCATATATGATAGCTTGATGTTTCAGTATATTTTTAATACAAAAACAGTCTGTTTTGAAATGTCTCGGCCTAATTCTTGTATTTTTTTCAATAACATTTTAATAGTACACAGTTTCATAGGTTCAATGTAGTGAACTAAGAGAAAAAGAAATATGTAATGTTTATTTCGTCCGTAGATATTAGAGAATCTATTATTCATATTCAAGATAATAAAGTATAACTAGCTATATCATATTTAAAAATGAGGTTTGATTACTTTTTTTCAAAACAATCTTATATTTATTGGGCTCTCTAAAATATGGTCAAGCGCAGTTATGGCTGGCTCATCCATCATACTCGTGAACTGCTGCTTGCAGGGACTGGTCTGCTCTTATCGCTACTACTGATTTAATATTATTGTGTATTTATATTTAACCCTAATAAATTAGTGCTGGTTGGTAGTTTGTATTCATACGTTTCGAATTGTATAATGTGAACAGGATTGTATAAAAGAGCAACACACAAGTTTCTTGCTTGTTCTTCTTGTGATGAGACAGCTTTCCGAATGAGCGGTAGATTAAAAAAAACATTGTTACGACTACTCAAAAGTGCTTAAATTAAGTTTATTTGAATAAATGATTTTCTATTCTATTCTATTCTATTCTTATAGTATAATATTTTTGACAAATGTACCAACGTGCCAAGCCAGTATAACGAAATAAAAATATCGAGCCATAAAACGTCTGTGATTTCCAAAATACGAAATAAATTATATGATAATAAGTAGCACAATGTATTATACATTTTAAATTATAATATAATAATAAAATACTTTTCTTGTTTCTTTCTTTTTGATATATAACAAAACTTTTTTCCTATAGCAACTTAGGGGTCTAAACTTCAAGTTTAAAACACGTAATTGACTACATTATTTAAATTATTAACCGGGTCTTAACACGAATAATTTTATGGCAAATAAAGGTATTTACCTCTCTCTCTCCTCTCCTGTTGTCACCTATCTACATTGACATCGCTGTTACCCCAGTCAGCTCGTGACCACGGCTAGTGTAACCTAGTCGAAACGTCGAGAGAGGTAAATACCTTTATTTGCCATAAAATTATTCGTGTTAAGACCCGGTTAATAATTTAAATAATGTAATATTAAATACGAAAGTTTAAAATTAACGTAATTAACTGTTTTCTCAATGTTATATATGTGGGATCGATAGTAATTGTTATGTAAATAAAACAGACTCTCACCTAATGATAAATGTATATTAACAAGAAAGGTTACATAAATTAATAGAAATTATATATAGAACTAGCTGTACACGCAACTTCGTCCATATGGAATTTAACTTTATTTTTTCTAAAATAAAAGTAGCTTAAGTTATTCCTTATTATATCAGTTACCTGCCAAAAAAAGACCCGTCAAAATCGGTCCAGCCATTTCAAAGATTAACCGGAACAAACAGACAGACAGACAGAGAAATATTTTAATAAATGTTATTTTAGTGTATGTACCGTATCTATATTCATATGCATGTAGTAAAAAACGGTTATTTCGATATTACAAACAGACACTCAAATTTTATTTATATGTATAGATTATAGCTGTATATGGCGAGTGACGGATGACGTAAGAATATATTATAGGTGAATTATGGAACGCGTCTGTCTCGTCTGTAAGCGGCCAGTAATCATGAAAAGAGGTAATGATGTGAAATGATTATACAAATATATACAATAACACCATACATATACTAACAATTACTTATTATGAAGAAACTTCTTTGTCAGATTCTTCGTTGTTAGTCATTATTATACAAATACAATATACAGCTAACTGAATACATTTCGAGTACTCATTTGAAGGCTATTTGCCAGTGTTAATGAAGGAAGCTGTCTCAAGATACCTCTGACCTACTTGTAATGTATTGTTTTTTACAAACGTGACACAAGTCTAATATAACAGACGTTTAAAAACTATGTTCTCAACTGAAGCTCTGAAAATTATTATGAAATGTCTGCAAATTTTCATAAATAAATATATAAATAACACTGGACAATTAATATAGCGCCATCTAGTTAAACAGAGCTTGTGTTGTGGGTACTAAACAACTACTATAACTACTACTTGGATTTTTTTGTAAATATATACATAATATACATAGAAAACACCCAGACTGATACAAACTATTATACTCATGAACATAAATATTTGCACGTGCGAGAAATCGAACCCATCTATAAAATAAACTGCTACACCATCGAGGCTGTCAAACAAACATTGTTTTCTACTAAATGATTTCAGTCCTGCATCACTTAGTAGAAATGATTAGAAAACAATGTTCAGTTCAATAAAGCAGTGAGATAGCATTATTCATGTAGGTAATAGGGTATAAAACGAATAGTTTAATTGTAAATGAGGTATTTACCTCACTCGACGTTTTCAGCTCAACGTAGTGAGTCAACAATCACTAAAAATTTACAATTTATTTTCAACACATGAACATTACGTCATGCGTAATAAAAAGTTCGAATGGAATATCTTCACATTGTCAAGTGCTGGCCCAATCATTGGTTGGAGAAATAAAAAGTGAAACGACGAACATTCGAAATTTGAATTACGAAGTTCAAAGACAATATTCCAATGAATGGGTCGCAATTTTCTTTTTTTTCTACTGCCAATAGGTTCGTAATGTAAAATCTGAGCGTCGGCAATAATTCTAATTTCAAATATTGTCTTTCGAATGAGTATTCTAATGGAAATAGAATTGTTATCAGTGCGTATGTTCAATTTTTACTTTTTTTTTGTACAAGGAAAATGAGTGTTGCTTTTTTAAGTATTTCAATACAATAAAATTTTATTGAGTACTCTTTTATTTGCTGTTAAGTAAAATAATACAGATATAGCTGAATAGAAACACTTTTATTTTCAATCAGACTCGGTATGAAACAATAACAGCTGAATTCCTTTGTTCTTCATTTTAGATACAAAATAAAAAAGACGTTAAGGATTTTATAAAGACACAGTAAACTGAACTTGAGTATTGCAATAACTGAGTCGGGACCGGATATCCGCTTTTATTTCAAATCATAATTTTAATTTATTGGAGTCGAGTTCAAAGTTTTGCTATAACATTCGAGCGTAGGGTAGGTTTTTTTTTCAAAAAAAAATTACCCTACGCTCGGGGCGAACAGACGTGTCATTAGCAATACCGAAATTTAAAATTAAAATTTATAACTGTTTACTTAATAAATTTAGAATCTAAGGAAGAAAAATTATTACAAGTCTAAAATAATAGTGAAAGCTTAAGTATATAGTGAAAATACTACTATGTCGCTACAGAGAACTCCCACGAAATGTTCATCGAACCCAGACTTAACTACAGAAAATATGCAGAGATATCCATCACGAAAAAGAAAACAACCGGAAGATTCTGCATGCGAACAAATAGAAAAACTCTCAGAAAGACTTTTTGAGAAGATCAACTCATGGAAAGCTGATATAGATAGAGGGATTTCAAGTATTAATAGCAAAATAGATACAGTGATAAGATGTGAACTGGACACATTATCTACACGTACATTGGATATGCAGGAGGAATTAAATAAACTGCGCAAAAACTACGACAAACTCGAGTCAACAATCTCCAATTTACAGGTACGCCAAACTGAAGTAGTCAAAGATATTCTAGATTTAAAGAATAGTATGGAATTTCAATCTAGTTCTCACTCTGATTTACAAAAACGCATATGTGATTTGGAATCTACAAATAAAATCCTGCTTACAACTGACAACAAGGTACAGAATTTAAATACACATATCAACTAAATGAATTAAATATATATATCATATATATATTCATAACTTAGAAATTATCGGCGTGCCTGAAGCTAAAAATGAATGCCTAATAGATCTCACTATTAAAATTGCACATCACGCAGGCGTTGTCATCACCAGAGATTGCATAGAACATGGAAATCGCATTCAACCAAGACAAATCATTCAAGGGCGACCCAGGGTAATTGTAATAAAATTAAAATCTCGGCTGCACAAAGACAACATCATCTCTGGTTTACGAAAATGTCATGGAATAAAGACCAAGGATGTGGGTATTCCAGGCGAAGATCGTCGGATCTACGTCAACGAACATCTGACCAGTAATAATAAATTACTACTTAAAAAGGTAAAAGATATAGCTAAAACAAAATTATTTAAATATGTGTGGGTAAAAAACTGTCAGATTTTCGTGAGACGAAACGAATCTTCACCAGCTATTTTAATAAAAAACGATTGCGACATATCAAAAATCCGTTAGAAACATTTTTGTTACTGCTTTGTGTTACAACTTCTTTATTTTTCTACCAAAAACAACAGTGTATCTGTTTTTCAGTCACGAAGGTTCATGTCATCATTAATACTATATTAATACAATATCTCGAAACGCTAACTGTCAGTCTACATCTTGTTCTATTCATACTATTTTCTACAAGACTATTAATCCACACAAACTACAAATATATACAAACACACACACATTACAATACATTTATCACACTACAATTCTATTTCTCTTGTTTATTTTTGGAGTACGTTATTGAAAACACAATAATAAATACAACATTCGTAAAACTAATTCATTCTAAAAACTCTGCCCTAATACTGGAGTATAATCACTTTATCTTAATATTATTATCAGCTTTTAAAACCTACATAAAGTACACTATATTTTATCTTATGGTTAGTGAAATAATTATTTTAAACTGTGCTATAAAGGAACATCCATTCATGACATTTAACTTTGGTGAATTGATGGTGCTATTCCACTCGTATAATACAAATGAGCGTGAGTCGACACTAAAAAACGCTTGTCTACCCGACATTGACAGCAATATTATAAACACCGCCAAAATTATTCTTTTATTTAACATAATATATATATCCGCGCGCATTAATTATAACAAGTTTGATATTAAGTGTATAAAAATGAATAAAATATGCAATGGTATTGACTTAGGGAATTGTTTTAAATTGCAGTATGGTTATGCAAATAAAAACAGTATTTTAGATAATTACGTTTCGTATCAGGTATTAAGCATAACTACGATGGTAATTATTGTTTGTACAATTCAGTGACTTAAATTATTTAAAAATTTATTATCAAAATGCGCGCGGTTTACGCACTAAAACGTCAGATTTTTTTCGAAATATTTTAACAAATAATTATGATATCATTATCATAACGGAAACCTGGTTATGTGACGGAATTTTTAATATAGAACTTTGTGACGACCGTTATGATGTATATCGGTGTGATCGGAATCGCACACTTACGGGTAAAGCCACTGGCGGGGGAGTCATGATCTGTACTATGCGTAACTTGTGTGCCATTCCGCGTCCCGAGTGGTCTATCTCACCTACAGAGTCAGTTTGGTTGACGATACCCTCTCGAAGTATTGTTTATGACAATTGTCACACATCATTTAACTTGCACATAGGAGGAACATATATCCCGGGTGGCCTCCCGAATCAATCTCGTGATATTGATAATATTCTACATACAGTAAACAATCTTTGTACAAATTTTAGTAATGACCGAGTGTTATTGGTAGGGGATTTTAATTTGTCAAATATTGAATGGCACTGCGACGGACCTTCTTTTTTAAAAAAAGGTGCTATTGAAATTCAAGAAGTAGGTATTAAATTAATAAACGAAACGACATTGTGTGGTCTCAAACAACACAATATCATTAGCAATTCTCATGGCAATGTATTGGATCTGGTATTTTCTAACTTTTGTATTGAAATAGAAAAATGTGATTATCCTTTAGTACGAGAAGATACATTTCACCCAGTCCTACACATTGATAGTCTCGATCTTGTAACAAAATCCTTTAAAGAAAATATTTTACCCAAGTATAAATTTTTTAAGGGTGATTATGAAAAAATTAATTTCTCTTTATCAGATAAAGATTGGAATAGTATTTTGAAAAATGGTACCGTTGAAGAGGCTACTCGCGTTTTTTACGATATAATCTATGAAAATATTAATAAATTTATCCCAACATATACTAAAAACAACAATCGGTATCCTATATGGTACAACAAATCTCTGATACATATTTTAAAGGATAAAACAAAGGTGCACAAGCGATGGAAGAAAACCAATAACTTAAGAGATTATGACGAATTCTCATTGCTTAGAAAAAGGTTTCACTTAAAAGAGAAGGAATGTTTAAATAATTACATTAATTTAATACAGGAACAAATCATAGAAAACCCAAAAAAACTATGGTCTTATATTAAATCAAAAAGATTAAATGATTCGTATCCACAAACTTTTAACTCGATCTCTGGTACTTACTCAGATGGTGAATCTATTGTAAATGGATTTAATAACTTCTTTCACAGCGTTTTTATTAACCAACCAAACCAAACCAATAGTATAAATAATGATTTACCTTCACCTCTATGTGGAGACACAGGATATATCCAATCTGTGCAGGTAACCGAGGCTGAAGTTTTTTATCTTATATCTAAATTAGATACTAGAAAAGGCGCAGGTAGCGATGGGGTTCATCCATACTTCATTGTAAAGTGTGCAAAACCACTGACACGGCCGCTTACCATTATTTATAATAGGTCATTAAGTGAGGGTTCATTTCCTTCAATTTGGAAGCAAGCACTTATTGTTCCAATCCACAAAAAGGGTGCCAGGACCAGGATTGAAAACTACAGACCTATATCCATCTTAAATGCTTTTAGCAAAGTGGCAGAAAAAATTGTATATGCGGCAATCTATCCCACTATCAGTAACAGCATCACAGATAACCAACAGGGTTTTCTAAAATCTAACTCGACCATTACTAATTTGGCTATTTTTTCATCTTATGTGTTAAACAATATGGAGAGAGGGGGACAGGTGGATGTAATTTATACAGACTTTGAAAAAGCTTTCGATCGCGTACATCATGAAACTTTATTAAAAAAATTAAATATATTGGGTATAAATGGGGATCTCCTTCGATGGGTAATTTCCTATTTGTCGAACAGGTCTCAGGCTGTTGTAATAGGTGGTTTTCGATCTAATTTTGTTGACATTCCCTCCGGAGTTCCCCAGGGATCGCATTTAGGGCCTCTGTTTTATAATGCTTATCTTTATGATATTTACTTAAGCTTTGCTGATACGGAATATTTATTGTATGCCGATGATAAAAAAATTTACCGTGTTATAAGCAGTGTCTCTGATTGTTACAAATTACAAAATGACTTAAATTCTTTGAGTAATTATTACAAAAAAAATAATATTACTGTAAGTCATGATAAATGTCAAATTATCAGTTTTACAAGACGTAAAACTCCTTTAATATTTACATATACCATAGACGACATCCCAATCCAGCGAGTTAACCTAATACGTGATCTTGGTATATATTTTGACAGCAAATTTTTAATGGACAAACATATAGACATTGTTGTAGCTAAGGCGCTCAAGAGCTTAGGTTTTGTGAAGCGTGTATGCCGATATTTTAAAAACATACAATGCCTGAAATCTGTATATTTTGCATATGTACGTAGTACACTAGAGTATGCGAGTTGCATATGGTCACCACAGTATCAAATTTATAAAGACCGGATGGAGCAGGTACAATGGCGATTTATTAAATACCTTAACTTTAAACAAAAGACTTTCACAAATTATGAGGAAGGATGTAAAAGTTATAAATTATTAACATTAGACTTGCGTCGTAAACTTTTGGATGCCTCTTTTCTATATGATATTATCATGGGAAACATTGATAGCCCACGGATCCTCAATACTATTGCATTCTCTGTTCCCCGCCGTCGTGTACGTGGAACACCATTATTCTCGGTACCGCTTGCCCACACTAACTATGCTAAAAATTCTATATTTTCTCGTATAATGTCGACGTATAATAAATACTTTAAAGACGTAGACCCCTTTAGATATTATTCTAAAAACACATATAAAACGAAACTCATTCATATTCTTAATCACAACTTATAGTTATCTTCATACACTTTAATTATACACATGCACACACATTCTTTCTTACAGAAACACACACACAAGTGACTAATAATATAAATAAATAGTATCTAATTCAGATACTATTATAATATTTGTAATTCTTAAAATTGTTCTATTAGTTTTATATATTGTGAAATTTATAATATTTGATTTGTACTTTTAAATTAATCCTTATTCTGTTTGCCACGTTCTGTTTTATTTTCTTTTGCTAATTCACTGAAAACCTGTTATTGGCTTTCTTTAGATATGTACTTTTGATTAATGTATTAGATTGTAAGCTGTTGGTTTTCTAATAAATAAATAAATAAATAAATAAACATTTGAAAGGGCAATTAAAAATTATGTTCTTTGTTTCAATATGCTGGTTAAATTGTCTGAAGATTTGTTTTTGTTAATCAACTCTCACACATTTTTATACAACGATAATGAAATTATATACACAACTATAGACAATTAAATAAATCACACTAATTGTATATCGCGGTGCTGCCGAAGTTCTGTTAAAACGTATTATCCTGTTAATTAATCTTGGATTTACCTGTGTATCACAATTTATTGGCATGTGGTAGCTGATTTAGTAATAAATATCCTAATATGTAAGCTGACACAATTATTGTATGATATATATGTGATATATATATATTCCTCGGTGGTCTAGCGATTTAGCACACCGCCTTACTCTCGATTGTCGGGGGTTCGATTCCTCGCAAGGTACAATCATTTGTATTTATGAGTATGATTGTTTGTATCGGTCTTGGTATTTTCTATGTATAATATTTATGCATTAACAAGAATATGTACATATCTATGTATTTGAATCAGTTATCTAGTACATATAACACAAGGTAGCTTAGCTTGGGGCTAGACGGCGCTGTGTGAATTGTTATGATAATAATATTAAAACTAAATGATTAAATATAAATTATGAAAACTCTAATATTAAGCATATTTTAGGCAAAGAAAACCGCTGGTAATAATCAGCTAGTAATTACTACAAAATGTCTACTTTTAACATTTTGTAAATAATTAAATTTTTCATTATCAGTATAGGATAAACAACATTTTAAGACACCTTCAAAACGCATTTTCAAAAGCTTCCAATATCCTAAAATATCTTAATTAGTATATTAGGTACTATTTTTTGTATAATTTTATATTTATATATTAGTATTAAATTTAGCATATATTTGAAAGACGGCTCTGTGTGCACATAGAGCTATTCTTCCTTTTAGCTAATAGTGATTAATTGCTTTTATACTTACAAATATTTAATATATCAAAAAAAAAGTCCACTGAAAAAATAATATACCTACTCATGAAATATAACTGAATTTTGCAGGCATCGAACTTGCGACCATTTTAACAGCACAGCGGTGTATCACCGCTACACCATCATGGTGTTCCAATGAATGCACTGTCACGTATACAATTATTCTGATTAGTTATACGGATCGCTATCTTTATGTAAAGTTACCTGCAGAGAAAATGGAAGAAAAATATTTTTGTTACTTTCCTCTACCTACCTACACCCTACATCCCCCCTCACCCCCTTATCCTTTGTGGAAATTTGATTCGGAGACGGCGGTTGAATATAGAATTTCCTTTGAGCGGGATCTGTTCATGCAAAAGAAAGAATGGTTTTAACCGGACGAGAAAAAGAGGTAAGTTAACGTGTTATTATAGTTAGTGTTATCAAATACAATATTCTTAAGTATTAAATAGATAAAATATTATATAAATCTATTAAATAGAATAAAAGATAATTATACTTATAAACCATAGTCAGGATATTTATATATATATAAGGGATATATATATATAAATATCCTGACTACAGGATATTTATATGTACGTTATATTTACATTTGCGAAAAAAATATTAAAGTAATTCCATCAGTTGTTAAGTATTGTATTATGGTATTAGGTGTCGTATTATAACCTTTTTTTTATGTTTAGGTTGGGACTGTATAACGTTGTGAATTGTCGTTGGTTATTATAGTGTTACCAGAAAAATAGGTGTTACTAAATATTGTATTCTTAAATATTAAATAAAGATAACAATAATTATAAAACATCAACACCCTCTTTTTATGTTTAACTTTGGAACTGTATGATGCTGTATGAATTATGTTGGTTATTATTATTAATAATAATAAATAAAGATCACAGCGGACTATAGAGATAGTTATGCTAGGAGTTTCTCTAAGGGACGAGATCCGAAAGGAGGAAATTGGACGGAAACCAAAGTGGACGAATTCTGAAAGTATGTGAGCTGAAGTGGCAGTAGGATGGGCAGCCGAGACAGCGATGGTAAATGGGGCAGAAAACTTATGGATTGGAGGCCGCGTACAGTTCTCGCCCTCTTACAAGATGGACCGACAAAACCCGAAGCTGGCCGGGATTGAATGGATGCAGAAGGCGGAACATCGCCCTAATCCAACAGTTGTAAGATACAGGTTGAAATCAAATGATGATAATGAGACATCGATAATAAACAAAATTAATCCTTAATTTAAATTATTTTGAATAATCAGACAAAGTCAGGTGTTTTATTTATCTTTGACAGTTAACAATATCTTTGAATCGGGGTATTCAAAGATATGGAATAGAATAGATCTGGAAATAGACTCGTGACGGTAAATTACATATATTGTTTTACAATGTACAATAACGCTTATATTAATATAGGCCAAAATTCTTGGTATAGATATGTCGCAAAGGAGCTGTAATGAACGCCAAGCTATACGTTTCGCTCCAAATAATTAAAGCCAAGGAAGGTCGCCAGAGTTTTGACAGTTCCAATAATAATTCTCCTAATATCTAACTACACTTGCCCGTTGGATTATTTTTCACGTCATAACTTACTACGTCATTGCCTTCAAAGCCAACTGCGACTTTGCGAACTAGGTCAGCCGTCTCCAAGTTCGATGTTTTGTTTCCTTTCGCATTCAATTTTCTTTCGTTCTCTGTTCTACTCTGTGTCGTTGCAATATTGCACAGGTTAACATGGCTGACATTCACTTCATTTCATTCGACTTTCATCTTTAACCTAGTCGAAATGTTGAAAGAGGCAAATACTTTTATTTACCATAAAATTATTCATGTTAAAACCTGTTTAACTTTCAAATTATTTATTACTTAAGATGATATTAATATAATAATTCGTGACAAGCTATAGCACGGCGCTACTTGCGGTATAGGCGAATGAATTTTTAAAATCAAAACATGGGATATTTTTTCGAATTAAAAGTTATTTTGGGGAAGTTAATTTTATTACTTAATAGAATTATATTATTTTGTTATATTCCACAATCATTAGCATGTGTGAGACCTTCAACTCAGAAATCTGAACACGGCTACTGGAAGCGTTAGAAAATTCTCTATTTGTGATCAAATTCCGACCGTTATTGAGTCTACACCCAGATTCGACGCATGTTTCGCCTCTGAACGAGGCATCATCAAAAAGTGAATACAGCTCAGATGTAGCTTGGAAGCCTAATACTCACTGAGTGATACGTTTGACATTCACATCAAATTATTTCTTGCGTAATGTTAATATAATTGTTCCAGACTACGTAATACTGCGCTACTTTTTTGTAGCATAGGGGACGAACGAGCTTGCGGCTCACTTGATGGTAAGCGATTACGCTGCCCATGAGCACCCGCAACATCGTCGAAATTACGTTGCCGGCCTTTTAAGAAGAAATGAGCTCTTTTCTTGAAGTTTTCAACATCATATTCGTTCGGAAATACCGTTGTTGGAAGGTGATTCTAATGTGGTTGTGCGTGACAAAAAGTTATTGGAAATGCACGGCATTCATCCAGATTGCTTCTAGTAGCGGTGGTCAGGTTTCCGCACTGAATAATTGTGGTCTCACATATGCTAATGGTGAACAAAATGATATAAATCCATTAAGTAATGAAATAGACTCCCGCAAAATAACATCTAATTTGATAAAATAAATTCGATGACTGTTTTTTATAACTAAATGTTTTCTAAACATTAAAGTATCGGTATTGAGAATAAATCCTCTTTTATATCTATAGAGTATAAATTTTATTGTAACGTGTACTATAAATAAATTGAGTGGAAAGAGTTATTTGAATCGAATCCATAGTTTTTACGAGCCACTCCCTAATGTAGTGGAAGGCTAGAAAATGTTTCGCTCGTAAAACCATTTTTTGTTCAACATTCTCTTTTATTGCTTTTGTTTGCTGATTTCAAATATATGACAGGTGTGACACCGAAATGTATGTCACATAATATTATTTGTTTACATATCTTGTCACAAGTAACTTGATCATATTTTTTTAGTAGTTGTAGTAGTAAATCAGCTGATATCTACCTGACGAGTAAACGGCAATCATTGCCTATTGGTATAATAATAATAATAAATAACTCTAGACAATTAACACAGCGCCCTCTAGTCCCACAGTGAGGAGAGCTTGTGCTACGGGTACTAGAAAACTGATACACATACTTAGATATATATAAAACATATAAAAAAACACATAGACCAATACAAACATTCATACTCATGAATACAAACGTTTGCACCGTGCGAGGAATCGAAACCACGACCATTGGAAGAAATGCGGTGTGCTAAACCGCTAGACCAGCGAGGCCGTATATATGAATAGGATCATGGACACGTCCTAAAGCGAAGCCCGTAGGCCTTATGTGTTGTTATTCCAGAGGACTAAGATTATTTTGCCTCTCTAACCGGTAATTTCACTATCTTAACTCAACCTTAAATAGGATAAGAGGTATGACAGGTATTGGCAAGGTACAACTAGTATCGCGGGCGTTATATGATACCGGAGTAGTAGCTGTTCATATATATATATATATGACGGTTACCACTTACCACCTTGTTTGCTATTGTAATTTCATAAAAAAAGTCTTTCAGTTTAATTAAGATTTTTTTTTATAGTAGAGCTTTTGGCTCTTCATGAGCACCCGCAACACCAGGGTAATTTAAAATGTGTTGCCGGCCTTTTAAGAAGGAAATAGTTCTTATCTTGACGGTTTATTAACTGATTAGTAATCATTTTATTTACTTTGATTAACTGATACCAAAATAGAAACACTTATATAATACATGTCAAAAGATCATGATATCATTCCTATTACAAAACTTCATCACGACCGACC
Organism: Achroia grisella; assembly: GCF_030625045.1. Lineage (NCBI taxonomy): Eukaryota > Metazoa > Arthropoda > Insecta > Lepidoptera > Pyralidae > Achroia > Achroia grisella. Next base: position 543,862 of record NW_026713028.1, on the reverse strand, counting down.
ATTAAAATTCTCATATTGAACGTCATCTGTAATAGAAGAGAATAACAAAGTCGGTGCTCGGGAAAACATTTCAACAACAACCAATAGTGGACACGTGTCAAAAAATCACGATATCATTCCTATTACAAAACTTCATCACGACCGACCATTAAAATTCTCAAATTGGACGCTATCTGTAATAGAAGAGAATAACAATGTCGGTGCTCGGGAATACATTTCAACAACAACCAAATAGTGGACACGTGTCAAAAGATCACGATATCATTCCTGTTACAAAACTTCATCACAACCGACCATTAAAATTCTCAAATTGGACGCCATCTGTAATAAAAGAGAATAACAATGTCGGTGCTCGGGAATATATTTCAACAACAACCAAATAGTGGACACGTATCAAAAGTCACGATATCATTCCTGTTACAAAACTTCATCACGACCGACCATTAAAATTCTCAAATTGAACGTCATCTGTAATAGAAGAGAATAACAAAGTCGGTGCTCGGGAAAACATTTCAACAACAACCAATAGTGTGCACGTGTCAAAAAATCACGATATCATTCCTATTACAAAACTTCATCACAACCGACCATTAAAATTCTCAAATTGGCCGCCATCTGTAATAGGAGAGAATAACAAAGTCGGTGCTCGGGAAAACATTTCAACAATTTAATTTCGCACTGCGCTCCCAGAAGGCAAAGAAACGCCGCGGTGATGCCAAAGTATAATTTTATTGACATTTTATGCTAAAATACTGCACGGCTACGACTGTTCTGTCTGGTTGTGTGAGGTTTTATGGTATTTCTGTTCCGCGGTGTATTACGATGGTATATCATTGACAAATGGATTGCTTGTAATAGCTTCGGATCTATATAATACCGTATTTGTGACGTAAAATCTTTAGTTATTCGTCCCTTTTTTCAAGTTCCTCTTCAAGTTATTCAGTCAATTTCAAGTGAAAATAGATAAGATTTGCGTGTGTGTTGGTGATTATTATTAATTTAATAAATTTTACTATTCTGTTCTAGCGCAACCTCTAGTTTGAAAGAGTCCTCTTACTTAAACAATAACTTGACCTTTTGTACCCTATAATTCTGTTAGTTTTGATTTCTATAATATACCTGGTACAATAAAAAGTATATAAATAAATGAAATAAATATATTATTTGCACCGTCAGCACACACAATACAAAACATAGATAAAATACGCCTAACAAAAACAGTACACTATAATGTTAACAATAATAACGAAACAACTGTATATGTCACATAATAAGTGCATGTTCCTGAATTCTGTGTAATGCAACAGTGTAAAAATGTTCAAAATTTAATTGTATTTATTGTGTTATTTAAAGCAGGAAAAATATATTAATAGTAATCAACGTTAAAGATATATAACAAGAGACTGCAAAATTGTGTAAAACTATCTTTTATCTCTTTATTTATGTAAATTAGAATGGTAAACAAGCTGACCTTCTATCTGGTGGTAAATACGAGTAGCAACCGTACAAGGTAGTAGACGTAACGGTAGATAAAAAAAAAATTGTTATGACTATTCAAAAGTGCTTAATTTAAGTTTATTTGAATAAATTATTTTCTATTCTATTCTACGTAAAAAAATATATATTATCGATCGTAGTCGGATGAGAGGTATCTCATGCGTAGCGATTTCTGAGGAGAAATGTATGTACCAAATGTATGAGGAACCAAATTTTATACAAAAATCACTTAATTCTGTAGTAATTACTAATTATCATCAGCTATACCGTCATCTCCTTTGTCATTCTAATTATATAAAATTATATTAAAAAAAACAAAAACATATTATATAAGTAATATATATTCTCACTAATATTATAAATATGACAGTAGCAAAAACTACTGAACCGATAATCATGAAATATGAAATTTTTTACACACGTTCTTGGAGGTATTAGAAAGAACATAGAATACTTTTTATTAAAAAAAAAACTAATATTTCTTATAAGAAACAAAAAAATTAAATATCAAGATTTTGATACTTTAGCGCCATCTAGCAGCCAGTAATGAAGTTATGCGAGTGAAGCTGCGGGTAAAAACTAGTAACTTATATTTTGACCAATTGTAAAGAGCAGTAAAAATTCACATAAATAAATAATAGGCCATCCAGTAAAAGCTTGGTTATTAGTCTGAACTGCTTGCATAATTTTATTGCAATTTTATACGGAAACTTCCAACCGCTCGGTTTTACACGCTTGGCCTATAACTGACCACTTCAACAAATAGCTTACGTGGTATAAAATAAGACCAGACAATAAATTTAAGAATATGAAATCATAAAGTAGGTTAGGAAGTATCCTAACCTATTTAACATATAAAAATGTCCTACCTACCTAACCTAGTATCGGTAGGTAGGACATATTTGTATATGCTTCATTCATTCATAACTTAAGAACCGCGCTCTTGTCGGTGGAGTTTTTGTCTTTGTCCACGATTTTCCATGAATCTCTTTAGTAGTTGATACGACAAGACTCCAGCTTTTTTTTGATCTGCTTAATATAATTGTGTTTTGATTTTCCCCTTCCACTCTTTCCTTAAACAAAATGTATTCGCAATGGTACATAAGTCAACATTGCTCGTTAGCTTGCTTGCTAGTCTTAATTCCAATTCCAGATTCGTATCGTACACAATCTTTATCATTACATAGTATAAAACAAAGCGGCTGTCGTTGTCTGTCCGTCCCTATGTATGCTTAAATCTTTAAAACTACGCTACGGATTTTGAAGCAGTTTTTTTAATAGATAGAGTGATTCAAGAGGAAGGTTTACATGTATAATACATGTACACCAGTGCGAAGCCAGGGCTAGTAGCTAGTTTTTTATAAGTTGAAATACAAATAGAAGTAACCTTATTTCAATTAAGCTAAGCACTTTTGAATAGTCATATGTTTTTGTTCTACCTCTCATTCTAAACAAAAACTGGTCACAAGAAGAACGAATAAGAAACTTGCGTGTTTCTCTTTTAAATAAATGTTGTTTTAAGAAACTACACATTAACAAGCAGTCTCTTCCTTATTTATGTATAATTTCATGCGATAATCAACATAAAAATCGCCACATACTCATTCTTTGCGCAACCAGATATTATTGTTAGCGCTATGAATTTTAAGTTAGTTTTTTTTTGTAATGAATTTTATTATCAATTATAAACTCTTCAATTTTATAACTAGCTTTTTTTTTCACAAGAAAGTACTTTACGAGAGTATAACAGTATATTATAAAAATATATGTCATTACAAACTATGATCGTGTTGTAAAAGAGCAAAACCATGGTAACAAGTAAATAATCGTATAAAAATATAAATATTTGAAAATGTCACGAAAACCAGCGGCCCGAATGTATGGAGTCCTGTACACCATCTATCCGCGCTGCTACAAACATCTCTCATGTACTACAGGACCTAATATACTGGGACTCTACAATGTTTAAGAGGCAAGTATCTACTATATTATACTTTACATTTCAGCGTGTGTTGTTAACAATTTCGTTAATTAAAACCACAAAGGTATCTTATCATTAATTTACATAATTAAATATAGAAACTGCTTGCGCATTGCGTATTACATAATTTAATTTATTCCCCCATTAAAACTGGTAAAATAATAAACATTTTACTGCTTATAACTCCTAAATAATTGAGATTGATATTCATACACCATTCTTGTATAACAGCAAGTTCATTTTAAGACTAATAATCTGATGCAGCTTTGCTCAACAACTTTTGGTTAAAATAAAATAAACACACGTTAATAATGTAGCTTTCTGTATGTAAAAGAATATACAAAATCGGTATCTCATGATTTAACGGGCCTTCCAGTTGCAGATAGCTAAAAGTATAAGGAGTAACTTACGCGACTTTTAAATTAGAAAGTTTATTTATTTTAATAAAAATAATTAACGTGGATGAGAACATGTAGGTTAGAACGTACTGGTGAAGATTGACCTGTCGGGTATATATCGGGATAAATGGGACTTAGGCCGGACAAAAAAAAAGAAAAAACATTGGTATAAATATATTTTCCACAGAATTGTCTTTCAATGTACAAAACGCTAGGATTTTAGGACATTCCCACAAAACTGACTGCAAAAGTTGCGAGAATTTCTCAGCTGCGAGTTTTTCCAAATTACCACTGGGAAAGTCTTGTTTCCTTGTCGCTTGAGCGGAAAAAAACTATCAATAATGCAATTTGTCTTTATGTGTAAACTGTTTCCGGTGGTGTGGACCACGTGAAATCCATTATCTCCAATTCCGGTGGGAATTTTGGTCAACACATTTTTTATTAATGCTTACTTTTTTATATATGTATATACTGTACTAGGTACTATCCGCGTCTCCGTCTGTTTTATTTCATATAAAAGGTAGACGATCTACAATCTCGTGATAGAACTTATTTTAATTAAATTTCGTTAATATATCTTATTAGTATTATAAACGCAAAAGTTTTTGAGTATGGATGGATGCTTGTTACTCTTTCACACAAAAACTACTAAATACATTTTGATGAAATTTTACAGTACTATATGCGTGTAAAGCTAGTAATTGAATAAGTAAACACACTTCCGCTTTAAACTAGCCATTACTTACGATTTTGTATACACAAAAATCCCTTTCACCCCTTATTACATCTCGCTTCGAGTTTAGTTTTTGAGATGGCCTACGAGTACGAACACATACATCGTGTTCATGACCTCCATTTAATCCGCTCAGGTATTTAGTCATTGAAAAATTAAACAGACAAATATATCGCTTTATTTACAATACTTTACCTTGTACATCCAAAAAGGATGTAATATTATCAAGTTAGTACTTTAGTGGTAATAGTTTACCAAGTAGTGTAAAGTACTCTATTCAGAACATTCTTTGATCTCGGATGGAGAGCACGCTTCACCTGAAATTGGAGATTGACAGAATTCCTGTCCAAGCCTCAAATGATTGTCACTTGCTTCGTGCTTCAGAAGCACTTCGATGCACGGACAGCTGTCATGTGACTAGTCATGCTTTTATGTGCAACGAATTTGGTCTGTCATGTGACAAGTCATGCTTTTATGTGCAACGAATTTGGTCTGTCATGTGACAAGTCTGCTTTTATGTGCAACGAATTTGGTCTGTCATGTGACAAGTCTGCTTTTATGTGCAACGAATTTGGTATACAATTAGAAGCTAATAGAAATTAATTATGCCGGTAAAATCCGTTCAGTAGTTTTCGTGTGACAGAGTAACAAATATCTATTCACCCATGCATCCATCCACACTCACAAACTTCCGCGTTTATAATATTACTGTGATATTATTAAGATAAATCATTACATAGTATATAATAAAGTCGCTGTCGCTGTCTGTCCCTATATATATTTAAATATATAAATTACGCAACGGGTTTTGTAGCGGTTTCTTTAATAGGTAGAGTGATTCAAGAGGAAGGTTTATATATGTAATACATGTACATCCGGGCGAAGCCAGGGCGGGTAACTAGTGATTTATAAAATTGAATATTACAAAAAAACTCTTTGTTTCTTCATAAAGTCACAATAACACATATTATTATATAATTAATACTAAAACATATTAAAATACGGCAAAGCAAAGAATATATCCTGGAATTAATAAATAATATATTTCGGGTTCGAGTCCTCGCATGGTACAAACATTTGTATTCATGAGTATGATTGTTTGTATTGGTCTGGGTGCTTTCTATGTGTTGCAAAACAAACTGTATCAAAGTATATTCTATCAGTTGTCTAGTACTCATAACACAATCTGCTTAGCTTGGATCTAGATGGTGCTGTATGAATTGTTCAGGAAAATTTTATTACCTGTATATATAAATAACTCAAAGGTGACTGACATACAACCTATCAACGCACAGCCAAAACCACTGGACGGATCGGACTGAAATTTGGCATGAAGGTAGATGTTATGACGTAGGCATCCGCTAAGAAAGGGTTTGATTAATTCTACCCCCAATTGGATAAAATAGGGGATGAAAGTTTGTATGAAACTTTGTCTATTTTAAACCGATCGGGCTGAGACTTCGCATGCATAAAGCTACTATGACGTAGGCATCCCCTAAGAAAGCATTTTGATAAATTCCACCCCTAAGGGGATAAATTAACGCGAACGAAGCCGCGGGCAAAAGCTAGTTATTACATAAAACGATTTTCGTTATTGAATTAATTTGAATTTTTCATATTGTTTGCTAATATGAAAGATTTTTTAAAAACAAAACACTGTAGTAATAAAACTAGGTTTCTGGCAGGGTTTGTTTGGAAAATTGATTAAGTTTATTACGAATTTAGTAATTTTGCTTTGAAAATATTAAAAAAATATGTAAGTAAAGAGCATCTCCGTAGAGAAGGGAGAGTTATAGTTGCATAATGTTGTTGTATTATGTGTACATATACAACAATATTATTGGGAACAATGTTAGCGCGTTTCAGCAATTTTCGGCAGCTGGCGATCGAATAACGTTCATTGTTATTATAAGGGTTCTGCATTGAACCAGTTCATACCGGTTACAACCGCAAAATTAGTGGGGTCGCAGCCCAACCCGCAGGATCCGCGATCTAATTTGTGTCTGTTATTATTGAACGGTAAATTTAGTTTCAGTTTATGTGTAGAGGGTAAATTGTTTCAGCAATAACACCCACTAGTTTAAAAATACTGGCTATTTGCCGCGGATTTACCTGTGCAAGTCTGAACTGAAATAGTATTATCGCAAGGAGGTCCGTAGTAATGATTTACGACCTCACATTAGACTTCAAATTTGTATATTTGAATTTGGTCGAAACCAAACAGTTAGTCTCTTCTTCATCTAAAATTACAGTTGTGAAGGTATATAAAAAACATTAAACATACCATAACGACTCTTATCACAGAAGGGGTAGTGTTGCAATCTCTGTCCAAATTTTTCTATATTTATTTTTGTACCAGTATATGAATGTTAACTTTACAGTTTTTAGAATTGTCATATTATTTATTGTCATTTTTGCCTTGTCACTGGTTGTGCCTTCATTATAAGAATTTACTATTTTCTATCCATAGTTTGTTTAATAACACGTGTACAGTCCATTCATTCTATCGCCCTCAGGTAGTCAGAGTCATTGTCGATGTTGTGGTGACCGCAAAACATGACATGTCCACATTTCGCTGGGTATACTTGAATCCAGGCAGGGCAGGACGACCCTACAGTCGTCTTTAGTCAGATTAACCTCTGAGATTCTCACCGTATTCCCTTCACGGAACGGTCAGTCAGAAACTGAAAGTTGTTAGTGTCGGTCAGATTAAAACTCACGACCTCTTGAGCGTAATTCAGGGTAGTATACTACTATACCATTACGTTTTAAAAGTATATAACGATTATTATTATATACTAAACCATATGTTTCAGAAAGGACGTTCTTTTTTATAATTACAACAATCTGTCGAAAGCACTCACAATGTTTCATTTGTGGCGGGACCTTTTACACTCATTTTGTATTATTAAAAAAGTTTTATCGCAGATATTGGATTTCTGACCGTCTGTTTCACGTTTCGAATAACAGTTCCATTACGATTCCGTGTATTTGTTATTCAGTCGTTTTAGCTTATAAATTTAATTTATAACTCACGTTTAACTGAATACTAATTAAAACACTTGATATGTCTTAATTAATTTGTTCATTAACTATACATTACACGGATGAGTGAGGACAATGTCTCAAATAAAGTATTTAACATGAATGTGGATGGATGGAAAGTGAGAGGACGATATAAAAAAAGATGGATGTTTTGTGAGAATGATGATATGTATAAAGGGAGAGTAAGCTCAGATATGACGACCGACAGGGATCAGTGAGAGAAGATGACATACTGCGCCGACCCCAAACAATGAGTTAAGGGCAAGGTAATGATGAACCATACAATAGCTATTCTATTATTCATTCAGTTAATTCTTTAATGAAACTTGTAAACGCAATTTAAAAAAAAAAACAGTAATATTTTATAAGTATGTATGTATTTAAATTTGACAATTGAGTACGAAGAAAAGACGACAAGACGGAAGTCGTACTCGGAAATAACGTGAGATTTTAAGTTTTGTAAACTGAGTGACGCAAAGAAAAAACCAAAGACGGGAAAAACATGGATTACGGTTTTCGAAAAACAAATGCATAAGTAAATAGCTGTATAAATTTGAAATTGGAATTTCAAACCAAAGAGAAATTTGATCAACGACAAAATACCAATTTCTTATGTAAGGACCTAATATTAAATGGACTTCCGCAAAATAACACCTATTTGGATAAAAAAAAAACCTGTCTTAATGTCGCCGGTAGTATGTAACAGATAAGCAGGGATACATTAACAAAGGAGATTAACATGAAGTTAGAATAGAGGGTACAAGAGAAAATGTTACAGTGAAGTTTGTAATGAACGTGAAATTCACTGAGATAGGTACTGAAATATGGACTAGGGATTTAGGATTTTCTCTACAAAGTTGGTAAAAAATTCAAAGTTTATTTCGAGCATGCATTATAAAATAGAACGATTATTTTATTAAATATAGGTACAGAATTATGACTCGTTACTATAAATAAATTTTTATATTAATAGATACATTGGTATATTAAGTAACTACCGAATAACAGTGGAATGTTATTTATATATTTTTTTTATAACATGAAATATGAAACGTCGTTATTACTTACATTTGTAGTTTTTCTGTATATTCACATATTGCGTTCTCTTGTACGTACCTGAAATTAAATAAAAAAAATACATTAATATATGTACAGATGTTTTTTTTTTTATAACACAGGGGACAAACAGCATGCGGCTCACCTGATGGTAAGTGATTACCGCCGCCCATGAGCACCCGCAACACCAGGGGAATTGCAAGTTTATAATAACTAATCTGAAATATTTTGACGACATCACCAGCTTACTCCGATGATTGCGGGTTCGATTCCTCGCACCGTATTGTACTTGTATTCATGAGTATAATTTATTTATATTAGTATGTAGTATCGGTGGTATCTATATGTATGTTATCTATTTACAGAAAAAAAAAGATTTTACATCCGTTTTCTAGGACCAATAACACAAGATCTGCTTACATCGAAACTAGATGCTGCTGTGTGAATTGTCCTGTGATAATATTATTATTATTTAATATGTATAAAACTAAATGCATAGATCTACTTCTTTCTTATCCCACTTCATGCATATTATCTACACAAAATATTTTCAATGTTATAGTCGTATCTGCCAGGCGTCCTGGGAAGTATTTTTCCAGCGTTTTTCTTTTCGCTTTGCTTCTTGTAAACTTACCTACAGACCTACAGTTGAAGTATACTTGGAACAAAGTTAATTAAGCTTTGCAACTTTTATTAAGGACCTTTAGTTAGTTCAAACAAAGTTTGGGATGGCGTGGTCGAATTCTTTGCACTTGCTAATAGATTTGTTTAGCTTTGTTTATATTGTTTGTATCACAACGAGGACGTGTTCAATGCTATAAATGATATACTGGACGATGAGTCGTGACTCCTTAAAAGAGAATTTCAATGAGGTAAATATTCTCACCGTTGCTTCTCTATTTATATACTCAAATATTCTATATGTACATAAAAATCTTCACTTATTTAAAAAAAACAGCAATATTCATAAGATTAATCATAATAATAATCTCAGGACAATACACACAGCGCCATCTAGACCCAAGTAAAGCTAGCTAAAGCTTGCGTTATAGGTACTAGACAACTGATACATATACATAGATATATATTTTTTTGTAAATACATACATATTATACATAGAAAACACCCAGACCGATACAAACAATCATACTCATGAATACAAATGTTTGTGCCGTGCGAGGAATCGAACCTGCAACCATCGGTCGTAAAACGGTGTGCTTGACCGCAAGACCACCGAATTCGTCAAATTAATACTTAATTTAAATATAAACTTCTTGTTCCTAAGTATCATTTAGAAAAAGTCAATGGGTCTTTTAAAGGACTGGGTATAAAAAATTACAATAGGATACCAATAGATACACTGGAATTAGCCTTAAATAAATAGAAAAGAACTGTCAAATCATATTTACTGAGCCAAGCCTATTACTCAGTAAACGATTACTTGAATGACGAGCGTGATGTCATTAGTTGTTCATGCACAGGATTTTCATTTAATATTAGACAAAGACACCTAAACATTGTAAATAAAATAGTAAAATAAAAATTTATTCAATTGAGTATCTTGTCAGTTCTCGTCAATTTATTTTGTATACTGAACTGAATGGTAGGGAAAAACATATAAGATAAAAAAAGTTACGTTCAAAAACGGCTAAACTGTCCTTGAAGTATTGAATTTTGAAATAATTCGTGAGTATGACTTACGAATTCAAATGTTTTTACCGTGAGAGGAATCGAACCCGCGATCGTCGGAAACGCTGTATACTAAACCACTAAACCACTGAGACCGTCAATAATAATAAAATAAGAAATAGCGTAGCATGCTAAAGACTTATGGTGCCTATTTTGTAATATACTGACAATATGCCGCTCCTTTATAGGCTTATGTGTCATTGTGTGCATCTGTTACCTTATTTAGGTGCATAGTAGATGTTATCATTTTAAATTATTATACCCGCCTTCATATTATTAACTAACACTTATTTATATTTTAGATTTTTTTTATTCCTTGTTTGTAATTGTTATACTTAAGAAATACAATTTAACCGAATTTAAATACTCTGTCTCAATTTGAATTAAGTTGCAAACTAATATATTCAATTTTTAGATTCTTATATTTCAAATAATTATATTGGATCTAATTTGTAATATCAATAAGCATTTCAATAAAAAAAAATTATGTTAGCCAAAAATTTTTTTTTTAAATGTGACATTGCTATTATTATATGTGTATACAAAATTTTATAAACTTTGATATGATATAAATAAAAAAATTAAATTTTATAACACAAAATAAAATACTAAATATTACCTAATCTAACCCAGTAAAAAAAAACGAATTTCAACTGCGTTTCCGGTCTTTTAAAAAGAAATAAGCTCTTTTCTTATAGGTTTCAATATCGTATCGGTTCGTAAATATCCTGGATGGTGATTCCACAATGTGGTTGTGCGTGGCAATTGTATCGAAATTATTTATACTATTCTATACCAGCTGTGCCCGCGGTTTCACCCGCGTTAAATTTCAATAAAAAATATAGCCTATATGTTATTCTGATGCATAAATTATATTACTGTAAAGTTTCATCAATATTGTTAAGATATAAATGTTCCAAAACACGAATAAACTGATAGAAGAAAAACATGCCATTCTCTACTAAATATATCTATTTAGATCCACGCAAGGTACCTTATCTCTGCTAAAGTCATAAAATGCATAGCCTTTTGGACTATCTCCTGCACAGAACGTAAATTTCCGCTAAACTATGCAAGCGGCGTTCCCCATTCCGTAATCGCAAATGATGTGAGAATTTTTAATTAAAATAAAATACGTAGAGTTTATTAAAACGAACCACGAAAAGAAGGGATTATCTTTTCCTTTGGGGTTCTCCCTTTTACCTTAATTAGTGCTGTGGCCACCGCCCCGGCGACGAAAGGGTGGGGGGGATTGACGGAAATATTTCTGCTTTTTCTAGTAACTTAGCCTACTTAACTACTGAGTATAAATGATTCTCAGCTCAGTAATTAGTATTGAGTTTTATACACAGACGTTACTAGACATTTTGTATTATATTTACTAGTAAAAGTGCAATAGAATATTTAACAATATTGTAATAATTTCTCTTCACTGCAATATTTAAGGTGTGGTATATAGATACTGTTAAATGTCCAGGGTGTGACATTTCTTTATGTAAATTAGGCAAAACAGCTGACTGCCCACTTAGATTATAAGCCAATATACATGAACAGCAATACGGACATCACGATATCATGTAATACACGAAGTGGAGGCTTGTCCTTCTCAAAAAGGACAAGAGACTCATCTTGTCCTTTTTGAGAAGGACAAGACTCCAACTCCTTCACTCTGACCAACGATCCATATAAAGCTAAAGTTGCCTTATGAAAGTCAAACCATCCTGCTCTTTTGAACTTTATTCAACCATCTGAACACCTGCTTCCATCTGCTGTAGCCCACTTGGAATTCCCTTCATAGAATACGAACCCAGATGAGCCACTGCAGGTACAACTTAGTAAAGTGGGGTGTCGCTGAGAGAGGCTTGCAACTGCGGAACATCATTCCAGACTATAGCTCACCTATTGTCCTGTACTTTGTGGCTATCATCCTGCAAAAAGGAAGATATAAAAAATGCGACCACCATTCAACAGTCATCAGTCAATTCTCTCAAAATTCAAAACTCAAATCTCTCTCAAAGTCTTAGTCAATTCACTGTTGGATATAGGTATTTCTCAATGACTTCCATCACGTGCGATCTTCCGCTTTCCGCATCCATCCACTGCCGGTCATCTTCGTAGTGCCATCGGTCCATCTTACAGGAGGGCACACGACACTCCGGCGACCCATACGCGGCCTCCACTCCATTACTTTTCTTCCCCATCTACCATCGCTGACTCGGCCCACTGCCACTTCAGCTGACATACATACTTACTTACTTTGATTTTCCATCGAACTTCCACTTTTCGGATCATGTCCCTTAGAAAAACTCTGATCATAGCTCTCTCCATTCCCCGTTGTGCAACTTTTAATTTATGAACTAGGCCTACGATTAGCGTCCATGTTTCTGTACCGTAAGTCATTATAGAAGAATTAAAATGAAAGAAGAAGAGCTGCCGAATCTGCAACCTACAACAGTAACACTACTTGGCGGAAGAAATATATGAGAAAGAAGTATTGACGTTGATGACAATATCATCATCAGTAACGATGATGAGACTGATTTAAATGTTATTACAACCAAAGTTACGTACCAAGGGTATAAAAAACGAGATAATTTCAAACCCTTAATGTATTTTTATAAAGCGTAGCTCTTTATAACCTATAAAATGTTTCCCGAAACATATAAATTGGGTCGGACATTTACATCACCCCGTAATAATGTTCTACCCTCAAAATAGTTTGGGATGTAAAAGAGTACTAAGTATTTTGTACTTATAGAGCTATAGATATATATAACTTAGCACCACATATGATTTTTACTTTGCAATAATCTTATATACATTATATAAATTTAGAATATTATGGACAGAAAGAGAAAGCAAATTGAAAGAAAGTGTATGTAGGCGGTCATGTTTAAAAAATACTACAACACTAAAAGGTAAGTGTCTTCCATTAGACGGGCCGTATGCTAGTTTGCCACTTGCGTGGTATACAAAAACCATATACAATTATACATGTTTACATGGTGGCGGTTTAGCACACAGTCTTACTTCCGATGGTCGCGGATTCGATTCCTCGCATGGTACTATCATTTCTATACTTGATTGTATTTTTTCTTCTTGATTATATTCTGGTGTTTTCTATGTATATTATTTATGTATTTAAAAAAAAACTCTATGTATCCACATCAGTTGATACTAGATCAATAATATAAGCTCTACTTAGCTTGGGACTAGATGGCGCTGTGTGGATTATTCTGAGATACTAGATTATTATACAATTTACCAGAAGTGAAGGTATGACACTGTAGTCTTAAGGAATGGTAATGGTAATATGAGTGATACCACGAGTATCACAAGATGACGTTAGGTCTGTGGAGTTGTTCATACATATATATCACTTTCATCTACAGGCAGATCATTAACATCTCTTTTATTTCAGTCAAATAGAATACCATTCCAGATTGATAGCATTATTATATATTATACTAAATGTGTATAAAAATACCACAGATCAGTGATGTGCTTCTTGTCTGTCTCTATTTTACGCTCCAGATATTCTTCATACAGTTGCATACAAAATAGCAGTGAATAAATACTTAGAGCAAAGTGTTGTGTTTTTATCTGCTCTCGCTGTCTTGCCTCAAAATGTACCTTAATGTCGCATTGCAGTTACATACATTGTGAGGTCCATTTTTATTAAACTCAGCGTTTTCTTACGACCTCGGTGGTCTAGCGGTTAGGCCTTACTTACGATGGTCGTGGTTGCAATTCCTGGCACGGTACAAACTATTGTATTCAGTATGATTGCGTGTATTGATCTGGGTATGTATTCATAAAAAAAATGTATACAAGTTGTACCGATTTCATTGATGGATTTATATATTATTTTTAATTTATATAATCATATTTTTCTGACATATTCTTTTTAAATCTCCTTATTGTTTCTAATAAAATCCTCTGCACCTCTCACTTTCATAAGTATATATATCAGCTTGGTACTAGATGACGCTGTGTGAATTGTCCAAGCATATTAAAAAAAATATTTATTTAAAACTGGAATGGTAAACAAGCTGACTACCGTCTTGATAGTAAATGGTAACAGTCATCTATATACATGAACAGCCTTGTCGATACCCTCATGCATTGTTATTCTGAAATAGCTGTATACCTATAACTTTCCTACCATATCTGACTTTTTAACTGATAACACTGTTCGATGATGGTAGAAAGTTAAAGATACTCTCAACAAAAGTGGTACACTTTGTGCAAAGTCGTTGTGAGTATCTTTTTATAAGTTAACTCACACAATGGATTTCTGATCCTCTAAAGAACTGGCGATAACAAGATTTGCATGGGTATACCATGGGTGTAGGGAATAAATTTAGTAGAGTTCAGGTAATACTGCTAGGGTTGTGAAGGTTTGATAGTAATCTTATCGTATAAATTATTATCACCCCTTATTATGGGTGAACATGTATAACAGGAGTAATGGTAGGAAAAAATCTATTTAAAATGTTCGCTCGTTTGTTTAAAATGTTCTTACTGTTACATTACTTGTTGTGCTCGTACACGAATTTTATGTCAATCAATGAATGGAAGAAATATACATTATTTACACTTAGATTTTAAAATAAACTTTCTGCCGAGGTTATATCACGAGACTATAGCATGGGGTTTTTCAAGAAAGGGTATATTAAGGTTTCTTAAGGGGCGGTAACGCGTACCTGACACCCCTGGTGTTCCTGGTGCGTCCATAGGCTACGGTAACCATTTACCATCAGATGTGCCGTATGCTTGTTTGCCACTATAGTAGTATAAAAAAAGAAGAATGCGTGCGGTCTGAAACTGCAAATTACGGTTAATACTGTACGATGTAACATACGAGTATGATGTAACACTGACCCCAGTTTTGCATTAACATTTTAATGTATGTGCAGTAGCTCTAGGTCAAGTTTATGGAACGTTTAGCCGTTTATAGCCTCCATGCAACGGTTCGTTTATGGCATATTAGCAGTTTCGTTCAAGCGCCGTCATAAAACGAGTTGAGTATGTCAACACGGGTCAGTTACTTGCAGGGAAATGAAGATTCTAGTGGAATAATTTCCGGACACACTTACAGTTTGGTGCTATCAAACAATTTCTGTAATTAGGAAATTGTTTCAAGTTCCGGTAGTTTTTTTTTTTACATTTCATGGGAGTTTGGTGCTATTAAACAATTTAATTAGGAAATTGTTTCAGGTTCCGATAGTTTTTTTTACATTTCATGGGTATGGTATGGTATAATCGCCTTATGGTATACGCTAACGGGACACCAGCGGTTTTATAGGATGGACATGAAGTCAGCCTATCGTGGCGATTTCGCCTGGAATTAACCATGATGGTTTACAAGATAGACTGAGTGTAAGTCAACCTTATATGCTATATTGTTATCAATGACGCAATGGTTTCCTTTTATTAACAATCACTTTCCCTCATTATTCCGTAATTACATTTAATAACTACATAATAATAATCTAGGACATTTCACACAGCGCTTTGACAACAAAATCTGAAATAATTGTGGATATTTATTGATAGAATTACTCGCAAATTGTTCTCCAAACTCCATGTTTCTTAATTAATTCTTGGTACAGACGTTTTTTAAATAATAATGAATAAAAATTACGGATTCAAAATTTAATTAAAAACCTAAGCGACAATGCTAGTGCAATTCAGATACTTATATAATATATATAAATGTAATTTAGTTCAAACTGCCATGTTTTATAACTAATTTTTGGTACAGGCATTTTTTCTAAGTTATAATATGGCGGATTCGTTTAAATACTTCGATAAATATAAATTACTAGCTGTGCCCGCGTTTCTCCTGCATGAAATTTAGTCTATGTGTTATTTTTATGTATAAGCTATGTTACTGTAAAGTTTCATCAAAATCGATTCAGCAATTTTTGCGTGAAAGAGAAACAAATATCCATCCATCTGTCTATCCATACTCACAAAACTTTCTCGTTTATAATATTAGTAAGGTTATCCCCATTTGAGACTGAAATTGACGAAGCAAGATCAATATTAATTCAGTGGCATTGACATTGTCGAGTCCACTTGTTTGTATAGGAAAATATTGTTTTGAACATGAATTAGTTATTACGGCCTTGGGTTGACCATCAGTGTTACTTTCTTTGCCCACGATATACATTTTTTATTCTATAATTGGTATATAGGTGAAAGGGTAAATAATGTTTATGTTTTTTGTATATTTTATTACGTCAATTAGATACAACGCTATTTGTAAATAGTAAAAGAAAACATTTCAAATAGTTTATGTGAGTATACATAGATGTTTGTTAGTCTTTCACGCAAAAATTACCAGACGGATTTTCATGAAACTTTACAGTAATATAGCTTATACATCAGAATATCATATACCATAATTTTCAAGCGGGTCAACCCGCGGGCACAGCTAGTACCTTATAAAGAAGGAAAACGGTCTATATGTTTCACATATTACATAGAGCAATGAAAATGCAGGTTTCAATTAAATGGCAACATAATTAATCGTCGAGCTAATTAACGTAGGTTGCTCAAGAGGTAAATAATGTTAGCAGAATGTTTTGCTGGACTGTTTACTTTTCAGCACGTTCAAAGTAAATTAGATATTTAGATTCATGTTATGTAGATGGTTACAAGGGCAGAGGGCAAACTAGAATAGATTAGAAAATCATTTATTCAAATAAACTTCATATATGCACTTTCGAATAGTAATAGTTATTATTCTTTTAATCTACCGCTCATTCGGAAAGCATAACAAGAAGATTGAGCAAGGAACTTGTATGTTAGTCTTTTAAATAATCAATGTAACTTTATATTTTGAATTTGAAATGTGTGAATACAAACTGCCAACTAGCACTAATACGTTAGGGTCAAATATTAAACACACAATAAAGTCTTAAAAAGTACGAGCTGTGTGAAAGATGATATGGCAATAATGATGAGATGATTACGAACAGAGATGAATGGAAGAGAAAAATATATCACACCGACCCCAAATGTATGGGATAAGGAAGAAGCAGATAATGATTATGCGATTGTACGATACATACATTCAATTTGCATTCTAAAATACCCTTATATGGGGGTAAAGGGGATTGTTAGCAATGTAAACTGATGATCTTATTGCTAGCAATGTACCATGTTAGGTTGACCTCCACGCGGTTTCCCCTGGAAACCATCGTGATAAATTCCTGGTGAATTTGTCACGATGGGCTAACTGACCTGACTTCATGTTCATCTTATCATCTTCTACTAGTGCCCCGCCAGCGTAAACCGTTAGCGCAGACGGGTGCACCATTCCATTATCATCCATAAAAAAAATACGCTTATGTGGTGGGTACTATAATGCATTTAAATGCACCTCGTCGCACATGGGTTTTGGTTGTATGAACATGTTTGTAGCTTCTATTGTATAGTTACAGTGGATCGGATTATGCGACCTAGTAAAACAAGTACTCCCACATTTTACATTTAAAAAAAACTTTGTATTTATTCATATACCTTAATGCGACTACTCTGTCCGTATCATAGGACTGGGTATATATTGATTACTGCGGGTATCTACCTATATACCAATATAAGGATGTACTAAAAGCAGTATAAATACTGAGCTTGATTTTCGTTGATAAATTCACTGCCCACGCAAATCACAAAATGGCGCAGCCAGTAAGATTCTATTTTTAGAAAATATACAAGTAAATATTTAGTTTCTACATAAAGTTGGACATTATGAGAAATTATTATAATATCCAATAAAAAATACATCGGATATGCGTGGATTTATCAAAGAATCTGTGCTTCCACCAGCGCCGACATCTGCCTTGATCAACAATTTGTAAAATGTCTCCTCGGAAAATATCGAAATAGTGGGAAAAATAGAATAAAGTCTGTCCTAATTTATTTTGAAGCTTGTGAATTATGGAAAATTGAAAACTACGCAACGGATTTTGTGAATGAGGTCAATATTATATATAATTAATAAATAATAAAGCTATATATATTATGAAAACAATGACCATAAAGTATCGGAACAGTTTCAAGAAGGTTCACAACAGATATATCACATCATTACATAGTATAAAATAAAGTCGCTGTCGCTGTCTGTCCCTATATATCCTTAAATCTTTAAAACTACGCAACGGATTTTGAAGTGTTTTTTTATTAGATAGAGTGATTATAGAGGTAGGTTTATATATATCATATAATAGATGTACACCCGTGGGAAGCCGGGGCGAGTAGCTAGCTAATTATAAAATAATTTGATATTTTTAATCTTACCAAAAAAATCTAACTATACAGACAATATCAATGTCTCTTTACAACGTACCGAGTATGAATCCCAATATTTTGTAACATTTTACACGTGTCAATTACGTGTCTCTTAAACGGCATAAAATGAATAAATGAAATTATTTAGTGACAGATTTAAGTATAATACCTACAAGACATTTTAAATTAAGAACACGCTTTAATCTTCGGTTCAGCTTCTAAAAAGGTGGTTCCAAAGGAATCTTTTATATTAAGGATTACTTACTATATTTTTCACAAAACTCTCTTATCTGTTATAGCGTCCATTTATTTTTACTGGGACCTGAGTCATCCATCACGGCTGTTACGGCTAAGAAATGAGGTTAAGGTTCTTAAGACTGCTCTTTTAGATAGGTCGAATATTCTAGTATTTTTTCATTTCATTATTATTACCTTTATAGGCTGCGATGGCCTAGTGGTTTACTATCCCGAAGTAGACCTAAAAGGACGTCAGTTCGAATCTACCGGAAACCAAAATAATGGAAACATCAATAACAAATTAAATTATTTCGAAAGACGGTAGCTCGCATCCAGCAATAATGCTTTCAATATAATTCGATAAAGCTATTTTTGCACACATATATATATCTACATATATTGCATATTTTTAAGTAAACAGTTTTTATCAATTTCATTTGATTACTAGTTGTTACTCATGGAATTTACATGACTAAAATACGATTAAGTCACTCCTTATAAAATTGGCTATCTGTGAGTTGAAGTCTCGTCAAAATCGTTTTAGCCGTATTAGGGAATAATAGGAACAATAGACGCTGAAAATATTTTTAATTAATTTTCATATTTAAATATATACTATCATATGCAAATAATATTAATTTGAAATTACAAACATACACTTAAACTTTAGTTATTTTTTTAGATTACAGATTACCATTTATCAAGATTAGAACCAGCAAATAGGTTTTTATTTCATTGTCTAAGATTATAGAAGTCTATAACATTACTACACACATAGAAATCTATTACATTACTAACTAACCTTAATAAAACGTATTAAATAATTCAAAAACCTCATTTTTTATATTTCTATTTCTAATACGATATAATACAGTTACAGCCATCAAATAACTTAAAAACCAAAAATTCAATCTCTATTTTATAGTATATAATCTGTGCCATTAGAAATCTGTCATGAAATTCTCTCACATGGAAATACTGCTGAGGATTAGGCTGTATGGTTTCATACCATTACCTATCCACTTGTGGATAAAATATACTACTACTACAACCCAATTCTCTACACTACAATTTCTAATTTGTGCCATTAGAAATTTACTTTAAACAAGCTTATAGTTTTTTCATTGTATAATATTCTAGAAATGTATAGCACCATTAACTAACTCTTATAGATCTAAAAACCTCATTCTTTATATTATAATTTCTTATCTATACAGTCAGGAGTCGCTATTAGGTTTTTTATTCTGTAACATTCTAGAAATCTATAACATTACTAACTACCCTTTATAAACCCCATCAAATAATTAAAAAACCTCATTTTTTATATTCTATTTCTAATCTGGTGTAATATACTTAGGAAACTGCCATGAAACCTGTCTCTATATTACAGTTTGTAATCTGTGCCATTAGAAAACTACCAACCTATACAATTCTATCAAGTAATTTAAAAACCAAAACCTCAATCTGCATATTAAATGTAGTATAATACAGCTGGCAAACTGTCATGAAACCTCATTCTCTATACTACAATTCCTAATCTGTGCCATTAGAAAACTGTCATGAAAACAGTTTCCCGCCATCAAGCACACCGTTTAAGCAAAACAGAGGTAACAGCAACGATCAACAATAATAAACTTGCTCCGCAAAGAGAGACGCAATCAAACACTGCCGCTATTTGCTTTAAACAAGCTTACAGCGAACAAAGACTCGGTAAAAGGTAAAAAAGGCATCAGAAACGCGGCCCCGGGGGTTTTCATTTGTGTCTTTTGTTTTTCCTACCAGATTCTTCATTAGCCGTTTGCGTAAACAGGACGATATGACGATATTATGAAGTAGGCCTGAGGCTAGACTTTACATGTAAGTACAAATGTTATTTTTTTATTATTATAATAATGATCTTTTTGACAATATTATCTGATTGCCCAAAGATCGAGTGCGTAGCGGTTTGTATGTTGATTATCGTATGTCTAATCCTTGTTACTGTTTATATACTTAAAACAACGTTTATTTAAAAGAGCAACACGCAAGTTTCTTGTTCGTTTTTCTTGTGATGAGTCTGCATTCCGAATGAGTGGTAGTTTAAACAAATGTATTCAAAAATATTTTTTATTTAGTTGTTTATTTGAATAAAAATTATTTCTATTCTATTCTTTTTTGTAATTGAAATGGTAAACAAGCAACGCCTATATACATGAATAACAAACAGTACAGACGCATAATGTGACATGTGATACCCGTAATGTCACTCATGGGTTGTCAGCCCAGAGACTTAAGGTACCATACCCCTTATCCTCTAATTGCATATTACAGAATAAGAGGCATAATATTTAGCATTCAAAAGTATATGTCATACCTCTTAGAAATGAAAAGACGGTACAATTTCATGTTACTATAGAAACGACTGGGACTATTTTATAATTGGTATGTTTTTACTCGATCTCGATTTAAAAGAAAGTTCTGGTTGGTAATCGAACAACTAAATATCTTTCATCTTTTCGTTTCAAAATTAAAAAAATGTACTTATACAAATGCTGATTCTAAATTACAATAACACAGGAGTACAGAATACGTCAATATTTCAACGTTAGAGGAATTTTCGATACATTAATTTAATAAAAAAAATATTATGATGACTATTTTTTATATTTGACTATTTTAAAAATATAAATTACTTTTATCCCTATCTCTCAGACTATCAACTAATAACGAACAAACTGGAAATTAAAAAACAAAGTGCTCACTATAAAAAAGGGCCACGGTATACCTAATCATATTCCCATCTATATTTGAATGAAACTCATTAGAAATGCATATTATTTCTATAAATGCAAATAATATGTACTGAAAGTATATATTTTGTATCACTTTAATGGAATTGTCCTTTTTTCAGAGAGGTTAAATTACAAGATTTTTATTATTTTTTTTAATTTAAATTTATTTTGAGGTTTTCATTTTCAGACATGTCAACCCCATTATTACGAACTAATCGGAACAACTCTTAAAAATAATAAACAAACAAATAATTACCAACTGCAAGGGATCTATTTATTAAATTGCTTGTAACACACAAACACGGAGTAATAAATTATAGAATGATTCGTTACTAAATCTAGGAAAGTATTAACTAGTAAGTATACCACGGTAATATATGGTTGAATACTTAAATACGTCTAGGTAATGTTTAGAACATTGCCTAGACGTATGGCTGCATCAAAAAAATGGGCATGTCAATTATTGCATTTACCACGGTACAGTCGTAAATATATTTTTTTTATTGGGAGGGTTTGGGTTATTGTCCATGTGATTGGACTTGTAGTACTGCCACCTTCATAGATCTATTGTGGTCATCCTAGATGAGCACACTTACTTCGCTACCTAGATCCGTCAGGGGCAAGAATTGAAGGATATTCTTAGGACCGATGGTTTTTATCTCCTCAAGATAGAGTGTAAACTGTCCTATGTGTACCTTTTAAAAGTTCGCACACGTTCATTCACACTGATCCGTTAGATTTATCTTAAGCTCATATTGAAAATCGATACAAGTCGGCAACTGTATAAACAAACAAATATCCAATATGGCGGACGTCTTGAGATTAAAGCAAGCCGACGTTCCGAGGCAGGCAAGCCGGAAATTAAACCAGGTCTCGAGTACTTTACCTTTGCGATATGTTGGTAAGCTTATGTATATTATTTAATATTATTTTAGTATGCATTTGGAACGTGACAAGGTGAATTAAACTTAATTTCTTGGTCTATTGTGTTTATTTTTATTTGTTTTCGCGTTTTACGATTTAACCTAACTATATATAAATTGTATTACACATGAACTTATTTATTTAAATAGCGCCATCTAGTCATAGACTAAGCTAGCCTATGCCATATGTACCAAACTGCTGATAGCAATAGTGATTTTTTTAAATACATACATTGTCTACACAGCATTCCACTTCCTGTAGTAATAATAATATCCCATGACAATTTATATACGCCATCTGCTATGGTATGGGTACTAGGCAATTATTATAAATACATGGAGACATTTTTAATACTTTGTTATGATGATTTATATGAGATATTTTTTTGTAAATACAAACCTAAATCATCATCTCAGCCCGGAAGATGTCCACTGCTGGACATAGGCCTAAATAAAATAATATACCTAAATGAAATCTATAAATTTGAAGAGAAATTTTAAATCTAAACTATATTCTTACCTAGTCCTACCTAAGGATAATAATAATAATAATAATAATAATTGTATGTTGCCATCTCCTCTCTTTAAGAGGGGAGATGAGAATTTTTGGAAAAAAAAAAAAAAAATAATCTTAGGACAATTCACACAGCGCCATCTAGAACCAAGTTAAGCTAGCTAAAGCTTGTGTTATGGGTACTAGATAACTAATACATATACATAGATTTTTTTTTGTAAATACATATTATACATAGAAAACACACAGAGCGATACAAACAATCGTACTCATGAGTATAAATGTTTGCACCGTGCGAGGAATCCAACCCGCGACCATCGGTCGTAAAGCGGCGTGCTAGACCGCTAGACTACCGAAGTCGTCAATATAGATTTCCAGATTCTCTACGAAATCTTATAAATATTTACAATACAGTACGTTTAAATATATTTCTAAATTTCAGTGAACTAATTGATTAAGCATCAACTACATCAGTAAGTAATTTATAATCAAAAGAAGTCTTACCAACATCAGATTGTTTCCATGTTTTGCCAATTTTCTTCCCAACTAAGCATATTTCCACGTAAACACCGCCATCTTTCATCTCCCCACGCACAATATCAAACGAGATTACACTCTATAGCTTTGGTAAAAAAAACGGTTTTTCAACTGTACGGCCGCCGTTCGTATTACATAAAGCGCATTTTTATTACAGAAGTCCGTAATTACAGTGTAGCTAATGAGCCGAAAACTCAAATTGCCCGAAAACAATATAGTTACATTAAATAATTGCCCGAACCTTGGGCTTTCTAACATTTGGTGTTATTTTTAACCGACTTTCAAATAAAAGGTTTTGTGGTTGATTGCTGCGTAATGCTTTTTTATGTTACGTTGATAAAGTTGTCAAAATTAATAATAATCTAATAGAGCAAGAGCCCACGACTGCCAGACATACGTCATTTTAGTAAACGTGAAAGTTCTTGTATGTGTGTCCCCAACACAGGAAAGAACGATCCCCAAACTTCGACAGAGAAAAGAGGCAGACCTTCTAAAACGTACGAAGACAGTTCGGATAAAGAAACGGAAAAACAAGGGATTGCTTGATACCTGTGGACTTCATACTTCATCATTCATACAACTCATATGTACAGGGTTTAAGGGTTTCATCGTTGACATTTTACGAGCATTGCCGGCAGAAAACTAGAATGAAATGAGCAATCTTAATGAGTAATCTTATTAATGAACCGGCACATATAACAGCATATTCAAAACATTAAGCTCTTAGCATTTTCATAAAATTGGCTGAACAAGGCACAGTATAAAAATATGAGGAGTTGTTAGATAGCAACACTAATGACGGCAATAGAGCCAGAAGATTTTTCCAAAATTATCATTGTACATTAAAAATCACTGGTGATGAGGAATTAATAAAACTATTTTATGTTATGAAATGAAATGTTAACGCGTGACACGTCACTTTTCTGTCTTGCCTCTCGGGCAACTTTCAGAAGATGCTCAAGAGTTACGGAACAAAGTCTATAAACAGTTCAGACTTCATCATGCAAGACAATGTTCGAGAGTAGCCTCTAACAAAGATGTTCTACACGCATTTTTATGTACCTCTGACCCATATATAACAAGTTTAAGAAAACCTTCCAATTAAAAATATTTAGTACTTTTTGATGAAGCAAAGGAGCTCTTGAGTGACTTGTAAGCCATCTTTATAAGAATTTTTGTTTTTTACGCTGATACTTTTACTTATTTCTGTATAAACTTCTTAGGACATAAATGTAAGTCTACAAATTCTATATTTCTTGTATTCCTACATTTTTTATAACTATTAGAATATTTTTTACTCACAAAGCATACATTATTTAAAAGTATATATATTTAAGATTATCAGGAAAAAAAATCATGTATATATCTTTATTAATACAGAAGTTATAGATTTATGAGATGAAAATGAGTCAAAGTTCCCACTGTGCGGCGGGGGGTTGGAACCACACTACGTGTCTGGCAATGAGCAGCGCAAGTTATAATAGTGCTACGAACAATATATGAAAATATGGAGTTTCTTAAAATAACGAATTTGGTATGATTTTTTTTACACCTTTGTTACCTGGTACCTGCCAAAGGAACCACGATCCAGGTTTCATATTTGGGGATCGTTCTTACCTTTGTTGGGGACACACATACAAGAACTTTCACGTTTATTAAATTGACGTATGTCTGGCAGTCGTGGGCTCTTGGGCTATAATAATAATCTCAGGACAATTCACACAGCGCCATCTAGACCCAAGTTAAGCTAGCTAAAGCTTGTGTTATGGGTCCTAGACAACTGATACAAATATATAGATAATTTTTTTTTTTCGTAAATACATACATATTATACATAGAAAATACCCAGACCGATACAAACAATCATTACTCATGAATACAAATGTTTGTGCCGTGCGAGGAATCGAACCCGCGACCATCGGTTGTAAAGCGGTATGCTAGACCGCTAGACCACCGAGGTCGTCAAATTGAAATATCTCTCGAAGTTGTCTCATTGTCACCAAGTCAGGATCTGATAACGAGATCCCAGGGCAATTCATACATATTATAGGCAGGTATTATTATATACTAGCTGTACCCGTGGTTTCACCCACGTGAAATTTGTATGTGATGTATAATTTATTTTACTGTAAAGTTTCATCAAAATCCGTTCAGTAGTTTTTGCGTGAAAGAGTATCAAACGTCCATCTATACTCACATACTTTCATGTTTACAATATTAATAAGATTAGGTAGGTTTCTGGTTTGGTTGTTCCGTGCTGTCTACAGTACTGTTCCTGTATATATGGCACCTTTACTATTGGGTGATCTGTCAGCCTGTTTGTCATTCATATAATATAAAAATATGTGTCTGTATTATATTAGATGCCTGTAGATCCACAAATTATTAACTATTCAAGTGACGATGTCGATGGTCTAGCAGTTTAGCACACCGCCTTACTTTAGGTGATCGTGGGTTCAATTCCTCGGTAAAAACTCTTGTATTCATGAGTATGATTGTTAGTATAGATCTGGCTGTTATTATATTCTATGTATATTATTGTGTACTTACAAAAAAAAAATATATATAAGTATTTGTATCAGTTGTTTACTTGTTTAGTACCCATAACACAAACTTTACTTAACTTGGGACTAGATGGCGCTGTGTGAATTGTTCTAGATCATTATTATGTCGAGAGTTATTATTATTGAAGTCGGTTTTTTCGTGGCCTGAACACACTTATTATTATTAATTATTCACTATTGTTAAGAATCTTTTCTTGAAAAACTTTCCATTGTATTTCTTATTTAGAACCCTCTGGCCTTTTGATAGGTTGTCACGCGAGATATGTATTAAACTCGCAGCTAATAAAGCAAGCTATTGTTAGAGAAGAGTTTTATGTAAAATAGCATTGTATTTGTTAATACTCTATTGCTCTTGTTACTCTATAAATGGTTATTTGGCAGTCGACCTTGTATGATAGTGTATTTAGTTGTTCAGAGAAAGGATTCTATATTTTAAGTATGTTAAACATATATACACTACTTAAATGCTATGTAACAATTAAATATTGAACTAAATAAAAAAAATGTATAAGTTTAGTTTCTTGTCAGTTCTTCTAAACTGTAGCAAGTATCCGAACTGGACGGTAGGGATAATGATAATAAATATGCAACGACGATCCTATGTGAATAAATGATTTTGAGTTGAAGTTTGAATGAATGAAAGAAAGAAAAGAAAGAGTTCCATTATTTTTACTTGTATTATAGTAACTCGCCTATACAGCTTTACCGGACGTAAAATGAGGGCACATGCAGAGGGCTTCAAACTTGCGGAAGGACCTATAAAGCCGCTAAAGGCCAACTGCCATATTATGCTTTAGTCTGAGTAGTAGTACTAGATGGTATAGCTCGTCTCTATACTAAACTGCTTCTTCTTTTCCTATTATCTTCTTTCCTCTTTGTCTTCTTGTTATTGTTATTCTTCGACTTCTCGAATTGTATTTGATACTGCAGGTTGGTTTTCTATGCCTAAATACTTAATGATTTTACTTTAACGCAAACGAATCGGAGTCAGGCCTCAAGAACAGACGTTATTTTTCATTTACATCAATATAAAAAACTTACTTTATAAATGTATAGTTTTTTATATTTATCTTTATGAGAAAAAGTAAATTTTAATTGTTATCATTTCCAGTGTTAATAATAGTGATAACAACACTTCCGGTTCTGAAGATGGTGGCATATGAACAGCGATTAAGGCAAATAAACATGATCAAAAGGCATTATACAAGCCGCCCGCGAACGGAACGGACGAGTCGTGCTGTAGTCGTGGTTACATAATAAAAAAATAATTTAATTGCATTCTTCTTTTCATCTAATAACATGTAGAGTAGTTGCCTGTATATGATCATAGATGGCGTGAAATAAAACTTAAACTGCATTTTGGACGTGGTTTGTTAACTGTACATGAGAAGTTTCACGACTACCTTAGGTATAATTATAAGAACATACTACCTTAATCCAAGGACGTAACGGCCCCGGAATAACGGATCAAACTACATGCGGTTAAACTTTGTGAACAAAAGCTTGTAACTATAATTGATCAGATACCTCCAAAGTTAACGCAAAGTTCGCATTATTAATAGCCGGTTAATACCAAGATAATTAAGTTATTGACTAACTAACATCATAGTACATTAGCTTTGTATACAAATGTTTACACGCTGCCGGAAGTATGCTTCCTCTTTCATGGATAATCTACTTTCCAATAGGCGCTCACCTCTAGTTGAACGCTTATGTTCAGTATCTATTATTATTTACCATAAAATATTAGAACCAGTCTATTAAAATATTAACAATGTCCGGGACATCATCACTACATGGTATAAAACAAAGTCACTATCGCTGTCTGTCCATACCTATGTATGCTTAAATCTTTAAACTTACGCAACGGATTAAAAGCGGTTTTTATAACATATAGATTGATTGAAGTTTATACATATATATAATACATGTACACCCGTGCGAAGCCGTGGCGAATAGTCAGGCAATAATAAAAAAAAATATACTTATCAAAAAAATTTTTAGAAAAACATCTAAACACTTCACTATAGACCGTAAAAAGCGTCAAAATTTTGTAATAACTTTTTCACTAAACTCGTCTAACCGCCAAATTGTGACGAAGCAAGTTTAATAGGGTCTGACAGCATCTTCACGCACGCCCATGCTAAGATTAATGTTGGCGAGCACCTCGCCGGCCGTCACTTGCGGTAATAGTATGAACTAGCAAAATCAAAATGAATATTTGTTAATTAAAATTGTAGAAAACTCAGGAACTGGAAGATCATCTAGAAAATTTTATACTGTAAAATGTTCCATGTTACTTTGATATATAACTAAAATTGAAAACAAACTGATGTCTTTGTTGATTATGAATGGCAACTCTCGTCTATGTATATAGGCGACAGTTGCCATTCATAATAAAATGATAAGCACAATGGACGCAAGCGTGATGGATGGTCGTTACGTCATAATGTAATTCTCGTAGTATCATTGCAAAAGTAAGGTGTAATGCCTTAACGATATATATGGTACCTTTCATACATTGCCATTAGGAGAAGTTAAGTGTAATGCCTTCATATTCTAAAATTCTGTAATCTTATTTAAAATTTCACTGTCATATCACACACTTCAATCGAATAATTGGTTCTGTACTGTGGTATTGTACTGTCTGATGATAATTCACGAATAACTTTAGGAATTTTAATTTTCAAGGATTAATATACATGTATATTATAATAAATATAAATTATATCTCCTCGGAAAATACGTAGGTAGTATATCAAAATACAGCAACAATTTCTCCAGGAATATTCGTATAGATATCTCATACACGGCAGCTACCCGCATCGCTTGTACCCGCAAACATTGTGGCTCAAGTTACGAACTGACAGACATTTTTGTTATCTAATCACTTCTGTAACATTTTATTTCACGTTAATCTGAAATATAATTGACAGTACCATATTCTTACTACTTTATTGCATCATGACATGACGAATCACTGTATTAATTCAATATTTTATTTTTATATATCATAATAAATGAAAGGCAAAATAATTGACTTAGATACACTAATCAGGCATATTTTTTTATTACTATCCCTACCGTAATGCTTGAACATAATCGACGTTTTATTTTAAAGATCTCAATACATAAATTTACAAGAATGATTTATTTCAATAATGATTTCCATATACTCTGAGGTTGTAAATATTAACCAGATTAAGCTATACCTACTGTATATTCTACGGGCTGCCCCAATGACCGTAAACCGTAGTCCATAAGGAATTTAATAATCCGCCTGACAAAGAATTATAATTAATCATAAACAACTTAAATTTGTAATAGAATAAATAACTTAGAATAAACTAAGCAGACTTTGTACTATAAATACTAAAAAGCTAATACCAATATATACATGTATTTATTTATAAATCGAAACATTCTATATTTAAATAAGCTTAATATAAGCACTGTTGAATAGTCTTATTTTTTTGTTAATACTCATTCGAAACGCAGAGTCATTACAATAAGAACGAGCAAGAGACTTGCGTGTTACTATTTCAAATAATTGTAATAATAATCAAATTTTAATACACCGCGACTATACATGAGTATATATGTATATATTATGCAAGTATCGAATCAAAAAAAACCAAACCGCTAGAGTACTGAGGTCGTTAAATTAATAATAATTATGAAGTTTACCGTCTAACAAATTCGCTTCATCCTTCAAATTGTGGCAAATACCATTGAGCTCCACTATCAGCGAGAGGCAGCCACTCTCGGTCAATTTGCTGTATCGTTTCATATTATAATATACTGGGTATATATCTACCTACGTAGGTACAATAATATAATATAAATATAAACTTAGTTTGGTTTGCTAACAAATGTTAGATAGAGACCGTAAAATAGCTTTACATAGTATAAAATGAAGTCGTTTCCGGTGTCTATTGGCTTATGTTTTTTGAATTACGCAAAGGGTTTTTATAGCAATAACTAGAGTGATTGAAGAGGAAGGATTATATATATAATACATGTACACCCGTACTAAATACGAGCGGATAGTTAGTTTACATTTTTTTTTATACCATGTAGGTGGCAAATAAGCATACGGCCCATCTGATGGTAAACGGTTACCGTAGCCTATGGACGCCTGAAACACCAGGGGTGTCACGTGCGCGTTGCCGACCCTTAAGAAACCTTAATATACCCTTCTTGAACCATGCTGTAGTCTCTCGAGAAAACCTCGACAGGTAGTTCATTCCACAATCTAAGTGTACGCGGGAGGAAGCTCCTCTGATATAATGAAAACAGAAGGATTTAGTGTTTTTAAAGGCAATTAAGACAATCTTATAGTGAACGGTAACTGTCGCCTATGTAAATAATAATTACGCTAATCCAGCGAAACAGTCAAACAAAGAGCACTACGGATATTACTATACTAGTATCCCTCATGCGTTGCCATTCCAGAGACTTTTAAGTCATATATATACACTGCCATATCTCATCCTATACAACAGAACATAGTAAGCTGAAATAGGTAGAATAAACCCACAGTTGCTTTGCACAAAGTCCATTGTAGTAAATTTCAATTGACATAAAAGTTAAAAAAAAAATAGATTACGATTAAAACTCTCCTTTGTAATTCAGATGGAAATTTATGTATATACTTGGCCATTATAGATTGTAATATTCATTACTATAAAGGCTTTACCAGATAAATTCATTGCTATTTATAACAACGAAGCTACGTCATTACATAAACAACGGATATTAATTAAATAAAGATTTATGAATATTAATGAAATAATGAAATTACGTAACATTTCTGTCTAAATATAATATAAATATTTATTTGATGTTCTCGAATGAACATGCCTACATTAATTTATGAAATAAATATTTATGTTGCGATTCGTCCGTAATTTAATAGTATGCAAATTTTATTTTATTTTATACTATATTTAATAGTTTTGGTTTATTCAACAGTGTAAATAGACCAAATATATAATGTTAATTTAGAAATTAGCATATAATAAAAAAATATTAAATTTATCTCCATTTATTAGAGTGATAACTCTGGCATATTATAACTCCTAATAAAATCCTAAATGAAACATGACGGCCTCAGTGGTCTAGCTGTTTAGCACACCGCTTTACTTCTGATGTTCGCGGGTTCGATTCCTCACATATATCATTTGTATTCATAAGTATGAATGTTTGTATCGGACTGGGTGTGTTATATCTATTATGTATGTATTTGCAAAAAAAAATCTAAGTATTTATGTCAGCTGTCTAGTACCCATAACACAAGCTCTGCTTACCGTGGGACTGGATGGCGCTGTGTCCAGGGAAAACTAAAAATAAAACATAGTTTACATGTGCCTAGCCACATTATGTCTGACCTCTTTCAGTCACTAAACAGCTTGCTTTGAGACTTAATAATGATGAGAATTAGAGATCCGTTTAAGAGTTGAGACATGATACTTTTATTCACCATAATGGCAACTCACGTCACATCATCATCATCATCATCACATAATGTGATATCTGTGATAACGGTTGTCATTCTCAAATAGGCTCTAAGCTTATTTGTCATTCCAGATACGCAAAAAATGCGCAAGAGCGTCTAGTGAAATCTGTGCAGCATTACTGAACTTTGGTTGACAAAAACAGCACGGAATACAGAGCAAGGCATACACGAATAATAGTTTCTGTGAGGTATGATGATGAAGAAGCGACATAAATTCTCAAGATTGTACAAATGTTAATGCATTTACAAGATTCAAATACGTTCCTAAACTAATTGTGACGGTCGCAAACTTTATTACCGCCCAGGCGAGTCTGTGAAAACGGACTAATTGTCCGATTCGTGCCCGACGAGCGAATCGATTCGTCATCCCAAGATGTCGACCGATTTAATTAATTTGGAATTTATCGTCCAAAGGGTTGAATGGGGTTTCCGAGCCGCATTTATTTTTGTTGAAATATCGTGTTTCTTTCGCAGCCCACTCCCATTCGTGATTACGTTTGACGCGGTGCTGTCGAGGAAATTTGTTATCAGCGATATTTGGTGCTCTTTGTTACTGATGATTGATGGGATTGTGTCTGCGAAGAGATTTATTTAATATTACAATTGCAAGACAATGGAAAATATATGTATTGTAAGTCGAGAGAACATTGTAATTAAATTTGAGAATATTGAATAAATATTCTCAATTCAATTCGACGGCCTCGATGGTGTATCTATTTAGCACACTGCCTTACTATATTTTTGGGTTCATATTCTCGCACGGTACAAACATTTGTATTCATGAATATAATTACTTGTATCGGTCTGTGTGATTATTATGTATATTATGAATGTATTTACAAAAAGAAACGTATGTATTTATATCGGTTGTCTAATACCCATAACACAAGCTCTGTTCAGCTTGGGACTAGATGCCTCTATGTTAATTGTCCAGGGATATATTTATTATTATTATTATTATATATATGGATGGATGGATATATTTATTACATGATTTGATTTGTAAAGTTACAAAATACATGTGCACAGCCTCTTAACCTGTCACAAAGCGAAGCCTAGATTTACGCGGGCAAAGAACGAAGACAAATATCTTCCGTCTCTTTTTTCATACATTATGCTGAGTAACATTACTCAATGTCTGATGCTAATTGACTCCATCATACATCATCCAGTCGTGTTCCCCATTAATATGTGCGTATTTCTACTGCGATTTAGAATTTCTTTCGTTATTTTCAGATGCGCCGATTAACGGTTGATGTGTACATAATGTAGGTAATATTGATGGCTAGAAAGCACAGCTTATATTTTATTTAGATGATATTTGTATAAAAGGATAGAGGGGAAGACCAAGATACAGCTATATCAAGCAGATCAAAGTAAAGGTTGGAGTCGTGTCCTATCTACTAAAGAGATTGATGGAAAATTATGGAAAATACAAGAGATCCAACGAAAAGAGCGCGGCTCTTAAATTATGAATGAATAAATGATCTTTGTAGTTCGTATGACTTGCATAAGAGGTCGTAAGGTTCTATACGAATAAGTTATTGTGAGTTTTAATTACAATTAACAGACGTGGCAACGGCTAAACTTGTGTACTTTAGCTATTTCCATAGCATTATGTCGTATGGTATTTTGTTATGGGGCAAAGCAGCTGATATAAATACAATATTTATTTTACAAGAGAGGGCCATTCGCTCCATTTATAGCATGGGTTCCAGGGAGTCTTTGCGAGAGTGCTTTAAGGAATCAAATATCCTCATCGTTGCTTCTCAATATATTTATGAAAATATCATGTATGCCAGGAAGAATATAGACAGTTTCAAAAGAGTTAGTGATTGCACTAATAAAAGCTTACGTAACAATAACAAACTGATTTTACCTAAATGTCGTTTGGCTAAAGTTAGTAATTCGTTTTATGGCAATTGCGTAAGGTTTTACAATAAAATACCAGAGTCTGTTATAAATCTGCCAGAAAAAAGATTTAAATGTCAAATAAAACAGTTCCTTTGCAAAAAAGCTTACTATAAAATTGAAGAATTCGTTAACGATAATAATGTTTTTGTAGAAAAATTTTAAATACATAGTACTGACAATATTATCTGATTACACTAATAATGAGTGCGTAGCGATTTCTATGTTGATTGTCGCATGCCTCTTACTTGTTAAACTGTAATTATTTATATAAAAAAAAACATCTATTAAAAAGAGCAACACACAAGTTTCTTGCTCGTTCTTCTTGTGATGAATCTGCATTCCGAATGAGTGGTAGAATCAAAATATGACTATTCAAAAGTGCTTGTAATGAGTTTATTTGAATAAAGATTATTTCTATTTCTATTTCTATTTCTTTCTTTAGTGCTTCAAATTTTTTGAAATGTCTTCTTCAAACAAGCTCTAATCCTTATTGAATAATCTCAGTAACACATCTAATTGCAGACAAAAGACAGACACACAGTACATTATTATATAGATACACCTGCAATATATGTAATAAAATATCTCCTATAATATATGTATATACAGCACTACGGATATCACGTTATCATGTGACGCCCGCATTACCACTTGCACGTTGCTATTCAGAAGCACGAACCTATCATTTACTCCATTTTACAAAGTTTTTATATAGTGTATCACAGTTTAAAATGAACTTACTTAACTGTACAAATATATCCATGAGCACTCATGACGTATAATATCTCTATATAATTAAAAAAAAAAGAAAATTGTTTATTTCTTTTAAAAAATAATTCGGTTACAATATTATAGTGTTGGGATGACCTAGTAAGCATAGAAATGCCTATGTCAGGTACATCCCGCTCTTCCATATACATTGTCATGTGTGTTTGTTTTTTTTAGATTATTTAAGACTTTAAATACCTACCTATTGTATATTTATATTATAGTAATGCAAATTCAGCCATAGATAATGAAAATGAAAAAAAACCTCTTGCTCTATTAAACAATTGCTCAACTGTGCATTATCACTATTGTCCCAGACGGGATAGTCATTGACTATATACCCCCACATTTCGCTGAGTTACCTACCCAGCGAAAGGTGGGGTACCTATTCGAAACCAACGGGATTGAGTCTACCGCTGGCTCTTGGATTAATAATATAATTGGTTAATTCTTAGATGATTTAGAATGACTATCTTCGCCAGAAAGTAAGTCAGATTTTTTTCGCTGTCAGCCAGAACTCACCTCACGTCCTTTTGGGTAATGGGTCTTGTAAATCAGGGTAATAAACCACTTAGCTACTACGCTTATAACATCTATTATATTATAATGTATTTACATAATAAGATTAATATTCACAATCCAATTATAGCAAATTTTCTGTTAAACAATGTCAACGGTATGTAAATTTGATTATTTTGAATATTATACCTAGATATAATTATCAGTCAAAAACATTATTATACAGTACATTTGCATAATATATCCAATTAGGCTTCATTGCCTTATAATATGATATTAATTCGATGTTAAAATCGGGTTCGGGATAATGACCTGGATATTAGGTTTTTAACAACATCAGAACAGAGAAAATGTGAGAGGAAACATAATACTTATTCTCCTCTGTATAATAATGAATGTTAAATATAGTTATAATAAAGTTTTTTAATATTTTATAGTTTACTTGCTACGCGCCTATGTTTCGCACGAGTGTGCTTGTATTATATATAAACTTTGAATCAATCAATCTCTTGAATCATTGCTAAAACTAAAACATCTATTGTTAAAACTGCATTAAAATCAGTTACGTAGTTTAAATAACCTAAACGAACAGATGGCGGATACGCCGGACGGACAGCGACTTCGCGAATTCTTTAATCTTTTAAATTATAGTTGTAACTGTATATTTTTAAATTGTAATGTGTGAATACAAACTACCAACTAGCACTAATTTATTAGAGTCAAAATATTAAATACACAATAATATAAAATCAATCATAGTGATTAGAACAGACCAGTCCCTACAGGCAAAACTCGTTCACGAGTATGGCGGAGTGGCCAGCCATTTAGTTGGCACCTCCTATATTATAAATAATAAATAACCCTGGACAATTAACACAGCGCCATCTAGTCCCACGATAAGTAGAGTTTATATTATGGGTACCAGAATACTTATATAAATACTTAGATTTTTTTTTTATCTACCGACATTGAAAACACTCAATATAACAATTACGAAAATACAACTATCATATTCATGAATACAATTTGTACAGTGCGAGGAATCGAACCCGCGAGTATTGGAAGAAAAGCGGTGTGGTAAACCGCTAGACCACCAAGGCCATCGATATATATTATATTCCACCATCACATTCATGAACAAAATACTAACAAATGCTAATTTCAGTCACTTAAAAGTCTTCATTTGTTTAGATTACAAAAAGTTGGAGACGGTTTTGTAACTGTAACAATGTCTACGTTATGTCTAATATTGAGTGGTATTACGTTCTTGAAATATCTATAGAACTGGCAATAAACAATTCATACAATAGGCCTCCATTAAAAATGGATGGTGATTTGGCCGTGAGTTTCCATGGGCGCACTGAATTTAACATGTATTGCCGTCGATCACTTCGTATTGGAAGGAAGTGAATTAATATGAATGGATGAATGGAAATTCTTTATTATTCTCTCAGAGAATAATATAAACATTATTATTTATTTTATTTATTATACATAAGCCAACAGTAATAAAGTACTCTATGATCAAGTTTTAGAAACTTTAGTTCATGTACATCCATTTAAATAATTCAATTTGATTGTTAAATAGTCTGTAATAATTCATTAGGATTTGTACAAAAGCGATGTTATATCGACGACATCACTGGACATGGACGGGCAGCAGAGATCTACTAAGGAACTAACATTATACTGCGATTGCCAACCCGCATGCCAAGCGTGGCGATTATGGCAATATCCCCCAAATGGGTTTACACCCCCAGTCCCCGGCAGCCCCGCTAGTCTTAATGATGGTAGCAGTCATGGAAATGGCGGGGCAGGGGGTGCGGTGCGTTTCAACTAAATTACCGCAGCGTCTCAAGACGAAGGTTTACGACCAATGTGTGTTGCCAGTAATGACTTACGACACAGAGACGTGGTCGCTAACTATGGGCCTCATAAAATAAGCCCAAAGTCACTCAGAGGGCAATGGAGAGGCTATGCTCGGAGTTTGCGTGAGCGAATCAGAAATGAGGAGGTCCGCAGAAGAACAAGTGGCCAACATAGCCTGAAGAATTGCAAAACTGAAGTGGCAATGGGCAGGGCAGTAAAGTCATCGTGTGGCGACCGCGGACCTATAGACGTAGTTTGGGAAGGCCTCCAGCAAGGTGGACCGACTATCTGGTCAAGATCGCTGGAAGGCAATGGATGAGAGCAGCGCAGGACCGATCATCGTGGAGATCTTTGGGGGAGGCCTTTGTTCAGCAGTGGACATCTTCCGGGTGATGATGATGATTTGTTATTTATATAGTTGGAAGTGCATATAGGCTGAAGATCTACTTAATTATTACACATGTTATTATTATACTCTCTTTTGTATTTCTGATAAAAAATATTAAATAAAAAGTTTAGTAATATTATAATACTATATTTAAAACAGCTTTTTATAAACTTGCTGCTTTATTAACATTCTGACTTAATAATATAAATAATTTCTGTGTCATGGAAATAGTAAACATTCATGTATAGAAATAGTTATCAGCATGCATAGAGCATAGAAAAACTTATCTATAATTAAAGATAATGGTCATCTTGCTGCAACTATCAAAGCGGTAACTATCAAATCAGAAATTATTATATCATATAGCACATTTTAGCCGCTTATAAACGTATAGTTTTTGTATTCACATTTTTTCAGAGGAGAGATTTTTCAAGATCTTTGGAAACTATCAGAGATTACGAGTGTCCACTGTCTTTAGAATTAATATAGTTTTTTCAATATCAACTTTCACCGCTGACCAGAGTTAGTATGTAATTGAAACTTTTGCTGTTGTTCGGACTCGAACTCACAACCTTAGAGATCCTTAAACTAATATAAAAGTTCCAATGATCAACTATCTTGATACGTACTATCTAAATCTTAAGGTTCATTTCACAATAGCGTTGATGTAGGTAAAAAGTGTTGACATCCAAGTAATTAGGAAGTGGCATTAAGATCTCAAATTAAACCCCACTAAGCCCAGACAATGCCATCCTTAACGATTAGCGTAGTTGGTTCGAAACCGAACATAAATCTAATAAACAAACCCAACGAACCGGCCCACACTGAATATTTAAGCTGGATGTATACGAGGCAGCAATAATAATGACCTAATGAATATGCGACGACAGTTTCCAGAGGTTTAAATGTAGATTTTTGTGGTAACACAGTGGACGAGACATGGAAGTTTTGCTAACGTCGACAAGCGTGATGATGCACACCAAATTTTCATAAATTAACACTGTTTTACAAAGCAAACTCGACTCATGTTTCCGTTCAGTTGAGTTCAGATTCAGTTCACCATCGCAGTCAACCATCGCTCCTAAGAAAATCCTTCAATTCTTGTCCCTGACGGATATAGGTAGCGAACTTAGAAAAAGAGCGAGCACAATAGATCTCGACTCATGTTTGAGTCGATATTAGCTCTTTTGAGCTAATATCCTCAATACAGAAACACATGAGTCGTAGTTTGGTCGCCGAAAAGTTATATCCGAACTCTATTCCATGTCTGATGATACCACATTCAGAGATGAAACACATGCGTAGACTCAATAACGGTCAGAATTTGATTTGGTCACCAATAGAGAAGGTCATAACGCTTCCAGTAGAGATGATCATATTTCCGCACTGAATATTTATGGTCTTGCACATGCTAATGATAGCGGGATTAAACAAAATAATGTAAATCCTTTAAGTAATGAAATGGACCTCCGCAAAATAACACCTAATTTGATAAAATACGTAGCAAACTATCACCCGTATAATATTTACTGAAGTAGACTTATAAAGACCTCTGTCGAATGATTGAGATATATTTTGGTTAAGGGGAAGTAAGATCAGACAGTGAAATTGAAGGGTACGTAGTCAAGGCATCTTAATTGTTCGGAATTACAACACGTGAGTTCTACCACACTCATCACATAATTTTTTTTATTGGATTGTTTGGGCTATTATCAGGTGTATGTAGCTCCTGTAGCACTGCGACCTACGTAGATCTATTGTGCTCGCCCATTTTCAGAGTTCGCTACCTAGACACGGGTCAAGAATTGAAGGATATTCTTAGGAGCGATGGTTGTATCTCCTCGGAAAAGAGTGTAAACTTTTCAAAGGAAATATTTCGATTATGCATGAGTGGGCTACAACCACATAGGATGTGTGGCATTTCCTCTACAGTTTGGAAAAATTCGCAGATTCACATAATAACCATGTCTATATAATATATTTCTGTACACCAAGAATAATATATAATTGATAATCATTACATTTTTTGCTAAATATTTACTTCAGTGAGCATTTGATGAATAATTAGAAAAAAAATATGTTTATTAGACGTATAAGTATCTAACTGACCCGCGAAACTTCAACTGCATTACAATTAATTGACATTTTTCATTATATTTAGGCAAATTTACATAACATCTTTTCTACATACATACATTCTTTTAGTCTATATGTTATTCTCATGTATAAGTTACATATATTATTGTAAAGTTTCATTAAAATCCGTTTAGTAGTTTTTGTGTGAAAGAGTAACAAACATACATACTCAGAAAATTTCGCGTTTATAATATTATATATAAGTAAGATTAGCAAGAAGCGAGATAAAACTCCTATCACTTAAATTCTGCAGTAGTGTACACTCTCTAAGTCAAACACTGTACAATGTTTACATTTGGTATAAAAGTAGCGATTCAGTTTAGTATAAAATATTACATACTAGCTGTGTCCGCGGATTCAATCGCGTGAAATTTATAGTCTATGTATTATTCTGATGTAGAAGTTACTGATTACTGTAAGTTTAAAAAAATCCGTTCAGTACATCGATCCATACACAAACTTTCGCATTTATAATATTAAATAAAATTAACTCAATCACGACAGAGAATAAAAATATTCTACAGACTAAAAATATTATTCGAAATTCAAACAGCCAGGAGCCGTGCGATTCTAAAGCCGAAGATTTCCCTCCTCGTGTGGTTTTCATGCCACGCTTTACTCATTTTACTTTCATAAGGCATAAAGCGCCGCGCGCTTAAGAACTTGAACACGACACCATAAATTGTTTGGACCGTTGACGTTTAGTAATTAAATACATATATTTGCATTGTGTATCGCAAATGTAATTATGGACTTAGCGGTTACCGAAAGTATCTTTACGCATACATTATGCAGAAATGTTCTTTGTGTTGGAAACAATGCAGCAGTTGTATAATGTATGAGATATTGTTTATGTTGTACTGAAACAGTATTTTATTATCATATATGCTCTCTTAAAAGAATATTTTGCTCACGTATTTTCTTGATTTTATATAACTGTAATGAAAAAGAGGCTGTTATGTAGTTATAATATTAATATAGTTTGGTTCTTAATATGAATAATTTTATAATAAATAAAGGCGCCTTTTTACAGTCTATTGTCTTCTATCAATAGTCACTAAGTCTACGGATACCGTGAGTGCTGTGTGTCGCGAACTTTCGTTAAACAATCTAGTGACGGTAGATGAAGAAAAAACTGCTGTC
Organism: Achroia grisella; assembly: GCF_030625045.1. Taxonomy (NCBI): domain Eukaryota; kingdom Metazoa; phylum Arthropoda; class Insecta; order Lepidoptera; family Pyralidae; genus Achroia; species Achroia grisella. Next base: position 503,361 of record NW_026713028.1, on the reverse strand, counting down.
ACCTATCTACATTGACATCGCTGTTACTCCAGTCAGCTCGTGACCACGGCTAGTGCAATCTAGTCGAAACGTCGAGAGAGGTAAATACCTTTAATTGCCATAAAATTATTCATATTAAGACCCGGTTAATAATTTAAATAATGTATATTAAACACGAAAGTTTAAAATTAACTATCTTCTGCCGTCGCTAATAAGCTTTAGAAAGAACATTTAATATAAATTTGTGATTTCCTTTGTGCCGGATTACTAACAATAATATATAACACAAGCTTGTGACACACATAGCTTGTGTTATATATGCATTTTTCTTGTAAATACCTACATATATTAAATTTATGGTACTCATGAATACAAATGTTTGTACTGTGCTAGGAATTGAACACGCGAGCGATGTAAGTAAAGCGATATGCTATACCGTTAGACCACCGAGGGCGACAAATTATTTGTAATTTCACTCCATGATACTTACAAATCTCGAGAATCGTGATTTTTAGGTCTGTCATTTTCCCTGCTGGAGATGACGTACTTTGTTTCAGTGCATCCTCTATGGCAAGGAAAGGAAGATATACTAGAAATAGATGCAAAGAGCAGTGGGGTGCAGCCATTATCGTTGGATTCGCGGTATGATGAGAACGTGACTATTTGATTCCAGAACTAGGGTTTTTGGTGAGTAAGGGTTCCACAATACTTGCACATCCAGTCCTCCAGACGAGCGAGTCTCAACGATAGATTTTCTCTGTTTCTGAAGTAACCTTAACAAAGCCTTTTTAGAACAATACCATAATGTAATCTTTTGGGAAAACTTAGATAAGGGGCTCATTCATCAACCCTAACGCTCAGCAATATTTGCCGCAATCGCTGTTCCGCGGAGTGAATTTTCAGCAACAAGAATATGAGCGTACTTCATCCCGTCCCAGGGGTATGATGTAGCTGTTTTGCAATGCACGACGTACATTACTTATTCAGAAAAGGGAAACTAGGAAAAAATATATGAAATATTATTATCATAAAGTTATGAGTCTAGAACCAAATCATCATTGGAACTACAAACTTTTAGAAGCGCAAATGGTATATTATAATTAAGTAGTAAGCGAAAGTAAGTAAGCGATAAGACCGCCTTTTGTATCAGTTTATGTATTATATCATTTTGTGTGTTTTCCTTGTCTGGTGCAATAGAGTTTAAATAAATAAATAAATAAAATTATCTATCTATTTATTGGCCTTGACGGTCCAGCGGTTAGCACTCCGTTTTTACTTCCGATAGTAGCGGCTTTGATACCTCATATGATACAAAGATTTCTATATAAGAGTATAATTGTTTATAATTGTATGTATTATCTATATAAATATATTACTTACGCATTTACGAGAATGTATTTAAGTATCCTATTAGTTATGTTATACGCGTACCGCAAGGTCTGCTTAGCTTGAAACTATATGGAGACTACTAGATTTATTAAAAGGGTAGTACAGTTTACAAAATTTCAATCGGTGATTCAGTTGAAGGGTGATATGACATTCAAACTATTGGATACAAAGGCATGATATCAATATTCAGAATGGAATCACGAGAGGTTCCACGGTTATCGCATGTATACGCGATGGTTACTACTTACCATTAAGAGGATAGTCATCTTGTTTGTCAATGTAGTATAAAACGCCGGAAAACCAGTTCATTGAGGTTGTACTAATATCAGCAACAGCTGAGACAACTCCTATTGCCAACTTTCTATGTTATTTTTTATTTTTATGTTGTATCTTCTTGTAATTGTATTATTTGTGTTATGTTGGCAATAAATCAATTATCTATCTATGAAATAAGCGACCATTAGTATTTTAAAATCCACGTAATGTAGAAGTTTCAATCTTCTCGTCTACACGTACTTTGAACTCACGTTTGCACAAACACGTTTTGCAAGCTAAAACTAAAATTGCCAACAAAAGTTTGTGCAGTTCAGACCGACTATTAGATGCAATGCGTTTAACTTTGTTTTGTTTGCTATGAAAACGTATTTCGTACATTTTCAAACTGTTTTTTCAGTGTACTATTTGGTATTGGTATTAAAAGTTTTGCGTTATATATTCGTATTGTAAATTACGAAATGTAGTACAAAATAGTTTGCATTCACCATCATATTTTTCTACATATGCTTAACTTAAATCATTATATATTTGTAAGCTATATTACTGTAAAGTTTTATCAAAATTCGTTCAGTAGTTTATGCGTGAAAGAATAATAAGAATCCATCATCATCCAACCCATCTATCCATATTAACAAAGCTTTGAGTTTATAATACATAAGATATTATATATTATTTTTATTATATATATTTTTGTGTCAATTTAATTTATAAATTAACTAATTATATTATTTACATAACTTAATTATACAACTACAACATAAATTTAAAAAGCTTAAAAAATATAATACAATAACTAAAATATATTTTTAAAAGGGGTCCCATTCTATGTAATAGCTGTAATTCTTTGTTTTTTTTTCAATGATACTGACTAATAATATTATGTAACTGTAATTCACTTTTATTAGTAACTACTAACTAGTAACTTAGTAACTATTAGTCGCCCCAGCTTCGCACGGGTGTACATGTATTATATATATAAACCTTCCTCTTGAATCACTCCATATATTTAAAAAAACCGCTTCAAAATCCGTTGCGTAGATTTAAAGATTTAAGCATATATAGGGACGGACATACAGCGACAGCGACTTTGTTTTATATTATGTAATGATCACAATTTTATTTACACTGGCAGTAGGCATGGCAATTAAAGAGCTCGAAGTTTCATATATTTTTAAATAAACAAAAATCCTACATTTCCTCTTAATAATATTGTTATACATAAGACTCAACATGTCACTGAAGTTACAAAACGTATTTAAACTGAGAACTATACTATACTAATTTTGCAATTTACAAATAGAGTAACCTAAATCGCTTTGAATCAAGTCACAATATACATATGTAGGTAAGTACTCGCAAATCTATATTTTAGTATGGGAGTTGCTAAGTTATGCACATTAAATATGCTGGTTGCTTGGGGCCTAGTGAAACCTCATAAATTATTATCGACAGAGATTAGGGCGGGAACATGGCAAATTACCACATATAAATTACTGAATATCACTATATAATTTTTAATAATAATCCTATTAGGATATTATTATTAAATATCATTATTATATTATAGGCGTATCATTATTAAACTCGTTTATTTTTGTAGTAATAATCATGAGTCTGTAGTAGCAGTAGGTTATTGTAATAATGCGACTGATTAAATTTTATTTTTTACTTTGATTGTTATGATCTCTAACTCCATTTTTTTTAATCCAATAGCTATTAGACATATAATGTGTATATGTAATATTTCAACTTCGTTTATAATTTACTTCAAAGTATTAAGAAATCTGTTCAATTACTGGTTCGTGATAGTTTTGATGCCATATTTAGTTCGTTATGACGCAGTTTCAACATCAGGCAGAGTCATGTATCTTTCATTTTCTATTAAATCATTTTTTTAAATATTTTTTATTATTCAATCATGAATGTTATCATAGATAGAGTAGACTATCGTCTCTTTGATTAATATGCTTTATTATAGTTGTTTTTCCATCTTTAGAGAATTAGTTGGAAATTTTAATTGACATATTACTAGATATGACCTCACGAACTTCGAAATCTAATGGAATAGTAAATGAACAGTGAGATATTTTTGCTAAACATAACGGTTAAAAATGTTAAATAAAATAATATTGGTATCGAGCAAGCTATCAACCAGTAATATTGTAGTCTAAAATAGTACTATAAACATAAAAGTGAAGAAGTGTAATATAGCAAAATGTACAAATGGCTCAGTTGAAAAGCATACACACCTAATATGAGTATAACGCGTCGTAAAAGAAGGAAACAAACACAATTCATTGTTACAACCAATTTCCACATTCTCTTCATAAACTTTATATAGGACGTAAAGGCGAAAGTTCCAGTTACCCATCCCTGATATGCCTGTTGTAAAGAATTCATCAAAACTTTCATTTTTGTTTAAAACATGAACGCCTTACAGTCTCTGAACTGCAGTTTGCGTTATACAACAAACCATATTGGACAAACTTGCCTATACGTGACTAACTTATTCACAAACCATCAAACTGAGCAGGGATGCCAACCTTGTGAGAAGCATTTGTACAGGTGCGAGATTTTTGGTGCTCACTACGAACTTTGACATCATCTGCGTGAATGACGAATTTGACGACCTCGGTGGTCTAGCGGTCTAGCACACCGCTTTACGACCGACGGTCGCGGGTTCGATTCCTCGCATGGCACAAACGTTTGTATTCATGAGTATGATTATTTGTATCAGTCTCGGTGTTTTATATGTATGTATTTACAAAAAAAAACCAGAACACAAGCTTTAACTAGCTTAACTTGGGTCTAGATGGCGCTGTGTGAATTGTCCTGACATTATTATTATTATTATATCATCTGCGTGAAATTGTGTACGAAATGTTAATTTACGGAAATTTATGAGTTTTCATTGTATTATTTTTACCAAGTTTCGAATTTTTTGTATATTTATTTTAGGTTGTTTACACAACGTAAGAATTTTTTTATATATTACATAGAAAACCTTCAAAAGTCTTCAAGGCCTTTCAGAGGGCGTTAGAGGGCTAGAAACAACCCTGTATAACGGGCATAGGTAAATTATTTGTAATGGTAACTAGTGATATATTTATTACTAATAACATCAGTACCAACAGTCAGTACAATGTTAGTAGAGTAGAGTATACTGATACTGTTTAATCTCTAAAAAAACTCTATCTATATTAACACGTCATCAAGTCATCATATTATTACAATGTACAAAATTGCAAACCCAAAAACCAAAATTGGGTACATTTAGGAAAGAACGATTTAAGATTGGCAACCCTGAAACTAAGCTACTTTACAAAGTTATCCGGCATGATCAAATGTTCTACATACCTTGGGGAATGTAGAAATTGCCGGGGGGCAAATAAGTCAAGTTTAGTTACGTGTCAAACGTTGGCCTAATTATAACAAGTTAAAATTAACAATGTTATTATTGTAAGTTGTCTCTGCAAACGTTGTTTCGCCATATAAATTAAAATCGCTATTATAAATTAGAGTTGAAGGGTAGAAGGGTGAAAACTAAAGACTGTATGTATTTTTTAATACCACTTAATAAAAAAAAAAAATTTAACGAAAAACGCTATAACAAAATAGGGTCAATTTAGATTTGTTGGTTAAGGTCACTATAACACGCGGACGAAGTCACAGGCATAGCTAGTACAATATATCTTGTTCATGAATTCATTTCAAGAATATTTTTTATGGAATTGAAATGTTCAGCCTGACGGACAAATGATACAAAAAATATAATTCTCGCTTATATACATGAATATCGCTATACATGTCATGTTATCATGTGACCCTATGCGTTACCATTCCGGATTCCTAAATATCTTGCCACTTCTGTCAATTTCATTCTTTTTACCCACTCTATAATCGAAACACAGTGAAACACCGAAACGAAGCAAGCTACTTTTGCTGTACATTACATTCTTATCAAAGTTTACTTTAAAAATATTGCTGATTTGGAAAACAAAAAATTACTAGATATTTTCAGTTCATAAACAAAACCGGAAATATCTAATTAAGAAACTCATAAACTTCATAAAAGTACACTTAAAAATAATCTTGTTATATTGCCGAGTTTGCGTTTGAGAAACGGGAAAGGCGTAAATTTAGTGGCGAGCAATTATCGCCGTCTTTTATCGACTGAGGGTACTTTTATAATAATTGTTATGTGGCCGGCTAGTGAACGGAGCAGATATGGGCGATTGCAGACACGCGATGCCTGAGGTTTCATACGTACCGATCGAACTGGGTCGGAAGGAAATTTCATTGTAATTGACGTAGATATTCTATGATGAGAGGTCGAAGGTATTATGTTGAAGCCTTTATTCAGTATAAATGGATTTAGGTTAGACTGATTGAATGCTTTTTATGTTTTTTTCGCTTTTTATTAAGTAAGCTGAGTTATCGTTTTATTACGTTACAAAATGGTCGTTCTCTCATTTCTTTAAAGCGTGTCGGTCACGCAATATTCAAGTACTGTAGCGGTACGTTTGTATTAATATAATATAGCCAGTTTTTTCGATTACTAGTGACTATTTTACGGAGTTTGATGCTGTTTAGTACTTCTGTCTTTTGTTGTACTCCTTCGAGAACAATCTCGTTTTGCACTCTATCTGTCCACGATATCAAAATTCTCCTGTAAACCCACATTTCGAATATTTGTAGCGTACGTCCAGTAGCTATTAATAGACAACTTGAGCTCCAGCTTTGCCATATTGGTGCCCAACGTGGGGCCCTAATATAGCAGAGTTAGCCCTGTCATAAGATTACCTTTGCTAATATAACAAAAAACTTTAAAACCAACTAACAGTCTATTAGTGAACAATCTAGTAGTCTATTGTATTCGTCTGTACAGATAAACGTGATATAAAACTTTTTATACAAAATCACAGAACTTACAACAACTCAAAGCGAGTTGTTGAACACTAAGTAACGTAATTTATCTAATACTCTTTATACTCGAATAAATCTATAGAATTAACATTAAGGACGAATTTCATATGTAGCAGACAAGTTTCAAGTCATTTATAGGGTTCTGTATGAAAAAGGTGACGCAAAATACATTATGTAGGGGCTAATACTGGCGCTGGCAGAATACATTTTTATGGTAAAATAAACAACTTATCAATTCTATGATAAATTTGACTAGTACTAGTACTAATTACATTTGATACAACTATAGAATTAAACAAAAATATATAAGTCAAAAATATACAGATGGCAATGACAATTATTATCTGCACCACCTATGATTGACTGGTAGAAAATGCCGCATGGTGTTAAGTCCGCCAAATGTACTGTACTATATATTGTATTGTGTGCATTAAAGTTAAATAAATAAATATCTTTTTTATAGTAAAATAAATAACTTATCAGTACTTTGCAGTATATTTGACACAACTATATAATTAAAATATACAAAAAAATCTTTTGTATGGTAAAATAAATAACTAACCAATTAATCCTTAGCAGTAGCTTTTAGTATATTTGACACAACTATATAATTAAACAAAAAAATAACAGTAAAAAGTCTTTTAAAAAGTTTTTTATACAATAAAAAACATGGTTCAAAATATAAAAGGTCTGTCGCCAACAGTGACTTTGTTAGATATATATACAGAGAGATAAGACAGCCTTGGTACGGCTCAAGCGTTGTCTCATATAATTACTACACCATTAGCATCTGTGCGACCACAAATATTCAGTGCGGAAACTTGACCACAGCTACTGGAAGCGTTACGACCATCTCAATTCTTCTAGTACCATGCTAAGCAGAACTTGTGTTATGTTATTAATGATATCCAGTATTTAGTAATTTCACTGCCACAACACACCCTTGAAGCTGAACCATAGCTTACAAAACTACGGCCTCGGTGAATTAACAGTTTAGCACACTGCCTTACTTCCGATGGTGACAGGTTCGATCCTTGGTCTGGGCGTTTTCTATGTATAATATGTACCTTTTTTTTTTTTTTAACGTGTGGAAAAATCTTCAAAAGACCGTCACTCCGCCGGAGGGATGGCGAGGTGGTGTGTGGGACTTGTACCCACTAAAAAACCACAACGGTGTACCTACGAGCGCCTATGCCGGAGCCAGGGGATTCGCAAGTGCATTCTACCCCAGCTCCGACGGCGACGGCCCGCCTCGTAGATGTTGTAGGGCAGAAACATCTCGTTTTGTGGTTAGGGCGACCTATTTTTCCCTATACATTGCGGAGGCGTGTGGGTACACGCGCACACCTCCGGGGCCTTTTGATTGGGGGAGATGCCTCCCTCAATATAATTTACCCAAATTAAGCCCCAGTGGGGGATTTACAGGGGGCGGAGTTGGGTACGCCCCCACCTCTATTTTGTTTCTGCGGCGGAGGGAAGCGGGACGAGCTTTTTTTACTCCCGCTAATGCTGTTGGCCGCCTCCTTCCGCGAGATAACTTCCTCGCAGAAGGTAAAAGACACCGCCACCACGATCTCTCGCTACTGATCATCCTTGAAGAAACCAAAAGCGAGAGATCGTCCCCCACTATTTATATATTTATATTTTAGATGACTCTCCGAACGCTGGACATTTTTCCAGCGTGTGTTTGTCCTCAAATAATAATGGCAGCCGGTCGTCGGCTCAATTATTTTTCACATGACACAGATACGCCCAAAGCAGCCGTGCCCTCTTTACAGTATCTGTGTCATGCTCATTGATTCACATCTTCTATTCATCCACCGTTTAGGATTGGACGGACACTCGACGGTCCTTAGCCGGCCGATGGACTGGCCGCCTTCTCTCCAGGGATCCTGAGGATCCGCCGAAAGTAGGACCTCCGCGCTCTATAAATCCATGGCCAGCGGGTTTGGAACGTGCTCCGCGCGCCAGTGATACCCCACTATTATTCGGTAAAGTCCCAAAAGAGGAAAGAAAAACATTTATTGACAACCATTATTACATTCCCATATGGTGCAAAGGTAGCCTCTAATGGCCCTGATGGCCATAATAATATAAATAATGTATATATATACAGGCCACATTTTCTCATCTTATATATAAAATTCCCCCACCCAGATGGGGGCCCCGTACAAATGGACCGATTCACCACGCCGAGGTATAGGCGGCGGGAACCTTTATTTTTCTCCCGGGCCCCTCAATTTTTTTTTAGCCAGCTAAGAGCGCCGGCGGCTGCCATAAGGCGAGGGACCAGGTTCCGAAAAAGCGCGGAAGCTCCAACGACTATATCAAGCCCCATATCGATACAGGGCTTGACCCCCACCCTCTGGCCACTGACGACCACTTACAAAAAAAAATCATCTTATATTATTTATACATGGTTGGCACGCCGAGGCCCATGAAAACACAGACCTCGGTCTTCTCCAGCGCCACCTGGCCCAAGCCTTCTAATTCGGCCGACGACCAGCGCCACGCTTGCAGTGGCAATATCATTATTGTTACTGACAGTCAGTGAACAAGGTGTCATCCGCGTAACACACGAGGTCAGTGCCCGTTAAAGGGCGCCCCGCAGGTTCAATCATTAGATGTTCCACAGGATCGGGCCCAGAACCGATCCCTAACACCGCACGCATTCCCTCGACACTACAACGCCGTTCCGCCCCGTTTTTGAGCACAGACCTGTCTTCGAGATAGGCCCCGATCACGTCCCGAATGTAGGGAGGCGCGCGATGGTACCCAGCGCCTCCCATAATAGTCGCAAAGGGCAGGGTGTTGAAGGCGTTCTTTAAATGTCCAACGAGACCGCCAACAACACCCCACCCTGGGACGTCGCCTCTTCCGAAGGGTCGCACACGCGAGATCGCGTCTATCGTCGAGCGCCCCTCTCGGAACTTGTACTTTGTGACGATTTGTTACAGTTTTGGACATTAAAGCCAAGATTCTTCGAAGATTTTGTTTATCTCGTCCAACAGCATTGGGGCGGAAATAAAGGGAACCACCGAACCTTATTTTGCTCCGCTTTGCGGAGCAGGAAAATAATACCCGCTTTCCACTGGTTGGGAAACCGTCCCGACTCCAGACACGCGTTGAACAAGCGCCGGAGTCGGTCCCTTCTAGGTGAAATTTATAAAGAACTGTCTTATTACGCGGCCGTGGATACCATCCGGACCCGGGGCGACGTTCTTGCCCCGTTTATCCACGGCCGCGGCGAACTCCTCCTCGGTGATGGCATTTGTACCGCAGTATAATTGTTTGACGCCGCTGGCCTCTCCATCACTTATATTATATGCATCATCGGAGGAGGCGTGAAGGGTAGCTGTCTCGGGAACATACTCCTCCATACACCCCTCCAGCTATATATTTTCTGGAGACCCTCTGCCATTAAAACGCCCAGGGGCGTAACTTGCCCCTGATTATTTTACCTATATTTTTGGATCCCTGTCCAGGGTCTCCATGGAGTTCTTCCCTAATAACTGTCTTTATGGCCCTGCTGATGGACAGCTGCAGAGCTTTATATAATCTTTTGTACTTATATATTTGTGCTTCCTCGTCGGCGTCGCATAATGGGCCATTATATTATAGTGCCTGTAAACCGGCGGCGGGCGGCGGAGCACTCCTCCCTCAACGCCGCTATCTCCTCCGACCACCATACACTGACGCCTTTTATGGAGGTTATAGGGCCGGCTACGGGGCATCGCCGCGTCGCAATATGCGACAGAGCCCCATTATTATTATTACCTCTGCGTCGACCTCCACAGGCCCCTCCGGTATCGGGACCCAGGCCTGGACGATGGAAGCCTCCATCAGCACGTCTTTATCCAGACGTTTCAACACCCATCTGGGGAGTTGTGGGACATTTCTCTCCTGGCGACCGGGGTGCGGAGCTACGGGTGAGGGGAGAACGTCTATCCGAATTAACGATGATCGGATAGCGTCTCCACCTCATCCAACATGCCAATCCGCACCCTCTGTGCGATCGCTGGACTTAGAGGGATACGTCGACATGCGACTCCCCCTGCTGTCTCACGCACGTGGCGAGCCGACCCTCGGTTCAACACCACCAGGCCGGCCGCGGCCGCCCAGTCTTCCAGGACCCTAGCAGAAAACGGTGATGGGGGAGCCCCATGCCGTGGATTTATTACATTGAAGTCCCCCATCACCATCATTGGACGGGCCGAGTATAATATATACTAGCGGCTGTCCCCAGCCCGTCCATGAACTGCTCGAACTCGGCGAGAGTCCTGTTCGGAGAGAAGTATGTCCCGACAACGACGGTTTCCCCCCAACTCACACCTATGTACCCTGCTCCGCCGAATACGGCTGACGAGCGGGGTTGCGGAATTTCGACAATGGCCAAGGTTTCGGAGGGGTCGCCGAACCAATGGTCACTACGTGGGATATATATATGGTTCGGCGACCATATAATTATATTTATTACATTGCTCTGCGAAGCAGATCTATGGGCACGAGCGCAGTGGTTGAGATTCCCCTGCAGGAGGCGATGGACTGCCATTATTGACCGGTGTCCATCACCTCAGCCTCTTTGCCGCGGGCCGACGACAGTGCGGATCCCCTATGTATATTACTATGTATTTAAAATAAAAAAAACCCGATTACCCGCCGCTGCGCATATAACGCAAGTGGGCCGCCGAACCTCCGGCCGCTGTGTGGCCGGGAACCCCCCACCGGTAGCACAAGCCACTCCGGTCCTCCTCGTGCGAGCACCTGGCCAGCACGTGCCCGCTTTCGAGGCACCGGAAGCATGAGTGCTGCCGCAGCAGTTCCACAGCGGCTGAGACCCAGCCGATCCCGATCCGCCCAGCCCGCGTCACATTCTTGACCGCGGCCAATGGGGCCCGCATTAGCAGGTGCCCAGGACCTAAACGCGCCGCGCCGAATCTCCCCGACATATATTTTTTTTTATTGCATCGCCGTGCTGTGCCACGGCGGCCGCCACCTCTTCCCGGTCGGTACCGTCATCCAGGCCCATGACCCTCATCTCTGCGGTCTTGGTGGGCCTGGCGATAAAAAAAAACGTACCTTCATTCAGGAAGACGTCCATACAGACATCGACGCAGCACGTCGGCCTTTTAACACCTCTCTGGGACCCCGGGTTCTCCAGGATCCAAAAACCAGTAAGCGCGGTCTTGAAGGCAAATATTTATCCCAAGGAGGCGAGGTCGATCTTATCCTTCGCCTTTGAGGACGGCAAAAGTTGAGATCTTGCCGCTTAATGCCTCAACACAATTAACGAACATCCGCCGATCGCGGCGCACGCAACTAAAATGGCGACGGCGGGGCCGCATTATTGTATTTTAGTTAGAGGGAGCCCCATGAGGTCCCCCGAAAGATATCTCTAGAATAATTTTTTCTGTACCTCCCAGAGACGTTGCGGAATTCCGCCCCGTCGCACCACCGTGCTCCAACCTTCGTTTGCGCGCCCCGCGCCCGACGGCCCCGGCCGTTGACTGCCAGAGGCAGGCCGGCTGGCGGGTTGACTCGCCGGAAGCGGCGGGAATTCCGCACCTTGCGCCCCCCGAAGATGGGGAGCGTCTCTGTAGCCCGGTCCCCCTGCACCGGGGAGCCGGGACAATAACTCGTACTGCCCGTCGCTTCGCAGCGGCGGGCGGTGTTCAGGGCGGATTGATGCCGCCGGGGAGCTGATGCCCAGGGCAGCCTTGATTTATATAATTTCTATTTGGGCACCGATACGGGCATCAATCAGCTCCAGGTCGACTTCATGTATATTTATACGCCCTGAAATCCCCGATTCATCCGGCTCGGGGATCGGGCCAGGGGGTGCCCTAACCCTCGCAGGCTCCTGTGGTGCCTGGCAAGCGGCTGAAGGGGTTTGATATGCCCCGACCTCGCCGCGAGTTGCCGCATCTGCGCTTGGAGCGCCTGCAATTCCTTGGGGCTCCTTATTCTCCTTACGGAGCTCCTCCACCTGTCCTTCCAACTTCCGGCGCTCAACGGCACCCGCGTGTGAAGTCCTTGTTGACGACGGCATTGTCCATTCCTCTGCCATCATCAACACGGAGCCGATGGACTCCTTCAGCCGCCTCTGGTCAGCCCCCTTCAGGTTTTGTGAACTGTCCAAGGCAGCCCCCAGCTTATTACATCAGCCTCCGCCCTGAAAACGGCCACAGGCTGCGGGTCCTCCATTTTAGGGACCTTCCCCTTCCCACAGGGACCCCCGAGGGACGGACAAACGTAATAATCATCTCCCCGTTTCTCCTGCCGCCGGGATATTCGGCGACATGGTCGGACTCTCCGGGCCCACAGGCACCATCAGAACCACCCCGGTCCCGGGCGACGGGCAGGGGATCTTCGACGGCTTGGCACACCCGCCCGCCGCCCCGGAAGGGCCCGGTCCATCCGCGTGCGGCCGCGTCGGCACGGCCGTTTTCGTGAGCCCGTCTTCGATCGACACCAGGCACCCCGACATCTCGTCCTCCACCAGCATCGAGCTGCGTCGAGCGCGTAAGAGCTATAAGTCGCTCGACGACGCTTAGGAAGGCCGAAATGCCGTGACACTCGGCCCGCGAGACGGGCCGCGCGGGCCAACGCACCGTGTCGGCGTCCGCTAGCGTGCGCGGAGTCCGACATGGACCAAAACGAAGTCCGCAGGGGCAGGGACAAACCTCCTCGTCCCCGCGCGGGGACGGGAAATCGCGCGCTACCACCAGCCAACTTCCTCAACCCGACAACAAAGGGGTGGCCCGACCTAAGTCGCGGGCGATCACGGCTTGCGCCTCCACAAACGTACCGTCCGGCATTTGCACAGACGGAGGGCGGCGGCAGAGTTGGACCTGCCTGCACAGTGCAGCCGCTCCCGGTGAACACCACTAACCTCAGCACAATAAAATAAAAGGAAAAGGAAAGAAAAAAAAAAAAAAAAAAACAAGAATCAAACTTAACCTAACTTAACCTAACTATGTACAGAACCTAACCTAACTATATATACAAATACCATTAAAAACAAACAAACAAGGAAAGACAAACAAACAAAACAACAAAAATGTGCCAAAAATCAAAAACCTCAATCCAAAAACTCAATTAAATTCCAACCATCAAAAAATGTCATGTATAATATGTACCTAGCTTAACTTGGGTGTAGATGGCGCTGTGTGAATTCTCCTGAGATTGTTATATTAACATTATTATATATTATAACATTACTTATACGGAACCCTCTATCTACGTGTTCCACTCGCAATTTACCATTTCTATTTAATATTTCACAAAGTGCGAGTAACTCGACGGAATCTTTTTACGTAAGAAACAGTGAGTGCTTTATACATATTTTTCTATACAATTTCATGCAAATTCGAACGTTACACACGAGAGTTCTTTTGAATAAACACAAAGAGATTCCTTTGTATAAATATAATTTAACACAAATTAAGCGAACACATTTATAATTTACAAGCGAGTTTAGGGCTCCACGTGAACACGGATTTCCTCAATTTTGTTTATGTGAACATTAAAAAAAGCGGATCCAATATTGTAGACAGAAAAGACTTTTTTTATACTCTTCTAATGCTGTTGGCCGTAGCTGGCCCTTACTATTATGTACATCGGATGGGTGAATGTAAAAGACACTCGAAACCCGTGGTAAGACTTATAGAGCGGTTGAAGGTACCAAAAAAACTTTGTGTATTTATATTTATATTTTGGATCAGAGTGCTGGCCCGTAAAGGCGACGGATGAAAGACGACTGCATACAACTGAAATGAGAATGTTGAGGTGGATGTGTGGTTTGACAAGAATGGATAAGATAAAGAATGAATACATTAGAGGAAGTATGAAAGTGGCACCGGTGTCAGAGACGTTGAAGAGTAATCGTCTATCATGGTATGGACATGTAATGCGTAGGAACGAGGATAGTATTTTAAGAAAGGTGTTACATATGAATGTGGATGGTTATAAGGGCAGAGGAAGGCCTAAAAAGAGATGGACGGACTGTGTGAAAGATGATATGGTAAGAAAGGAAGTAAATAACGCGATGACTGCGAACAGGGATGAATAGAAGCGAAAAACATATTACGCCGACCACAAATAAATGGGATAAGGAAGAAGCAGATGATGATTTATATTTTAGATGACTCTCCGACGATGATATTTTTAGACATTTTTTTACTAAATAATAATAGATTTTTTGGTAATCAATTATATTTCACATACCTACTATCAGATCGCATTCTTGAAGTTGATGATCTCTTTAGTCATTAAATTTCGCTCCGCTCATTGATCCACTGTCTAATTCAAACTCGAATTGAAACTACGACGACCTTAGCCGAGGTTCGAATCCCAAGCGATATTCTGAGGGTAAAGTAGTATCCTCCGGGAAGTAGTTGGTCTTCAGCCGCTCTATAAATCCTTTCGCTGGTTTGGAGTGCTATCTGTACTAGCCCCACTATTATTCGGTAAAGAAGAAAAAGAAAGAAAGAAAAACATTTATTGACAACCATTATTACATTTACACATTTAACAAAGGTACATTTAAATAAACAATAATATAAATAATAAATATATATATACATATGCACACATACACTCATATATAAAATTCTCGTGTCACAGTTTTCGTTCTCATACTCCTCCGAAACGGCTTGACCGATTCTCATGAAATTTTGTGAGCGTATTGAGTAGGTCTGAGAATCGACCAACATCTATTTTTCATCCCCCTAAATGTTAGGGGTAGTCCATCCCTAATTTTTTTTTTATTTTAAGGCAAAACAACGTTTGCTGGGACAGCTAGTATACATAAATACATATACACATACATACATACACACTTAGAACAATTTTAAAAAATCATCTTATATTATTTATACATATGGTTGGCAACTTGGCTGACAGTCAGCATACGCCGTGACAGCTAACTGTCACGGCGCTGGTATTCTGTGCCTGCCATTAGTGACATCACATACAGCTCGATGTCTCAGTTTTGTTGACCTTAGTGACAGATATCATTATTGTTACTGACAGTCAGCGAACATTTCTTACAATGTGCTCGAAACTTTCCACGTAAAGCTATAAAGGCCAGCTACAACAGCATTAGAATAGTTATAAAAAACATGAGATCTAATAGCTCACGTAGTCCGACCAGACATCAAATTTGAAGCAAATTTTTGGTGCTATTTTACAAATCTATGGGTATACCCATAGGAATAATTTTTGTGTTTACATAGACAAACCCACCGATCCTTTACATAGATGTGAAAGTAAAATGTTAAGTACCCGATTTGAAATGCAAAAGGCTGCTTATTACCCTAAAAAGTTAAACGAGGGTGGCCATTCTTTTTAATGGTCATATTATAGAACCGGAAGTTACAGGGCGCACTGGACTTGTATTTTGTGACGATTTGTTATAGTTTTACATTAAAGAGTTTTTACTTATTTTGTTTATCTTTATGTAATTGTAATAAAAATAAATAAAAGCGCTCTTATTTTGTTGCTTAACGATTTAGTTAAAATAATAGAAAAAAGTTTATTGATCTTGAAAGTCAAAATCGACATCTGCATACATAAACAGTACTACGGATACTGATACTCCTTCTAAGTGAAATTTATAAAGAACTGTCTTATTATAACCTCCTTAATGATGGTTTCGGTGATCTAGCAATTTAGCACACCGCTATAATTCCGATGGTTGCGTGTTCGAATCCTCTCGCTCGGTGTAAACATTTGTATTCATGAGTATGATTGTTTGTATCCATCTAGGTTGTTTATATGTACTTATATTATATTTATACAATATGTACAAAAAAATATTATTAGTTGGTACTTTCATTTATAATTACGGGTCATACTGACCCAGTAATTTTAATACATTTAGTTATATATTTTCTGTATCTTCCTATTAAAACTTACGGACGATACCATAATTATTATTTTACTATATTTTTATTGTTATTGGTTTAAATGAATAATAATGTAATAATAACAATATGTATTTATAATTCTCTGATGACAATTGATTTAATAATTAAATAATATTTAATATTTATATATTTTGCATGCCTAATGAGGCAAAACATAATGGGATATTATATTACAATAACAACCAATTTAAACCTATGTTTAGTGCAAATAAATTTGATTTGACTTGATTTGATTTGTTATATTCTCCCTTTTATGGGGTGATAGACATGTTTTTGCGGGTAACATTCACCGATAATAACAATTATTATTATTATTATAGTCATGTAGCACCCTTGGTATCCCTAACGTGTGAATATTCCAAAGGACTTACTTATAATCACTCAATACATGTTAATTTCACTGTCATCTCTCACCCTTAAAACTGGGACACAGCTTGCAAATGAAATTGCTAACAGCAGTATTAAATGAGAATATTAATCAATTATTGTCTATATTTATATGCAAATGTTTTCAATCCATATCTCATTATTCATTATAGGAATGAAATATATTCATACAATGTAATTTCACACGTGAATTGATCAGTGAGCAAGATTTACATTTTGTTTCTACAGAATTCGATCGAGGATCGTACAAGATTTAAAATGGGTTACAGCAGAAAACAATGAATAACATTATTTATTACGATTGTTAGGGAAAAGGTTTTGGAAGCCGAAGAAAGATGCAGTAATAATATATACTACTAGCTGTCCCGGCAAACGTTGTTTTGCCTTAAAATATAAAATAAAAATTTAGGGGTGGACTACCCCTAACATTTAGGGGGATAAAAATAGATGTTAGTCGATTCTCAGACCTACTCAATACGCTCACAAAATTTCATGAGAATCAGTCAAGCCGTTTCGGAGGAGTATGGGAACGAAAACTGTGACACGAGATTTTTATATATAAGATATACTTTAATGTGGAAAATATAATTATATTTATTATCATTTGACTCGGTCATCTATCGGTTTAACACACCGCTTTACTTCCAATGATGGCGGGTTCGATTCCTTGCTCTGTGTAAATATTTGTATTTATGAGTAGGATTGTTTGCATCAGTCTGGATATTTTCTATGTATATTATGTATTAAATTATGTAAAAAAATCTAAGTAATTATATCAGTTGTCTAGTACATATAATACAAGCTATGCTTGACTTGGGACTAATGGCGTGTGAATTGTTCGTGGATATTATATTATTAAGGCAGATACCTTAAGCAGGCAACCTGGCCTAAGGCAGGCCAGGGAGTAGACAAAGATAAGTGCTACCGACTTCTATCCTTACACACTCAACACCTTACAACTCTTCCTTCATTCGATTTTGTACCACGTCCGGATATTACATTTTACATAAAGACACTAAAATATATCTGGAACAATCCTTTTATCCAATATATTTTTTTTTATTATAATTATAAAATTTTAAACCTTAAAATTAAATAAAACTAATAAATTTTAGCGGGGAACCATCTCGATCGTGTCGGCTTTAAATAAAAAAAAACTGATCATAATCGGTCCATTCATTCAGGAGCTGCCATACAGACATACATAACACAGGCACTTTTAACTTTTAACACCTCTCTACTTACGCCCGCGTTTGTAAACCATGTTAACAAAAACCTTAAGCGATTACTTTATTGGAAAATATTTATAGCATAGCTAGTTCATGTGCCAGATTTTTAATAGATTAACTTTAAAAACAGCAAAAGTTGAGATCTTGCCATTTAATTTCAACGAAACCTGTGGACTGTAACTAAAATAAAGTATAAATCTATTGCATTGTAGTATTTTAGTTATTAGTTATATGCGTAATATAAAGATATCTTACGAATATTTTTTTTGTACCGTTACATCGGAAAGTTCCGAAGAATAGTCAGCAAGATGAACAGTCACTTATTAGGATGGGTACAATTAATATCAACTGGCGTTTGTATAAAAAAGGGCTATATTCAAAGGGCTGTAAGCTTTTATTAGATTGGAGTACGACAAAAGTTTAGCGGTGAAGGCACGCCCTTTCCTTGTTTTCGGTCATGGGGAAATTGGTTCGAGTACAATCGACTCGCGTGACACTCCTTGTATCGTGACACCGGGGTTGTGTTAAAAATCCTGTTTTATGGACCCTTCAGTTGGTGAATTGCTTAATTTATATAATTTCATAAATAGATAGTAATAAATCGCTTATACAGTGACTTCATGTATATTTATACATGAAGTCACTGTATAAGATAGATAGATGATAGATAGATAGACAATAATATAACCGTGAATTCATGTATAAATGTATAAATGAAGTCACGGTTAGATATGCAAATAGCAAAGGGAATGATACATTCGCGACTGCAATTCCAGATGGGGTCTCTAGTACCCATAACACAAGCTCTAGCTAGCTTACCTTGAGTGTAGATGGCGCTGTGTGAATTGTCCTGAGATTATTATATTAATATTATTGTATACTAGCTGTACCCGCGATTTCGTCCGCGTGGTTTTTAACTTATGTAGCCTATTATTACATCAGCTACCTGCCAAAAAATGTCCCTTCAAAATCGGTCCAACCATTTTAGGGATTAGCCGGAACAAACAGACCGACAGACAGACAGACAAAAATAATAATAAATGTTATTTTGGTATATGTAACGTATATATATTCAAAAGCATGTAGTAAAAAACGGTTATTTCAATATTAGAAACAGACACACCAATTTTATTTATATATATAGATTATAACAATACTTGAACGAAACCCTCTATCTACATATTTCACTCGCAATTTACCATTTCTGTTTAATAGTAGTAATAGTAGATAGTATCAGAGTATATAGGAAATTAGGGTTTATAATAAGACAACCAAACGCTAATCTAAATCTAAAATACAAGTATGTATATTTATACTTTACTTTAATAATAGGAAGCCAATATGCGTGCGCTCTCTAGCACTGCACAAAACCAAGTAAGGGACCGTCTAATGGCGGTTATAGAGAACACTAGATCCTTAATATAAATGTATATGTAGGACATCATTCCATTACGACACTCAATCAGGTGGGAGGAGGCATAACAACACAAGTAAATTCAACAGAGTCATTATTAAATGTCAACATTGTGGTGAATTTCATAATAGATATGTCCGTATTTACCATAGTAGATATTTACCATTCAGTTTGGCAGTCACAGAAAATAAAACACACACTTGGTCAGTAACATAGTCACTCTATTCTCCCAAATTTGAATTTTAATGACTGTGTATTATTATAAACATGTTCCACTATTATTTGAAAAAAATACGAGCTTAGTTTCTTGTCATCTCGATATCATTCCGAACTGACGGTAGATTTGACATATCATAAGAGTCTGTAATAGTCTACATGAATACAGATATGTTGAATTGAATTGAATTAAAAAGAAAAATATATGGTAGAGAAATGAGAGAAAAATAAATGACACAAAACAAGTAGTGGCCTAGTGGTCGACATTCATTATTAAGATGCTATTGTCAAAAATATGCGTGTGTGTAAATATATGGTAGTGGGTGTAATACTCTTTATAGATTTAAAATATTTATTATACATTTTTTTTTAATATGCATAAAAAATCTTTAAATACTCTACATATTTGTCATATTTTGTGAGTTTGCGAAATTTCATACTTTCCCGTGCGTGCAATTTTCCTAAAAAGAGATACAAAATTATAAAATGTAATTGTTTAATCAATTTCTGTTCAAATTTAGTGACACTATTCCCTAACAATTACTGGAGAAAAAACACGTCAATAAAATGTTTCAGAGTTTGTTTAAAGCTATTCATTTTAGGAAGAGAATGGATATATAGTAATACAATTTACTAAATATTTAAACACACCGTTTTAACTTTAGGATAGTCGACATATTGATTCCGAGATTACTATAAAATTCAATACGTTATTTTGTATAAATGAGGGTACAGAACAGACTCCCAACTGAGCTAATTTAGGAAAAGGACTCTCTAAATTACGTGGGTACTATAATTCGATCTAACATTCTTTATATATGTCTAGCTTTTACTTGTGGCTTCGCTCATATAACTTCATTATTAGCTGCTAGAGGGCGCTGATGTAACAAAATGTTAATATTTTATTATTATGTTTTATATATATACTTTTTAATTAAAAGTATACTATGTTCATTCTAATATCTCTAAGAACATATGTACAAAATTGTATGATGAACCGATTAGTAGTTTTTGCGTGAAAGCATAACAAACATACTGTTTAAAAGAGCAATACATAAGTTTCTTGCTTATTCTTCTTGTCATGAGACAGCTTTCCGAATAAGCGGTAGATTTAAAAAAATGTTGACAATTCAAAAGTGCTTAAATTAAGTTAATTTGAATAAATGATTTTCTATTCTATTCTATTCCTACTGTCACATTTATAATATTAGTAAGGACTAGCAACTAGTTTGGTTTTTTATTTTTTGAAGTATGAAATTATCGATTTGTACTGAAAAATTTAAACTCGTATTTTTTATAAGATGTGACTTGACATTTATTTAAACAAAATATTTACCCTCATTATCTATTGCCGCTATCTAATCGGAAGTTTATTTATGCCTTTATGATAGAACTCTGGTCTAGGTTCGACAAATTGATAAACTGACAATAAAGTTTACAAATAAATTATATATTTTAGTCCTTTGAAATGACAATGCATGAGTTAGGTATATATATACCTAACTTCGCGTATATATTATTTCTAGAATTTTTTTCTTGTCATAAATATATTCGCATATTTTCATATTTTTTATATATATAGTAATTGCAAACAAGTTAACGACTCTATTGATGGTAAATTGTAACCGAAATCTTAATTAATTAAAATGTATATATTCACATATTTTGTTATTTAATTGTAATGGTAAACAAGTTAACGACTCTACTGATGGTAAGTGGTAATCGAAATCTTAATTAATTAAAAAACAATAACTTGTAGTCGAAAATAATAGCAAGAGGCGTTAACAAGCACTAGAATGCCCCACAAGATCTATTATGAAATAAATTAATAACCAACTGTAGAAAGCCAATTTTTCTATCCATTGTGTACAGGATGGCTCTGATAGGAACAAAGCAAGGCGAACAAAGCACCAACAATACAATACGCCTCTTTCAGTTCTATATAGATGGAAATGAAATGCTTACTGGCGTTATTTCAACAGTGCTCCACGGTAATCGCTTTAGTTCTGCTAAAGGCTGGAATGGAGTTATTAAATAGTCTCGTAAGTTCTTTAAATGATTGTGTATCATTATCTGTTTATTAGTCTACCTCTGTATTTTCTAGATTATTTATTCGTACTCTTCAAAGTGGGTTACTCTTTGTTAACGACTAAAGAACAAATTTTATGAGAAAATACATTACGTCATGAGGAAGTTAGAATTTTCATTTAAGTAAAAAGCAAGCAAATTCCTCGCAAATAGCTAATTTGTTGCAAAACTCTTCAGTTGATATTTATGTGTGAATAGATGCATACACAGAAGATAGTGCAGCATTCCAAATATCTTTGTTGATGTTATAAAGTGTAGCACAAACAAAAATAGTACAAAGTCGTTCTATTCGTAATTTCCTGACCCTTTAAAGAATATTCAAATGTACATTAAAATATTATTATATATAATAAATATGATAAGTCATATGTAATATATAATAGAATAGAAGCATATAACTTACTAATGCTGAACTGCTCATGATAAAAGTGCTAATTCAAATTCTAGGCAAAACGGATCGACATTTCACATGTTTATTGAATGCAACCTGAATTCTTAGCTTTAGTTTCTTTAGACAATACTTCAATGTCTCAGGAGCAAACTTCGTTTGAAAAATAGTCTTTAATCTATGGATCTACTCTTATAATGGATCTGAAAATCTATCTTATATTTTATAAGCTTCTAAACATTTCAAATATCAAATTTTATTCTAAATTGTCACTTCTTTCTAATATTCCTTTTGGTTTCCCGTACTGGTCCTAGTTCATAGTTTTTCTTTGTATAATACATATATAATGATATCATTACATAGTATAAAACAAAGTCCCTGTAACTGACTGTCACTACGTATACCTACCTGTCACTATATAAACTTTAAAACTATTCAACGGATTTTGATTAGTTTTTTTAATACGTAAAGTGATTGAAGAGGAAGGTTTATATATATGATACATGTACACCCGGGCGAAGCCAGGGCCAGTAGCTAATACAATATATACAACAATATTAAATATCTCACGACAATTCTCTGCTTTTCTTTATCGTCCCAAAGGTCAGAGATTACGCGCTATTTGATAAATCTGGTATCTTCCAAATGGACGTGTATCCTGCTAACATTGTATAAAAGTGGATAATGCAAAAGTTGAGAACTAACATACTACATTTCTTATCCAAATCTTTTAAAGGCTAATTCTTAGGTTATATACATTGGCAGAAGTAGGACAATGTTGTATAGATTTGCTTTATAGAATCGATAGATAAAGTATCTGTTTCACCACATATTCTAGAATAAATACCATAAGCTTCAAATAATATTACCACCATAATTCTCATCGAGAACAAGTAAAAGTGAATGGATATTGCAAATGTTAGAAATGACGTTAAACCGTTTTGTTCGACTTTTGGACCATCAAATTTTACCCCCTACCGTTTTATAGCGATTACTACACCCATAATAGATGCTATCGCTGTTTCTTTACAACATCACTTGGGTGAAGACAAGTATCACATATTTGCTTATGGAGTTTGGTGTTTAAGATATTAAAAAAGGGTCATCGTTACCTTCCCTTTATCCCATTATTTGGGGTCGGCACGGTATGTTATCATTAGGGCTCGGAATAGGTAGTGCAATTTTATGTACTTGCGATTTTGTAACGTCAATAGTATGGATATGCCTATAACGTACTATTTTCTTTTACGCTGTATAAATAGATAATGAAGATCAAAAGAAATTCCTTGACACCCAGTAATCTCGAAAAACTAATAGTTTTATATTACATTAAACCCGACGATGATGATTTTGTTGGCGATCTTGAATTCGAAGACGAATAATTGTCACCTTAGGAACACTCTACTGTACTCTGATTTATCTTTTAAATTGGAATAAATATCTGAACATGTTTTTTTTCCTTCCTGAGTAGAAGGGAAAAAAACATGTTCAGATATCCTATAAATAAACAATAAGTGTAAATATCTGAATATGTTTTTGTTCTTCTACTCACTCCTATAAACCTATAAATAAACAATAAGTGTAATTTTCATGATTTTATAATTATATAAGTTGCATTGCATTGCATGAGTTAAGTTCCCGGTAATCAAACTGATTTTAGGTCTTATCCATGTCATGCTTACGTTGACTTTCTTGCTACAAGTACATAAAATTGCACTACCTATTCGGAACCCTAGTCATCATCTTGAACTGAACCCTATCGGCTGTCATATCTGAGTATGCTCTTGTTTTATATCTTTCACACAATCCTTCCATCTTTTTTTTGGTGGTTCTCCTTCTTTCCATTTATATTAAAAAAACGTTAGATCTCATAAGATTGAAGAATGAAATGAAGAAGACCGATTAAGATATTATTAAGCTTCTTATATAAAATATTATTTTTTCTTATATTACTATAGTGGCAAACAAGCATACGGCCCATCTGGTGGTAAACGGTTACCGTAGTCTTTGGATGCCTGAATATCCAGGGGTGACTCGTGTGCATTGTCGTCCGTAAAGAAACCTTAATATACCCTTCTTGAAAGACCCCCTTGCTGTAGTCTTGTGAGAAATGTAGCATGTAGTTCTACCCACAATCTAACTGTACGCGGGAGGAAGCTCCTTTGAAACCGCACTGTCCGAGACCACTTTGGTTCCAACGTGTGGGGATAAATTCCCTGTCGCGATGTCCATAGCGAGTGATGCGAGGGTAAAATCTTCCAATTTTGACTTGTAAATTAATGTTTTACATCTATCAAATCCTACATGATAAATAAAATGTTAAGTTTCATATTATTTTGCTGTATTTAAACCTTTAAGTTACAAACAGCAGCATCCTTTTAACAAAAAAAATGTATAGAAACTAAGAAAATCAAACTAATTTAATCTGACCAGATGCAATTTAAACAAGAAGCAATAAACTGGACTTAAAACACAAATTTGCTTAAAATAAAATAATAACTATTCCACGGACTATAAAATAACGTACCAAAATGGGTGCTAACTCTAAAATAATAGTGGTTCCAGCAAGAATAAACAAAAAGCTAAAAGCTAACGAAAAGCACACACGAATTTAAAATACATATAACATGAGGCAATTACGGAGTAATTTCGGAGTTCCATAAAAGTTAGAGTAGTTTTAAAATTTGGAGTTTCATTGGCATCTAAATTATAATGTGCTGAAACACTAAATACACTCTATATGACAGTGATAAATATGTTTATTGTATGAAATGAAATAAAATTCATTGCTTAAATGTGGTTTTATAGTGATGGTTTAATATAATTAACATATATTAGTTCTACACATTAGTAATTTCTGACATGCAATAGACAATACGTGCCATTTATCAGTTGTGTATATATAAAACAAATCACGATATTTAAAATTTCCAAATTTAAATTAACATTCTAAGATTATAACAGTCCTGAATATATTTATTCCCAAAATGTTAATCAATCAATATATTTACAGAGACACATTTTTTTATTAATGTTACAGTTTCTTATAGTACAGAATAGAATATAAATAATGATCATTCAAGTCAAATTATGATAAGTACTTTTAAATAATAAGTTTTTATGACTTCAATTTCGTATTTGTAATGCAAATTCAGTCAGGAAGACTGAGCAAGAAATTTTCCTGTTGTTCTTTTAAACAATTGTTGTACAATTTTAGATTTTTAAGTTGGCCTGCGTGATCTAGCGGTTTACTTGCAATGGCCGCGGGTTCGATTTCTCATACGATACATTTTTGAGAAAAAAAATGTATTGAAGTATTACTATCAGTGGTCTTGTACCCATAACACAAACTCTGCTGTATAACAATAGTACGAATAATGTAAAATACTAACGATGCTGTAGATCATTATAATATACTATAACCATGCAGTTATTATTTATAACTAGTTTAAATACTATTGGTAAATTCTCTGAAATTTATGCGAAGAACAAAACAGTTTAGGAGAATATGATTGAAAACTTGTTAATTTTGTGTGATTACAAACTTCCACAAGCTCATAAAAGTCAAAATATATGAGCAAGCTCATAAAAGTGAAAGATAAATCATTCGTAGGCGAACATGCTTTAAAATTCACTTTCTTCTAACATGTTCTAACATGCTTTAAAGTTTAAAAATGAATTAAATCACGAGTAGAGTTTTATAAAGAAAATTGGAATTGGGGATATAGCTGATGATCGATTTAGTTGGACAAGAAACTAAGACATTGCTCTTTTTTAACTAAAATAGAAATTTATAAGTTCTGAAATTTGTGTGATTAATACAAACTGGACCTCTAGTTTTCCTCCACTGATCCCTGCAAGAGTATACCATTAGATCTGGCAAGGTTCCATTAAAAATAGTAATGTTATAATTATTCTACATTGTATTTAGTCCTCCTTAACCATGTCAGCAGTATAGATAATTAATTAAAGAAATACAGAAATTTTATACAGCATAATCAAAGAATTGAGTATTTCTCATAACATAAAAAAATATTCACACATAAAAATGAAGAACGCATTTCTGACAATGATTGAAAATTCATTTGGATTTCTGCGAACAATATTCATAACAGAGTTCAGGTATCAAAGTGAATGTTCTCTTTAATAAAACTTCTAATATAAAACGTACCGATGTCTATAGATTCACACCTATAATAAATTCCCCAAAAGACATATTGAATTAAAGCACTGAATAAGGGGAGAAATCTTTGTGTTTGGAGAGATCGACTTGTGACTGACACGTGTGTAGGACCTATCAAATGTTGCTTTGTTGTCGAGAACTCTTGAGAATTATTTTGTACCATGTATTGTAGGTACAAACGAAACCGATCTTTTTATTGCATTCTAATATAAAGAGATTTCTTTCCATTCAGACACGTTTTAAGGCAGTTATATTGGGAATTGTGTATTTTTCTATAGCTTAGTATTTTCTATTATTTTTTTATACAAATGAAAACGCAAACAAGCTGTCAAACCGAGTGATCATCTTTGCCTATATACATGAACAGCACTATGAACATCCGGGTATCATTTGAAGCCCGGATTACGGCTCTTGCGTTGTTAATCTGGAGGACTAAAATGTCATGCCTCTTATCCTGTAATTTCACTACTTAATCACACCCACCGTAATACAGGTTACAAAGCAAGCTGTTTAACAACTAAAATAAAGAAGCTTTTTTTTTCGGTCTACTCTAATGCTGTTGGCCGCAGCTGGCCTTTACAGCTTCACCGGACGTTAGGAGGCGAGTGCAGATGGCACTCCAAAGCCGCGGAAGGACTTATGGGGCGGCTGAAGGCCAACTCCTGCCTGACGGATACGGCTCTAGTCTGAGGGCACCACTAGGGGTTCGAACACCGGCTCAGGCCGTCGTATAAAGAAACTTGAGGTACCCACGAAAACAATATTTTTGAAATCAATATTTAACGTAATAAGTGGTCTAACAATCGGGTTCAACTTTCGGGTTCAATTCCTATACCACAAATATTTGTGATTATGAGTAGGTTTATTTGTATTTTATATTTTATGTATTTTGAAATAGATGATGCTGTGTGATATAATAATGGGATAGAGGACAATCGGGAGACATATAATAATATCTTTTTTATTTTTTTAATAAATTCGAGTACATACCTAATAATCAGCAAAATAACACCTTAATCGATAACACAATTACAGTATAATTAAAAATACCTGCAACTTTATACGGCCTCGGTAGTCTAATGGTTTAATACATCGCCTTATATCCGATAGTTGTAGGTTCGATTTCTCACACAATAAAAATATTTGCATACGAGTATCATTGTGTGTATCGGTCTAGGTGTTTTCTACGTGTTAAACGTACATATGTATTTATATCAGTTGTCTAGTACCCATAACACAGTTTTTACTTAACGTGTGACTAGACGGCGCTGTTTAATTGTCGTGAGATATTATTATTATCATAGTTTGTTGATAAAAGTCAAACCAACATAACAAACCGTGTGTAACATCACGAAATACAAGGTGACGAAACATCCCCCCACAAACATGTATCCTACTAACCTTTTTATCTGTACAACAGCTTCCATTACTCAAACGTCTCCCACCCGAGTCTCCAGGCCCACTTCCCCACATATTAGCGCGGAGACAAATGCACCATCACGTTTTTTATCAGCTAAAAGGTCATGTGTTTCGAAGAACCAGCGTAACTGGACCCCTAGCGTGACATTCTATAGTGCACTTCGCGTGTCAATTTAGTTGGAATTTAGTAAACAAACACGGTTTTGGAATATCTATGGATCATATTTGGTACAGGTAACACGTGTTTTGTCAAACGAGAAAAAGTGAGTAGATATTTATAGCAAACAGAATGTCATTGTTGTCATAAAACAAGGCGTGGTCTGGTTACTGGAGACTTTTTTATTTAACTAACCGTTACCGTGACATCGGCTGTTATTTAGATTTTTTTTTTTAATAATTCATCTTCACGTCAGATTTCTTTAGGAATCGTTTAGCCGAAATATGAAGGTAATAAAAAGACAGACAGTCGCACATTTTCATTTATAACAGTAGCTGTTATCCGCAACTTCGTTTCCTCAGGCTTTTATCTCCGATTTCACCCCCTTTTAGGATTAAACCTTGAAATAAAATATAAACTGTCTACATTATTAAATTTCATTATCAGCATCATTGACGGTCTCGATCTAGCGGTTTAGCAGACCGCTTTACTTCCGGTGGTCGCGGGTTCGATTTCTCGCACGGTACAAATATTTGTATTCATGAGTATGATTATTTGTATCGGTCTGGGTGATATATATTACGTATGTATTTACAAAACAATATCTAATTTATTATTTATAAACAGCCAATATGCTGTGTAGTTAATATTTTGACTCCAATGAATTAATTATTTAGACAATTCAACTTAAAAATGTATAATTACAATAATTATGTAAAAAAGAAACATGGAAGTATCTTGCTCGTGAGACAGCTTTCCGAATGAGCTATAGTTTAAAAAAATAAGAATGATTATTCAAAAACAGAAATATCTATATCTTCTAGTACCCATAACACAAGCTCTGCTTCCCTTGGGCCTAGATGGCGCTGTGTGAATTGTCCAGGGTTTAAAAAATATATCTTTCAGTTGTCTAGACGATACTGCAGCTCGATGAATTATTCAAACACACGAATTATTTACCTGCCCTGTCACCACGGAGCCCAGAGTCATGTCTCGCAATGTGGCACGTGACAAAAATGGCCGATTTTTTCTTGTTTCTTCCACAAATTAGGTCGCGTATCAAATGTAAATGGAGGTGTTTCGCCATCTCGTCGTATTATTCGACTGTTAATATATTTTGTTATGAATATTAAATACTAGTATGTATGCATGTCATATTTTCAATCTGGTTAGCTACGGAATACTAATGGATTTCCGCACAATATAACACGTGTATTCTTCGCATTTTATTTATTTATTTATTACATTTTATGGAATTAGATGTTACATTGCGGAAGTACATTTCATAACTTAATGCATTTTATTTTGTTTAATTCCGGTACCACGTGATCTCATACATGTTAATGATAGCGGAATTATAGAAAATAATATAAATTAATTAAGTATATTTATTTATTTACTGGTTCCCTCGAATGTTGTATAATAATGTAACTTAGTATGGGATACAGCTACCTAGAGACATCAAAATAATAACTGCATTTAATAATGTCTAGTAAGACAAATTCAATATTGTCTATTATGCTGTTTAAACTATGTCACCCCACCTTACATTTTCCTATTGTTATTTAGTACATAAGATCATTATTTCTATGTACATTTTGTCAGTCTATTATCATCTGTAATATACATCCTCGACCAACAACATCGTATCATTTACCCGCAACAGTGGTGACCCCGACGTGATCCCGCAACACTTAGCTTTAATTATTATCTCTCAAATTTATTATCACTGATATGCAATGGATAACATTATCAAAGAGTTAGGTAAGCAAAGCCGGCGGTATGGATACTAGACAATACAATTGTTGGTACCGTGCGAGAATTCGAACCCGCGACCATCGGACGTAATGTGGTCTGCTAAACTGTTAGACCACCGCGGCTGTCATATAACATGACATTTCATATTCCAGAATATTATTGAATCCTATGGAATTCAAATTTATTCACTGGTAAGGTCTGTCTGACAAATATTCTCAATTTGGGTCCACAGTTTGAATAATGGAATCCATTCGTCTCGTGTGAAAGTTTTCTCGATTCAGTGAGATTTCGAGCATAACATAGATATCACTCGAGTGAAATATACACTTTCAGTGATGTACTTAACCTTGTGTATTGTTATTGTGTAACAATTAAACAATAGCTTCTCCAATAGTCTTGTACGGAACACTGTACTATAATAATATACTTATAAATTATCACCTACGTAGCATATACCTTTTTACTATACATAATATATTACTATATAATAAATTAGTGTGTAACATCAAGCTTTCACTACGGGATGTATCTTTTATATATCATTCACGTAGTTTATCAATTATTATTATCAATTATCTTGTTCCTACATGTCTATTAAATCTTATTACAATATAAATTGAGTTTGTTTTACTTTAACAATTCCAAATTCCGCCTTAATTCCGATTTTTGCGGAATCAATTGTAATAATTCTCAATCTACTTGTACTACTTATATAAATTTTAGATATCATTATAAATTCTTCATTCTTTTTATCTCACTGAATCCACTTTCATATATCTACATATTTATATTTGTATCTATTACTATTTTGGAATATACTTACACTGTCGACTGTAATCACTATTTCATTGTCTGATCATTGGTCATGTATTTATGTGTATATGGTATATTTTATGTATATGTATATATATATATTTATGTATATTCTATAAAAATATTATAATATTATTTGCATTGCCAACAACTTATCTCTACACAACTCATGGTTTACTGGTAGGAAATGCCATTAGGTGTTAAGTCCGCCATATGTACTCTTTACTTATGTATGACTTGCATTAAAGTTATTTAAATAATAACTAAAATAAATAAAAAATAGATATTTCTGCTGTAATATAATAAGATAAATACTATAATAAATCAACATTCGACGTAGAATTATATATAAAGATGGTATAGTCTAATTTAATATCAAAATTACTTACTAAACATTAATTATTTTCAATTGATTTTCATCATCAGAAAATATGTACCCGTATAATGACGTCATACCTGAAACAAGAGAGGGATTATTTAATATAATGCAGTTTCACATTTATACACACATTTTTTTTATATGATATATATAAACTAATATATTTACTAAGGGGATAAATTAACGCGAGTGAAGACCTACTGAACATAATTTTTCTACTTTCATTTTTCTTCTAGTAAAAAGAAATTTTATCAAAATTGCTCAAGCATTGATTGGATATAAACAAGAAACTACAGAGAAGAGAATTTTATATATTAGATATATATACATTAGTTACTTTTAAACCGTATACGTAGAGAGTACCGATAATGCTCGTATTTACTACAAACTATTAAGTCTAACTCACGGTTCACTGGCGCATCCGACAAACTGCTGCAGTATTGGGGCATAATACGTGTCGATCCAACTAATCCCTGCCTAGCAGCTTCGGAGATAAATCTATAGCTAATGCTGTGGGGTTACAGTCCCGAACGATAGACCTTCAATATCGGATGCCTCTCTAAATGAATACTGATAATGATAGGATATTGCCGTTTTTATACAATATATTTAGTTGATATATATATGTATAGTTATCCAGGCAAACATTGTTGTGGCATAAATTAAAATCGCAATTAAAAAATAAAGGTTAGTGATAAAAGGGTGAAAATAAGGGCTGTATGTATTTTTAATAACACATTAAAGAAAAATGAAAATATTTGTCTAAAAAATAAAAATAAAATATTACGGATTGAGTATGTATTTTTTTATGCCACATTATAAAAACATATGTTTAAAAATAAAGAAACAGGATGATGGGAAAACCTTATCACTTAGGAGTACGAAAAATAAATAGTAGCAGATTCTCAGACATACTAACATACAAACAAATCTAAAGTGAAACAAATACGTACGTGTAAATAAACAAAAAAAATATTAGAGGAAGTAACAATAACAAATCAAAATGAATCCAAGATACGGTGGTAGATTAAAACAAAATAATTCAATCAAAGTACTGGCTTTGAATCAGTTGCATTAATACAATCTACGGTCTAATCAACTGTATTGAAGAAACTCTCTCGATATCGTAGTAAACTACAATTATACTAGCTGATCCGCGCAACTTCGTCTGCGTTACATTTTCCCCGTTTTTACAACATTTTTAATTTGAGCTCTGCTCGTAAATGTCGTAGCGAGATGTTATAAATGTTTTAAGCCTTTAGGACTCCTTGATAAATGCGCTATCTAACACTAAAATGATTTTCAAAATTGGATTATGCCGAATGTAATTTCGAACAAATAAATAAATGTTACCTCCTTATAATATTAATATACATAGAAATGCTAATATTTGTTTTTATAGTACTTTTGATGTAACACTACTTCTAAATTTTTAACACAAAGGTATCAAAAGTTTAAAAAATATGAAGGAGTATAATTGTGTTTATTTACACCTAAACATATTCTAAAAAAACTATATAATATAATATTTATATTGATTAATATGGATATACTGTGGATAGCAATTTTTTTTATATACTACTATGGTAGCTAAGAAACATATGGCCCATCTGATTGTAAATGGTTACCGTAGCCTCTGGGCACCTGAGACACCAGGGGTGTAACGTGCGTTCCCAACCCTTAAGAAACCTTAATATTAGGATTATTAAGAAACCCCATGCTGTAGTCTCGTAAAAAAACCCCGGCATGAAGTTCATTCAATAGAGTATTGAGTATTGGATATCACTATGGTATCCAGTGGGTAAGTTGGGGAAAGTCTACTTTTTACATTAAATACAGTATGCATTAAGTAAATTATTAACAACACTGGCCACTAGTCCCTAACACTAATAATTTCCTACCCCCTAACTATAATAATTTAGTAATACTGGCCACTAGTCCTTAACACTAATAATTTCCTACCCCCTAACTATAATAATTTAGTAATAATAATAATATAATAATAATGTATTTATTATCAAGCTTAATTGCCTACTTTGTTAGTATTACAGATTTCTTATAATTAATGTTAGTACGTACAGACTACAGACACAAAATACACACAAAAATAAAATACAAATAATATCAAAAATTAATATTAAATTAAATTAAAATAAAATATAATTTAAAATACATTCACATATAAATATAAAAAATCAGTATAAAAATCACCGCTGTACCATTCCATTGGAAATAGTACAGCAGTGATTAACATACGCACAGTCCAGCCTGCCCGCAATCATACTCAGGATGCTGTTGGTAATACTGAACTAAACCGTCTAAACAAATAAACCACCTAACATCAAATCCATCATATAAAAAGCTACCACTCGTGTCAACGAGTTTCACTCAACACTATTAATAACTCCGCAGTACTTTATCTCTTTCCAACATTGCGGTTATGACAAAGACTGTATGAAATACCGCCAGGACTACGGGCTTTGCACCACAAAGAGATATTAACGGCGCAGATCGTTACAAGAAGCGCCGAGGGTATAATATTGTGCTACAGTTGTGGCCATAAAAGTAGAATTTGGAACGCTTTACTTTTTGCTACGTAAATTAGAATAAAAGATAATTTTATTCTAGATAATAAAGTCATATTAGTCTAGACACTATACACATGTGACTACTATCGTTATACTACCCTACTTTGTATAATATTATTTTTAAGTTCCATTAAAGATAATTGTTATGATTTGTTTTTGTACTAAATTTTATTCATATCCTTTTAGCGTTTTCAGAAACTAACTCACATTTTGTGAAATTAGGCTCGTATTTTGTATGGTAAATAGATAACTCATTCAATTTTAATTAATTAAAACTACATGTTATCATTTTCTGAGCCGAGATCTTATATAGGGTAACTTAGATACACAAAGCAATAAAACTATAAATACAATCATAGACTAAACCAGTATAATAATAGTACAATAATATTCTCCTCTTATAAGGAGAGAGAAGAGAAGAAAGAATTACTGATGGTTTGAAAAATTTAGTGGTATACAAATTTGTAAGAATGAAATCTCTTTATAGTCTCTTTTACAAAAATAAAGTTACATAAATTAATGTGTACAAAAAGATAAAAACATAATATTATTCTTATGAACAAGGTTGCAGTAACAATGGGCGCGGTCTCTTCCAGGCAACTTTAGAATGTAGAAGAGTGTTTAAACTTGCGTGAAGTCGAGGTGTAAAAATAATATATATAAATAGATGCATCAAACTTATAACGTAGGGGATAATATAAGTTCATAGTTAATGAGTTCCAATATTATTTTGTTTTTATTCAATTTATTTTATTATTTAATTTAATTTTTATTTTATCTATATATTTAATTTAATCTATATATAGTACGGAATACCCTAGAATATTAAAAAATATAGAATTAAATTAATACGAATAGAATAAATCAACAAGAACATGGACCGCTATCTCTAGAGATAATTGAATAAACAGAAAAAGAAATAGAATATGAATTCTCGTTAATTCTATGGCCACACACAGTCGCTTCACGAAGACTGCTAGCATTTGTTTCCCATCACCTATATTTTCCTCTTCCATTAAGCAGTATTAAAGAACCCGCGCCTACTTTCGTGTATCCGAGCGTTTTTCATTACGCCTCTCAACTAATTGATTGGATTTACTTGTAATGCTGATTTGTACATTGATTTACTACCTTTACGTTAAGTTAAACAGTATTCGTTTAGGTTGTATCACTGACTCTTTTGTTTTCCTCGAAAGTATTTAATGTTATTATGATTTTATTAATGTCTGATCCTTTTTTTTCATTGATACCTTTCAATATATTTGGAAAAGATTTACATTTATTAGCTGCCTAATTCATTTCTAGTCCAATATATTTTATATATGTATAAATTTTATTTAGTCAAAATTTTTCTTTTTTCTTTATTTTTTTTTTTTACAAATAAAATGAAAAGGTGTGCGTAGGAAAAATTATTAAAATAATTAGACCCGTTCTATTATGTTCTTGATGAAAAATCGGTCTGTAGCAGAGGCCTTCACCTGAGCTGTCCATAAAATGGCCTAATATTTAAAAAAATGTTTAATAATTCTTACACTTCGAGTACCGTCACTTAAAGGTTTAC
Organism: Achroia grisella; assembly: GCF_030625045.1. Taxonomy (NCBI): domain Eukaryota; kingdom Metazoa; phylum Arthropoda; class Insecta; order Lepidoptera; family Pyralidae; genus Achroia; species Achroia grisella. The sequence continues at coordinate 468,282 of NW_026713028.1, read as the reverse complement.
TGTCGCCTTTTACATCAACGAGGTCGAGGAATAAGTTTAATTTGGGCGACGACTGACTCGCCGGTGAAAGAAACATCGACAACAAACAAAAAACATAAGAGTGAAGAAAATAAGACCATCGTTGGACTCAAATATACACGTTGGACTCAAATATACAGAACGAAATGTGGCCTCCAAATAATGGCTTTGTCTAATCTATCTGTGACAACAGTCGTGACGTTACGTCGTTTGCCATATAAATTATTATCGCTATTAAAAAATAGGGGTTGATGGTAGAAGGGTGAAAATTTAGAGTCGGGTATATTTTTAATGTTATACTATAAAAAACAAACAACAAAAGTTTTATCCAAAAAAAAATGGCCCTTATCACTTAGCGGTATAAAAAATATATAATATCCTATTTTCAGACCTATCGAGTATATACTAATTTCATCGAATCGGTTAAGCCGTTTTGGAGTAATATGGCAACTAACACTGTATTTGAATACAACTTTATGTCTAATATTTTATAAGTATAACAACACTATAAATAATAAAAATAAATTATCTGAATTATATTTCATATTCGTGAACTGTAATCGTTACACTACAATAGAATCAACGACAATTATAGATAAATTGACAATTAAAAATTTATGTCATACCACATGACACACTGTGACACGAGAATTTTGTATATAAGATATTATATAAATATATTTAAGTTTGCATCGTTGACGTCATAAAACTGGGCAGAAATCACACCATTCATTTGTTATGTACTCTGCATTTCGAACTTCAAAGTCCGGAATACGGAAATACTGGTGCACCCGTCAGCGCTGGAACTAGAAAAAGCGTTTTTCATTTATTCAGTAGAATTGTTGCAGTGTTATTTTTTGTTTCAAAAAAGGAACTTGCTTTTTTTTATTTAAAGAGTAAATTTATTACGCTTAGTTTAGTTTAAATTAATAGTTATTAGACTTATTTATAAATTATTATCGCTATTAAAAATAGGTGTTGATGATAGAAGGGTTAAAATTGACAGTCGGATGTATTTTTAATGCTATGTCATAAAAAATAAACAACATATATATATGTAATAAACAACATGTATTTATTTAATTATTACTATAGTTATACAGTTTTATTCGCTAATATTTTTTTAATCAATGATAGTGAAATGGCATTAGTTTTGGATAGGTTGAACAGTAATCGTCTGTCGTGGCATGGACATGTAATGTGTAGGAATGAAGATAATATTTTAAGGAAGGAATTACATATGAATGTGGATAGTTATAAGTGTAAAGTGAGGCCGAAAATGAGACAGATGAACTGTGTGAAAGATAATATGGTAAGAAAGGGAGTAAATAACAAGATGACTGCGAACAGGAATGAATGGAAGAGAAAAACATATTACGCCGGCATCAAATAAATGGGATAAGGAAGAAGCAGATGATGATGAACGGAATAGTGCACCTGCCTGCTCTTACGGTTTAAGCAGGATGTGTCAGAGATGGATGATAAGATGAATATAAGGTCAGATCAGTTAGGCTATCGTGACAAATTCACCAGAAATTTATCATAATGGTTTCTATGGGATAAATGCGTGAAGGTTTACCTGACATAGTATATTGCTAGCAATAGGTTCATGAATTCACATTACTAACAATTCCGTTCCTCCCTCTTTCACCAATTAGTCAAAATCATTATACTTTAGGGTATTTGAACACGCATTATCAGTCATGTCAAAATTATTAAAACAATTCAGTACCTACAGTACCCTAGAGGAAATAATTACGACACGTAATGTTGGTACAGACAGCTTGCAAAATTTGCATCGAGAATCCGTACTAATATTATTAGGCGAGAGAGCGGATTTTGTTATGAGAAAAGTAAACTCCGGAACTACTGCATCGATTTGATAAAATCTTTCACTATTAAAAAGGTATATGATTCTAGACTGAGATAGCACATGTTTATGAATATAATATATTAAAAAAAATTTAGTTCTAATTCTCTTCCATTTTAAACATAATATTCCTGAAATTGTGTTATGAGTATATTATGTATGTATTATAGAAAGAAAGTATATAAATATATACTTTCCTTCTATAATACATACATAATATACATAGAAAACACCCAGACCGGTACAAACTATACTAGCTACCCGCCCGGCTTCGCACTGGTACTACAATATAAACCTTCCTCTTGAATTACTTTAGCAATTGCCATAAACTGTATTAAAATCGATTGCATAGTTTAAAACATCTAAAGAATAGAAAGCGGAAGCGCTTTTATTTTTTTTCTAAAAGAAGAGAAAGAAGAAGAAGATACAAGTAGAAGGTACAAAACTCACAAAGACAAAGCCGGAGCGGTCCAATGGTACTTCAATGGACTAATATGGGATGATATACCCGTCTGTACTAACGGTAGATGACTATATTGGTGCCATAAAATTATAGAATAAGATAATAAGAAGATTATAGAATAAGAATTATGGGACATGTTCACCTAGATACATCAAAATAATAATTGCATTTAATAATGTCTAGTAAGACAAATCCAATACTATCTACTAAGCACTGCTGTATCTAAACTGTGTCACCTCACCTTACATTTTCCTATTGTTATTTAGTATATACGATCATTAGTTCTATGTACATATTGTCTGTCTATTATCATCTGTAATATACATCGTCTCGACAAATAACATCATATTATTTACCCGCAACAGTGGTGACTCCGACGTGATCCAGACGGCAACGAGACGATACCTGGGAAAACGACGAGATCAAACAAGAGATCTCTGTCTGACGGCATCCTGGGCACAACCAACGATTGCACATTTCCACCGGCTTCCCACAAGTGGGTCTCACCGGTTCGGACCAACAACATTGTATTATTTACCCGCAACAATAAGCATGAAATCTGGTCAATCAGACCATCGTGGAGAATACGCCAGAAATTAACCTACTATGGCTTCCAGGGGGCAAATACAAAGGCAAATGCAATAACCTCCTTCTCGAACAACAGTAATTAATATCAGCGTTATTATTATGATTATCGATTAAAAATAAAACCGATTAACTATCGAATCGAATCTGTGATGCATTAGGGCAGCACTAATTGATTAATGATCGAGCTGTCAAAAGTAAATTAAAACGGAAATAGTATAGGGTTTCCAGCACTTCATCATTTTGTAGAACTACATATAACTAATCGGATATAACTAATAAACGTATACCATTTATAAATTTATAACACGGAGAGTGTTTTGGCGAATTGATCGGGTTATTACTAGCTGCTGAATTGCATCATCGTACTACCCGCCAGATACTAAGATACCATTCTCTACATCTGGATGAATGGCGGTCCTACATCCATGTGTTATTCCAGAAACTTTTTCCCATGCACAATTACATCCTGGGATCATCGTCCAGCAATGGTACTTCCGAACCGATACGATATTGAAACATTCAAGGAAGTAGCTTATTCCTTCTATAAAGGCCGGCACTGCAATTCCCATGGTATTGAGGGATTTCATGAGCAATGCTAATTACGTACCATTAGGTAAGCCTAAAGTCCCTCGTTTTGTTTGTGTCATTAGTTTGTTCCTTGTTATATAATAAATGTATTTTCTATGTATATTATATATCTATATCAAAACAAAAAATATAAATATGTACTTGTTTCTGTTGTCTAATATCCATAATACAAGCTCAGCTTAACTTGAGACTAGATGGCGCTGTTGAGCTGTACTGTGTTTAAAAAATAGTTTAATCGTTCTAGCTCCAAAAATGACTTTCTATACAACTTTTATACCCTATTTCATTTTAAGAGCAACATTTGTACAAACTTTGAATGTCATATTTATTTATATTAATCAAGAGCCAAATAAATAAGTTTCATGATTCTAGCTTTAAAAACATCTATACAACCTTTCGTCTCCCTTTACAATCCTTTTGTTTTATTTCTATTAAAAACAACAGCTTAAACGATAAATTCTAGCTTTAAAAATGATAATACTTCCATAGAAACTTTTATCTCCCTTTTGGTGTTAAAACGAGATAGATCGACCGACCGACATATAGACAGATGAAATTACTTTTGGCATTCATAATATTAGTAAGGATATTAAAACACAAACAATTACAAATGCTGCTTCCTTGCAACTTGAAAATGTGTGACCATTTTCTAGTTGCGTCGTACCAGAATGACCGGCGTATGTAGAGTGTACATGACAACTTGTGGTACCGAGAGCGTTGCTGGTTCCCGGATTTTCCATGTAAATGACGTGCATCTAAATCCGGCTTGGCAAATGGGTCGAGCATTTATGCAGCGCTATAAACATTTGTATAATGAGATTTCACGCTCAAATGTGAAATATCACGTTTGATTCAACTTATTTTAAAATGGAATACGGTAGCGTGTGGATCAGACTTATATTATGTAATACTAGCTGTGCCCACGGTTTCACCTAAGTTAAATTTCAATATAAAATATAGTCTATTTATTATTTTCATACATAAGCTATCATCATCATCATCGCAGCCCGGAAGACGTCCACTGCTGAACATAGGTCTCCCCCAAAGATCTCTATAAGCTATATTGCTGTAAAATTTCATTAAATCCGTTCAGTAGTTTTGTGTGAAAGAGTAACAAACATCCATTCATCCATACTCACAAACTTTTACGTTTATAATATTATTAAAATTTAGATAATATTATATTTAAATATGTATAAGGTATCTTAACCAGTAATAGACCAAATATGTCTAATATTTAGTGTTTCAAGACTGGGGTAACTATTGATGGTAACTATTTGCCATCAGATGGGTCGTATACTTAGTTACCACCATCGAAGTGTAAAAAAATAATATAAATCGAAAAAGGGGATTTTGTAATAAGAAAGTATACTCTAGAACTTAGTTTAAGAATAAAAAACGGCTGAGTGAGCCTCGGATTTTTATACCATGGAATTTTTTTATAAGATATTTATATGTATATAAGGTAATAACGAATAATGGATTATAGAAGAAATCTTTAAAAATATTATTATAAAGATAGAGAGTGAGTTATGAGACAAGTAAATACTAGAAGCATGTTGTGCTTCTAGAATTTACTTGTCTCATAATATTTCTCTCTTTCTTCTTCTCTCTATTATATTTCTCTTATAGTTTCAAATTTAACGAAAGGTATCTAGTTATTACATATTTCGTCTTTCGGGGTTACGTAGAGAAAAGAAATGAAAATAACTAGATAGAAATAAAATAATAAATGTTAAGAATTTACGGTTTTCAGTGTTACAAATATGAAACTTATGATACTAAAAATCAAGAATAAAGTACAAGTAGAAAGGAGAGATTTACAAACACGGAAGCAATTTACTACCATTACTGCGTTCTGAGAGCCAATTGAATATATCTCCAGAGATTGAACCTCACAATGGTTTCAAAGAATACTTCTCCATTTACAAAAAATATTTGTAATAGTACATATAATATTTGTTTGATTCTACTATGTTTATTTTTAAAAGTGAAACACAAAATTCATATTTAGAATTTTGTTAATTTTCTAATTTAATTTTATTTGTATGTTTTTTAATTTACCCTTATCATTTTGAGCTAATTGAGTATAATTTGAAATTGATATTTCCATTGTTGTGTTGGATAATTTCTGTTTTTACTTTAGTCAAGGGTCAATATAATAAGTATAGTAAAACACGGTGTTCATGAATATTTTATATTTTAATCGAAATAATCATTATATCATAAAAATATTGTTATAAATACCTATAATTATATATATACAAGTCATGTAACTACTCACCTCATGTCAAAAAGGGGCAAACTCTTCTCCATTGAAATCGGTTGAAAATTGTAACAAATATGTTTCACTTCAATGCTTTCTTTAGGGTATAATTTACTTGTTTTTTTTATAATACTAAAAAAATCAGGCTGGAGTGGCCGACAAGGTCTCATCATATCTCCCGTGTAAAAACAATATTGTATAATATCGTATAATTTTCTTACATTATTCTTATAAAATTTCGTATTAATTTGTATTATTTTGTAATCAATCATCTCGCACAGATGCGGGTAGATATTTCGGCAAATTTGCTTTTTATGACCGGATCCCTTCGAGATTATGAATCTATTTTTTTGCGGTACAACGTTAACGTATTGCCTAATTTGAATAAAAATTATATTTTAATTTGCCTCAAGCAGCAGGCGTGTCATAAATTGTTGTTGAAGCTGTGGCAGCGCAACGAAGATGTTGATCCTGGGCTCTCTTAGCAATTTTCACGCTTACAACCAGCCTTTCAGGATGAAAAAGTTGTGTTCCATTTAGCTATAAGCCTCTCGGATCGCACTTTAAGGAGTTTGTGGCGTCAGAGATGCTGACTCGAAGATTATAGGATCACCCTCGTTGCTTTCAAACAGATAACGCAGTAATTCCAATCCTATTACAAAAGAATACGGAACAATTTCCATAGGCGTGAGCCGGTGGAATAGCCACGCATATTCTTTCGCTATGTCCCGAGCTATTTTGCACGCGTCATATGACCGCCTTCTATACAATAATTTTGGACCGTAATCTCGACACTTGAAAGTACATTTTCCGTTATCCTGTTAAGATGTAGGCTAGGAGAAATACGCTTTGGAAGTTATGGCCCACAAATAAGTTTAGGTGGCTCGCTAATGGAAGGTTTTTACTTAAAACGAAAGCTAGAATGCTTTCAGATATATATACATATATGTATGGACAAATAGAAACATATTCGTATATAACATTACGAGTAGTTCTTGAAAACTTTAGCTGGGATTTATTTGTTGGGTTTCAAGGACAGTTAGGGAAAAAACTCAACAACTTTACTTTCAGGGTTTTGTAATGAATTTTATAAAACTTTTAGAGTAACAAAAAGTATGTAGTGGAGTAAGTAAGACTCATAACTTATTAAGTGGATATGTTATAGAAGGATACATACAGTCCTTGCCATAATAAGAGTATAAAGAAATAATATAAACATATTTTTTGTATTACATTTTATCGAATTATGTGTTATTTTCCGGAAGTCGACTTCATTATTTAATGGGCTTGCATTATTTTGTTTAATTCCTACTATTAGCATATGTGAAATTATTTCCGCACTGAATGTTTATGAAAACATTCAGAGCGGAAACCTGACCACCGCTACTGGAAGACACGACCTTACGAACTTTCCCACTAGTGATCAAATGCCGACCGTAATCGGATCTACATCCATATTGCGACACGTGTTTCACCTCTAAACGAGGCATCATCAGGCAATTAATATAGTTTGTAAATATTTTGGAAGCCTAGTGTTGACTATTCGGACTAAACTAAACGTGTTGACTGATCGGCGACCTGACTACTGGTCTGGTCGCCGATCAGTCAACAGGTTTCTGCATTGAATGTTTATTGTCTCACACATGTAAATAAGCAGAATTAAATAAATTATACTAATCCATTATGTATTACATAATTGTAATATTTTTTATATCGAACTAATATATATTAATATACGTTTAAATTAATTACAGTTAAGTACTTACATAAATGTTTATAGTTGCAAATAATAATTATATAGTACGAAGTCAGTTTTTATCGTTACTTTCTGGATACCTAAAATTGGTCTAAATTATGAAGGGCATTTCTCTCAGAATTTTTACACCAATTTGAAAAAGTCTTTAACAGTTTAAAATATATTGCACCATAACATAGGATATATATTAGGTTAATAATTATCACAAAACTCACAAAGTTAAGTACACAAGTAAAACCGAAGTAATTTATTAAAAAAAAAAATATATTAAAGAATAATCAAAATAGAAAACCATTTTTGACGTTGATTGACGAGTAGCGGTACAAGCGTGTACATAAATACTAATATAAAATGTTAGGTAACTGTCACAAAGTTACGACGACAACAGTCTCGAGTGGTGTTCACTTATTGCACTTGACTGTACTTATCTACTTCGAAGTACTTAAAGCGAAGTTGGGACATGTCGACATGTTATAATGTGTACATGTACCTTATGATTACTGTCCATAAAGCCACTGGGAGGATCCCAAACTTTTTAGAATCTGTCAGAAAAGGACAGTTATATGTTTACAAGTTATTGCTATGCCATAGTTTCATGCTGTATGTAATAGGGTTCTGTTTGGTGATAAAATGTCACTGGAGATTCAAGATCTTCAAAGTCTTCTTCTTGATCGTTTCCTCTCTGCTGAGGATTGCGTCTCTACGCGATGTTATTGACCAACTGATGGTTATATACAGCTGACTTGATATCTGGTCTGACCAATACATGGGACTTCGACCTCGAGGAATTTTATTATCTTCATCATCCCTATTACGCCTTTGTACTCTATAAATTAACTGCTATATCTCACCCGTTAACTGAATCATATCATACAGAGCAAGATGCTTGGCGGCTGAAATAGATGAGATAGAGGTTTACGCAAAAAAACATGTGGCTTGTTGAGCTTAGACACCAAAATAAGGTCAATGATCTATTAGAAATTCACCACTGGGTCACCTGAAAGAATCCAATGTCATAAATCATTCATTTACAGCATTCCAAGGCCATAAAATATTTACCTACATGTAAAGGTGTCGGGTCAAAAAGCTATATATCAAATATCGTAAAAGCAGAAAAGTTTTTGATGTCCCCCTCAAGGGTTTTATTAGGTTCTGTTTATTACATCTTTTATGGTAGGCAAGAATTACCTGTTCACATAACACATTTTATTGCCTTAGTGCCACGTATTTTGCCTTTTACTAATCTTATGTTTGTTTGTTTGACAAGTTATGGCTTTCTGCAAATTATTATTGTTCCCTTAGTGATTTCGAAAGGTACAATTTTGATTTGCCCTATTTCTCCTTCTAAGTATCTTCGACACGTTCCGGTTTGTGGTTATAAAAAAGTTATCAGGGCATCCTGGGACCCAAGTTGGGTGCCATTAAGGCGAATGAAATGGTCCTAACATAGCCTAAGTGTCCGTTATCGTATATGAACACCTATAATAAATTAGGGAATTTATTTAAAAGAAGTTCTTACACGAAACTAGCTGTTATTCGACAAAAATGCCTCTCTTAGTGATACAGTCTACTTTGATGTCAATTTTCATTAAGATCTATTTAACCATTTAGTCATAAATTGATATCAAATAAAGAGACAGATACACTTTTGTACTTGTAATACAAAATACGTAAAAACACTGTTGTGTCTAACAATCTGATCTGATCTGATCTGTAAAATCATTAGATTTTTTGCCTTAGCTATTTAGGATGTGTGTGCGTATAGTGTCTGTGTGAGAGAGAGATTGAGAGGTAGAGAAAGAGTGAGAGATAGAGCGATTGTTATATACCAGTTATTTAAGATGCGTGTGAGTGTGTGTTTGTTGTCAACCGGGCGTCTGCGCGTGCCCAGGCGCTCCACACCGGCGCCCCTCCGATCGATCCCCGTCCAATTCAACGAGGATCGATGTTACGACGGCCTGAACCGAGGTTCGAACCCCTAGTGGTGCCCTCAGACTAAAGTCGTATTCGTCAGGCAGGAGTTGGCCTTCAGCCGCTCCATAACTCCTTCCGCGGGTTTGGAGTGCCACCTGCACTCGCCCCCTAACGTCCGGTGAAGCTGTAAAGGCCAGCTGTGGGCAACAGCATTAGAGTAGTCGGAAAAAATGTGTGTTTGTGTGTGTATGAAAGAGAAAGAGATATAGAGCGGTTGGAATATACCAAAAAGTCAGTTAGCCAATCCAAACCTTATTTATAGGTTGTTGTGTTATCTTTGTATATAAGGTTCTCATAGTAGAACAGAAACTATATAACTACTAGAGATTGTTAAGATAACAAAGTTCTAATTTACTTATCTTAATCCAAAACAAAATGGCTACTCTTTACAAAAAGAAAGTACCACTGTTTATTTGCTCCATCGATCCCTAATCGAAACCTTGTTATAGTGATCTTAAAGGGCGAACAGGTCAGCACAAAAAAGTAATTAATTAGGAAGGATCTGCGGATATGTGTGGCTGAATAGAGGTTTGTTTGTTGGTAAAAAAGATTTAGCCAATTCATTCAACCTGTTGGTGCCTTTAGACGAGTGGACAGAGAGAAGAATATTTTCTATCCATTATGTTTATATATTCATTCATTAGTTGAATTAAATTCATTTAATTCGAATTGTTTTTTATAGTTTTTTTTTCTGTTATTAATTTATCCTTCAATGTATAAATTAATAACAGAAATAATATAAAACAATTACAATTTTAGGGTCTATAAATCAAAATTAGTAAAGAACTGGTTTATAGACGACCCCAATTGACCTTGCACAGCTGATGGTATTTTTTTTTATAGGGGGTTTGGGCTATTGTCAGGTGCTAAGACCTATAACACTGTAACCTGTATAGATCTATTGTGCTCGCCCTTATTCAAATTTCGATACCTAGACCCGTGAGGGACAAGAATTGAAGGATAGACTTAGGAGCGGTTGTTTTTATCTCCTCAGTTAATGGTAGGTGATCGCTGCCACTAAGTCTAATACCATTCCATGTGAGTTGCCAGCTTTTTAAGATAGGGAGGATAGGGGAAGAATTAGGAAAGGGATAGTAAGGAGGACAATAGGCGACTGGAACGTCGACTCACCATTCCAAATGCGTTAATACTTAACGTTGCCCGATATTCTGAAGAGGTGTGGTATTTCTCAGTTCGAAAAGGTCTATAGTTGTTGTACAACGTACTCTATACAACCACCATATAGTAATGGAAAAAAATATTAGGCCTTTATTATAAAATTTATATCCGATCTTTGTAGACTTTGTAATTAGAATTAGATATTTAGAAACATAGTATGATATGTTTCTTCTATTGTATCGTTGATTGCTGTAGACGTCGTTTAGCCTTTTAATAAGTATATATATGTTATTATTTTTATAATTCACTCGTTATTACACTGTCGATTATAATCCTGCAAAATATAATACTGATAATGGATTTTTTTTTATTTTATGATAGAATAAAATAAATACAATAACGTGACTGCAAGGTAATTGTTAAGAATTCATTTTACTTATTCTATAATATGGGTTCTATAATAAGGAAGAAAAACTTTTCCTATAAGGACCAATTACGAATCATTTTAATATTATATATCCAGAAGCAGATTCCAAGAATTTTGTTCGCAGTAATCCCCTTCTATAGAATAAGTTTTCTATCATAGTTTTTTTCTCGCAAAATATTATCTTGACGACTTCATAGTCTCAGTCGTCGTCAGTCGTCAGTCGTCAGTCGTCACGTTAAGAGTTTACCATATAATATAAAACATACCGTGATTACCGTGAAGAATGAGCAAGCACCTTGTGTGTTACTTTTTTGAATAAATGTTATTTAAAAAAAATAATTACACAATAACAAGTAAGAGGCATGTGATAATCAACATGCACCGCTATGCACTCATTTTAAAGCTATGAGCTAGCTTAGCTTGATATATATATATATATATATATTTGTATTAATTATCTAATACCCATAACAACAAGCTATGCTAGCTTATAATCGTAAGTATAAACATATTATTCAAAGATAACACCTAGACCGACACGAACAATCATATTTATAAATACAAAGGTTTATGCCGTGCGAGGAATCAAACCCGCGACTATCGGGAGTAAGGCGGTGTGCTATAACCATTATACCATCGAGGTCGTTAATATCTACAACTGAGACTAGAATTCTCAAGTTGTCTTCGAATAACTCTGGTTCGTGCACAAATGTCTTTCACTCAATACGTCAGTCTATCGATACGGTAACAAAACAAATGAAACCTCTTCTAGTATTGAAGCTGACTAGTACCTAACCAGAAATTGTAACAGATACATTCATACTGGAACTGTAAACAAGACGTATAAAGATGTTATATTCCTTTATTTTTTATGATTAGTTCTTTTAAGCAACGATATCACTGTTGAATTTCGTCAAAAATGTGCAGTAACCCTAACTTTCTACCACTCATTCAGAACGCAGACTCATCATAAGAAGAATAAGCATGAAACTTGCGTGATGCTCTTTTAAATAAATGTTTTTCTAAGTAAATACACATTACTACTGTCAAATTTAGTGAAAAATGTATAGTAACCCTAGCTCTCATTCGGAACGCAGACTCATCACAAGAATAATGAGCACGAAATTTGAGTGTTGCTTTTTTAATAAATGTTGTTCTAAATAAATACACATAGCAAGGATTAGGCATACGACATTTAACTTAGAAACCGCTACGCACTCAATACTTGTGCAATCAGATAACATTGTAAGCACAATGAATTTTAAGTTAGATTTGTTTTCTACAAAGCTATTATTATAATTTATAAAATCTCCAATTTTATAAAAGACTTGTTTGAAGGGAAGATTATTTTTATTTCTCTAGTCTATTCTTACGCCATCTACCACATTCTTTCTTCTCTCCTCTACCCTAAGGTTGTCTGGAAGAGTTTGATTAGGTAATAAGACTAAAAGGTGGCATTATTTTTGTTTATGTTCTTTGTTATTTACTTTTGATGCAATAAGGAGTAAATAAATAAATAAATTAGCTTAACCAGCATACTAAGTTTTTTTATGTTATATTTGGAGTCGCTTCTAAGATTGATCGTTTTAACACTTCCAGAACTATACTATCTATGTTTAAAAAAAGGGAATAAACTAAAGAATATAGTGCAGTACAATGCGGTGCAGTCGGGACAAAATTTATTGTTCTGTCTGTGAGTGCTCGAAATTGGTGAATTGTTTGCTACATTTCTAAGTCGCGGCATGCGGCAGGCCTGTAGCTTATTGTTTCTTCGGTTCGTTTCATATTGACAAATGTTCAGGGACTACTTTGTTGGGATAAAAATAGATCGAATCTAGTTTTAAATCCTAGATATCTAAATGGGATTTAAATTCGCAGAAGACTTTTATTACTACTAGAATAGCAGTAAGAACATAGAACACTTAATTTTATTAGATTTTATTGTCATTTTTATACTTACTTATACCTAATTAGGTATATAAATACTTTCTTTAGAATCAATATAAATGAAAAAGTGCCTGTCTGTCTGTTTGTTACGTTTGTTACCTTTTTACTACTAAGCCTCCTAATTTGAATGAAATTTCCTATGAAGATAGATGGACGAAGTAGGGTAGTAACAGATAGTCTATACTATTATTATTAAGGTGAAAGTGTGTCTGTCTATCTATCTGTATGTTTGTTACTTTTTCACAACTGAAGGGTTTCTAATTGATTATCATAGGTGACATATAATAAATGATCTAGGTAAAACTGTTTAGAGTGTATGTATAACAACCATCTATCGATTAGTAAAGAAGTTGAAAAGACTTTACTAGTTCATATTCTTACATAAGTTATTTTTGAATCGGAATCGAATAATGATTTACGGTTCTTAGAAAGTTCTCTACAATAACACGCTGCAGTCTCAAAGTGAAACATTTCAAAAGATCTCTTTTGAAGTTGAACGGAATGCATAAACTTAGTTTTGTATGACTCCAAATAAAATTCACTTTAACCTACAGTGTGCCTTCAGATATAATGTAAAGTATGTGTGAATCTTAATGTGCGTTGATGTAATAGTTGAAAACAGTTATAAAACACTATATATATATACTAGCTGTTCCGGCAAACGTTATTTTGCCTTAATTAAAAAAAAAAATTAGGGGTGGACTACCCCTAACATTTAGAGGGATGAAAAATAGATGTTGGCCGATTCTCAGACCTACTCAATACGCTCACAAAATTTCATGAGAATCGGTCAAGCCGTTTCGGAGGAGTATGGGAACGAAAACTGTGACTCGAGAATTTTATATATAAGATATATATATTATAACATTTTTTTTTCATATATATATATAAATGAATTGCTGTTCGTTAGTCTTACTAAAACTAGAGAATGGCTGAACGGATTTGGCTAATTTTAATCTTGATATTTATTCATGGAAGTCCAGGGTATGTTGAAACGGTGATAGAATATAAAGAAATTCCAAGTGAAATAGTAAAAATCCAGAAATTTATCGCATAACTAAACTTCAAAAAACCTTTGATATATTTAATTTTGAGGCAGAACCGAGATCGCGAGGTCAGCTAGTTGTAAATAAATTGTAATCATACATTTTTTGATACTATGCTCGTTATAATCGGCGGTTTAACAATTATTAAACAACAGAAAACAAAAGATAATCTATATCTTGAGAACACAGCGTTCTCTATTTAAAAATTATGAGTAAGTTATCAAAGAATAGTTAATAATTATTTTCATCTCTTTCCCGTTACTTACAACTTAAATCAAAATTTCTTTTTGAATATTATTATTCATGTATTTGCGAATTAATTTTTGGATATCGCTAAAACTGGTCACATCATGTTTAATTTAAAATTTTACTGTACTAATACATTAATACTCATTTTTGCTGGAATTTCCAACAAAGTAAGCTTGGGGTCAGCGAAATGAAATGTCCAGAGCTGAGCTTATTACATGTTTCTCTGTTATATGTATCTAACTAGAACATTCTAGGACCGAGATTGTAGGTTATAAGGATCAACTGACCCGCAGAGAGTGTGGTTAAACTGTAATTGAAAAGTGTAGAGGTAAATTTAAAAATATGTACAACATTTATTTATTGTCGTTCCTTTATTTGTTTACACTTTAAAGATAATAATGTATAAACAGAATGAATTAACATTTACACAACAAAAAGCGGAAATATGTAGGCAGGCACCAATTGAATTTTACCTTCTCGTTGTTATAGGAGACTTTTCCAGATTGTTTAGATATAGGATTGGTATCACTGAAGGAGTTGGTATAATTGAAACTATAAAATTCATAATTTACGTACATAGTTTATTTTCCATATAGTTATATAATCTTAATAAACAACGGGTACCTCTATAAAGTTATACAAACTGAACTACTTTTTTTTTATGAATAAGTTTGCGTTTGGTATTACCTCATCTGATGGTATGTAGGATGTAGCACGCTTACCCGGAAGAAACTAAACCTATTAAATTAATTAAAACTGACCTGCTTCCCAAATTAGCGCTGAGATTTGAGTTTTTTCCGCTAACGTCTTCACCCTACAACCACTACTCATCGAATGCTCGAATTGTAGGTCTCAAAAGACTATTATCTAAAAATTACGGTAGGTGGAGAATTAAGGTAACGCCATCTATGTTACTAATAATAGAAACTATTGTCACTTTACCAATGATGTACGCTTATAAGATAGAAGACTGAATTTGATTGTAGGTATTGTATAATAGAAAATCATTTATTAAACAAGACTTTGTTTTTTATCTACCACTCTAGATCACAAGAAGAACGGCAAGAAACTAGAAGTTTACATTTACAAGTCACAAATACAAATATAAATATGCAATATCCTTTAGATTTAATAAACAAATAAAGAGTATCATTTTAATAAAACAAATCTCGTGGCAGACATCTTAGTTATACACCTACATACACAATTACTCTTTTTCTTATTCTGTTTCTCCTGTGTTATTAGTAATAAAGAGTTTGTTATTATTATTATTACACCCAGACATACTCTCACACGTAGATATACTCAATCCCACTGACTGCTTTTAATTTTTTTTTGTTTAGCAAATTGTCTGTACGTTATGAAGACCTACTAGCTGTGCTTGCTGCTTCGCCTGCTTGTTATTTTTACAGTAAAGTTTCATCAAAATTCGTTCAGTAGTTTTTGCGTGAAAGAGTAACCAACATCCATACGTATAAACTTTCGGGTTTATATATAATAACATTACACAAGTATATAGTTCTTTTTTATATGTGTGTATTGTATAAATTCACCATTCGTCCCCATTGCTAGCAATGTACCATGTTAGGTCGACCTCCACGCAGTTCCCCCTGGAAACCATAGTAGTTAATTCCTGGTTATTAAATCACAATGGGTAAATTGACCTGACTTCATGCTCATCTTATCATCCTACTGGTGCTCCGCCAGCGTAAACCGTCAGCACAGGTGGGGGCACCATTCCATTCCATCCACTAAAATAAAAAAAATCACCATTCAACCTCTATAATCTAAACACTTCCATTTGTTAAACAAACCGGGGTGGTTTAATAAAAAAAAAGTGGGTGTGGCCGTAGCCATCAATTTCTCAGTCCGTTCGTATTTTAGAATTGCTTTCATTGCACGCCTCGACAATCTCGGTTTTCAATCAATGCAATATTCCGGTACAAATCAGCGGTTATATTTTTAGTATTTTGTCTATGTGTACTTATTGATATTGGAATTTCTGATGGACAATTTAAATATTCGTATGAAAGCGTCATTGTATATCAGTTTCCTTTAATTAGCCTGAAATCCCATTTGATATAGCAATCAGACGAGGTTTTATAAAGAGAGGTATTCACGCAGACTACTTTCTGAAAAGTAGACTGGTGGTTTGGTCCTTCCTAAAGATTTGATTTGAAATTTGGAATATAAAGTATTCCAAATTTCAAACCAAATCTTTAGGAAATACAAACAGTAAATCGGATACAGGCGCAAAATTAGAAGTAAACCTTTAATATGTTAGGTATAGAGTTCCGACCAAAATATATAGGAAATATAAATTATATTAAATCGAATGTAGATGAAAGTAAAATATAATTAAATGTAAAACACTATTTAAAAAAATATTTTCTGGAATTTTTTTTTTAATTATTTCCAAGAAACATTTTTATATTATATAGCATAAAATGAGTCGCGTCCATTGTCTGTTGGCTTATCTTTTGAACTACGCAACAGATTTTAGTGCAGTCTATAGATAAATTGATTCAAGAGGAAGGTTTACATGTATAATTCATGTACATCCATATGATGTCGGGGCGAGTAGCTAGTTAAATATAAAATACATTTTAAAGGAAATCTTGCGTAATATTTGAGTTCGCTTCAATAACAAAAGCGAGCTGGAGCATTCCAATTTCCTAACAATCTGTACAATTTTTAAATCTTACTTTATTCCACAGTAGATGTGTACAGACATTCATAACGTTATTTTTATCCAATATGTATGTAGATATATTCAAATTGAGTTTTCATTTGATGGTGCTTTCATTAGCATACTAAATGCTATTCAAGTGATCACTATACCCAATATATGTGTACAAATACATGAAAAACTCATATTTAATTAATAAATTAGATTAATTTAATAATACAATAATTACACAAGCTGGCTGGTACGATATTCTGTATTTTTAAATATTTATACCATGAATTTATTCTTACTATAATGTTGTTTTTTATTGTCTTATACGATCATAGTTTGCTATGACATATCATTACATAGTATAAAACAAAGTCGTTGTAGCTGTCTGTCCGTCCCTATGTATACTTAAATTTTTGAAACTACGCAACGGATTTTGAAACGATAGAGTGATTCAAGAGGAAGGTTTATGTATATAATACATATACCCCCGTGCGAAGCCGGGGCGAGTAGCTAGTATTTTTATAATAAGCTTTTATTGTGCCTTTAATTACCATGATCGTTGACTATATTGACCCTAGCGCCCTACACATATCAACACACTAATATTATATCCAAATATAATGATATCCTTGGACAATTCACATAATGCCATCTAGTCCCAAGCTAAGCAGAGCTTGTGTCATATATACTAGACAACTGTTAGATATACTTACATATATTTTTTTATAAATGTAAATATATATAATGTATTTATACAGTATTTTGTCAAGTACTACAGTTTTCACCAATTCGCGTGACAAAGCATTGTATTTTATTTCATGCACGCGTATAACACTGCAGATTAATTTATTATCCACAATAAGTAATGAATCCGTTCCGCCATTTTCTGAAACATCTGTAAAATGAATTAAATCCATTTGTGATGATTAATCATTTCTTAATTTTAATTTAAATATATTGTATTGTATTTGTAATGTTATCTTTCATTGTAATTATATTGTGCTGTAAAATATTACTTAAAATCTGTATCTGTAGACAACAAAGGCTCTCTTATTTTTATTTCTTTTTTTTATTAAATCTATTTGTGATCATTAATAGAGTTCTAATTTTAATTTAAATATATTGTACTGTCTTTCATCGTAATTATATCATGTTGTATAATATTTATGTATCTATAGATAGCAAAGTAATTGTTATTTTTCTTTATTTAATGGATTTAATCAAATGATTTGTTTCCATTTGATTAAATCCATTAAACCCATTCGAACAGTAATGTAGCTGTTATTTTTGTTTCTTTCTTTTTGATTGAATGCATTTGTGATGATTCATCCTTTTTAATTGTAAATTAGATATATGGTTTTGTCTTTCATAAGATGTTCCATGATTTATTTCCATTTGATTATATCCATTAAACCTATTTGTGATGAATAATCCTTTTTTAATTTTTAACTAAATATATTGTATTGTCTTTCACGAGTAGATGTTCTATGATTTCTCTGTTGAGTTCCGTTCGTGTCTTTTCATACAATATACATACACCTTTGAGCACGCTTATACATCTATTATGTAGGACATTTGAAATTTCAAATTCAGTGACTACATAAATCTTTGATATTTAAATCTTGTGGAAATCTTGCTCCAATCTGCGTGATGGATCGATCCACCTATATTACAGGAACAGACGTGAAACGTTTGAATTCTTTAATGGATGAGATAAGGATCTGTATTTTTTTTTACTCCGGGGATTCTCGAGTTAAGCGCTTCGGTCTTAATGGTTTCTTTGTTGACAGGAATCTTGAGTCAGCTATGGAGAGTGAGTTTATTGGAAACAGTCGATTATGTTTATTGGAACTGTGTCCAATCAAATATCAAATGTGTAATCCATTTTCAGTATTTTTTTATCTTCTAAACATGAATTTTATTTCCAACTAGCTGACATTCCAGTCAGCTTGTGATAACGGTAACCTAATAGAAACGTCGAGAAAGGTAAATACTACCTACCAATATACTAAATACCTACAATTTTATGGTAAATAAAGATATTAGATCTTTATTTATCATAAAATTATTCGTGCTGAAACCCTTATATATATATAATATATAATAGCTGAAATGGCTTCGCACGCACGACTTTAGTTAGATGGCACCGGTAGGGGTTCGAAGCTCGAGTTAGGCAGATATTTTTAATCCCCGTTTGAATTAAATTGAATTTAAATATAGTAAAATAAAAAAAAAACTATGTAATCTGTCTTCCCCTAATTTGCACCTCAGATGCAAGTTTTTCAAATCCACGAAATAAGTCTTCTCGTTTCTCTAAAAAATCCTTACTAATATTATAAATGCGAAAGTAACTCTGTCTGTCTGTCTGTCTGTCTGATCATCGAAATTTACGCCAAAACTACGTGAACCGATTTAAATGAAATTTGGTAACAGATAGTCTATACGCCGAGGAAGGACATAGGCTACTTTTTAATGCGAAAAAAGGGTTGTAAGGGGTTGAAAATGGAAATACAAGGTTATCTTTATGCGGTTTAATACACACATAGTATAATACTGGCTTAACTAAAAAATTAGAAATTTTGGAAAGTCTACTTTATAACTGTGGTATTAAGTCTAACTTTAAAAATTTTAAATTTCTGAATTACACCAATATTGTACTAATAAATAAATAAACATAAATGTCATTTGTATAAGCATAACCATGAAGGTGGCAATCCACTGTTGCATGCGAAGTTGCGCGAGCAAAAATATACTGATTTTGTCAATCCGTTGTCTCCTTATAAATTTAAATGTATTATCGTTTGCTCCGCAATATTATTTTATAAATACATAAATATAATCCTGGTACGGGCTATAACTGATGACCCTGTCTTGGACAAGATCGTAATCACATATTATTAATATTTTTGAAGATTAAAACAACATATAATATTAAGAATGAAGTTGTCTATACATATGAACAACATTTCCTTGGAAGAAACAACATCTACCGTTCCATCCGAGCTATTCAGGGTCGGAATACGCGTTTCGGCCAGTAGAGTCAAAGTATGGTTTGCGCAAGTAGAGGGATGTTTGCAATTTAGAATATCACATCTATTATTTTGATTTAACAAATTTTTATTATGTTATTGGCCAACTGGACCACCAATTTACAAAAGAAGTTAAAGAAATTTTTAGACTATACATTAAATATAAATAAATATGACATTTAAATTTGTGAAAATGTTACCATTCAAGGGGTAAAATAAAATAGCAAATAAAAGTTTTTATGGAAATTCGTCATATTTGAAGCTAGAGCCATGAAACTTTTTTCATTCGCTTTTTTGTCAGTTGGTCAATGAATACCTTACTAATATTACGATAGTGAAAGTAACTCTGTCTGTCTGTCTCACTTAAATGCCAAAATTACTGTACTGATTTAAATGAAGTTTAAAATCTAGATCCTGAGAAAGGACATATATAAAAAAAGGGTATAAGAGATTGAAAGAGGAGGTTATATAGAAGTATCGTCATTTTTAAAGGTTGAAGCTTGAATCTTATTTTTTGCGTATTGATTAAATATAATTAACGAAAATGGGTTGTAAGGGTCAAAAGGTGAAATATGGTATGTAAGTATTGACATTTTTAAAGCTAGAAGCTTGAAACTTATTTTTTAGGCTGTTGAGAAGATATTAGTACCTACCTTCACAGGACTCAGCCATAAGTGAAAATTTCATTTTTGGAGCTATAACGATGAAACTTTTTTATAATTAGATTATTAATACATATATTTTATTATTTGGTTAAGGTCACTATTTTACGCGGACGAAGTCGCGGGTACAGCTAGTAAGTAAATATATAAGTAATAAGTAACCGATAGGATATGAGCATTCTGATACATCGAAATTGTACGAGATGACGTTGCGAAACCACTTAATAAACTATTAACAAACATAAAAATTACGACAAGCAAAGTTCGGTCGCCTAGTTACTATAAAATTGAATATATGTAGAGGAATCCACAAATACAAAGAAAGAAATACACTCGCACAAAAAGATAACCATGAAGGTGGCAATCCACTGGTGACGTAAACACGAAATGTTGTAATAAAAAAAAAAGAAAAAAAAAAGCCTAAAGTACCACTCAAATTTGCATGGAAAATATACGCATGATTTTATGTGAGTCGGTTGGCGCGGAGAGATTTTATGGCGGCATAAATTAAATGTGAAACTATCATTGTGTTACCCTTTATTGCAGGTTGAGACTAAGTAATCGCTTTATTACAACTTTACTGTAATTTTTATTGTGCCATTACCCTCTTTGAGGTACGGATGGGAGTTTATGCGAATACGCGACGCGACGTAACCGCGTCGGACTTTGTAAGTACTATTTTAATTTTACTATAACATCATTGAAATTTACCGTACTACTTACTATTAACTGTTTATTTTTTTTGTCCGTATGAACTACTTAATAAAAAAACTAAGTACTACCACTTGCCACTTCCTTCTCTGCTCTATTAAATGTTTATTGTCATTTAATAGAGTTTATTACTATCTCTTTGTGTTGCCAAATATTAAAAAAAAACAATATATTTTTACTTACTTATTTAACTATATAAAAATATTTATGTATTACATATATAACATTCAGGATGTTTTCTATTCAATTTTCAACCTTATGCGTTTATACATAAGTATTAATTGTAAATTATATGACCACAAAACAATTTATATATGTGTGATATTATATGATACTCACGCTACGCTGCAATAATTGAGAAATCATAGACTACCAAATGAATGTGATCATGTCAACCTATAGTTGTAGATTTTAATTAGGGCTGTGATTCATCCATCATTTTAGTATTGGTTTATTACCGGAACCAGTCAGCCGCATATTTTAATTTTCTATCTAGATTCATTTCAGTTATCAAATACCTACTACAGGGGGAAGGGGATTGTAGACTTATGACCCCATTGCTAGCAATGTACCATGTTAGGTTGACCTCCACGCGGTCCCCCTGGAAACCATCGTGTTAAATTCCTGGTGAATTTGTCACGATGAGCTAACTGACCTGACCTCATGCTCATGTTATCATCCTTCACTGGTGTCCTGCCAGCGTAAACCGTTAGCGCAGGGGGTAGCACCATTTCATTATCATCCACAAAAAAAAATACGTACTACTTTTTAACATTACATTACTTTTTGCCAATTACTAATTTTTTACCAATTACTAATTAGCTATCCACCCCGGCTTGTACATATTTTATACACGTAAACCTTCCTCTTGAATTACTCTATCTATTAAAAAAAACCGCTTCAAAATCCGTAGTTTTAAAGATTTAAGCATACATAGGAACAGTCAGCGACAGCGACTTTGATTTACACTATGTAATGATAAACTATAATTTAATTAATTAATAAGTAGTGATAGTGGATGGTTATAAGGGCAGAGGAACCGAACAAGAGATGGAAGGACTGTGTGAAAGATGATATGATAAGAAAAGAAGTAAATAAAGAGATATCTGCGAACAGGGATGAATGGAAGAGAAAAACATATTACGCCGATAAATAAATGGGGATTCATTAAATTCATCATCATCTACTTCTACCTCAGAAGTAGATGATGATGAATTTAATGTAGTAAATTGGACGACAGGCAATAAAATGTTTCATACAAAATTATTACCTCACCCCACCCAAACATTTGTTTTCGATAGAAAATGTCGCTTATAATTAATCGATTCCAAATTTGATTTTATGTATTGGATCATACATACAAACTTATTGTGGTAACGTCGAACCCACGATTAATTAAAGCAAGGTATGCTCAACCACTACACCATAGAGCCCATCAAACAATCATCACTAGTAATATAATGAAGTTAGCTTCTAAAAAACTATATTAACCAACACCGTACTAATTTTCTTTCTTTAAGTTGTATGGAGATGATGCAAAATACTTGTATAATTTTTTTTATCATCAACTAAGTCAATCAAATGCAATCAACGTGCTATTATTCTTGTTCCAGCCACCCCCCACAATCCTGGCCGTAGAGAAGCGGCTCATTAGGGGACAGACAGCGGAGTACGTGACTGGGCTGCCTATATTCATTGGCACAATTCGTGGTTAGTATGCTATGGTTTTGCTCGCAGGACGAATTATTTTCAAATTTAGAATTATGAAAATCTATTTACTTTTTTTATTAAATAATATATTTTTAAATTTCGAACGACTTGTTTTTATAATGCTCAGCGTAAAAACATCTATTTTCTTTTTTGTGAAATAAAGTTTAAATTTCGAATTATTTCTATTTACTAATACTCAGAGTAATATAAAAGTTGAGAGGCGAAAACTACACATAATAAAACTGGGCATAGTTTAACGTAACAAATTAGAGTTATTAAATTAGAAAATGGGACTGACTGTTCAAAAGTGCTTAATTTTAATCTGAATAATAAATGGAAACATTATTCAATTCTGAATAGAATTTTAACGCTTATACGTATAGACAATATAAAAAAGTCATTATTAAAAAATAGACTAGATAGCCATTTTATCAAGACTATTTCCAAGTTCTTACTAAGCACGCTGCTTGGTAGCAAAAATAGGTCAGCCAGATAGTTTACTATTTACAAATTCGTTTTACATATATTCTCTCCATGGTTATAGTCTAATGGCCCCAACAAAAAAGAACGCGTTCGCAATTCTAAAATATCTGCTTATGAATATTTTGAATTTCAAACATTTTATGGATTATATAAAAGTAAAACATTTTAATCTCCATTCTATAATTATACTAAATGAAACGTTTCCGTTCACTCAGAAATGGCGGTTGGTACATAATCTAACTTATGTAAGAAGATCAAAGATAGCCAAAGAAGGATTCGTTCATAATTCAAAATATACGTGTTTTAAATTTCGAGCGTTTCATGAGTACCATAAAAGTAAAACTTGGTAATGTCCGTTCTATAATTTGAGCAAATGAAACGTTTCTTAACGTCCGTTCAGAAATGGCGGTAAGTAATAATGACACAGTTTCACGCAACCCACATCAGTTCAACGTATCTACAACGTGACAACTTGACGAGTTTCGCCGTTAAACCTACGGCGGAAATGTGGGTTGCTTTTATTGTTTACTTTGGTACCTACACTGGTATAAAACGTGAAAGGAAGTTGTAGACTATATGTGATAACCCCATAATCCTCGGGCTGTTACGTGCGAAACTTTACGATGCAGTTGAAATAAAAAAAAAACCTAATAAACATCTGTCACCGCGTTGACATTGAACGAAGTATTTCAGATAAGGTCCATTTCAGAGGGTTCAAGTATTGCTCTATAAAAGTAAAATCAAGTAGTAACTAATGGAATTGTCTGTGGTAAAAGCGGTAACGTCTGAATTGGCTACTTATTTATATATAATACGTTCACCTATATTCGATACATCATTAGGAGAAAAATATATTTTGTATAAAACAGTGATACAACAGTAAAACATTTGGTAGCTTTGTATAGATGAAGATTTTTTTTAAGTCGGTCAAATAAATAAACAGTTCGAGTCTTTTGTGAACTCAGTCGTCTAGCGGTGTATCACACCACTTTACTCCCGATGGTCGCGGTTTCGATTACTAGCATGGTACAAACATGGTATGTTATGTTTATACATGTATGTTTTGAATCACCATCATTGTCTTGTCTTTATCCCATTATTTACAGTCATATATGTATGTATTTACAAAAAAATTTATCTAAATGTATCTCTCAGTTATTTTGTACCCCTAACACATGTATTGCTTACCTTGGGACCAGTTGGCGCTATGTGATGTTTTTAATGTACATTATTATTATATTGCTAGCATTAATTCCCTTTACTAACCCATCCCCTTCGTAATGCGATAAGTTGGGGACCAAGAATGGTGGTTAATACTTTGGACAAATCCACAGAGCATAGTTAGCTATTTATAATATTCTAGCACACTATTAATGTTCACATTTTTTTTTAATTTTAAACCATAAAGCGACACGAATCACCATACAGCTATAATTTCAGCTCCGAAGCTTTGAATAAGGGTGCTAAAAAGAAAAATGGTTTGAGGGAGTTTATAATCTGTTTTATGTCCATCGTAATAGTAAAACTAGCAGCTTTATTTCGACAACATATTGCTATTACAGTTTTTATTGAGATCGTAAAATAATTGCTGAGGTGAATTGAACTTTTTGTTAGGTCATTTTGAGGTTAAGTTAGTTTATGCCACGAAAAAACCAATGTTCTGAGATAACACAGATAAAAAAGACAGGCGAAATGAGAACCTGTTCGTTTTTTAAAATCGTTTAATAATAGGTAAAACAATAAGAAATAAATAGAACGATACATATGATAGATTTTCACTTCAAAAGTTACAATTTTTTTTTTGGTCCTGTTTATCTTATAACGAAAAGGCAAAAGGAACTCCGCCCATACAGCCATGTCTACATAACAATAATTATTTAAAGACGGAGTGACGGTTGACTCACCCTTTATACTCGTGAATGGGTGCTGCTTGTATGGACTGGTGTGCTCTGATAACTATAGCTGATTTATATTGTTATCCAATAATTTGTTTACTTATCAACTTTGCTATTTGGCAGTATTCACACAAAATTCTTGAAAATGTAATTCTGAACATTGTTTATTATATAAAAGAGCAACACACAAGTATTTTTCTTATGATGAGTCTGCGTTCTGAATGAGTAGAATAAAAAAATATGCCTATTCAAGACTGCTTACATTATGTTTATTTGAATGAAGATTATTTCTATTTACATTTCTAAATGTCGCGTTGTGTCTTGTCATCGTATACAACATTTCTAGACTCGACTTTACTTTATACATTCATTCTTATCTGAATTCTCACTCTGAATGAGTAGTAGCAAAAAAAAAATTATTAATTTTAAAATACTTTTAATGAGTTTATTTCTATTTCTCAACAAAATGTGAACATATTAAGCACTGAGTTTACGACCTCATCGAGAGACGAACTTTTTAACATTTTATGGATTCACCCTGGCTGGAGTTGGGTCCATCATGAAGCAGAGAGGGAAACTCCGAGCAGTTCCTGAGACTTATTATTGTGACGATTATATAGGTTTAAGGTGACGCTTGCCGACGTACATCGACACTTTTGCCTTCACCGTTTGTGTTTATTGCCATGCCCGGTCAAATCTGGTATAAACCTGCTAGTGTACCTTTAGATACACGTTCTAATATAGAACTTACTGCAGTTCTATACTGGCCAAGACCTTTTAGAACGTTGTAAAGAGATTTCGCTGGTATACCTATAGCTCCCAATTCGACCGTCATACCGACCGAGATAAATAGACATTTTTCGTCCCCTCTGATCGATCCCCCGTCCTATTCAAACGGGGTTCCATATTACGACGGCCTGAGCCAAGGTTCGAACCCCTAGCGGTACCCTCAGACTAAAGTCGTATCCGTCAGGCGGGCGTGTGTGGCCTTCAGCCGCACCATAAATTCTTCCGCGAGTTTGGAGTGCCATCTGCACTCGTTCCCTATCATCCGGTGAAGCTGTAAAGGCCAGCTGCGGCCAACAGCATTAGAGTAGTCCGGAAAAAAGAAGCATTTTTCGTTATATCATTTTATTAGTTCGTAATAATTATTCGTTTCTATTGCATGCTATTTAGGTATATTTATATATAGTCCTAACGTAAGCATATTGTAAATCATTATTATTGCCAGACAATATTCATAACAGGAAGTTTTCTCTAAACTACTAGAATGCATATAATTTCAGTACGACGCTCAGCTGGTTATTATTTAAAGTGTATTACGAACTTTATACATTGGTCGTGTTTCCACATGATTTTAGTTACACCCGGCAAAGTTTGGGTTATTCCCGCAAAGCGTCCGCATCAGGCCAGCCTACTAAAAACTCCATTATATCGGACTAAAAGGCAACGCTCAGCAACAGCTTCCTATGTACTCTCAAAAACATGGTCGTAAGTCATAGGATGAAGCGATGTCATCGTAATAAGCGTATATATAACTTATATACGGATAAAAAAATCATTACGACCCATAACAATATAAAGAAGGAAGATAAACTAGAACTGAACAGTAAACATTTTTATATTTATGAAAAATATTACAATTTATTCATGTTAATTTGCATCAAGGAATAATTGCGAATATTTTTTTACTACTAATTGAAAAGTTTATCAATGTGAGATAGAGTTCTATAAAGAAATTATTTATTTTTCGAAATTATTTATATTTCGAAAAATGTAATTTGAAATAACGTATCTTGCTTTATTAATTTTGTGTATGATTCCATACTTGTGTGTGTTCAATCTTGATTGTTGTGTACAACTATTGTATTGGAGTACAACAAAAAAAAATCGAAGTGTTAAAACTTAAAACAAAGAAAAAAAAATATAATAGTCAATTAACGAACTAGATACAATAAGTGTAAATCTTATAATTACTTCCTCATTTTACAATGACGGGGGAAATATTTGTAAACGGATTCTCGGAAGGGGATAAAGAAATTCGATGAGGTGAGAGGGCAGAGGCGGGGGCAATTTAGAATTTTTCAACCCTTTTTTCGGCAATGTTTCCATTCGTTTCTACAGCAATTTGCTGGTGTATTCTTTTATTAATTGGAACTCCTGGAGCAGGGTCAAATACTTTGAAATTTTATCAAAAGATTAACTGCTTAATTTATCATTACTTTAACGAACCCTTTAACAAACAACTGAACATCTAAATAAACTGAACATAATGACTTGCTCTCTCTCTCTCTCTCTCTTATAAATACTGAATATTTAGTATCACAAAGGTAGGTTTTGTGAAAAGTCCTCTGTGTATTCCTCAGTCTTACCTATTTCAATAGATGAAAGTGGCAGACGGCCTCAGTGCTCTAGCGGTTTAGCACATCGCCGTACTTCCGATGGTCGCGGTTTCGATTCCTCGCCCGGCACAAACATTTGCATTCATGAGTATGATTGTTTGTATCGGTCTAGGTGTTTTCTATGTATATTATGTATATATTTACAAAAAAAAAACTATATAATTATTTATATCCGATGTCTAGTACCTATTACTGCAAGACTAGATGGCCCTGTGTAAATTGTCCAGTGTTAGTTTTTTATTTATTTAGAGAGGCAGAAGAATATTGCTAATGTTGTAAACAATACAAATAATCATAAATACAAAATGTATGCATCGTATGAGGAATCGAACCCGCCACCATAGGAAGTAAAGCTGTTATCTAAACCGCTAGACCATCGAGGCCGACATGTCATCATATTAATGTCAACTTAAATATATTTACATCAGAATTTAGCTACTTTTGTGGTAGAGTCAGTCGCTTTGATCAGGTCTTCCTTAGTGCAGGACGATGGACTTAAAGGAATGAGACATAGGTTTATTTATTTTATTTATGTTTATTTTATTAGTCTTTTGTGCCAGTGAAGAAAAAAGTAATTCATTTTATGTATCAAATAAATATGTGTAATTTTTGTGACAATACACATTGATAAAACACGTATTTTTAATAAAAAAATTCGTGTTTAATCAATGTGTATTGGTGTCGACACGGCCGCAGTCTCAGACAGATTGAAGTGTGCCAAAGCCACATAACACCATCAATTAATAATTATTTGGAAATTGAGTAAGATTTGGTGGGAGTAAATGATATTATTATTATCAAACTAGCCTTTGCCCGCGGCTTCGCTCGCGTTAATTTATCTCCTTAGGGGTGGAATTTATCAAAATCCTTTCTTGCAAAGTCTCAGCCTGATCGGTTTAAAATTGACAAAGTTTCATACAAAACTTTCATTCTCTATTTTATCCCTTTAGGGGTAGAATTAATCAAAATCCTTTCTTAGCGGATGCCTACGTCATAACATCTATCTGCATGCCAATTTTAGGCCGATCCGTCCAGTGGTTTGGGCTGTGCGTTGATAGCTCACTACGTCAGTCACCTTTGAGTTATATGTATATATATCGATATTTCAAATATATTCCTTAATCGCTACATACTGTGACTTATGCCACAATAAAGTCATATGTAGGTCACAGGGTGTTCTCTAAATGAGCGCGGACTAATGAACGCGAATCTTAGAGTGGCCCTACTTCACTGTACACGCTAGTGGCGAGACTAATTTGATTGCGATGTACGTATGTTACATTTTATAACACTATTCCCATTCAGTGTTGCCAACCTTTCTGTTAATCATGTAATATTCTCTATTAAATTATTTATGCAACAGATATGACAGAAAAACTGCCGGCACACCTAATGGAAAGTATAACTATCTATAAAAGAGTGATTAAAAAAAATACCAGTTAGGTTACTTGTTATTTCTTTACGACTGAAGTAGCTAGAGGAATAGTGTTTAAAAATTGCACGTATAAGTTTTAAAAAATCTATATGAATAAATAGTAATTACTAACTAGACTAGTAATATTGATAGGTACACTATAGTATCCGTAGTAATAATAGCTTGTTCTATACAACAACTAAATGGAAGATAAAACTAAAGAATAATAAAAAAAAAATGCAAAAAATTTAAATAGAATAACAAATTCATAGAATAGATAAAGATAATAAATATAAAGTCTTGTTTACATTGTCATAATAGCATAATACCAGGGACTGAATAAATTCAATATGCACACGAAGTCGCGGAAAACTAGTAGTGACATAACGTTTCTTATATTTACTATTGGGGAGGTCCGTATGATTCGTCAGGGTGGCTACCTTCATTTGACCTATTTCTGCCAAAGCAACAAAGCGCGATTGTTGTATTTCCGCTAGGGTAAAGGTAACTAATGCAACCGCAAACATAACACCTCATACCTATTTTCGGAAGTTACAACATCAAGGTGTTTGCTTACCTTACCATTCTCTATATTTATAAAAGACGAAACAATTCTTTTTTCAAAAAAGAATTTAACAAAAAAAAAATATCGATATTTTTTTTATACTATTGCCATATCTAAAAATACTGCTAAAATTTTTTACTTACATTTAAAATGCAGTGACAATTTGCTTAGCGGTTATATTACTAAAATTGAACTACGATTAGGAATTGTAAATTCTTCAAATTAATTCCGAATTCATAAATAGAGCACGTTCCATTTTTGAAATATATAACCCAAAAAAGAAAAAGGATGTATTAAACGATCACGATAATTACGAATTAAATGTATAACTAGTGAAATACAGTGTTATGGAATGAAATTAAACAACATTAGCTGCCTTTACACGACATGCAAGCGCGCGCCGTTTAGCGCGGGAAAGCCTACGCGCGAAAAATTAACGGTTTTCATTTAACTACTTTTTGTGTACACTCTTTAGCATATTATAGCGCGTATGTTTCATGTCATTCCACTTTTTATAATTTTTATTTTTTATACCACAGTGTTCATTTTTCAAAGACACATTTAAATTTTATAAATTGTCGATAACTCTATAATTATGTCTTGTTCATAGTCAAATGTCCGCCATTTTGAAATGATAATTAATTATTATAAAAAGATTTAGCATCTTTTTCACCACGCTCGATTAAAGGACACAATTGATCGACAAAGTTTTATGCATGTAATATAGAATCAAAATATTTGATTGACATATTCAATACCTTTGAATAAATAAACCTGTGATACGTGTCATCACTTTATATAGAACCTCAAATTCCTCAACAACCATCAGTATCAACATCCCTATGGGATCACAACCCTTTGAAGTATGGAATTCTAATTGATCAAAAGTAGGTACTATTATACCCCAAAATTACGGAGGCATTTAATTTTAAATTGTTCCCTTGTACCTTTATTATCTATTTCAAGTATCCTTCTTACATAATAAATGCTTACCACATCAAATATGTAAGGAGAACTCCGTACAGTGACGAAATAATATTTTCTCAAAATGAATGCCAAGTTAAAAGGGTTTTAATATCTTATTATAAGAATTTTCTTGGCATTTTAGATCTTGGAATATTCTGTTTTCGATTATCTTTTACTTAAAATTTTATTTTTGTACTTTTAAAATAATTATTATGTTATTATTGTTACAATGTTGGAATATTTTGTAGTGCATGGATAAAACAAAGTATAAAAAAATATTAATTTCGACGCTGTTACAAAAGTCAACCCGTGATCAAGACGTTTTATAACAGTATCGGAATATCGGAAGCTCAATAACAATATCTCGTTTATATAATGTATGCAAATGTTTGTATAGATATTGATTATATATATTATTTAAATAAATAGTAATAATTTGACTAAGTATAGATAACTAGTTTAACCACACAACTTCGGTTGCATCACACTTACTTCACATTTATTATTTATTATATTGCGCCCAATTTACATAATATCTTTTTAAATTATAGCCTGTCCATTAATCTGATATACATGCTATATTACAGTAAAGTTTCGTTAAAATCCGTTCAGTAGTTTTTGCTTAAAAGAGTAACAAACATCCATCCATGCATCTATCTATACTCAGAAACTTTCGCATTTATAATATTAGTAAGTTCGCTGTCCACAAGTAGATAATTCACTACTTGTGGACCGCGTTTTTACTACCACTGCTCCAACAAAATAAAAAATTCTCAGCACATCGCAAAATTATAAAAGCAACATTAATTATTAACATTATTAAAGACGTCATGATACCTTATATTGTTACATAAATATTTTTATATAAATTTTAATATACTACTCATTTTGAATAAGTGTAAGGACTCAAACGAATATAAATGCGATACATTGACTTCTTAAGTTGTCATAAAGTTTTTATCACTTTTTTTAATGCGCAAGCATACAATGTTCCATGCAAAGGAAATCAACATAAACAGCTTTGTTTTTAAGAATGCCAAAGTAATAAAATTGTGCGTTTTAAAGCAATAAATAGTAAGTATAGTAATTAACTCGTCAACTACTACTTTAATAATAAGTTAGCTGTTATACAGAATTTTAAGTTATTTATATAGTCTTAAATATGTTTATGTACAGTACTCTTAGTTACTCTAATTGAATTAGTTACTCGTTTAATTAAACATTTAAATTTTTTGACTAGAATTGATTCGCACCATTTAGTAGTTTATATTTACATAGAAATGTAAACTTGTATAACATTGGTAACAAAAATCAGTCGTCATTAAAAAAAATCAAAATTATTTAAAACTTACACTATTTAAATAAATATTATTTCTATTCTAAACTATAGCAAAGTGCTTATCAATTTTAATAATTACTAAACTTTCCTTAAAAAATTTTTAAAAGAGTATATTCGAATCGATACATATTTGGTGTCTCTTTCTATCGAGCTGTCATCTTAATTAGTAAGAAAATGACATAATTGTTCCGTACTTCAACTGTTTAATGTAATATTGAATACCTTACCAAATATTTCATCAGTTCAAGTGTAAATCAAAGTTGAACCTCGAAGTGCGAACCATTGCATCTATCAGCAGTAAAGTTGAATAGTCGGGGAAACTTTGATTGGTTGATTACCAGCCCAGCTACCCGTAGTTCAGTAGTTGTTCTCATTCATCGATTTATGAGCGAACTAGTTTACTTGGATGAAAAGTTGAGCGTTTCAGCAGATATTTGCTCCTTTATCTTAATACTTATATTTTGATAGGAATCTAAGTAAAGTGGTTCTGTTATTAATGACTATAGTCTGCCATGAACGTAGATGCTATACGACTTTCAAAGTAAGTAATAATTTTACCCTTAAAGTGGTAATATAAACTAAGGGATTATTTTTGAATATAGAACGATAAAACTTTTTTCTTTGGCATTTTTTGGTTAGATTATATGACCCAAATATGATATGATACTTTTTCACTATTTTGTCAAGCTCACTATTCCACACAAACGCAGTCGCGGGCACAGCTAACTAATTATAAAAATATACAACAACTACAATAATTTATTTACTTCATAAGTTCGTTGTAATCTCTTACAGTAAGTTTTATTGAACGAAAAAGTACGATTGAGAATAATAAACGCAGAAATTATACGTCATTCTTGTTCATATTTAATACGTTTTTTTGCCACTACTTGGACCAAGTCGTATAAAATAAATCAACAAGACAAAATGGGGCTTTAAACCTATAAATCTGTACACATACACAGTATGAGCTGTTACAAGAATATGTCGAAACTTGAACTAAGAATCGAGAACTATTGAGAAACTTGCGATAGTTGAATCGAGTCGCAAGCATTCGGTATCTGGCGATTTTCAATGGAACTATTCAAAGTTTTCTAGCAACATAAGAATTTATTACCATTCGTTTGAGTTATTCGTGTATTTCTCCTTGGAGATGCGATAATTGAATGTGTGGAAGTTTCAGATATTTGTCAATGTCACACCCCCAAAGTGGGGGTGATACTTTGTGATATTTCTGTGCAAGTGTTATGCAGAAGTTTCGATAGATTTTTATTGGCTATTATGACAGTTATCATTGTCATGTAAAGTGATTGGTAGTTTGGTAGTTTTTTTAAGTATTATAATAGAATAGGAGACCATTCTACGGTAAAGGGATGGTAGGATATCATTGTCATGTAAAGTGATTGGTAGTTTGGTAGTTTTTTAGGTATTATAATAGAATAGGAGACCATTCTACGATAAAGGGATGGTAGGATAAAAATGAAGTTAGGTCAGTTAGTTTAGCATGACAAATGTACCAGGAATGAACAACAATGGTTTCCAGAGGGTCAAGTGGTAGAGTTAGACATGAAAGAGGAACTAATTAATGAAATATAAATAAATAATATAGGACAATTAACACAGCGCCATCTCATCCCATGGTAAGCAGAGAAAACGCTATATCACCGAAGCCGTCGGTAAATCTATACATCTATACATATAAATAAAATTGAACTGTCTGTTTGTAATATTGAAATAATCTCTTTTTTTACCACATGCATATGAATATAAATACGGTACATATATAAATTTTGTCTGTCTGTTTGTTTGTTCCGACTAATCTTAGAAATGGCTGGACCGATTTTGTCGTGACTTTTTTTGGCAGGTACTTAAGATGCTTTTATTTTAGAAAAATAAAGTTAAATTCCACGCGGGCGAAGTCGTACGTCAGCTAGTAATAAATAAAAATAATAATAACTAATTCAATATGATGTAATTATAAAGACAAGTTTAATAATTATTTTCCGACACCAACTTTGTTTCTAGGTGACAGAGATAGAGTATCATGAGTTCATGAGAATTTAACCTTTGGCTTTTGGTTTGCAATAACCTTTATGGCAAACACTATATAATAAGTTTACTAAAATTTAAACTCGAAATATATAGCATTAAGGTTCAATTTCGAACATCAGGTGACACGAAACAAAACTTGCTAATGCATCGCTAAAGTAATCAAATACATATATGCACAAATACTATAAAACTGAAGAGTTGAGAGCGGATAAAGTTGTTTGTTTAGTTGAAAGCGATTATCTCAGGAACTACGAGTTCAAATTGAAAAATTCTTTTAGTTTTGGATAGCTTATTTCTCTATGAACGCTATGAGATACTTTGTGCTACGAATAATAAGAGTGGAGCATTAAAAAATTAAAATATGATTCAGACAAAATTGCACGGGTCAGTATCATAACTATAAATCTATAATACATACACTAAATATCTATGTCAAGCCAACGTGACTCGTGTGAGAATAGATCTTTTATACAAAACTATGTAGATACTATGCATGGCTGACGGCCACCTTTTACCATCGCACCTCTCGCCATCGACAGGGAATTCATCTCCACACGCTGGAACCTAAGTGGTCCCGAACAGTGCGGTTTCAGAGGAGCTTCCTCCCGCGTACACTTAGATTGTGGAATGAACTTCCTGCCGAGGTTTTCCCACGAGACTGCAGCATGGGGTTTTTCAAGAAGGGTATATTAAGGTTTCTTAAGGGTCGGGAACGCGTACGTGATACTCTTGGTGATTCAGGTGTTCATAGGCTACGGTAGCCATTTACCATCAGATGGGTCGTAGGCTTGATTGCCACCATCGTAGTATATAAAAAAAATACTTAAAAATATTTTATACAATGTTCAAGAACATTTTTCATAAACGAATACAACAATAAAAATGACATTGCACACTTTAAATCATCTAGTCCCGAGGCAGCAGAGTTAGGGGTCCTAGACATTGTTGTAAACATACATAAAAAACACCCAGATCGATACAAACGATCGTAGTCATAAATACAAATGCGTTCACTGTGCGAGGAGTCGAACCCGCGACAATCGGAAACAAAGCGGTGTGATCAACCACTAGACCATCGAGGCTAGCAATATATGCTAAATACCTTAATGGTGAAGAGTTTGGCATATGTCCAGTGGCGATAAATGGTCATGCCATGAGTACGCTCATCGTATTAATGACAACAGAGCTGCTTTGGATGGTCGTTACTATTTATAACGGGATAAAGTAGGCTTTGTAAATATACTAGCAGAGGCCCGCGGATCTGCCTACCATTTTATTGTTGTACATTGTCAAATTTTTGTGTTCACTTTATATAACAATAATAATAATAATAGTCTCAGGACAATTCACACAGCCATCTAGACCCAAGTTAAGCTACCAAAAGCTTGTGTTAACGTTACTAGATAAGTGATAAATACATACATACATATTATATATAGAATGCACTCAGATAGATAGAAATAAACATACTCATGAATAAAAATGCTTGTGCTGTGCGAGGAATCGAACCCGCGCCCATCGAAAGTAAGGCAGTGTACCAAACAGCTAGACCACCGGGGCCATCTTTGTTAGTAGAGACCAGTTTTTGAACTTAAATGCTATCATTATAGTTGAGTTTTTATTGTATTAATATACTAATAAAGGCTATAATAGAATAGCAGAGAGGGTGGACTCACTGCCCCCTCTGAGTTATAGACCGTTTTGTCTCGATTAATAATTTTATTATAAGCATCAATTATAATAGTTTATTACTTGAGACAAATAAATATTATTATTTTTATTATTTTTCTTCTGGACTTTCGCCGGTAATCTTGGTATATACGGGACTAAGCCAAGTACATAACAGTGTTCTATTTTTAGGTGAATATACTGAATAAATAAATAAATAATATAAATGTTGGCCTAATCTGTATGTAGAAATTTTCTAACTATATATATATATATATAATTATTATTATTACATTTTACTAATATTATAAAATGCGATCTTTAAATTAATGAAGTTTTGCAGAAATCTTGATGATACAATTTATCTTAGATTGTATAATCAGGACGGACAAACAAAGTATAAATAAAGATTCTACCCCTCAGTAAAGCAGATAAAAAACTCAAGTGAGAAATGTAAAACTTATTAAAATAATAAAAAATAGGTTACAATACGTGATGGTAAGCCGACACCATAAAAATTGTATAAAATAGGTTAAATTTTTTTTTTAATTCACAGGTAGTTCTAGAGATAAATTAATATGTTAGTATTATATATATTATGGTATTATTGTACCACCTAAGAGGCGGAACTTCACCTGAGTCTTATTTTCCCTGTTTTTTGCAACATTTTTAATGCAGTTTGGCTCCTGATCGTCGCGTGATATTAGGTATATAGCTTATAATATTACTCGATTGATGAACTATATAATACAAGAATTTTTAAAATTAAGAATTGTATGTATTATTTGATGAATGATGATGAATTGGTCTACATTTTTATATATGTATGTATATGTAGACCAATTTTTTTTATGTATTGGCTACCCTTATTTTAATAGGGTTATTAAAATAAATAACAACCTATTATCAGACCTACCGAGTATATATACAAAATTTCATCGAGTAAGCTAAGCTTCGTTTCGAATAACAATTATTTTACTAACGTTGTGACACAACATTTATATGTTAGTTGCAACTTATATAGAAGTACATATATACATATATTAGTATAGATTACAACATTACGATGGCATAAAGTTAGTAAGTAGTAAGAAGGAAAAGAGGAATAAAACAAAACCAATTACAATCTTGTTTCACGCAACAAACACGGACGAACATGATTCAAGCAATAAACATAGAACAGTCACGAACACCAGTACACCGAGCAGCTATCCCTTACCATGACCTACGAGTTTCCGAACTCGAAACGCCATAAACACGAAACAGACACGATAATTCCGTTCATATAGAGCATAAACGAAATTCGGCGACTAGAGAATGCACGGAAAAAACGTGACGGAGTCAAAAATTCAGACCATGCTGCCACTTCTAACGTAGAGGCCCGTAAAACAGAATGACCCACGTAACGGGAATTTTTACGATGTATCCGAAAAAGCATGTTAGGTACGCGTATGTTTAATATTACATTCTTTGTGTCACGAACTGTAGACTGACGTATTATATCAGGTGAATTTTTCAGAGCGGCCCCCGTATCGGTGACGGGAGTATCAAACGGGAATTTATCACGTTCCAGTAACGTCACAATGTGTATGCGATACGCGATAAAAATGCCACGCACTATATCGTTTCGGTGTTCGGATATTTCATTCTCCCGATCCAATTATAAAAATAAATAAAACTGGGAAAGAGCGAATTGATTGACTTACTAAGGGTTCTTATTAAATAGTATTGAATGGTTCAGTTTCCTTATATAACATGCGAAATAATAATGATATTAGAAGTACGAAATTATGTCTGTTTTGTCTATTCGCTTGTTATTAATAATAATTACTAATTTAATCTTTAAGTTTGTCTATGAAAGAGTTTTAATGATTTCATAAAAACTGTACTAGTTAGAAATATCGTTTTATTAGTTCTTATATTTCTACATGTTTGCAGCAAAAAATTGAAATAAAAGCAGTTGATGACTTTCACCTTTATATTTATATTTCAAGTTATATAAACTTTGCAGATAAAAACAAGGTTATTTTTTAATTTACTAACATAAATAGTAACTTAACTATATAAAAAATAGGATAGTTTATTTCTTTTTTTTAAAGTATTTTACTCCTTCCAGTTCGTTTTGTATTAACATTTTGTAAAATAAAACATTTTTATAGATTTTTTTTCATTTCCACTTCCTATTGGGCTAATCTTGTCTAAAAATATTTTAAATTTATAGTATTATTAGTATATGAAATTAAAGATGAACTGACGGTCAAAGTCTTACCATAACAATTCCATTTCACCATTTCGTTGTGGAACCCTAAAAAATAGAATTCGAATGCTGTTCTGTTATGATAACGTTATCCGTTTGTTAGATGTTTTTGACTCGCAAACGAAATAAGTTACAGGTTTGAAATTTACAAAGAAACAATAATTCCTTTCAAGATGAAATTCATGTTTATAATTATTAAAACTTTGTTTAATATTCAAAAGGAGCGAAGTCTTTACAAGTAACAAATGCGAGTTACATGTACATCAAAAAGAACTCTACAATTGGGTCGAAATCATTATTTGACGGTCTCCGTGGTCTAACAGTTTAGCAGACTGGCTTACTTTCCGATGATCTCGGGTTCGATTTCGCGCACGGTGTTAAGCATATGCATGTATGTGTCAAATGTATGAAAGTTTGTGTAATGTTAGCTCTCTGCGCTTCTTATCTACATATATATAAACTATAAGTGAGTAAAAGTTATACTCTTCCTTCCGCGATATTTTCGTAAAAAGGGTATAAAGATTTTGGTTTACATATTTATATATACTGGCTACTCGCCCCGGCTTCGCACGGGAGTACACGTAATATATATAAACCTTCCTCTTGAATCAATCTATCTATTTAAAAAAACCGCTTCAAAATCCGTTCCGTAGTTTTAAAGATTTAAGCATACATAGGGACGGACAAACATCGACAGCGACTTTATTTTATACTATGTAGTGATTTATAATAATGTAAACAATGTTTAATAGAAGTTTAGTTATATATTTATGTATACCATCAATATTTGTATGTATGTATATTGTATGAATAAACTTAAACAATACTTATCAGATTTTTTTAAATAGCCGGTAGCTTACGTTGTATTTCACACGAGCAGTACCGTAGGTATTAGCTAGTTCTCACATATTTTAACGCATTAATATGCCTTGAACTACAAAGAATGATAGCTATTTTATACCCCGATGACTTCGCCGTAAACAAAGCTGTAAAGATTTATGTTCGAAT
This sequence comes from Achroia grisella, assembly GCF_030625045.1. Classification (NCBI taxonomy): domain Eukaryota; kingdom Metazoa; phylum Arthropoda; class Insecta; order Lepidoptera; family Pyralidae; genus Achroia; species Achroia grisella. The sequence continues at coordinate 429,130 of NW_026713028.1, read as the reverse complement.
CACGTTCACCGGCAAATGTGTCCCGGTATTTCTATGGGGCCATTTGGCGGCGCTATGAAATTTTTCTCTTTGAAAACATCTCAAATTATGACAGGACAAAGTGTTTCATTTATGAATATCATAGTTTTATTACATAATTCAAGAAAAATATTTCCAAGTAATAAAATTAAAATGTAGGAATCCTTCAGTATTCCAATATGAAAAATTGATATTAATTGCCTTATCCTATAGCCTATAGACAAAATTTCATCGAGTTTAAATAGATTACACTTAGATTGTGGAATAAACTATGTCTGACGAGGTTTTCAAATCAAATCAAGGGACTAAATAATTTATTCATGTTCCTACATATCCTATATATATTATAGTCGCTTATAAACGTAAATTTTTTTGTATTAATCATTTTCTCCATCGTTTCTCGAGAGACTACAGCATGGGGTTTTATAAGAAGGGCATATCAAAGTATCTTTAGGGACGGTAGCATGCACATGCCATCCCTAGTGGTTCAGATGTCCATAGTTAAACCGTTTACCTTTCAGATGAGCCGTATGCTTCATTACCACCATGGCAGTATAAAAAATAAGTTATTGTATAAAATTTTCATAGTAATAGGTTTTGTATGGCCTCTTCTTATGTTGTATATTAATATTTTTAATATTATTCTCTAAAGTCGATATAAAAAATATGTATGAAAAAAAACCAAAAGTACATTTATATAGGAAGGTACCTCTGGATTGAATAACAAGTTCTTTGATATCCGGCAAATAATTTCAATTCCTCTTCTGTCCTTCAATTAATAAATGACACTGTTTTCTAAACAACATTCGTGTTTTATGTTTTCTAATAGCAGCATTGGAAAATACTAGGTATTTTTTTTAAACGAGACATCTTTCCCAGCACGTTTCAGGCATCATTGCGTACTTTTTTCACTGTTATTTTTAGTCTGTCTCAGTTAGTATTTTCGCTCTGTGCGCGACATCGTTAGCGTTTCCCTTTCGGAAAGACTTGCAAATTGAATGTATTTTATATAAATTGAATTTGAATTGTATAATATTTCGAGAGCAATTTATATAAAATTTTCGATGTGCAAAATACGTCCTTTTATTTCCTTTTGAAGTCGAGCAATTGATGTGACATTTGGTATAATAAAAGACACGCCACATATAAATATGTAGCGTTTAAAATTTGTCTGTTTGTCATAATTATTTAATAACTATTTTTTTATATAGCATAGGGTACTAAATACCCTGAAGTTAAGTGATTACCGCCGTCCATGAGCGATACGCAACGCATGTGCGTTGCGTTTTAAGAAGGAATAAGCTCTTTTCTTGATAGTTTTAATATTGTATCTGTTCGAAATTGCTATTACTGAAAGGTGATTCCACAATGTGGTTATGGAATCACCTTCAATCTTAAAAAACTTAGTGCGCAATTTACCCCCATTTCCTGTAAGACTGTGCAGGTCCCATTTTCACAGTTATAATTTCTTCCTAATGTGAACAGACATGTAAATTACTTTTTTTATATTATCTTATAATCAATATACATAAACGATGTAATTGGTACCACAGGAAAAGATATAGAATATAGAAATAGTCAAATAAGTCTATAAAACTTAGAATTCACTTGAAGTAAAAAAAAAAGTAAAGTAATTAAATTCCTGACACATTTCACTAATATTCTCATCCTCAACTCATTCTTATATTCATTATATACAGTGAAATAGCACCTATTTACTATCTACAAAAATTTATAATTACAGTAATTTGTTTGAAAAAATAAGTATCCTTTACACGCGTTTAGTTTCCATTATTTTTTGCTACTCGACCAAGTTGCTAAACTATTTAGAAGTGGATTTCGCGCTTCAGTGCTAACTGTCATTAACAACACCTTAAAACAAAATTGGAGGCAAATTAAGAACAGTCTCGAGACAAATTATACTCAACTTGTTGCACGTTGAAGCATTGAATTGAGTTGAATAAATTCCTTGGAAATAGTACAATTAGTACTATGATGTACTTGATAAATTTATAAATATAACTCATGGTTTTTTAATTAGGGCACATAACATATGCATATCACTAAAATAAATGTGTTTCGAATCTTCCTAATATTGTAAACGCGAAAGTTTGTGAATATGGGTGGATAGATGGCTGGATGGATGTTTGTTACTCTTTCACGCGAAAACTACCGAATGGATTTTGATGAAACTTTACAGCAATATAGCTTATACATCAGAATAGTACATTGGCTATAAATTTAATGGAGGTGAAACCGCGGACACAGCTTGTGAATGAACATACAACAAGTTTGCAGACAAATTAAACACCTTAATTTGTCTGCAAACACTTGATAATAAATAACTAATACTACTAGTTTTCTAGCAGTAGTACAAGTAAAGAAGTTGTTACTAGCCGAAAAAGGGTTGTAAAGGGTTGAAAGGGGGGATGAGTGGTTGTATGAAAATTCGTCATTATTGAAGTTAGAAGTATAAAACTTTAGCTTTTTTGGGTTCATTATTAAATATGTTTTCTTTATTTCGTTAAGGTCATTATTCCACATGGGCGAAGTCGCGGACACAAATAGTGCAAATAAATGCAAAATGACTATGACTATGTATACATAGATGTAAAATGGTAATAAATTAATAGGATATATTCTTACGTCTAAATAAATAAATGACACTGCTTTCTAAACAGTATTTGTTTTTTATATTTCCTAATAGCAGTTTGGAAAAATATTAAGTATTTTTTTAAAGGGACATCTTTTCCAGCTCATTGCTATATTGGGTACTTTTTCTTACTATTATTTTTAGTCTGTCTCAGATAGTAATTTCGCTCTGTTCGCGACGTCTTTAGATTCGTTTAGTTGCTAAATTAACCACTCGAGCAAGTTGATAAATTACTTCAAACTAAACTTGTTGCACTGCTGCTGCTACTATTTTTTTATAGTACACACACACATACACTCACGGGAATAATTAATTTTAGTGTATATGCTTTCTTGGGTCTCAACTATCGTATTATTAAAATATACCAATCAAATCCTTGAATGCATTTTATTTTCATTTAGTTAATAGATTATTTCGAAGAACAATCTTATATGCAATCTTAAGTTGATTTTACTTTTTTTTTAAGTAATTTGCATATTTTATTTCAGAAATAAAGTATCTAGTACATATTGTGTTTTGGTAATAAACAATTTCATTCTATATAGGTTTCTTAGCACGTTGACACATTCATGGCACATGCTCCATTAGAGTCGCTCGTTTGTCTACATAAACTTATAACTCTCCTAAATTGATACACATTTATTAAAAACATTCCTTCGAAAATGTAAGTCGCCGAATTACTAGTATTGTTTCACTAATATTACTCACTGTACAGATGTAAATCTTTATTTAGTCAGTAATGGTTATATCCAATAGTCTACAACTTTGTTCGTGTAAACGAGACATTAATAGAGAGAAATAAAAAGTAGCCCGTATTTTTCCATATCAGAATATTATTTATATATATTTTTTATGTAGTACTATTACAAATTATAACGGCTTCAATGGTCAAGCTGTGGTCGCGGGTTCGATTCCACGAACATGAGTATGATTATTTGTATCGGCCTGAGTGTTTTCAATGTACATTATGAATGTATTTACATTATTGAATGTAAAAAATGTTTATTTTATGTTTATTTTTTAATTATGGTAAATTAAGTTTAATTATATGTACATTTTATTTGCTCTTTTTTTTTCGTTTGTTGTTTATATTGTATTTTCTACATTGCACTGAATAAAATATTTTTCTTTCTTTCTTTCAAACAATATAAGTATTTATATAATTTGTCTAGTACCCATAACACCAGTTCTGCTTACCGTGGGATTAGATGGCGCTGTATTAATTTGTGAATGTATGAGCCTGGGAACTGAACTAGACACGAAGCCTGTATCTGAATTGACCAATACCCCTCGGTTTTACAGTTCTACATAAGTTATATATACATGGCGTATTAATATAACAGTCTTAAATAAAATACCTGACTAACACGGAAATTATTTCTCAAATCAGCGCACTGATTCCCGAGTTTACTTTCCTTATAACAAAATCCGCTCTCTTTATAATATTAATATAGGTATTGGATCTAAGCATCTTATTAAATGTTAAAGCCAATTTTATTACGACATAATTCTCGAGATACAGGTATAATTATGGAAATTTTATATTAAGAATATTTTACCATTTGCAGTATAAAAATTTCAAGGTAAATAATCTGACAATGTTACAAACATTTACGTATATACTAGTTATCATTCGGGACTTCGTCTGTGACCAATTGAGTATTTTTTAAATAAATAGAATTTCTAAAATTAAAGTATCTCAAGTCACAACTTAAAACATTAGCTATCTACGGGTGAAAGTACCATCAAAGTCTATTCCGTCATTTCAGAGATTAGCAGGAATGAACAGATAGATAGTTAACAATTTTTATAATTAATTTTTTGATATTTTTATGTCAAAAAATTCATTTCATCATCCTCCACTGGTGCCCCCAGCGTAATTCACAGCGCAGGCTGGTGCATCATTCCATTATCTTTCGTACAAAAACTGTTGTACTTTAAAAACTATACTCCTATAAGCTAACTAAAATATCATATACTAGCTGTGCCCGCGGTTTTACCCGCATAAAATATAGCCTATGTTTTATTCTGATGCATAAGCTATATGACTGTAAAGTTTCATCAAAATCCGTTCCGTAGTTTTTGCGTGAAAGAGTAACAAACATCCATGCTTATAATATTATTATATTAAGATAAGATAATACAGTTCATTATAAATTAAAGCATATGTTGTTTTAATTACCCAACCGTATTGATTACGTTAATTTGGAAAATGAATACAATATAATTTCATGTTTAAACTGCAGGATACATATTTTAAAAAGGTTCTGTAATTTCCTTTATGCCGTGCTCGGAGATGGCACGAAATTGTGCCTCAGAGCGTTGTTACCATCATGTGGATACTTTCTGTGAGACAAACAGGTCCCTTAGGGTTCTATTCAACGGTATATTCCGCTATATCTCGGCTTAATGCACCATTCTCGACATATTCTGTGCTTTAAACGGTGGCGACAGGATTTCAAAGGGGTGAATTAGAAAGGATCCTAAAGAGACGTTTTAAAAAATCTTGTAGCTTTTATATAATAGTAACTAATAAATGAAAAGAAATGTTAATCTTTGGAATGCACTTCCTGTTGGCCTCAGAAGATGTCAAACCAAAATTTCCTTAAAGACATCCTTACGTGAACATTACTCGAAATTCCTGTAGCAATATTCACACAAACCACTATCTCAAGATATATTAAATTAAATCATACATATTGTATATTTATTATAGTTCAATATTATATTTAATTTATATGATAATTATTAAGCTTATATATTTCGCTTATTTATGTAATTATTCTAAAATTATTTAGAAGTATATTATATAATTTATTTAAAAAAATAATAAATAAATAAATGAAAAGAAATACCATGAAAAAGCAGGAAGCAGCAGGAGTCTAAAAGGACTAAGAGTACTTATTTGCTCATGTGACCGACCCATTTGAAGGAGGCCTTTGTTCAGCAGTGGACATCTTCCAGACTGAGATGATGATGATGACCTGCTCAATTCCATTTGCACTTAATCCTGGATGTAGTCTTATGGCCGACATGCTTTCATGTCGGCCATAAGACATCCAGGGGGATGAGAGATGGCAATTGGGATAGAATACGTGAAAAATATATACACCATCAATCAATTTCAGTCATTCAATTTCGTGGATAGTAGCATAGTTTGTTTTATAAATTGATTATTTTTATTACATACATAGTATAAAACAAAGTCGCTGTCGCTGTCTATCTGTCCCTATGTATGCTTAAATCTTTAAGACTACACGACGGATTTTGAAGCGGTTTTATAACATATAGAGTGATTGAAGTTTATACATATATATAATACATGTACACATGTTTTTATAGATTGAGTAATTCTAGAGGAAGGATTATATACATAATACATGTACAACCGGGCGAAGCCGGGTCGAGTAGCTAGTTAACAACAATCATGGGATGTAGTTGAACACGTTGTCTAAACTTTAAATACTTACTTTGGTGAAATAATATATTACGCCGCTTAATTTAAAATAAAACATAGATGATGTTAATTACATTATTTAATAAGTACCAATTTAGTTTTTAATACTTAAATTGAAGTCGAGACAAGTGATTCTATATTTATTAAGTTTCATAGTGTAGTCTGGGTACTTCAAGTAATAGCTTCTAGATGAGTGGATTTGTATGTAAATTAAATCACTGTCTAGATTAAAGTCAAAATGCAACAGGACGAGTATTGAGACGAGATAATGCCTGTGAAAGATACATTTGTTGATGCAGATCAGATTTTGAACAACTTTTGTCTGGCAAGTGCAGGGTTGTTCACCTTGATAATAAGTTTGTGCGACAAGAAAAAAAAATTTTTATATGATTTTTTATATAATAAATTGAGAATTAAAAGACAGCACAACAGTGAAGGTGTGCATTGATGTACATTGGAAGGAGATCTTATTCTTCCATCCGTGTCACAAATTTGAGTATCCACACTGTCGCAAGGAGAGAAAATTCTCTGTTTGTGAATTTATATTATATATATTTAGTAGAAAGAATAATTATATAAATTCACTTTTATATAATTATTCTCTCTACTAAAACTTTTTCATAGTGTAATATGTCATGGTTTTTAATACATTAAATATGGGTTGTTCCGACTATCCTAAGAAAGTTGATAGAGGGTGCTACTGTATTGTATCGTGAAGATAGCGGCGCCATATTGTCCACACTACCTTTCTAGATTGAATATAGATGTCTGTGGTTAGTCCATGGCCATAACACCAATAGATGGTGGGAAAACAGCGACTACCGGGGTAAGAACACATTAGGGAGGACACTTGAGTCCTCGGGTCGGGCAGTGTAAGTAGCAAATATTACTTAAACAAAAAATGACAATTTTTTAGAACTTTACACACTCAAATTTTATAGTTTTTGAGCTAATGCAGTATTAAGGGTACAATATAACATCACATCAGAACTTTGTATAATTTTAAATTTATAACTTGTATATAAATATTTATTTATAGGTTTATCGGCCTAATTTTTCTTTTATTTTTAAAATAATAAACAAATGCTTTCATAATGTTAGTAACAATTGCCAACCTAAATACTAATATAATTATAGTAATATAAATAGTATTCAAATTAAAGTCGACAACAAAAACTAGATAATTAAATAAAAAATAAGATATATTTAATTACCTATACTGGAAATCCTCCAAAAGACTCCTATATCGGGATATCAAGAAAATACATATTATTCAATTAAATCGAATACACTCTTTAACAAACCCTCTTCTCTGTATAAAGTCATTTAAAAAAAGGCTGCATTCCGCTATATAGGTAGGAAAAATATAACGAATCCTTTATTTGTCGAAATGCTTTCTAAATCCACTCAATGCAAACTCTCTTAGCGTATTAGATAAAAGGCTCTTTGCTAAATGAATATACACTTATTCTTGGTTCTTTTTTGTTTTATTACTAGCTTTTTTCCTCTGGCTACGTTCCGTAATCGTTCCTAAGTGAAATCAATGTTTATGTACTGAATTACATTGAAATTTATTGGAAACATTTTAAGATAAGAGCCTTATTATGTTATTAGCTCTATATCGGCGTCAAAGCATTTAATATTGTAGCTTCTTCGAGAGACTGACTTACTTTTTTTAATGCATGATTAGGAAATGGTGCACACGCCTGCGCAAACGGTTTAAGCGTTACGTTGAATCTGTTAAAGTTGTTAAAAAACTACTGAACTTAATAAAATATTCTACCTCTTAATATAAGTACTTAAATGACTCTAAATATACATACATTTTATAACGGATGATGGAATGGTGCACCCGCCTGTGCTAATGGTTTACGCTGGCAAGGCACCAATGGAAGATGATGGGATGAGTATAAAATCAGGTCAGTTAGCCCATCGCGACAAATTCACCAGGAATTACTGGAATACAATGCTTTCCAGGGGGTACCGCGTGGAGGTCACTCTGCCTTGGTACATTACTAGTGATGAAGTAATAAATACACATTACTAACATTTCTTTTCCCTCTCATAGGGATATAATTGGCATCCCCAAAGATAGAAGTAAAATACTTTTAACTTATTTTCTAAGTATAATAAATTATTTTAGCATACTAAAGTATTTTAACGTACTAATTATCATAAATAAAGAAAAACCGATATCGCAATTGTACAGGAGTTAGTGGAAGGTTCCTTTCCTGCCATGTTGGATTGAAATATACTCAGCATCCTTGAAACATAAAAAACCTTCTGTTTATCACTAAGCAGACGTTGCCAGTAATACTAACTGTTTATGTCTTGTTATATACACAGCCTAGTCCATACGAGATAATCGTGAAGATATGCATTATAACTGTTATCGAATTGTTTGTGTTAGTTTTAAATAACATACATGTTAATTCTAAATCTGGTTGTAATTAAAATTCCAGACAAAAATATATAAATATTCCCATACCGTTTTTATACCGGACTTATATGTAACAGTCGGTAAGACGTAGAATATAGCCTACTGGAATGAATATCCTATTTTTAAATGAATAAAATTAGTGTATGAAAGACCGACGCAAGTACTACTTACGTACTTGTACAGTAATACCATACCAAATATGATATGGTGTTACTGTAGAAACTTGTGAATATACCATACCTCTCAATGTACCCTATCGTAGGCCATCTCGCTTACCGCATCCTAGACCCTTATTTGCCCTAATCTTGTTTAACAAGATTTTTTATTTAGAACAGTACAATACTGAATTCTCTGAACTGGACCCTTTTCCATTCACTTGTAACTTATAAAAAATCATATTTAAAATAAAACAGACCCTTGACTAACAAAATACATATTATCTATAAATATAACCTTTTTGTACATATTTCAAAAGGACCTTTAAGTTATTTTTTATTGTAAAACTGTCAAACTTTATAATTATGTTGCGCTCGACCTATTGTGATAAAACGTACACAGATTTCTCTTATGAACTAACACGAACTCAATTATAAAATTTAATTAAAATTTATTAATTTTCTTATTAGGCCACAACAAACAGACAGATAATAATTCTATATGGTGAGTATGGCTTTGATTATAACTTTTAGGTAATTTTCTAAAAAGTTTAAACGGTAGATAAAACACACAGAATATTTTAATGTATATATTTTATGGGATGTTTTATATCAATATATATATATATATTGTAACATTAGAATGCTAAACAAGTCCACTGGATAGAAAGTGGCAATCGTCGCATAATAATAACTATAGACAATTATCACCTATCCCAGCACAGCGAAGCTTGTGTTATTGGAAGTAGATATCTGATACATTATGTTCTTAAATCATTGTAAATGTATACGTAATATAGATATATAACACCCAGACCAATAGCTAGTAAATACTTACATAATCTACATAATTATAATACACTCCGACTAATACACACAATCATAATCATGAATGCAAATGTGGGTACCGAGGAATTGAACTCACGACCATCGAAAGTAAGGCCGTGTGCTAAACCGCTAGACCACTGAGGATGCCTATATACAGTACCAATAAACATGCCGTCACGTGATTTAAGGTCAGCAACGAGCAAATGATATCCCTGGTGTTTCAGCCGTCCATAGGCTACGGTGACCATTTACTATCAGTTGCTCCGTTTGCTCTTTAACACCACCTGACGTTTAAGAAGTGGTTCTTCAGCACTCTGTAATTTTACTACGAATGTTATTTCCTATGTCTTGGAAAAGGTCAATGTCCTACAATAGGTTACAATGAGCTGATGATAATTCCACCTCTCATATCGTAACGCAGCTTCCAAAACAAGCTACTAAAAGTAGAACTGGAGGACACAGATATACTCACGCAGACAACTTTGCACAAACAACCTCTAAGACCCGTCTAATATTGGAATTGAAATTCTCCAAAATATACCATATTTATGTCGAACGACAGTCAGATGTTGTTCTAACAAAATTCCAATAAATCGATCGATTTATGGAAAGTTGTATAACCATATGTCACTTCGAAAGCCAGTAAATCGGTAAATTTGTTTTTCCATTGGCTTCATTCACATTTTAACAAACAGCTGTCAAACGACATTTGCACATGTAGGTGAATAAATTGGAATTGGTATAGAAGAAGAACAAATATATATATGTCTGTCTGTAGTAGAACTAATATATATGCTTCCACGATACAGGCATAGCCTGGTATGACCCTATGACCTATAGACAAACATATATATGAGACAGGGGCGCAATTACATCTCATGACACAGACGTTGCCCTGTCTCGGTACAAATACACATACTCGTACATAAAAATTAGAATAACATCTATTTCGGAAAAGTTAACTATAATACAGTTTGTCTATGGGGGTTATACTAGGCTATGTCTGTATCGTGGAAGCAAAGTTCAAAGCAAGTGAACTTAATATTGTTACGGCGATTAGATTATATATTGATGATATAGCTATTTATAGGTATATAAATTTTCAAAACCTACCCTTTATAAACAAACAGAAATCAAACTCATTATAATATTAACATATTTCATTTATACATTACAAATATAAATGCATTTTTTAAATTAAAATTGTACATTTAACGTTGATAAATTATATAATAAAAAATATATTTTTAAAGTAGTAGTAAATATCTACAATTATAGTCTTTATAATATTAACACATATGGGTCACATTTTAGTCATACAAATATATACTCGTACATGCATTTTTCTAATAAATACCGAAAGCGTAAAAATTGTAGCTTATGTTGATAAATTAATAAAAAAATCCTTTCTTCAATAGTAGTAAATATCTACACGTATCATCTCTCTTACTCTACCTTTCTTGTTTCAAGTCCAACCATGTAAGAAATTACACATTATCTCAGACAGTGCACACAATAACTTAATCCGGTCTTGAACTTGGATAAGTTAATATTTGACAAGTTGAAACTAGTTCTAAATGCGCACAAAGGGAACATTTGAGGAACTAACATTTCAAAATACTTCTACTACACTCGCAGCTTCTTCCCTGGATAATTTACAAGTTCATCCCAACAGGGTACATCTGGACGGATATAATCATATATTTTTTATATATTAGGAAAATAGTATATATAGTAATATATCTACAGAACAAACAATTTAAATAAATATATACATATTATTATAGAAATTATATATTATTTTTTATGTATAATAAAAAGAGATTTTGTAAAAAATCGCCGGTACCTCAGTAAATTTTTGTTGTATACTTATCAGATGTCACGCGTCATATACTGTAATTTCACTGCCTTCTCTCAACCAATCTACTGAAACACAGCTTACTAACCATCAAAGCAAGCTCCTGGATGACTTAAATAGCTAAGACTGAGATACAAAGTTTATTATTTATTTATTTATTTATTTATTTATTTATTTATTTATTAGCATACAAAACAGATTACAGTCAATATAATAATATAATAGGAGCGTGTAGTTCGGTACAGAACTGGATTGTAATCCAACACTATGTATGCCTAAGAGCTAAATTATATAGACGCATTCAATATACGCTAGATAATTAGATAAAGTTATATAATAAAAAGTAAACTAAATAGAAAATGATATATAACTACGTAATGCAATAAATTATCATGTTAACAGAATTTTATTTATATTAAAGAAAAGAAAAGAAAAGAAAATTGGTATACCTAATGTTAAATATAATTTGTCAGTTTACGGCGGAAATTTAATTGTCTCCGGAACTGGACCAGCGTTAAATGGAAAATATCTATATTTCTATTCGAGACAAGAATTTCATTGTATTGGCGACACATTCGAACTATTGGATTATAATAAGAAGTATTATTTGAGTAAACCTGAAGATAGAAGGTGTTATAATTACGGTTGCGTGATCTAAATCTCGTATTAAAGTTTAATAGAGAAAGAAGAGTGGACGAGTCCAACTGATGATGAATAATTTTATGTAACAAGGTTAGGTCATTATTTTGTCGTCTTATATATAAAGGGTCCAGATTAAAGTATTTCAGACGTTCACTGTAAGATGCAAGTTTACGACCTAAGCCGCATCTATAGCTAAGTATCTTTAAATAACGTCTTTGAATACTTTCAATTCGGTTGCTATGTAGTCTATAGAAGGGAGACCAGATAGCCGAGTTATATTCTAAAATACTACGTACGAGTGAGTTATAGATACTAATTAAGCTTCTACTCTGCCGAAAGTTTTTAGTTGATCTTGTAATGAACCCAAGAAGACGGTAGCTACGGTCAACAATATTATCATAGTGGTCTCGAAATGTTAGTTTGTCATCAAAAAGCACGCCCAGATCTTTTGCGACACGATTACGTTCAAGAATTTTATCCCTAAGGATATAGTCAAATTCGAGTTTATTTGTTTTTTTAGTAAAAGTTATAACGAAACATTTACCCACATTGAGCTGCATGAAATTACGATCACACCAATCGGAAAGTGAATTTAAATCCGATTGCAATCTCTGAGCATCAGTACTATTGTCCACCGTAGAAAATATCTTAAGGTCATCTGCATAAAGTAGACAAGGGCAGGATAGGACATCGATTAGGTCATTTATGAAGATGACAAATAATAACGGGCCTAGATGACTACCTTGCGGCACACCAGAGAACAGTGTGACGGGAGCAGAGGTATGACCCTTAATTGCAACCAGCTGACTCCTACGACTCAAGTATGACTCGAACCAGCGAAGCAGAGAGCCATGTACTCCGAATTCTCCCAGTTTTTTAGAAAGCGCAGCGTGATTGACCTTGTCGAATGCTTTTGAGAAGTCGGTATAGATGGAGTCCACCTGTGATCTTTTTATAAAAGCCCTGCAAAGATAGTTCTTATATTCCATAAGATTAGAGACGGTAGATTTATTGGCAATGAATCCGTGTTGTTGAGGATGCAAAGAAGATTTGACATGACTATACAGAATATCATACACTACACTTTCAAAAAGTTTTGCTAAACATGATAATATACTAATAGGTCTGTAATTTCCACAATCAGTCTTGCATCCTGATTTATATATGGGTATTACATGTGCTACTTTCCAAACTGTAGGAAAGGTACCATACTCAATGGATTTATTAAATAATACATTAAGAGGCAAACACAGTTCATTAGCACAGTTCTTAATAAACAAGGCAGGAATACCATCAGGACCAGGACCTTTATTCGGATCTAACTTCTTTATTTTGGCTAATATCATTTTATGTGTGATGTTAATGCCGCTTAGGACACTGCTGTGAGAACTAGTAGGTGAACTGGCGTTAGAATTACACTGACTGTTTACAAATACAGAGCTGAAACACTTCGAAAACAGCTCGCAAACTTCTGATGGATTATTTGATGAGACACCGTTATATTCCATAGTTACAGGAATCGAGTTCACTCCCTTTTTACTATTGACAAATCTCCAAAAGGACTTCATGTCACCTTTTAAAGATGTCTCTACTGATGCTACAAAGTCTTTATAACAAGATTCGATTAAATATTTGCTCTTAGTTCTGTAATTAGCAAATTCATCATAGTCAAGAGGATTGCCAAATTTCTTATAGCGCTTATGATATTTCAGTTTCATTTTAATATTATGTCGAAGTGCAGTACTAAACCATACTGGGTATTTATCGGTATTATTTTTCGATAGAGGCGTATGTCTATTGATAATATCTTGTAATACTGTATAAAAATTACCTACGTCAAGGTCAATATTAGATGAAGATAGTATTGAGTCCCAGTTTACTTTCGACAATTTAGACTTAACATCATCAAATTTGCATTTATTAAAATTAAAGCGTTTACGAGAAAATTCTTTTACGTATTTAACGTCCTGTGCAAAATCACAACAATTAATGTCACAAGCTATAGCAGGATGATGACTATCCAAACGACTAAGAGGATCTACACCATATACTTGAATTTCAACTGTGGACAACACGAGGTCAAGAAGGCGACCATTTGCATTTAGTATACTGTTAAATTGCTTGAGCTGACATAGAGACAGGATCTCACACAGAAGCCGAGATTTATAATCACACGTTGAAGTAAAGTTCAAATGTAAACAGTTCGGAATCCCATGCCAACTTAAGCCAGGGGTATTATAGTCACCAATACAAACAAATTCGGCGTCATTGGAATTTAAAATTATATTTTGGCAATTTTCATAAAATCTTTCTAATAAATTAAAAGGCAGATCAGGTGGCAAATAACATAAACAAATATTAATTTTACGACCTTTTCCATTACTAGACAAAACTGTAATCCATAAATCTTCAATATCACTATCCCACGAGAAACGCCTAATAATGTCAATGCCCTTTTTTACTGCAATAGCAACACCACCACCTTCGTTTTTTCTTATGGAGGTAGTACAACGGTCGCGACGGTAAATGTTATATCGAGAATCAAATAATTCTGCATCGAAAACACTGCTATCCAGGTTAGTCTCAGTGAGACAGATTATGTCATAATTACAAGTAAGTGCGTTAAGGTATACATCTGTGATTTTAGAACGAATTCTGTTAACATTCTGATAATATAATAACATTTTCAAATAAAAAGGTGATCAAAAATTATACAGTAAAACAAGCTTAAATTAAAATATGAAGTTAAAATTAAAATTACAAGATTACAAGAAAGTGAATAATATACGTTGTTTATGGAGATAGTCTTTGCAATACTTCTTTGTTTTTAACATAAATACTTCCACACTTATCATCCTTGCGTAGGTACACTCTGCCATATTTGACCCAAACGTATTTATACTGTTCTTCTTTCGCAAACTTCCTAGCCATTGCAAACAACTGCTTACATTCTGGTGAGAGATGTTCTACGACATATATTTTTTTTGAGTCGCCTGACAGTGCCAGGTGGCGGGAGTTAAGAGTGTCCTTGGGATGTGCCTTATTAAATCTCTGAACGCTAGATATTAATGTATCTTTCATTCGTGGTGAGGCGAGGGTAACCAGGATATTCCTCGCACGCTTGGAGTTACTATCCATTTTAGCTACTCTGCGACAAGCGAGTACGCAGTGGTCTTCGATGGGAAAATTAACGGTCTCACATAACTTTTTGAATAATAAAGTCACGTTTTTATAGAAGATATTAGATTGTATAAATTTGAGAAGTTAATACACTATTACCGTAGACTATTGTAATAATATAAATCCTAAAAACTGCACATGTAAACGATGAAAATAATACTATACTTTAAATAATAATAAAATAAAATTATAGTGAATTTACTAAAAACTAAAAAAGTCGTTACAAATATTTGAAGATTCCTCTACTCATTCGAAAGTGAAGTCTTAAATTATATCTGGTAGCGAATAAGACTAGTTTTCGGATCGAATTAATTTAGCAACTTAATCTCTGGGACTCCTGAATGTACCTTCTCGAACCGCGTTCCAAAGAAAACGAGGCAAACTCTGTCTGCGAATGCTGAAGGAAACAACTTTGAATTACTTTTCCTTACTGAAAGACGCATAATGAATCGGCTCCGTAGATATTTGTTCCAAACTCGCAGACGAAATTTTCTAGTAAAAGCCAAAAGTTGTTGAACAAAATGATTTCTTCAGGGATCGGAGGACGACAAATGGCAGCGCTGCTCGCGGCATTGTTTCGTTGAGGGGGTCATTTTTCGAAAGTGTAATGGGGTTGCAGTCTCGACTGTAGATGTATAGTTTCCATAAGTCCAGATGTACATAGCTTACCGTTGTATACATATGGCTACCTATAATTTTATACCCTATTAGTGTCCCACTGCTGGGCACCGGATACCCAATCAAATAGTAATATAACAGGATTTCTTAATCAACATTACTTGTTGCGACTAGATTTTCACTACTGTTATGAAACAAAATAGCCTGTATAAGGACGTATATTTTTTCTAATTACAATCGCAAACAAGCTGACCGTCCACCTGATGATAAATTATGTTTACTATCATCTATGATATTCATAACTTTTAGGTATGTAACTATTACAGTTACACACCTAAAAGTTATGAATTCGCATCTGGGCATCTCCAAAAAAACTTTGTATAAACTAAATTAATCTGAAAGTCTCTTATTAGTTTGAAAGCACTCCGAACTGATGGTAGATTTGACATATCATAAAAGACTGTATTAGATACTACATGAATAAAGACATTTTGATTTGATTCGTCGGTTATGTACATCCTCCGTACCTTACTATCTTAGTTTTAAAAGTACTCGCAGAAAAGTATGCGGGTCTAATAATCTGTTCATGATTGAGAACATCTTTAAGTTCTCCATCTGGGTCTTAAAAGTACCTATATTATTATTCTTAATACAACTCTTTGTTAATACGCTACTAGCACTGCGGCTTACTACTCACGAAGGTAATTTTTACGTATTATTTTTTTATTTATGAAAAATGGTAAGCAAACATGCTAGGATTATGATGTACCTAAATTAGTTTCTACAAAGTTTATTTTTGTATGTAGTAGGAATTATTATTGCCATATAAGTTGGTACAAGTAATATTTCATTCAATTCGCACCTGCCCTGTGTAAGTTGTCGGAGAAATTCTCAGAAGTTGTTAACAAAGATATTTCGCAGGCTCCTATTGCTTACGTATTGAGTTCAAACTGTAAACTTCAGTTTTAGTGTAAAGCCAACGTCATATATAACTTCAAATATATAAACGCCTACAAAGTCACAACATGTGGCATGTATACTTAAACTCAAAGTTTGAACAAACATTTGACATCGGTTATCTCGCATCGGTTTATGTGTGCTCGTTCAAGTGTTCCAATTGTAAACATTTATCACAGAGTAATTAACACAACGTTTTATAAGAATCAATTCTCACAAGGGCAATGTCGTTGTTACACATCACAATGTAATGATACTAAGTAACATGAGAATGCAAAGTTTTAAAAAAAAATTGTTTCAGAATCAGAATGTGTGGCAGGCAATTAAAACATTGTGTATAAAGTGTAAATAAACACATCTATTTGAGCTTTGTGAATATATGTATTCACAAAGTTGGGACAAATATTTGCAATAGGCTATTTCGTGTCGGTTTATGAGGTTGATCCAAGTGTTCTTCGACAATCAATATTTGCGTACTATCAATCAAAAATATTTTATCTCTATGTAAAATTGCAAACAGTTGAGAGCAAAGCCCAAGTGAGTTATTATATAACTCTGTGTTGCCATTCTGGAGTACTAAGTTATAATCCCTCCCTTGCTTATGAGAAATAAACTTTGTATAGTAACTATGATTTTCTTTTTCAAATTATAACATCTCTTTTCAGATGTGACTGAGGTATACTCGCAGATAAATCCATGGGTGAATTTATTGTGTTAGAATTAAGGTTTTAGGGGAATGTTCCTTATGAATATTATAAAGGCAATATTAATTCTGTCTGTCTATCTGGCTTTCACGCCTAAACTACTGGACCGATTTGAATTAAATTTGATACACAAATAGTCTAGACCCTGACAAGGGACATAGGCTACATTTTAATGCGATAAAAGGGTTATGAAAAGGGAAGGAGAAAGAGGAGAGGAAAGTTTGTATTGAGCTACCGTCATTTTTAATGCTAGAAGCTTGAAACTTATTTTTTAGGCTTTTGATTATATATAAATTAATATGTCATTCAAGATAAAAAAATTGTATGTAAAATCGTCATTTATGAAACTAGGATCATGACACTTTTTCTTTGACTTTTTTTAGTTAGATTATTGAATATTTTTTAATTATTTGGTCAAGGTCACTATTCCGTGCGGATGAAGTCACGGTCACAGCTAGTCATTTATATTTATAATTATTATAGCATATATATGTACCTATATATGTTAATGGATAATAATGGACAGCTGTACCCGACTTTACTTTGACTTTTTTCCTTTACCAAGTACACTAAAACACGCGGACGAAGTCGCGGGCACAGCTAGTTGTTTATAAATAGCTATAGAAGGATGCTATAAAGATATAGCACCCTTCCATAGCTATATTATATATTCCATAGTTATATACAGTGCACTTGTTTACGTTACCTAGCCGTAGATATAACACTAAACCGCATCGTTTATTGAAAATTTATCTTCCATAGCTTTTTAATCGCAAAATGACCGCACAATGTATGTTATAGGTTCGATTCAAAGCTAGCCAATGCCGCAAGTAACGTAAGTCATCGTAATTGCTCTAGACGTCAGCGACGGCCGCGGCGTGCTGGTCGATGGGCACATAACTCAAGTTAACTGGCCGGTCACATCTTAGCCTCACGTCGTGGGGTCCATCGTTCCATTTTGATAAGATTTTTCTGGTAGATGCTATATGCATTAATTTGTTTTAATGTATTTTTAGTGGCAAACAAATAGTCTGTACTAAACTGAAAGAGAAGTTTGAGGTCAACAGGTCTGTACTGAAAAAAAAGTTTGAAAAGGTGACAGTACCGGGGGACTGTATAAACTGTTTAAGTCAGTTTAGGGTACATAGAGAAAAGTAATAGAATTATAGAATGAAGTATAAAAATAACAGCTTTTTTGTGTATGTTAGATATTAAAATGGTGCATCCGCCTGCGCTAACGGTTTATGCTAGTGAGAAAGTCAGGTCAGTCAGCTGATCGTGCCAAATAGCAAATTCTCGGTCAAGGAAGATCTGTTACGTTATCTTGCTAGCAAAGAGGCCACTAATTCTCATAACTAACAATCCTCTCCGCCCAATAATTATAAAACAAAAAACCCCACAAAACAATAATTATAGGCCTTGATATTTTATTCCTTTATTATTATAGGAATAAGATGTCAAAGATAATAAGAATATATAATACAAAAAAACTATTAAAGAGGCGGCCTTCCACATTAGCGACTATAATATTATACTACTTATACTAATAACGAAAATAATGTGCATGTTTATCAAGTAAAATTTTGTGAACTTAATAAAAAAATGTTTATTAAAAATGTTCGGTTACTTATAAAATAAATAACAGAAAAAAAAATCTGATTAAAAAAAAATACAAATGTTTATGTCTTGAATGCAAATGTTTGTATTGTGCACAGGTATACATACACACAGACGCGCATATACGTTTGTATTATGCACTCTGTGTGTTTGTACTGTGCTCTGTGATAGTTACAATCATAATAAAAGAAGATGTCAATATTTTATTATACTTTTTTTTATATGAATAAATATTTATTGACTTTCATAAAAAGACACGAAAAATCCGATAGTTCAGCTCAAGCCTACTGATATAAACTCCTAAACAAGCAAAATAAGTACTAATGCCGTAACAGCAATAAAAAGTAATGAAATTTCAACTTTAAAACATTCGCAATAAAGTGGAAATTTCATTTTCCTCGTCGGAGGGAATGCAAAAATTACGAACGCTCGGCTCGGAAACGAAAATGAATATTTGATATGGCGCTCTCTAGTTTATGATTAAGCTTGTAACAGCTTTCTTTATTTTAAAATCGTATCACAAATTTAGAACGTTTAAAGGTGTTACTTTATATTTATAAAAAGCACGCTCTGTACGGTTTTCTTTTATTAATGTGATGGTAAGTGGTGATATCACCATGAATACGTAGCCATTTAGGATGACTACCCTGAAATTCACTGTTATATCTCACCCTCAACCTAAACGCCTTAAAGGATAAGCTGTTTAGTGACCGAAATAGGTGAAAGACAAGAAACAGAGACTATTGATAGATAAGAGATAGTCTACGATAAATCAGAGATAATCTGAATTATTTGTCAATTTTGAAAAGCAATTTGCAATATCTCTACGGCCGCGTACATGAAGTTACAACTGTGCTATGGAGTAGATACATGGAGTGATTTTAATCCAATTTTCGTTAGTTCTCTGTACAATTGACATTTTCTTTCATACTAGCCCTGACTTCACAATCACGACAAATGCAGAATTAGTCAAATAGGTACAAACGTTGTGAAGTACTTACTGCGTTTATAAACATTAAACAATTTATTTTTACTACAATAAAGATACATGGCAACAGAAGATTTAAGTTAAATCACGGCAACTAGCATCATATAAGCCTGGCAACATATACACGACAAAGACCGTCATATAAAAATACATCGCACAAAAAAAAAAAGAATCCAAATTTTCTGTCCTAATCAACGTTCAATTAAAAACGCTGGCTGGAAATGTTTAACGTCACGGTGACGTTACAGAAAAAAAACAAAAGCACCAACACGCACAGCGAGCCGTGTACGTACCGCGCGTTCCATTTTCAAATTTGCCTATCAGCGAGCTCCCCGTCGTAACGCCATTCGCAAGGGCTGACTTGATTAAATTCGCTCTTTATGTGCGCCCAAAACATGCTACTTCAAATTAACTATACGATGTATATAATTGCACGCCGCTATTCACTTTTTATTATTTCGACTGCGCAATGTAATTTTCTTGGATGTAGTGTGAGTTTATGCTGATTAAAATATCTTTAGACGATATTTTACGTTAGCGAACGTATCACTGTTCTTTTTGAAATATCAGGTGTTCTCTCTGTCTTTTTTTTTAATATGGCGGTATAGCGATTAGTGATATAGTATAGTTCAGTTTAAAAATATAAACCATAACCTTTGTTATGGAGGAACATAATCAATATGACGTTATAAATCAGGTGCAGAGTTCTTTCTGGGTCATCGAATAATAATGATATCTTAAGACACTTCACACAGGGCCATCTAGTTCCGATAATCTGAACTTGTGATTTTGGTACTAGAGAACTGATGTTATCCATGTATGTATCTCATCATTGCCTTGCCTTTATCCCATTATTTGGGGTCGGCGCAGTATGTCATTCTCTTCCACTGCTCTCTATCAGTCGTCATATCTCAACATACTCTTCTTTTATTCATATCATCTTTCACACAATCCATCCATCTTTTCTTAGGGCGTCCCCTCCCTTTACATCCATGTATGTATCTATTTTTTGTAAATACACAATATACACATAAAAGACCCAGATGGTATAAACCAATTATACTTACGAATACAAAAGTTTGTACCATGCGAGTAATCGAATCCGCGACAATCGGAAGTAAAGAAGTATGCTAAATCACTCGGCCACCGAGGCCGATAAAATAAAATAAATTTAATTAGATTGTATACATTTAACAGCCATGTTTTTGTTATATATACATGTTCTAACAAGTATAGATAACAAAGTTACAAAAACATGTCTCTATGTACCCAAGTGTGTATAATGAAGTAGGTAATTTATTATACTTTCTACTTTCCCGATACGGTGATTTTTTGAAAGAAAACAGAACAAATTCAACAGATAAACTTAAGGGTGTAATTTGGGGAAGTTTCCCTTACTTTCTGCGAGTTTAGTCGTCCAAGTTAAATATTACGTAACTAAATCTTTGCTAATTTTTCCTTCATCCCGAGGGATCATCTATTTATCCAATAAAGGTGTTTGAAACTTATGTCGTACCTTTGAGACCATCTATCCCGCTGTCCCGTTTGTACCACTGTCCACAGTTAGAACCAAAATATTCTGCTTTTACATATAAACTATATAAATATATAAATAAAATAATAAATATATAAACGCGGGATGCTTGCAGACTATATAAAATAAATAAATAATTATATAATAAATTCTCGTGTCGCAGGGTTTGTATTGAAATTCCGCCGAAACGGATCGGTCGATTTTTAAAAATGTTGTGTGTATATGCAGTAGGTCTGAGAAAATGACGTAACCTATTTTCCATGTCCCTAAGTAATAAGCGTGGCCCACCCCAAATTTTTTTTTTTTTGGATTATTTTTTTAAATATTTTTATATCAACTTTCTTTCAAAAGTGATTCATTCAACCAATATTAAACTACCTTTAAAACACACTTATGAAAAAATCATGACAAAGATATCATAGTCGTCACATATTTATAACTTATATGCATAACTTAAGTAATGAAACAACGATTAGTATACTCCATTAGAGAGGGGGAGGGGCGCTTACTATACCAATTATATAAAAATATAAGGAAGGTACTTTCGTTTTTAATTTGTCAAAGATCTGAAATGAGATTATACTCTTTGAAGGATTAAGGTAACGCTAAGAGACAGCGTACGGTTCACTGCCTCTAATTTGTTTCATTTAATTATGTCGACTGTCGGCCGGAATCCTAAGATGTTGAATATTGGGTGAGTACACATGAAAGAACATTTTTTATATCTTTACATAGTATAAAACAAAGTCACCGTCGCTGACTTCGCTCATATCTTTTAAATTACGCAACAGATATTAACGCAGTTGTCAGAAATAGATAGAGTTATATATGTATAATACATGCGTGTTATAGTATAGAATAAGCCGAGAAATTCGACGATTTGTAATGCATCCGTGCGAAACCGAGTTGGGTCGCTGGTTGACAAATAAAACAAGCTGCTCTCAATAAAGGTGACGGTACCATGACTGTTTTTAAGAAGAATGGCAAACAACTTAACACTGC
The DNA here is from genome assembly GCF_030625045.1 of Achroia grisella. Taxonomy (NCBI): domain Eukaryota; kingdom Metazoa; phylum Arthropoda; class Insecta; order Lepidoptera; family Pyralidae; genus Achroia; species Achroia grisella. The sequence goes on along the minus strand of NW_026713028.1, from coordinate 406,479 downwards.
CCGCCTAATAGATAGAGAATTGTACATTACGGATATCATATCTTTTTTATAATAAATAACCCTGCACATTCCGCATAATATCAACAAACACAGCACCATTTACTCCCAGGGTAAGCAGAACTTGTGTTGTGGGTACTAGACAACTGACATATTTTGTTAATAAATACATACATAATATACATAGAAAACACCTAGACAGACACAAACAACTCATGAATATAAATGTTTGCACCATACGATGAATCGAATCCGCGACCATTGGAAGTAAAACGGTGTGCTTAACCACTAGACCGACTAGACAGAGGCAAGCAATTAATTGTCATATAGTCCAGTCAATTCTCCTGTAAAGCTAACGTTTTCTTTATGTGTTGTGGTTGTGGTCCAAAGAACTAAGAGATTCCTTTATCAAGTACGGCACCTACTTGAAAATTATTATAGGATCAGTATATTTAGCAATGTTTTCTGCATGAGTTGATAGAATATTACTTGTGTTTAGCAATACCTTTGCAATAACCTATAATGAGTATTGGTACTGTTTTTCTAACCATCAAATTTTTTTAGATAATAGTAAATTAATATTGTTACTACGTTAACAAAGGTATTTCATTTGTAGTCTACGTTCCAATTTCTCTCAACTTTACTACTCCCCTCACTCAATAAACTAGTTAGTACTGTACATCCATTATTATTATTATTGCACTGTTTTTCTACAACATTGCCTATATTTTTAGGTAATAGTAAATTAATATTGTAATTAACTTAAAAAAGGTATTTAATTTATTGTCTACGTTCCAATTTCCCTCAACTTTTCTACTCAATAAACTAGTTAGCAATGTACATCCATTTCCTATATAAAAGTAAGGGAGAAAAAAGCAAAAAAATCGTCTCCCATCACATATGCACGATCCGACGTCCCCTCATGGAATGAATAAAACTTATTCTTTTCAAAGTTAGTGACACTTTTAGAGGAGCGAGTCGAATTTACGAGGGAACTTGTTACTTACTATCTGTCATGGAGTTGGGTCACTGAACAAAATAGATCAAGCAAGTTTGGATCTAGTAAGTTGGAAGAGCGATGGCTCCCTGTACTGGTGCAATTGCTGTCTCCTCAAATGGACTTAGATTTACACATGGACTTAGAGGAACATTTTAAAAAGTTAGTTTTTGTAAATAGTATTTTCTGTGGCTTCATGAAGTACGTAGGGTAATGTGGTTTTTTATATGTGAAAGATATGTTAATTTAAATATATTTTTTCAAGCGGTGTAGTTATACGGTTTATTATTCTAAATTACGCCCAAGAGTTCGTTGGTTCAAATCTGGCCGACACAAAAAAGTAACTACTTTGTGTGTATTTGTGAACCAGCGGAAAAAATATGGACATACACACACAAACTAAAAATGAATCCAAGAGACGTCCGTCGCTCGACCCTACCAAGATTCAAAATATACCAAGCTAAATGTTGGCCACATTGTCAAGTGTTGCATTCAACATAACATCGATTGTAGTCATTGCCTCTAACTACTCGACCTGATATTGTGTTGCGAAAAAAAATATGTTCACAAATTTATTTAGGATTTTATGTGAATACAAATCGCTTTTGTATGTGATCATATCATCATATCATAGAACAGAAATCCGTTGAGAAAAAACTTATTAAACTGTATTAAATTCATTGTAGATTTTATAAAACAATACTAGCTGTGTACACGGTCTCACTCGTATGAAATTTGTAGCCTATGTTATTCTGATGTATAAGTTATATAACAGTAAAGTTTCATTAAAATCTGTTCAATAGTTTTGCATGAAAGAGTAACAAATATCCATCCATCCATACTCACAACTTTGGCGTTTATAATATTAGTAAGACATTTAACAAATAAAAAACAGATAAAATTAAATATTAAGTAAACTATAAAACAGCACTTGCAGTGGAGTGCTTCGATTATCGTTAACACTTAAATTTATGAATCATGAATGAGGCTGCAACTATACAAATTGTATTGTTTCAAGTTTCCATTAGTTTGTATAGTCATATAGTGCTTTAGTGGTTGTAAAGAGTTCATTCAACAGTTACGTTTTATCACCATTGTCAATAGCTTTTTTATAACCTATTCTTACTTCAAAAGTATTAGTATTTACAATGTTTCTCTAAACGAATACTCTTGAAATGTATTAAACTACAGCTATAGCGTAAAATTTACGAACTCGGTAGACTAGCGGCACGGCACTTAGCACACCGCTTCAGTTTCGATGAGAGTGGGTGCGATTTCTCTTCGTTTATATTCTGACCATGATTATTTTTATCGGGATGGTCGCGGGTTCGATTTCTCGCACGATGCAAACATTTGTATTCATGAGTATGATATCATCGGCCTAGGCGTTTTTATGTAAATTATGTATGTACTACCTACTCGCTCCGGCTTCGCCCGGGTGTACATATATTATATATATATAAACCTTCCTCTAGAATCACTCTACCTATTAAAAAAAACTGCTTCAAAATACGTTGCGTAGTTTTAAAGATTTAAGCATACATAGGGACGGACAGACGGCAAGAGCGATTTTATTTTATACTATGTAATATTATACAAGAATAAATCTAAGTAATTCTATTAGTTTTCTAGTATCCATAACATATGCTCTGTTTATCTTGGAACTAAATAGCGCAGACAGTATTAAGACGTTAATATATCAATAATAATAAGACTATCTCAAGGAATAGCTTGTAAGATTGAATACATACTTTTGTTACTTTGTTTAATATTGTAAGTTTCCTTGTGAGCAGTAAATAAATATTATTATTATTATCAATAGTTTATATTATTTTTAACTAACGCAATTAGAATATACTAATTTTATGTAGAGGTTTAAACAAAAACAATTAATAAGCTGAAATATTATTTCGATTTAAAATACATTAGTCTTACTACTTGAACACTCTAAGCACTTAAAACTTTACCAATAAATAAAACATGCACTAACTTTAATAGATTGCTGTTAGCTGAATAAGTTAAATCTGTTAAAATTGTTAGACAACTAATAAAATTAATAAAATATTCTGCCTTTTAATGCACTTAAAATAAATTAAATATACATATCTTTATAATAGAATGATGCACCCGCCTGTGCGGTATACGCTAGCGAGGCACTAGTGGTGGATGATACGATGACTATGAGGTCATGTCAGTTAGCTCATCATAACAAATTCACCCAGAATTTAATATAATAGTTTCCAGGAGGAACTGCGTAGAGGTTTACTACGTAATGACGGAAATAGGAGAGACTGAGAAAGTCACATAGACGACTTTTCAGTTTCAGTTAGATCTTTAAGACAGATATGCAAAACCGCGGGTAACTACTAGTTTTTAATATTTCTCAGCAAAATGTGAGGCAGTTGACAAGCCAAGGCTCGATGTAACAGATAGTCGACATCAGCAGAAAACTTTACTCATAAACATGTCGGGTGACTTACAAAGTAGGTTGGGGCGCAGTACTGGCTATTACACCGGGGCGTAAGAGAATTTTAATGGAGATCCCAGCATTGTTTCAATGAGTAATATGTAATGAAACGCTAGCGCAAATTGTCCATGAAGATTTCAAAGTATAAAATTGTTCATGAACAATACGTAGCAATGGAACAGTTTACGCAAGATTTAAACTACGGTCCAGGCAATTTAGACTTTTATTGTCCAGCATTCATCAACTCTTAGTAATATTTTTGATGACCTATGAGATCATTCTACACTACGATTCCCTGTATGAGATCGCTACTTGAGATATTCTCCGCCATTTTCATTTAAATATATCCCAGAATAATTCACCTAGTCCCAAGCTAAGCAGAGCTTGTATTATGGATACTAAAAAACCCATATAAATATATACATACATTTTTATTTATAAATACATACAGAGGAAACTCCCAGACCGATACAAACAATCATACTCATGAATATAAATCTTTGTACCATGTGAAGTATCGAACATGCGACCATTGAAATTAAGGCGGTGTGATAACCGCCAGACCATCAAGGCCGTAATATTTGTCAAGTAATTATCATAGCACTTTGTAAATGTATATATTTAAGAAATAAAATTTAATCAGATTATACGATTATATAAGTGGTCTCCAAACTTCAAATGGATACTGTTATTCATAACAGGACTAATTACTTTAGTATTCATTTACCTACTCATCTGGCTCAACATCAAACGTTTATCTCACGGACCTATCTCAGCAGCTTCCATCGCATGTACATTAGTTATTAATACTTCAATATTACCTGTAAATATTAGGTGGATTAGTAATTTATGTTTTATGAACAAAATTTAATATATAAGAAGTAAAAATAAATATCAAATTCATAAATTTTTGATTTAAATTCTTTATAGACAGAAATGACATAACTATCAATATCATATATATCACAAGTATTCTTTTGATTATAGTCCTCAGTCAAAATAAATAGTTTCAATCATTAAAATTTAATGATTGAAATTTGAAATCATTTTAGTGTAATTTTTTTTATTATATAATGTAAACTTATGTTATTGTACCTCTAAATACGAGTACTCACAAATTATGTGTAAGCTGTGGTAGTTCACAGATAACATAATATTACATACTACTACGAACTGCATGTATGTGTATGAACAGAGGAACTTTAAATAAATAAATTCTAAATTAGAGCTGTCTGGATCAGTACAAAATATAAGCAAAAGTTTAGTTTCATAACTGATAGAAGAGAAATATATAAAACTGCTTATAAATTATCATATTTAGTACTAGGCTCCATCTGCACATTCTAAAGTAAATTTATTCTTTAAGTTTTTTTTATTGTGGGATTTGGGCTATTGTCAGGTGCTAAAACCTGTAGCACTGCAACCTATATATATTGTGCTCGTTTTTCAAAGTCCGCTACCTAGACCCGTCAGGGAAAAAATATTGAAGGATATTCTTAAAGGAAATCTAGCAAAGATAAGACATATACGATAATGCTCCACTATCTATTTGCACAAAGATACTCCATGCACCCATAATACCGTTAAAACAAATCATAACAGTCATTAACCAGTACCTTATTGCTGCAACTTATCTTGGTTTCCAAAGAACTTTAATTAAGTTGAAAACTTTAATGACTCTACTATCAAGTTTAGTATTATCTAGATACGGATTCATTAAAGTAACTTTAATTCCAAATGATTAAGAGCGATAATTGGACACGCGGGAACTTATAACAGAATGTAAACAAACTGCATGGTGTGCAATGTTTGACTGCAAATAAACATAAAAAGAGGTGTAGATTATAAAGGAAATAAAGCTCAAAGCAAAAATTTTATACCCCTTTTTAAGAATTGGTATTGCGCGGACGGAGATGTACCAAATTTAGCATATATAGAAGGAGCGCAGAATCCTAATGTTATTTTAATCATGCATAATAATTAATTAAATTAATAAATCATTACACAGTTAATACACATTGCATTTCATACACGCACGCGCATATATAATTTGCATAATTGTTATTGCTGGTTCAAAAAACTTTTTCATATTTTTATTATGGTCCATTTTCGACCATTGGGCGACCACAATAGTTGAATAATATCTCTTATCCATATTCATATTCATGACATTATTTTGATATTTTTTAGTCATATACATTATTTAAATGCCATATCATTATTTTATATTTAGATTAAAAAAATGTATAACCAGAAATAATGTACTAGTTGAATTTTTTACTAGTTTTCTCAACTGAAGTTGCTAGTGAAACTGCACGGAATCGGTAGTGATACAAATTATGACTTGTGAAATGACCTTATGTGATTCATAATAGGGATTTTTGACTTGGAAATTTATAAGAAGTAGAGTACGATAAATTTGTGAGAAGTTCATTATATATATACGTAGAAGATGATGTTATATCGGTTTAAGATTTCATAACAAAGACGTTGCCAAAAATTTACTGTTTCTGGACGAGAAAGTCCGTTCAAGTAACTTTATAATTAGTAATTATATAAATTTCAATACCTAAACTGATAAGGTTGTAATATACTATGATTATAACACTAAGTTTTGACATAATTTGCCTTCAAAATGGCCGCTACGTAATAGGGTTGTCGTGCGACAAGGTGTTTTCTAAAGTTCCCTTCGTTTATCTATGACAAGCTTAACTTTGGATAAGAAAGTATGATTAATAATATACTTTATTAACCCTCTTCGTGAGAATTTAAGGAACGAATTGAAGCAGAACAATGTAGATTTAATCTGTGACTTTTTCAGTGATTGTGAACTGTGATATGCAAGATAAATATCTACCACCCAACCAGGGGAGTTACAAGTTTTCGTATAATGCATTGAGGATTGTTAAAAATACTAAAATCGGTTGAAAATTTTTAAGCAATTTCTTTATTTTACTTCAGAACATACAACGTATAATCAAGACTTATCTCTGATAGGCTAGGTCATGGTGTACGCAACACTTGACATGATCACGTATCACTAGGTATATTTGAATCTAAACTAGCAGAAAATGAGCCGGTTGGTATGCAAGACTGGATTAGAAGGTAAGACTGTCTTACGCATAAAGAGAAATAACACCTTGCGTTTTTTAGCCGGTTTAGTTTTGCAGTAGCAGTTTACCTCCTTCGAGGCGGTGGTATGAACATTATCGCCAAAGTCAAAAAGGACGAGACTACCCCAAGAAATACTTTAGAATATAATAAATATTACATATTCATAATTGCACTTTTAATAAAATACATAATTTAAATAAATACTATAAACATTATTAGCACAGGACTTATCTCGAAAAGAGATATCTTCCAATCAACCCAAAAAATCGTGACACAGAATGTGGTGTATGGATCACAGTACAGCAACAAGAGTGGACTTTACGTAATAATATTATAAATTAAATTACTTAAGCTATGCTTATGACGATCAGGATTCATTTTCAATAAAAACCACCCTGATCAATGAATGAACGGCGGTGCTCCACTTTGCGTTTTTCTAAAACTTTTTACCACGCACAACCATATTGTAGAATCACATTCCAGCATTGGTATTTCCAAACAAATACGATATTGAAACCTTCAAGAAAAGAGCTTATTTGTTCATAAAAGGCCGAGAAATTTCACCCGCAATTTCTCTGGGGTTGCGGGGATTATGGGCGCCGGTAATCACTTACCATCAAGTGAGCCAACAAGCACGTTGGTACCCTAAGCTTTAAAAAAATGTGAAAATACGTCTGTATGTCTGTCAATCTGTTTGGTCCCTTTTCACTGCTAAATAGCTGAATAGAACTTATTTAAATTTGCCATGAATATTTCCTAATTTTGTATTGATTATCATTATTATTACAAAATATATTCTGGAAGGACAAACAGGGGATGAAGATTTTTGAAAAACGGCTAGTGCTTAACGTTAAATTATTATAAAAACTGCAATAGTTAAAGAAATGAACAATTAAACGATTCATAATTTCTTATTAAAACTACAGAACAAGTAGCATAATTTTCTTATATCTAACAATGTTAGACCCCGTACAAAGGGCAAAGTTTAACAGAAGGAAATGAAACTGAGTTTTTGAACTATAACGCAACAAATCTGCAATCTGCAGTAACTGCAGTGTCCCTTGGTGTACTAGTGTAAAACACTTAACAACTCGCCTCCAAGTCGCTCTTCACAGAAAACTTTTCAACTTTTTTAAAGGCAATTTCTGACTTTCAGCAGTTTCTAGTTCCATGTACAAGTTGCGTAATTATAATGCCAGCTCCACGGTTGTTAGTTGCTATCTTTTCAATTTTAAATAAGCTTACCGTCGTATTGAAATTGTACTTCTTGAAGTATAATTTTGCATTTAATGATGTCGCACAATAAATAACCTTACTACAAAAAAAATAACCTTATTTCAATAAGAATATTTTTTTTATCAATTATTCAAAGTTATCCACTATCTGAGGTTTTATCAAGGTCGTAATGATTTTATAATTTTTATAACTGCCACGACAAACATTCATTTACTATATATATTAATATCAATATAAAAAAATATAGGCTGATGGTAGAAGAGTTAGGTACATGTATTTTTTATTGGTGAATCATACAATACTTAAAATAAACAAAAAGTCCAAAAAATAAACATATCAGAGATGGACTACTATAACTATTTTATTTATTAGTGTCACACGTAACTGTAAAACTCGATTTCTAGAAAAATATAAGAGCTATATTTAGTTTATTCATATAAACAGAACAATTAAGGACAGTATAAAAATTAAAACAAAAAAATGTGTGTCATTGGAATTATACTAAATTTTCAGAATATGAAAAAAATACTTTTATATTTACTGTAATAATACAGTAAAGCCGAGTAGTGCGGAACGTAAATATTTGGGGCAAGATTTTGATTGAAAGTATTGCTGTTGCGCTTATGTGAGGGGAGACTCAATGTCTCTGAATTCTCTATTCAGGGATCTTTAGTGTTCTTCATACAAGAACGCATTTTTTTTTATTAAAAATTACCTTGTTTTGAAATTCAGTGCAGTGAGCAAAAGATAGAGTTTTATACTCTAAAAGGTTTTGGGGTCGAACACAATATCAGCAAATCTTTGGATGTAAATTACTAGACCGTTGCTTGTATAAACTCAAATTTAACAAAATCAACTAGAAAAAATATTCCATTGTTATCTTTATCTTAAAGCGTAAAATTTAGAAGAAAAACAGAACCTTATGCTAAGTGTGAACTTTGATATTCAAAAATACATTTGCGCATCCGTGAGAAAAGAGGTTTGTTATAAATAAAGGATAGAAGTAGGTTTTCCAGAGGTCTAATGCCAAGTATTATCTAGCGAATAAAAAATATTTTCCTGACGCTATCCAGGGGAAAATCGCTCGTTGAATTCCAAATGAGCCACCAGAAATATTTTCCGCTAGTCAGTTGTAAATGTAGCAGACATATAAATGTCTTTTTCCGAAAGTTATATCTAAATGACTTATGTTCAAGCATTATGGACTTTTAATCTTGTATTGTTTAATACTTCTGGACGTTACAACGAGGTCTTTTCATGAAACTTTTAATTATTACCTATACCTTACTTTCTTACCCATTAATTGCTGAAATCTAATATTACCTTCGAGGTTTAATAAGATTTTAATAAGAGCAGTGTTATTTCTGGTTTCATTATTAAAGAAGCTGTTTAGGGCTTTTTATAACTTAGATAAATATAGTACACAGATTACTATAATTCAGTGGATTTGCTTTTTTTATGTATACATAATGTTAACATATTAAAAAACCTATGTCCTCAGTATTTATATATAAGTCTTACATCTCTTTACAATACTACAGATTCGTAGTTTATAATTACTATTACAGCTTTGATAGAGAGTATGCGCATTACAATTATATTAAAGACCTATGTTCAAAATAAAAATTAAAAGAAAAAAAACAAGGAAACTAAATTTAATGGACTGTTCTCCTCAATAGTTAGTCTTTAGTGATGACCCTAGGCTGTTCATTAAAAGTATTTTCAATCATATTTTTTTAACAAAACCAGTCATTTTTCTTTCGTTAATGTTCCATTGATCATTTGTTCCCCACGATGACCTTTTTAAAAGTCAATAATTGCTATGTACTATAGCATCACGCGATTACTTGTTTTGATTAATGAATTTCACTTAACTGAAAAATATAAAGAAAAAAGACTTGAGAAAGTATTTAAGTACATAATAATTATAGCTACCTACAATAATACCGTCTTCGAGATATATATTGTTGGTTTAAAAAAAAGACTCGTCGTAACTCTTAAAAGGGGTGCGAACTTAGCCACTTTTTCTCTAACATTATTGACCGTTCATCTTATTCGAGGTTTTATTCATTATTTTTGTTATTCTCGCCGCCTCTCGAATACCAATTGTGTTCAATTGTTGTTTTCTTTTCATCCCGGGCACCCCTCGATCCGTTATAATTTTTGAGATGGACTTCACTTCTTCGTTTCCTGGGATATTGTTATTTTATTGTTAGTATTCCCCCGATAAAACGTGTGACTCCGAAATATCGTATTGAAAACGCTTATTGTTCAAGTGTTTGGGGTAAATTTGAAATGTGAAAATATTTGGTGCGATAATTCGCTGATAACTCTGTATCTCGAAGTGCCTTTCAAGGTTGTGTTTTCAATGGGCGAAAATTCTTTTCAATTTCATTCTTTTTTCTTACGGCTGAAACTCCTGTTTATGTGTCACAACGTTTTTACAGTAACAACTTGAATGTCATGAATCATGATGATTATTATGACGATTTTCTTAAAGTATAAGTTGAATTATCCGGAAAATTCCTAACGTTAGCATACTTATAACATCATTCTACTATTGGAAAATACAATTTATCGAATTACAAAAAAATTGTCTGGGTAAGTTGGACTAATCTATATTTGATTCCATTCCTAAGAAAGGCTAAGCTAGGGTAACCGTTTACCATCACATGAGCCGTATGATTGTTTGCCACTTACGTAGTATATAAATCAAAAAGAAAAGTGTTAGGTACTTCGACGTAAATCGTTTAGTTTTATAATAAAATACGATTATTCGCTAATAAATATCATCTATATATACATAACAGAGGGATTTTAGTTATTGGAATTAGTTTTACTAACAATATATCATATGATGTCGATCTAAAAGCGGTTTGGAGAACTCGTTCCACTGTAGTCAGGCAGGAGCTATTATCACTTCATCCGTATAAGATAAGCATAACTCAGGATAATTCACACAACGCCATCCAGACCCAAACTAAGCAAACATTGTGTAATATAACTGATAGAAATATTTAACTAGAGTTTTTATAATACATACATAACATAAATAGAAAATGCAGAATAATAGAAATAATCGTACTCATAAAATACAATGTTTGCTAATTCAGTACATCTAGTACTACTCAAAACTCACTCTCAAACATTCTATTATTCATTCTGGTTCTGTATCAGGTACACAACAGATAGAATAAATAAAATACATTCTTCTTGTAAATACATACATTATATATATAGAAAACACTTAGAACAATACTCGTAAACGGGTGGGATGTAAGGGAGCGCGAACACCAGCCCAGTGCTCTAAGTCAACCTCACCTGCTCGCGGCACATCCTGCTAAATAACAGACGAGGCTCTGACGACCGACAAATGGCGGTATAACCATTCTATCTACACAGTTTCAAATCCCACAGACTGATGATGGGCAGCAGCGTCATCGGTGCGAGAAACTGTGTACTGCGATCGCCAACCCGCATGCCCAGCGTGGCGATTATGGGCACATTCCTCCCATGACAGGTCCTACACAACCATGGCCCCTAGTTCCCGGCCGCTCTGCTATTCCTGGCCAAGGCGGCGGCCATGGTAACGGCAGAGCAAGGGGTGCTAAGAATCCCCGGGCTACGGTAGGCCGCCAACACTCATTGACCCTGGCTACGTATAACGGACGTACACTGCGACTGGATGAACACCTCGCGCAACTGGAAGAAGAACTGAAATACATAAGATGGCATATTCTTGGTCTTTGTGAAGTCCGAAGAGAGGGGGAGGACACCATGACTCTGGAATCTGGCCATCTTATGTATTTCAGGGAGGGAGAACAACCTTCCCAAGGTGGTGTCGGGTTTTTGGTCCATAAGACCCTAATAAGCAATGTTGTAGAAATCTCCAGTGTGTCGAATAGGGTTGCGTATCTCGTATTAAAGCTAACTGAGAGGTATAGCCTTAAAGTTGTGCAAGTATACGCACCGACATCGGCACACTCGGATGATGAAATAGAAAGTATGTACGAAGACATATCCAAGGCCATACATAACACCTCAAAGGCATTCTACAACATTGTTATGGGGGATTTTAATGCTAAAGTGGGAATCCAAACCGGCAGCGAATCGACAGCTATGGGACCACATGGTTTTGGTAGTAGGAATCATAGGGGGCAAATGCTCGTCAACTTTCTAGAGAAAGAGGGGTTGTTCTTGATGAATTCTTTCTTCAAGAAACAACCTCAACGAAAGTGGACGTGGCAGAGCCCCGACTCTATGACCAAAAACGAGATCGACTTCATCTTGACGGATAAGAAGCGTATATTCAGAGATGTCTCTGTGATCACTAGGTTTAAAACCGGAAGCGATCACAGATTAGTTCGTGGCTCTCTGAATATCGATCTCAAGCTGGAAAGAATACGCCTGATGAAGTCGACGCTCCGGCCAAATATGCTCCAAACCATTGTTGGTTCTAAAGCATTCCAATTAAAACTGGAAAACCGGTTTGCTGTTTTGGAAACCACAGACAGTATTGACCAAAGACTCGATACTATAATAGCTTGCCTCAAGGATGAAGGCACGAAATTTTGCGAGAAGAGGCGTACAGGAAAAAGGACTAGACTTTCGGGAGAGACTCTGCAGCTTATTGAACATCGACGCGACAAGTCCTCAACGCTAACATCACCAGAACACCGGGTATTAAATAAAAAAATTTCTAAATTGGTACGACGTGATCTCCGATCCTCGAACACACTTTTAATTGAAAAAGCAATTGAGCAGAATCGGGGATCAAAAGTGTTCGTCCAACAACTAGAAAGAAGGCACTTGTCGAAGGTAACCACATCTGCAGGGACGGTTACCGCTTTTAAGCCGGAGATTCTCTCGGAAGTTGAAGACTTCTTCGGAGAACTGTACGCCTCACATGCATATCGGCCTGAATCTCTTGTTGTCGATTCCAGAGCTCCTCTGACACGCCACTACACTGAGGAGATGCCCGAAATTAGTCGTGACGAGATCGTGATGGCTCTTAAACAGCTCAAAAATGGAAAAGCCCCAGGTGAAGACGGAATAACTACAGAGCTCCTGAAGGCTGGAGGTACTCCTGTACTTGCGGTACTTCAGGAACTCTTCAATTCCGTTCTCTTCACCGGGAGAACTCCACAGGCATGGAGTAGGGCCATAGTTATTCTGTTCTTCAAAAAGGGAGATAAAACCCTACTGAAGAACTATCGGCCCATCTCATTGTTAAGCCATATATACAAGCTATTTTCAAGAGTCATCACGAATCGGCTTGCGCGAAGGCTTGATGAGTTTCAACCCCCGGAGCAGGCCGGGTTTCGATGTGGTTATGGCACCATAGATCACATTCACACAGTAAGGCAGGTTATACAGAAAACAGAAGAGTATAATCAACCTCTGTGTCTAGCCTTTGTTGACTATGAGAAGGCCTTTGACTCTATCGAGACCTGGTCTGTTCTGGAGTCTCTGCAGCGGTGCCAAGTCGACTGGCGATACATCGAAGTGTTGAGATGTCTCTATAACGCTGCAACAATGACCGTCCAAGTACAAACCCAGCAGACTAAGCATATCCACCTAAAGCGTGGTGTAAGACAAGGGGATGTTATATCCCCTAAATTATTTACAACTGCGTTGGAGGATATGTTTAGAATGCTGGATTGGAAAAATTACGGCATTAATGTCAACGGCGAGAACATCTCTCACTTACGATTTGCTGACGACATTGTCATCATGGCTGAATCGCTGCAGGATTTACAACAGATGCTGAACGGCCTGGCTGAATCGTCTCAACGCATCGGTCTTCGGATGAATTTGGACAAAACCAAGATCATGTTCAATGATCGCATTCGTCCGGAACCGGTCGCCATTAATGGAGTATCTCTCGAAGTTGTTCAGGAGTATATTTATCTAGGGCAAACGCTCCAACTAGGTAAAAACAACTTTGAGAGGGAGGCCAAGAGACGAATACAGCTAGGCTGGGCGGCATTTGGGAAACTTCGTCAAGTCTTCTCGTCGTCGCTACCACAAAGCCTTAAGACCAAGGTTTATAACCAGTGCGTCCTACCCGTTATGACTTACGGTGCCGAAACGTGGACACTGACGATACGACTGGTCCACCAACTCAAAGTCGCTCAACGAGCTATGGAAAGAGCTATGCTTGGAGTTTCTCTGAGGGATAAAATCCGAAACGAAGTGATTCGCCAGAGAACTAAGGTCACCGACATAGCTCTTCGCATATGTAAGTTGAAGTGGCAGTGGGCTGGTCATATCTGTCGCAGAACCGATGCTCGCTGGAGTAGGCGTGTTCTAGAGTGGAGACCGCGAATTGGCAAACGTAGTGTAGGACGCCCCGCAGCTAGGTGGAGCGACGACTTACGTAGGGTTGCGGGTAGTAACTGGATGATGTAACATCCCTAACCCTAACCCTACATAACCTACACTGAGTGACGACAGACGGTCGTAACACAGACCTAACTATCCCTATCTAATGCTTACGTATATATGTCGTTGTGATGGCCAAGTGATCGTCTAGGACTCTACGTTGTTACGATTAATACCTAAGAAATAACCTACTGCAAAATATGAAGCCTACTTGATTATTGTCTAGAAAATAGTAGTAAGAAATAAAACAAGGATTGAGCCGCAAATGAAGTTATTTATTTTCGGTTTTATTACGTGAGCAGCGTTATTCGATTCGTTGTGTGTTTTAAATGAATTTAATATTAAATGACTTTACCACCCGTTCGGAACCCTATCTACGACCAAGAAGATACGGGCAAGAAACTTGGATTTTGCTCTTTGTTATAATAATGTTTCTGTTACAATGTTTACATGCTTATGATTGAAATTAATGTTATACATAACTTCTTAATATTAGAACTATCAGGAACCCAGCTGTAAGATTCGTTGGATGCTGTCGGAGGTCACCTTCGTCGCGTGCACGCGTCGTCTTATACCTGGATACCGACTCGTAGTTCCCTCGTAGTATGAAAATTGGATAAAGAAAGAAGATAAATATCTTAGTCTCATTACTGAAGACTAACCCAGTTGGAACTATAGTTGTAATATATCCTATCAGAATGAACGCATACGATAGTGCTACAGTTAAGTTACACCTTTAAAATAGGTTCGCGCAAGGGACCCACATCTGCTACTTCCTGACCACATTAAGAGCCCTTAAAACCCGACATAAGACAATCCATTCTCGGCACTCCTGGACCTAGATCTAACACGAGTTGCGAGAACAAGGTAGGGTTCTAGTCAGCCGGGCCTAGGAAAGCTTACACCCAAGAATCGACGACACTGAACGAATCAAGTCATAACAGATGTAAATCGAGTGTCAAAAGTGAACATAACCATGGAGAACATCCGAAAATATTATATTTAACCTAGTTAACAGGCTTTCTGCCATCCACAGTTAAGTACGGCTGTGACCATGTACCCTAAGGCCCGATCGGCGCTGACATACCGCCCTATGCTGGTCAGAGAACTTGCTATTCCCACATTAAATTCGAGCAACTACTTTACGTCCATACAAATTTTGTTGTTGTTGTAATGTTGATTTATGATTATATAGAAGAAATAAAATATATAATATTTGAATATTCACCTGATATTATATTCACACCACAAAATATTCAATTATCTATGCTCGAATCATTATGAGGTTAACAAAAATACGCGATCTAGTATTTGAATAATTCTATAGTTTAACTACAATTCGTTTTGTAATATGTATCACATTCGTATGATTGTATTATTCTTGACAACCCAATTAGTTAAAAATTCAAATTTATAGTCCCAGAAAGGATATATTCATGACTCGTTCCATAAAGAGATAGTCAATGTCATCCCTTAATAGTTAATATTATTACTCCGGTGATTATCTTCAATATGCTCAGTCAATATGTTCATATTAATGACACGGTTCTTTTAAATATTCCATTTTAATATATTCTCCACCTTGTGAATAATATACTATTTACTTATTCATTATTTGCAATCTCCACCTTGTGGAAATGTACAAACATCCATCACAATAATTAAAGAAAGCACTGTCTTTCTGCTCAAAATTATTCTTATAATTGCAAGTTTCTACCTTGTAAAAAACAAACAAACATACAATACATACTTTTGGGAATTGCTGTGGTTCGGTTTGAAAATATATTCTATTTGTGACTTCCACCTTGTGGAAGTGTACATCACAAAAAATTCTTAGAGGGGTCAGAGAAGATTTCCCTTAATATAAATGAATGATTATATTATAAATATTTATCAGTTATTAAGCCGTACTTAATGGTTAAATATTAATCATATGGACAGGAGCACATTTAGTAAATCAATAACAAAATCTATTAAATTATATTTAATAGTGTAGTTTTATGTTAGAATAAATAAAATATCATCATCATTTCAGTCGCTCCTCCGTAAATATCGGTTCAGTAGTTTGTTGATTACACTGAGCATATTATAATAATTAACGTTTTGTCCATTACTTAAAATCTACTCACAGTTACAGCAACCGTTACCGAAGCTCGTTTGCCATTGTCCCCTATATACATGAATGGAACCCAATCTTATGTATCATAGATATTACCATATTTATAATACAATTATTAACATCACCACGCTGCCCTCCAAAGTGTACCTAAATTATCTACCTTACGACTAAAATAAAATTACAATAACTTAAATAATAATTAAAGTTTTATACGACCTGTCATGTGGTAGCTATTCTATCTCACCAATAACATTTTGACGTCGACGTCTCTCGTTCAGCCACCGTTGCACCGTCCCGGATTCATCATTCGTTGCCGTCTCTCAAGGAACGCGGAAATTAACCCTTAATACAGATCGACTAGTCCGCTTGTTCCGCTACTCGTTCCGACACCCGCTGCCTATTTCAGATCGACTCCCCCGCTATCCGTCCCAAAACCAACTGTCCTCATTTCTCCGTGTCTCAATCCCACCATGACACGCATTGCCTCCCCGCGCCCCTTGTCCTCCTTACTTTTACTATTTTTTGCTAACGACCCTTAAAGCAAATCTTAAACAAGGCACTGTCCCATGTCGTGCCCTGTCTAATAAACTTATTAATTTATTGTTTTAACTCGACATCTTCTCAGCTTGAGTTCTACCTAAGTGACGCCACGTCTAATAAAGTATACTATTTTATGTTACCTAAATAAACAATACTTAGAAAATAAGGACCCTACAATATCCGCAAGTGGCATGTGAACGAAATACGAAATATTAGAAACACGTTTGAGAGTTGTAGCCGTTTTTATGAAGTAATTATTTAAGTATCCGTTCCACGAACAAATCTTAATTCTACTAATATGCACTTACTATATACTTATAACATCACGTCACTTCTATATATTAGGTATTAGATTTATTTATCTAATTTTTATGGAACAATCAACATACCTAGTATGTGATCGTTACAATGAGAAGGGCTGAAGATCGTGCCCAGTGGCGTGCCTTGGGAGAGGCTTATGTCCAGCAGTGGACTGCAGTGGGCTGATGATGATGATGATGATGAAACGGGTGCTGCTTGTAGTGACTGGTCTGCTCTAATCACTATGACTGATTTCCTCTTATTCATTGTTTAACCAGTTGGTTATACATTCAATATTTTTTCTATTAAATTGAATTAGTGCTAATTGGTGGTTTGTATTCACACACTTAAACTTAAAAATGTAAAGTAATAATAAAATTATTTAAAAGAGCAACACGCAAGTTTCTTGCTCGTTATTCTTGTGATGAGCCAGCTTTCCGAATGAGCGGTAGATTAAAAAGAATGTAATGACTGTTCAAAAGTGCTTCAGTGTAAGTTTATTTGAATAAATGATTTTCTATTCTATTCTATACAATCATATTCATGAATATGCGATGCGACCAATCGAACCTGTGACTAGCGGAAGTAAGGCAGTATGCGAAACCACTAGACCGCGCAGGTCGTCAAAAGGAAATACCTCGGCGAGCGGAATGTTAGGGCGGATTACAAAAAAGGTTCCTACCTTACTCAACCGCTACGGATACATACTTATGTACAACTTTACGCCGGCAGCGTACGTGTGTTTGAAATTTATAATTAGTGCTAGTAGAGTACAGTGTAACTTATTATAATATAATTATACTTGTTTTGACAACAATGCTCAAACTTCTAAGAGCTTTGTCCTTACTTTGTAGCAGCGTCTAGAGAATTTGTGGTCTCTCTGTTAGTTACATAGTTTCTGATATAATTGAGTAGACGTGCCAACTTTAGTAGGTAGCAATCTTTACAAACAAACAATCTTATTGTATTACTAGATAGTAGCTTGCCCCGACTTTGGATGCACTATTTTATTAATCTCTATATTTTTAAAATTAAATATAGCTCATGTTACACTCTTATAAGATATCTTTTTGAAGGTGAGATGATTTTTTATTTAGTTAAATAATTATTTACGGCATCGGTGGTCCAGCGGTATAACATCCCGCTTTACTTCCGACGGTCGAGGGCTCGATTTCTCGTAGGATACAAACATTTGTATTCATGTTCATGATTTGTATCGATCTGGGTGTTTTCTATACTGGTATATGTTGGATATGTATTTAAAAAAAATATATATCTAAGTATTTACATCAGTTATCTAATACCCATAGCACAAGCTCTGTTTAGTTTGGAACTATATGGCGTTGTGTGAAATGGCCAGACATATTATTATTATATTTGCCATAACGTCTATAGGTATAATAATATATTTTAATTAGAATAAACTACATACCTGAGGAATTTTGAGGGACTAAGGTATATCTTTACATAGTATAAAAAGAAGTCGCTTCCGCTAACTATTCACATAGATCTTTTAAACTATTGAACGGGTTATAATACAGTTTTTAGCAGTAGATACAGTGATTTAAGAAGAAGGTTTATATATATAATACATGCGTGCTATAGTATAGAAAAATCGAACCGATGTAGTCAAAGATTTGTAATGCATCCGCATGAAGCAGGGCCGGGTCGCTAGTATTGTAGAAACTAAAAAGTAAATCCTTCTACATTTATCTAGTTGTATATCGTTCAAATATATTGAAAGCCTCTGACCATCCTAACTTATGATAACAGTCTTGAAGTTATAATATACATATATATATATATATATATATTATATATCATATTACCATAATATTAAATATTCTATATTTGGTTCGCTCTTGTGGATATCAATATCGAACAAACACACCGTATACTAAAAAAGTAAAAATAAAAATGTAATAAAAGTGGAAATAGGTATACCAAATTCAATAAAGTTCCCCGCCCGAGTAGTGGTATAACTAAAAATACTACGTTTACGATTTGTTTATATTGTATCCAATATACAGTTTCGGCGAAGGTTTACTTTGCGATATAACTATCAAAATGGACGATCAGAGTTAAAGAGCTGATTTGGAAAACTGCAATTTGAGTACTCTGGACCGAATCCAAGTGAAAAGCAACAAGTTTTATGATAAAATCTCTAGAACTATCAGCGATATCTGTGAATATTTTATGTAAATATTAAAAAACAATATTTTGACTTTTTATGATACGTTAAGTGGTTTTTTAAATTAGAAAATAGTTTGAATACGAGAGAAAAATAAACATGATGTTTAAACAGACTTTGTTACTTTGATTGTTCTTAATATTAGACCCAATTTTGATTTGGCTTTGGTACGAAATTGGAGTTTCAGTATATTTCTTGCGGCGGCATTAAATAGAACAAAACTTATATAGTGTGGCAATAAGTTCTTTTAATATACAGAATAGGAGGTAAATATAGTAGATAGGTTAATACCAGATGGCCATTGACATGAGTCAGATGTCTTTTGAAGAGGAATATCCTCTTTCCTTAAGGTTTTAATATAATTAAGTATTAATTATTCTTCAGTCCAGCCTGATAAATAATTCAACAATAACTAATATAAATATTATGCATTATTAATTTATATAATACCTAGTAGATTTTGCAAATTTATAGGAAGTTATTCGAAACAGGTCTCTTTATGTAAAGAAGTTAAGCTGTTTTTGCCTTTTTTATTAAATAAGTAAATTGTAGCAACGATACAAACATACAAATACGGTACAGGTTGACGGTGTCGCATTGCGGTCTTGTAATTGTCCCATTTTTTGCGGACTATATTTTTATCAGTCTCCAAGCGAGGTCAAAACTCTAAAATATATTAGCTATATTTTGTAATAAATATCCACTGTTAAATGTGACTCAGAAGTATGGATTGGCTAGCTGTACCCGCGGATTTACCCGCTGAAATTTAAAGATTATTTTAATGAATAAGTTATATTATTGTACATTTTCATTAAAATCCATTAAGTAGTTTTTGCGTGAAACAGTAACAAACATCCATCTATCCATCCACACTCAAAAATTTCCGCATTATATTATAATATAATATTAATATTCCTTCCTTCATTCCGCATATTATTGTAATATTAGTAAAATTTTTAATGTTAGAACAACATTTGTTTTGTGAACGAAAAAAGAAAAATAGAACAAATAGTGACGACTTTCACCGAACGTTCACCTACTAAACAAATAAAAACTACGTTTTCGGAGTTGGCTGCCCTTACGAAAAAGAAAATAAAATCGAATCTATGCGACAAATCGTAGTGTTGGAATGTTTCTCCAAAAAAAAAAAATATAGTTACATAGTTTCATACATAAATAGTTTTATTCCATTTAATATTTGAGAAACTACTAATGTTTATTTCAAATTTGGAACAATTAGATACAAATAATATTGGCCGCGACATTATCTTATATATAAAATTCTCGTGTCACAGTTTTCGTTCCCATACTCCTCCGAAACGGCTTGACCGATTCTCATGAAATTTTGTGAGCGTATTGAGTAGGTCTGTCTGAGAATCGGCCAACATCTATTTTTCATCTCCCTAAATGTTAGGGGTAGTCCACCCCTAATTTTTTTTTTTATTTTAAGGCAAAACAACGTTTGCCGGGACAGCTAGTAGAAAATAAATAAATAAAAAAAAATATTAGTACTTTTTTCTAGAACAATGATATTCGAAATTTAAAAGTACACCCACTAAATTGTAGTACCATAAAGAGATCCAATTAATATTATTTTTTATTGTTTTCTATTCTATTAAGATTGTTTAAGACACATTTTGGAAATGTAAAAATAATACATTAATTAGTTAGTTAGTTTATCTTCTACAAGTATTAGATATAGAAAATAATTAAATAAAAAAATATATTAGTACTTTTTCTAGAACAATGATATTCGAAATTTAAAAGTACACCCACTAAATTGTAGTACCATAAAGAGATCCAATTAATATTATTTTTTATTGTTTTCTATTCTGTTAAGATTATTTAAGACACATTTTGGAAATGTAAAAACAATACATTAATTAGTTAGTTAGTTTACCTTCTACAAGTATTAATTAGTAACAATATATTGCATATACATGTAATATATTCTTATATGTAAATATAGTCCTTACCTATGTAAATTTGCACATGTAAAAATTAAACTCAGTCTGTAATATTTGTTCGCAATCATGGCTATGCAATTCCGACTCTTTATCCTTTTATTGTAATTGCAAACAAGTTTTACTGTTGCAATTCTGTTTTCTGAAGGAACAAAAAACTGCGATTCCGTCACGATGAAATTGAATTGCCCACATTTATTTAGATTTCCAATAAATGGCACGATCTGTGAAGATTTACTTCCTAATAGGGGGACATTTTTTACACCTACGCACACAAACATATTACAGCGGGCAAAATATTTCTTCATCCAAAGACCTTTTGGATTTATAAAAAAATCAGTTTAGTTGTAAAGCTACTGCTTATACATACTGGTTATTACAAAGCAAGCTGTATAGAGGTTGTAATATGTGAGATAGTTATCCATGCGGACGAATTTCTGCTTATATTTAAATAGCTTTAAATGTATATAAATATATATGTGTATTTACATAGGTAAATATATAGACATAATTTTGACATATGCTGATAAAAGATAAGGATATAGGAGTAAATATTTTATGGAATTAGGTGTTACTTTGGTAAATCCATATCATTACTTAATGGAGTTATATCGAATTAAATAAATTCGTATAAACCGATCAAGTACAAAAGTACTCGATTGTACAAAACAAACACTATACAAAATGCATACTGCACAGAGTAATTATTATGTTTTATAAGATTAGGAACCGCCCTTATAAGAATTGAATCTATGTAACATGCTATTAAAAAAGTTTGCATGTCACACAATAGTTGTTTTACATTAATTGAAGCATGCTTCCAATGCGGATAAAATTAACAAATTGACTCTATGCAAACAATTGCTTAAAAATATGCTGAAAAAAATATGTTACACAGATACATACAAAAAAAGTATTTTGTTCCTGGTGACTTTTATCAAATCAAATGCTAATAATAAATATTAAAAAAAGAATGTGCGCCGCAGATGCCATTGGGAATTTAGCAAACTCCGCTTTGAAATGAGTGGTAATAGCAATATGCAAAACAGCGATTGAAGCACTCGTTTATAGCACGACACTCGCGGGACCGATACTTTTTAAAAAAACAAAATTTAAAAAAATCATACAACGTTTGAATATCGAATGTTTAATAATAGAAAAATGAATACGTGCAATGTCATACTCATGTTTGAGATGTATGTTTTACGTCCTTTGCTCTAACATAACCTAAGATTGGCATTCTTCTTTATTTGTTTTTTTTTATATTGTAGACATATACAAAATAAATTTAAATTTAAAAATAATGTATATTAGAAATATATATAATAAAAAAAAGTATAATAGAAATAAAAATAAGAGAAAAATATTTTCATAATATAACTTATTAAAATTTAATTTCTCTTATTTTTATTCCAGGTTAGACTGCCGGTTTAGTAACCTTAACTTTTTGTCTTCTTAATATAACTAAGTTACCTTCCCTGAAACTTTAAAGCAGACAAGAGTACTATTTCATCATCAGCCGCAAAAATAAAGAATTCTGCTATCTGTTATTAACAACAGCTTTAGCAACACATCGCTTTACTTCCGATGGTCGCGGTTTCGATTCCCAGCATGGTACAAACATTCATGAGTATGATTGTATCGTCTGAGTATTTTTTATGTATATTATGTATGTATTTATAAAAAAAATATCTAAGTATTCTATCAGTTATATAGTACCTAGAACACAAACCCTGCTTAACTTTGGACAAGATGGCGTTGTATGTATTGTGAAAAAAACACTGAATCGGGTGAGAATCGAACTCGCAACCATCGCAAGTAAAATATCTACACCGAGACTTTCAAATTAACAGAAATTATGTTTGAAATTCAAAATGTAACAATAAAAATAAATGGCGGCCCTACTCGTAACATTCATTAAGGGAACGGCCGATCGGAAATGTAAAATTCGATAATACCGTCCGACTTTTATCGGATACGTTTCCAAATAAAACTCTTATCTTCATTAAATCCGTACAGTTCCGGAGCACGTACTACAAATACAATGGCGTGCGATACCTTAAAATAAGTGTTGCCAGGTTGACACTTTAGTGGCTCTACCAATAAAATCAGTAGATTTTAGCTCATGTTTGGATGAGCGAAATATATTTCAAAGCCTTAGTGTATTTTTAATAGACTTAAAATAATAAGAAAATAATATATCAAAAATAGTAAATTCGATAAGTTAGTCATGAAAAAATTTCTTGATTGTAATACTTTTTTGATGTAATTTTTTGTCCGTTCAGTATGATTATTAACTTCGTATTCCTATATGAATAAATAAAGTAATTAATGTATTGTTAAATGGAATAATTTTGAAATATTTAATAATTAATAATAATCAGTATGTTTTCTAGCCACAATTACATTCTATAAAATCTATTAATATGTTTCAAAAATTTATTTTGGAGGACAAATAGTGGGATGGCTCAAACTATGTTGGCAACACTATTTAAAATCGCCCGAATTTGTCCCGAATGTCCAAAACAAGTGCTGTACACTGGCGTTATCGAAAAACTATAAAACAAAACCTTTTCATTTTGCAAACGCCATAACGATTCGCCTCTGTGGAAGTTTGCAAATCCATGAGCTGAATTAAAGAGCAGTACTAAGAAGCTTCGAGATTTTATGGTGACTGTCTCGGGTGAGATTTACAATAAAATACTATTTGAGGGAGTGTTCACGGCCGATATTCGACCGTATTGTCATTGATGTTACATTGATTTTTGCTCGTAACATTTTCGAGTTTGTACTATCTGTGGGTAATGAGTCACAAAACATCGGTTTAGTGTGTTTCGCCTGTTTATCGCAGGTCGACGTTGCCATTAAATTCTTGTTTACATGATTTGAACTTCACGAATTTTATGAGAGTAACTTTTTTTCTTGTACATGAAACATAATGAATATAATCATGTTTCTGATTCACTTGTCACAGATCAAAATAGAATAAATCAAACTCAGATATTCAAGGTTATAGGCACAGTTATTTAGATATCTCATCCTTGTTATTTGATATGGATGACGAGACACTGATATTTGTGAAATAAATTGTAAAAATTGTCACACAATATTAACTTGTTTAATTGGCACTATAATCAATCAATTAACATTGTTAATTAATGGAAATAATAATAAGAGAAGAAGAGAAAGCCGGAAATTGCCTAAGTAAGATAAAGAATTGGTCGTACGCTTACTATGCAGGCAAATTCTCCTTTCTCCTTCAGTCTAGAAGTACATTCGAAATTATTGAGGTGTAAATGAGATTAGCTGTTCACCATTATCTAAAACCATAATGCGATAATAATAAAAAAGATCAAGTTAACTAAGAAAGGGCGTAAGAGCCACATAACACGTTTAATTGAAATATTCTTAGAGATATGATGAATGTCAAATGTTGCGTTCACCAACGATGTTAAAAATTTGTCAATACTACTAACTAAGCTATCTGATATTACAGCTGTGAGGATATATATTATTTTGCATTATTGTAAGTACTGTAATATAGTTATTTACCAGTTCATTCAATTTGAGGGTGAGAAGACTTTATGAATTTTGATTAGAATGATGCACCCGCCTGCGCTAAGCCAAAAAAAATACTCTTTTTAGTATTTTAAAATTATACTTTTAATAGACGAAAAATATAAAACAGAAGTATCACATGCCGACCTTAGTCTACCTACTTTTTTTAATATTAATTAAAAAAAAATCATGTGATGGTATGACACTTACCATTTTTAGCAGCCATCGAGAACAACGAAGCACCGAGCAGCGCGGCCGCCGCCAGCAGCCGACGCAGCGCCGGCAGCATGATGACCACTATCACTCAACCATCACTTATCACATCACCTATCACTGCACTATCACTTGTTACAACAGCGTCCGGCGCGCGCACATCACACCTATTCAAACTACAATAGACATTTTAATTTTTTTTTATTCAACTATTTACTCTCGTGGTACCCGTTGTTTAGGCATCTGAAACAAAAAAGTTGATGTTCAATAAATGATTGCAGAAGATTATCTGTGGTCGCTCAGTAGTCGAAATACGACCAGAATTAAATTAACATAAAAAAAAAACAAATTTTAGGCATTCCACAGAAATTTCTTGGCTAGCGGTTGCAATCTCACGTAATGATTTTTAATATATTTTTTTTTCTATGTTACTCTTATTAATATTTTCTTTTTTTTCGTTTAATCCTTACCACTCAGTTAAAATTATATCAAATTATACTCTGAACTATTTACATTATTTTTATTATACACACACCGCACAGACAATCACCAATAATATTGCTCTTTTTATTTTATATTTATTTTAATTATTATTTTCACGTACCCTCAAATGGGTTAAAGCTGAAAATCAGTGTTTTGTTCCTTGAACAATGTTCCACGCTGAGCTTCGACCTTTTTGTATTGCTACAGATCACACATAATAACACAATTTTATAAACCTTATGTTGTATTATGTATTGTCTATTCTTATGAACATTGTGTGTGTGATTAGTGACAAACAAATAAACGATATATCTATCTATCTATCTAACATTCAGTAAACTATAGACAATTAATATTAAAGACAAACAATATTAATCTATTCTTAATTTGACTTCAACTGACTTTAATAATAAACAAAAGAGTACATATGTGTGTATGAGTATGTGGTCATGGTAGCGTGTGTAATATTTTTTTATTGATTTAGTGTATTTATAAACATAGTTAAAAAATAAATTTTCTGCCCTCCTACTCTGTGTAAATTATAATGTGTATGAAATTTAACACTCCTCCAAAGTGATATTGGTTAAACGAAAACATGGCACTAGAGTGAGCCCTAACATAATTGTCTATATGGACTCTCATAACTTAATTCTGATGATAGGCAGCTTGTTTTTCAAGCTATAACCAACTAGATTATAGCTTGCTAGCTTCTGCTTAGGCAGATATGACGGGATGTGAAGGTATAACCACTTAGTCTTTTGGAATCATGTCTATGTATCCAATATATATATATGTTTATATACGTATGTTTAAAATGACTGACAATGCTCATAGCTCTCTTATATTAAACTATTTTAACCGATTACAAAAAAGGAGGAAAATGTCTATATGTATTATCTAAATATATATAACTTAAAGGTGACTGACTGACATAGTGATCTATCACAGCCCAAACCACTAGACGGATCGGGCTGAAATTTGGCATGCAGGTAGATGTTATGACGTAGTCACAAAACATCCGCTAAGAAAGGATTTTGATTAATTCTACCCCCAAGGGGATGAAATAGGGGATGAAAGTTTGTATGAAACTTTGTCAATTTTAAACCGATCGGGCTGAGACTTTGCATGCATAAAGCTACTATGACGTTGGCATCCCCTATAGTAGGAATTTGATAAATTTCACCCCTAAGGGGTTAAATTAACGCGAGCGAAGCCGCGGGCAAAATCTAGTCTAATATGTGTTAACTCAGAACTTTTTTACGTGAACTGTTTTGATGATCCTATTTGCATTTCAAAGCTTGTACTTCTCGTATGGTTCAATATTAATTTGGTAAAGATCTAACTAGTATTTATTTATTAAAACTACTATAGTTTTAATAAACAAAATAAATAAATTAATTAATTAAGGTGCATATGACGGACTTAACACTATAAGGCATTTTCTCCCAGTCAACCATAGGGCAAACAGAGATTAGTGGTAGTATCTGTAATAATTAAGAAGAATATTTATTTGATGCATTTTTTTTTTTTATACTACGATGGTGGCACAAGGTACGACACAAGCATACGACCCATCTGATGGAAAATGGTTACCGTAACCTATGGACACCTCAGACATAAATACAATAGAAAGAAAAAAAGTCAACAAAACCAAGTTTTATATATATGCCACCGAAATGGCTCCAGTCAGTTTTATGAAATATTCTATGCGAACATGCCGCTAGTTTACAGTGGCACCGGTTTGAAAAATAGAGAGGGCGCCACTTAAAATATGAAAATGAAATGTTGGCTGCCGGCGTTTCGTAACCCGCCGCGCTATTATCTCATTTTTGTTTAAATATATTCATATTATATTTCTTGGCTCCTATTACTGTACTTCTTCATTTATATTACAATAACTTTTTAAATTGGACTGTTAAATTTACACTATAAACAAACAAACACTTATAAAAAGAGATCCCAATAACCTTGGTATTTATTCCCAAATAACAACTTTATTATATTTGGTAATTCAACATTATACCGTAATATTTATTATTAATCTATGCGATACAGCTTCTAAATTAAACATTTCAGAATTGTTGTTAGAAATTTATAACCATAAATAATTTACAAGTTGACACGAGTAGAAAGCAAAACACAATGAGGCTTGTCGTTGTCAGACTCCAAATTTCGAATTTCAATTTTCGAACGCGTCTACGTGCAACGTTTGCCGCGTCAAATGAAATGCGGTTCGTGCCAGAATTCCAATTTCAAATACGAACTTCGAATTGTTAGTGAGCTGTAGTATAAGCGTTGGTGGGATTATTTTGTGGCCACCATTTTGTATTTTAAAAACTAGGGTCAAAGAATTCGAGAGCACGAGTTCTCCTCGTTCTCAATTGAAATTGTTAGATTCTAAAGGAAATATAGAACTGTTCGCAGTTGACGAGTTCTTTCACAACTCGCCAAAGCTCATAAGCTGTGCTCTTTTCGTACGTATAAGAGTAACAACTGAAAAAGCACACACATTTCTTGAAATAGCTGAATCTGTTCTTGGGTGGATCTTTGCAGACTTCGTAAAATTCAAATAACGAACGAAATTTCGGTGCAATGAAGTGACTATTTTTTTTGTCAATGGCATTAAGTTTCAGTCATTTAAAAATAAATTTTAATTTCGCAAATTTATTTTTAATTTCGCCTAATGTTTTTTATACTCAAATGATTTTTTTATTTGAAGGTAGTTCAGTGGTACATACATATACAAATGTACATTAGATGACATTAAGTAAATTCTATAGCTGATATCAATATTAGGTACATAAATTACGTTAAATAAATTTTCTACCGTGTTGTCACAGCTGGTACATTTACGAGACCCCCTTTCTTAGTGTGTCACAAAATTAAGAATCCCTCCCAACTCTTGTCACACTATGTTACGCTTTCTTGATCCCTTTCCCCTCCCTATATCGTGTGACGTGATTTATAGACCTTTCCTAATTATAATCTTGTCTCTATCAAAAGTTCGATACCTTAGCAGTTCCATCAAACTAAAGTCATTTCTATCATGTCAGAGTTGGCCTTCAGCCGCTTCATAAGTACTTCGCGGGTATGAAGTGCCATCTAAACTCGCATTCATTTTATATCCATTGAAGCTGCAAGGCCAGCTCGGTCAACAGAATTAGAATAGAATAGAAATTCTTTATTAAAATAAACTTAAATATAAACACTTTTGAATAGTTATACTTATTTTCTAATCTATCGCATATTCGGAAATCTGTTTCATCCCAAGAAGAACGAACAAACTGAAAATGTTTGTGAGTGTTGTTCTTTGAAAAAAATCATTATATGAACATTTTTAAATTGAAATGTGTGAATACAAACTACCAATTAGCATTAATTCATAAGTGTCAAAATATTAAATATACTACATACTGGCCATATTAAAACTAGATTAAGCTACATACAATAGGAAGTGATCGAGAGCACTCTATATTTTTATTATTTTTACAGCAAAAAAAACTGTAAAGATAATTAAAAAACATACATATGTCCACGCGAGGTACCTATCACCTACCTATTTTATAAATATTTGTATTATTTTGATACCTCTTTTTTATATGCCACTTTTGTCTTCTTGGTTAGTCCTCTTGGGTATTATAGATGCCTATACAATTATTTATTTTTTTTTTAATAAATTGTCATGTCACATGCTTGCAATGTGGTTAGATATACTTTTTAATATTGTTTGCACATTAAATAAATAAAACAAAACTGGAAATGTAAGCCAGTACGTACAGAAGGGCAGTTAAGGTAGAGTTTCATAGTCCGTTAAATTATTGCGGTCATTAAAACATAATTTAGGTTCTTACAAAGCCTTAAGGGTGGTGAACGAAGCTTACAGTATCTCCAGGTTAATTGTGTTTCCTAACGATTTGGGGTCCTTTCAGTTTATTAGCTATTAAACGGCTTGCCGAGGACGATGTGGCCTGTATATTGCTATAGGTTAGCACCCCGACCCTGATCGAAAGATCCTTAGTTCTTCAAGTCAATGAAAAATGTATACATTTGCGACTGACTCTCAGGCGATGGAAACACCGATAACAGATTAAATTAATACGATAGACGAGCGACGAAATGCGGCCTTATCATATTCTACATTATCAAGGATTACAGTAATGTATTGTATATTTTCATTCATATTAGTAGACAACTATATTAAAATAATATAATTTTGTACTTTTTTTTAATTTTACAAAATAATTTACTTTTTGTCATTATATCGGTATATTTTAGGCAGAAAAATTAATATGACCGTTTACTCTAGTCGAAATAATGAATCTCGCAACCGACAATGAACCAATATTCTTAACTAACGAACCGCGAACGTACAATTTCGAGTTCCCGACAATTTCGCAGATGGTGACAATTTTAACTGATTACACGGCAATTTACCTCTTATTACTAGAAAGCATTCGGTCTCTATTAATTTCGATTGGAAAAATCAAATTTATTTTATTTATTTCACTCCGAGGAACTTGGGGGAATGGATCAGATGTTTCGAGGGCCGTTTGGTGCGAGTTCGAGCGGAGTGGGAGCGGAAAGCGTGGTTACTTCATTGTCTTGTAACTGATGTTCGACACTGGATTAAATAGCGATTAAATAGTAAGACGTTAGAAAATTATCTAAATAATAATATAAAATAAAAAACAGTTACACAGCACGGTTTTGTTGTTACTCATTCTAATTACATTTTTTGCCGTTACACAGACAAAATTTATTTAATACAAATTTCACCAACACAGAACTAAATTCTATATATTTCAATTTAATAAAATTATCATATAATTGGTGAAGATCCACACCACCTCACCTTGTTAACACAAAAAATATCACATTACATTGAAAACATCATCATAATCAACTAGCATCAAAGTTAAAAGTGCTCTAAAATTAATATATAAAATTATAAAAAATACAGATATAAAAATATTAATAAAAATTGGAAAAATATATTTGAAAATGCAAATTTTTATAAGTAATGAAACAGTAAACAATAACTCGTCTCATTCTATGAAATGTGTTTAATTAATAAGTTTACTATAATTAAATTAACAATTTATTGTCAATGTGATTAAAACTTAAATAAACGTCGAATAAAATTTACAGTACAAATACTGTACTTTACGGTACAAATAGTTCATAACTGATTAATTAAATATAATATATTTAAATAATTATATATATCGCTCCCGCTCGCACCGCGGCCCCACCCTGAGGCTCTCCGCTTACGTGCCCGCTTTTATTTACGTTTTATTCGAGTAATTGCGTTATTTACGCTCCATTTATTTTTCATAAAATGAATTATTTGGGATTTATTTCATGTGAGCGATTATCGAGAATTTCATGTTGATTGCATTTGGGAATATTTAAAATGAAAAAATCTCATTACACGTTCTATTATTATAGATATTTCTTTGGGGTTTACGATGTTATTAAAAATATATATATATATATATATATATATATATATATAAATTGGTTGAATTAATTGAAACGAGAAACGCGGAACAACATATCAATGATAAAAATAATATAATATCTTAGGGCAATTCACACAGCGCCATCTAGTACCAAGCTAAGTTAAGTGAACTCGGTAAGTAAATTATTTCGTTTTCATTATTATTTTATTTTATAATATATGTAGCTATATGAATTAGTAATTGTTAACATTACAATATGAAGTAAAAACCTTAGCATAGAGGACAAACAAGCAGATCCAGATAAGAAGGATGTTATAATAATTCAAAGCTATCGAAAGTACTTGTACGTAAATTTCCTCTTACTATTTAAAATTGTATATTGTTTACATTATTTTTTATTATTTTTATTTAAATAACCCATGATAATTAACATAACATCATCTAGTCCCACTGTATGCAGAGCTTGTGTTATGAGTACTAGACAACTGATATAAATACTTAGATATATATTTTTTATACATACATAATATACATAGAAAACACCCAGACCGATACAAACAATCATGAAAATATTCATGAATACAAATACACCGTGCGAGGAATCGAACCAGCGACCATCGGAAGTAAAGCGCTATGCTAGACTGCTAAACCATGGAGGCCTTCAATTATTCTGATGTCTTC
The DNA here is from genome assembly GCF_030625045.1 of Achroia grisella. Classification (NCBI taxonomy): domain Eukaryota; kingdom Metazoa; phylum Arthropoda; class Insecta; order Lepidoptera; family Pyralidae; genus Achroia; species Achroia grisella. The sequence goes on along the minus strand of NW_026713028.1, from coordinate 374,773 downwards.
TTTATCTAAACTATAAGAGTTGTCCACAAGTATCACGGTACATTCATACACAGTTCGAACACATGCTTTCTATTTCTATTCACGGAGAAAACGCCGAGAAAAACAATACAAGGATATTTTTCACTACTTCGGTACGAGAGCAGCAGCAACACCCTGCTAAGTGGCGGTGCAAGGGAGGAGCGACGAGCGGAATTGTGTAACCTTCTTTGAAAACGGCGTTAAATATTTCTCCTTAACTTAATACTGTGGTTATATACACGCAATTGCAACATTTTAATTTTTACCTATTTGTCGCTGGAAGAAGGTAGTATCTATGATACAGGCTCGGCCTAGTATAGATGCTACTGGTAAATTATATGTATGATGCGTATTTACAAAAATGTAATAGTTTATAAGGAGAATAACTGTAACTACTTAAATTGGTGTCAATAAAATATATTATTATTATTATTATTATATATAGGTATAGATAATGATTATGTATTGCATATACGATAAATAATTCATATTTATAATTACAATACCATATTTTTTTTTAGTGGATATAATGGAATAATACACTCGCGTTCGCTAACGTTATACGCTGGGGGGTACAAGTGAAGGATAAGATGATGAGTATCAGGTCAGGACAGTCATACTATCGTAACAAATTATAAGGAAATTATCACGTTGTACGATGATTTCTAGGTGCAATCACCGTGAAAAACCGTGGTTAATCTAACATACTACATTGCTAGCAAGAGATTCCTCAATCTACATTACTAACAATTCCATGCCCCCACTGTGACCCTCATCATCATCATCATCACATATAATTAATATGCCGTTATATATCGAATTCTTACAGAAACATTTGATTAAAAATATATTTAAACTGTATTGTACAGTAAATACGTTTAAAATAATAGAATACAAAGATCTTAAGTAATAAGTTTTATTCAATACACTGTGGAAAATTTTAAAATAGAGACAATTTCTTAATTTGAATAAATTATTTTTTTAATAGATACTTTTTAGGTACTTTATTACCCGCGACTTCGTCCTGTGAAATGCAACATTTTTACTAGCCTACTTTACTTCTTATAAAACTAACTATAATTATGCGAGTGAAATCCCGTTACAAACGGTCCACCTGTTTCAGAGATTAGCAAGAACAAGCAAACGCACAAAATTGACCATTGGGCGACCACTAGTTTTCTTATTTGGTGCATTCGCCTGTGACTTGCAGCAAACATTAGGTAACAAATAACGCGGCTGCGTGTCGCGCGACGTTTCCAATTTACCCGCCTCCGCACGTGTCGCGTCACTCGCATGTGCACACCACTTTATTTTGTCTTTTTTATCCACCCACAAAATAGAAGGTTCTCGATCCTGCATCATTTGTACTCAATAGATTTTTTTTCATTACGGTTTGAATAGAGAACTCACTAATAAACATATCACTGAGCAAATGAACACATTTTTGCATTATATATGCGATCAAAATATGCAACCAACTCTCGCATGTATAAAAAAAATCACACACACTTTCATACAAAAATGTTTTTGTTTTAAGTGATGTATTAGGTTAGGTCGAGGCGAATTACGAAACTTTTTACATCATCTTGATTAGCCAATTAGTCTTACATTTGGTTTATACTTTAAAGGCATTTCTATTCATATTATACAATACAATGCAATTATATTATGCAATATAAAAGAATACAAAAAATACTATCTCCAGAACGTAATTAATTACTTTCTCACTCCATCGCTCTCACAGACTCAAGTAACCTGCGCCCTTTTTTTTAATACATGATAATGGAATGGTGCTCCTTCCTGCGCTAATGGTAACCACTGGCGAAACACCAGTGGAGGATGGTGAGAATCAGGATGAAATTAGGTCAGTTAGTCTATCGTGAAGGATTCACCAGGAATTAAGCATGATAGTTTCCGGATAGGCGGACCGCGTGGAGGTCGACCTGATATGATAAATTGGCAGTAAAGGGACCACCAGCCTACATTATTAACAATCCTCTTCCCCTCAACTGTACTCCAGTAACATTTCCACAAAAATTAGATATCTTCCTAAATAATTTAGAATCTAAAAACATGAATCAAAACTCATGAATGCAAAAAAACTGTACAAAAACTGTACATTTACAAAAAAAAATATTATAAAATAAAAATATTAAACGATTATTATGTCTTTGACTTTGTTTCTTTATAAAACGATTCAAAAGTGCTAATATTAAATTCATTTTAATAAAGATTGTTTCAATTCTGCACTTTATTATTTCTCAATGAATATTAATAAAAATTCATCCTCTATTATCATTGGCCAACAAAATTTATTTTAAAATATTTTGATGTTGGCAGCCCACATATTCTAAATTCAATTAAATTTTTCCCGCCTTCGTATATTTAGAAAACTGTTATTTTTGGTATCCCTATTCTACGTCAATTATTATAAAAATGCTATATTTGTACGTATAATCATAAATGTAAATAATAAATGAGTGGATACATTTCTAAACTATTCTAAAAATATGTAAAAGGAAATTTATGTACAGTTTGTTTATGAGCTATGACTTGAGACTTGAGTGTAGCAGTTTTTTGCCCCTCTTCTTCCGAATAAGTTCTTTCGCCAATTTTTAGCAATAAATCCTTACTAATATCACAGATAACATAATATTACATACTAATATTATTAATGCGAAAGTGACTCTGTCTGTCTGTCTGTCTCGCTTTCAAGCCAAAACTACTGAACCGATTCGAATTAAATTTGGTACACAGATAGTCTAGAACCTGAGGAAGGACATAGGCTACTTTATAATCCGAGAAAAGGGGTTGAAAGGGGATGAAAAGTTATATGGAAGTATCGACAATTTACGCGGACGAAGTCGCGGGCTCTTCTAGTCATATATAATAATACATACATAATAGGCTATGATATAATAATCCTCTAAACACAGCGTCCTGGCAATAACAACATCTCAGCAGTTGAGCGACGTGATGTACTTAGTACAATTGTTTTATCATTTCAAGCACGCGCCGCACTAACTGCCGTCCGATTGGCCGCCATTGTGTGTAAAAACTGCGTCCGCTAATGTTCTTTTACATTCAAATTTACTCTACGTAGCAATATATTTTTTGTAACGTCTATTTCTGACTTAGTCTATGCATTTAATATATATGACGACCTCGGTGGTCTAGCGTTTTAGCACGCTTTACGTCGGCACGGCACAAACATTTGTATTCATGAGTATAATTGTTTGTATCAGTCTGGGTGTTTTCTCTTGTATAATATGTATGTATTTACGAAAAAAAAAAATTATGTATCTGTATCAGTTATCTAGTACCCATAACACAAACTTTAGCTAGCTTAACTTGGGACTAGATGGCGCTGTGTGAATTGTCCTGAGATTATTATTATTATTATTATGATATACCACAATAAGGTCGACTGGGAGAAAATGGTGTTAAATTCGCCATTTGCATCTTTGCTACATTAAAGTTTTAGTAAATAAATATATATATAACTTTAATGGACATAATACAAAAGTAAAAATACTTATGAAGGACTTAATATCTTACGACATTTTGTACCTTCAACTGTAGTTGTGTCAGTGAAAAATCGTAGACGCTGGAAATAATGAATGAGATAAATAGTATGACATAAAATGTATTTACATCAAACAAAATATATATATATGTACGTCACATGTACTAGTATTAATTTAATTTATGTATTTATTTATTTTGTTTTGAAAACAAATATAAAAGCTAATTAATACATAAAACCCTGTAATGGATGAACTTGTATCGCGGGAGTCCAAAAAAGAATTGCCAGATGTTATTAACTACAATAGATCAGTGAGTAGACTAAATTGATATATCATATGAGTCTGCAATAGACACACATGAAAAATATATTTTAATTTGAGTTGAAAGCAATCCTATATCCCTCCAAAGCTTATATGTTATTACATTTTTTAAATACCGGTTGCATAAAATATATAGATATAAAAATAGGACAACCTGTATGGGATTATAAACGCAAGCGTATTGATTTTAATTTCATTCCATAGGTTTTAAAAAGTTACACACCACTCGGATATATCACCTAAAATGACAATAACAAATAGAATGCGCCGCCACGTACTAACTTTGTTGCGTCGACACATTTTGTTGTTTCGTTCCATTCATTTAGAGTTGCCCCAGTTTCAAACTTCAAATGTTAGACCTTTGTTTACTTGTAGAGCGGCGGCGAGGCCGACGTGACGAGCTACACTGCCTTATTTTATGACAGAGCATCAAAGTTGTATCTTATGCTGAAGTTGTGAGTAGTACAGCTGTAATAGAATATCTATACAATATAATAGTTATATTACTATATCGATATTTATAATACAATAATAAATATTTGATGGATCTCAGTTGTCCAGCTGTTTAGCACACCGCTTTATTTCCGATGGCCATGATTTCGATTCTTCGCATGGTGTAGACATTTGTATTCATAAGTATGATTGTTTATATCCAGCTGGATGTTTTTTATGTATATTATGTATGTATTTACAAAACAAACATAGTTTTTATATCAATTGTCTAGTGCCCATAACACAAGCTCTGCTTATCGTTTGACTAGATGGCGCTGTGTTAATTGTCCACGGATATTTATTTTATTTATTTATAAATAGCTGTGCACCGCGGGTTTTCTCCATGCTATTACATGTATAAGAAATAGGATGGTATCAAATCGCTTGCGTCAAGTAATACGTGCTTAGCGTAATAGCTTTCATTCAATATTGACATATTCATTCAGTTCCTAAGGTTCGTATTAAATAAACTATAATTTTCCTCATAAATAAAGTTATTAAAAATGAAATAAGAATATTTTATAACCGACTTATAATTATATAGATTAGAATAGCACGTTCAGAAAACAAACTATTCACATATGTATATGTATATAATAATCATATAATCACTATATAATAAAAAAAATAATAATAAAAAACTAAGAACATGTCTTCCCAAATGTTTCTTTACCAACAAAATACTAGATAAACTGTGAATCTCTTCAATTTTAAAATGGTTAAATATGTATGTAACCCAGTGATCCACTATCGCGTGCAACAAAGGTTATACGGTAGCACATATCGTAGCTTTATGCCGGCTTCACACGCTACGGAACATCGGACACAATAAGCTGCATCGTAGTATTTTATAAAGGAGTTAATTTGAATTAAATTCGCGTACATTAAGAGATCCTGACTAGCTTAAGGATACACTTTTTGTTCAATAAAATAAGTTAGGACGTATTGTTTCTCACCATAGAGAATTTTAGATTATATTACTACCTGTCCCGAAAAAATTTACGTAGTTTTGTTCTTTATAGAATAAAAAAAAAAAAACGGGAAGACCTAAAGAAGGCAATCACCGAAATCCAAAATAACAAAGACAGGTTTTCAGGACTACCCCAAAATAACAAAGACAGGTTTTCAACATTTAGGACACAAAATCAGGGGTTCAGTTTTTAACTGCTAAAGAAGGAGCTATTCTTGAAGACAAAACATAGATGTTGGCCGATTTTTGGAGTGTTCAAAAATTTCTAGAGGAAAATCCAGACCTACTCAATACGCTCACAAAATTTCATGAATATCGGTCAAGCCGTTTCGGAGGAGTATGGGAACGAAAACTGTGACACGAGAATTTTATATATAAGATATATCTTGACAGAGGTAGACTTCTTAAAAAGTGGTCTGCGTGAGTACCATTTTTTTAAGGATGATAATGGAATGCACCCGCCTACGCTAACTGTTTACGGCGGAGTACAGTGGAGGACGACAAAATGAGCATATCTGATTACTTAGGCCATCTTGGCAAATAGGAATACCAAATTTTTTTTTCGAAAGATAATTGAATGATGCACCCGCCTGCGCTAACGATTTCCGCAGGCGGGGTACAGTGAAAGATGACAAAATAAGCATTAAGTCAGGTCAGTTGGCCCATCTTGGCAAATTGCAATTTACCAATCTACCACGTTGGCTTCTAGGGGGAAACGCGTGGATGTCAACCTGACATGTTATATTGCTAGCCATGGGGTTTTTAATCCACTTCATTACATAGTATAAAACAAAGTCGCTATCGCTGTCTGTCAGTCCCTATATATTTTTAAATCTTTAAAACAACGCAACGAATTTTGCGAAGCGGTTTATTTTAATAGATAGAGTCATTCAAGAGGAAGGGTTATATATATAATACATGTACATCCCGTGCGAAGCCGGGGCGAGTATCTAGTTACTGATAATCCCCTTCATCTAGGGTACCTAAATATGCCTCTGTATCTATTGGAAGTAAGGCAGTGTGCTAAGCAATTGAGGCGATCCTTTAATCAAAACCTTCATAATAGATGCAGTTGGAACTGCTTCCCATCGTAGCGTGTGTAGTCCAGCATTATACTTCACGTTAGAAATTTAGTGGTCATTCGGTATTTCGCAGTCCATTTAACAGAATCGATTGTTCTCGCCTCGGTAGGATCATTTAGGATACCTTTTTGTTAAATATAGATACTTTGTAGGACAGCACATTATATGGGGCCACCGGGTTACATATGGGCGAAAATATTTATTGACCGTTACAAAACTATGACAGATATGAATTATTCTAATTCTTATTAATATTATAAACGTGAAAGTGTGTTCGCTATCTTTTATGGATATCAAGATCCATTCTAGATTTTCAGATGCATGACTGAATGGATTTTAATGACATTTGATGTGAAAATTGATTGTATAATGGAAGCGACCATAAGTGCTTTTACCACATGGAATGCAGGCGAAATCGTAGGTAACAAATAAACAGTTATAAATGAGTCTATTCAATATACCCGTAACACAAGCTTTAGACAGCTTAACTTGGGACTAGATGGCGCTGTGTGAATTAATTAATAATCCTGAGATTATTATTATTATCATTATAATAATAATCTCATTTTTTATTTTCTCTCAGTTTTTGATGGTTTTTTTATTTTTAATTATTATGATAATTATTTTTTTTTCTCTCATCTTTTACTGGTTTTTTTTATTATTATTATTATTATTGTTATCAATATTTTCTTCCTTTCTACCTAAATCCATAAATCCACTCTGTAAAAATTTGACTGCTTCTATTTTTTTTGTATCCTAATGTTTAGTTTAGTTTGTCAATAAATGTTTTTCTTTCTTTTTCTTATATAAAAATCTGTTACATACAGTTTCAAATACATAAAAATATTATTAAAAACATGTATTCAAACAAAAATATGAATATTCGACACGTTTTATAGCAAATGCATGTTTCAAATACAGTACACTCGCATTTTTATTTCAAACTAGTTTCTTTACGAGTGCATCAAAGAGAAATGAATTCAGCAGCTTTTATAAAAGCACCGTACAGATGTGTTAGTGTTAGTTATTGATTTTTAAACATTCGAAAATCGGTAACATTTCGATATATCACCAGCATTGTGCGAGCGGCATAACTTATGCAAAGTCCCGTATAATATATTAAATGTCAGTCAAAATGTATTATTTATTATATATGTACTATCAGCTACAGTTAAAACTGAAGATGAATTCCGTATAATCCGTATCGTTATATATATATACATATATGCGCTAGTAATTATATATTCATTATGAGCCATTTGTAATATTTATGAATTCATTACCAAAATAATAAAAAAAAATATATTGCACACATTAATTAAACGGTATATTCACAATGTTAATATTAATTACAACAAATAATAATAATAATAAATAACCCTTGAACATTCTTATATTTATATTTATATCTTACACAACACCATCTAATCCTAAGCTAATCAGAGCTTATGTTATGGGTACTAGACAACTCATGTAAATACTTAGATATATTTTTAATTTTGTAAATACATACATAATATATATAGAAAACACTCAGACCGATACAAACAATCATACTCATGAATACAAATGATTGCGCCGTGCGAGGAATCAAACCCGCGAAGGAAGTGGTGCGGTGTAAACGGTGGTTAAACGGTTAGACAACAATTATGGTAAATAAATAAAGTTTTATTATTATTTACTTTGTCAGTTGTCTAGTACCCATAATACAGGTTACAGATTTTTCTGAGCTATTACTATTGTAAGATTCTTTCAATTCCAATAAAATATTAAAAGAATTTTATTATGTATCATACATACTAAGTAATAAATTCAATGAAATAAACAAATCTCTTCAGAATACTTGTTTTTGTTGGTATAAAACAAAGTTAATAAGCGTAAAAAGTTTAACGTACTCAACATTCTAAAATGTCACAAAATCTCACTTTGAGCTTTCTGAATAGGAAATCCAATAATTTGCTAATGTACATTCTAATATTTTATTCACATACAGTCCACCACTGACCTCAAAGATACAAAACGTGAAAACGGAATGCGAGCGCCGTAACTGTAAACTAAAACAAACTTTACACCGCGGGTTAATGTTACTTAGTGAAAATTTGATTCGCAAATTCCATTAGCTAGATCAAGTATTTCGTTCGTTGACCGTTGTCCCGCAATCAAAGTTTAAACGTAGCTTTTACTGTAGGGAAATCAATGCGAGACCCGTAATAATTGGCCAAAGTCACTAACTGAAGCGTTTCCGGTTACTGTGTTCAAGTGAATAGTTTTGATTCGAAAGTTTATCGTTTACTTCTTTACAATTTATGAGTAACTAGCGATCTAGCATGAATGAATATGTGTTAAGATCACATCCTATCGGATATATATTATTGAGTTTATGTGACATAAATTGTACAACCATATGTATATATGTATATATTACACTTATATATCTTCACAAAACTCTAAATAACAGTGAAAGCAGAATTAACATTTATTGCATAGTTTAGAAGAAATAAGTAGGTAAACAGTTTGGTGCAAGTAGCGACTATAATATATATTTATTTTTCCGAATAGTCTTTAATTTTTATGCTGTGTATTAAGTAACGGCCCGACCCGGCTTCGCAAGAGTACATTAAAACTGTTTGAATTTCTCTGCATTCATATATAACATGCATGTATTATACATATAAACCTTTAGCAAGGTGCATTATAATCCATTGCGTGATTTGGAAGATCTATGAGCATAGACAGCGGAGCCGACTTTGTTATACTCTGTAAAGATACAGATACTCAGAGTACTCTATAAACAAATTTGCTTAGCAATAACTATGCCAAGAAAATTAGTTCATAATTTAGTTAATTCGTATAATTTTATAATTTTATTTTTGACGACCTCGGTGGTCTAGCGGTCAAGCACACCGCTTTACGACCGATGGTCGCGGGTTCGATTCCTCGCACGGCACCAACATTTGTATTCATGAGTATGATTGTTTGTATCGGTCTGGGTGTTTTCTATGTATAATATGAATGTATTTACGAAAAAAAAATATCTATGTATGTGTATCAGTCATCTAGTACCCATAACACAAGCTCTAGCTAGCTTAACTTGGGTCTAGATGGCTCTGTGTGAATTGTTCTGAGATTATTATTATTATTATATTATATTATTAAGTCATTATGACAGTCTGAAAGTTTTAAATATAATTTAAAATCACTCTCTAAATACTTATAACTTGTACCCTACATTTAAGAAACGGACCTAAACTCTATGAATACTTAGCGACTTAGCCCTTAGACGTAAACATATCTCTGAGCCTTGCTCCCTGTAGAACTATATTTTAGATGTTAAGCACTTTTGGGCTTTGTATTAAGTCCAAGATTGCTAATTATTTTCTCTAGTTATTATAGTATGGTTATATATTATTAGTTTCGTCCCAGACTACAGAGGGGAAGGAGATTGTTAGTAATGTGGACTAATAATTTCATTGCTAGCAATATACCATGTCGGGTTGACCTCCACGCGGTTCTCACTGGAAACCATCATGTTAAATTTCTGGTGGATTTGCCATGGTGGTCTAACTGAACCTGACCTCATGCTGAACGTATCATCCTCCACTGGTAGCCGGCACGCGTAAACTGTTAGCGCAAGCATGTGCACCATTCCATCATCATCCATAAGAAAAAAAAAGTTGAGACTGAGGTACACACTCAGATAACTTTTTAGAACATCTACTTGAGTTAATACATCGTTTATATAATTTATGTAATAACTATAAGTTATATTCCATTTTCATTTGCAAACGAGTGAAACCACGAGTCACTGCTAGTTATGTACAAAGTTACAAATATATTGGCCTTACGTGACACCACGTGTGTAACATTAAGTCCATCGTTCAGCCTATGTAGGCGACGACTTTCTCAGTCTGAACTCGTTTTTTCTTTACAGGCAATTTTGGGGAACATTTTCCAATAGACATAATATAATGGAAAGTTGTGAAATCGACTGTATATTATGTTGATTTTATTTTAAACACAAACTGGTAATTTTTATGGAAGGTGCTTATTTTATTTTATGAGGGTTTTGGGCTAGACCTACAGGTCTTAACACCTGACAATTAGGTAGTAGGTTGCAGTACTACATAGATCTAATGTGATCGCCCTTTTCTTCAAAGTTCGCTACCTAAACCCGTCAGGGACATGAATTAAAGGATATTCTTAGGAGCGATAGTTTTTATCTCCTAAGCGTATGCATATAAGTTTTTATCTCCTAAGCGTATGCATATAATTAAGCGTATGCATATAAGTATGGGAATAATTACATAGGATATGTATGCATTTTTCTTCTGATTGGCAGAATCTGCAGATTGAACAGTACAGAATGGAGAAGGAAGGTGTTACATATAATGTAGATTGAGTGGTTATAAGGGCAGAGGAAGGCCGAAAAAAAGATGGATAGACTGCGTGAAGGATGATATGGTAAGAAAGAGAGTAAATAACGAGATGACTGCAAAGGGAGAAGAAAAATATATTACGCCAACCACAAATAAATGGGATGAGGAAGAAGCAGATGATAACGATTTTTTTTTAAGTAACAATAATGGGATACGAGTTAATGGCATACTGTTTTTTTTTAATCCAGTATGTAATATTTAAATTTAGTAAAATACAATAATGTAAAAATAATTTTGTGTATTTAGTATTTGTTCTCTTATTTAATTGAAACGGCATACAAGCTTACGGCCCAACTGATGTTTAGTAGTAACCAACCCCTTTACATGAACAGTCATACTTATGTCTTACTAGAATAAATTAATCATGCCTCTGATCCTGTAATCTCAGAGAGCCCATGCAGCGAGTTTGTTTAAAAAACTACCTAGACAAACCCTAGTTTGCTACAAATCTTATTTGAAATATGTTAATAATTACTTAGTCATTACCCGTAACTCTAACCTATAATACCAATGAATATTGAGAATATAAAATGTATAAATAAATAATAAACATATAGACGGAAAGAGGGGGAGGGGAAGACCAAGGAATAGCTACATCAAACAAATTGAGGACAAAATGGGAGTCGTGTCGTATCAAGAATTAAAGAGCATGATGGAAGATCGCGGAAAGTGGCAAGAGCACTGACAAGAGCGTAGCTCTTAAATTATGAATGAATAATATATATAATATATAAATAAAAAATGTATAAATAAATAATAATAATAATCTCAAGACAATTCACACAACGCCATCTAATATCTAGGGTCTAGATAGCGCTGTGTGTATTGTCTTGAGATTAAGTTAAGCTAGATAAAGCTCGTGCTATGAGTGAATACATACATATTATACATAGAAAATATCCAGATCGATACAATGAATCATACTCATGAATACAAACATTTGTGGCGTGCGGGGAATCGAACCTGCGACCATTGGAATCGAGTGCTAAATCGCTAACCATCGATGCCGGAATGGAATGCTATCATATTTCTATTGATATAAAAATAATTGCCCACCCAGACAGAATACTGATTACAATTTAATACGAAAACCTCAATTCCAACTGTGGCATGATAAATACATCACAACGTAGCTTCATTTCTCCGTAATCAAACCCGTTTTAAACACGTCCGCAGTCTCTTTGAACTAGCCACAATGTTTCTAAGTCCGGTCACAAACCCTTACCAAGAGGGTGGGGGTTAGGGGGTGCAAATAGGAAACGTTTTAACTTGTATAAAACGATCGGATCACCAGTATTTTATTTATCCAGTTGTTAAGTTTAATTATTTTTAACCCCCGACGCAGAAGAACGGGAGTTATTTAGAGTTATTGGTTTTTTATGACTTGTATGTCTTTCTGTAACACATTTACTCCTAAACAAATGAATGCAAGTTGCGGAGATGTGTATCGATCAACTGTTGATAAGCGACTGATAAGGGTTGAAGAGGGTTTTTATAGGGGCACAGGGTAGCGCAATTCGCAGGTAGCGTAGTGAGTAAGTTATCCGCTACGCCCTAATTGCGCAAATTAACATGTTGGTACTTGTTTTATTTAATGGTGTTTATGTTTTTTTAAAGCTTAGTTTTCAAGCTTTCAAATGTCATATCATTTTTATTAAAATGTTGTATACTTTCACTTAAAACATTGTTTGAATGCAGAAGTAGTGCTTGAGTCGATTTGGTTGCTCGCGAGTGTATAAGTTGAAAAAACTACTGCATCCCATTTTTCAATACTCAATGAATTGCAATTGGAGGATATTGTCGATATATGGACCAGGGGTAACCTGACATTTCAACGCGAGTTCCAAGGCGATCATGGATCTCCACCAAACGTACTGCCCACCTTCATAAAGGAGGACTACGGGCTGAAGGGGGTGGTGTATCGGCGCTATCGTAGCAGATTGCCGTCATCAGTGCCGTGAACACACAGACAATTTCTATATATTATTATTATAATATTAATTTATATATATCTTAGTCTATAAGGTATCTATAATATAGTCCTAGTAGTCTGACATAAATAAATAAGCAAAAATGTAAACATATATTTCCAAATTAATTATTACTTTAATAAAAAAAAAAGAATTGATCGAGTTATCACGTCCCGTGAACACCACACGTTTAACATTCACAAAGGATATAATTCCAATCGACACCAGTTCGAATAATCGAATAAACCTCGTATCGACATCGACAATTCATTTTTATTTCCAATCGGGGCTTATAAGAATATTAAACCATCACGTACCAATGGCGGTGATGATATCCGAAAAGAATATTCGAGAACGTAACGACCCCGTGTCGCGTTCATACGAATCGATTGTTAATCGATATGGTAATGGATTTTATTGATTAAAATATGTATGATTGTGTAATTTTAAATTATCGATGCTATTTTTTGCGGCTTTGACACCGGTATCCTTTGTCCTCATTTCCCGTGGGAATTTCGGAACATCCTCATGTATATTAACTATTAATATTACTTCTAGGACAGTCTCGATAGTCTAATGGTATAACATACCGCTACTATCCAATGGTCGCGGGTTCGATTCTTCGTACGGTGCAATCATTAATTGTATTTATAAACATGATTGTTTGTATCGATCTGGGTGTTTTCTATGTATATTTAAAAAATATATATCTAAGTATAAATATGAGTTGCCTGGTATCCATAACACAAGCTTTGGTTACCGTGGGACTAGATGGCGCTGTGTTAGTGTTTCAGGATTATTTATTTTTACATAGAAATTCATGCTTCGATTTAAAATTTATGTTACTACATATTTTCTTTTATTCATAACATGCACAGAGAACAGAGAATGACACAGACAATACAGACCAATACAGGTTGATGATGATGATGATGATATAGGTTAGACATTATTATAGACCATAAGAGGTAGCGCTAGTATATTTTGATATCATAACTAAAAGGTTTCTAAGACAATTAATTCCTAGTGAGTGATCATTTGATCATCAGTTAGTTTCTATGTACAGACAAATAAAGAAACTTTGTTTTTTAATATTGAGATGATTGAATTGTATTAAATTTATATATACATTAATTTACATATTCAAACGTGATATAATTTAGTAAATATAGTCGCGTGGTGATATAAACGTTTTAGTACTTTGTCATAGTGACATTATTGATAACTTCACATATTTTAGAGACTACCTGTTAAATGTGACAAGGTACAAAGCGTTTACAACTGTAAACGTTCGTCCCAATACCTCTTTCGTGTCAGAGAAACATTTGTACCTAAGATTCCTACCGAATCTTTAATCGCTTAGAAACTTCGATGATAAACAGCTTTAATCCTCTCTCATAAATTGCGCAAATTGGCTTTTATCTCCGAGGGGCAAAGTTGAAATTTGATTATATGACGAGTTGGTAGTATATGAGAGTCAAGTCTTAGGTCCCTAATGTCAATTACATTGTCATTTGGACAAGCTGTCGTGCTAAGCTGTCTACAATCGACTGCTTGGGGCTTGGGTCGGGGTCATGTCCGATGTCCGAATGTTCTGCCGTTTAATTGTGAATTTACAAGAAACTTTGGTTAGTGAGGTTACGAGGATGGAAATTTACAATCATATGTACCTATCTCAATACATATATACTTGTTCTTTATGTTTGTTTGTCACCGAACTATTCCTTAACTGTTTAAAGAATTTTATTCAACGAAGTTTTGTGTATAAAATTTAAAAGACTCCTCTCAAACGGTTGAACTTATTTCAATGAAATTTTGTCTTTATCTTTATATATAAAAGGGTTCTTGGATGGTTTAAAAAAATGAACCCAATTACAAACCCTTCTAAATATAAAGACAAAATTTCAATGTAGAATTTATATTAAAAAAAAATTGTGTATAAAATTTAAAAGAGTTCTAGGATAGTTTTTAAAAAAAATGTACGGAATTACAAAGTATGCGTTAGTAAATATGTATATTTAATATTTATATAAATTTTCATTAAATTTTAAACCTCGAGAAGGAACTTAGTAACCAAATTGAGACCTTTTGCACGTTCCGTAGTGAAATCTAATTTCTGTGTGAAATACTTCAAATACAATGTTGAAGGAGTTAAGTATTCAAGGACGTTATTGCAACTATGTAGCGCCCTCAGGGTTGCCAACCTTAAAATATTCCCCTCGTACTAAGTCCCTTAAAAATCATGTATATTTATAATTATTATTTGTCTATGTGACGTACTTATATCTTCGTATTTTGACGACAAAAAATACTGATAATAATAATAACAGAGGACAATTTGTGTAAAAACGCCATCTAGTATCAAATTAAGTAGACCTTACATTAAGGGTCCTAGATATGTGATAAATATTTATGTATTTCTATCTATTGTAAATAGAAATTATATATATATATATATATATACTGTAACATAGTAACTACTTAAAATCATACTCATGAATACAAATGTTTGTTATGTATTGCTCCTTTTTAATTGTTGTAATTTTATGCTATATACAAGTAAAGCATTATTATTTGTACCATGTATTTGTAGTAATCGAACCCATGGTCTTAGGAAATAAACTGATGTGCTAAACCGTCATCCAGCGAGACCATTTTACCTTGTCAAATATTGACTAAAGCGAAAAATCTAGTCATAAATGTTATAAAGGTTAATATCTTGTACAAAAGTGTACAGGCATCATGCCTGTACACTTTTGTACAAGACATACATACATCGTACATGGTATTGTTCTGAAGGCCAAAAAACGTCATATCCATTCGAGAATATTTATACAGTTGGCAACCCTGGTAGCAGTACATAATTCAGTTAACTATGTTACCGTCAAGCTGAGAAGTCCAGTGTTATGTTGCACTAATGAACATCAACATTCTTAATATTAAAAATAATTAAAAATTTTACAAAACTCGTCGTTGACTGGTGGTTCTTTACACCGACTAACATTTTAAGGGTCGTGAGTTCTGAACTTGCTGACTCTAAAAAAACTTTACTTCTAACTCATTATTGATGAACAGATACAGGTGCAAGTTCATCTAGGCATCAGAATCAGGCATATCCCGCTAGAAGGGTGCATGTTGGGGTCTCGGAACGAACCCCTTCACTTTGGCATCAACTCCCAAAAACACCGATAACAATACAAAACAAAAAAGATACACCGTTAACAAAACAAATTAACCCGAAAGATGGCGGTAGTATCGCCCACCGTCCGATAATTCAAAATATACTCGTTGAATATTATTAATTTCAATGACAACAGATTAAAATGCCTCTGACAACCCCATATGAGATTATAGCCATGTAATATTGAATTACGATAGATTCAAGACGATAAATATGGTGATAAAACACAGAAACTGTGATATATAGGTATTCCATATTTTCACACAATGTCAACTTATAATAAGTACTTTAAAGACGTAGATTCCTTTACATCCTCATTTCCATCATCATTGCCTTGCCTTTATCCCATTATTCCTCTTCCACTCATCTCTATCGGCCGTCATACCTGAGCTTACTCTTCTTTTATTCATATAATCTTTCACACAATTCATCTATCTTTTTTTAGATCGTCCTCACCCTTTCCATCCATCCACGTTTATCCCTTAGATATTATTCTAAAAAAATATATAAATATAACTCCCTTATATACTCAATCACAACATATAATTGTCTTCATTCACGCCTGTATACACTATAATTATACTCGTGCACATACACAAAGTGACTTCTAATTCAATTAACATTTTATATTATCATATTTCTTAAAATGGATTTGTAGTTCCTAAATTTACCTAATCTTTACTCTGTTTGCCACGACCATTTGTTTAATTCTTTTGCAAAGTCTCTGAAAACTATTATACTACTACTACTACTATTGGCTTTGTCTAGAAATGTTGACTTAATATATTGTATTGTAAGCTGTTGAGTTTATAATAAATAAAATAAAACATTGTTCACATTTAAGCGTACTTTGGTATTAGAAATTACGGCTATAATTTGTAACTATTTATTAATATATTAAGAAAACTGCTTGGCAGCTAAAATAGGTAGACAAAGTTACCCACGCATATTTATTAACATATTAAACAAAGTGCTTGGCAGCTCAAATAGGTAGATAGAATTACCTATACAGCATTGGAAGCAAGTTGCTCGGTACAGATTTACTCATGCAAACGACTATAAAGTCTACCTCAATAAAGCCTATTATTGAACATCAGATAAAGACCATCAGCACTCGCTATTAATGAATGATAGCCGAAAATATGTGAAATGAAAGGAACAATCGCTACCAGCTAATTAACTAAATGGAATACTTAATAGAGATCTAATAAAAACGTATCATTTAATTAACAGTCCACGAAGATCATTAAATGTAGGTATATGATTTCAATCTAATATTTCGGGCCTATTCCTTTCATATCTTTATGATATTGTTAATGTAATTCACAGTCATACAGTCATACAACGCAGTGATGGCTAGCTCACCCTTTATACTCGTTTTTTCGAATTTTTCTAATCCTGTTAGCCGCAGCTGGCCTTTTCCATAGTAGGGACCGTTCTGCTCTAATCTCTAGGACATAGTTAGTTTGTTACTCAAGTAACTATTAATTTACAATTATCAGTTTTGCTATGTGGTAGTTTACATTCAAATAGAATATTGAAAATGTAATACAGAATAACATCTCTTTAAAAGACGACGAAGCAATTTTCTTGCTCATTCTTTTTGTGGTGAGTCTGCTTTTCGAATGAGCAGTTGATTTAATATGACTATTCAAAAGTGCTTCTCTAAGTTTATTTGAATATAGATCACTATTTCCAATTCACATTTGTATGGTTAATTTAATGTAGACAAAAGGGGCGTCACGAAGCAAGAAGAAATTTTGAGATGTTTTTTTATTTAATAATAATAATAAGTCTGGACAATCCCCACAACGCTATTTAGTCCCAAGCTAAACATTACCATTACGAAGGAATAAGATATCATACCTATCATACTCTACTGTAAATTCAAACCTTTCAACCGATACACAACTTACAAAGCAAATTGCAATGCAGACGACTCTATACTCTCTCTTCTAAAATTCTCTAAACTGTAGAGAAAGCCAAAAAAACTTAAACGAAATAAGTTGTGCACAGATAGACGAAAACGGCGACTTTATGATATATAGATAACTTATACATTCTCTGTATCTGAATAAAGATGCACTTTAAAACTGGCTTATTGAAAAACGGATTCAAATATTATGTTAAAGGAATATTGTACGGGCAAATAGACATAACAGATACTGAACATTTTATAACCGGATATTTTTACCTGCACAAATTGTTGCTATGTTTGTTTGGTTAGCAAAGAGAATTAAAAAATATGCGAAGCGATTCGATATTTTCATATTAACCGAATAGATGGAATACTATGTTTTTCATGTTTTATTTTAGTATTTATTATGTTATTGGATAATGAAATATTTTTCAATATATACCTATACGATGTATGTATAATAAAAAAGTGGAATAAACTATAGATATAAGTTAGCAAGCAACATAGTCTTGCTTTTACCCCATTATTTGGGGTTGGCGCGGTATATCACCCTCTTCCACTGATCCGTATCAGCCGTCATATCTGAGCATACCATGTTCTTTTACACCATGCCTCTGAGCAGTTAACCAGCGGCTACGGTGCTAAAATCTCGGCGCTGTGATTGCACCGCGAAGCTTGCTGGTGCTGCTTCCACTTTATACATGTCATGTTTCACACAATTCCTCCATCTTTTTTCAGTCATCCTCTCTCTTTCCATCCATCCACGTTCATGTTATATACTTTCTTTAGGACATGGTCTTCACTTGTTTAGATATTGTACTATCTATTTTTTTTTTTGTTTAGACCAGCTATACTTTGTTAGGTAGAAGCAACATTCTTTCTATAATATAAAGATTCTTTAATACTATACATATCAACCTTATAATAATATGATACTCTAATTAACCAAAATTGAAAAAAAATCTGATAATCATCACTATCAGAATCAGCATTTTCATTATGATTATTATTTTACTTACATGTTTATAATACTTTATAGTACCAACATAGAAACGAAATTAAAAAAATTAGAACACTGAACATAAAAATGTGTATAAAGGCGCTCTTATCGCTAATGCAATCTTTTTCAGACAACCTTTAAAGAAAGATTTAATATTCAAAATGATTCCAAATGCATATTTTATTAAGAAAATACGCGCGACTCTGCCGTTTCTTTCGCGGTCTGTTCATACAATGCCTATTTTATCCGAGATACATACATACAAACTCCAAAATCGTTTTGTTTCAAAACCGTAAAAACAAAACAGTGAACGTCTAATGAAACTATCTAGAACAACACAATTCGTATAAATTCCATTTCCCAAATTAACTCCCAAATAAAGAGTATAAGTAGATACTTAATTTACACAATACATGTACACGTACTATGCAACAGAGGTAATCAATTATTCGAACAATAGTAGCAATTCATTGCTTCCTTACATAGCGGATATTAAATTTTAATCAGTTCTGAATCAGCAATGTTGCACAACCCTAATTGGAACTGGAAATTATTGCTGGCACGATGGTACACTAATAGGAAAACTTAGGAAGGCTCTATTACACGATAAGTCGTGCCAATCGGTTCGAATTAGATTCGTAGCGGAATTGTGGGAGATTACAGAAATGTATGTTGCATTTAGTAATGGTTTCGAGATTGTGTGAATGTATGTAACTATAATTTCCTATAAAGGCGCCAACATAATTATATTTTAATGAACTCAAAATTATCGTTTAAATTTATTTTTCGTATACTGCACGACTTCACCTAAGTATATCAATTTACTCAGCGTCATCTAGTCTTGAGCTAAGCAGGACTTGTGTTGTAGTTACTACACAACTGACAAATATATACATATATATTTTGTTTGTAAATACATACATAATATAGGTATATATATAGAAAATACCTGAACCGAAATATACATTGAATACAAATAGTTGTACCGTGCGAGGAATCTAACCCGCGACCATCATAAGTAAGACAGTGTGCCAAACCGCTAGACTACCAAAGCTGTCAATATGTATGTTTATATTATATTTATGTCTGTACCTCTGTACCTTAAAGAATTATTTATATTTTTAGGTCTCACAGCTGTGTTACAATCAGTTGCCATTCGCAAAATAGACACCCACTCATTATAAACCTGTTTATTCCAACAGGGCCTATTTATTCTAAGTCTTAACTTTATAATTATTTATCTTAATTATTTAGTGTAATAATTATTATAATATATTTTTTTTATTATGCACAGAAAAATATTTAGAAAAAATTTAACAACTTTATGTGTTGGTACTACATTCCTAATGAGTGCTTGTGTGAAAAAAATACGAATATTCAAAAGTATTTATATTTAGTTTAATTGAAAAAAGTATCCTATTCTATTTATATAAATGTGATCAACATAAGGCGACCTTATCAGTTAAAGGAATCTCTTACAGACAACCTGGAAGATCGAAGCTTTGAGTTAAGAAAAAATAGGTGGCACACTACAGAAACAGAAATAGAAATATATATACACATACAAATACTGAAGGTATACATGAATAAAATTTACAACTAAACATATTACTAATTGTATACATAATAATATATACATGTTAATACATGAAACAAAAACTTTATACCTTTTTACGAAAATTGCGCAAACGAAGAGTATGAAATTATACACACCTATAGTCTATATAGAAAAAGAGTTCAGAAAGCCAATATTTCTTTGATATGTGCATGAAAAATATATAATATCAATAAAAAAACATTACACACACTACCATATATATGACACACAGACATACGACCACTGTGAGCCCTCTAGCAAGTATTAAACTTAACGTGTACTGCAGAACAGAGCATATTAATTTCAGATAGATTTTAGTCACAGAGGAAACTAATTTTATTTTTTTTTATCTGAAACTAACGGCATTGCAATACGTTAATGTATCTGCCAACATTGAAGCTAATTTTGCTAAATTTTTGAAAATAGAATGGGTTATCTACTTTAAATACAAAAACGATTCGATTGGAGGGTCCACTTAATGCAGAACGCACTATCCCATTCCAGCCGAGGCAAATAATAAATTCGTATGAACCAAAAATCTGCTGGACCCCAATAATTCCCTCCAATTTATATAGGGGACGTCATCATAACGTTGCCATCTTCGGCATCCATTTTCGTGGACATTGATAAATAATTTCATTTCTTTTCCCGAATCTTTAGTAAAGGATGGTTATACACAGTTGTAATTCGACGAAATTCAATATTACATTTATCCATTATTATAAAGGAATTTATTGTTATCATGTTTCTCAGAAATTAAACGATAATATAAATGTTGTAAATAGGTTAATTTTATTTGTTATTTAGTATATAGTTTGTATATGTCGAAATTCGAGTACAATTATTTTTTAATTTTAAGTTTGAAAGTTAATAAAATTCTATTGTAATAAATACATTGTGTATAAATTTAAAGGCATGATATTGTGTGTAATAGTTATTATCAATTTTATGTAGTTACTAGCTTTTACCCGTGACTTCGCTAGCATTAATTTATCCCCTTGGGGGTGGAATTTATCAAAATTCTTTCTTAGATAGATAATATAGAGATAGATGCCTATGTCATAGTAGCTTTATGCATGCAAAGTCTCAGCCCGATCGGTTTAAAATTGACAAAGTTTCATACAAACTTTCATCCCTTATTTCATCTTGGGGCTCTACCCCCAAGGGGATGAAAGTTTGTATGAAACTTTGTTATTAATCAAAATCCTTTCTTTGCCTTTGGATGCCTACGTCATAACATCTACCTGCATGCCAACTTTCAGCCCGATCCGTCCAGTGGTTTGGGCTGTGCGTTGATAGATCACTATGTCAGTCAGTTACCTTTGAGTTATATATATTTAGATAAAGATTATTTAGAAAACAAATGTTAGTTATTAGCAGCATGTACTTACCATCAAGTGGTGGCTAGATTGCTTGCCTATCCAGTTGAATAAAAAGAACAATGAATCTTATTATTCTACAGTTATATTCAGTTATAGAATAATTAAAACAGCCAGGGCAGCAAATAAGTACAAGCAATTTTTTATTTAATATGAATAAATAAAACTGAATAAATTTATTCATAATTTATATTGCAATAAATTAAGAGCTCTTATGAATAGATTTATCTTTCCACTCTTGTAATCTTTCACTATAATTTTTGAGCGATATGAAGAAATGTTTAATCAATTGAGAATAAATATAAATACGTTGAATATTGTTTAGATAAACTTTCAAAATCGCTTAGGTTTGAAATAAATGAGTTTTGATGAAAAATATTATAATATTTCACATCGTTTGCGATAATTATTTTGAGCAGAAATCTATGCAAATTAACTTTAGAAAATGCACGACTGATTTGTAATATCATATTGTTCTTGAATCGAAAAAGTATGTTTTTTACTCAGTAAAAATATGGTGTTTTTTTTAATTGTATAATTTCAAGGTTTCGAATAATCGTATGCACATTAGCTGAATCGATACTAATATTTTAAATGTGAAAGTGCGGCTGTTTGTAGTTTTTACAACATTTTCAAACGCTGCAACTGACCTTAATAAAATTTGATATGAGGATAGATTGTATCAGGAATGTAAACTCCAAAATAATCTGGCAGGGGATGAAATAAGGGATGAAGTTTGTGCAAATAAAGTTGTGGGTAAGAACTATTGTAGTATAGTATAACGATTAGATTGTAACACGAATATTAATTGCGTGTAAGAGGCAGTATAATATAAACGAACAATGTAACGATAAATGTAATTAATATTATAAATGCGAAAGTTTATGACTATGAATGGATGTTTGTTGCTCTTTCACGCAAAAAGTACTGAACGGATTTTGATGAAACTTTGCAGTAATATAGCTTATACATCATAATAACATATAGCCTATAAATTTCACGCGGGTAAAACTACGGGCTCATCTAGTATTTAATAAAACCTATACACAGTAAGAAAACAACAAATAGTGCATTCTAAGTTCAATATTAAAAATTGTGATCGGAAAACGACATTTTTTGCATGATCGCCGCAGCCAGTGCCGGCACTTTGCCAGCAGCTATGTCGTTATGACACATTATTAAATTCGGCGTCCAATCGACCGTGAGGCCGGTGTGCACCGCGCTTAACAGTTGGAATACAAGTCGAGTGGATATTTATTTCTTTCGATGATTCCGCCGTAACATTTTTTATACAATAATAAATTGCCGAGACGAATGCAGACAGAGATAAATATTTTTAGTTAAATAATTACTTAAGATTACGTTTATATATAGGTTCTTTAATAATTTATTAATAGAAATTTAAGGATGGATGGTGCTATATAAATAATAAACACAGTAACAATATTTTTGTTACTACTACAATATATACTAAATGATATGAATACAGAAAAACTTTTATTTTTTGGATATTATATACAGTTAAGTGTTATTTTGTAGAATTCCAGTTTAATACTTAATAGATCGAAATTATTTTTTATTATTTTATTTTTTTAATTATTATACATTTATTTTAATTTCTCTAAACATATGTGAGATCATAAATACTGGTCAGGTTTTACTAATGGTAGCGTAATTAAATAAAGTAATATAATTACATTAAGTAATGTTATTTTTTGGGTAATTTTCATGAAATATTATGGACTAAAAACTAATATTTGTAAACAAAAGATAACTATAAGACTGTTGAAATTATAAAATAGCCTTCCGTAGAATAAGTAAAGTAACAAGACAAATAAAGATTTTAATATCAATCCAATCAATCGCCTTCGTATATCTATTTTTACAATACACCGTGTATTGTTTTTTTTTATTTGGTACTAGCAGTACTCGCAATTTCGTCTGCGTGGAATTTAACAAAAAAATTAATTAGAGAAATTTTCTAAAAGAAAGTAGCCTAAGTTACTCCTTATTACATCAGCTACCTGCCAAAAAAAGTCCCGTCAAAATCGGTCCAGCCATTACAGAGATTCGCCGGAATAAACAGATAGACAGACAAAAATTGTAAAAAAATATTTTTTGGTGTATGTACCGTATTTTTATTCATATGTATGTAGTAAAAAACGGTTATTTCAATATTACAAACAGACACTCCAATTTTATTTATATGTATAGATTAACAATTCTCATTTCAACTAAGTGGGCTGTCAGTTAATAGCATTCACTAAACTATCAGAAGTCTATTAAATGTTTTCAACTATCCTTATCGGTGTCCTTATCTTGCATGCTGTTTTCATAATCTGAGAGAAAGTGATAGCAGTAGTTAAAATGGATATTTAGTAATAATATTTCAGAAAATAAATATACCATTACTATTTGTTTCGGTGATATTTAAATAATGGAGATAATATAATTACATCACACAGTTTGTTGAGTACAAATAATGCGACCGAATTACGACATATGCAACTTGTTTAATTTAAATAATTGAATTAATCATATTCCCTTTTATACATTCGTACACAACAAAGAATGCTCGTGGATAACTGTAATTGTTACCGCTTTTTGATATAATTATTGCCGTTGGAAATTAAATTGATGCCATTATGACTATTGGCAATCGGCAAACAGCATTTTATTTGGATGCATATTAATAAAAGTGTTTTTAAAGTTAAAAGTTAAAGTTTAAGTATTAAAAGTTAAAGTTGCCTTATAATAATATTTTAGGACAATCACAGCGCCATCTAGTCCCAAGTTAAGTAGAGCTTGTGTTAGACAACGGTTACAAATACTTAGATACTTTTTTCTTATTATTATTTTAGAATAATATACAGGTACAAGGCCGTAATCATTCAATATTACATATACTGTGTTTGGCCTCGGGGATCTAGCAATTTAGCACACCGCTTTACTTATGATGGTCGCGGTTTCAATTCCTCGCACGGTACAAACGTTGCGACAGAATTACGACGCATGCAACTTGTTTAATTTAAATAATTGAATTAATCATATTCCCTTTTATACTGTTTTAAATTTGACGCGGTCATTATTTATATGTATAATTAGTAAAAATCAAAAATATATCTAAGTATTTATATCAGTTGTTTAGTACTCATAACACAAGCTCTAATTAACTTGAGACTAGATGGCGCTGTGATTGTCCTAAAATATTATTATAAGGCAGTAAACACTTTTATTAAAATGCATACAAAAAATAATGCTGTTTGCCGATTGCCAATTGTCATAATAGCTTCCAAATCAATTTAATTTCCAGCAATTTTAATTCTCAGCAAATAAATATAAAACGTGGTAAGATCCCGTGATTTTTACTAATTCCATTTTATATATTCGTACACAACAAAGAATGCCCATGGATATATTTAATTGTTACCGCTTTTTGATATAATTATTGCCGTTGGAAATTAAATTGATTTGGACGCCATTATGACAATTGGCAATCGGCAAACAGATTATTTTTTGTATGCATTTTAATAAAAGTGTTTACTGCCTTATAATAATATTTTAGGATAATCACAGCGCCATCTAGTCCCAAGTTAAGTAGAGCTTGTGTTATGAGTACTAAACAACTGATATAAATACTTAGATATATTTTTCGTGAATACATACTTCAGTCTTATTTATTTGCTTAACCAGTTTATTGCATATTTAATATTTTAACTCTAATGAATTAATTCTAGTTGCTAGGTTCAATTTACACATTTAAACATACAAACGTAAAGTTGTAACAATTATTTAAAAGAGCAACGCGCAAGTTTCTTGCTTTTCTTTCGTGTTCTGCTTGTAATAAGACACAGAAGTATAACATACATATGACCATACAAAAGTACTAAAATTTAAGTTTATTTGAATACAGAAATTTCTATTACTAACGTTATAATAAATACTCAAAGAACAGATATTTTAATCTTATTAATATTTGTTACGTATATAGGTATTTTATTATAGTAAAAGTAAATTGCAGATATAAATAGTTCCCGCGCAAACGTAATATGCCACAGATGCACATCGCGCAGCCACAGTAGATGACGAGCGAGTCATAGCTGTATGCGCGATGTTAATATCACTATGAGTATTAACAATATAATAAATGCGAAAGTTTGTGAATATGGATGGATAGATGAATGGATGAATGTTTGTTATACTTTCACGCAAAAACTACAGTACACATTTGGATGAAACTTTACAGTAATAGTAAGCTTATACATCATACTATATAGGCTATAAATTACATTCGGGTAAAACAGCGGGTACAACTACTACAAAATATTATTTGAATTTCGAATATTATTTTTTGTATCACTATTAAATTAATTTTTAAACCCATTCCAGTGTAGACGTTTCATGAGAGTACAAGATGTTCATAATTATATCTACATTTAGAATTACTGGCAACATTTACTAAACTATAATTTGGCCCTTTTGACGTTGGTACTCAACTAATATTGTTAGCGACACACATACAAGATGTCGGTAACTTCGCAACTCCCACTACTACGTCGCTAATTGTGTCGAATAACTTTTGTCTCATACAAACATACATGTATATGTACTAATAGTGTCTCTACACACATCTAGAACTACTAGAACGAGCATTACAGGTAAGCAACTCACAGCTAGATAGGTAGAGCTTGTGTATATTTATTTTATTTTTTAATCATTACTGCACCAGAAGTATATTAGAAAGAACATGAGTAGTAAGTATTAAGGCACAAAAGGCGGTCTCACTGCATAAGCAATTTTTTCCAAGCAAACTTTGAGTAGAGAAGAGAAGACAGAAAGTGTTATGGGTACTAAAAAAAGACGAATTTAAAAAAAAAACAAAAAATCCTTACGTATTAATTAGTCTAGTTCTTAGCATGACAGGTAAGCAATTATAATAATAACCATGGAGAATTCACACAGCGCTATGTTTTTTTTTTAGTACCTATAACATAAGTTCATCTTGGGACTAGATGAGTCCCAAGATGAACTTATGTTATAGGTACTAAAAAAAACATAAAAAAATCCTCAAATATGGAAATCTCGTTCTCAAGTTATGTTAAGTTTATTATTGTATATTCCATGTCTTAGTATAGTCATTTTTTGAAATCTTAAATATCCACTGAAATGGCTTTAATCCGATCCCTGGGGTCGTTGCTCCCGGAGTCGATGCCGGGGCAAAGGGATTCGCCCCGAGGCTAACCTTCACCCCCTAATGATAAAATACTTAAATTTTCTTTTAATATTTATATATACATAAGTAATATAAATTGAAAACGTCCAGACTAATACAAACAATCATACTCATAAATACAAATATTTGTACCGCGCGAGAAATCGAACCCACTGCTGTCGGAAGTAATGCGTTGTGCTAAACCGCTATACTAAGGTCGCGAAGTATAAACAATAATATATAAAATGTTTTTATGCTACGACGGTGGCTTATAACGATACGGCCCATCTGATGGTAAATCATTACCGTAGTCTATGGACGCCTAACAGACCAGGGCTATCATGTACGCATTTTCGACCCTTAAGAAACCTTAATATCCTAGAAAAACCCCCTGCTGCAGTACTAGTTTATAAAGAAAATAAATTACAGGATAAGAGTCATGACATCTTAGTCCTCGCGCATACGTAGTTTCGCAGGTATAATATAATATAATATGAATAATGATTGTATGAAAAATACCAAACCAAATCTCATGAAAAACTCTACAATGCAGTATAATTTGTATATTCATGTAGAAGCTAACTCAGATGAATTACAGAATAGAATCAACATTGTAATTTTATATTCTAAAGATGAACATCTAAGATAATGCTCTTCCAGTACTATTACACTATATTCCTTCAAACCCACGCATTCCTGCCTGGTACAATTATTCTGATGAAGTAAACAAAGCCTCTCTGTGTATCTATATGTCGTTACAAGTTCCTTCAATGAGAACGGGCTAAATTACACAACTAATAGTAAATTATGTATACATTTATAGTGTACAGTATTTATTTACTTAAAAATAGCTGCAATCAGAACATAAAACAAGCTAACGATTCACCTGATGGAAAATAAGTACAGTCGCCTATTCGTCGTCTCCTTTTGGGATCTGTCAACCTAGGCCTTAATGAGAATGAAGGTAATATGTCTTTAATACCTATACGATCTCTCGTCCTTCAAACTCATATAGCTTATACAGCAACTGCTTTTTTTATTGGGGGTTTTGGGCTAGTACAGTCGCCTATTCGTTGTCTCCTTTTGGACACTCTCAATCTTACCGTTAATGAGAATAAAGGTAATATGTCTTCCATACCTATACGATCTCTCGTCCTTCAAACTCATATAGCTTATACAACTGCTTTTTTATTGGCTATTGTCCGATGCTAATACCTGTAACACTCCAACCTGTATAGATCTATTATGCTAACCCTTTTTGAAGTTTGGTATAAGTACCGAACTTCAATGTTCGATACTTAGATGCGTGAGGAACAAGAAATTGTAGGATATTCTTAGGAGTGATGGTTTTTATCATATTCAAGATATATACTTTCCAAAGAAGATATTTCGTTTATGCATGAGTGGGCTACAAGCACATAGTCGTAGAACGTACGACGTTTCCTCTTCTGCTTGGCAAAATCTGCAAATTGTTGTTAAGCTAAGGCCTAATTTCCCCATGTGTATTCAATTTGCAGTGTCCAGTGAGGCCCCTCGTTATGATACATGTATTGTTTTTACTCAAAAGCACCGACTGCTCAGTGCCTCAAATAAATGAGACAGTTTGCTACAAAATTCTAGATCTATAAATCCTTACTAATATAAATATGTAATTTTTTTAAACATATGTATTTTCTATACCAATCTCAAATAACAGGAACTTTATTGATGATATATATAATTTATGTGAAATAAAATAAATTATTATTATTAAAAGACTTCAATATAGATAAACTTACAAACATTATGTCTCAATATAAGCAAACGAATAAGGTTCCAAGTAAGAGTACATGAACTGAAATAAAACTGTTTAATTCAAAAAGCCGATGTTTAAATCAATTTCACGAACTTCTTCATTTTGAAGTTGGTTCGTAACGCAATCCCCAATTAGCTTCGTAGCAAAACCATTACATTACCATATTTGCGTAGCATTTTATGTAAGTATCCTAGTAAGCCAATCGATACTGCGAATACAAACGAAAACCACTCTTATTCGTTGCATAAATCATAATAATTAACCCTAACTTGTGCAGTCTGCGTGCCCACTTGGCTGCCGTTAATTGCCGATTCAAACCGAGTATCGATATACGAAATTCGATTTACATAATGCTGTGTGAATCGAATGTGAAATTATATTAATGTATGTATATAGTTCTGTACTTAGATATTATATATATATAAATATAGAGTAGTAAAAGAGATTTACAGTAGAGGAAAAGTAAGTTAAATATAGGAAGTTGGAATTGTAAATTTACATATGCTAATGGTGACTATATACCATTGAGGGTATGGCTGAAAGATACGAGTATAATGAAATGATAAACTTTGTCATTGTACTCATAGTCAATTAACAAGAAATTAACCACGATGATTTCTAGTAGAAACCGTGTAGTATGTAGTAGTAATGATCTGCTAGTTTTTTTTAACGTACCTGGAGTGGAAAATAATAATAACCCGCTAATAACGGTCACAAAGTATTGACGGCATATATACAGTCGGTCGGTGTAGTGGTTTAGTATGCTGCTTTATCTTCATCGGTCCCGGGTTCGATTCCTTGCACATTTGTATTCAGGAGTATGATTATACGTATTAGACTAGTGTTTTCTAAGTACATATATTATGTATGAATTTACAAAAATACCTTTAAAAAATATTTGTAAATGTTAACAATTTATGTAATCGTGTACATAACATAAATATTGTTTATTTTGTTTGATGTAAATTATTATTCTTATTAATAATAAGAAGGGCCACTATAATCGAACTAATATACCCCATTGCTAACAATCCACCATCCCTAAACACATATAGTATAATACAATTGTACTATAAGTACATAACAATAAACTTTATTATACATATATAGAGCATACTTTTTTATGGCATAAAACTTCGACTATATGCTGAATATTGCTATGAGTGACTCATACACTCGACGAGTGATATGACCCCTACGAGGGAATGTGACTCGCATCAACTAACCTATAACATAAATTATCAATTTAAAAGTAATATAAACTTATCTGATCATATTTAGTCCATCTGCTACAAATTGCTACGAATAATTACAATGTGCTACGAGTGTCTATAACAAGTTTCTACTTCTAACTTTATGTGTTGATTATTTGTTACAATTGCTATGAGTGACTACGACCTCCTACGAGTACCTACTAATTGCTATGAGTAATTTATATAGACATTTAATTTAAATATTGTATGAACTTTGTCATATTGACTATTTGCTGTAACTGCTACGAACGTCTACGAAGTGCTACGAGGTACCGTCAATTCCGTAACGATACAAATATTTGTTACTTGCACAATATTATTAATAATAAATTAATAAACTGAACGTTTTCTAAGTCTATTATAGTATTAACAAGTAGCTACTCGCCCCGGCTTCGCCCGGGTGTTCATGTTTTATACATATAAACCTTCCTCTTGAATCACACTATTTATTACAAAAATTACCGCTTCAAATCCGTTGCGTAGTTTAAAAGATTTAAGCATACATAGGTACGGACAGACAGTGATGTCGACTTTGTTTTATACTATGTAACGATACCGTAGTTTGTGGAATCTTAAATTTTTATTAAAACATGAGTAACAACTAATTGCTACGAGTATTCTATATCACATTTAATTAAAATATTGTATTGTACTGTATTGTATTGTAGCATATAGAGCACCAATCATATGTATAAGCCATATCTACAGTAATAAATGCGGTGTATATCCGAAAAAATAAAAGAAAAGAAGAATATATGTGCAAAGGATGGACGTAGGGAGGTCAAATGATTACTCGAGAATTCAAATGTGATTGGTGCTCTGTACCCTACCGTATAAACTGTGTATAAGAACATTTTAATTATTTGCTACAACTGCTACGAATATCTACGACGTGCTACGAGGAACATGTAATTCGCTAATAATACAAAACTTTGTTACGTGAACCATAATTTATTATGACGACCTCAGTGATCACCGCTAGCACACCGCTTTACGTCCGATGGTCGCCGGTTCGATTCCTCGCACGGCACAAACATTTGTATTCATGAGTATGACTGTTTGTATCGGTCTGGGTGTTTTCTATGTATAATATGTATGTATTTACAAAAAAAAAATATGTATTTGTATCAGTTATCTAGTACCTATAACACAGACTTTAGCTAGCTTAACTTGGGTCTAGATGGCGCTGTGTGAATTATTATTAATAATAATATAAAATTAATATACATTAAAAATTTTCAAAGTCAATTATAGTATTTATTTATTTATTTCGGATATTCATCCATATTATGTTAGTAAACAGCTTATAAACTATGTTTATCAATTACAATATCTACAAGTCTCTCAATATATATATTTGTGTTCACGTACAAATGTACTGGGTCTGCAGTAGTGCAATGATATACCTCTGGAGTCAAATCCGACATATTTCCTGTAGTGGTTAGCACTGCCCCGAAATCTATACATCAGTGATGCAGTTCTTTTCCGTATTATGGCTTGAAAATCGTTTATTCGAGCTCCTGCAGACATCTCTGATGTCTGTATTAATATAGTATTTTGTATATTATACATAAAGCATTATTTAAAACATTTTAAAAATAAATCCGCAGTAGACCGATGAACATGACGTTCATGCTACAAATAAAAAATAAAGGTAAAATAAAAACCTCCAATTATTCAGTCAGTTTAAAAATAAAGCTGAGCAAGTGTGTATACCTGAAAATTAATATCCAGTAAAATTTGGTTTTAAATCAAAAAGTTTCACAACACTGCATTCCCACAATGAAGACCGAATGCTCCCTGATACAGAACAAAGCGTTAATAACCATGATTTATAATAACAGAATACAATTGTTTGTCCGTGTGCCCGATAACACCGGTTAATCTGTTTGTTAGGTACATTTGTATGCGATTGTGTAAGTTTGTATTGTTGTATTTACAAACAATTCAACAAAAATCATGAAATCATCTTACACAACACAAAAAATAATGTAAAAATCATTTACGATTCGATTTTCAAATTTTTAACAACCTATTATTTATTTTATATCTAGTGTATATAATATATATGTATATGTAATTGATAGTATCAGTGGTCTAGCGGTTTAGCATATCGCTTTACCCTGGTAGGGTTGCAGGTTCGATTCCTCTCAAGATACAAACATTTGTATTCACGAGTATGATTGTCTATATAGGCTAGATGTTTTTTTATGTATATTTTTAACCATTTAAGAAATAGATTCAGGTATTTCTATCTTTGATTTAGTACCCATCTCTAATCTCAGTCATCTCATCTGAACTGTCAGGTAGATTTGACATATCATAAGAGTCTGTAATAGGCATATTTTGATTTGACTTGATTACCACAGTTCGTAAGTGCCTGATAAATCCAACATGGAAATAATTCTGCTTCGTGTTGGTTTTTAGTGTTTTTCAGTCATATTTCGAGATTGCTATTATATCACGTAACACGTAATGGAAAGTGATTTTATCTCTTTCTTTCAAATGACGAAAAACAGCCGTAAAGAAAACGACAAGACATTTTTATACAAAATAATATTTTAATAACTAAAATATGTTTATTATTTAAGATTCATAAATAAGTCTGAGTTATGCTGTATTCTGTAGAAGTATTTAGTTATTTTCTAATGAAAATTTTGAAGGAAAACACTGTAATTATTTAAGTAAAACATTTTACCTTGAGTTATAAGGTAAAAAGCTCTAGGTGTATTAAACGTATTAAAAACGTAGATAGCTTTTAGCTATACGGCTACTCAATGTTTTCATTATGAATTTTCCTTTAATTATAGTAAAAAGAAATCTTAACAAAAAATTGAATAAAGTTTATCTATTTATACCTTTATTTAAATTTTGTAATTTCATTTATTTAAATACATCTTTTCTATACTTATATTGAGCATGTCTAGTTTGGATGTGACGGCCTCCATGATTTAGCACACCGCTTTACTTCTGATGGTCGCGGGTTGGATTCTCCGTACGGCACAAATGTTTTATTCATGATTGTTTGTATCACTGTAGATGTTTTCTATGTATATTTTGTATATCTTTACAAATAAAAGTATGTAAGTATTTATATCGATGGTCTGATATGCACAACACCAGGCTCTGCTTAGCTTGGCACTAGATAGTGCTGTGTGAATTGTCCTGGATTATTTTTATAATAGTATAATAATACAATAATAACCTAGGACATTTATCGAAAATGCTAGTGATGTTAACAATCACAAAGTCATGTAATAATGATTTACTATAGTATATTGATCACTACTAAACATTTGACCAACTATGTGTATAGATATTAATTATTTATTTTTATGTACACACATATATATTGTAACAATTGTCGCGAGGGATAAAGACTCGGCAAGTCCGTTAAATTCCCGTACATAGTTATAAAAAAATTGTCTTTAACTTGACAATATACGTATATATTTTTTATAACTATGTACGGGAACACACGGTTATTGAAAGTGGCAAGAGCTTCACCGACAAGAGTATGTTTCTTAAATTATGAATGAATTAATGTTTAATATTATCAGTTGTGTAGTACCAGTTCTATTAAACCTCTAAAGTGTATAGTACAAGCTGTTCTAAGTTTGAGAGTAGATGCACTGTGTTATGTTTTCAGGGCTTTACAATATATAATAAAAACTAAATTTATACCACACATTTTTTTACACTGATATTAATCATAGAATAGATAAAATATTTCGAAAATACTATCGTACTAGTGAATAAAAAAGTTATTATTGTGAAAAGATAAATATGGAATTTAGAAAATTGAAAATACATAATTCAACTTTTACATAACAACATTTTTAATAATAATAATCTCAAGTCAATTTACACAGCGCCATCTAGACCCTGCTGCTGCCAGCTAGTGCTTGTGTTATGGGTACTAAAGATGTGATACAAATACACATAATATAAAAATATGTATATGATACAAAAATACATTTTTTTTGTAAATACATACATCTTATAAATAGAAAACATCCAGACCGTTGGAAACAATCATAATCATGAATACAAATGTGCCATGCGAGGAATCGAACCGGCCACCATCGGAAGTTAGGCGGTGTTCTAAACCGCTAGACCACCGAAGCTGTAATATGACATGCTAGTTGATTCACTGATAACAAACTGGAACTATACGATGGTGTGATGATATAAGTAAATTCGTTATATATACTTACATATAAACGAAATACAATATTAATCTTATAAAGTAATACTTATTTACTCTTAAAAGACAGAGTACGCTCGGTGATGATAAAAAAACACGTTTATATCTCCAAATCAACAACTACATAACTCTAAAACCGCAATAAAACACTTTTACGATGCACCAGCAAGAAATTTCTATTTCGTGAGCCGATCACGTAATATCATAACGTTTAGGTTAGAAATCTTGTAAAATTCGTCGACAACACACTCAGATCATGTCTGCTATAGAATATGTCTAGAATTTCTCAATATTCTGCATAATCTATCGCATTTCTCAGTATCGACACGGAGAAGTGATAATATCTCCTCTTACACTGATTCTGTATTGACGCATAAATAGGATACACTCCTTTGCTATCTGTGCGGAACATTCAAAATTCGACCTTTTGATAAGTTCCAGTGGGTGTTTTACTTTCATATAACATTATGGCGGTCATGAATGCCAATTTTTTATAGAGTTGTCAAGTTACATTTCAAAGTAATGTATATTGTAGTTTGTAGTATAAGATTGTTATATTGCATAATATTAATTGAGTAAACTAGGCGCAGGAGATAGAACAAGTCATCTCAGACAGACAGACAGAATATACTTTACTGTAATATAATAAATTATATTATATAATATAATGATAGTAATATATTAAAGGACACATGTTTCACCTCAGTGTTATACTATTGAAGTCTCTCACTCATCAGGCATATCAGATACCTCCATCTGATGTGCCTGATGAGTGAGAGGTGTTGAGGGTTTTATGAGGAAAAATACGGGGATAAAAGAAAATGCGACTAATATGACAGCTATATATAATAGTATATTACAAATGGAATATGTCAAAAAAATAAGATTATAAAACTCAAAAATAATAGAAAAACCTATCAAGCAGTTCGCTACAACTACAATTACTTTGCAAAAAAACTTATTACATTTTTTTTAGTACAGTAGGTTAAAGTTGGGCAAAATATTATCATTTAATTTTTGGTTGACAGTAACGAGGAATTTTCTTCTTAACTAAGATGAGATGACCTTAAATTTAAGGTTACAATTGATAGAAACATTACTAATGGCTATATTCCAAAAATCAATGGAGCAAAGCTTACAATTTATTGCAGTTGATGTTGATTTTTTAGTTTACTTTTAAATACCAATGCTTTTGGTTTATAGTTGACTTTTCAGACCGACTGAAAATACACAGACTTGTTTGTCTTCGGCCATAAAATGTATGATGAATGATGTATTATGAACTCTTAATTTTTAATGATTCTACTTTAGTAGTATTCTTTTTATATCTACATTAATTCTTAACTATTCTTTATCACAGGTATTCTTCTGTTTTAATTATAACCAAGTAATTCAAATAAATAACCCAACTCAGTGACTGTCAGTTCCATAACATCGTAAGCGACAGGCATGCAAATTTGATAGGTAATAAAGATCACGCGATCGGAATTCCTCCAAACGATCGCTTAGAGACGAGATGAGATCTCGATATAGCAAGCAAATTGTATTTGAAAGATCCGTCAACTGCTGATATTGGTGTGATTGATAGCATATTCCAATGTGCCGCGCCGCCATTTTATATTTTCCAAGACATTTTTTTGCAATGCTACAATAAACTCAGATCTTTTTTTTCTTTTTAAATTTATCATCGGAACTAGGTTTGCGAGATTAATTAAGTTTTGCTTAGCTAATAGATAGGATATGTCCGTCTTTAGGATAAAATAAATTTTATTACAATCCAATCACCCATACAGTTAAAATGTTAAATCAAAATATCTTTATTAATATTGGTATATTTCATTTTAATGGATATAGATTTCAAATGAACTCAACGAAATGTCGGCATGTCAAGATTACTGTTCCTCGTTATGTCAATGATTGATTCTGCTCACCTACTACCTTATCTCTAATATGCAGTAGTCATAAATTTTATAATTGTATTGGATATTTTACTATTTATCTATTTACTAAGCAGAAAATTTCATATAAAAACCATTTATATTGAAATATCTTTACAATCCTCCAAAAGGTCTTGGCCTGTCTAGAACTACAGTATATTCTATACTGGAATGTGTATTTGAAGCAGCACTAGCAGGCTCCTACCACATTTGGCTGGACAGGAGAGGGACACGAGCGGTGAAGGTGAGTTTTAACGTACGTTAAGGGGCTCCTTACACTTACACCCGGGTTACAAGTCTCAGGAACTACACAGAGATTCCCTCTCGGTCTCACGATGGACCCGATATCCGCACAATGAATCCATGGAATGCTAAGAAGTTCATCTCTCTATTTTAGTATTTATACATTTCACATAAAAACCACGAGGATATGTTTCCACAAAAAAAGCTAATTACATGAAGGAAAGTTCAGGAGGAAACAGAAATAAACTTTTGATCCAAGATTCTGTTGTGATTGATGTTAATTTGTAAAGGAAAAAGAGGGTTGGGAAATAAAACTTTATCCAATAAATATTCTACTATTACGTGATATATAACATAAAAGACATAATACTGAATTGGATACTGAGCGTAAATAAATTAATACGAATGTAGACTGTAGTACCTAGTCCAGCCATAAGTTCTTTTACAAATGGAAATACATTATTTTTAATGAAATAATGGAATATTATTAATTATACGTACATATTTATTACAGTGTTAGCAAAAAATAAAAAAATATAATTCTTTAACACCCCATTCCATATTCTAATTTGATAATGAACACGAAACAATAAGAGAAATGGCGCAAAATAGAAGAAAGACTTTAAAATAATATACGTGTTCCAAATTCAAAATGATTAAAAAGTTGAAAAAAAAGAAAAGTTTTTATGTTATACTATTTATGGCCAGTAAAATATGAAGAAGTTTAAACGTAGACTAGGCTGTACGGTCTAAGGATCTTTGCCTGTTCCATCACTGAAAAGGAGATGGACGAATATGGGAAAAAAATATATATTAGTTATATATATAGACTAGTTATATAAAGTCGCTTGCAAGCCTAAGCCTAGCAGCTTGTTTTGTAAGCTGTATTTCGCTTTGAAGGATCAGATATAGCAATGATATAACAAAGTCATCCTGAATGGTATTACATGGAACGACGGGCTGCTCACAAGTACATATATGATGTTCATACACATACCCGATTTCTCTCACTTACTTATTATTTATTAGGTGGGCCGTTAGACTATTTGCTATTTCAGTTACAAAAAGATATTAATCCGGAACATTACATGTCAAATCGTATCTAACAAAACGAAACATAATATGTCTATGTTAACCTTTCAGAGATTTGTGTAGGATGATCTCTCACGAGATCTAGTGACGATCTTAAAAAAGATACATTATTTGATGCTTGTAACTTAGAATATACTTTTTAATCCTTTTGTAAATACGTGAAAGACGATTATCATTGGATATCATAGTTTGTTGTAATGTCACTTTTATAATACCTTAGTCCAGGCTGCTATAACGCCAAAGAAATTACGTCCATCAATCCTCGGGACAGTGAGTTCGCTTCGAGAAACCTGTGAAGACAGTAGGTACCTCTTACGTTCTTGCAACTGAATCAGATCGACAATACA
This sequence comes from Achroia grisella, assembly GCF_030625045.1. Taxonomy (NCBI): domain Eukaryota; kingdom Metazoa; phylum Arthropoda; class Insecta; order Lepidoptera; family Pyralidae; genus Achroia; species Achroia grisella. The sequence continues at coordinate 336,796 of NW_026713028.1, read as the reverse complement.
TTATATTTGCTGCTGTATATAATCCACTGAATATATCCATCAGTTTTGACTCAACAGTCCAAATATTAGACTATAGAATATTATGTTTAACTATATTAACGAAGCTAATAGTACCGGACAAAAATGTGAGTACAGAAGGCAATCTAAGCTACGAACTTGAAGAACTCACATACGGACCGGCTGAATACTAACTTGTCTTTTAGATACGACTTTTATCTATAGGCACTTCTAAGGGTTCGAACTTCAGTCCTAATTTCGATATCTGTTTGAATGTGATAGGGGATCTATGTACTTAAAATAGAGTCCACTTTACATTGACGATTCTGTTATAATTTGTGGACAGTGTAATGACCACTTCACAATATCGCTGCCGTTATTAAAGTCATCATTGTCATAAATTATTCAATATCTTAATACTATCAATATCGATACTACATAGATATTAAAATTACTGTCGAAAAACGTAAAACAGTAGTTATGATCCAATTACACTCCATTATCGCTGACCTTACCTGAAACAAAAAATAAATAAACCTTGAAAAGTTATATTATTTCTCCTTATAAAATAACTAGCCGTATATTGCGGTATCGTCTACTTATAACTCGGTTAGGAATTCCAAATTTTTCATTTCCAAAAGTACATGGCAAGGCAAAGTCAGGAAATTTTTACTTTTTATTTTATGGATGACAATGATATGGTGCACTTGCCTGCGCTAATTGTTTAGGGTGGTGGGGTAACAGTGAAAGACGATAACATGAGTATGGAGGTAAGTTAGTTAGCCCATTGTAGTAATTTGTCTATGAATATATCACGATGTGTTATTAGCTCACATTACTAACAATCCTCTTCAGCTCAATTTTTACCTATGAAAGTCATTATTTTCACATAAATATTTACATATGTAGACTCTGTGGTTTAGGCTTTACATTTATAGATTATTCAGTCAGTCATAGTCAGTCAATATATAGAGCTACATCTATTATAACAAGGTCAATATTCATATTTTTAAATCTCAGATAAAAATAAATCTCCAGTAATGTAAATTGTGCATTGCCAACTCACTCATAGACTGTCAGTCTCTTTATATATAGAGAAGATATATTGACATTGACATGAGAATATTAGATTAGCATCGATTTATCTATAGATTATGCTACAAGTGGACACTGGTAGTAGATAATTGCCATACAAAATTACAAACAAAGACAGTAAAATTTTCTAGATATTCCCGCAAGCACACACTGTGTACAATTATACTGAAGTGAAGATCTCTAATATAATAGATGAGTGAGAGGTATTGTGGATTCTAAGGAAAAATAAATAAAATAGATTTAATTTGTAAGGATTTATTTTTTTTACACTAGATGACGCTGCACAATTTCTACAACTCGCTATGTTTTCACTTTCTGTTTAAATATATATTTTTATAAGACAATTCTAATCCGTTAGACGGGAGTTGACCTTCAGCCGCTCCATAAGCCCTTCCACGCGGTTGTAGTGCCATCTGCACTTGTCCCCTATCGGCCGGTGAAGTTGTAAAGGCCAGCTGCGGCCAATAGCATTAGAATAGGCCGAAAAAAAACTATACAGTTTCCAATAATTTCCATTCGGTGGTGTTTCAATTTTTAGACAATAATTACATGGACATAATTATGAATATGCGACTAATACGGCAGTCATATACATACAATATAATGTTATAGAAGATTTGTGGAAAAAAATAATACATTTATAAAATTTTAAAATAATATATATACAGTAAATATAACATGTTTATACGATTAAACATAAAAGAATGATGCCAGAAGAAATACATTATTTGTCTTTTCAAGTTAATTTACGTCGCCTCACTTCTTATTGTCGGAGGTTCGATTGCTGGCCCAGTTTAAATATTACATATTGTTAGTAATGGTTTGGGTATTTTATATGTATATTATCATATATAATATACATATAAAATACGCAAACCATAGTTCATAGAATTTACAAAAGTGTTTTTAAATTAGTCATCAAATACAAATGACAGAAGCTCTACTTAGCTTGGGAATAATTAGGGCTGTGTGAATTGCCTTGAGATATTACTATATTATCTACCTAGTTTAAAAATAGGCATTACAAAGTATTTATAAAATGGATTGCAAATAGAAATTCTGAATATATAGTCCTCTTGTACAGATAAATAGCCTAGGAGATTAATTGGAAAAGCTCCCTCGAGGCATATTCAAGTCTGGCAATATTGTACTAGCCGAAATGTCTTTGACTATCCCATCTGGCTCAACAGTGTACTAAGTGCTTGATTTAGTCTTCTTATAAAGTTTATGTATTGTGTCAGAATCTTTAAATTAAATTTCACACATTACAATAATCATTACACAGTATAAAACAAAGTCGATATCGCTGTCTGTCCGTCCCTATGTATGCTTAAATCTTTCCAACTAAGCAACGGATTTTGAAGCATTTTTTTTTTACTTGATAGAGAGATTTTTTTTTACTTCAAGAGGAAGGAGGATATTTATATATATAATATTTGTACACCCGTGCGAAACCAGGGCGAGTAGCTAGTAATACTAATAAAGCAGAAAATAAAATGGTATTTTTTTTAAACCTAATGACTAAATAATATACCTTCAATACTGTTATCATAATAATAATAATATACATTTATTTAGTATAAAAGTGTTAATATTAGCATACGTGAAATTAATTTGGCAGCATGTATACATGTACGTACACGTACATATACATACACACAGCGACTCCAGCATAGTAAAATAATAATTAAAAACCAATATACTACTAAGAAATATTTGGTAAAAATGACTCCGCTCAGCAAATTGCTGCAGCCGAAGTCACAGCGCTGATTTTTAGCGGAGGCGCCGATTATCACATTGTCATTACTTAATGGATTTATAATATTTCATTTAATTACACTACCATCATGTGTGAGACCTCAAATATTCAGTGTGAAAACCTGACCATCGCTACTGAAAGCGTTACGACCTTCTCTATTGGTGATCAAATTCCGACCGTTATTGAATCTACACCCATATTGCGGCATGTGTTTCGCCACTGAACGAGGCATCATCAGGCATTGTATAGAGCTCGGATATAGCTTGAAAGCATAGTGTTGACTGTTTGGCGACTAAACTGCTTCACAATTCGATAAACTATAGCCATTCAGCTATTGGTCGGAGTAAATGTATAACTGGAAGTGCCTATATTTCGCTGGGTATATTTGATTGAATCCCACCAGGGCAAACATAAACCGCATCTCGTAATTTGTTAAAATATTTGGGCATTCATCACCGGACAGTTAGTGACGCAACGCGCACGTAACACCCCTAGTGTTTCAGGCGTCCATAGGCTATGGTAAACGTTTACTATAATGAGCCATATTCCTGTTTGCCACTATTCTATTTTAAAAACAATTACACAAGATTTATTTTATATATATACATATTATTATATGTAGGTATGTATTATAAGACGATTAATAAACCACTAATCCATGCTCACTCGCTATAAAATTGCGTAATGAAGGTCCTTAAATATAATTATTTATCTGCATATGCATAAATTATTAAATAAATAAAATGTATCCATAACTTTACAAACTATATATGTATCCACACCCTTATTAAACCACTTATCAGTTAGCAGGTGTCATCTGAAAGTGCCTAATTATCCGCACCCTTTAATCGATACTAGAAGATTGTCGCCATTTAGTTCACACCCTTCATCCGAGGACAGGGGGCGTGGATCAATTTAGTATTACACATTAGGGTCAATTTATAGTTTTAGAGAGATGTATCAGATAATTAACTTAGATAAGACACTGCCTGGCCTCGTTATTGCAACTAAACTGAGTGGCAAAGTAAATTATTCATTACCAGCTGATCTGCGCAAACTTGTCTTCATGAGTCAGCTTATAAAAGAAATAAAAATACCGTTTTTTAATTGATTAATTATTGTTAACCGGGTCTTAATACGAATAATTTTATGGTAAATAAAGGTATTTACCTCTCTCAACGTTCGGACTAGGTTGCACTAGCCGTAGTCACGGCTAATAGTTAGGTAATGCTAATAATCAGATAAGATCCGGTTAACAATATAAATAATGTGTATTAAAAACTATTTTTTTATTAATGCTCCGCTACTATTGGTTGTAGCGTGATGTAATATAGCTTATTGCCCTCCTCGATAAATGGGTTATCTCGATATATGGTAGTTTCTGAGAACTGCGCTTGCATACAAAACTTCGAAATTACAGTATCTTTTTTTATCTAATTGAAATGTGAATTCTGAAGTAGTTAATTTAAAATAGGTGGCTACCATATCGTGCATTTCCGCGTTTCTCAATCGTGAGTGTTTTCCGCGTCATTTTGTAATAATTAATTAGGATTTCAAAATGGCGGACATATAAAGTTAAATCATATTTACTGAGCAAAGCCCATTACTCACTAAACGATTACTTGAATGACGAGCGTGGCAATAGTTATTCATGCACTTGATTTCATTTAATGTTATACATAGAGACCTATATAAATATACATTGTAAATAAACTGCCTTTTAAAAAAAAAGTAATTCAATTGAGTTTCTTGCCCATTATTCTCAATTGGATCTATATACGGAACTGGACGGTAGGGAAACAATTAGAATTATAATGTAAAAAATTTGACGTTCAGAACCGGCTAAAATGTCCTACATGAATAAATGATTTTTGAATTTGAATTTGAATCTGATTATGGAACAAAGACATTATTATAAAGTTATTTATAAATATAAAATATATCATTGAATAATAAATAAATTTTAAAAGTAAGTAATATGATAAAAAACACGCGTAATGATACATGAAAGGGTAAAAAAACCAGAAGGAAACTATAAAAAAATCGTGATTTTTTTATAATTTCTTTCGGTTCTTTTTTATTTATTTGCACGCGCTGGCTTTCAAGCGCTGAATAGCTAGCGTTCATGACCAAGCGAAAAAGATCTCGTCGAGTAAAGATAGCTATAGAATTCTTGCTAATTTGGATTTTGTCTGTTTTCATATGGGAGTTATAAATAAATACCCACGCTAATGCTCACAGGTATAAGGACTTTATCAACTTGCAAAGTTTGTATTAAGTTCTGGATTCATATATCCCGGTATATGCGTACAGCTTGTTAGTTATACATATACATATTGTTTTATATGTAATTATAATGTACTGATTGTACTTGAGAACATGAGTAAGGAAATTAATTCTTTATTTAGATCGACTACAAAGAAAATCTTTAACATTCGTATCTTTGTAACCCATTTAATAACTGCCTTATATGTTATTTTTAAGGATAATTTTCTTAGCATAAGTACAAAGATATGTCCCATTAAGTCCAAATTTAGTGTAACAGCTGGTTATCCTAACAAACCGTACCTCCGATACGGCTTGATCTATTTTTATGTAATTTTTAGAGTACATTTGGCAGGTCTAATAGATCCTAGACTATTATATATACAAACAATCATACTCATGAATACAAATGTTTTCACCGTGCGAGGAATCAAACCCGCAACCATCGGAAGTAAAGCAGTGTGCTAAAACCGCTAGACCACCGAGGCCGTCAATATATATATTTATATTCACGTAGGATGTAATTTATTTACATACCAAATTTAATTAAAATCATTCAATACCTTAAACATATTACATATAAGTAACAAATATTTAAGCATGGGAATAAAAAATCGCATTATAATATAAGTACAATTACGAATTTCTGGTTATATATAAAGACGACAGATGGACATACAGATCTCTAATGTGGCGACCTAGGATGGAAGCAGAAGTGTAGGCAGACCAGAATGCCAGATGGTCTGATGACATCAGAAAGACGGCAGGACCGACCTGGACAAGACACGCCATAGACAGACTGAAGTGGAAAATTATGCAAGAGGCATACGTCCAGCAGTAGACAAATATATGCTGAAAGAGAGAAGAGAGAAAGAAAGAAAGGTTATATACAGGCGGTATACTTTTTGTTTTAGAACGGATCTAAAATCAAATAGCTACTTACAGTATAGGCTGGTCTAACGAAAAATAGATAAATTCTAAAACAGATCAGTTTAAAGGATCTTTTTATACTAAATAAAAATATTGTGACTATATCTTATCTACTTTCTATCTGGTATCCAATGTAATTTTAGTCAATGCAAAGAAAATAGGGAGCTAAAATGTGGGTACAGATTGGGTGAGCGTGGGAGGTAATGATTGGATTCATCTCCACAATACGAGCAGTATAAAAAACGAATACGGCGACCCTGTATAGACTTTCAAAGGTTTGATAAATATAATCGATAGCTCTTTCGATATTGTATTTTTATATTATAAAATACTATCTGTATCTCTTTTTTATGTAACTGGAAGGACAAACAAACTGACGGTCCACCTGATTTTAAATGTAGTATAATCACAGATTGAATACAAACGTATAAAATAAACTGAATGGTAGAATAAAAAAATATGATTACTTAAAACCGCGTATAGATATTCTTTGTTCAAGTTAAGTTTATTTGAATAAATACTATTTACATTTCTATTTGAAATAATAACCCAGGAAAACTAGGTAGTTATTTCTATAGAACAGTACCAAACATATCACCTTATCATTTTGCGTACGTGATACCTCATATATTGTTAATCCTGAGGAGTAAGATTATTACATGAGATACGACTGTAATTTCACTGCCTTTATGTATTTTAATTAATAATAAGTAATTTCTTTGCCTTTTTGTATTTTTGTTGCAGAAAATGTATTTTCATTATTTCAACTAAAATACAGCTTACGTAGAGAAAAATGTACTCACAACTTATTACAAAGTCTATTTCAGTGAAGGTCAATATATCGTAATATCACTATATAAATTAAGATAAAAACTATTCTCTGTTTATCTAGAATATGTATTACCTACGTAACATTTAAGTTTTTCTTAATAGCCGTTAGGCCACGGCAGTCTTATTTCTATATCTTATGTCTTATACATTTCTATGTCGGATATGTGTTTGTGTATTTACTTAAAACAACATTTCTTTAAAAGAGCAACACGCAAGTTTCTTCCTCATTCTTCTTGAGATGAGTCTGCAGTCCGAATGAGTGGTAGAATCTAAAAAAATATAACTATACAAAAGTGATTATATTACGTTTATTTGAATAAAGATTATCTCTATTTCTTTTGTATATTAACCTTTTCTTATATTCAATACTAATAACAAACACAGTTATCTTTGATAAAAGTCCCAGGGTACATGTATATTAACCGTAGTACCAACGGAGCCCGTTAAATCTTACATTGCAGTAGAATAAATTCTTCAGTTAGAGTTAGCGAGGTTGAACTTTGTTCGTACCAAAACGTTGTTGTACTTAAGCCGTTACAATAATTTAACGGTAAACTTTGCATTGTGGGATGTTACAATGAATTTTTGCTCCGTGGCAGGTGTGGTAAACTTTATAGGTTTTAATTACCCTCTTACTTGGCAGGGTTTAAAGTTTATTACGAACGGTAAAAATATTAACTGTCGTATAAAACGCGAAGGCGACCGCTCCTTCGTGCAATGTTAGACAGTCTTTGCATTAATTATGTCTCGGATTTGATTATGGATCGTTGCAATTTTAGAAACAAACTTAGATTTGGTTTATTCCTCTTAAAGGGCTCTTCGGATTTGGCTGAAATAGGAGGAGACCCAAAAAATTATCTTGAGGTAGCTCGATAGAGAATCCTGAGAGAGAACCCTGAGAGCAGGTCCCTGACCTTCATAATTGTCGAGGAAATGTGAGTCATATCATTATTTGTATTATGATATTGACTAGCTTAGCCCGCGAATTCATACTTATAATTTTTTTGTTTGTAATCAAATAAAAAAAAATCAAACATTAAAATTTAATTGAGGCTTACTAATATATGATTGAAAACCACACCCAAATCAGTTAAGTCAGACAAAGATTCAAACTTTATTCTGTTTGGCACATTCTGTTTTCTTCCTCTAAGTCTCTGAAAACCTGTTATTGGCTTTCTCTAGAAATGTATTGTTCACTTAATGTATTGGATTGTTAGCTGTTGCTTTTCTAACAAATAAATAAAAATGTTTTGAGTTCTATTATATTGATAATGTCATAATGTACATCTACATGTACAGACAGCGATTAACTAGATTATATATATATATATATATATATATATATAAACTGGTTTTGTTAATTATTAACCAAACATATTATTCTTACAAATACTTAACGTTTTCTTGCCATAAAATATAAATATTCTTACCTTATTATTGCGGCAACAGCCATTTTTTTATTCTATAAGTTCAACTGAGATTTTTTTATCGTGTTAATTAGGGCGGTAGTAAATGAGTTTTGTTAAAAATAATTACTTTAATCATGTAACACGCGATGACACAAATAAAATATGCACTTTTAGTTTTCTTTCTTTTGTACACTACACTTGTGACCTGCCTCTACTTTATACGGAAGTAATTATTATACTATAATAAGAATTCTTTGCATCAGAGTAGCAGAAGATATAGTTCAATGGAGAGAGGTGGAGGAGACCTATGCTAAAATGCACACCGTGTTGCGGGACATTTTGTAAACTACAAAATGTACTCCAATTTTGGTAAAAAAGGCTATATTATTATTATTATTATTTATCTTTCACACATTTTATACAGCTCTTTAAGAAGTCTGACCTACGAAGTCTGACCCTGACTTATGAGGTATGTATAGAAAATACATATGTTTCAGGGTCTCTAATTAATTGAAAATTAAATACATCATCTATTTCAGCATTTATTGTTTTGTAGGCTGTGTTTAAGATTAATAATAATATGCTACATAGCGTAAAAAAGCTGGAAAAATGAGGCAATAATAATAATGCCCCATGACAATTTACATAACGCCATCTAATCCGGAAATAAGCAGAGCTTGTGTTATATAAATACTTAGATATATTTTAATTTAAATATCGTGCATGTATTTACAAAAAAAAATAATTTAACTATCTAGTGCCCATAACACAAGCTCTGCTTACCTTGGGACTAGCTGACGTTGTGTGAATTGTCCTGATCATATTGTCTCATTGTCACAGCTTTTGATAGTTATTTACGCTATGTAGTGTATTATTATTATTATAAACACAAGTTGCCAAACAATAAATGCTAAAATAGATGGTGTATTTTATTTTCAAACAACTACATTATTATTACCATTCTAAAAAATCTTTATAATAATATTTTAGGTATAAAACGACGCAGTAAAGAACTGAACTCGTTTCGCAGATAATATCTGTTAGCTACCATATTGCTATGTGTAACGAAGTATGAATATGTCACTGCTCCTTTTATCCCCAGGATGTCGTAAGAGGCGATTAAGGGAACAATGCATTATAGCACTTTTATAAATAGCGCAGAAAACAGAATTTGAATTAAGATCTTGTATATAAAATTCTCGTGTCACAATTTTAGTTACCATACTCCGAAATCCGAAACGGTCCTTCTGATTTAGCTGAAATAAGCGGTGCCCCTAATAAATTGTGATGAGGTAGCTCAATAGAGAGTTTATTTTAGTATGATTGTTTGTGTCGGTTTGCGTATTTTCTATGTATATTATGCATTTACAAAAAATATATATAAGAATTTATATCAGTTGTCTAGTAAAAGCTCTGCTTACCGTGAGACTAGACGGCGCTGTTAATTGTCCAGAGTTATTTATTTATTATCTATCCCAAATATTAAGTGTATACTAAATCCCATTACAATTGTTTTTGTTATTAAAGCGGCAAGAAGTAATAAATAAATTCATCTTAACATTTATAAAATTTGTGAGAGCAATAAAATTTACAATGTAATAAATGACATATCTCTAGTTACAGTACTTACATTTTCAATTAATTATACGTCGACGTAAGGTACAATTTCGCTTGAATGGATGTAACAATTTCTCTCTCTTTGAACCAACTGCCGTAACATGATCACTAAAGGGGAATGTGACAGTTGATTACTTGTTTGTTGTCATATTTCCTATGGAAGACGACGTTAGTATTGATTTTTAAGTTCGAGCAGTCAAGATTCTTCGGTATAGGTAAACAGTTAAGACACATTATGAATTTAAAAGAGAATATATTGTATTTAATTATTGGCTTTAATATTTTAATAGATTCGAGCTCAGTCACACAGATCTCTTAAGCGGAGATTGTGTTACGGTAAACAGATATAAGACACATATATTTTTTTAATTTAAATGTATACATAGGAAACACACAAACCGAATATATTGTATTCAAATATTTGTACCTTGCGAGGAATCGAATTGGAAGTAATTAAAGTACCGAGGCCGTCAAATGGAGGCGAGAAGGCGATTTGTATGAAAATAACTAATGTCTTTTTATTTTCAAATATGGTAATAATTGATATTAAAAAGACGGTACATTGACGTCTATGACAGCTTGCTTTGTATGATATTTTTCATTGGAATAAGTCACTGGAATTATAGAGTATGAAATTGTATGAAACCCTAGTTTTCCGGGCCCCCTCCGATCTTCAAACGGACAACTCACACAGGGCTGAGCCGAGGTCGAACCCCTAGTGGTGCCCTTAAAGTCGTATCCGTCGGGCAGAGTTGGCCTTCAGCCGCTCCATAAGTCCTTCCGCGGGTTTGGAGTGCCATCTGCACTCGCCCCATAACGTCCGGTGACTAGACATCAACAACATTAGAGTAGTCTGAAAAAAAAAAGTTTTCCGGAATTCTACGGTAAACAAGAAAGAAAAAATGGCAACTAACAAGGTCATTATTGCAAAGTTTATACACATATCGATATGAGCATGTTATGCGGAGGAGCGAGGACTATATTTTAAAGAAAGTATTTGACATGAACGTGGAGGAATAGAAAGGGATAAGACGAAAACAAAGGAAGAGAAAGAGAAAACGAAGAGAAAAAAAATGGCTTGCGTAAAGGATGATATGTATAAAAGTATAGAAAGCTCAGATATAATGACTGATTGAGATTAGTGGAAGAAGATAACATACTGCTCCGATCCCAAATAATGAGATAAAGGCAAAGTAAATTATTGCAATGTTTATATAAACATAACTTTATCTAAAGAATCTGGTAGCCAACAAGAATTTCCATGTGATACCCACATAAAGCTTGGTATACAGAGATATTCATTATTCACAAATCGTCAAGGAGCTAGTCAGAATGCAGCTCACGTTTCAGCGAATCTAAGGCCTCTTTCAAACATTGCGAGCTCAAAGGGAAAAGTGCACGACACGTTTTCCATTGTGTACATATATTAATCAAATGTATGTTATATATGTACATGTATTAAGGTCTACAATTGCTTACAATATAGTTATTCTTGACCTATATTATTATGAACTTGGTTGTGTAGCCGTTTAAGATACCTACTTCACCTTCTTATGGTTATAAATTCAACCATTGCATACTACAAATATCTGACCTAACAAAAATTGTCCAATGAAATAAAAAAAGGCAGAACTATGCTCGTATGAAAAAAGAAATATTCGAAAATTTGTATTTTTTATTTACGTCTTATTAAATAAAAATATATAAATTAATATACATAAAAGAATTCCTATTTCCCTTGGTCACGTTATATTTTGATACCGACTTAACCGGTTTTAATTCATATTTTTTAATTAATTTTTAATATATTGTTAGAAGGTTCTTACTAAACGAAAGATTAAACAAATTGTCCAGATAATTGGAAACTTTCAAGAAATTAAAGAATAAACTAGTCGTTCTATAATATAAAAAAAAAAAGAAAATTGACGTTGAATTGTTCATTTTCTTCATTAGTACATTCGTGTGAAGCCAGAATAGGCAATTTTATGTAACACATGTTGAAGGAAACGAACATAAAAGTGGTATATATGTATATATATAGTAGTGGTAAACGAGAATATTTATTATTCACAATATCCAAAGCATGCAACCTCTTCTAAATGCAACTCACGTGCGACGAACAAGTTTACTCTCTACATCACATCTGCAAATACTTCGTTAACACGCCAACCACTTATCGACAGTACATAGACCACCCACCCTTATGTATATCTGTATCTATATTTAATAAAGCAATATCGCTAGTATGTAACAAACTATCGTAAACGAATCGCCTCTGTGTATTACATTTTATTACATATTAAAACAAAACCGTACACCTTGTAGGTACTTATATGAGAGCAAAAACGCTAATCTCATAAACTTTATTATACATTAGTGAATACATCACTAATCATCATCATCATCTCAGCCCGGAAGACGTCCACTGCTGGACATAGGCCTTCCCCAAGGATTTCCACGACGATCGGTCCTGCGCTGCTCGCATCCAATGCCTTCCAGCGATCTTTACCAGATCTTCAGTCCACCTTGCTGGAGGCCTTCCCACGCTGCGTCTTCCGGTCCGCGGTCGCCACTCGAGGACTTTACTGCGCCAATGGCCATCATTCACTAATGAATTGTAACAAATTTCCAATATCTAACCTATAACCTATAACCGAGAGCTATCAATTATTACGGGGAAAGAACAACAGGGTTTTTGTTTTCTAATTTAAGTAGATCAGTACTGAAGTCGAAATTAAAAAGAGCACTTTTAGATAAAGTTTAAAAAATAAATTGTTTATTGCTAAGTTTCTGTAAAAACGTGTATTTATGTGTATAGGTAGGTAAGTATTAAGAAAACTGAGCTATATCTTGCCAACAAACTGTTCTGCAGTTTGGCGAGTCAATGTGTAAAAGTAAATGTGCTTATCTTTTATTAAATTAAATTAGGAACCATGGACAATTAACACATCTAGTCCCCGAGATAAGCAAACTTTGAGTTATCTATGATCAACTGGTACTAGATACAAATAATTAAATACATATTTTTAATGCATGCATGCATAATATGCTTAGAATATAATATAAACAAACTCATGAATACAAATATTTGCATCGTGCAAGACATCGATATTATGTAAGGCGTGGTGCTGAACCGCTAAATCACCGGTGCCATCATATTTACTGTTTATTCCACCTACACATACCATATGTAACTATTTACCATCACCGTATGTGCCGTATGCCCCACCATCGTAGTACAAAGAAAAGAAAATTGCAGGAGCATGTTGGATTGTATCACTTAGTGCATCTCTCAACAAAGTATTCTACTGTCCGTCCCTGAGTAATTAAATGTTCTGAAAATAGAAGGAGAATAATTTTTATAAATAGGTAATATGTAAATTCATGTAAATCCGGTTTTACCTATTTCTATAGAAAAAAATAAAAGAAATACAACTCTTTGCAGAGTGCATAAGACATATATTATGCAGACATCGTCACGACATGTCGTGGTCTGGTTTTTTATATAACAATTTCTACTAGCTATATCGATTGTGTTAGTAATAAATTTCTTAAAGAATAATAAAATAAAAGGTTTTACCATTTTGAAACTACTAACTCACAAAGTCAATACTTGTTAATTAATAGCTATATTTGTGTCAAATAATAAAAAGTGTTACCAGTTCATTAATATCAATATATTCTCTTTTATAGATATAGATCTTATGAAATGTATTCGATAATGTACTAACATTATCGAATACATTTCATAAGATCCGTTTAGTCATTTTGTCATGAAATGGAAATAGACAGAAAGCCAGATAGATAGACGTGCACACTTATTCATTTAAAATAGTAGTATGGATATCAGTTCTTGTACTACTATTACTATTTATATATGTTATATATTATTTTATATATATTATTATTTATATATATATTCTTGTATACTATTTACCATCTTTACAAAACCTTAACAAATCACCATCTAAATCTTCTTCACAAATCACTTTATTACTGAATGAAAAATCATGAAAAATTGGTTTGTCTGTATATTTATAATAATTCCTAAGATTATTGTAAAAATCTGTATATTTACAATAATCTCAGGGATTACTGTAAATATACAGACAGGTGACTGGTGACTTTGTTTTATAATATGCATAGATAACCTATAGAATATCATCTATTCGATGCGACATCAATTTGATCCTAATTTTATTCTGGAGAACTACCGTAAAGGTATAAAATGATTTAAGAATAACGCTTATAAAGAAGCCGCTCATATGAGCAACCGCCTTTTAATAAAGAGACGGTGTATAATTCAAGTGATAAAGATGGTGAAATATGCGACGTGAGACAGATTGCGAGTGAGTGAAAAATGGCGCTCCAGACTCATTTACACACCATTTGTCATTCCAGATAATTTTGCAAGACAATATAGTATTAAATCTTCTTTGACTTATTAATATTATAAATCCTTACTGTTATCATCTCTCAGCTTCAATCACACTGAGGTACACTTTGTTGAAAGTCTGTATAGGTATTTCTGTCTCACCTACTTCATCACCAAGCAGATTTTTTTATACTACGTAGATGGTAAACAAGCAGACCATCTATTTAATGGTAAATGGTTACCGTAGTCTACGAATGCCTGAAACACCAGGAGAGCGTAACATGTGCGTTACCGACCCTCAAGAAACTTTAATACACCCTTCGTCAAAAACTCCAAGCTGTAATCTCTAGAGAAAGATTTCTTTGTTTATATATTTATACCTAACATACATTACTTATTTAATTTATTTTATTTTAGAATTTCATTTCTATTATTTGTAGTCCCCAAACAAGGTCAGACCTGTATCTTGGGGTCAAGGAGCGAGGATTCTAAAAATATATACTAACTGTTTGTTAACCGTATTTTTATAGAATAGTAATTGCGAGCTACCGCGATTGGAAGTGGTAACTGTCACTTATTTTCTTAATAATATTATATTTATTTTTTACTTATTTTGTACAAATTTTTGCTGATTGACGTTCACAGCTTATTGGCCTCATGACGCCAGCAGTGTGCGCTAGAGACGATATGATGTTTTTTTCTCTTTCCCACATATACTACAATAAAATATTAAATAATAAAAGCTTCGAATATAAATTAGCAATAAAGATGTGTATTAATGCTTAAACAGTTGAACACATTTCAATGGAATTTATTACTAATTTGGTACAGGATTTGGTACACTGCCTCCTTTATCATTACTGTGGCATTGTATTCTATCTTATTACTAAGATATTTATAGGATTTATCTCTATATTTGAAACAATAGAAACAACAGCTTAAATTTTAATGCACAATACGTAACAATGAATTTACTGGAGGTATATAATTAAGATCAAAGAATTAAGATCGACCCCAATGTTCTAGCGTATTCGTAGATTCGATCGCTGCGCAATAAAACATTTTTATACATAAGTAGAGTATATCCGTTTGTTTGATCTCGGTGATTTTTTATATGTATGTATATACATATATACAAAAGAAATATATTCTAGAATATGTGTAAGTATATCAAACCATAGCTGACACTCTTCTTATTTGGGACGACAGAGTGCTATATGATTATATTTTTTTTTATTATATATGTTGAGAAAATATTTAATTTACATAAGATATAAATTAAATAAAATTATTTACTTTCATTCTTTATATAAGAGAAATATAATATTTGCTATTTTTCTTGAAATAAATATTGATATACAATATTCTCATTAGTATTACTTTTTTCATCTTAAACAGATTCATGTTTTTCATATGATTGTTTGCTTCTCAGAATGCGGTGAGTACCAACATTTACTGTAAGGTTTCAATAAATATAATGGTCTAGGTGAATATATAATTTGACGTTATAATGGCTGAAAGATCTGAAGATACTCCTATTATACAGAACAATATATTCAATAGAATAATTACGCAGAAGAAACGAATCTCAGACAATGACGGATGGCGGCGGTAAGTGAATAAATTAATACAAATCAGGCAAATATCAGATAATCGATTTCCTCTTCTCATACTTGAGCACAAAGATCAAGTCCAGATTTATTTCAATAATATAATAATAATATCTCAGGACAATTCACAGCGCCATCTAGACCCAAGTTAAGATAACTCAAGTTTGTGTTATGGGTTCTAGTTAACTGACACAAATACATAGATATATTTTTTTGTATAAATACAAATACATTATATATAGAAAACAGTCAGACCCATACAAACAATAATACTCATGAATACAAATGTTTGTGCCGTAATTTAGAGCAAATATTTAAATTGTAATTATTATTATTCTATAACACATAACTAAAGTGTATTTCCTTACCGTTAATCAAATAATACACTAGTACTAGTAGTATATATATATACCGCGGCCTGGCCTCGTTAGTCAATCGGTTTAGCACACTGTTTTACTTCCAATGGTCGCGAGTTTGATTCCTCGAATGGTGCAAATCTTTTGTATTCATGTGTATGATTGTTTTTATCGGTCTGGATTTTTCTATATATACTATGTATGTATTTAAAAAAAAGTATCTAAATAATCGAGTATTTATATCAGTTGTCTAACACAATGATTTTCTCTGCTATTCCATTCATATCAGTTGTCTAACACAAGCTCTGCTTACCGTGGTACTAGATGGCACTGTATTACGAGTAATTATTCAGAGTTATTTATTTATTGTATATGTATTCTACAAAATATTAATATTCTTACATATCACTCAGATACATAGCATAATCTTTACACATGGAGCTAATTACTACCACCTCTATTCAATGAACACAGTAGATTTAGGCTATTGTTCGATATTATTACATAGAATGTATAAAACAAAACTCTACTCATGTAAACATAGAGTACAATTCAGTATAACAAGTCACAGAGATATTCAATGCATGTAGGTAGTATGTACTCGTGTAGGCGCCTAATTAATTGTTCCATTGAGATGGGACAGCACTTCGGGTGGTGGTAATTAATAGCTATACATTTGTATAAATGTACATTAATGTATACGATAGGAATATTATATGGAGAAAAAAAACATTTGTAATTCTATGTTTTATATGGAAGTAGCTGACCCGCAGAACTTCGTCAGCATCACATTTACTTGACATAAATTAATAAATAGATAACTCTGGCCAATTAACACAGCGCCATCTAGTCACACGGTAAGGAGCTTGTGTTATTGGTACTAGACAACTTATATAAATACTTAGATACTTTTTTTTAAATACATACATAGTAGATCGCTTTAAGCGATAAGGCTTCCTTTTGTTCGCATATTTATCTTTTTTCTTTTTTGTAATTATTTGTTCTTTTTTTTATGCACAAGAAAGAGTTTTTATTGTTATTAAAAATAATTAGGTTATGGTTTTTTTTAATATATAGAAAACGCTCACAATGATAGAAACAATTAGTTATGAATACAAATGTTTACACCGTGCGAGGAATCGAACCCGAGACCATCGGAAGTAAAGCGGTGTGCTAAACCGCCAGACCACCGAGGTCGACAAATATTTATCATTATATTTCGCCATTTATATAATATCTTTTTAAATTATAGTCTATGTGTTACTCTGATGTATAAGCTATTACTGTAGTTTCATCAGTATTCATTTAGGAGTTTTTGCATGAAAGGGTTGCAGACTATCTATCCATCAATACTCACAAACAAACTTTCGCGTTTATAGAATTAGAAAGATTGGTATTTACAACAAACTGACGGCCTGCCTGATGGTAAATGACAATTACCATTGTCTATTATACATGAATAGCATTACAAACACCACGATACGATATAACATCAGGGACTCATTCGTTGCCATTCTGGAGGACTAAGATGTTTTGCCTCTTATACTATAACTAGCTTTTGCCCGCAGCTTCGCTCGCGTTAATTTATACCCTTAGGGGTGGAATTTATCAAAATCCTTTCTTAGGGGATGCCTACGTCATAGTAGCTTTATACATGGAAAGTCTCAGTCCGATCGTTTTAAAATTGACAAAGTTTCATACAAACTTACATCCCCTATTTTATCCCCTTGGGGGTAGAATTAATGAAAATCCTTTCTTAGCGGATGCCTACGTTATACCATCTACCTGCATGCCAAAATTCAGCCCGATCTGTCCAATGGTTTGGGTTGTGCGTTGATAGATCACTGTGTCAGTCACCTTTGAGTTATATATATATATAGATTTCACTGCACTTCCACTGAAACACATCTTACTAAAAATATACATGACATTTCAAGAGTTTATTTGAAAAAATATTATTCATATAACTATCAGTGTTATTATCAATAATTGTAAATATACAGACAGACTCAAAATAGTCATAACGCAAAATTTAAAACTTTCATACTACTTTTATAAATCTATTATTAGTAATGTACAAGCAAATACATCACAATAATTATTTTCTTTGATAAATATTATTAGGCATGTGATTTATGAAATATAATTAATTTTCAAAAAAATATATAAGGAATATCGTGATGTTTTGCATCATTAAGTAATTGATCAAACCGATCATTATGAGCCCCTCAGTCTCTGAATCTATATTAAAATCTGTATTGAACAAATAATGCTTAATGAGTGAAAAGCACGACTTATTTTTCTAAAGCATGCCTGGTAAACAATCATTTTAGATACTGAAATAGAATAGAGTAGAGACTGAAAATTCTATAGTATAGAGACTGAAAAATTCTGAATATCGTTCTGTTTTATTTTCAAAAAAGAGATATTGTGA
Organism: Achroia grisella; assembly: GCF_030625045.1. Classification (NCBI taxonomy): domain Eukaryota; kingdom Metazoa; phylum Arthropoda; class Insecta; order Lepidoptera; family Pyralidae; genus Achroia; species Achroia grisella. Next base: position 318,118 of record NW_026713028.1, on the reverse strand, counting down.
TAAGTGATTTTCGTGGATACTTCTGTCGCTCTTACGTCAATATTAGCTTACTATGGTAACGCTAGCTAATTGTTAGACACAGAGAAAGTCAAGTAAAATCTTCAATAATTCTGAGATATATATTATTATAATACAAGAAGTAAAGACGAACTCGTTAAGTTAATCACCCTACGGGTCCACACGTTATGTTCCTACTACATTTTAACACACACACACGACACCGTTCTCGCCGGTGAAGACGACGACCATACCGCGTAATCAACTATATATATCCCCCGCCCAATTCAAATGGGGATCGAAATTACGACGACCTAAGCCGAGGTTCGAACCCCTAGCGGTATCCGCAAACTAAAGTCGTATCCGTCAGGCGGGAGTTGGCCTTCAGCTGCTCTATCAGTCGTTCCATAGGTTAGGAGTGCCATCTACACTCACCCTCTATCGTCCAATGAACCTGTAAAGTCCAGCTGCGGTCAATAGCATTAGAATATAAAAAAAAGACCAAAAAGACTATAAAAGTGCGTGAAGCAGAGACTGTCACTGTCGGTAATGATCCATAATCTATTACCGAAAGAAAACTCTCAATTTTGAAATTTAAGAGAACATACACAAAATCCTTTTTTGAAAAACCATTCATATCATATTAATGAGTACACGTCAAAGCCATATTTTATTTTATTTTAACACTAGCTTTTGCTCGCGGCTTCGCTCGCGTTAATTTATCCCTTTAGGGGTAGAATTAAACAAAATCCTTTCTTAGCGGATGCTTACGTCATAACATCTACCTGCATGCCAAATTTTAGCCCGATCCGTCCAGTTGTTTGGGCTGTGCGTTGATCGAACACTATGTCAGTCACCTTTGAAGTTATATATTTTATTTTAACATTTCTGTAAATTACAATTTTATAAATACCGAGCCGAAATTATCCTGTCATTTTACATGGCAAATAATAATAAACAAAATAAATCTGAAATATGTGCGTACATATTCTGTTCTTTTAAACCTTATTAGTACACATTATTAATATATTTAATCGGATTTAGACGCGAAGAATTTTATGGTAAACAAGGTATTTACCTCGCTCGATGTTTTTCCTCTAGCCAAGGTCTATCAGTAAGTTATAACGAGAATTTACTGGTACACGTACCTCTAACTTAAAATACACTGGCATAAAAATAGAAAAAAAAATTACACACTATCTATATACGCAAGTAGAATATAAAATAAACACGTATATTTGCCAACAAAATGTTACTGTGCCCTGAGAAGAGCCTTCCCGAGTAGGGTTTTTTGGTCTCGTTGTGATAACAATCGATTTTCTTAAGTGCTCTGTGCAGGGTTAAACATAAATTGAGTTGAATGTTGACAGTGATAACAACCAAGAAATGTAGGGCATAGGGAACCTCACCCCCGGAAACTGTGGCTATCGGACTGAGGCCTGCTTTTTGCTGAGAATCAAACGTACATTAGGCTACTTTTTGTCACTGTGCCTAGAATTTATTGCTTTGCTACAGATCCTTGTTGGAGTGAATAATTCGCAATTTCATAAAATCATCCATACTAATATTATAATGCGAAATTGTATGTATGTCTGCAGATAGTAGCCTCGTTGATCTAGCTATATATCACACCGGCTTGGTCTTAGTCGTGGGTTTGAGTCCTCACACGGTATAAACATCTGTATTCATGAGTATGATTGTTTATATCGGTCTGAGTGTTTTCTAAGTATATTATATATGTATAAATTTGATATCTAAATAGTTAGTATTACTATGACAGAGAAAGACTATTTATATATAAATAAATTATCTGTGTGTGAATGTGATTCAAATAGGGGGTGTAGAGTAAGTTAGAATATGGGGATAAAAATTGTAGTTGTTGCTGAACTAGTATACATAAATATCAATATTTGCTTATTATCTCAATTAATATTTAATGTGATAAAATTTTGACAATTTATTTCTCACATGCGACCAAAAAGGCACAGTTTTAGAACTTCCGTGTAACTCGTATATGGTTCGAGGAAATGTATTTAAAAGTACATTTACATAATTGTAGAATTGTCTGCTGCAATGCACCAGTTGCTAGTAAGTAGGTAATATTTAAAGTTACATAAAGCAATGTATGTAAAAAATGCTTACTAGATGTACCTAGAAGAGAATAGAATAGAACAGAACAGAACGGAATATATTATCACGGTATTAACATGATTATCAATTAAGACAGCCTAAGTAACAAATTTGTGGTCACTCATATACTTTTTACATACTTATATAATCATTGAAATATTTAATATTTTACCACCGTTATAATTTTTAGTAGTCTGAACAAACGTATGTAATAAATAAAAGCTACTTGGCCTACAACAACATTAAAGATATAACTAATATATGCCAAATTTTTAATGCTTTTAAACATTAAACAACCAGAATTTATTTAATATAAATTCATTATTAAATTCATTAATATCCATGCTAAACAAATATATTTTAATTTAAGAATAACACATACCAAATCCTATATTTTAGTTCACATATTTGTATACATACGAACAAAAATATGTATAAAGTGATTAGTATAAATTTGAATGAATTTTTAAATACAGAATAACACATACCAAATATTAAACCTGTAAATATAACACGCACACATCGAGCGAAATATTTGCATACTCATTAGAAACAATGTTAAACAAATAAATTTTAAACAAAGAATAATACACACCAAATCCTAAACCATTCACACACACACATAGGCAAAAATTTACGGCGTGAACATTAATAATTTCGCTTGAATCGGCCGTGTTTGATTCCACGTTGTTTCCAAAAGGCACAAAAGGACGTGGCGCGTGTTTTTTCGCCTCACCCTTTAGGGAAATGATCTTTTTGTGCCGACCCTGATATTCGTTTATAATCACGTGACTGAATATCGTATCTTTATTTCCTGTATCACCTCAGTTGAGTTGGTTTGGTTCGGGTTTTGTTTATTCCTTGCCAAAAAGCAAAAAGGATTTCAGCAGTCCGAAACCTGGCGATAGTATTTTTGTTTGTATTACAGTAACTCCAATGAATACCAGAAACGAAGACCTTACTACTTGAATAATAATATTCACGTATTTTTAATAATTTTATATATTTATATTTTATAATGTATATTTAGCTATACTGATATATTGTATTATAGAATATTATACTAATTAAAATTAAACATTGTGAATAATTATATAAAACACAATGAGTGTAGTAAAATAAAACAAACACATCTCTTCCCCACACATACCTACACATACCTATAACACATACACGAAAATTAGAAAAATAAGGCTGCTAAAGTAGCATAAGATACTATATACATATACATATATATAACAATAAGCGACAATTACATAAAGTAAACGTGACTAATTTTAATAGACGCATGAAAAGCTGCGAGTGACAAATACAAAAATAAAACATAAAACAGTGTTTGTTCAACAATAATAAAACATTCTGAGTCATCAAATAAAACAAACCCACCTCTCTCCTCTTACATTGGTATCACAAAATCGTATATACCTTACTTTATTAGGGACCTCCATAAATATTTTAAAGTATGCCAGGCAGACCCTATTTACGGAGGCTGTCAGTAATGAAATCGACCGCAGATTAATAAGAGCCTCGGGTATGATCGTAATTGATTTTTTTATACAAACTTCTGATGAATATTTTTTGCGATCGGACCTATATAATGAGTTGGTATTTAAATATTACTTTTGGATACAATATTCATGAAACGGTGGAATAGATAAATGATAAGTTTAACTTAATTTAGAGCTAATCTTATCTTACCTTAGAGACTACTTCGAAAGAAGAATTATTAGATAACAATCAGTAATGACCTTGGTCTTGAATCTTGGTCTAACGATTAGGACATCGCATTACTTTCGACGGTCGCGTGTTCGATTCCTCGCACGGTACAAATATTTGTATTCATGAGTATGATTTTTGTATTGGTCTGGGTGTTATTTGTATTTATGAGTATAACATATGTATGTACATCTATACATTGTATATGCATGAGTGTCTAAGACCATAAACTCGGATATATTATTATGATTAGGAGCGGTGTTTCTTTTTTAATTTTTTATACTGTCATTATAACTGTTTATGTATTGTAATATCTACCTTTTATTTATTTTTTATATGTTTGTTTATCTATTAATGTTGGCAATAAAGGTATCTATCTATTAAATTGAAAAGGTATACGTTTTATGGTCTACAGTACTAAAATAATAATTGAAAATAGCCAACTGCTTGTCAGTCAGTCATCAGTGATGATACAACAAAACGTTTTCGATCTACTGATTTTTCGAGACATCAATAACATAACATACTGTGAATTATTTCCACAACTATTTCAATCAAACGGCTACCATTCGCCGTGTCCGAGTGCCCTAACGGCCCGGGTCGACCGCAGCGTCACGCTTGACCAAAATTAAATTGAATTTCAACAAGAGGTAGGCCGTAGTTATCAACAGGATAGGACAGGATGTGAGGTAAGTAACAATTTATTTTGTTTGAAAACGACCCATGTTTTATGTTCTTCATAATTTCATATTGAAAATAGATTCTTTTGAGAATAAAGTAATTATTTTGATATTCAATTGTAATATTGAATCATGAAGAGGGGATGGGAATATTAAGGACTACCTTACCTGGTACCTTTTTTTTAACCTAGAAGAATTCATACAGCACCATATAGTCCCAAGCTAAGCAGAATTTGTGTTATCGATACTACATAACGATAGACACAGATATATGAACTGAGAGTATATCTCTGTATATTATAGTTTACTGACGTAGTTTATAACTTGTTTACTAACACAATATGGATGTAATCTGAATTAAATAAATAAATAAAATAAAACGGAAATACTTTTTTTTAGAAATACATTTTTTTGTAAATACTTACATAATATACATACATACATATAAGATATCCAGACCAATACACATGATCATACAACAATTGTTGGTATCATGCAAGGATAGAAACAGTCATACTCATAAATACAAATGTTGGTTTGGTATCGTGCGAGAAAACGAACCCGCGACCATTGATACCAAAGCGGTATGTTAACTGCTAGATCACCGTAGTCATTAAAATTAAAAATTAGGTATGTAACAGGTAATTATTATCACAGTTGTAAATTCGTTGCTAAAGTGAAATCAGCCTTATGAATACGTTAGTCGCAATAGCACGCCTCGGGGCTCCCAATTAGCTGTACTAAATTAGATGCATTATGCATTTACCTACCTACATAGTGTCTACTTTGGCTTTGTGTAAATTATCTAATATAATTCCTGCAACTCCTCATAATATGTTTTGAATTAATCCATCCGTACTAATATATATATTCTTTATTGCACTTTTAAATACAGTTGTAAACTTAAACATATACAGAGTGAGCAAAGGTGGACTTATCTCTAAGAGAGATCTCTACCAGTCAACCCAACAGTGTGCCATAGCTAGTAGTGAGTAGGTAACACCTGTGCAATTAACACTATTATGTTGAAATCTCCAAAAGTTGAGAAAAATAAAACATATAAAATTCAACATATTAAATAAAGTTCTAATTATATTATAATTATAATAAAATATACAATAATAAATAAAATAAACATTAATAAAAGTTATATATATATATATATATATATATATATATATATATATATATATACATATATTACACATACAAATAATAAAATACATGATGAAACGAATCATACTAAGGTCGATAAATAGTACGATTTCAACCTCTTCTTAAAACAACCGATTGATGGACTTTCTTGTATCTGTACTGGTAGTTCCATAACCGAGCAGCGCGAAATGAAAAGAAATTTCCTAAGAATTCAGACTTGCCAAGTGGAAGTTTTAACATTTTGGAGTTTTTTTTTTTATAACACAGGGGACAAACGAGCATGCGGCTCACCTGATGGTAAGTGATTACCGCCGCCCATGAGCACCCAAGTACGTTGTCGGCCTTTTAAAAAGGAATAAGCTCTTTTCTTGAAGGTTTCAATATCGTATCGGTTCGGAAATACCATTGCTGGAAGGTGATTCCACAATGTGGTTGTGCGAGGCAAAAAATTTCTAGAAAACCGTACTGTGGAAGACCGCCATTCATCCAGATGATCAGGATGGTATTTCAGTTTCTGGCGGGTGGTACGGTGGTGAAACTCAGCAGCTGGTATTAATCCGAACAATTCCTCAGAACACTCCCCGTGATATATGCGGTTTGGATATGATATCTTATTGAAGATACTGGTATAGAATAGAATAGAATACATCTTTATTGCTAACTGTGTGGGTACATTTTTTTGTAGGTGGTGTGTATGATTATATATCCCATTTATATAATTACTGTTTTCATACATTTTATTGAGTCAGGTATTATTATGCGGAAGTCAATTTCATTACTTAATTACACTTTGTTTAATAAAACTAACCACTGCTACTGGAAACGTTACAACCTTTTCTATTGCTGATCAAATTTCGACCGTTATTGAGTCTCCATATTGCGACACATTTTTTCCTAGTCGCAACTACAATCATATTACATATACATATATATATTGAACGATATCGAATTTTCTTTTTTACTTATTGTAAACCCAGAGATTTTGTGCAATTAATTTTCTATTCAATAAACTACATATATCTTAACTCTACCATTTTGAAGTGGTCACATTTATAAGTCTCTATAGACATTAGTTCGTCACAATCTGAAATGAATCCTTACTAATATTATAATTGCGAAAGTAACTCTGTCTGTCTGTCTGTCTCGGTTTCACGCCAAAACTACTGAACCCCATACCCCACTAATATTATAACTGTGAAAGTAACTTTATCTGTCTGTCTGTCAGTCTTACTTACATGCTAAAACTACTGAACCGATTTAAGTGAAATTTGCTAGACAGTTAATATAGACCCTGAGAAAGGGCATGTTTTGACAAATGGACTTTTGAATGCGATAGAAGAGTTATAAGGGGTTGAAAGAGTTATGTGTGGACGTGTTGTCATTTTTGAAGCGTATGAAAAACTTTAAAACGATGAAAGTTTTTTATTTGGCTTTTATTGGGTTAGGCCATTAAATATTTTTTTCATTATTTGGTCAAGGTCACTATATTCGCGGACGAAGTCGTGAGTACAGCTAGTGTTTAATATTTCCAATTAAAACATTACAACATTTCAAACCACTACCTACATTCAATTTTATAAAACTTTTCATATATTATAACTTACTGTTTCAAATAGGCATACAATACTCTACCGTGCAATAGAAACCACAATAACTGTTATTTTTTATTACATAGTTAATTTTGATGATTGCTACACTGCCCACATGAATCTGTCTATGGTTGACTGGGAGAAGATGCCTTATATGTTCTTGTCCATTATGTGATATCCGTAGTATCATTCGTTTACTTTTTATAGCATAGCGGACAAACAAGCTTGCGGCTCGTCTGATGGTAATTGATTAGAGCCGTAGTCATTACCATTTCTGAAAGGTGATTCTGTAATGTGGTTGTGCGTGGCAAGATTTTTAAAAAACAAACAGTGGAGGACGGCCATTTATGTATTTAGTTTTGAAATGGTAACAAATAAATAGACACATAGACAGACACACTTTCCCATTCAGCATATTTGTGTAAAACAAATTTTATTAATATTATTAACAAAAAAATTAATAAGCCATTATTTACATAGTATATTTGTAGATATAACAGTATTGTTGCTGACGTACTGGCTATATACTTTTATAATTCACTAGCTGTACCCGCGACTTCGTTCACGTGGAATTTAACTTTATTTTCCTAAATTAAAAGTAGCCTAAGTTACTCCTTATTACATTAGCTACCTGCCAAAAAAGTCCCGTCAAAACCGGTCCAGCCATTTCAGAGTTTAGTCGGAACAAACAGACAGACAGACAGACAAAAATTCTAAAAAATGTTGTTTTTGTGTATGTACCGTATAAATATTTATATACATGTAGTAAAAAACGGTTATTTCAATATTACAAACAGACTCCAATTTTATTTATATGTATAGATGATATAAACATTATATTTTCTATTAGGAATTTTATTATAAACTAGATTTATGCATGCAAAGTTTCAGCCCGCGGCTTAAAATTGACAAAGTTAATTTATCCCCTTAGGGGTGGAATTAATCAAAATCCTTTCTTAGCGGATACCTACGTCATAACATCTACCTGCATACCAAATTTGAGCTCGATCCGTCCAGTGGTTTGGGCTGTGCGTTGATAGATCACTATGTCAGTCACCTTTGAGTATATATATAGATTTTTGTATACAGAACGATTGAATGTCTAATAAATATTGTGACAGAGAACAACAAGCATTAATAGAAAAACAAAACATAATTTCTAAGGCGTATTAGAAAACTACAGGTTTATTTAATCGCTCGTTATCTACAATTACATTACACTACAACTACAATTAATAAAGCTGAATAATTAATAAAATCGAATATTCAATAACCCTACAAACGTAGTATACAAGATAATAATTATGTTATAATGGTTCCAATTCAATAGCTAGAATCCTTCTAATGCTACCTACACTGAGATATTAGTCAGCGAAATCCATCTCCATTAGAGTGCATCGCGCATTGCATTGAAATTCAATTATATGATTCAGAACGGATATGAAATTGTATTATTAATATAGATTGTTGTGTATTAATACGTAAGATCTTTATTATCAATACATATAATGACGACCTCGATTTAGGCTTTAGCACACCGCCTTGTGTTCGATGGTCGCGGGTTCGATTCCTCGCACGGCGCAAATGTTTGTATTCATGTGTATGATTGTTTGTATTGATCTGGATGTTTTCTTTGTATAATATATATTTACGAAACAAATGTATCTAGGTATTTGTATCAGTTATTTAGTATGTATAACTCAAGCTGTAGCTAGCTTAACTTGGGACTAAGTAACTATCTGGCGCAAAAAAAATGTATCTAGGTATTTGTATCAGTTATTTAGTACGTATAACTCAAGCTGTAGCTAGCTTAACTTGGGACTAAGTAACTATCTGGCGCAAGTAAAGAAATATAAAAATTCATCCCTTTCATTCGCAAAATTCCCGCATTTTCCTGTAATATTGGCGAATAAGTACGAACTCATGTATGCACTTTGGGTGCATGTAACTTAATCATCAGGTTTAACCACGGTCAAACCGAATTTTGTATTACAATCATGTTAAAATTTGATGCATGCCTTTCACGGGTGGCGGCAGATGCAATTATGCACCGATATTGGTAGGTTGGGATCCATTAGCAATAATTTCAGACGGGTCCGGTGTGGTTGGACCGGGTACAGTCAGCTGCGTAAGTGATGGTAGAAAATTATAGCCATTGACGTATATCTTGTATAACGTAATGGAGTTTCTAATGAAACCCTGATTTTATATGTTTAACTACATATTTCAACGCTTTACAAAATTAGTTTAATACAAAATAAACTGGATATGTCTATAGAAGAAAAAAAAATGATGTAGGTATACAAAAACAAGAATGTATGCAATGCGACTTCTCAGTGCATCTTCTTATCTGTGGTGTTATTAAAATATATCAGGCGATTTAGGCCTGAACAACATATGGTATTTGGTATTAGAAAATTGAAATAGTAACTATTTTTTTCAGACTACGCTAAGTTAAGCAGAGCTTGTGTTATGGGTACTAGACAACTAATATAAATATATATGAATATAATATACATAGAAAACATCTAGACCAATACAAACAATCATAGTCAAAAATACAATATATTTGCACCGCGCGAGTAATCGAACCTGCGACCATCGGAAGTAAAGTGGTGTGCTCAAATCCATAAAAAACGTTACATACACTACCATGTATTTGACACACACATTCATAGAACTATATTTGTGACAATAACTATTTACTTAGATATTTACTTATACCTACCAAGACCTTAAGGTCTTGTGGTGGTCTAAAATCTAGTGTGTATCAACCACTACATTTTACGAAACTAGGTTGCCACGCCAACCACTTTGTTCAAATATACCAGTACCTATTCAGTTTTATTAAAAAAAAAAAACTACAAATTTGTATAAAATTAACGAAAAGCAAATCGCATAGAAAAGTTACTTCTTTTTAAACTAAATACACAATACGCCGAAACCCCAAGTAGCGTCATAAGCTGAAGATAATACAGAGTTGTACACACAAAAGTTACGCCGTTCATACAATCACAGGACAGACAAGACAAACAGACGTCGGGCGAAACATAACGATATAAACGTATTAAAAGTTCCCCTCGGTCTTCGAGTAATTGCGGACTTGTTTGTCGGAACGACGCAGCTGTAATTACGCGTTTGCGTAACACTGGTTGCAGTACGCAAATTATAATTACGCAGACAAGTCACGCTATTGCACTGTTTCAACTAGAAATAGAAAGAAAAATAATCTTCATTCAAATAAACTCAATACAAACATTATTGAATAGTTATATTTTTTTATTCCAACTATAACTGGGGCGGGAACACTCATCGTCATCTGTTTCTTCCTTATCCCATTTATTTGGGGTCAGCGTAATATGTTATGTTATTTTAGCGGGAACTCTACGACTATTAATAAAAATCTTTAGTCATTGTAAAATTATAACATAAAAATTTTACGTTCATACGCGTCTAAAATGTCCTATGAATGGATCAATGATTTTTGAATTTGTATTTGAATTTGAATTATATTTCCAAAATGGATCACAGCGAAGAAGACTAATCAAAAGTGACATTTAATAAACAGATAGACATACGACAAAATTTAAAAAAAGAATGGTGGAAAAGTTTCCAGCATCACCACCACTAATTCAGAACGCAGACTCACCACAAGAAGAATGAGCAAGAAACTTATGTGTTACGCTTTTGAATAAATGTTATTTTAAATAAATGATTACACAAGAACAAGTAAGAGGCATGTGATAATATAACCGATAAATAAATATGTGAACCGCTACGCACTCATTCATAGTGCAATCAGATAATATTGTTAGGGACAACTGACTTTATAAAAGAAATTCTCAAATTAATTAAATATTTCGCATGTTAAATACATATAGATATATAAATAAAACTGAGATACAAAAAAAGAAAAACATACGTAGTTAGGAGCAGCCTCAGCTGTTGATAAGAACAACCACAATGAGGTACACTTACAAATACAGCTCTGGTTTTAAGGCAACATTATAGATATCAAACAGACATACGGGTTTACACAATTCATAGTTGAATACACATTTTATGATATTTAATATTAAAAACAAGAACAAACAATTATGACATAAAACCTGGAATATATACACAAAAATATATATATTGGTATTACAATATAATATTTAATGATCATACATAAATTAAATCAGTTACAGTAACAGTATTAAAAATTCCAAAAAAAAAAGGAAAGCCAATCCGTTACTCGCTACTAATAATATGTAGGAGTACACGTCCATCAGCACCCATGCACATATATTTATATGATATGGATGTTTCTCAATCACTTAAAATTTCTTCTCTGATTACATCTAAGCCTGTCCAGGACTGCAATAAGTTCTATACTACAACGTGTATCTAAACCTGCACTAGTAGGCTCCTACTAAAATTGACTGGGCAGGGAGCGAAACACCGGCGGCGAAGGTGAGTGTTGACTGAATTCGGTAAGGGGCCACTTAAACTTACACCCGGATTACAAGTCCTGGGATCTGCTCTGAGTTTCTCTGTCTCACACGATGGACCCGATACCCACGCGGTGAATCCATGGAATGCTAAGAATTCCGTCTCTCTCAGATTACACCTACCTGAAAGAGATTACCTTCTTGCATATAATTTATTACAAGCATATCAATTTTCACATCGATATACGGCATTTTTGTAGAAAAATGTTTATTCGTTTATAACTAATTTTAACTCGCTGTAGTGTCAATGATAATTCGATTATAAATAACCATATGTTTATCTACGATAGCATTTATCTATATTCTAAATTTCATTCAAATTTGTTTAGTAGTACTGCGTGAAAAGTAACAAACACCCATGCACGCTCTAAAACTTCTGCGTTCATAACGTGAGTAGGTCATTGCAAATTTCCAACATGCGTGTATATTAATTAAATGTTCTACAAAACAAGAAGCCAAAACATTTTGCAATACAAACATATCACAAATTCCCAATTCTCGAGCTAACCACACGTGGCGCAGTCGCACCGTGAGTGGCAATCTTTAGGCACCCCTACAAAGTTACTTTGAGTTTGAACCCCAGTAACGAGTTATTTGTATTACCGGAAACCTACCATATGTTGTCGTATAATTTCTTAATGCGTAATCGTTTCACTTATTATTGAGTTATTTTCTAATTCCTTCCTTAATAAAGAGTAATTAACGACCATTTTTCCCAATCATGCTATTAGAAATCAGTGGATAAAGATGTATTTCTAATTTGGTCGATTATGAATTTGACTGTACATTATTTATATACTACCTACGTTTTGTTTTCGTTAATTCTGAATCTCTTGTAATGATTATTTTTATTTATACAAATAAATAGAATATAAGTATCTGTTTGTAATTTTAAGCTGTACAGCTTGTAGCAGCTATAGTTACAGCTTTTCAGTAAATGCCGATGGAAGCATATACAGGACCTTCATGAAATAACTACTTTAAAAAGAATTATGCGTCAATTTGTTCCTGCTAATCTCTGAAACGGCTGGACCTGATAGAGCTGATTTTGACGGGACTTTCACTCACAGATAACTAAGCATATAAAGAGTTCCTTAGGCTTAACTTAGGTAAGAAGGTTTATTATATATATGGGTGTACATTTGCTATGTATGTAACTAAATATTTACATACATAGCAAGATTGCTAAGAAATATGTGTAAGGGATAATACAACGAACTTAGAGCAAACGTAGGCATGACGTCTTAGTACTTCTACCTACTAAAGTACCATGATGAGGGACGTAACATGTTGTTAGTATAATAACGTGGGCCGTATCCTTGTTTGCCACAAATTACCAATTTGTACTGAAAAATTGGAACTCAATTTTGGTTAAAAGTGACATTTGTTTAATCAAAATATTTACGCTCATTATCTATACTTTGCTGCCTTCACGACCATAAAGGTTTTATGTTTATTCAAGTGTATCTATTACTATAGAACCATAAAGGTTTTATGTTTATATTTACACAAATATTTTTTTTTATGTGACAGGGTGGTATAGAATTTGGATATTAAAGTTATCACATCATAGAAGTTTCAAAGTATCTATAAAAAAAATCTCATATTTTACCTTTTGCTTCCATGGCTCTGTTTTCTTATTTATATTTATACAAATAAAAGATTTTTTTTTACAATGTGACAGGGTGGTATCTAAATATGGATATTAAAGTAATATAACATTATAATGAAATATATATATATATAAATCAGCTGCGATATGTAATAATTTATATTTTTATAAGAGATATCGTGGAGGTACCACGATATCTCATGACAAATATGGAATATAACGCAAAACAAAATCAAAAACTCGTATCAAATATCCTCATGCCGAGGTCGAGGAGGGAGAAGTCGAGATGTTTCCAATATTTTCATTTGATTAAATTCTTCGTGGGTAACCAAGATGGCGATGATAAAGGTATCAAAAACATTATATATTTCTAAAATTAATACTGTAATAAATAATACCAAAGTGGCCTTGTATCATATTAACATATATATTTATATATATGTATATATTTCGTAACTCGTGGATATCAGTATTGGTTTTGCTATTTTTAATTTATATTTATGTACTTAAATACTAACAACATTGTACAAAAATATATCACTATGTTGCTACCTTTTGCATTACTGTGGTATATATACACAGATTGATTTAAAGCATGTTTTTCATAAAATATTATCATTCTGCAATCCTTTTCTACGTATATCATTACAAAAACAAAGTCGCTGTCGCTGTCTGTCCGTCCCTATGTATACTTAAATCTTTAAAACTACGCAGCGGGTTTTGAAGCCGTTTCTTTTAATAAATAGAGTAATTCAAGAAGAAGGTTTATATATATAATACATGCACATCTGTGCGAAGCCGGGGCGAGTAGCTAGTAAACTACAAGTGTGCCAACTTTCATACTCCTCCTTTCGCGCGATTTCCTAAAAAGTTTTCTTCAACATTATAGCTTATATACATATCATTTAGTAAGAGAAGAAAGAGAGAAAAAATGAAGAAAAAAGAATTCAATTAATTATTAAATATATTTGGCAAATAAATAAAAAAAAGATAGAGAGAAAAAAGAAGAAAAAAATAGAAACTAAATTTGGGACGTTAACATAAGACTGGCATATAACTATCAAGTTGCTATACTTAAAATAGTGAAGTTAAAACTTGTACAACTAAGAACATAAACTTAGGAATAAATGTAGGAGTTCTCAAGAAACAATAAGTTAACTTGTTAAACAAGGGTAGGCCACAGGAATCGGGATACAATCCCGCTACCTTGCTACACAAGATTACTCGCCAACTTGCACTCGCTTACAACTCAAGTGAAGTTTGCGTGTCTTTGTTGTTTGTTGTTTTTAATTAAATGGCACGTTCAGGAGTTATTTAATGAGGCATCAGACTAACAAACAATCAAGATGGAACATTAGCAGCATATAGTCAATAAGGCGCTTTTTATCCATTCTCAATATTTATTGCATCCATAATATTACAATAAAAGATGTCCATAATTGGTTCTTATATATTGTAAATTTTTCTAAATTTAAAGTTTAAATTTTTCAATAATTTACTGCTAAATTTTTGTTTTTTTTTACCTTACTAAGGCAGAATATTTGCTTCATTTAATATATCTCAAAAGATCAATTACATTCTTATTTCAACACCTCATTATATCACACAACATTACATTAATAAATCAAATATTTTAGTAATATATTGTTTTCAAAATTAAACTTAATAAAGCATTTCAGATTATTTAGAAATATATTTAATTTTAATTCTCGAATTTCTGGAACAATATTTAGATACTCTTTTGTTACTGACATTGTTTTGTCTTGATTTTTTTCTTAGTCTACGGCATACATAATGTTACTAATATTCATTAATATTTATTTATTCAAAACTTCCCTAAATATGACTCGTACTTAACACAATTAACGAGTAAAGCCGCGGTTTTCACTAGCCAATTAGTAACTCGACACCTGTCGCATAATATATATGAATATATGAATGTGCCAGCTGCCAATTCAATAATGACACTGAGGTGAGACTGGTATACCCACGCAGACAAGTTATTACAAAATCTGTCTCGGCATTTGGTTAATTAAAAATAACAGTGGGAGCCCAATAGTCGAAATTCGACCATAATATAACTCAAAGATGACTGACATAGTGATCTATCAACGCACAGCCCAAACCACTAGACGTATCGGGCTGAAATTTGGCATGCAGGTAGGTGTTATGACGTAAGCATCCGCTAAGAAAGGATTTTGATTAATTCTATCCCCAAAGGATAAAATAGGGGATGAAAGTTTATATTAAACTTTGTTAATTTTAAACCGATCGGGCTGAGACTTCGCATGCATACAGCTACTATGACGTAGGCATCTCCTAAGTAAGGATTTTGATAAATTCCATCCCTAAGGGGATAAAATAACGCGAGTAAAGCCGCGGGCAAAAGCTAGTCAAATTATAAATTTCAATATTATTAAGGTAATATTGTCAAAGACTACTTCTATGCGTGTATGAGTGACAAACACATGGTAGGGTGTGTAGTGTTTTTTATTGATTTAATGTATTTTGAAGCATAATTTTAAAAAGATATTAGTATTCTGTATTCCTTCCCTATATAACCTGTAAGTGTTAAAAATTACACACTCCTTCAGCGCAATTTTTGTAAAAAAAGGGTACAATGTTTTTGTTACACCTATTAATATATGATGATATAATTAAAAACTTATAATTCTATACATAGAGAGTGGTCTATCTATAGTTTTATTTTAGTCTATGATATGCCTCGTGTTACTAATATCCTATAAAAAATATTTAATTATCTATTTGTATCTATAAGCTTACTTAACAACATGTGCTTTAACCTTATTTACGGGCAAAGCCGCGGGTTTCACTAGTCAATTAGTAACTCGACACCTGCAGCATAACATACATGAATATATTAATGTGCCGGCTGCCAGTTTAATCAGGCAGGATGGTGAATCTAATGGCACCCCGCCCCATACCTTCTGTAAAGCTATTCTGTAAGCATCACTTACGAATTCGAAAGCAGAATCCGCGGTGAGAGTGTACATTGGTATTCTGTAAAACTCGATAGCGACTGCAGCGCCACACGCTTTGGAGGTAAAACAGGCAATGATGAAGCTCGATAGCTGAGTAGGAACGTTATATTTGCAAATGAATACAAGTGCCTCGAGTGAAGCGATAAGTGAAATGAGTTGATAAAACGTTTACAGAATACCAATGGCGATCGCACTTATTTATTTACAGTTTCACCTCAACGCAAGCCCCACGAATCTCAAGCAAGGGGAATTTCTGATTTTCTGCCCTGCTTTATGCGGGTTGCTTTGGGATAATTTCACCAAACTGTGGCGAAGTCAAAGGGTTGGATTTCGTTTAGCGTAAACGGGATCATATTTATATGTAGCTTGCAGATGGGTCAAGTTAGTCAATTATGTGGAAGATAACCTATCTGCTAATAATATAAGTATTATTTTTTATTTATACTCTTTATTGCACCAATTACATTGACGACCTCGGTGGTCTAGCGGTCAAGCACACCGCTTTACGACCGATGGTCGCGGGTTCGATTCCTCGCACGGCACAAACATTTGTATCCATGAGTATGATTGTTTGTATCGGTCTGGGTGTTTTCTATGTATAATATGTATGTATTTACAAAAAAAAATATCTATGTATTTGTATCAGTTATCTAGTACCCATAACACAAGCTTTAGCTAGCTTAACTTGGGTCTAGATGGCGCTGTGTGAATTGTCCTGAGATTATTATTATTATTACAGAACAAAAATGAACAATTAAAATAAAAAATATACATTGATACAAAAGGCGGTCTTATCGCTAAGCAATCTCTTCCAGACTACCTTTAGGTGGATAGAGAAATAAAAACAAAGAACAGAGTAGGTGGCGCACGTAATAATTAAAAATAAATATATATGACTCAAGTATTGGTTAGTAAGAATATAATGCCTTCATCTTTTATAACATAAGAATGAGTGTGTTGCTAAGCGCAAATTTCGAGAACATCTAAACCGATTTCGCTAATTATCTTTTTATAATATTCCTTGAAATATGAGGATGGTTCTTACGAAAAGAAAAAAATAAAAAAATACCTGTAAACGTCTAAAAACAACACTTTTCTATATTGCCATACAGACGATTCGTAATAATACTTAAAAGTCAATTTGAACTTTAATTCCATACCATAAAGGTCAAACGTTAGTGGAGAGATTCCGGGATTACAAACATAATACATGCGTATAGTATAGAATAAGCCGAGAAATTGAAAGATTTCTAATCCAACCGTGCAAAGCCGCGGCCAGTCGCTAGTTATTAATATAGGTTTTAACACGAATATTTTTGTCATGTATTATATATTTGCACAGTTAATCTTCCTGAAGTATTTATTTTAGAAAAATAAAATAAATAATATTTTTATGCAAAGTAATGATATTTACCTTTTCGGGAAAGGTTTCGACAAGTTGCACTAGCGGCGGTCACGAGCTGACTGGACTAACAGCGAATGTCCATGTTTATAGGTGCAGACAGTTTGTTCAACTACCGTCATTAGATTGTCCAATGAAAAACCGCGGCACGCCGGCTACTTCACATAAGATGTATAAATATTATTGTCGTGATAAACGTTCCGTAACGTATATAATACGAGCTTTTAACCGCGGTTCGCTCGCATTGAATGGTATTGTCTGTGAGTGACAGAAGAAAGTAACGATAAATATATTTAATAATTATTGGCTGCTAGATGGCGCTGAAGTAGCAAAATGTTGATATTATATTTTTATTTTTTTAATTCTATTTATTAAAAATCTGTTTTTTATATAAAAAGTATCCTATGTTCATTCTACGACCTCCAAGAACATGTGTACAACATTTCATGGTGATCGCTACAATAGTTTTAGCGTAAAAGCGTAACGAACATGTCTACGTTCACATTTATAATATTATATATATATAGTAAGAATATTCACATACTTATCTTTTTTCTTCTATACTAATATTATTGAGAAAGATTGGGTTATTTTATGATTATTTTCGAATGTGTCAAACAAACAAACATAATAAACTCAGAGAATACTTCAACGATTTTCATAATCCAATCTAAAGATCCCATAATTTTCATCGAATAAAGTAAGTTGAATACCACGCAAGCAACGCCGCAGGAGATATCTAAAAAAAACAAATAACAAACGCTAAAAGAATATCAAAAACTTGTTTGGTTTTGTATGGACGACATACATTTTGATATATATGTATATATAGATTGTAGAATTACATTTTACATTCGTGAGAACACAACAGATGCAATAAACTTCTGCCCCCAATTAATTTGTTACTCTGTTTGAATAATAAGTAGATATTGATTATTTCATTGGTTACTGTGTAAAATTAAGCAAGAATAAGTAAGCACGTTTTAGCTTTGTTGATCAATAATAATAAGAATAATTTCCCTAGACAATTCACACAAGGCCGTCTAGTCCCAAGCTAAACAAACTTTCTGTTGTGGGTACTAGACAATTCAGTACTAAGACCGAAATGAGTCGTAGTCTGGTCGCCGAAGCAATACTAGGCTTCGAAACTATATCCAGATTTTCTTCACTTTTCTTTTCTGATGATGCCTCGATTAGAGGCGAAACATATGTCGCAATATATGACGACCTTGGTGGTATAGCGGTCCAGCACACCGCTTTATGTCCAATGGTCGCGGGTTCGATTCCTCGCACGGCACAAACATTTGTATTCACGAGTATGATTGTTTGTATCGGTCTGGGTATTTTCTATGTATAATATGTATGTATTTACGAAAAAAAAAATCTATGTATTTATATCAGTTATCTAGTACCCATAACACAAGCTTTAGCTAGCTTAACTTGGGACTAGATGGCGCTGTGTGAATTGTCCTGAGATTATTATTATTATTATTAATATAGCTGTAGATCTAGTAAGGATCTGAATTTGATCACAAATGTCGAGTTCATTACGCTTCTGGTGACAGTGGTCAGGTTTCCGCACTGACTATTTGTGATCTCACACCTGCTAAAGGTAACGGAATTAAACAAAATAATACAAATGCATTAAGTAATAAACAAGTAGAACATGTTAAGCATAAAATGAACAGGCCAGAACACCTTTAAGCATGTCACGTCACGTCAAACTGTTCAATGTGAACGTCGCAGTTGTCACGTCAACCCCCGCCCCCCCAAAACGGGGTAACACGATACTGGCAATAACTGAAGAACAGCACAATAAACAGCCAGTTTCGACACGTCACGTAGTTACCCCGCTCGCTTACAAATGAGACAGGTAAGTATTACATGGTGGAATTTAATTGTGTCGGAACAGGAATGTCTTAAGTAGTTTTCGATTGTGTGCGACATGTTAATAGGGTGCTAAATTCACTGATGTACGCTTAATTCAATTATATTGCGAGCTATTGAGATTAGATGCGCGGAAAGATATTGTATTCACGGTTATGTACGCGCGTACGTATATCGCGCCCTTAATACAATACTGTATTAAGTCAAAAATTACAAATATTAAAAAATCAACTCTAAAGTTATAATTTTAGAGTCTAATTCGAGACAAAAATATTTTTCAGTTACTATATTAAGTGTGCGATATGTTGTGGCCAGATAGTAGAATTCTTCATATCACAAAGCAACGATAATTTACTAGAATAATGACATTTCGTAATAATTCGTTGTTTACACTTTTTGCCTACGACATATATTGTGACCAATAAATTAAAAAACAATACTAAGTAAAAAATAGTATATAGGAGTTCTTTAGCATGCAGTAATTTCTGATGATTCTAAAATTTCACCAGTAAGTATATCTCAGTATGGAAATTTCCCTCCTAATATTCTTCTCTTAATATACATACATATAACCAAAAAAATATTGATTGCTGTCTGTATAGAAATACTTTGGACTTTATTATAAACGCGAAATTTTGTAATTATGGATATTTGTTAGTCTTAGACTCAAAAACTATTGAGCGGATTTTAATGAAATTTTACAATAATATAACTTATGCTTCAGATTTTTTTTTTTCGGACTATTCTAATGCTGTTGGTCGCAGCTAGCCTTTACAGCTTCACCGGACGTTTATGAAATAATGAAATAACGCATACGCTATATTTCATATTGAAATTTAACGCAGGTCAAACCGCGGGTATAGGTAGTAATATTTTAAACGCGAACATTTGTAAGTATGGACTCTTTCACCCAAAAATTTCTGAACCGATTTTGATAAAATTTTACAGTAGCAAAGCTTATATATCAGAATACCATATAGGCTATGAATTTCATGTGGGTGAAACTGCAGGCACAGCTAGTGAATAATAAAACAACATATGTGGAATCATATGACGCAATAAAATAATAAAATTTTTCATTCGTAAGAAACATTGATAATATATAATATTATATAATCTACACCCACACGAATCCTCTCTCGCATTGTATGTGTATTCATCGAATATTCTCGAATAGAATTACCTTTCTTTCGTTTAACACCCACTCGTGATAAGATGTTACACAGAAATATTATATAATAGCTGTTCCCACGACTTCGTCCGCGTGGAATTTAACTTTATTTTTCTAAAATAAAAGTAGCCTAAGTTACATTACATTAGCTGCCAAAAAAGTCCCGTCAAAATCGATTCCGCCACTTCAGAGATTAGCCGGAACAAACATACAGACAGACAGACAGACATAAAAATGGTAAAAAATCTTAGTTTGGTGTATGTACGGTATTTATATTCAAATGCATGTAGTAAAAAAAGGTTACTTCAATATTACAAACAAACACTCCAATTTTATTTATATGTATAGATTACACAAGCTGTGGCCGCGGTTTCATCTGTTTGAAATTTGTAGCCTGTGTGTTATTCTGACTTATAAGGTTAGACTTATTGTAAAGTTTCATTAAAATCCGTTTTGTAGTTTTTGCGTGAAAGAGTAACAAACATTTATCCATCTTTCTTAAATCAGAAACTTCCGCGTTTATAATATCACTATGATTTTTTATATTTGTCAGTTTGTTCGTACTTAGATTTTATATAGGTCTTGTATAAGCGTTCCCAGGACTATGGGTAGCTGCTATTACAATAGTCTAGAATTATCTAGTTTCATTTTATATGTACGAACATCAGATAAATGTTATGTGACAATGAACTCTACTCTTCAGATAAGTCTTTTGTGTTTTCAATGGACAGATAAACAAAACAAACACAATAGAAATAAAGGGCATGTCTTTTTTTTAACTATACTAATATTATAAACTGAAAATATTTTATTTTTTGTATCTGAGTAATGGATAAACTATTATTTGACTGATTTTAAGAACGTATATTGTTCCAGAGTGATATATACTATATATTACTTGACAACCTCGGTGGTCTAACTGTTTAACATACCGCTTTATGTCCGATGGTCGCGGGTTCGATTCCTCGCACGGCACAAACATTCATGAGTAAGATTATTTGTATCGGTCTGGTATTTTATATGTGTGTTTTTGTGAAAAAAAAATATTTGTACTTGTATCAATTATCTATGACCCGTAACACAAGCTTTAGCTAGCTTAACTTGGGACTAGATGGCGCTGTATGAATTGTCCTGAGATCATTATTATTATTATTACTGTTTATGTATAACTAGCTTTTGCCCGCGGCTTCGCTCGCGTTAATTTATCCCATTAGGGGTAGAATTTATCAAAATCCTTTCTTAGGGGATGCCTACGTCATAGTAGCTTTATGCACGCAAAGTCTCAGCCCGATAGGTTTAAAATTTACGAACTTTCATCCCTTGGGAGTAGAAATAATCAAAATCCTTTCTTAGCGGATGCCTACGTCATAACATCTACCTGCATGCAAATTTCAGCCCGATCCGTCTAGTGGTTTGGGCTGTTCGTTAATAGATCACTACGTCAGTCACCTTTGAGTTACATATATTTAGATATATGAAATTTACAAATTTGTGTGCAAGCGGGTGTAGGTATATGAAGTGTGTCACTAATGGATGATAAACGGATGGCGCTAACGGTATACTCTGGTGATTGTTGGTACACTACAATCTCTTCCGATGATTCAAATATTAAAAAAAAATTAAAAAAATCTTTATTTAGATAACACAATAAAGAATTTATAGATTATTTTTAAATATAAGATTACAGTGACGTAGATCAGTTAGCCAACAATCGTAAATTCCCTAGAAATAATCACCAGATGGCACCTGCTACAAAAAACTAAACTAAGAATCACAATAATCGGTCCATTACGTTATGGATAACTGTCCATCTGGACGTCCATTGTCAATACTAATCTTAAAGTTTACGCTCCATATTTTGCAATTTCAATATTTTCCAAGTAGAACACTTTTATAAGTAGGGAAAGTTTAAACTTAAATCTGTTCTGATACGAACTTTTAAATCGGTTATGCTGACTGTTCGTGTAATAACTTACATTCTAAATTTTAACTTAAAATATGAAAGGTAAGGTAAGACTAACAAATGTGATCTTTCAAATATTGATTGTAGTAATATACTAGAAATGCTAACTATTATATTTCTGAAATACTATCTCGAAAGTTTCAGTATATTAATTGCTTTTGATTTAAACAGAAAAACCAATATAGTTGCTGGTACAGTAAGATTTTTCGCATCTTTATTTAAGAATAAAATACAAATAATCTATATTAAAATAAAAAAATATATAATTTTTGTATTGTAACTATACGTATTTCAATAAATTCATAAATTCATATTTATTCACAAAATATTGGTATTTGCATAAATAATACGCTTTCAATTACATACGCGTATATATTATCTTTACTTACATTCGTATTGCATTTAAAATAACAAAACTATATAAATATTATATAATATACATACATTTTTATTCAAAATTTTAATAACTTTGTCATAAATTGCAATTTAGTTAAAAAATATTCTACAAAATAAAACTAATTAGTAATAAGTAAAACACAATATATTTTTTAATTAAACATACGTAAATAGTAATCACAAAATTGCGTTTAAAATGATAGCATCCCTCGGCTAAGGGGCTGAAAGCCAACTCCCGCCTGTCGGATACGGCCTTAGTCTGAGGTAGGAGCTAGGGGTTCGAATCTCGACTCGGGCCGTCATAATTTCGATCCCCGTTTGAGTTGAATTCCCTCCGGGATTGGGCATTACATTCAAATTCAAAATATCTTTTTTATTTCGTGATAAGAAGAACTGACAAGAAACTCAGTTCGTATTTTCAAATAATTGTTGTACATGTTTACAATAATACAGATTCATTTTTAAATTCAAATGTAGGAGAATAGTGTGTCCACCAGCATATGCTATTGCAAAATCAAATAGTCTACTCAGTGTTCGTAGCCCGAATAGACCAGTCCTCACAATCAGCACCCGTTCACGAGTTTGATGGATGAGCCAGCCACTCAACCATATATATAGCTATATTACTATATTATAGCTAATAATGCACCACGTAAGGTTGACGTTCACGCGGTTCCCCTTGGAAGCCAACGTGGTAAATTCCTGTTTTAATTTCAGTTTTCAGTCACGATAGGCTAACTGAGCTTACATATATATTATACAAAGAAACACTACAGACTAGGGTCAAAAGAGAAACCGTAAAGGACAATACAAAGAAGTGACAATTTACAATAGAATTTGATATTCTAAATATAAAGCTTATGAATATCATATAGATAACTAAGTGACCTGAATTCCACCTGGTTCCACATCACCAAAAAGAATCATATATCCGAAAAAGTAACAATGATGGATTCCAGGGGAGACCTTGTGCCTAATAAGGTACATTGCTAGCAATACGCGCTAATTTTTCTTATAATTGGACAATTAACACAGCGCCATCTAGTCGCAAGGTAAGCGGAGCTTAAATTATGACAATAACAACTGATATAATTAGAAGACAACTGATATAAATATATTAGATACTTTTTTTTAAATACATACAGAATATACATAGAAAGCTCTTAATTTCCATCAATAACAACCCTTTTCACCCTAAATGTAATGTAGCAACAGCAATTCGAATACGCCTTTCAAAAACCTTCTACACAAAACTTAAATTCGGTAGACACAGTCGACGAAGTTTTGCAAATAACTCACAAATGTTAACACTGTCTGTCAATACACAAGAGACACACAACCTTAAGTTTGAGTTCATATCAAATGAATAGTTAATTACACAAGTTTGCGCAAATACTCCACTAATGAATACGTATGGTGAAACTTGCTAGTTTATTGTAAATAAGTATTTAGAAGGTGTTTAAGTGGCGATATGATTCGACGGCCTCGGTGGTGTAGCGGTTAAGCACAACGCTTTAGTTCCGATAGTCGCGGTTTCGAGTACACGGTACAAACGTTTTGTATTCATGAGTATGATTGTTTGTATTAGTCTGGGTGTTATCTATGTATTTACAAAAAAAATGTATATAAGTATCAGTTTTTTACCCATAACATAAGCTCTGCTTAACTTGGGACTAGATTGCGCTATGTGATTTCTTCAGGGACATTAAATTGATTTCTAAATGAAAGACTCAGGGAAGGTACTCACTAACGTAAGGGACTCTTCATTGTATTTAGAATAATTTTGGTTTGTTAATATTATTTCCATCACCGGAGAGACATCATCACTTAAAGACAAACAAATACACCGTCTACGGAATTAGATTTGTTTATTAACAGTATTCCCATGAGTCGTCAAAAGTGTAAATTGACACATCGTCTCGCGAATCAGTTTAGTTTGTTAACGGTGTTCTTATCACCAGAAAGTCATCATCGTCAGAAATATGACACACAAATTGTCATCGAAATATGGAGTATACAGAAATAATATTATCGTGCCAAATATATCGTTTAAATACTCATTCTAAACTACCATGAAAAAAGTTAAAAATTGTGTTTCACATAAATATTTTTTTGTATCAGATTCGAATTCACGACTAGAAAAGGTTTACGTCAACATAACAAACTACTAAGCCATGAAGATCTTAATGTTACTTCTACTATTCTGT
This sequence comes from Achroia grisella, assembly GCF_030625045.1. Taxonomy (NCBI): domain Eukaryota; kingdom Metazoa; phylum Arthropoda; class Insecta; order Lepidoptera; family Pyralidae; genus Achroia; species Achroia grisella. The sequence continues at coordinate 292,718 of NW_026713028.1, read as the reverse complement.
AATATCTTCGTACCTCCACTGTATGTACTTATAATGTGATTGTCTGTTACATTATTAGTCGAGTATCCTAATTTCTAATTGCGATAGTTACTCTATGTATAGGTACATAGAATCTAATATTATTTGATTAATTATTAGCTAGCGTTTGTAGCTACGTTCCTGGTAATAATTCCAATAATTATTGGTTTAATATTCCCTAATATACAAACAGATGACCAAGTTCTACATGAATATAACACATTGTGTAGATGAATACATGCTGTATATATTTTTAATAATACATGACGATTACTTGACGACCTCGGTGGTCTAGCAGTCTAGCATACCGCTTTACGACCGATGGACGCGGGTTCGATTCCTCGCACAGCACAAACATTTGTATTCATGAGTATGATTTTTCAATTCTCCTCGAATATTCCTACGCGTTGCCTTTAAATCCAGTGTACAAACCATCTAAATATTTTTTATATATTTATATAAGTACTATATTTTTTTGTTATTTATTTTATTTTTTATATACCAAGTCTGTGGAAGAGAAAGACATATTACGCTGACCACAAAGTTATAGTAGTTTTTCAACTATTGGAAGTAAAAAACATATATTTGAGTAAAAGACTTCTGAAAATACCTTTAATAAATAATAATAATAATTAACAGTAAGCAGAGCTTGTGTTATGGGTACTAGACAACTGATATAAAAACTTAGATAGTTTTTAATAGATATATAATATACATAAAAAACAACCAGACCGACAAACAATCTTACTCATGAATACAAATGTTTGCACCGTTCAAATAATCGAACCCGCGACCATCGAAAGTAAACCGCTAAACTACCGAGGCCATCAAACTTCCTTTAAAATTCCGATAAATTATGTTGATAAAAAAAAACTTTCAAGAATATACATCTGCCGTTTATAACGAACTGTCCCGTAATTTTGCCGAAAAAAAAGTAGGCATCTCATCCACTTTATCATTTCTGTACATAGCGAGTTTTATCTAAATTGGTGTGAATTGTACAAAGAACGCTCCGGAAATTTATTATTTAAACGAAAACGAAGTGAGAGCATCAACTTCTTCGCTTTGTTTGTTCACTTTGATGTGCTAAAAATCTTTCGAATATCCCCCGAGTGTTATTGGGATGTTTTTCTGATTGTGACCAAGGCAATTTGTTAATGGATGTCGTTCTGCGGTCGAGACTCGTGGACTATGCAGAGTTATGGCTAAAATAAACCGTAGAGTCGTGGACTATGCAGAATTATGGCTAAAATAAACCGTAGAGTCGTGAACTATGCAGAATTGTGGCTAAAATAAACCGTAGAGTCGTGGACTACGTAGAGTTATGGCCAAAATAAACCTGTTTAATGTATATTGAAATAGTTGGAAGTCTGTACGGACCTACTATTTTGAGCAGTTTGAAGAAATTGAAATAAATTATTGTATTGGATCAGGTTCTTCACAGTACAAGCGTTATCCGTACACTTATTAACTGATGCTATCGAAATTTGTTTGTTTATCAATGGATTCCATGCAGACGACTTTGTGCTCAGTGGTTTCACGCCGCCTTACTTTTGACAATCGCCGGTTCGATTCTTCGCACAGTGCAAACATATATATTTAAGTATGTTTGTATTATTCTGGATGTTTTCCATGTATAATATGCATATTTATATAAAAATTAATTTAAGTATTTATAGCATTTATCTAGTACCCATTACATGTGTAAATTGTTCAGGGTTATAATTATCTTTAATCACAAAAAAACCTGCTGCTTCTGTTAACAGTACACATCTAAATTTCCCCACACTTTACATACTCTGTCATGAAATATGTTCTAGAAGGTAGGTAGACGGTAAATTGATATTGATACAGACGACGTACATATAACATTTTCGTTCCCCGTAACTTCAGAGAAAATACTTAGAAAATTGGAATCGAATTCCTTTGCGACAAGCATTGAATTAATAACACACTTCTGGGTGACTGCCATTGATTTTAATTAGATGTAAATATGATTTCCTGTTTATACAGAAACTAATCTCAATGTAATATTTTATCAAAAATGTAGCAATAATAATGTAATAATACTTTACACAAATATGCTAAACCAAAGACGGTCTAAGATAATAATAATATTTTTTATACATCTATCCGTATGGGCGATGGGTTTTTTTATGGTTGAAACTAAATCTATTTCATAGAATAAATGTAGCATATTGTTAGTGATATTAATTCATGTGGCAAACACATGAATTAATATCACTATTTAAAAAAACGTGGTTAGTAGTAGAAAAAATTTAGGAGTGTATATATATTTTTAATACCACATCAAATATAAGAAAATAAAAATTTTGTCCATAATATAAAAAAAAATCGGGGTGGACCGCCCTCATACTTAGGGATATAGAAATACATAACAACCTACACTTAAATCTACCGAATATACATATATATTCATCATAATCATTTAAGCGGTTTCGGAGACATATAGGAACTAACAGTTTGACACGAGAAGATTATATTACAGATTTATCGACGTCCTCTCAAATAAAAAACCTAACAACGTTCCGTTCTCGATAACAATACTCTTTATGTGATTCACAAGTATTTCTGTAGTGCGCTATTCATACTCTATTTATTGACCCCAACAATTGTACAAGTACCCTTCAGAAGCTTGTAATTGCCTGATTTCAGTTGACCTTTCTGCAATAATGGTTGGCATACAAATAAACAAGCAAGGAATACGGTGTACCTACCTTCATTCTATTATATTAGTGTACAATATTTAGTATGGGCGGAAGGGGACTGTTGTAGCAATAGGGTCATTAGTCCACTTTATTGAACTAATAATCCCATTGGAAGCAAGTACCATAACTAGTTGAACTCCACGTGGTTCTTCCTGACCATTGTGATAAATTCCTAGTGAATTTACCACGATGGGCTAACTGACCTGACATCATAGTCATCTTATCATCCTCCATTGGTACCTCGCCAGAGTAAACCGTTAGCGTAGACGAGAGCATTATTCCATTATCGTCAAATGAAGAAAAAAATTTAGGGGGATTGTTAGTGCTCCGAAGATGGATATTTATTACTCTTTCACGAAAAAACTACTGAACATATTTTGATGAAACTTTACAGTAATGAAGCTACATACGGGCGAAACCGCACGCACAACTAGTGAATTATAAATCTACACTCACAATTCTCTATTATTTGTGAAGCAGTAAATATAATTATTGACTTCTTCACAAATAATAGAGACATTAAATAACTCACAGACCCGGCGTAAGTTTCCAAGTGCTGATAAATAAAATTTGAAACATTCCAATTGTAAATTTAACAACGCCTTTGTGGATAGCAAAGTTGCTCTTTAACGATCTAAATACGCTCGTAACAAATGGTTAGTGGTCACGAAACAGCTACAAAATGCAAATCGATTTGAAATTTAATCACGCTACCGGCTAACGTGGTTAATTTGCCTGATATAAGACTTTTAGCCTACACATTGCAGCTATATCTATATCACTACATCAACATAATAATTAAGTCATAACACACAGACCGATACAAAATATTTTTATGAATACAAATATTTGCACCGTGCGGGAAATCGAACTAGCGACCATCAGAAGTCAACCGCTAGACCATCAAAGCTATCAGACACATACACTATTTACAAATACACGATTTGTATAACCCATAATTAATATTCACATAAATACAATAGAATTCCATTAATTCACAAAATATTTCATATTTACGCTATGCTACGTTTGTATGAAATATTTCCAATAAATTAACATGACTAATACCTAATAGTTATTAAAGCTAAACATGGAAACAGATTTCTATGTAATATCAAATGAGAATAGAATATAATAGAATAGAAAATCATTTATTCAAATAAACTTAATTTAAGCACTTTTGAATAGTCATAACGAGAGAGAGTTTGTTTGTGTGTCAAGTACCTATTTGTTTCATATTACCTCGTAATCTAGATATATATATATATATATATATATATATATATATATATATATATATATATATATATATATATATATATATATATTAGTGTAACACAGCACCATCTAGTTCCACGATAAGCAGAGCTTGTGTTATAGGTACTAGACATTTGATACAAATATATAGATTCCTTTTTTTTGTAAATACATACATAATATACATAAAAATCAGTCTGGCTATTTTCTTACATACAATAATCATACTCATAAATACAAATGTGACCGTACGAGGAATCGAAATCGCGACCGTCGGAAGTAAGGCGCTGTGTTTAACCGTTAGACTACGCAGGCCGTCACAAGTGAATTGAAGGTACATAGGTTATCATTTTGATGAATGATAGCGAAAGTGATAAAAAATATGACGTGCACTAGAGCCTAAAAGGTCCTATGTGAGTAAAAGATTTTGACTTTAGAGATACCATCAAGTAAGACTTCAGCTTGTTTCACATGTCAAGTATAAATAAATATATCCTATCCGTTTCTACAGAGGGAAGATATGGTGAAGATTTTCCTATATAAGGAAACCGGTAAGACAAATTAACCCACGCAGACATGTTTGTATATAATCTCTCTTTTATAAACGACCTCTAAAAACTTGACTAACAATTTCAAAATTCCAATCAAGAATCAAAATCTATGCAGACCCATAGAATACCGTATCTGAATTCATATTCAACAATTTCATTTTTAATACTAAGATTAATTCATGTCCAAACTTGTTCTTTCAGGCTGAATCGCACACGAGGGAGTTACCGAAAAGTTTTCATTGAAGTTAGAATTGTCATTTCCATTAATGGAAAACTGACTGACCTACCTACCCGTTCGTAGGCAGTTATAGTTATATGTAGTTTTTGATATACTTTCGCAAAAATTTGCAATGTTTGCCGCATTAATAATTTTCGCTTTTGCAGTCTTTCTTTAGTTATTATTTGCAGAAATTTGTTATTAAATAATAATGGAATGATTGGAATTTAAAATATAACGTTTTTATTTATATTTTGCTTTGTATGATTTTACGACTTAATTTCGCATTAACAATCTGAATAATATTAGAATATTACAAATGTTTATTTATACTATTCACAATAATTCATATATCATATAGTATATACACCGCTCACTAATCTCTGTTTGCCCTATGGTCGACTGGGAGAAAATGCCTTATGGTGTTAAGTCCGCCATATGCTCATTTTTGTTTTTGTATTTGTGCATTAACTTTTTATAAATACATAAATAAAAATATACGAGTATGATCAGTATGAGTGTTTGTATTGGTCTGGGTGTTTTCAGGGTATTGCAGACTTATCACAAAATGAATGAGACAGAAATTTACATATTATTCTTTGAAATAAATGTTATTTAGAATTACAATTTTATGAATTTTACGTGAATACAAACAGTTGAATAGGAAAGTAAAAGTAAAATAAAAATATAATATAACTTATGGAACCTCACTAACTATCAAACCGAAGTTCTGTAAAGGAACGCGTGTAATTGAATTGAATTTTCGTATTGCATTTGCTTGCGTACAGCAAAGTTTACTAGCAGGACACTTGGGTTCGTTACGTAGTTACACGTTGATTAATAGTCGACAATTCCCCCGACAGGTTTGCTTCACGCAATTAACCTGCCATTGTTCAAGGAAATTGAGCCTCATTGACAGCCAATAACTGTGGATATTTATGAAGTTTCCACACCTCTATGGTGTAGTGGAACGTGTGAGCTTCATTTCGTAGTATATAATCAAATTATGGATTCACTATAAGTGTGGAATACAGGCCACTAATTTAGTCTATGATCTATTTTATAAGCTTTATATTTCGAAAACCAAAATTATATTCTAAATTATCACTGCTTTCTATTATTCCTTTCGGTTTCCCTTCTTGGCCCCAGTTAGTAGCGTTTCTTTGCAATATAATATAATATACAATATATATATATATATATATATAACAATTCCCTGGTTTCCTTTATTCCCACAATAAGTAAAAAAAAAATATCTTTATTGACATAAAATTCACAAGTTTACAACAATTCTCATAAACTATATCATTCTTATTAAATACGCAGCATGCATTTCGGAGAATTTACTAATAGTATCCAAACTAGGCCGAGTATAGAGTAGTATGTATTTTCTTCTCTCTTTACTCGTCGCTAATTTCTTTCTTACCTTGTTTCAGATAACTCTCTCGACTTTTGCACAAACATATTTTTCACAAGATTTATTCATCCTTCAAGTTTAAGTTTTTTTATTGAAATCTTTAGAATAGAATAGAAAATCATTTATTCAAATAAACTTACATTGAAGCACTTTTGAATAGTCATTGCATTTTTTAATCTACCGCTCATTCGGAAAGATTCATTCATTCATTTAATTATAATATATTTTTCTTCCACGTATGTTGGTCATTTAAGTAATCGTTCATATACCATACAAATATGTTATACTTAAAAAAAATGATAGTTTATGTGTACTATCCTTCCGTTTCTCATTATTAAAATTAATATCCATTCTCATTGTACATTTAATAGGTTTAATTAAGGAACCTGACACACAATTCGAAATACCAATCGATATCAAAGTGTTGAATCTAAATAATATATTATGTACTCTAGCTTAAACGAAACTCACTTTAATTTACCAGAGGCAAATGCGTGGGCTATGGACAAAAATAGACTTATATACCTGTACCACGTTAACTTACATATAAATGTTCATTAGTAATATATGATGGCTTCGATGCTGTGCTAAACCAGCACACCTCTTTACGTCCAATGGCTATGGGTTCTATTCCTCGTACAGTCAAAGATTTGTATTCATGAGTATAATTGTTTGTATCAGTCTAGGTGTTTTCTATGTATAATATACTCGTATATATATTAAAGAAAAATTGAGAATACACAAGTTTACTGTAAATTTATCTATTTTCATTACTAAACAGTTTTTCTACAGTCAATATAATGTATACAAATAAATAAAATTGAAGTGTCTGTTTTTAAAAGCTTATCACTAAATGCATATGAAAGTATATACGGTACTTACATCAAAACATTAAATTAAAAAATAAAAAAAAATTGTCTATCCGTCTGTCTCTCTTTTTTAAAGAAACTTTTACTTTCAGATAGCTAATATTATTATAAATAAATTAGGGCTAAGTTCCACGATAAGTGGTCTATACAACATAGAATATATATATACTTTATTGCACTTATTACATTAATAAACAAAAACAGCTATACAAAAATGTGAGCAAGAGCGGGCTTATCTCTGCAAGAGATCTCTTCCAACCAACCTAACGCTATGACAGAGGTGGTAGTTAACGGGCAACGATAGTGCTTGAGTTTTTGTATAGATAACCACATTCTAATGTATACTTAAAAAAAAAGACACTAAAATACACACTAAATATATCAATAATAATAATAATATTACATGATGAGAAAAATAAAATAGTTTATATTATAGATATTGCAATACCAAACACACATAATCTTTTACAAACACATACAGAAAAAATTGCTAAATATACTGATTTGGCAAAATTATCTCGTCCACAGGTGTCATCCCAACATCCCTACACACTAGCCTCAAGATATTACACACACTTACTCCTTCTCCAAAAAGCTGTAATATATATATATAAAGAAATAATAATAGAATATTAAAAAGTTAAAAGATTTTTAAAGAAATATAACTTTACGCGTTTTATTCCTTTGGTGTGGTTTAATAGTTCAATTATAGACTCCCTAGAATCTAATAAACATTATCCTTACTAATATTATAAATGCGAAAGTAACTCTGTCTGTCTGTCTGTCTGTCTGTCTCGCTTTCACGCCAAAACTACTGAACCGATTTAAATGAAATTTGGTACGCAAATAGTCTATAAGCATACTTTTTAATGCGAAAAAAGGGTTGTAAGGGGTTGAAAATGGAAATACAAGGTTATCTTTATGCGGTTTAATGCACACATAGTATAATACTGGCTTAACAAAAAATTAGAAATTTTGGAAAGTCTACTTTATAACTGTGGTATTAAGTCTAACTTGAAAAATTTTTAATTTCTGAATTACACCAATATTGTACTAGATATGCGACATAAATAAACATATATGTCATTTGTATAACAGTGATTATTGTCAATCCGTTGTCTCCTTATGAATTTAAATGTATAATCGTTTGCTCTGCAATATTATTTTATAAATACATAAATATAATCCTGGTACGGGCTATAACTGATGACCCTGCTCTTGGACAAGATCGTAATCACATATTATTAATATTTTTGAAGATTAAAACAACATATAATATTAAGAATGAAGTTGTCTATACATATGAACAAGATTTCCTTGGAAGAAACAACATCTACCGTTCCATCCGAGCTATTCAGGGTCGGAATACGCGTTTCTCCCTTCTGGCCAGTAGAGTCAAAGTATGGTTTGCGCAAGTAGAGGGATGTTTGCAATTTAGAATATCACATCTATTATTTTGATTTAACAAATTTTTATTATGTTATTGGCCAACTGGACCACCAATTTACAAAAGAAGTTAAAGAAATTTTTAGACTATACATTAAATATAAATAAATATGACATTTAAATTTGTAAAAATGTCACCATTCAAGGGGTAAAGTAAAATAGCAGATAATAGTTTTTATGGAAATTCGTCATATTTGAAGCTAGAACGATGAAACTTTTTTCATTCGCTTTTTTGTCAGTTGGTTAGTTTAATAAATACCTTACTAATATTACGATAGTGAAAGTAACTCTGTCTGTCTGTCTCACTTAAATGCCAAAATTACTGTACTGATTTAAATGAAGTTTAAAATCTAGATCCTGAGAAAGGACATAGGTTACTTTTTAATTCGAAAAAGGGTTATAAGAGATTGAAAGAGGAGGTTATATAGAAGTATCGTCATTTTTAAAGGTTGAAGCTTGAATCTTATTTTTTGCGTATTGATTAAATATAATTAACGAAAATGGGTTGTAAGGGTCAAAAGGTGAAATATGGTATGCAAGTATTGACATTTTTAAAGCTAGAAGCTTGAAATTTATTTTTTAGGCTGTTGAGAAAATATTAGTACCTACCTTCACAGGACTCAGCCATATGTGAAATTTTCATTTTTGGAGCTAGAACGATGAAACTTTTTTATTGGGTTAGATTATTAATACATATATTTTATTATTTGGTTAAGGTCACTATTTTACGCGGAATTAATTAAACATATATATAGGATATCAAAAATAATAAATAACTGTCTTATACTTCAAAATTATTTCATTTTAAACCATGTTTCATACGGGGTAAAAATTTGAAAAATTTTCTCCAACTTGTGATCGATGGCAGTATACCTTTCCGTTACTCGGTATCAGTTACGACTGAAAGGATATACCGATCAATCAGACTTGTTATATATTTTTATTTTCTAAACTCCCCATTGCTGTTGTATTAATCAGTTTGTAATATACCATACGAAGAGACAAATAAATATCAAATACAATATAAGAGAGAAAGCTGACTGATAAAGACTGATACATCAATATAAATGATGACATAATTGATTTAACGACTGACAGTATATGATGAAATACAACAAACTGTTACATATTTTTATTTTCTAAACCCCCATTCCTGTTATTTTGATCAGTTTGTCATATACCATACAAATATACACATATATGTCCATTGAAACAATCTATACATAGATATTTGATAAAAGAGAAAGCTTACTGATAAAGATTGATACATCAATATAAATCATGACATAATTGATTTAACGACTGACAGTACATGCTGTGTTCCAACACAACAAAATTTGGAAACCTCTCCTGAGGTAATGTACGAATCCGTTTTTGTATTATATTTTTGAAAATGTTTTTTTATAAATAAAATCAAACTCAAAATTCATAGCGCTGACAAGATTTTTTGATTGCACAAAGACTAAGTGCGTACCGGTTTGTTGTTGATTGCCATGCAATGCAATGCAATATACATTAACAGAATTATGCATGCTCATGTCTAATTCTTATTAATGTGTATTTACTTAGAACAATAATTATTTAAAAGAGTAACACGCAAGTTTCTTGCTCGTTCTTCTTGTGACAAATCTGCGTTCCGGATGAGTGGTAGAATAAAAAATATGACTATTCAAAAGTGCTAATATTAAGTTTATTTGAATATAAATTATTTCTATTTCTATTTGTAATCTCAACAAGAAATTTGTAAACATCTTATTAATGATCTACATTTGCAAATATAATATTATTATTATATTATTAAAGTGGGTTTGGTATGAGGATACTAAGCTCCGAAGCACTGAAACATTTTAACGAAATCTTTCACTGTCTGAAGGTTATTATTCCAAAGTGATTCCAGAACATAGCCTATATTTAGTAAAAATCGTTTGAAATTTATTATTATTAATTCCACAAAGTTAAACACAAATATTGTTAATTTTAATTTACATAATTCGAGTGAAATTGTAATTTATGTCTAATTAATTAAAACCTTACATAATACTTAATAATAGAAACGCGAAAGTTTATGAGTATACATGATTAGAAGGATCGATGGATAATTGTTACTCTTTCGCACAAAAACTGTAGAACAAATTTTGATGAAACTTTACAGTAATATAACTTATACATCAGAATAACAGATGAGCTATAAATTTCACGCAGATATAACCGCAAGCACAACTAGTTAATTACAATTTCACTAAAATCACGTAGTACTAGGTAATGAACTGTAATTTGTGTCCAAAGAATTATAATTTTACTAAAATTATATAGGACTAGTTAATATATGGAATTATTTATTATTTATTAAATACTAATGTTAAAAACATAGAAATTATTTTTACAAAATAAAGTTTTTTTGTAATTAATATTTTTCCCTACCGTCCAGTTCAGTATACAGATTCAATTGAGAAGAACTGATAAGAAACTCAACTGATAACAACAGAACAAAACTTCATATACATTGATTATATCACTAGGATTAGTGTAGGATAAAATAATCTCAAAAAATGCAGATAAAGCATGGGGTAATAGGCAGTATTATATCTATAAGCTCCAAAAACCATTGTTTTTTTAATACATTAACATTTCACAGTTTTCCCCTAAATTTAAGGCTCTACCCGCTACAACATCCTTATTAATTTCAACGAAAGTCATTAACGTCTCCCAACGCGCGCATAAAAGCTCTGAAAGCTGGAAACATACGCGAACTTGACTAAATATTTTGAAATACACCCACAACTTCCAAGGTTAGTTAGAAATATATCTTTTTGTTTTTTTTTTATATATATATATTTATATATAATTAGAATGCAAATGAGCCGACAGTGATGGTATGGCTGGTGGAAAATGACAATTTATCTACATACATACACTAGCTGTCCCGGCAAACGTTGTTTTGACAAATAATTTAAAATCTCTATTAAAAAATAGGGGTTGGTGGTAGAAGGGTGAAAATTTAAGGCTGTATTTATTTTTAATGCCAAATAATAAAGAAATAAAAATATTTTTTTGTGGAAAATAATAATTATTATTTTTTGGGGTATAAAAATTAGTTATAAGCCTAATCTCAGACCATAATAATGAATTAGTGAATGCGAAGACCATAATAGTGAATATACATATAAAATTTCATTAAAATTGGTCAAGCCGTTTCGGAGGAGTATAAACACGAAACCTGTGATACGAGAATTTTATATACATACAAGAACAGCATCATGTCATTCTAAAGGATTAGGATTTCATGCCTCCGTACCCTCTTACCCTTCAAACTAATATACAGTTTCAAAGCAAACTGAATAGATTGAAATATGTGAGATTAAAGTACTCACAAAGATGAGTTTATCTAAATTTCGCAGCCCTCAGTAATAGTATAATAACGTATACTTTAATTATATATATATACCGTCATATAGTTACCGTCCTAAACTTGCCCTAAAAATTGCTTTCAGCAATAAGACCGCCTTATTGTAATTATACATATGTCTAAATTTTATATTTAAATGTACTTATTTTTTTATACTGCATTATGCAAATAAAAACATATTCTATCTATCTGTAATTTACGCAATATTCAAAACCTCATATAAATAAAATAAATTATTACTTTAATAATAATTACATCGTTGTACACATCCCTAAAGGTTACACAGCTAATTACTGTACAAGTAAAGGTTTTGACAGTGTATATATTTTTCCACAGAACAGGGTAACATAAAATTAATGAATAGGAACTCACGTAAATACCTGAGACATCTCATTTCAGGACTAAATTACACATCTCCCAACACTGAGATTATAAGATATATTACCTTGTTTATACATCCGTACACTGCACTGTTCACATGCACAGCACTATCCGAATGTTACACAATTACACAGTGTATTACAGCACGTATAACACTATTACAGCGGTAATACCGCTCGTTCGACGAGCGTGAACGTAGCGTGCGCTACGAACGGCGCGTAGCTTTCGACTGAAGCCGCCCCGCCCCGCCCCGCCCCGCCCCGTCCGTACCCTTCAGATGAAAACACCGAAAGCTCCGTTTCATTATTTATTTTCTTTTATTTTATATTATTTTCATGGTATTTTCTATTGTTGCCGCATAACAATAAGGTTTTATTATAGGGTGATCATCTGAATTTGCAATTAAATTTTTCGTGTAGGTTGCTCCTTGATTATGTTTTGTGATTATGTTTTTGTTATCTCTCTATAACTTCTTATAGCATCATTTTATACAAATATATTATTTTGTTGTGGTATTGTAATGGCGAACAAGCTAACGGCGGCCCTGATTTTGAATGGTAACCGTCGCCTATATACAACAACATCACTAGGGACATAACGAGACCGTGATCCTCCAGATATCACTCATACGTTGCAATTCCATACGACAAAGATGTCATACCTTTAATTCTATAATTTCACTGCCTTATCTCACCTTTCAAGAGAAACATAGTTTACAATGCAAACTGCTAAGCTGCTTAAAATAGGTAACAGGTACTTTTTACAAATTCTATTGCGTAAATAATATTCTCGAATTTTATCAGAACCTTACAGAGTCTGTCTCAGTTCATTGTTACAAAAATCGTGGTTTTCAATATGACCTATGCCGAAAAACTTTGTGTTGATATCACAATTCTTCGGCCACAGAAACACCAAAAACGATCCAAAGTAATCCTAGACAACACGTTGGCTAGCTACATAGCACGTTAGTTTTAAATATATTCAGCGAAATGTGGACACATTATGTGTTGCGTTTACAACAATGCTAACAATTGACAATACATCGAAATAAAGGGAAAGGGGATTATTAGTAATGTGCACTGACCCCACTACTAGGCCCCACTACTTTTTTTAGGAGGCTGCGGGAGTTCGCGCAACAGTGGCACCGGAGGCGGAGCGATTACGAGAGGACTGGCGGTGGTACGCGTTCAAGAAGAGAGGATGCTGCTGAAGATAGAGTGCTGCCCGGCACCGAAACTGTCTTTGTTTCGTCCGCTGCCCCAGAAGGGGAAGAGTGCCTTATAAAGGGATAGGAATAGATATAATTTGTAGGGGTCAAGAGAATGCGTGCTTTTCGGTGCGCATTCCCCGTAGGTTCGGCCCGTATAACCGAGAGGTTGGACTGGTCATGGGTTGGTGGAGGGTTGACCCCACTACTAGAAAAGAATATGATAAGCATATGTAAGAACGCCTAATATATTAAATTTAAAAGACTGAATAACGGATAGCGGACTGATTGCTAAGTCAGGTCAGTTGCATGTTTATAACCAATCTTTCCGGGGGATTGGGCATTATAATGTAGACTTTAAACAGTGTACCATCTCAGGCTGACCTTCATGCGGTTCCCATTGGAAATCATCATGATAGTTTCTTGGTCAATTTATCACAATGCGCTAACTGGCCTGACCTCATGTCCATCTTATCATTCTCTACTGGTACCTCGCCAGCGTAAATCGTTAGTACAGCCGGGTGCACCATTCCATTATCATCATATAGAATGTATATATTTAAGTATTGCTAACTATTGCCTAGTACAAGGATATCTAGATAAAACTAGAATAGCTCGCAGCTTGAACTCTGTAGCTGGAGCGAATATTTATTTCTTATACACAATCTTGCCTCCTCAGAGAGTTTGCAAGATAAACGCTAAACTGAACGTGTAAGAATAATAATAATAATAATAATAATAGAAAATCATTTATTCAAATAAACAATTCACACTTTTGAATAGTCAACATTTTTTTAAATCTAGCTTATTCGGAAAGCTGTCTCATCACAAGAAGAATAGCAAAAACTTGTGTTATGGGTACATTTTAGATAACTGATACAAATACATAGATAATTTTTTAGTAAATACACAATACTTAATATACATAAGAGCAACCAGTCCTAGACCGTTCACAAACAATCATACTCATGAATACAAATGTTTGTGCCGTGCGAGGAATTTTAGTGAGCATGACTACTCATTCGACCATCGGACAAAAATAAAGCGGTGTGTTTACATGACCATGCGGCAATCAGACCACCGAGGTCGTCATAATATAATATTGTTACCTTTTATACATCAGACGTGCACATACACATCAAATGCTTAAGGTTTATTTTTGAAAAATATATAAATTACAATATAAATATCGTAACAAAGTCTCCAGACGCGATTGTTTATTTGTTTGTGATCAGCTCACAAACTATCTGAGAATTGAAACCATGACTATCGTTGGACCATAGAGGTTTGTTATATACTGTATTGCTGAAAATTGCATTAAAATCGGTTGTGTAGTTTAAAAGATCTAAACGAAAAGACAGCGGAATCGACTTTATTTTATACTGTGTAAAAAAGATTTATCATTAATAGATGGCAACTCCAAATAATATATTATATACACGCCCACAAAGACACTAATAATATTATACTAAATATAATTAAAAGAGATACACCAACTTTCTGAAATCTTTCAATAAATAAACTTTCCATTTAAATAATAATTACTTATACAATTGTAATACGATGACTTCTAAAGTTTCGTTTCGTACTACTCAAACTTTAGTGGGCTATTGTTAAATAATTTATTAGACGACCTATAGTTGGAATATATGTGTATGGTATTATGTACTTGATACTTCTACTTCTCCACCGTAGACATTTTGTTCTATTATGTATGAATTTTCTATGAACAACTTTTGAATGAGAACATTGTATAAATGTAATAACTTTATATAGTACTAGCTGTAATCGCGACTTCGTCCGCGTGGAATTAACTTTATTTTTCTAAAATAGAAGTAGCTTAAGTTACTCCTTATTATATCAGTTACCTGCCAAAAAAAATCCCGTCCAAATCAGTCTAGACATTTCAGGGATTACCCGTAACAAACAGACAAAGACAGACAAAATTGTAAATAAATATTATTTTGCTGTATGTACCGTATTTATATTCCTATGCATGTAGCAAAAAACGATTATTTCAATATTACAAACAGACACTCCAATTTTATTTATATGTATAGATAATACTGGAACGCGCTGATATATTCAATAGATAGTAAGGTGTAGAAATTATATAATAGACATAGGCAGACAATAAACACAGGACATTATTGTACGCAGCGAGCACTAGTTGTACCGTCGATAGCATTTTTAATTATTTAAGCTAATAATTTTAAGATAACGATTGTGAAATAATTTACTTGGTACTTATATATTTATTTATTTAAAAACTTAGCAGAACAAAAAACGACATCTCTAATTGACAAACAAACCGGAAGAAGGAAGGTCAAGGTGAAAAATCACAGTTAATATAAAAACAGAGAACATGTAAAAGTTGTACAGTACATTTTACAAGTAAAACACATACATATAAATACTTTAATAAGCCTTAGAAAAAACTACCATCGTTCTAGCTTCAAACATGACGAATTTCCATATAAACCTACATTCTCTATTTTATTTTCCCCCTAAAGAGTAAAACTGTTTCAAACTTTGAATGTCATATTTATTTGTATTTAATCATCACGCTAAAAAATAAGTTTTAAGGTTTTAAGCTTCTACCCATAAAACGACGACACTTCCATACAACCTTTCATCTCCTCTTTCAACCCCTTACAACCCTTTTCTTACATTAAAAAGTAGCCTATATCCTTTAGAGTCTGCACGTACTGTTTACCAAATTCCATTTAACTGTAGTTTGGCGTAAAAGCCCGACAGATAGACTAACAGAGTTACTTTCGCATTCATAATATTAGTACCGACTTCGCTTGCTTGTCTTGAATTTATTAGGTAAGTATAATATGAAATACTATTTGGTTTAGCAAACTAAACAAGTCAGTTGCCGCGACCAATTTTGATATTGAAAATTACAAAAGTACAAAAACAAAAAATATGTGTATATTAAAAAATTGCTTTTGAAAGGCTGTTTGTTACATAGAATAAAAAAGTGTAGCTTTGTTTGTATAAACATTTGTTAACATTTTACTGCTAAACGAATAATTGATTTTGAATGACATTTGACGTCTAGATTTTATTACAAAGATACTTTTTACTTGTATTCACGCAATTTTTTAAATTTATTTAATAAATACATAATTGCTACATGTAAGGCCTCGGTGGTCGAGCGGTTTAGCACACCGCCTTACTTCCGATGGTCGCGGGTTCGATTCCTCAGACGGCACAAATATTTGTATTCATGAGTATGATTGTTTGTATCAGTATGGGTGTTTTCTATGTGTAATATGCATGTATTTAGAAAAAAAAATCAGTTATCTAGTACCCATAACACAAAGTTTAGCTAGCTTAACTTAAGTCTAGATGGCGCTGTATGAATTGTACTGAGTTTATTTATTTCTTATTATTTATGTAACTTTAAGTTTAATGTTACTTATTTATGTACTTACTAGCTGTGCTCTTGATTTCACCCGCGCTAATTTCTAATAAAAAATGTAACCTATATGTTATTCTGATGTATAAGCTATATTACTGTAAAGTTTCATCAAAATTCGTTCATTAGTATTTCCGTGAACGAGTAACAAACATCCATACTAACAAACTTTCGTGTTTATATTATTAAGATCATAACGAATAAGGGAGTGCCTTATTACTTATTTATAAATTATCTTAAGTAATATATGTAATTACTATAAAACGGCGGCAATACAAAATTAAACGTGCAGTTTAACTGAAATGGTTTAACTCGTAAAGAGGGTGGTTTCCAGCGGTTAACTTATAACCCATTAGCAGGGCACATCCAGTGTCTTTACACAATTAAGGGAATTGTATTTAGTGAGAGATTGTGTTTAATTTAATATAATATGTATATATACTTACATATATATGTATTATATTACATAGCTGCTAACTAAGCAGAGCATATATTATACCCATAACGACTAGACAACTAATATAAATACACATATATATTTTTTTGTAAGTACATATATAATATACATAAAAAACACAAATACAAACAATCATTGTCATGAACACAAATTGTACCTACTGTGTGAGGAATCGAACCGGCTACCATCGGAAGTAAGAAGGTGTATAAACCGTTACACCTTCGAGGCTGTCAAGAATACTAAATAAATAGGTCACGACGTTATCTGTAATTAGTCTTTTTTTATTACTAGTCCTCAGTAGCTCAACTTATTTAAAAATTCTACTGTCTCTGAAAATCACTCGAATTCTATACAGTTGCTAATAAACATAGCACACGTAATATATAAGTAATGTTATGTGAAAAAGCCTATTATAGGATAGATGAATTCATAGAAGACAGCAATATCTAGTAAGAATAAGTTTATTTTCGGACAACGTTATAATTTCTTTTTCATACTGCTTTCTTGAAATATGAGCGTAGCGTTTTTGTATTGACAACGATATAGAATGATTAATAGATTGATTCTCAAAAGAGCAACAGATTTGTTTCTTATGGGTCTTCTCAACTGAAACGAATAGTCGATCTGGACGGTAAAGTTGAAGATACATAAAAGTTTCTGCGCGTATTGACGTGCATAAGTGGCTAAACAATGGATTAAGTAAGCGCCGCTGACGCACTGGCCACTCTGACTCAAATGTCCATACAGTACGGATATATGATGATGGTTTCGATGGTCTAGCGGTTTAGCACGTCCCTTTACTTTCTATGGTAGCGGGTTCGATTCCTCGCACGGTACAAGTATTTGTATTTATGAGTATGATTGTTTAAATCGGTGTGGGTGTTTTCTATAGGTATATTAGCATTGAAAATGTATTATATATTAATTTTGCATTTGTATCAATTATCTAGTACCCATAACACAAGCTCTACTTACCGTGAGACTCTTTGTGAATTCACAAGAATAGAATTATATTCATCTATACATTTACATTCATTAATCACATCATCATCATCATTGCAGCCCGGATACCATACACTGTTGAACAAAGGCCTCTCCTAAAAATCTCCACCACGATCGGTCTTACGCTGCTCGCAACCAACGCTTTCTAACGATCTTGACCAGATCTGAACGTCTACACCTGTCCCCTTCATATATGTATGATTAAAAAAAATTGTAAAGTCAAATATATACAAAAGTTTAACTTTGTCGTTGCCCTTTTTAGAATGTATAGTCGCATTCCTTGAGGAACCCCTATAGTATAGAGCATAGGGAAAATCTCCGAGGGTAGCTAATTCCACGTCCCACACGATGCGTTACGTTATGATACCTTTAGTAAAGGCGTACTTTTGTGTAACTCGCTTGGATTGGGTAAGTCTATCTTGTATTATTTCAACCGTAAAGAAGCTGTCATCTTATTCGCCAATCCTGGCACTAGGTATAATATAAACAAGTATATTTTTCCTTTCTAGCGTATTCGCTTAGTAGTTTCCAATCCCGACTTAACTGAGAAGGTCATGAGTTGGAATCTAGAATTATAAGAGGAATTTTTAGTAATGAGAAAAAATAAACCAATTCACGGCCTCGGTAGTCTAGTGGTGTAGCACACTGCTTTACTTTCGAAGGTTGCGGGTTCTATCGTGCATCTATATGTCAGTTTTGATGATCTAGCGGTTAACCTCCGATGGTCGCTAGTTTTATTTCTCTAATGATGCAAATATTTGTATTCGTATGTATAATTGTTTGTATCGGTCTGGATGGTTTCTATGTATATTATGTATGCATTTATAAAAAAAGTATATATATTTGTATCTAGTACCCATAACACAAGCTCTGCTTAGCTTGGAATTGGATGGTCCTGTGTAAATTGTCCTGAAATATTATTATTATTATTTACTATCAATGTACCGTGTCAAATTGACCCACATGCGATACATTGTGATGAGTTCCTGATGAATTGGTAAAGATAATATATATCATCGTGACATAATAATATATTATGGTTATAGACAAAGTTTTTTTTAACAACAAATCTGAACTCTTTGCTTTTCAGGATTATGTCGGAGTAAAATCCATTGGATACGACCTCTGTTCATATCTTATTAATATGATGATATATACTTATTAAAATGAAAATCAAAAACGTTGCTCATGTTTTTTACGAAAATAACGCAAATTACAGAGTATTAAGTAATACGGAATAGGTTTTGGATAGAATAAAAAGAAGTCCTGACTCCTAATACATTAATATTATATGTAAATTCGTCTTTATAAGGAATGTTTATGAAACGTAAGATTTCAAATTCAATTCAATTAGAAACGTATTGAGATTGTCTACGCACTCAACCCATCGCTCCGCGGGCTGCGGGGGCGGTTGCGCATCGGCAACTGCGGCCGGTGGCGGACACCGGCACTTCTTGTCCGACCGGCATCGACACTTACCGGCTTACAAATAATCCCTCCATTCTAAATTTTATCTGAATCTGTCCGTTGTTCATAACAGTTATTATATTAAACCTATTAATACAGTCCACTTAGTTTCACTGGCTACCCAGGACGTAAGCATTGGTCCTTTAGGAAATAAACTCGCCATACCTACGAACATCTAGAAGACCGTTATTGAAATCAAGACACGATATTGGTGAACTTTAACCCGGAGGAGCTTAAAACACATCGGGACTTAGTTGCTGTCTTCGGTGGATTGGAAGTCATTCTGTGGATAAGGATAAGGATATTTCGTGAGTCGTTCCAATTATTCCTTATTAATTCCTTCTATATCCATAAATATTTTTTATAGCACTAGCTTTCATTTCTTATAGCACTAGCTTTCATTTCTTTCAATCATAATCATTTTCATCTTTTATTTAAGTGTTACATGTTTATATTACTCATTTCGCATTAGATTCACATCTTTGTAGTAACTATCGCTTGCATAGTTAAAAGTACCTAGTTGCGCATCGGCGACCGTCCAAAGGTCAGTCGCTGCGAACAAAAGGCGGACCGGACCGTATTTCTTGGAATTTGCATAGAAACTATTTTACTATCGCTTATTGCGCATATTTGTATTTATTTCTTTTCAATTCGCACTGTCGCAATTTGTTACGTATTAATTTAATTTTAAATTTAGTTGATTACTTTCTCTTTCTTGCAATAATGGCTGATGAGTTTAAATTGATTAAAAAACGTAGCAGCTTGAAAGCTAAGCTTACTACTTTTACAAATTATTTGGACATAGTTAGCAGTTGCCAATCATTGTCGGAACTACAGCGCTTAGAGTTACAAAGCCGATTTGCTAAAATTGATGCCTTATACGAGGACTTTGATAATTTGCAGACAGAAATTGAGTCATTAGATACATCGGTGGCTAAGGTCGAGGAACCTACGTTGCTCGCCAACAGTTTGAGGACTTGTACCATCCGCTAGTGGCGCGGGCGCGTAGTTTACTGGCCAGCGTTGCGCCTAGCGAACAGATCTTCGAATGTGCAGTTTCAGGCGGCGCAGCATCGATGCAAGGTGGGAATGGTTCTCGTAATTTTGTCAGACTTCCCAAGGTGGCCCTTCCTGAATACCATGGCAGCTATCAGTTTTGGCTTGAGTATAGGGACACCTACATATCCTTAATACATAAAAACACAGACATAGATCCCATAAATAAATTCCATATACGCGCCTCCCTTAAAGGGAGTGCGGCAGAGATAATTAAAAATTTAGATTTCACAAGTGACAACTATCAGGTAGCTTGGGATTTGTTATGCGAACGCTATAACAATAACCGGCTACTTATTAATAATCACGTGCAAGCTTTATTTAATGCCACACCCATACAGAAAGAATCATGTAGTTCGTTACGACAATTAATAGATTTAATAAATAAAAATTTAAGGGCGCTTAAAACATTAAATGAGCCTACTGACAGCTGGGATACATTACTTGTTTATATGATGTCTAACAAATTAGATCCTGTAACTAGCCGTGGCTGGGAAGAATTCAGAAATTCTTTATCCCAATCACCCTCATTGTCCGAGTTTTGTATTTTTAAGCAATAAAGCAGATTTACTTGAAACATTAGAGGAAAAATCAAACTCAAAATTAACAAAACAAGAGTATTTTAAACCTAAAAGTTTTATTATAGCTACAAATAAAAATTACAGTAATACAAATACAAACTTAATTATCAAAAAATGTCCTATGTGTTCTCTGGATCATTTGTTATATACCTGTGAAACATTCAGGAATTTGCCTATTGAAACACGTATTAAAAAGGCAAAAGAATTCAAAGTTTGTATGAATTGTTTACGTTCTGGTCACATAGAAAAAAGGTGTAGATTATCTGGTTGCAAATATTGTAAAAGTAAACACAACACGCTTTTACACTTATATTAATATATATGCCTTCAACATCTAACAACGTTGCCTTGTCTGCCGATGCTATACAGCCTGCTACTTCTTCGCAATATTATGTCCACAGCTTTGGTGAGAGTGGTGAGCAACAGCGGCGAGCGGCAACGCCCGTGTTCTTTTGGACAACGGTAGTACAGCCAACTTCGTCACTCACAGTCTATGTAACAAGCTGGGTATGTCGCGGCGTAGTACGAGCTCCACGGTGACAGGTATCAACAGTCAGACCACTAATAGTACACAGTCTTGTAACCTCGAAATCGAGTCTTATTGCAGTGACTATAAGGTCAATATTAATTGTCTTATTCTGCCTGAAATCACTAAAGTGCTACCATCTTCAGTAGTAGATATTTCTCATATTCCTATCCCCGCAGGATTACATATTGACCCTACTTTCAATATTCCGTCAGCCATAGACATCCTTGTGGGGGCTGAAATATTTTGGAACATAATTGGTAGTAGCAATATCGATTTAGGTAAAAATAAATAAAATTGTAGAAACAAAATTAGGATGGATTGTGTCTGGCCGTGGCTCTTTATACCAATTCATTTAGTTCACACTTTTGTCATTTTACGAAAGACATTAGTGACCCTAACCTAGACCGTTTCAACTCGATTCTGTTTCACCGAAGCATTCGTTGTCATCAGAAGAACGCGCTTGTGAACAGAATTTCATCTTAACTACGACTCGTAACGCAGACGGTCGCTTCGTCGTCACAATGCCACTAAAAGCTGACCCTAAGGTGTTAAATTCATTCGATATGGCCAAAAATCGATTTTTATCGCTAGACTTTCAGCGAGATCCCTCATATAAGGATAGAGATATGCAATTTATGTCCGAGTATGAATCTTTAGGTCATATGACTGAGGATAAAGAATTTAACTATAATTCAAAAAACACCGTGAATTATTTTATGCCTCACCATGGTGTCATCCGCGAGTCGAGCACCACTACTAAATTAAGGACTGTATTTGACGCGTCTGCCGTTTCCACTTCTTTCATTAAATGATATTCAAATGGTCGGTCCGACCGTCCAAGACGATCTTTTATCTATCCTGATACGTTTTAGGCAACATAAGTACGTAGTTTCATGAGACATAGAAAAAATGTATCGTGCTATATTAATACATTCCTCGCAGCGTTCCTTACAGCGTATTATATTTCGTAAAAATCCTACGGAACCTCTTAAATATTATACATTAAATACTGTGACGTATGGCACCGCGTCTGCACCATATTTAGCGACAAAATGTTTAGTTAGTTTGGCAGACGGCGCGAGCGATGAGAATGTAAGGATGTCCATACAACGCGATTTCTATGTGGATGACTACCTAAGCGGTAGTCATACTATTCCCGATACCGTAAAGCTTTGCAAAAAGGTAATTTCTATTATGTCTTCTGCACACTTTAATTTGCGGAAATGGCAGTCTAACAGCCCTGAGATTTTATCCGAACTCACAGGTAATTCAAATAATTTAATTGATACCTTAGATCTCTCAAATAATAGTCACGCGTCATCTAAAACCCTGGGTTTACACTGGTTGTGTGACACAGATACCCTATCGTTCTCCATTAATATTGATACAAATAAATTAATCACAAAGCGTCACATCCTGTGTCATCAGTCAAATTTTCGATCCACTGGGCCTTGTTGGTCCCTGTATTGTGGAAGCTAAAATAATACTGCAGAAATTATGGATTAATAAATACGGTTGGGACGATAAGGTATCGCAAGACATTGTAGATCTGTGGTCATCATTTTCTAGCACTCTAAATTATCTTAATAATATGAGAATATCACGATGGATTTCATGTGACTTCAATTTCATATGAAATTCATGTGTTTACGGATGCATCCACTAAAGCTTATGGTGCAGCTCTATACGTTCGTTCCATAGACAACAAAGGTTCAGTGAATGTGCAATTATTAGTCTCTAAAAACCGCGTAGCACCTATCAAACCCACAACGGTTCCTCGTCTCGAGTTATGTGGTGCGCTATTAGGTACAAGACTGTGTACTAAGGTTCTGGACTCTCTTACTGTACCTATTTCTCGATGTCAATTCTGGTGTGACTCCACGATCGTTTTGGGGTGGCTGTCTACCCCACCGAATCAGCTTAAACATTTTGTCAGAAATCGTGTTAACGAAATACAAGAGGCAACCGCTAAATACTCGTGGAGCTACGTACCGTCGAGAGACAACCCAGCAGATCTTGTGTCCCGTGGGATTAAAGCCAATCTTATTATCGACTCCACTTTATGGTGGTCAGATGAAGTCACTGGCCGAAAATGCCTAACGATAACATAGACCAAGATTTACCGGAAGTTTTATCTCATTTTATTGACAATTCAAATAATTATACACATAAATGTTATTCTATTATACATGACTTAACTATTAAATATTCAAATTTTAACTATTTACAACGAATCGTAGCCTATTTACAAAGATATATATACAATTTAAAAAATAAAAGTAACAAAAGATATGGATATTTATCTATTGAAGAACTACAAGCTTCATTAACTTGTATAATTCGTAGTGCTCAACTCGATATGTTTCCTGTAGAGATTGAAATCATTAAGTCAGGACAACCACTGCCACGTAAAAATAAATTAACTTCATTGTCTCCGTTTTTGGATGACAACGACATTATTCGTGTAGGTGGCAGGCTTGACAATTCCCCATATGAATACAACATTAAACATCCCATACTCTTATGTAGTAAACACCATCTCACTAGGGCTCTATTTGACATGTATCACAGACGTCTTCTGCATGACATTGCTTTTAATATACGGTTACTGGCCTTTAGGAGGCAGAAACTTGTCTAAAAGTATCGTTAGCAAGTGTATTACATGTTTCAGATATAAAGCACAAAACCTACAGCCTATTATGGGACAGCTGCCTACAGAAAGGACACTACTAGAATTCCCTTTTATAACACTAGTGTAGATTATGCCGGGCCCATATTGATAGCGAGCCGTAAAGGGAGAGGGTGTCAATTAATAAAATCCTACATCAGCATCTTTGTTTGTCAAGCAGTGAAAGCTGTTCATCTGGAGCTGGTTACAGACCTCACGAAAGAATCATATATGGCAGCTCTAAACCGTTTCGTATCTCGTAGAGGTCAACCGCGCAATATCTTATCTGACAACGGTACCAATTTTGTCGGTAAGTAATGAGTTGCAAAGATTTTTACATAGTTCAAACGTCGCTATATATTCAAGAAGGTATACAATTTTCCTTTGCTCCGCCATACTCGCCTCATTTCAATGGTCTGGCTGAAGCAGTTGTTCGTTCTACGAAACATCATCTAAAAAGGTTACTTAAACTTACTCATCTTACATATGAGGAAATGTCTACATGTCTCACTCAAATAGAGGCAATACTCAATTCCCGTCCACTTACGCCGCTATCCTCTGATCCTTGTGATTACTCTGCCCTTACTCCTGCTCACCTACTAATTGGACGACCACTTACATCTATTCCGCATCCACAGGTGGCCGACGTCAACATCACTAGATTGGATATCACAGAATAGAACATATTAAGCAGCACTTCTGGCGTCGTTTTAATATCGAATATGTTTCTATGCTGCAGCAGAAAACAAAGTGGTCCACTTCCTCAGGCAACTTGGTGCTGGGGACTCTGGTCCTTATTAAGGACAAACTGCTGCCACCACTTCTATGGTCGCTGGGTCGTGTCGTCCAGGTCTACCCAGGCAGCGACGGTGTCAGAGGGTCGTCGAGGTGAAAACCAAGAACGGGACTATTCGTCGCGCCTTCAACAACGTGTGCCCACTTCCACTTCATTGAAGACTACTCTTCAACCCGGGCAGTATGTCTACGCACTCAACGCACCGCTCCGCGGGCTGCGGGGGCGGTGCTGCGCATCGGCAACTGCTGCCGGTGGCGGTCACCGGCAGTTCTTGTCCGACCGGCACCAACGCTTACCGGCTTACAAATAATCCCACCATTCTAAATTTAATGTACATCTGTCTGTAGTTCATAACAGTTTTTATATTATACCTATTAACACAGTCCACTTAGTTTCACTGGCTACCCAGGACGTAACAGAGATATCGATCCAAATTATCATAAAATATAACAATAAGAAATTAAATTCATACTTTTATTCATAATTGCATACGTATCTTATGAAATTATCATACAGAGCACGATTGACAGTGTTTTAAGAAACGGCAGGTTCATGTAAAATATTGCCGTCCTGTTCTCGTGCGGATTTCTCACGGTTCAACCGCCCTTGAGGATTGGTACAAGAGAGAAGAGACTAACCATTTATAAATTTTATTATATCCTTTAAGATTTACAATAATAACTTTAAATTTATTTCATATATAGTATTTTTATTTATGTCTATTTTTATTTTTTCACCTATGCAACATGAACTGTACTTTATTTAAAAAAAATTGCAATAATTAGTTACTCGTATACTTCATAATATTAACCCATCGTGGTAAATTGACCATGAATTTATCACGATGGTTTTTTGATGGAGAACCACGCGGAGGACACGATACGATAGTACGTTGCTGGCTATGTGGTTATTAGTCCACATTACTAACAATTCCCTTCTCCCTTATGCTATACCATAATGTACGAGTATCTTATATATAAAATTCTCGGGTCACAATGTTAGTTACCATACTCCTCCCAAACGGCTTGATCGATTTTTATGAAATTTTATATACATATTCAGTTGGTCTGAGAATCGGCTACTATCCATTTTTCATACCCCTAAGTGATGAAGGTTGTCTACCCCTAATTATTTTTTATTTTTTGGGCAATATTATTTATTTATATTTTTTTATTATGTGTCATTAAAAAATACATATAACCATAAATTTTCACCCTTCTGTCACCAACCCCTATATTTTTATAGCGTTATTATATTAATATATATGGCAAAACAACGTTTACTGGGACAGCTAGTCTTAATATAATATTATAAACGCGAAAGTTTGTGGGTATGGATGGATGTTTGTTACTCTTTCACGCAAAAACTACTAAACGGATTTTGATGAAACTTCACAGTAATATAGCTTATGCATCAGAATAACACATAGGTTATATTTTTTATTGAAATTTAACGGGTGAAATCACGGACATAGCTTGTAATAAATATTAGCGGTAGATACCCGCTACCGCTTACACTTACCCGCTTCAGGCTATACCTCACACCAACCCCTATACGCGACTCCGTACGCACGCGCCACCCCAGCCCAGTAAAAACCCCTGACTTGCGTATTGCTGATTTTTTCCAACAGTTAATTAGGTCCTAACCAAAGTTTCCCTACTAGCCAATTATACTAAGTGTTTTTTTTTATTCGCACCAAATATTTGGAATGCCTGAAGGGTTAATGAAGAAAACTACGGCGAGATCAAGTTCAAGGTCGCTGTATTAAGATCAATATAACATACAGATAGGCAGCGCGTTTCTGTCTATGTTTTAGAAATAGAAATAATATTTATTCAAATAAACTCAATGCTTTTGAATAGTCATATATTTTGGACTACCAATCATTCGGAATGATTCGATCAATCGAAATCACTCATTACAAAAAGAATGGGACTCATTACAAGAAACATGTGTGTTGTTATTTTGAATAGATGTTTTTTTAATAAACAATTGCACAATATCAAGTAACAGACATGCGATAATCAACATAATAACCGCTACACACTCATTCTTAGTGCAATCAGACAATATTGTCAGCGCTATGAATTTTAAGTATTTTCTACAAAAACTATATTGCGTTTTTTTTTCATTAATCGCAACTAATGCTGAAATTATTAATGTTCAATAAAAATTGTTAAACAAAATAGAGAACGATCAAAGAAGTGGTGATTAGACGAGATTCATAGCTAGTGAGGACTGATTAGATGAAGCAAATAGGAGGAAGCTATTACTCATAGAGTAAACAAATAAGGAATTTAATAAGGCTATAATAAAGCATACTCTAGACTGCGCATCTTTTATGAATTAATAGAAAATTGTGCCTTCCTGACTTAATGGTATACGCTGTCATAATACCAATGGAAGACTATTCATTATGAAACGAATTCACCAGGAGATAATATTGGGTCCCGCGTAGAGGTCATTGAATCACACGAATATTATAAACGTGACAGTTTGTATATATGTATGTATACTCTTTCACGCAAAAACTACTAAACGTATTCACCATGAAACGAATTCTCCAGGAGATGATGTTGTGTCCCGCGTAGAGGTCATCCTAAATCGCACTAATATTTTAAACGTGACAGTTTATATATGTGGGTATACTCTTTCACGCAAAAAGTACTAAACGGATTTTAATGAAACTTTAGCTTATACAGTAGAATAATACATTGGTTATACATTTCACATGGATGATACCGCGGGCACAGCTGATACATGCTAGCAATGATCATTATTCCGCAGTACTGAAAGTAAGTAACTAAGTAGGCAACTAAAACTAATACTGACATAATATATTACATGTTTTTTTTTTATATCATAATTTGAGCGCGTTTGACCGCAATCTCAACTGATGTTAAGTGATGATGTGGTCTAAGCTGTTATAAAATAATGCCTATTCACTCTTGATTTGAAAGACCCAATGTTGTAAGAGGCAGGAAAAATAGACGCTGGTAGAGAGTCCACTCCTTAGCTGCTCGCATAAGGAAAGATGATGCAAAACGGTTAGTTCGAGCAGCTGGGATGTCAATAGTGTAGGGGTGGAGCCGCTCTCTACGTCTTGTTGTACGTAGATGGAACGGTGCTGGGGGAATGAGGTTGTGCAGTTCTCGAGCACATTCGCCAAAATGGAGCCTATAGAACACCGATAGACAAGCTACTTTACGTCGGTGATTAAGACTTTGAAGCCTCTTAGCTACAAGTGATTCGTCCCCGATAAGTCTCCTTGCTCGTCTGTCGATTGAGTCTAGAGCGTCAAGTTGGTACTGAGCGGATCCATCCCATAAGTGGGAACAATACTCCATGCAAGATCGGACCTGTGCTTGGTATAGCGTTAAAAGCTGTCCAGGCGTGAAGTATCTCCTAACCCTTGAGAGGATATTATATGTATTCTATTCTTCTAATATATATATTCGATACAACCCCTTACAACCGTTATTTTGCATTAAAAAGTAGCCTAGCGTGATAGATAGAGAGACAGACAGAGTTACTTTCACATTTATAATAGAGAGACAGACTTACTAATGAATTAAATTGACTTAATTATGAAGCTGAAAAATAATGTATTCATTCTTCTATGTACATATATATATATATATATATATATTCGATACAATCTTTAACTCCCTTTTCAACCTCTTACTACCGTTATTTTGCATTAAAAAGTAGCCTATGTGCTTTCTAAGGGTATATACAGTCTGTGTACAAAATTGTATTTCAATCGGTTCAGTAGTTTTGGCGTGAGAGCGTGATAGATAGAGAGACAGACAGAGTTACTTTCACATTTATAATATTAGTAAGTATTATGAAGCTGAAAAATAATGGCGTTGACAAGACTCGGATTAAAATATATGCAGCAAGCTGCCAGTGTAGATTAACTTTGTGCGAGTTTGCAGTAATTTCATATACACCCACAGAGTAGCAAACGAACAGAGGTACTACATGTTGAGGAGCAGGTATTACGTACTACTAAAACTAGATAATTGTGAATAATAAAAATAATAAATAAATACAATGTTAAAAGATCAATTACAAAAAATAAACAAAAGAAGAACAGTATATGTTTGACGGCCTCGGTGGTCTAGCGGTTTAGCACATCGCTTTAATTCCGATGGTCGCGGGTTCGATTCCTCGTACTGTACAACCATTTGTACTCATAAATATGATTGTTTGTATCGGTCTAGATGTTTTCTACGTGTATTATGTATGTATTTACAAAAAAATATCTATATATTTCAGTTTAACAAAATGAGCTAGCTTCTTGTCAATCCTTCACATTTTTAAGGCACTCCGAACTGACTGTAGATTTGACATATCATAAGTCTGTAATAGACCTACATGAATAAAGATATTTTGATTTGATATGTTTAGTACCCATAACACAAGCTCTACTTACCTTGGAACTGAATGACATTGTATGAATTGTCTAGGGATATCATTATAATTGTAAAGAAATGAAATTTTTTGCTTCCATATATTTATATTATTGTTTACAAAGAAAAAAAACAAAAGAAGAACAGCAAATGACATAGATCATAAGTAATCCAATTTGTCTATATTTTTTTATAAGACATACCTACTACCTAACTTACACGCAGTGTAACAGCCACCTTTCGAGTCATACGATTATCATTATTCGTCGTATTTGAAACATTTAATATTCTCTATCTATAATACAAACCTACAATTTCGTTATTCGAAACCGTCATTTACGATATTTTAACATGTAATTTAGCTTCTACCCCATTTTACTATCTGTAATAAAGGATTACTCCCAAAATAACAACTCATTGACAATCGATATTAGGAAAATTAAACGAAAATCTACAATATCCAACTGATAAATTAACAATGCATAATCGAAAATATGTATTGCGTTTTATTCTTATTATAACACACAGCATACACACTTTAATTTTATTGATTTCTATACATGTAGCTATAGATTGCTACCCATGTTGTTAGTCTAATTTCTCCATTTATCTCTGCCAGATGACCTTTAACCTAACAGGGATCTGTGAAATATATAAATTCCAACCCTTTTGTTATATTCAAGTAATGGAATCAATATTTATAAAGCGCTCTATGCATATTAATTTCCTCAATTGGTTTGTAAAATGTCGGTGTTCATATTTTTCAGACCATATTTTTCCAAAAACAATTAAATATAACAAATCTAGAAATAAAATACAACAACTGCACAGAGCCATCTAGACCCAAGTTAAGGCTAGCTAAAGCTTTTTTATGGGTATTAGATAACTAATACGAATACATAGATATGTTTTTATTTCGTAAATCCATACATATTATACATACTAAACAATCAGATCGATACAAACAATCATAGTTATGAATACAAATGCTTAAGCCGTGCGAGAAATCGAACTTGCAACCATCGGAAGTAATGCAGTGTGCTAAACTGCTAGACTGTGAGAGAATACCATATGGCATTATGGTAAGCTCACCTGTTTTACAAAAGTTTTTTTATTCAATGATTTTTTATTCACTCTTTCACTCAAAAACTATTGACGGATTTTGATGAAACTTTACAGTAATATAGCTTATACGTCAGAATAACATTGACTATAATGTAAAAAGATATTATGTAAATTGGCCGAAATATAATGAATCATGGAAGTGTGATTCAGACGAAGTTGCGAGGATCATCTAGTAAATAATAAATAAATAGTTTTTTCAGTGTAATATCTCAAAGAGTGAACAGTAATAGGCAAGTAAGGGAGTGATATCAACACATACTCTTTGCCTGTTGAGTCGCTGCGAAGTGTCCACATTACTCTTTAAGTAAGCCCCGTAAGGTTAAGTGCCCAACATTCACTATTCAGCAAATAAAAGAGCCATTTCCTTGGATCTGAATGGATAATGGAAAAACAGAGAACGTCGAGCGTCGTACATAAAGTTGGAAGTTGGCCAAATTGTGATGGGCGTAATTAGATTTTTTTATGTAACATTGCAGATGATAAACAAGTTAACTTTATGGTAAATGGTGAGTGGAGCTTATGCACATGAATAGCACTATGGATATTACAGAATAACGGCCTGAAACACCCTCCATCCCTTCATATTTACCGTGTAAGTCAATATATATATTGATACCTCTTGCAAATGTTTTGTCTCATTCACTTACATAACTTGTATACACAATTTATATATGTAGAACAAGGATAGAATGATAAAATTATTATTTATATGATATATATAATTATGTATATTGTTAACACCTTAGAATCACCTTTTTCATTATTTTTTCTTAATTACTTCTTTTGAGTCTCGAAAGTTGGGAAACTTCGACTAACCTCCCGCTCTATTTCCGCGCCTCCCATATCGCATCATTCCTTCTCTTTCACGCGATCCTTCTCTTTCATTCACCATACTCATATACGCATCTTTCAGTACTTCATACTTTAATCCGTACTACATATATTTTTTATTATATAATTGCGAGTGAAAAAGAAGCTTACGGCCCACCGAATGGTAAGCTGTAATTGTCGTCTATATACATGAACAACACTACGGGCATTACGTTATCATGTGACGGCTGTGGTACCCTCTCATACGTTGCCATTCAGAAGCACTGGACATAATGCCTCAGCACCCACATTTAATCTCACACTTTAACAGAAACTGCTCGGATCACTAGTCTATTTACTCTTATTTAATTAAAGAACCAATTGGTTATATATTTAACTTTAACTCTATTAAGTTAGTGTTATTTAGTAGCTTATAGTCACACATTTAAACTTAAAAATGTAAAGTTACAACTAACTTGTTTAAAAGCACAACACGCAAATTTCGTCCTTTTTCTTATTATAACGAGACAGCTGTTCGAATGAGAGATATATTAAAATAATGAGTATTAAAAGTGCTTAAATGTATGTTTATAGAAAATCTTTATTTAAATGTAAGTTTATATAAATAAAGATTTTCTATTTTATTCTAAACATACCTTGCAAAAGAATCTACCTGGTGTCTGAAATAGGCGAGACAGAGAGATGACTTTGAACAGACCTTGTTCTATTTGTTTGTTCTGTTGTATTTCTTTATTCAAAAAATAATATTGTTACATAAAAACATATGTTATTGCTACTACTATTCGTAATATCCATAATAACTTATTTCTCAAAATTCAAAACTTAATAAAATTTCGTTGCGTTGTAACTTAATTGTAAATTATACTTATCATTTGAAAGTTTCGTATTTTTCTTATTATAATATCTTATATTAAAATAATTCAAAAGTTTGTGTAATTTATATATACTATAGTCGTAAAAAGAATACGCCTTTACATTTGTTTGGTAGTTGTTCACAGAAAATAATATTGTTAATAAAAACCACGACCATAATAACTTATTTCTCAAAATTCAAAACTTAATAAAATTTCGTTGCATTGTAACTCATTGTAACTTAATTGTAAATTATACTTATCATTTGAAAGTTTCGTATGTTGCTTAATTATCTTAACTTAATAATTCATTTGTAATTCTATAGTAAAAATACACAAATAATACACCTATGTATGAAAGTCGCGAAAAAAAGGTAAAAATCACAAATACACCTATGTAAATCTAGACTCAAAATTCTAATTATCTGTCGATTCATTGATCTGGCTATACTGATAAAAATGGATAAATTTCCTATGACGATAGAGAATTATTACGACGACCATAAAAAAAAAATACAAATTTCGACGAGGTTCAAAGTTTACGCGGTCACCACAGCGCGGACTGGAGTGTTCGCCGGAGATAAATGTGGTTAAATGTATAATTTGTGTTATTTATTCAACAGTAACCAATTAGCCGGTCAATCTTCTCAGTTTATACAGTACGTTTGTTTGAATCAACGGCTGTTTCCACTTGCCACCCGTTATTCAATTCCGATTTTGAAATAACAATATTTTTAATTCCGAATGGTACTCTTTCTGGCCACTTATTATTATTCTTCCTCTTGAAACCTATTGTTATTAATGTACTGTCTGCAATATTAACATTTAATATTTTATTTTTTTAAATAACACTAAATCTGACGGTATTTGGAGGTCTTGCGGTTTAGCACACCCATTTCTACAAATGTTTGTACCGTACGAGGAATTGAACCTGCGACCATCGGAAATAAACAGATATGCTGCTAGAACATAAAGGCCGTCAAATTAAATTCATATTGACTTTCTTACTTTGCTAACTATTTACATTATATTTATACGCAGTGATGAACTGTTTCATGTTATTTCAAATAACATTTACCATTTACTACATGATATGCCATCATCTTATTTACCACTGTCACTATTAATTTTTATGCTATCGCTCAAATCTGTGGTAAATATCAAATTAAATTGGTTGAAAACAGAAGTTGAGTTCCTAAGCGAAGTGTCCTATTCATTTCGTGTTAAATTGTTTTGAATGAATTTCTGAATGGGACGATATCGGACTTCTGTGAATCGCGCTTACTCTGCAAAGTAGACTGGAATCAATTGTAATAGTTATACAAGGAACGAATCTATAATATATAATATAGAGTGGCGAAACAAAAGTTCTAAAATTATAACTGTAGGAATAGAGTCTTGAATGATGAACACCAGTAACAGTATTCCTGAAACATAACCCACTTCTCTTGTATTTAAATAAACTAAAATTTCCACTATTTTTCACACACAATCTTTAAATCTATACTAGATATTATAAAATCCTTAAAGGTGTAGGAGATTTATCATCCAGACCAGATTAACACCTTTGAAAAAACTAAACGTTTAATACTAGTCGCAGAGTAAACAAATATACCTAAAGACTATGAAGTAAAGAATAGGATAGAATAGATTATATTTTATTGACTCCTTGTTCTGTGAACACAACTCAACGATAATTACAATTTTAAAATAAAATAAAACATAAAACAGATATTATACTAAATAAAAATAATATTATTACATAAGAGAAAAAAAAAACAGTATATATATTATTATCGCGAGTGAGACTTCAAGAAACGTCTTATAATATTTAATTATTTATTTACGTCTTAAATTCGCCTTTACATCGTCTTAATCTCTCTATTCTTTTTTTTTTAATAATAAAAATAAAAATTTTATATTATATATAAACAAAAAATAATAATCACAAAATTTTACATTTTAAAAAAAGACAAATGGAAAAAGAAAAATAAAAACAATAATAAAAATACCCACAGTGATGCGTGCGGTGCATTTTATATATTCTAATAGTAGCATTAACATAAAATAACTATAATACATGCTCTCTGGTAGCCAGAAAATAGTTTTCGCCAAGCGCAATGTCGTCACCCACCCGCCTTGCATGAAGTGAATCTTTTATCGTAACTATAGTATCAATATTGTTTTTAACTCGTAACAGATGTTACAAAACTACATTTTGCTTTCACTTCACACATAGGTGACATTCATATACAAATAAAAATTACGTATTAACGAAAAATATCTATGTGGCTAATTTATATGCGGTCGAATTAGGAGCGAGAGGTATACTAGAAAATCTCTTGTGGGATGTCTAGAACCGCAGTAAATTCTATATAAGTGGATCTAAACCTGAACTAGCAGGCTCTTACCACATTTGGCTGGGCGGCGAGAGAAACTCGAGCGGAAAGGTGAGTGACATCGGCAAAGCGTATGTAACCCCCCCCCCCCCCCCACCCTCCAGTTAAACACACCCCGGGTCACAAGTCCCGGGTACTACCGGAGTTTCCCTCTCTGCCACATGCTAAGAGTTTCGTCTCTCTCTAATTTATACCAAAGTAGTGTAGCAGACTGCATGGGTGACTCTTTCCACGCATTTCTAAGCACCTTCATAAGTGAAGCTGCTTTCAGCACCAGTCGTTCAATCACCTTCAAAGGTAGAATTAAAGAGGATAAAGAAAGAAATAGGAGAATAATAAAGAGAATAAAGGTAGACAACAGCACTTCTGGGATAAGGCAGTGAATTTAGTGTCTACTGTGATACGTGACCGCCATATCTTTGAAATTAAACAGCATGTGAAACCGCATGGCACAGCTAGTTAAATTTATATTTGTTTTAATGGCATTTTTTAATAAACACAAGTGCTATTTCGTTGAGTGCCAGATAATATGTTCGTGCTAATGAAGCCGATGAAAACAGTTGGTAAGCTTTTAATGCATGTTACAAAATATAATAGATTTTATGTACAATAATTGCCTTTCATTACTATCCGTTGTAAGCTTATTATATCAATTTTTTAACGACCTCAGTAGTTAGTTTAGTTTAGGTTTAGCACACCTCCTTACTTCCGATGGTCGCGAGTTCAATTTCTTGCACTGTATAATTGTACTGTATTCATGAGTATGATTGTTTATATTGGTCTGCATGGTTTCTATATATATATATATATATATATATATATATATGACGACCTCGGTGGTCTAGCGGTCTAGCACACCGCTTTACGTCCGATGGTCGCGGGTTCGATTCCTCGCACGGCACAAACATTTGTATTCATGAGTATGATTGTTTATATCGGTCTGGGTGTTTTCCACGTATAATATGTATGTATTTACGAAAAAAAAATATCTATGTACTTGTATCCGTTATCTAGTACCCGTAACACAAGCTTTAGCTAGCTTAACTTAGGACTAGATGCCGATGTGTAAGTTGTCATGTGATATTATTATTATTATTATTATTATGTATGTTATGTATGTATTTACAAAAAAAAATATTTATGTATTTACATCAGTTATCCAGTACCAATAACACAAGCTTTGCTTAACTACTAGATGGCGCTGTATAAACTGTCCTGAGATATTACTATTTCAATATGGAGACCGAGCAATATCTAATCTTTGATTTATTACTTTACAATAAGCAGACAAATTCCCGCGAAACAACAACAAGTATTTTATAGATTATTTGTCGTGTTCGTTCGTTTGTCGCTTGTGGTGTTCTTTTGGTTTTCCTAGATATGTAAGGGTGTGACAAAATAAAACAAGTGATTACAGGACTGCTTACACTCGGGCGGCTGGCTGGCACACCATTCCTTAATTTTAAATATTTGTATTTTTATACGAATATTGTCATTGCTTCTATGGGGTTGCTCTTGATATCTGCTACCTAACATAGTTTGTTACGACATATATTTTTACATTTTACAATATACTATTATACACTCATACTGGGCCTTTAATTACCACCATCGTTGGCTGCACCGACCCCATCGCCTACACACAGTCCCACACAGTAGGTACCTTAATGTATTATTTAATGAGAAAATCAACAAATGATAGAAAATAACAATTCAATTGCAGTTTTCTACAATTGAATAATATCAATACGTCTCCGCCAGAGGTCCATTCAATCGGCAACCGTTTGCTTAGGTGTAGTAATTTTTGCTTTCTAGTTTTGGACAATAACAAAAACACGGTAACTGAATCATACAAAATATACAAATATTATTATTTGACATAAATCATATTTTAATAATATAATACTTTATTAAAAATGTAATACAGATCTCCTTTGAAAAGAGCTATTGTTTTCATAATTATTACATAAGTAGGCACTATAATTAATGTATTATTGTTGTAACTGGCTAATCAGGTATGTATTTTATATTCTAAATCTGTATTTAAATTTATAGTTCTTTTATATTACATTCTTGTTTTGATACTTCATTCTGTTCTATTGTCAATACTATTCAAATATATATATTTTCTCCGTATACCAAGTCTTTATTCCTTTTACCTATATATAATAAAACTACAACATTAATTAATTAAATTACTGCTTTATAATATTAATCTTTACAATTTTTAACAAAGTATTTTAAATTTATTTTATACCACAGCAGTGCCATGCAGCCCATCTGTTGGTAAACGGTTACCGTAACCTATGATCCCTTAAGCACCAAAGGTTCCACCACTTAAGGTTGGCGTTGCTATCTTTAGAGAAATCTTACTAGTCGTCTATAAAAACCTGTTTCAATTTTTTTAATATAATATCATAATTTGTATATTTTCTTTTATCATTAGTTCTAAATAAGATGTTATTATCCCTTAATTATTTTGTGACAGTATCTAGACAGTATATATCATAAATTAACTAAGGCAAAATAACATGTATAGTAATGAATATATTCATTGATAACAAAATTTTTTCAAGTAATTTCTATTAGAATCTCGAATAAAAAATAATGATTGAAACTCTTTAGTAATTTATTTCAGAATTTTCAAAAAAAGAATGCTGTGTTCTTTAATTTACGATTACATTTTGTTTTTTTCTCTTCAATATTAATAATAATTAGAGCTACTAATTATAGCTAAGTGAATATAAAAATATAGAATTACGATTTAATTCACAATTTTGATTATTTTTTCGAGGATCCTGTAAATGATCAATTATGATAATTTCTTTATTATTATTTTAGTCACATACCAAGTTGTATGTTATCGTAGCAGCCAAATATTTCGTTGCGAACAAAGCAGTTTGTTAGTGCAGTACTTTGCTTTACTCCGCGCCTCTCTCAAAACGCCGAGTGCTTTTTCATTTCCTGCCGCCAGGGGGCGCTGCGTCGGTTATTTTATTTTCACTAATACGTCGCCGTTCTTGTTATACATAGGCTTGTGTAGTTCGCAAATGAACCAGTTCACAAAGACCAACTATTTCTTAAATCTTTCGCTCTATAGTTCGCTATTTCGTTGAGTAAAACTGAAAAAAATAGACTTTCTTGAAAAACAAGAACACATATTTGTTGGTAAAAATACTTATAGGTCTATAAGTTAGCCAGCCTACTAATTTTTCTCTGTTTCTCTGACTCGAGTAGGGAGAGAAAGAACTAAAAGAACGAATAAGTTCGTAAAAGAACTTCGAACTGAACTGAAAGATCCCAATCGCGAAATATTAGACGCAAGACTATTATGCAATTAACTCGAGTTAGGCATATAGAGATTACAAACACGTCTGGGAAAGTTTTAAGGAAAACGCGAATGACATTTCGTATATTTTTCTCTTTGAGCTAATTCAATTTTTTCTTTGTGAACGAGGGTTCATTAATTTTTTGTTGGCAATTAAAAATTTCTTGTGTAATTCTACTCAATTAAGTAGATAAGATGTAAATTATTAACATTTGCTTTTGATCTTATTTGGTAAAATTATGGGTTTTATACGAAATTAGAGTAGCAATTAGGCATGCAATCCGCCTGATAATATACTTGTAGTATATAATATGTATAAATATATATATTTAGACCCTTAAAACCCCGTAATTCCAATTTAATTTTTCAATCTCTACAAGTTTCTGTAAAGTACTGACAATACTTGCAAGTTTTAAGTTTTGAATCAATTAAAAATAAGGAATCAGCAACCGCTAACAGGAGTTTCATTTTTTGCTTATATAGATATAGTTAATACTTTGATACCATCGAATAA
The DNA here is from genome assembly GCF_030625045.1 of Achroia grisella. Classification (NCBI taxonomy): domain Eukaryota; kingdom Metazoa; phylum Arthropoda; class Insecta; order Lepidoptera; family Pyralidae; genus Achroia; species Achroia grisella. The sequence goes on along the minus strand of NW_026713028.1, from coordinate 253,774 downwards.
AACACAAAAGACTGAATTGGTATTCATATTGAATATCTTAAGCTTAATATCTATGGTGATTATAATATTCATTTTTTATTCTAATCAACATATCATACTAGAGAATAATATAATTATTATAATATATGTGAAAAAAACAGCAAAAGCTGAGAGAGTGAGACGATAGAGAGAAGAAAAATAATAATAATATGTCAGTACAATTCACACAGCGCCATCTAGTCCCAAGATAAGCTTATGTTATGAACTAACTAACTATATCACTAATAAAAGTACCTATATACATTTGTTTGTAAATACATATAACAGAGATACACAGAAAATACTCAGACTGATAGAAACAATCATACTCATAAATATAAATATTTGTATCTGGCAAGGAATCGAACACGCGACCTACAAAAGTATGTCTGTATACAAAATAACTAGACCACATAGATCTTCAAATATTAAGATATTAGATCAATACTATAAATTTTCCTTTCTAACATCATTTTACTTTATAAAGTAGAACAAATACTAAATTTTACAATCAGCTCTGAAAGCAGCGCCCGTTCACAAATTCACGAGTAAATAAATACAATTATGAAGCTTTTATCCTTTACAGATAATAATAATAAAACGGACGTTCAAAAGGGGTTATTTGTTACCTATTGTTTGGTTGTGAACATCGTAACACGCGTATTTGTCTCGTGGACATAGCAATTTGATCGTACAACACAGATAGACGACCGGTAAATATGTATACTTAATATAAGTAGACAGATAAATAATAAGAAAAACTCAGATCAACAAAGAAATAGTCAAGAAGAAACGCTTCTAAAGTAACCCACTAGTGAAAATAAATTCGACCTTAATTAATTTAACAAATACACATACATATAGACAAACAATATTAATCTATTCTCAATTTCACTTCAGACTTTAACAATAAACAAAAGTGTATACATATGGTGTACTGTATATATTTGTAATATAATCATTTCACATTATTAAAATGTAGATACAATTTCTGCACAGCTGTCTAAAAATAAAAGGTCACAAAGTAATAGTTCAACTGAAACCGTAAAACTGCTCTCAATATTATAAATGTATACAATTACACCTAAAATGATGCCTATTTTGAAAACCCAATATTGAAATCTTATATTAAACTTAATATTCAAACCTAAAATTACAATCTAATATCGAAATTATATCAGATATTATTTTAATACAATTGCAAAATGCTAGAAACCAACTAAGAATTTCAAATTAAGAACCAATCAGACAAATATTCCTTCTTAATTATTAAGTAAAACCAAATTTAAATCATTGAAATTTCTGACTGGCCAGATCCTATATGACTGGATTCTGTCGTTTTCATCCTATTTAAAAATAGCTCTCCCAAATACTATTATTTTATTTATTTATTTGTACATTGCATTCCATAATATTATAGTAGGTAATTATTAAGTTTCAGCAGATCAATTATGGACCTTGTAGGTCACAGCAAGTAGAAGAGAAGAGAGCGAATTTGATGTTTTATTTATAATTATATTGTTACCTTTTCTTGTCTTAATGGCTGAGAGAATCTTCATGAAATTTAACGTAAAAATAGACCAACACGAGGCCGGATATAAACTATGTTTTGTCTAAAAAAATAATTATTATAATAGTCTTTATTGTGCATAAAATACAAAAAAGAACAACAAAAGGCGTAAAGCAATCTCTTACAGAAAAAACCACACAAAGTCGGCAGTTACACCTAGTACTTAAATAAGTACGGAAAACATTATTCTCTTTTCTTCGGCGCTCGGATAAAAGTAGGTAATTTGATTCTACATTACTTCCAGACAAAATCTTACACGCTTCGGCTGTTCCTCGACCCCGACTAGCGCCTATCAATTTCCAATGAGCAATGTTGAATTAGGCGCCTCGTTGTTTGGATATTGTAATTAAAATATTGATTAACTTCTGATATTTTAGGCCGGCAAATATTTTCATTAGCCCGCTGCTGTAATGGAATTTATGGCTATGTATGATACTAATATTATAAATGCGAAAATGCGTCTGTTTGTGCCCCATTTACGATCTTAATGAAAATTGTGAAGATATATTGTATCGTGCGAGGACATAGGCTATTTTTATGTCCAAAATAGACAACAAAGTCACAAGAAACAACTAGTATTAAGAATTTCTATATGAAAACTGCGGGCTTGTTCATATTTTTTTGGATTTAATCTATTAGGCGCATAATACTGTTAGGCGCAGCTGGGTTTTACAGCTACACCGATAGGGGACGAGTGCAGATGGCACTCCAAACCCGCGGAAGGACTTATGGAACGGCTGAAGGTCAACTACTGCCTGCCGGATACGTTCTTAGTGTAAAGGCATCGTTTGGAGTCCGAACCTCGGCTCTGGTCGTTGTAATTTCTTTTTTTAAATAGACGATCGATTGGAGGGGCTGATTCATGGTAATATTACTCTTAGTATCGTCATATCCTCATTTTGTTCTTAACATATCGGTCGTTATATTAATTATTACAAAATAAACAGACAAACAGTTATGGGTACATTTGTTGATCTTAATTAACCTGACAATAAGATTTTTTTTCACTAAAAGTGAAATTTCAGATTTTAATAATTCATAATAAGAAATCTTTAGAAACTGGAAAGCAATATCTTATGACCTTTTTAATGATACAATCATATGTTACTCGACTTATAAGCTTTGTTGTAATTTAAAGGTTTAAATAGTAAAATAACAGGTCATAGAGCCTTTATACCTAGAGTTTCTTGCCAGTTTTTCTCTTTCTCATCTTAATAAAAGAAAATACTTTTATTAATGACTAAAATGTTTTAACAACGATGAGTATCAAATTCACCTACATCAAATAACGTCGTGAAATCAGTGGTAACGATTACCCTTACCATCAGGTAGATCAATTGTTTACCATTGCAAATACAAGATAAAAAAATAATTGAATAATAATAACAGAAATATATTTGCTGCCAACAATAATACAGTTACACTATTATACATTGATTTTATAAAAATATTGGAAATATATACAAACTCTGCTATTACTGGCCTGATGACCATCCAGTCCTGGTTTTCAGTTTGTACCTACGGTGTCTAACCTGTAATTATATACTCATACTAGCTGTCCCGACAATAAGATTGTTTTGCACTAAAATAAAAAAAAATTCATAATAAGACTACCCTAACATATCTTATGACCTTTTTATGATATAGATGTTGGCTCGACTTATAAGATTTGTAATTTAAAGGTCTAGTAAAATACAGGTCATAAAATTTCATAGAATTGCCAGTTTTTCTTTTCTCATCTTAATAAAAGAAAACTTTTATTAATGACTAAAATTTTATATATAAGATTATATATGCTGGACATCCACACTACAATACAACAATTTTAAGTTTTAAAACAAATATAAAGAAATTATTGAATAATAATAACTGTTATATTTTAAATAATACTTTGTTACTACATTATTTTATAAAAATATTGATATCATACAGTATGATTACTTGTACCATCCAGTCTGGGTGTTTTCTATGTATAATATGTATTATTTACAAAAAAAAAAAAAAATATCTATGTATATATATCAGTTATCTAGTACCCATAACACAAGCTCTGACTAGCTTAACTTGGGTCTAGATGGTTCTGTGTGAATTGTCCTGAGATTATTATTATTATTATTATTATTTTTTCTCATACTTTACATAAATTATTGTTATATTTATTTATAAATATATTTTATAATATATTTACAACATATATAATTTATACATGTAATAAATCCACTCTACATTATACATTTTATTCGTACAAATTATTGTAGGTAAAAACATTGTATATTAATACAGTGTATTTACAAGTTCGTATTATTCATATATTTAGAATATTATTGTTGAATACGTAGTAATTATTTCAAATATTATAAATACGATATTAACTCTATCTGTCTGCCTGTCTCGCCTTCACGCCACGGTTTAAGTGAAAATTGAATAAAAATATATAAATAATTATGACATTCAAAGCTTATAAAAATGTTACCCTTAAGGGTGTAAAATGAAATAGGCGATGAACAGTTTCCATACAAACTGTATGGAAAATCGTTATTTTTCAAGCTAGATCGATAAAACTTTTTTCTTTGGGTTAGACCAGTGTTTCCCAATTAGTGATACTCCCAGGGGACGTGAAATTGCATCAAGGGGTACGTGGGGCTATCAGTAAAACATACACACACACTCACAAACTTTCATGTCATACTCGTGAACGAGTGCTGCTTGTAGGGACTGGTCTGCTCTTCTGTTCTGGTCACTACAACTGATTTAATCTTATTGTGTTTTTATATTTGAGCCTAAATAATTTAGTGCTGGTTGGTAGTTTGTTTCGACTTGTAAAATGTGAACTTACAAGGATTGTTTAAAAGAGCAACACACAAGTTTCTTGCTTATTCTTCTTGTGATAAGACAGCTTTCCGAATAAGCGGTAGATTTAAAAAAAATGTTGACTATTCAAAAGTGCTTAAATTAAGTTTATTTGAATAAATGATTTTCTATTCTATTCTATTCATTCATTTTTTTGGCTCTTTTGTACACAAAATGTGACGATGACAATCCCATCGAACCTATATGTACTAAATAACTAAAAATCAACTTAAAAAACTTAAACTAATGTGATCCACAAAAACTTTCACATTTATAATATTAGTGTGTTTTTTTTATGGATGATAATGAAATGGTGCACCCATCTGCGCTAACGGTTTACGCCGGTGGGGCACCAGTGGAGTATGATAGGATGAACATGAGGTCAGGTCAGTTAGCCCATTGTGACAAATTCAACCTGCGTGAAACCGGGAACCGCGTGGAGGTCAACCTGACATGGTACATTGCTAGTAATGGGGCAATGAGTCCACATTATTAAGGGGATTGCCCTTTCCCCCTATATTAGTGTGATTGCTACAATAAGGGCTACGCTTATGTTATGTTTGTGGTCTTTTTTGAAGTGGTACGCAGCAAAAACTATTTACGAACCACTGGGTTAGACTATTGAATATTTTTTCTTTATATTCAAGGTAACTATAACAAACGGACGAAGTCTCGGCCACAGCTAGTATATTTTACATTACGTAAACATTGATGTGGTTATACACCACCGAAGCACAATGTTGTACATTATTTATTTTAAATTTTCAGGTACTGAGACAAATCTGACCTTTTTACTTTACCAACTTTGAATATTTAACGAACCCTGTTACTGTACATTGTGTTGTGATTTCTATGTATATGAGATTGTCTTGTCTCTTACGGCTAAGATATGCAAATTAAATGTATATATTACATGTATTTTTCTCAACATACCTAAAAAATAAACACTAGCATAATATGTACTATAAAAATATAATTAATATAGTATAATTAAAATATCTCTGAATAAAAAAAAACTAATAGTCTTTAGCTAAGAACTAAAGTACTTATATAAATAATATCTGAGGATTTTTTGTAATTGTTCTACGTGTGTATGTATATATATATAATTATGTGTATATGTGTGTGTGTGTGCATATGTATGTACCGATGTTAAATGTGTAAATGTATATTTATATCAATAATGATTGTCAATAAATGTTTTTCTTTCTTTCTCTGCCTTTTTCTATCAACCTGTATAGTTCATTTCTTATTTTATCTTTCCAGCTAATTCCTTGCACGGCACAAACATTTGTATTCATAAGTATGATGGTTTGTATCGGTCTGGGTGTTTTCTATGTATTTGTATCAGTTATCTAGTACCCATAACAGAAGCTTTACTTGGATGTAAATGGCGCATTGTCCTGAGATTTTTATTATTATTCTTATATATACTTTACAAAGGTTTCTAATTTGTCCTTGTCATTTTTGAGTTCATGTCCATATCTCACACACATTCAAAGCTTCAGATATATGTCTGAATATTTTTTTTCCATGAGCTCTTTGATATCTTAGCACGTAGAAGGTATTTTTTATAAATTAATAGATATTTATTTGTATGTCAACATTATATATACATATAAATAAAATTGGAGTATCTATTTGTATTATTGAAATAACCGTTTTTTACTACATGCATACGAATATAAATATATACACAGACATACACCAAAGTTACATTTTTTACAATTTTTGTCTATCTGACTGTCTCTCTGTTTGTTCCGGCAAATCTCTGAAATATATACTACAAAAATAAAGTTAAATTCCATCGCGGGTACAGCTAGTTCCATATGTAAACATTTAATAAATTAATTTTGATATTGATACCAATTCCACTACTAATTTACAATAGGCTGTCTTAAAAAATCGGATAATAGCTACACAACAAATGACACAGAAACCTGCGAACTACTACTGTCAACTCACTTCCCAGGATTCCTTGCGGACAATGACCACTCATGGAATTCCCAGGAAAGTAGGACAACCAGCAGCTCGGACTGGGAGATAGCAAGCAGAGTAATAAACAGAGAAAGACTTACATGGGCAATCAACACATTTCTACCTTTCAAAGCTGCAGGACTAGACGGTATTTTTCCGGCTCTCCTGAAATGGAGCGGTGACATAATAGCTGAACACTTGGTTCAACTTTTCCGGGCATGCCTAGCTCACCGATACATACCTTTGAAATGGCGTGAAGTGAAAGTAATTTTCATTCCGAAACCTGGCAGAGGTGACTACACACAGGCCAAGTCCTTTCGACCAATTAGTCTCACATCGTTTTTACTAAAAACAATGGAGAGGCTTTGCGACAAAGAGATCAGAGACCTGATATGTATAAACAAACCACTGCACACCAACCAACACGCCTACAGTGAAGGCAAATCAACGGAATCAGCACTCCACAGCGTCGTAAGTCGCATTGGTAACTCGCTAAACTCAAAGCAGCCTACCCTAGGTGCCTTCATAGACATCGAAGGGGCCTTTGATAAAACGAACTTTACCAGTATCAGTCGCGCTCTTACCATACATGGAGTACCAACAACTCTCATAGAATGGATAAACAACATGCTGAAAAACCGTGCAATCCAGTTCACCGTAAACACTACCACACGTGTGTCGCTCCGTGAAGCCTGCGAAGACACCAGGAGTCTTCTGCGCTTTTGGGAGGAGCTTGGCTGGCTACGTTAGTAGTCTGGCTCTACACGCACTACGGCCTGAATGTGAGGCTAATTGCGGAGAATGGAGTCTAACATACCATACCAATTCCAAATTAGTTTCGTAATATCTCAATAAAGCCGACCTTATTATTATAAATATTTATATATATGTATTTGCGACTGGGTTAGTGCAATTAAAATTTAATTTTATGGCGAACTCTACTCAGCTGGGTGGTAATAACCCTGGATAGTTCTGCCCAAGGGGGCGATGAATTACGGAAAAGGTTACCTTCGATTTCGTGAAAGATACAACGGAGGTAGGAAATAAAATCTGTACTTCATTAGTATGAGTACACCTTTGGATGTTTAGGATAAATTCCGCAAGTTACTATTATAGTTAATTATTAAACGCATTCATGAAGCAAGAATTTTGTACCGTAGTTACTGTACACATGTTGTACTTGAAACTCAGTGCAACAATATTATTTAATTTCATATAAGTATGTAAGATTACCTGTAATATAAGCGAGTTACTATGTTTGATATGGGTGTGGGAATATATATATATATATTTGTGAGGGTGTTCTTTTGGGTAGGTGATTTTGGTAAGAAATATTTTTTTAATCGCTTTAAAATATGATTTTTTTTTAATTTTATTACTCATAACACAGCCAATGGGAATAAGTAAGAATGTTGCCTTGTTTTCTTTTAGACAAGTTGTATCTACAACTTTCATTTTTAAGTGCAAAGGACGAGACTATATTATAAAATAATTGCTACTCGCCCCGGCTTCGCACGGGTGTACATCTATTATATATATAAACCTTCCTCTTGAATCAAGAGGAATCTTGAATCACTCCATCTATTAAAAAACCACTTCAAAATCCGATGCGTAGTTTTAAAGATTTAAGCATAGATAGGGACGGACAGACAGCGACAGCGACTTTGTTTTATACTATGTAATGATTTCAATATAATATATATTTAAATATTCGGTTTGCAAGAATGACGGATGAGTCAGCAGTTATTGCATTTGATTCTGTTTTCGAAAAACTAATTCAAAAAAATCTTATTGGATGGTATTGTTGTCCACAGGTCTCTTTTGTTCTTGACAATTTACACAGCTCCACTTGCTCCCAAGCCAAGCAGAACTTGAATTATAACAACTGATACAAGTACTTAATTACATTGTTAAATAACTATACATACGTAATATATATATGTATAATGGAATACTTACTTAGCATCCCTTTACGCTTTGTTTTTACGCGCGTTATTAAACCTCAATTACTCTTTCATTTACTTCCAATAGATGGCGCTAATTGTTAAAGACTAATTAAAATATGTTGGATTGTGAAACTGAGATTGTGAGTGAAAAGTTTTAGTGGAAAAAGATCGACAAATAAACATTAAATGTCGTTTCTTTGTTTTACAGGTAATGTTCGTTGCATTCGTATAACTCGTTTATAATTTGTAATTTGTTTGCATCAAAAATTGTAAAAGTTTAAATAAAATTACTTTGTTTTACAGAGCAACGCATGGTTTAATTTGTCGAGAGACCTAATAATAGATAATTGTCTTATATATACATATAGAAAACACTCAGGTCTATAGAAATAATTGTAGTAATGAATACAAATGTATGTATATGAAGCTATCTGCAGAATACCAGCGTCGTGGCATCTCGGTCAGGCATATGCTGAGCGGAGACCTATTTCGTACCACAATTGATGATCCAATTGTATTTAATAATCCTTTTTTGATTGTTTATTTTCTATCTATCGTATCTACATATTATCTTTCTTTCTTTTCTAACAAATGTTTATTTGTGTAAGGAATCGAACCCGCAAGCATTGACGGTGCTAAACCGCTAAACCACAGAGGTCGCCATTGATACGTTTCATACATATTCAATACTTAAATTCCGTACCAATCTATAATTAAATATCTGATAATAGATAGATATTGTACCTATTTACAATTTGTATCACCTATAATTACTAATGGAGAAACTATGTTATTACAAGTGCTGAGTTTTATCTCAAATCTCCGCATTTACCTCGCATAAGGAAACTGTAAACGTATCCTCACGCAGGCATTAACTGATAATTGATCCTATAACAGACAGCCCGCCACTGGACGGTAATCAATTCAGTTAGGAACCACAATTGACTAGCGTACAATCTTTGGGTATATCAAATCATTACCTTGACATAGAGCAAGAGTGCGGGAGAGTAGGTACTGGCCCCATTGCTAGTAATGTACTAACGACTACAGCGACGTCTGACCCCTCCGACCGATCTCCGTGCAATTCAAACGAGGATCGGAATTACGATGGTTTGAGCCAAGGTTCGAACCCCTCAAGCAGTGGAAACAGTGCCCTCAGACTAAAGTAAAGTTAGTATCTGTCAGGCGGGAGTTGGCCTTCAGCCGCCAGTCCTTCCGAGAGTTGGAGTGTCATCTGCACTCTCCTCCTATCGTCTGATGAAGCTGTAACAGTCAGCTGCGGCCAATATCATTAGAGTAGACAAAAAATGCGACGTCTGACCCCTTTAAATATCATTTTTCTGTGCTATATTCAAAACTGCTCTTACTTTTATCCACCAATAGCATTCTTGAATGTGGAAGAAATAAGGTCAATTTTTTTGTTTATATGTAATTATCCTGTTTAAGACAATCAAATGCAACATCTGGCAACTTAAGAAGTGCAGGCAAGTAAAGTAACGTAGTTTAAAATCAAATTTGCGAAAGATTTGTACATGGTACTATGTCTGGTTGATCTCTACGTGGGACTTGGAAACTATCGTGATTAAATCCTGGTGCATTAGGAATTAATCATTCACGATGAGCTAACTGGCGTGATCTTATCTTCATCTTATCATCCGACACTGGTGCTCCACCAGCGTATACCGTTATCGTAGATGGGAGGACTATTATATATTGTCAGCAATTAAAATAAAACATATTGTAAGCAGAAAAGGTCCGTTCAAACGACGAATATTTAGACCAGATTTGTCCGCGGAGAACAAAATTGTTGCGTTCGCCGCTTAATTCTTTTTTTTTTTTTATAACACAGGGGACAAACGAGCATGCGGCTCACCTGATGGTAAGTGATTACCGCCGCCCATGAGCATCTCCACACCAGGGGAATTGCAAGTACGTTGTCTGCCTTTTAAAAAGGAATAAGCTCTTTTCTTGAAGGTTTCAATAACGTATCGGTTCGGAAATACCATTGCTGGAAGGTGATTCCACAATGTGACTGTGCGTGGCAAAAAGCTTCTAAAAAACTGCACTGTGGAGCACTGCCATTCATCCTGATAATTAGGATGGTATTTTAGTCTGGCGAGTGGTACGAATGGTGAAACTCAGCAACTGGTATCAATCCGAAATTTCTTTTTAATTGCCTAGGTATATTTCCCGTGGAGGACAACAAAATACGCCGAGGATTCTTCATCAACCGCGTAAGCCATTATCCTATCAAATATATACTACGAAAAATGGCTTATAGATACAGTGTAGGCATAAGATAAGGTATGTGAAACACACTCACTCTAAATATATATAATAAACTTATAAGTAAGAATCTAACAAAAATCATTTTCTAATCTAAAATATCGTTAGATAAAACACAAATTAAGTAGAAGCGTGTAACATTAGAGGTTACACTTACCTTGTTGTTGCTACGATTTTTCCTCCAACACAAAAATATGAACACATACAATATCACACAATAGCATACTTCAAAACACGATATTTTAATATTTTTTAGAAATATGCGCGTACATTACACCAGCGCGGTTAGATTTTCTCTGTAATATTTCGAATGATAATGTAAAAAAAAATAGGTACTAACTACACAAACAAATTTAATAAAGGAGTAATATATGTATGTATGAAGTAATTAAAGATGCGTATAATGGAGTATGGTGTGAATGAGACAGAAGGATGGTGTGAAAGAGAGAGGAAGTGCGGAGGGAGAGCGGAGAGTTAGAAGTTAAGACAATAGTTGAAAGAGTAATTAAGAACAAATAAGTGAAAAGATGATTAATGTTGTGTAGTAAGATGTGAATAACAATAAATATATACGAGTATATCAGAAATAACAGTTCATCATTCAATCCCGATTCCACATTAATGACTTTATTTGGATCAGTTGAACTGATTAGAACTGACCCCACTATTTATAAAATATGATAATATACATGTTATGTTATCATTATTTTATACTGTGTACATACATATATATGTATGTACTGTACATAGACGAGAATACATATAATATAACGAGTTATATTATATTTATATCATAACATGTTATTTTAGTAAACGGTTGGGAGTTATTAGACATATTTTAGATTCCTAAGACGTAAAATATAATTCTGTTAATTTAGGAAAATTATATGTATAAGTTGAAAATTACCTAATTTCACGACCTGTGATCTTAGAAATAGAAATAGAAATAATCTTTATTCAAATAAACTTAATATAAGCGCTTTTTGATAGTCAAGTTTTTTTATTCTACCGCTCATTCGGAATGCAGACTCATAACAAGAAGAATGAGTAAGAAACTTGTCTTAAACAAATATGTGTTCACAACAATTATCTGAAAATGAATATATTATTAAATGACACGTCAATCTTAAATTTTGGTGAATGACCAATAATTATAAAATAGCTACTCGCCCCACCTTCGCACGGATGTACATGTATTTACTCTATCAATTAAAAAATAACCGCTACAAAAACCGTTGATTAGTTTTAAAGATTTAAGCATACATAGGGACAGACAGCGACAACGACTTTATTTTGTACTATGATGCGTAAGTTTGTGAGTATGGTTGGAAATTTGTTACTCTTTCACGCACAATCTACTGAACGGATTTTGATGAAACTTTCTGTAACATAGCTTATACATCATAACACATAAGCTATAATTTTAAAAGATATTATATATATGAGGACTTTTGCCCGCGGCTTCGCTCGCGTTAATTTATCTCCTTAGGGGTGGAATTTATCAAAACACTTTCTAAGCGGATGCCTACATCATAACATCATGCCAAATTTCAGTCCGATCCGTCCAGTGGTTTTTTTTTTTAATGATAATCAAAACACTTTCTAAACGGATGCCTACATCATAACATCATGCCAAATTTCAGTCCAATCCGTCCAGTGGTTTGGGCTGTGCGTTGATAGATCTCTATGTTAGTCCTTTGAGTATATATATTTAGATAAGTGTGATGCAGACGACGTTGCGCGGGTCAGCTAGTACGAAATATTTGTTTGTCGATGATCCGTATTATAAAAAAAATGCGTAACTTAGTACTTTTATAATTATCTATGCCTGTGAAGCTAGAGGTATCCTTAGTATAGTATAATGTACTGATCAATAAAAATGAATTCATTGTCCTTTCTTACTAAATAAAATTTATATACACCCACTTGCAACATATTTAAAAACAAAACATGCAGAAGAATTTGAGTCATGATTCGTCTGTCGTCCATCTATCTCGCCGGTATGTACAAAACTTAATGTATTCATTAACACTCACTCTGAATTCATAATTAAACTCAAAATTTAATGTCACATCACAAATATAATAATATCACAGATAACATAATATTACATAATAATATTAATAACGATCTAGGTATGGGGCGTATTATAAAGATTCATTACAATTGTTTTATTTTATATACTTTGTCTTTCTCTAAATGTGTTATATTTATTTTCATTTGTTTTTATTTAAATTGGCTTTAAATAAATTCTTTAATTCTTTAATTATTTACTCCCCATGCCCCTTGTCAACAAAAGTAAGCAGAACTCTTACCCCCTCCCCCATGCTTATGTAAACATTTTTCAATTAATTTATTGTTTTTTAGCAAAGACAATATGAGGATTGCCATATGCGTAAAAAAGTAAATAACTACCGATGACGTAATGCCCCCCCCCCCCCCCCCCCCCGACGTAAAAATAGATGTATAATAACAGGAATATAATGTAACATAAAGCCTACTGTTACCTGTAACTATAAGAACAACTGGTTTTAAGATAGATATACTATATGTACAGAAGCACGACATATTGTATTGCTTTGTCTTATTAATTCTTAGTAACAAAAATAAATAGTCAGGAGGTCCAGGAGTGTATATTTATTACATATATAAACCTTCCTCTTGAATTACTCTATCTATTGCAAGAAACTGCATTAAAATCCGTTGCGTAGTTTTTTTATAAATGATAAAGGAATCGTGCTCCCGCCTATGGATATGCCAATGGAGGATGATAAGATGAGCATGAGGTTAGGTCAGTTAACCCATCGTAACAAATTCAAGGGGAGCCGCGTGGAGGTCAACCTCTCAAGGTACATTGCTAGTAATGAGATTATCAGTCCACATTACTAACAATGCCCTTTCCCCCGAAATAAAGCGGGAGTGACTTAATTTTATACCATGTAATATGAACAGGTCCACTATCCCATATGGGATAATAGTCGTGATGGGGGGAAAAGGAGATTAGTAATATGGGCTGAAGACTCCATTGCTAAAAATGTACCATGTCAGGTTGACCTTCACGCGATAACCCCCTGGAAACCATCATGACAAATTCCTGGTGAATTTGTCATGATGGGCTAACTGACCTGACCTCATACTCATTTATCATCCTCCACTGGTCCGCCAGCGTAAGCACAGGCGGGAGCAACATTCCATTGTCATCAACAAAAAAAATTGTCGTGATGATATTAGTGTCTAAAAAAGGTTCTGTACAGCAATTACGAGTAACTACAAAATAATGGAGAGCGCGCCGTCGCGCCGCAGTGACTCACAACGAGAAGACAATGTCTTGTTTATGTCTTTTGTGTGTTCTTTCCTTTTGTTTACGAAAAATCCTCGCAGTACTTATTTGTCTAGCAGTTTCCCCTGACGTGTAAATAGGCAAGGATTCTTTACACTTCTGTTAGGGTTATAAGAATAATTGCCGCAATTGTACTATAGTAGCAAATATACAACAAAGATGTCATAAAAATAAAAAAAATAAGTAACTAGTTTACCAAATTTCTGTAATATCATTTAATTTTTTATACCAATAGCCACATTTCGTTTTGGCGCCAAATTAATGACCAGTTTCTTTCCTAATACACCTGTATCACTAAAAAAAATATGAATAGTGTTTATTAAATATGTATTCTATTTTTAAAAAAGTTCTATTTTTAAAAATTAGAATACTGATATGTCCAGTATTTAAAAAACAAATACTTCAGAAGTATATATAATAAAAACAGTATCAACGTAAAATAAGTATTATTGTAATTTGCGGTAAACGGTGTATTTTTTTTTAAATATTGTGCAAAATACATCATTCTGTCATCGTTATATCCTAAATAAATTAAAAAACTAACGTCCCGTACAAAATTGTGAACAATTATTAAATATAGACATATATATGTATATTTTTTATAGTTAATAATGTATATTAGTAAGTATAGTATTTTTTGTTATCTGTGCTAATACACAGGTTACTATTACACAACATTTTAACTGCAATAGAATGCCATACATCATTAAGCACGTCTCTCGTAGAATAAAGAATAGATAAACAAAATTCAGCTATTGTATGTTGATATATAATTATTATACACATACATATGAGTGCATATATTTCATAAAAAAGAAATAGAAATACATTTTATAAACATTCCCATTCAATATTTCACGGCTGCCATGTTTGGCGACGACTGTCATTTATCATTGTGGATACATTGCATAGTAACGTTTTTATTTTGCTTGTACATTGTTATGTTATGGCAGGAAATATGATTTGAATAGATAGTAGGTGAATTTAAGAGCTATTTCAGAATTTCATGCGTGAAATCTGAGATTTTTGCGGTTTAATTGACCGCAAACTGATCAATACACCTACAACGAGACTAAATTGGGAAGATGATACTATTTTTTTTAATATGTTGGCATTCTGGATGAAAATGATGTCATGGTTCTTGGATATAAATTACTCTCTATGCTACAATTAGAGTAACATTGTGAAGAAAATACTCTTTTTTTTTTAATGGGTTGGCATTCTGAATGACTGTGATGTCATGGCTCATGGATATAAATGACTCTCTATGCTACAATTAGAGTAACATTGTGAAGAAAATACTCTTTTTTTTAATGTGTTGGCATTCCGGATGACTATGATGTCATGGCCCATGGATATAAATAACTCGCTATGCTATTCTCAAGATTGAAGTTATATTTCTGTGCCCTTATACTGTCAATCTAAAATTAAATTAAATAGAAATGGATATAATCGTTATTTAGATAAACTCAATATTCATAATTCAACTTTTGAATATTCATATTTTTTTTTATCATACCACTCATTCAGAACGCAGCCTCATCATAAGAAGATCGAGCAAGAAACTTACTTGTTACTCTTTTGAATAAAAGTAAGTTTACATAAATAAATACAATGTAACAAGTAATCACTACGCACTCATTTCTTTAGCAATCAGATAATATTGTGAGCACTATGAATTTTAAGTATTATTTTCAGTTACAAACTCTTCAATTTTTTAATAAGCTTAAAATTTTAATCAATCAATCGAATGTAAAAAAAAGTTTTATTATATGTTTTCCTTTATAATACAGAAAATAAAAAAGAATTTAACTAATTTTATAATATATAAAATTAGTTAAATTCTTTTCGAATATATCTAAAAATTTGCACTACAGTATCATAGAAAATAAAATAAAAAGACAATAAAACAAAGCACGAATTTTTTGCCAATATATTAGAGAATTCTACAATAATTACCCGTGCATGACTAGGGTGGATTGCTTGTATAATATAGTATAAAAATACATATTCTAGTGGATTTTTTTTTGGTGTGGACATTTATTTATTTCCTGTCTTGTATACGCCACCTACCTTTACTCTATTCATAACTACTACCTTCTAGTTTGTTTGTAAGAGATTGCTTTTAGCGATAATGCCACCTTTTGTTAAACACATTCCAACATAGTGTTATTTTTATACTTTTTTATTGTATAATAAAGAGTTGTTATCGTTTTTTCTTTTATGTATAACTAGTTGTGCCCGCGGTTTAATCTGCGTGACATTTATAGCCTATGTGTTATTCTGATGCATAAACTATATTGCTGTAAAGTTTCATCAAAATCCGTTTAGTTGTTTTCCGTGAAAGAGTAACAAACATCCATAGTTACAAATTTTTGAGTTTGTATTATTATTAAAATTAAGATATTTTTAAATATAAGCATTAGGATAGGCAATAGTTCTTATCTCTGGACGAGAGCACGACTACCAGCTACATCCATTTGAGCGCATTCAGAACCGAGCAGCCAGAATCATTGGTAATCAAAGTGTTTGTGACAGATTTTCGACCCATTGGATTTGCGGCGAGACATTATATCTCTGTGCATTTTCTACCACACATTCTGTGAAATTGTTAGTATTAATGCTTCCACCAACGTACCACTCACCAGAAACTAAAATATCATCCTGATCATCTCGATGGATGAAGGCCTACTACTGTACGTTTTTCTAATAAGTTTTTACCACGAACAACCACATTGTGGAATCACCTCAGCAATCAATCAGCAATAGCATTTCTGACAGTTACTAGTTTGATTCCCACACAACACAAAGATTTATAATAATGAGTATGTCTATTTGTAACAGTCTAGGTATTTGTATAAAAATATTATGGTACATAACTATGGATATTTGAAAAAATGTTCAATAGTTGTTGGAATTGGGACAAGAAGTAAAAGAAAAAGGGTAGAGATAGATAGTGAGAAAACGGGACTAAAGGAAGAAATGAACAAAACGAATATAAAAAAAAAATTCAAAACAAAATAAAAATAAAATGTATTAAGTCCGCCAAATGTACTGTTTTTTTTTTTATAATTGTGAATTAATGTTAATAAATAAAAAAAACTCTCAGTGGCGGATAAATGTCCGAATGATGAAAATATGAACATTATAATGGTACAGTATATAAAAATACAGCTACGACTATATGGTATAATAAAAAAATATGACTATTCAAAACTGCTTACCATAAGTTCATTTGAATAAAGATTGTTTCTATTTTTATTACCAAATTCTGTTCATGAAACTTTGTTTTCAAAAACAAAGCCGAGTCCAAGAATAAATAATGCATAAAATATACTGCGAGTCTTTCTTTTTCTACTTAAAAAAGTACCTTCTTTTGGGCTGTTCCTTGTATTTTCCTTTGAAGTTTGCTAAACAAATTAAGGGTTCTTTGACAAATTACTTGATTGTAATTACCTTTCATTAAGAAGTTTGTTAGGTTAATAAGTTAGCTTTGTTTGCGGACCCTAGTTCTGATTGGGCCTACGTACTGAAAGATTGCGGCGAGGTTAGCTGGGAACTCGAAGATAGTACAAATTTTATCCCTCAAGTTGTTTATACGAGTATATACTTTTTGTAAGCATACCGACTTATAGAACGACTTCACCCGATATCGTAAAATTAGGCATTTGCAGCATTTGGGATAAAAAAGGTTATCATGAACCCTCTAGATCACGTGGACAAATTCGCGGGGAGAAGCTAAGCTATATATGTACTATTATTGTCAAGATTAAGGAAAATATTTTTTTAATAATATTTTTCTATTGTCTATTTAGTCTCTTTCATTTATAGATATACTTATATTCTAAATAGTGTCTAACGAATTGCTAAACGACGTTAAAATTAAGTCAAGTGTTTTTTTAGTTAGACTATAGACAATAAACTTAACAGCTAACTATACATTGTTTACATTTATGTCATCTTCTAATCATAGGTCTCCATAATGAGTAATATCCTTACATTACTCATTATAATAAATAAAAATAAAGTCCCGGCAACCAATGAGGTCATATTTATGCCAGAAAATTATCACCTGCATGCTAAATTCTGGAAGGGGTACAAAGGTTTTGAAATAATTATGAAATGTTCAGCGAAACGTTGGACAATATAAATTTACATATTTTTCTCTACCGTGATTATACGCTGAAAAGGCGATATCAAATTTTAGGACAGTTTTGAAATATGATGACGAGTCCAGAAAGTATTTGTTTTATTTATCTTTACAAAAATGGTACGTTATAAGACCTACAAATACAATATCCATATATTGTATTTGTTCCAAGACTTTTTCTTATTGGATACGCTCTTCACAGGACGGCCACATCTGCCTCTCATGCACTACATAATGATCACGTCATTATGTAGTGCATTGAGAGGCTGTGACGGTTCGCCTGGTATTCATTTTAGTTAACACCATATATTTTATAAAATTATGATAAAAGAAAATAATAATAATAATTGTTTAAAACAAACAAAACGAAAGAAAGAAATAGTTATTAGTAGATAATTTTAATGTAATTATCATTCTGATAAACTCCATGATAATTAGGGGGTCGACTGTGACGGTTCGCCTAGTACTCATTTTAGTTTTACGTCATATTTTGCATAAAATGGGCGATAAAAGGAAATAACAAGAAAAATGTACATATTAAGAATATTCACTTCAAAAATTATACATACATAGAATAAATTAGCATATATTCCGTTATTTAATTGACAAAATAATTGTAGTAGAAGCATCGTCTTATTTGATAAATAAAATACATAAAATAAGTTAGATGTAAAATAGTACAAAATACTAAATAAAATCAATATTGTGTATTTAGCTCTCAACACCAGAAAAAGGATAGTTCGCTATAACTATCTATAGATATTACATGTGTGTCAAAATAAAGCCATTAAAAACTGTTAAATGCATATATGTAAACATGTTTACTAGCAGAAAAGACAATAGGGCGGCATCCTTTTGTGTTCGTCAAAAAGAAGGCCGACAAACACACTATCTACAGATATTACACGTGTGTTAAAAACAAAACTATTAAGAACTGTTAAATATTTTTCTGTAAACATATTTACTAGCAAATAGGACAATAGAACGGCATCCTTTGTGTTTAACAAAAGAAAGCCGACATGCATACATAGGATGTTCCAATTTACTACGTTGTAAGAGATCATGATTTAAATAGATAAATAGAAAACGACTTCTAAGGAATTAATTGTATTGAAACATTAGTTCAGGTTTTGATAATAGAAAGGAATTTATTAGAATTTCATAAAAACACAGTATGTAAAATAATAGTATCAACAGAATGAGCGTTTATATATGAATACTAACGTTTATCTAATTATAATGATTTATTAAGTAAATTATAAATTACATTTTTATTTTTATTACAGACTTTAATATTAATTACATATTATATATGTGTTTGCAATTTATTATAAAGTTATATCAGCATTAAATTAATAAACAAGTAAATATATTATGTAAACTCGGTAAATGGTTATTTATAATTTATATAGGAAAAATATTTGAAAAACAAAATAAAATTTAGGATAAATAAAAGTGTTACAAAATAAATTTAAAAATCATCCTGTATAATTAGTGTGAACTGCATAAGAACGAAGTTCTCACGTTGAGTTATGTTTAGATATATATATATTTGGCAAAACCAAAATTGGTAGAATTGTGAGGATGGACGAAGAAATCGGAATTTGAGATAGTCGATGGCGAGCATCCGTAGGTGTAACAAGTGTATATTTAATTCTTTTACTATTCGTAAATAAGGAGATTTTAGTAAGTGATTTTAATACTTTTAATATCCGTTCTAGTCAACATATTGGTAAGTCATTTTAATTCTTTCACTTTATTTATTGTGCTCATAATATACTGTATGTCTGTTATCATTTGACTGTATTATTGGGATATGTTAGATAAACTGCCAAGTTAATTAGGAAATGTACATGTGTTTATTTATTTTATGATTTGCGTGGAATTAATATGTTGACGAATACATTGATTTAGTTTAATTACTTATAATATAAAAATTAACGAGCATGGTTTATTTGTGTCTTTCTTATATTACGATAATAGTCTCAATTTGTACCTAAATCTGAGTTATATTGATTTATTTTCTTTAGTTAGGTTGAAAGGTTAGGAGTTTAATATTAAATGTGTATATTTACTCGTTAGATGCTAATGAATTTAATTGTGTTTTTTAACAGTTGTTGATAACTCTAATATTTTATATGAGAATTATATTAATAATAAATTTACTACGACTAAACTAAAAGTAAATTAAGGAAGTTATAGTAAAACCCTATTGTACTTATAATGATGGCTAATAATAGTTCAGTTACTTATCAAAAATAAATATTTCATTCACTTATTTCAACTATTTAGTACTTATTTCAAATATTTCATTACTCACACTAAATGTCTTGCTGTGTGGTGTTCTTTGTTTGGGATAGTAAATTACGTTTACTATTTCGAATATATAGATACTGCATGGTTAATATTTAGTACATTACACGGAAGATGTAGTGAGAGGAAAGTCTTATATATATTTTGCTGAAGGCTTTATTAGAAGGAGGCAAATGTTTGTATCGATGAATAAACTATTGAAGTAACATTTTCCAATAATTTATGATGATCAAATGTAAACCGTAAATCTCTATGGAGACTTTAGCAAGTAAGTGAAGTTTATAATAAATAGGTTGTGGAAGTTTTTATCAGGAGGAGAGAGAGGCTCAGATCGATGAATCTATGATGAAGTCACATGTTCCATCATTTGAGGAGAGATGAGTCAAAGCTCGCAATGAAGGTTTTAGACCACGATCCCTGTGGAGATTTCTACAACCAGTAGGGACTTAACTTAGTTGATAACTGAGTGGTTATCTAGGACACACACCCTAAGTTTTACCGTATGCATGTTGTATGGCTGGTGTATCAATATAGCGATATGTTGCTACTCTGGATATGCAGCATTGTGTGGGTAAAGTTTAGGACGCATTACATTTATTATATTACAACTTATTATACACTGCACAAATTAAATAGATAATTAATAGATGAATTAACCCATACGAAGATTATATACATTCCACAAAATATGTCGCTTGGGGGGGTTCTGGTTACTGAAGGCTTCACTGGAAGGAGGAAAATACTTGTATCGATGATTGAACTATTGAAGTGACATTTTCCAATAGTTTTTGATGATATATTATGATCCGTAAATCTCTATGGAGGCTTTAGTAAGGAAATATAATTTCTGTAATAGTTGTGGAAGTTTTCATCAGGAGGAGAGAGAGGCTCAGTTCGATGAATCTATGATGAAGTCACATGTTCCATCATTTGAGGAGAGATGAGTCAAAGCTCGCAATGAAGGTTTTAGACCACGATCCCTGTGGAGATTTCTACAACCAATAGGGACTTCTGTTTAGTTGATAACTGAGTGGTTATCTAGGACACACACCCTAAGTTTTACCGTATGCATGTTGTATGGCTGGTGTATCAATATAGAGATATGTTGCTACTCTGGATATGCAGCATTGTGTGGGTAAAGTTTAGGACGCATTACATTTATTATATTACAACTTATTACACACTGCACAAATTAAATAAGTAATTAATAGACGAATTAACTATTGAATATTGTTTATATGAACCAGCTGAAGCAGTAGCAATTCGGTTCAGTATAACTTCCTTATAAATATAGAGATGTCTTTTACATTCTATAAATAGTGGAACTATCAAATTAATACAGAATTATCATATTGAATTTATACGAATGCAACTATTAAAATACATCACATTGAAATTAGTAATGTTAAGTGCACTTATCTTTTCTATTGAATATATTCTACATGAGTAATATAAATAAATAAATAGGATTGTAATAAATTACGTTAACTATTAGGTGAAGATATGGATATTAAACAGTTAAGTGAAAATATATGTAATTGTGAATATTGTAGGGATTGGGGGGTTTATTAGTTGGGAATGGGAGGTTACCAGAAGTAGTGAAGGTGAGTGTTAATGCATTCAAAAGGTATTTAAACCTACACCCGTGTCACAAGTCTTATTTGGGGTGCCCTCTAACCATCTGTGATTAGTACCTTTGTCGTCATCATAATCAGGAGTAATATTATAACTTTTGAAATTGTGATGAACCTTGCTTAACCTAACCTTCATAAATAGCTGCACTGTCAGATTATATTATAGATTTATGACATTGAAATTATGCGAATTAAAATTCCAATATATTGGAATTATTAATATTACAGGTATTTAATCTTTCCGATCGAGCATATTCTATGTAATCGTATAATCTAGTAGTTAGGTAAGGTAGTGAATAATGGGTGTAGAAATAGTATTACAAATAGTATTATAGGAATCTAGACCTTTATTTTATTATCACCTCTCATTGGTCTTACGATCTCTATTAACGAATATATTTATTGTGTGTGTGTTATTGTATTGTGTGTGTGTATTATACTCTGTATCATAATTCGTATTATTGAGATATGTATTTATCTCGCAGTTATTACTCATCATATACCAATAAAAGAATCTATAGTTACTACATACACAACGGGTCCACCAATACTAGACGATCACAATAATTTATTTATATGGCCAAATGATAAAAGATTAAGTGTTCCATGCGTTATATGATCTATTAGAGGTACCTCTGATTTAGAGAGGGCATCGTAGACTTCATTTTATAGGTAAGGGGGGAACGTTACAAGGCAGATGTCATCCGTCGTACGACAGCTCGCCATTTCTCCCTCCTGGCAGTCATTCTGGTGGACCGCATACAGCAGATTTGACTCATGGTACCATCGCATGGGTGATGGTGAACACTGACTAATGTTAGACTACATTGTCAGTACTTAATTTCGTGTCCAAAATTGATTGAATATGTATACATTCTTAATTTTTTTATTAGTAAAGGCATCCCATGCTTAATCAAGGAGAAGAAAATATGTCTTCTTTAATCATGGATGAATCTTATGGACTTTTGGAGCGGCTGCACGCCAACTCCCGCCTGACAGATACGACTTTAGTCGAAATTTGGGTCAGGTCGGGGGATCAATTGAAGGGGATGATGCCCATGGTGCTTTTTATTTATATAACTACCGTTTACCACTTATCATCAAATATGCTGTGAGCTTGTTTGTTTTCAGTTATATGAAATGAATATAAATAAAGAATATTATCAAATCACTCTTCATACATCTAAATATATATAACTCAAAGGTGACTGACATAGTGATCTATCAACGCACAGCCCAAATCACTGGACGGATCGGGCTAAAATTTGGCATGCAGGTAGATGTTATGACGTAGGCATCCGCTAAGAAAGGATTTTGATTAAATCTTTTATAGGGGATAAAATAGGGGATGAAAGTCTGTATGAAACTTTGTCAATTTTAAACCGATCGGGCTGAGACTTTTCATGCATAAAGCTACTATGACGTTGGCATCCCCTAAGAATGGATTTTGATAAATTCCGCCCCTAAAAGAATTAATTAACGCAAGCGAAGCCGCGGGCAAAAGCTAGTTAATTTATAAAACCACATTTTCCAAAAACCATAATCATCATCCACATCTATGTTAAGGCAGTAAGATCTCGCTGTTAAAATATACAGACAGAAATAACAAAAAGCTGCAACCACGAATATGAACAATATTTATTTTAATTATTCTTAAGCTGTGAAACTTTCCGGCCGCCACGCGAAACGAATACTAATCCGCTCTCCTCAAATCTTTAGCTTTAGACAAAAGATTGTCTAATTAAAAATAATATAATGATAATCCAGGACCAGTCACACAACGCCATCTAGTCCCAAGTTAGGCAGAGATTGTATTATCGACATTGGACAACTAACAGAAATACTTATATAGTATCTATATATATTTTAAAATATACATATTATATACTAGCTGTACCCGACTTTGACCGTCTTGACGCGACTTTGTCCGCATGAAATTTAACAAGAAATTTAATTAGAGAATTTTCCCAAAATAAAAGTAGCCTATATTACTCCTTATTATATATATAGGGCCATAGTCTGGGATGGCGCTCCGCAGTCACAAGCCTCCCTTGAAGCGACACCCCATTTTACCAAATATTATATTATTAGAAAATATGTGTCTATTTTATATATAATCGACAATAATGTTAATTAATAGAAACCACCAATTTCATTGCTTCCAATAATAATTTCCAATACTTGCATTTTAGTTGAGATCTTAGAATTAAGTTTGGATAACTCGGGAAAGAACTAATTAGAGCGATCGCTTGTCTCTGTGGACTACGTGATGGAGTTTCTATACGCTAAAATAAGACCAAACTATACATCTAAAACTAATTCTATATAGATTTTCTAGTAGTTGAATAAATAGTTTATTGTTATTTAAATGTAAATACTACTTATTACTTTCTAAGTATTTATTACTATTTTAATATATATAAATTTTACTGGCACCTAGTTAAGTTTTATATTTTTCATACTAGTTTCACTCGCGTTAAATTTTAATACATAAATTTCAATATAAAAAATAGCCTATAACATATTATGTTGCATAAGGTATATTACTGTAAAGTTTCATCAAAATCCGTTCAGTAGTTTTTGCGTGAAAGAATAACAAACATCCATACTTATAATCTTTCACGTTTATAATATTACTAACTACTTGCCCCGGCTTCGCACGGGTGTATATGTATTATATATATAAACTTTCGTCTTGAATCAACTCTATCTCACTCTATCTATTAAAATAAACAGCTTCAAAATCTGTTGCTTAGTTTTAAAGATGTAAGCATACATAGGGACGGACATCCTCAACCTCATATGTATTTACGTAAAATGCATATTCTGTATTTTTTTAAATATTTAATGCAATGGTTATCAGCGCGTTAATATTGAAAATTTATTCTAATACTAATATATGCTTTTTCATTCGAATCATTTCTAATCTACTCAGCCAGAGCGTATCGAAAATAGAAATCGCTGAATCAGCCACCTCATTATTAAACCTGCCAATATTTTCGCACCATTATATTTTTTTCTCATACAAATTAAAATCACTGTTAAATTATATATTCTGTGGTTAGAAACAAAAATATATGCTTGAATTGGTAATTATATACATTATTGCGAATTTTGAATATTTATTTAATGGTCAAATCCTTATTAATATTATAAATGCGAAAATAACTCTATCTATCCGTTTGTCTGTATGTATGTCGCGCTTTCACGCCAAAACTACTGAAACGATTTAAATGAAATTTGGTACACAGATAGTTTAAACTGTTCGAAAAGAATTACGCTACTTCTTAATACGGAAAAAGGGTTGTAACGGGTTGAAAGGTTGTATGGAAAAGTATCGTCATCTTTGAAGCTACATCGATGAAACTTTTTGCTTTGGCTTTTTAATAATAAAATAATTAATAAATATTAAAAATTCTTTAAATTCAAGGTCATTATTTTACGCGGGCAAAGACGCGACAACAACTAGTACTGTAAAATCTGTGTTTACTTCGTTTTATAATAAAAATTACTCATTTTATGAGTGTGTAATTGTAAAACAGCCAGTATTGATAATTTATTTTAACAGCACATACAAAAATGTACAACAATATAGGCTTTTTCATTCAAAAGATATAATCTCCTCAGTCAGCTCGTAACAAAAATCGGGATCTCTGCTGATTAGCGGCTGCTGATTAGCCCGGCCAAAACGCTTGAAGGCTTATATATTTTTTAAATAAAAAAATAATAATCACTATAACATTATGTTGTATAGTATTAGTTTTGTTAATATAATCTAGTAATTCAAATATAACTAGCTACTCGCCCCGACTTCGCCCAGATGTACATAGATTATATATATAACCCTTCCTCTTAAATCACTATTTAAAATAACCGCTTCAAAATCCGTTCCGTAGCCACAGCGACTTTATTTTATACTATGAAATGATATACATTGTAAAACTTGGATAATTATGTTTTAAGCAAATATTTTAGCAGTTTTCATGCAAAATACTACTTTTTTAAGTAAGTAAATGTATAAGTAATAGCTTATAGCCCACCAATTTCGATATTATCGAAGAGATCGCATAAGTGATAAGACCGCCTTTTGTGCCCATAATCTAAATATTGTTTTCGTTTGTAAATATGTTTTTTTTGTTATTATGGTGCAATAAAGAGTAATAAATAAATAAAATAAATAATTTATTCCAACTTCCAATGCAAAAAAAACGTATAATAATATATTCTTTTTTCATTCAGAAGATTTATAATCTGCTCAGTCGGCTCGTATCAAAAATCAGGATCGCTGAATCAGCTAGCTGCTGATTAGCCCGGCCAATTTGCTCGAACGCTTTCGTTCAACAAGCACCGCGGTTCGCTGGGTTAGCGCTTTTTTGGTAAACACTGTTTAAAGAGGGTTGGGTTTTTTTTATCGATTGTTAAAATAAATTGATTATTTATACTTCTATTCGTATATTTTTAGGGAGGCATGGTGCACCTGTCTGAGCAAACCGGAAATTCTTAAAGAGCACCATTGAAAGAAGAGAATGAGCCTGAACTAAAGTTAGTCGCCCTATGAAGTCGTTATAATATGACTAAGATAAAATAAAATATGAATAAAAAAGTTAAAATTTGAATATGCTTCCAGAGAGAATATGGAAGTCAGCCATTTTATAATCATCAAAAAAAAATGGACCGCGTTTTTGAGATATTTAAAATGTTGCTATTGAATATTACGAGTATAGTGATACAAAAAAGTTTATGAGATGGCGCTACCTGTCTACCATAAAAATAGTTTTATGTCTTATAAATAATGTCTTCAATGGACTCCTTTAGTATGTAAGTAATACATTTACATATTGTTATACTTTTTAAATAGACTTTTTAAAACTCATGTTCAACAAGATAGATAAATAGATAAAAGTGTAAGTGGGTACTAAACAAGAAATATAAACACATATAAATTTAAATACATTGTTTTTTGTACATTATATATGTATTTTTTACATACAATACATATATACATATATAATGTACGTAGAAAACAGCCAGACATATACAAACAATATTACCTACTCACGAATACAAATGTTTGTGCCATGCGAAGAATCGAACCCATGATAGTCTAAAGCAGTAAATCCAGGCAGTACTAGCCTTATACATATATATTTTGTTTGTGAGTATGGATGGATGTTTGTTACTTTATTTAACTAAAACTACTGAACAGATTTTCATGAATCTTTACAGTAATATAGCTTATACATTAGAATAACACATAGGCTATAATTAAAAAAAATATTATGTAAATTGAGCGAGACAAAATGACAAGTGTGACGCTGATGATCATGCACGGATCAGCTAATATATATATATTTATACATATATATAAGGCTATATA
Organism: Achroia grisella; assembly: GCF_030625045.1. Taxonomy (NCBI): domain Eukaryota; kingdom Metazoa; phylum Arthropoda; class Insecta; order Lepidoptera; family Pyralidae; genus Achroia; species Achroia grisella. The sequence goes on along the minus strand of NW_026713028.1, from coordinate 226,313 downwards.
TATATACACAGGGCACTCAAACCGAATACATTTTCATATAACTTCTGATTTCACTTAGCGCACACATAAAACATTATTGTTCGGCAAGTGAGTCGATTAGTGGGAATCTTATTGCGAAGAAAAAAGGCCAAAAGCGAATCCCGTGTTTGCACGTCAGGGTGTTCACCGTAAAACCTACTTGAGGTACGTGTACACCGATACTCAGCGAATTTTTCTAATTACATAAAAAAAACAGAATGTAACTCACGTCACTCTTAAAGAGTGACAAGACGAATTTCAGGTAAAATACTGAAGAAACTAAACCAATTCTCATTTTTCTAACTACATAAATAAAAAACAGAAGATAAGTTATGTCAGTCTTAAAGAGTACCAAGACGAATTTCAGGTTCTGAAAGTTCTAAAAAAAGTGATCCACTGGCATAATTTTGTAAGGACAGTATGAGGTTTCTCAAATGTTTTTCTTAAGGGTTCACTATTTAATTTGGGATTGATAGTGCTATGTGAATTATGTGGTCATTAATTATTTTTTTTTATGTTCTCTTTTATCTGGTTTAAAAGAAGGCAATACTCACTCACACTAGCCAAGGGCTCTAGCCAAGTGTAAGAGAGGTTGCGCTATATGAAGATGTTATTAGTAGCTTATTTACAGCAACACACAAACTTATAGTAAATTTATTTGAATAAAAATTATTTATATTTCTATTATGATTAGCATTATTATTATATACTATATATCTCCCTTTGATAGCGTGATAGACTCATCTATGCATGTGAAAATTACCAAAAAATTACAACTATCAAAGTAAGAATTGATGAAGATTTTATTACTATTATACATATTAGGACGAACATTGTAACCTATCGGTGTAGTCAGCAGTGTACGCATACATTTAGAGAATAGATTTTTATACAGCAGCAAGAAATGGAGGGGAGCGCTGGCAGTAATGTACAATTAATGGAACACCCACAGTAATGCTAGCAAATTAGATTGGATCTGAGAGTTCATACTTACTCGAACCATCTTGGCTATATGGAGGCAGCGCGGAGTAGAATAGATTTTAGTGAAACCTTTACTTTATACATTGAGAGAGTAAATTACACACGCTTACCTCGTGTAGTTGTGTTGGTAATAATTTGTTTTTGTTAGTGAACGGTTAATGAACTTCAGACTAAATTGTAGTTATATTTTCTGAATACATACTAAAATTATAGATGCGGAATTATGTCTGTTTATGTTACACTTTCATGAGTAAACAATTGAATGACACTTAATGAAATTTGACGAAAATGTACATTGTATCTTATGGATGATAATTGGAATAGTGTAGAAGCCTGCACCAATGGTTTACGCTGGCGGGGACCAGTGGCGGATGATAAGATGAGCATCAGGTCATGACAGTTAGCCTATCGTGGTAAATTCACCATGAATTTATCACAATGGTTTCCAGAGGGAATGACGTGGAGGTCAACTAACAATTTCCCTTCCCACAATATAGATTGTATTATGAGAATGGATATAGACTATTTATCTTTAAAAAAGCAATACGTGTCTTTTATTTCTCATTAACTTGTCGGTAATAGATTTATCTTGTTTCTCAGGCGTCCATAGGCTACGGTATCCGTTTACTATCAGATGCATATCCACCACCATCGTTATATAAAAAGAAATGAAATTTAGAAATATAGTCCCCTCCGATCGATCTCCCGGCCAATTCAAACGGAAAATGAAATTACAACGGTCTGTACCGAGGTTAGGCCTAGCGATGCCCTCAGACTTAAGTCGTATCCGTCAGGCGGGAGTCGGCCTTCAGCCGCTTCATAAGTCCTTCCGCGGGTTTGGAGTGCCATCTGCACTCGCTCCCTATTGTCTCGTGAAGCTGTATAAGCCAGCTACGGCCAACAACATTAGAGTAGTCCGAAAAAAAATACAGTGTAGTTATACATACATATAAGTTTGTTATAATGTAAAAATAATCCGAACAATGGAACCCCTAAGCTCCATGACATAGAAATGTGACGTTTTCCCATTTTTATACATGCCCCCGGCTAACGTGACCCTTGTACGCTAAAATATGTTTTTCATAATGCTATAACATTTCTCTTACCTACAAATAGTTTGCCAACATATTCTGGTTCTTGATTATGCATGGATGATGTAATGTAACTTATTTTGTTAAGAAATAGTAGTGATACAAGGTAAAGAGGATGTTGAATGGCAAAACATGATGAATACTACAGGCGTCCCATAATGATGATGATGACGTGATGACTGAGGCGCTCTTTATATATAAGACATGCTGAGACAGGCGTCACAATGATATTGATGTGATACCTGAAATGTTCTTTATAACTATATAGAAGGCTAGCTGTACCCAAGACTTCGTTCGCGTGGATTAATGGCCTCGGGTAGCATTTTTAATTATTCAGACTATTTTACAAACAATATATATACGTATGAATACTTTAATAGCTAATAAAATAATTTAATAGCTTTAAGAAAAAAGTATCATCGTTCCAGCTGTTTATTTTATTTTTATGGGTAATTTTTTACTAAGTTAGAATGTTATATTTATTTGTATTTAATCAGTATATTAAAAATGAGTTAGCTTAAAAAATGACAATACCCCAATACATCCTTTCATCAACCCTTTCAACCTTTACAATTTTATTCTCGCATTAAAAAATGACGATACAACATAATACATACTTTCATAATATTGTTAGAGAAAACAGCCAGACCAATACAGGCATTAATACTCATGAATGTTTATATCACATGAGGAATCGAACCCGCATACAGATGACCTAGCATCTGTATGCGGGTTCGAATATGCTAAACCGCTAGTTCACCGACGTCAAAACTACCGCATTAGACAGTTACAAGATTTGCTCAAATATCGAATCTCTTAAATTATCATAACCCTATAGTGCTCTACATTCTCATTAACTTGAGCAGCCAGGAATCGAACCCGCATACATATGCAAGGCGGTATGCTAAACCGCTAGTTCACCGACGTCAAAACTACCGCATTAGACAGTTACAACATTTATTCAAATATTGAATCTCCCAAATTATCATAACCCTATAATGCTCTACATTCTCATTAACTTGAGAAGCAATTTTATATAATGACTGCCTAATTCTTCCCACGTATTTTTCACGTAATTAAACCGGTAGCTGGTTGGTTTGTTTGATAACCGGAGCGAACCGGAGCGAACCGGATGAAACCGGTATATAAAATATATAAAGTTGTTCAATTTAATTTTCGTGTGCCAATAAGACGGGTGTTTCATAATAAAAAGGGAAATAAAATTGCTACGTACAATGAAATTGGTTTTCATTATAGAGCTTACTAGTGGGCCGCAGTTAATAGCTGTTAGCTGTTAAAATAATTACATAACATACACACACATACATGTATACTCACGACTATAATATTACATAAAGTAGACAGAAGCTGGAGAGTCAACTGTCAATATTTGATATGCCCATACTTTGTTGTGGGGATCGAACCCATGACCATAAGACTATAATGGAGTTTACATGAAACTACCAAGTACCAGCGTTTAAATTACGACCAAGACAAATATGTTCAACAATAGTGACTTCAAACTATGTAATATTTCTAACTATGTATTATAATATTATTTTATCTCTGTTTTAAACACACCAAATCAACTACTTTACAGGCGTATCCAAATATGGTTGTGGTGGTGGTGGTGGTCACAGTATCGCTGGATTTTTTAATAATCTCTACAAACAAATATTTTTTTTTACTTCAAATATTTTCAAGATTGCCTTTAATTTGTTAGTCATCTAAATATATATAACTCAAAGGTGACTGACGTAGTGATCTATCAGCGCACAGCCCAAACCACTGGACGAATCGGGCTGAAATTTGGCATGCAGGTAGATGTTATGACGTAGGCATCTGCTAAGAAAGGATTTTGATCAATTTTACCCTCAAGGGGATAAAATAGGGAATGAAAGTTTGTAGGAAACTTTGTCAATTTTAAACTGATCGGGCTGAGACTTTGCATGCATAAAGCTACTATAACGTTGGCACCCCCTAAGAAAGGAGTTTGATAAATTCCACCCCTAAGGGGATAAATTAACGCGAGCGAAACCGTGGCAAAAGCTAGTTTAAGGTATAAAATTTAAAACGCACTGAACTGTATTACAAAGAGAGATAATCTCGAATAATAATGACCCAATTGATTATAAAATCTTCTTTACCACTATAATGATTTATTTTAATAATAGGAAATCTTTTAATAATTGCACCCCAGACCACTATTGATTTCTTTCAATAATCATAGGTAATTGTCGAAAACAAATCGTAATCGTCTCGCAGAATAATACAATACACGCAGCATCCGACCATAAATCACACTTCGCGAGTTCCATAGACACTCGTAAAAGTTATCTGCCACTCTCAAATCGGTGCATCCATTGTGAAGGGCTCGTAAACCTTTTTATGGGCGTTCGGTAACCCGCGCAACCGACTGTTCTCGATTTCTGATTCCTAACGAGTTTTCATTGGATATACATATGTATTTATTATAGATTAATACACACAGTACAATCGATCGATCCCCCGTCCAATTCAAACGTTGATCGAAATTACGACAGCCTGAGCTGGGGTTCGAACCCTAACGGTGCCCTCAGACTAAAGTCGTATCCGTCAGGCGGGAGTTGACCTTAAGCCTCTATAAGTTCCGCGGGTTTGTGCCATCTACAGTTACCCCTATCGTCCGGTGAAGCTGTAAAGGCCAACTGCGACCAACAGTATTAGAGTAGTCCGAAAAAAACGCAGTACAAAATCTTATTGAAATGGCAAACAAACTGACATTTCACCTGACAGTAATTGATAACTGTCGCGAAATACCATCCTGATCATCTGGATGAATGGCGGTCTTCCACAGTACGGTTTTCTAGAAACTTTTTGCCTCGCGGAACCACATTGTGGAATCACCTTCCAGCAATGGTATTTCCGAACCGATACGATATTGAAACCTTCAAGAAAAGAGCATATTCCTTTTTAAAAGGCCGACAACGTACTTGCAATTCCCCTGGTGTTGCGGGTGCTCATGGGCGGCGGTAATCACTTACCATCAGGTGAGCCGCATGCTCGTTTGTCCCCTGTGTTATAAAAAAAAAATATATACATGGACAGAACAAATACATACATACAGTTTTAAGGATATGTATAGTTCATCACTTCCGTTTTTTTTTCGAGTGTTGTAGGGCACAAAATGGCGAGTTGTATGGAGGTTCTTAATAGTAGCTATGTTCGTGAGATTACGCTGTGTCCTTAGTTCTTATATTGTGTCCTATCGTACGTTGCTATTTTAGAGGACTAAGTCATGCCTCTTATTCACTATGTAATGCTGACCTACAATCTAAAAACAGCTTACATGCAAACCAAGCAGCTTGTTGGCTGAAATAGAATTGAAATAATATTTATCCAAATAAACATAATAGAAACATTTTTAAATAGTTATACTTTTGTTGATTCTACCACTCATTCGGAGTGCAGACCCAATACAAAAAGAATGACTAAGAAACTTACGTGGTGTTCTTTTAAATAAATACACATTAAGAAGTAGGAGGCATTCGACAATCAACATAGAAATCGCTAAGCACACATTCTTTAGAAATATAGGTAGAATGTTAAATAAAATCAAATATTTGCGTCGTCCTATATCATTCCATGAGATTATACGAATATTTATTATTGTTTAATTTGTATATAATCTATATTAACCAAAATATATAAAGCAAAATGTGTAACATTTTGTTTATTTATATAATTATATATTTTATATGTTTATATTTGCATTTATATACATTATATTATATTATTTTACATTGTCATATCTATTATTAAATTGCACCGCCTTATTATCTCTGATCACCGCTACTGTTGACTGGTAGAGAATGCCATCAGGCATTAAGTCTCCCATGTATACAATGTTGTGTGCAAAAGAATAAATAAATCATGGACGGACTCCTCTATGTTTAAGCAAACAATCAAAAATTCATAGATGTATCTGGAATTCAGCTCAATCACCTGGTCAACTGAAGGTCGCGATCCTGCTTATAGTCTCACCTCTAACTAGACTCAAGTTCACGAACTAATATTGGTATTCTCCGAAGATTTACCTTATAGATTTATTACCCCCATTGTATGGAATCAACAATCAGGCTATAGTACCTGTTAGGTAGTTATTTTGTTTATGAAGTTTCAGACAATTTGTAAGCAAAGATTATTTCCAAGATTAGATAGCTGTTGAATTTAATCTAAGAATCGATTTATAGGTAGAATTGAAGACTTTATGGCGGTGGTAGATTGAATGAATGAAACTCTTTATTATTCCTCTCACAGAAACTACAATTACATACACAATTATGTATAAAATGATAAAAAAGCACAATGATAAACAAGACAAGTAACAACGGGCGGCCTTATCGCTAAAAAGCGAGCTCTTCTAGGCAACCTTAGGATGGAGAGAAGTGATTTGCATATGGTAGATCTTAAGTTGATCTTAGCTTTCAACATTAAAAATTAATATTAAATAGTTTTTAACGAATACTTACATTAGATATACCTAGTGGGTATAGAAACTTAGTGTTGTCCATTTTAGTAAACTTGAAAATAAAATATTGAAAAAATTATATATAGGTAACCTTGTTTTTAAAATGATATGTCTTAGAATTTAATTTTCTGAGCTTAATATAAACATTCAAGCATTTCAAACATTTACATGATATAATCATAGCATACCTAGAAACCGAAAGCCGTCGACGTTTCTTTCGAAATTCTATTACGAGCGAATCTACCTAGCATAAATGTTAATTAAAAATTTATGTAAAAAAAAGTAAATGTATGTAAAGTAAATATAAATATAATGTAAAGTAAAATTTATGTATAAAATTCACACAGCGCCATCTATTCTCAAGCTAACCTGTGCTTATTGATACTAGACAACTAGTGGAACTTAAATATCTTTTTATTGGAAATACATATATAATACACACAGCTGCACCCAAACTGATACAAAAAATCATACACGTAAATACGAATCACTGAACCGAGGAATCAAACCCGTGGCCGTCGAAAATAAAACAGTAAGCTAAATGTCTAGATCGCCGAGGTCATCATAAAAGATGTCTAGTAAATTAGGCTGGAAACGTAATAAAGACCTTTTTTCGATTACAAAAAAGAGATGGAACGGAGTATTTTCGCTCCTAGTGTAAGCAGACGGAATGTGAGTGTACGTGAAAATTCGCACAAAGGACCCGGGACTAATTGCTAAAATGTACCTACCGACACGTATGAGGTACGCGGCGGCATGCGATATAGGCAGGGTTGCCATCTCTAAAATTTGGAAACAAGTTGCGTGAAAACCCCGGATTTTAGGCTCCAGAACCCATACTATTTTTTATACATAGGTTTTTTAAACATAATCTATTAGATTAACCGTTAAAAATATCATAAATCACATATTTATTAATTTTCACACATGGAAATTTGATGTAATCGCTTTTTATCATAATTCTAAATGTACCTAACAAAACAGAATCTTATTACAGTTTGCTACAAATAGTTTTAATAATCAATTAGATTTTTCTATTCATAAAATATACCACAATATGTTAATATACTTTATTATTAAACTTAAAAAAGTTACATTACTCCCGGATGCCCTTAAAACTAGGACAAATCCGGGGAAACCCGGACGGATGGCAACCCTAGACATAAGGAATCCATTTTGCTTACTACGAAAGAAATAAATGCTCTAATGGAAGCTAAAGTGAGCTAACAGTTCATACGGGTTATTACTGGCTTATCTAAACATACAATTCTCGTGACGCGGTGATGGTTACCAAACTCGTCCGAAACGGCTGTACCGATTTTTATGAAATTTTGTATCCATATCAGATAGGTCTGAGAATGGGCCAATATCTATTTTTCATACCCCCAATGATAAGGGTAACCCACCCCTAGTTATTTTATTTTTTATTTAAAGTTTTTGTGAATTAAAAATACATACAACGTATATATTTACCTTTCTACCATCAACCCTTACTTTTTACTAGCAATTTTTATTTATCTGCTAAAACAACGTTTCCGTTTCATGTAGTAATATATATATATATATATATATAATACTAACATATCAGCCCACAATTCACACAGCGCTATTTAGTCTCAAGCTAAGCAAAGCTTGTGTTACAAGTTAAAAGTACTGGACTGATATAATGACATAGATACATTTGTAATATACATAGAAAACATCCAGACCGATATCAAAATAACTATTAAACTCATAAATATAAATGTTTGTACTGCGCGAGAAATCGAACCCGCAACCATCAGACGCAAGGCGATAAGATCCTGCATCCTCTTAAGAAATGTCATTTGAAATAATTATTTGTGAAACATTGGTTAAAGTTAACAACAGTAAGTACATTACTGATCACTAATATTTACCACAACAGGCATACAAAGTATATAAAAGTATTTGTTTTAGTCAAATATTCTTGAATTAAAAAGAAATTAAAAATTACGAAGCGATAGCCAATTTTTCAGTTGGCGTTTAAACAATGTATGAGATCTTAGTTCGCTACTATCCTTAGGAATGTTGTACCCTTTATTTGCTATTCAGTATACATTTCTCTAATATAAATATAATCTTACATATATAATATAAATAAATCTCTTTGTTGTATGTGTAGGAACTCGTTCATTCTTATTATACTAATTATTAATATTAAAAATGCGAAAATGCTTTCACGCCAAAAGGGCTGATTTAATAATATTATTATTATTTATTTCGGTTAAGCAAAATCGCGAATAAAAATTGATACTTTATCGAATATGTCGATTGGAACACAACAAAATCTAACACTAAACAATATTTTAATAATTCAGTGGAGTGTTCAAGAAATATAAGAATGTAACGTTTTAAAATCAATTTTACACCCGGGTCCAGTGGTGTACAACCGTTTAACCGGCAAAGGACTCAACCGAGCGAAAGTTATTGTCTTTACCGAAGTACTCTTGAATATACAACAGTTAGATACATACATATTATATACTAGCTGTCCCCCGACTTCGTTCGCGTGGTTTGACCACATTGTCACGATTTTTTCCTGGTTTTTGCAACATTTCTGCTTCGGTTCTATTGGTCTAAACATAATGTTATATAACTTAAGTCATTCCTCGACAAATGAATTATCCAACACAAGAATTTTCGAACCAGTAGTTGCTGAGATTAGCGAGTTCAAAAAAGCAAACAAACTCTGAAGAGTTTGTTTGCTTTTTTGAAAGCTGAAGCTTTATAATATTAATAATAATAATAACTGGCTGCGCTGGTCAGCCAGTTATTATTATTATTAATATTCAAAACTTCGTTCAAACTTCGTCTGCGTTTCATTTCCTCACCTTTTACAATATTTTTCATTGCAGCTCCACACCCATTGGTCGTAGCGTAATGGTATATAGCTTAAGTTCCTCTACAAATGGACTATCCAACGCAAGAAGAATTTTTCAATTCGAACCTGTAGTTCCTGAGATTTCAAACAAACGTTCAAACAAACAAACATACTCTTCAGCTTTATAATATTAATATAGATAAACAATATTTGGTTTAAACTTATACACTTTATCGCTTTTCAAACTAATCAGATATTTTATGGGCGAACCGTAGATTTTTCTCGTGAAAATAATAAAAGTTTTTCAATTTTCAGGTTTTGTTTATTTAATCTGAAAGTGAATTCTTAGGAGTTTTATATTGACTCTCCGATAAGTTATAATTAAATGATTTATGTGCGCATGTTACTTACGATAATTATATAATATAATAATAATAATCTCATGACAAGTCGCACAGTTAAGTTAGTCAAGTTAAGCTAAAGCATGTGTTATAGGAATAGTTAGCTGAGAAGGGTCAAATCAAATAAAATACAGTACCGTGATTAATTAATAATAGAATAAAAGCAATGAAATTAAGACGATGTGATGTGATGTGATGAGAAAGTATGTCATAATCGAAAGACGGCGTCGGTGGTCTAGCGGTTTAGCACACTGTCTTACTTCCAATGGTCGCAGGTTTGATTCCTTACAACTTCCTTATCTCTCGCACGGTACAAACATTCATATTTATGAATATGATTGTTTGTGTACATATAAGTATTTGTATCAGTTGTCTAGTACCCATAAAACAAGCTTTGCTTAGCTTGGGACTAGATGGCGGTGTGTAAATTGTCCTGAGGTATTATTATTATTATAGAGTATACGAAAGAACCTACAAATGTATTTTACTATAAGTACTGTAAATATATATATATATATATATATAGTATAGGTTAATTAGATGAACTATTCTGCATATCGAAAGTAGATAAAAAATTATTTGAAGACAAAATTTACTGCGATAGTAAGTTGCCTCAAGAGAATTGATACCTATGCTCAGATCACGTCTGGCTTGTAAATTGGAAATTGAGTCGTTTTATAGAAGATATTCCGAATTGAGAGATACTTTGAATTGACCCTATGTGAATTTCAATATAAGATCCTTCAATTTTATGTTGGTAAGCTGTCTGAACAACGAGAGAGCGTCTGAAATATTAAAAAAAAAACTTAGTGACAAAATTGAGTACCGTGGTTCAGTGGTTAACTCTACAGCGATTTAGACTAATAAGTCGTGCTTCAAACTTGACCGGTTGAAAATTATGATTGTACTAATGCCTATAATTCAATTATTACGTCTAGATATATGCATATACACCTTGAAGTCCTCGGTGACCCAGTGGTTTAGCACACCGATTTATCTCCGATGGTCGCGGGTTTGATTCCATGCGCAATACAATCGACAACGAGGTAGGGCCTACCCTACGCCAGTGACAGGGCGGCCCAACGGCAAACGAATCTCCGTAGAATGCTAAGACGACCTACCCTACGTACACCGTATGGTTTTTATTGGATAAGAACCCTCTCGTTACCTCTGACAAGGCGACGATCTTTTGAAGATCTTCCCACAAAATGAAACAACGACGGCTTACTAAGCTATGTATCTCTCCTTCACTCTCTTTTTATATATAGATTAGATTGTTACTTAACTGAAAATATTAAAAGCTAAAGCTATGTCTTTCACTCTCTCTCTCTTTCTCTCTCTTTACATATATGGATTAGTATATTACTTAACTGAAAAGATAATGAATACTTTTAAATATTAAAGGAATACGAAAGCTTTGTCTACAATAAATGGAAATATGTAATGCCGATTTCTTTGTTTTTGCTCCAAATGAAAATTGAAATGGAAATACATCGTGTACATTCTATGTGAGCACAAAAACCCATCTGAAAATAATAAAAGCAAATCAACCCAGTACAAAGCTTAACATTTATTGCTTATATTTTTAATAATGAAAGTGTACAATCGTTTTATAAATATGCGGTGTGATCCGCAGTCTCATATATACAAATAAATAAAAATGAAATGTCTGTTTGTAATTTCTAATTAACAGCTTTTAACTAAATGTAAATAAAAGTATATATGGTACTGATATCAAAAGATTAATTTTATAATTTTTGTCTGTCTGTCTGTTCTTAGTAATCTCTGAAACGGCTGGGCCGATTTTGACGCAAACACGCAAATAGCTAATATTAGAAGGAGTAACTTAAGCTACTTTTATTTTAGGTTGTTTTTTTATACAAAAAAAAGAATATTTTCTCGCGGGCGAAGTCGCGGATAAGAGATAGTTCATAATATTATAAATGCAAAAATGTGGCCTGTGTATGTGTTTGTTAAAAAATAGCGTGTGTACCGTAGATAGATAAAAGATCTTTTATTTTGCAAAATAGACAAAGTCGCGAATAATGGCAAGTTTATTATTGGGCACCCTCCCTGACCTACCGCAGCACATTCCTCTATTACTTCGATTTCGCTTAGCATTCATTCTATTTGTCTATTTACAGCTCCTAAAGGTTATAGCGTGATGTTTCTTGTTCCTAACCTACTTCAAAATTTAGTAAATCCAAAAAAAGCTTTTTCAAATCTGACTAGTAGTTTAAATATTTTATTTTTATATTCAAATATTAAGACATTCAAACAAACAAACTGTTCGCCTTTATATTTTAGTACTAGCTATTTAAAGTTCACGGCTTTGCTCGCATGTCATACAGGGTATGATACTCTCTAATAATAAAGCCATGTGTGAAAGAATATTGAAATCTATTATAAATGTATTTAATTTATATACTTTCGAAGTGGGAGCGAAACGTATACAAGCGAAATTTCTCTACAATCTTCTAAAATAACTTGGTCTGTCAATTACTGCAGTAGATTAGAATCCACTGCAGTAAAAGAAAACTGCATTATAGATACTGGTACGTGTATCAAAAGTACTACCAGATTTGGCTGGGCAGGGAGAGAAATACGGGCGGTGAAAGACGAAGGTGAAATGTAGATGTAAGTCGGCAAGGGTCCCCATAAACCTACACTCGGATCACAAGTTCCGGGAATTGCTCAGAGTTTCCCTCTCTGCCACACGATGGACCCGGCACCCGCACGGTAAATCCATGAAAAGAAAGAAGTTGGTCTTAAACATAACTGAAATAATTTATTTTTATATTAATACAGATAGACTCATTACATAAAATTATTAACGATTTGAATCTCTAAATCCTTGTTTCTTTTATACTTTTATTTAATTGTACAGTCAATTGTAGACAGAAAAAAAGAAATACATTATTACATAGATTATAATAAAGCTAAACATAATATAATTATAAGATTAACAAGTATTCAGAATTTAATTCAAAGTAAAACATCGCAACATTTCATTATAAATATCATTTTTCAAATATACTTCAATTTTATGTGGATAATAAACAAAATAAATTCAGTATCTCTGAACTATGATAAACTAGCTGTGTCCGCGACTTGGTGCGCTGGTACATATATTATTAAGAAGTAAATTTTGTGAGTTTGAATGTTTATTTATTAATGCACATAATTTCAAAGTACATATGGCGGACTTAACACCATGCGGCATCGTCTACCAGTCAACCAAGGTTGGTACAGAGAATTGTTGGCGGTGCAATTATAAATAAATGATATGACAATACACGTGGTTGACACACACATACATATATATATGAATATTTTTTTATATCGCATAGACAACTAACGAGCCTACGGCTCACCTGATGGTAAATGATTGATCACCAAAAGCAAAACCAGGGAGCTCTTTTCTTGGTTTTCTTTTCAAGGTTTCAATATCGTACCTGTTGGAAAATACCATTGCTGGACGATGATTCCACAATATAGTTGTTTGTGGCAAAAAGTTTCTAGAAAAACGCACAGTGGAGGACCACCATTTATCCAGATGATCAGGATGGTATTTTAAATTTTTGCGGGTATGTTGGTGAAAGCATCACCAGTTGGTATTAAACCGAACCATTTCCATTTGTATATATACTTTTTCTTGTCTAAATATGTACGTATAAATAATATTATTAAAATATCTAACTAAAATGATAGTATATAGAATTCACGATCGCCCACTGTAAGGGTGACCGCACACAGCGTCCCTTGACCTCACTGATCGACAATGAATATTCATTAAAACTGCTGAGTGTTTCTATACACCACAAATTAAAACATTATAACTTCTAAAGTTTAATGTACTTAATAGAATAAAATGTACAATAAATAAAATATTAATGCTTTTACGTAGCTACTTATAATTATTTACTAATGTAGCTATTATACTAGCTGACCCACGCAACTTCGTCTGCGTTTCACTTCCCAATCTTTTGCAAAATTTTTCATTGCAGCTCCGCTCCTATTGGTCGTAGTTTAATGTCATGTAGCTTAAAGCCATCCTCGACAAATGGACTATCCAACACAAAAAAATATTTTTTCAATCAAATCAGTAGTTCCTGAGATCAGCGCGTTCAAATAAATAAACAAACAAATTCATCAGCTTTATAATATTAGTATAGATTACACCTACGCATGTCTGACAATTAAACTGAAAAATGTGATAAATATAGACTTTATAAAAGGTCATACTTTAGACTCGCCTGTTTATTAGGTTAGATGTTTCAAGGGAAGAAGGGGAGTAATGGATACCCCATAAGGAACCCGCAGAGATAGAGCTCGCTAGACTGGGAGACAGCAGCCGGACTCGTGTTGGACAATCAGCGATACCATAACTCTCGCATATGACTTTAGACGAGGGAGATCTTAGAATTTTTAGTAGGTAGTAGTCTCACAATACCCCGAAGCGGGCTGGACTACATGAGGGATTTACTTCAAATTAAAAAAAGAGTGTTTGGTTAAAGATTTATATAAACATTGTATAAACAAAATTATCTCCCGCTTTAACTGGACTATTCATTGTTGATTTGTATTTAGTATGTATGTATTTGTGTATAGATATTAGATGTGCTTTTTTATATATTATATATTTATATTTAAGTATGTATGTATTTCTTAATTTTATTATATTTCTACCTATTTCTTTTTATAATTTTTATTTCGTGTTATTTATTTAATGCACAGCCCACTAATCTCTATTTGCCCTATGGTTGAGAGAAAATGCTCTGTTGATGATGAGCGGTGCATTCCACCACGGCCCTGGAAGCGCAGGTTTTGCCTCTCCTCGAGAACTCGCGGCCTCATCGTCCTTAAGTAACGGCAGACGTTTACAAGTAACTTAACTCAGAGCAGAGCGTTCAACAGGTCCATTAAAAAAAGGACCATTATGACCAGCTGCGGAAGTACATAGCCAATTTATAATAAAAATGCTTCGTAACCGCATTACAAGAGTTAAGCGCAGGTATTTTCTCGTTAAATAACATTGACATGTCAAGGGTCGTTGCAAATGAAGCCGTTAAATACACAAATGCCCACATTTCGCGCTCGTGCCCCGAAACAATATAATTTAAACCTAACGCACAGGGGTCCAAAACAAATCCTTTTATCGATAAATCTTTAACGTGTAAAAAAACTCGCCTCTCTTTTTAATCTATACCTACACAGAGCGGTGTGTTGAAATCGAAAAAGTTTTAGGGTTCCGTAGCATATTTTTAATAAACATCCAGTATTGTATTTTTTTTTTTTTGTATCAACATATATATTATATTCGAAGACTTCGATAGTCTAACGGTTTAGCACACCGTCTCACTTCTAATGATCGCGGGTTTCATTCCTCGGACGGTGCAAATATTTGTAATCATAAGTATGATTATTTGTATCGGTCTGAGTGTTTTCTACGTATATTATGTATTTATAAAAATAAATTTATCTATTTATTTTATTTCGACACGCAGTATTTACCTAGAGCCCCGATAATATTTACCTAGATCCCCGATAATTCTTATTATGCTGCTTACTCAACTGAAAATAATGTTGAAATTCGCTTAAACCTAAATAAAGTTGTGGAGGGAAGTAAGCAGTCGTTATGACAAACGTGAAACGGTCTAGCCAAGGACGGGTCTGGTATATAACATTTAGAAGTAAACAGTGCAAAACAATTATTTTGTTTTAGTACGTCGCTGTGGCGGTACTAAAGGCTGACCTAAGTAGGGTTGTAGGGCTATACATCTAAATCGTTTCCGCAAGTATTAGCCTATCATAGTTGTATTCCATTGTTATGTGTACCATAAACTCAGACGTTTTCTAATACTAGGATTATGTGTAATCCTATAATAATGAAAATTATCGGTCCCATTACCATTCAGCCATAACTATTTAATGCAATCTTCTTTAGACGTACACTCTTGACAGAATGGTCATGGCTCATGATGGTATCCCTTCGTTATTCTCCTTGGTGACAGAGCTCCTCACAATTTATCTCCATCTTGTACGATTTTTGGCTGAACGACAATATTGTACAATGGACTGCTATGTCGTTTTTATAAGGTCAGTATGTTTTATATAGATTATATAGTATATTCAATGCAATATATCTTATTAAATCAACTTCTACGTGGTTGCTGTTGGAAAACATCGAGATTAATTCATGGTACATTCAACGAGATAAGTTAAGTGAATAAGAAATTTCACTGTCACTCTTATGTTCTTAAATGGTGTCCAGTCATCATACAGGTACAGACAGGATCAATATTCCACAGTTATCTACAGAAAAGACAAGCAATGATTTATTAGAAGGCTATCTTTTAAAAAAAAACTACCATAATGGCCGACCGAAAGAGTATTGACAGAAAGACAAGATGGCTGCCGATTGTCAAATATTTCTTACCACGAACCATCAGATGTCGCTTCAGTAAGCACGTCTTTGTCAATAGAACATTAATAATGTTTAAATATAATATGTAAATGAATTACAGTATAATTTCAAACTATTTATTTAATACCAATAAAATATATGTCCCCATCAGGTAACAGTTCGTTTGCTCTTCAATAATTAAAACTATATTCAATAAAACTTATAGAACTATGAATATCAATAAATTATAACTGCAATTCTTTAATTAAACAAAATCTTCTTTTGTTTTTATATAAATGATTAAGACATTTTCAGTTGCTTATAAAAGTCAAAATATCTTCCTATTTATTAAAATAAGATCACTCTATTATTTTTAATTTGTGACAAAGTGCTCCATCTTTATCCATGCTTAATGATAAAACAACATACCTACGTCTGTAAATACAGACAAGACCTATTAAATATTATACATTTAAATGTACGGAACCAAAAGAAAAATGGGCATTAGTATAACGGTTTATTAAAAGCGGCTTTTATTACGATTGGCGAAAAATATAGGTGAAAATTTTCACGTGCGGAATAGCCTTTTTTGTGTAGAAACCTGTGTACAGCGGTAACTAACGTATGAGTCTGCCAGTAAATAAATGGCTTTCAGTGGTTATTTGTTAATTCTTTGCACGATTCTATCGGCGAATGATAAATATTGAAAACATTCGACCATAGATAAAGTAGAAGTAGGACGAGTGCGCAAGTATATGGAGATGCCTTAATAAAACCACAGACTCTCAATTTTATTACTTCAACGGCCACTTTAGATGTAAAAAGTTTTTTTTTAATCGTATCAAGATAAGTACTATACAACAATTGCGCGCCAGAACATGTAGACGAAATTATATTCGATATTCCAAATTCAAAAATTTGACAGTCTTGGCAGTTGGTGCATATATTATTGGAAATTAAAAAAGTGTAGTGACAGTATTATACTGTACAGAGTAATTATTTTAATTCTGAGTACGGAGTACTTTGTTATATGCTTTACGGATGACACTTACTTGGGTGGAAACATATATATTCTAGTAAGTTTGAGGACTAATACCTGAGTCAAATACTAGTGCTTTAAATCATACCTTTTTCTTCCACCGTGAATATGAAAGTTCTACGGCTAGTTGTTACGTTCATTTTTCTTGTTCACTGTTAAATATTACATGGCAATGTGAACTATGGTTGTAGCCTGTCCGAAAGAACAAAGTAAATAAAATAAGCACATTTCAAGTTAAATTTTATTTATATCATAACACGAATAATTTTATGGCAAATAAAGGAATAGAATAAACTCATGGCCACGGCTAGTGCAACTTAGTCGAAAGACCCGGTTAATTATATAATAACACATATTAAAGACGAAAGTATAAATATAACTAAATCATATATTTTTATATAAATAAAATTGGAGTGCCTGTTTGTAATATTGAAATAACCGTTTTTTACTGTAAATATGGTAACATACACCCAAATAACATTTTTTACAATTTTTATATGTCTGTCTGTTTGTTCCGGCTAATCTCTGAAATGGCTGGATCGATTTTGACGGGACTTTTTTTGGCAAGTAGCACATGTTATAAGGAGTAACTTAGGCTACTTACATTTCTTTTTTTTTATTTTTGATGGAGATATTGAGTGGATTACATATATACCTAGCAGTAAATATAATTTACTTTCGTTCCGATCGCAGTTGCACGTTACATACAAACTGTTACTTAGCAACAATACTTATTTTAAATGTGATGCATTATACTTTTTCTTCGCCAATGTGCCTAATACGGTCCCTTAATCCAATACATTTAAGACACTCTACATCTCTAAATTTAAATAACATACATAATATAAAACAATATACAGAAGAGTAAACAATAGAACAATAGTAGCAAAAAACATATCCAAAATTAAATCTGCTAAAATACTAATTACTGTTGGACCTATACCGCCCATAGAGATATTGAGTGGATTACATATATAGCAGTAAATATAATTTACTTTCGTTCCGATCGCAGTTACACGTTACATACAAACTGTTACTTAGCAACAATACTTATTTTAATTTTGATGGATTATACTTTCTTCATCAATGTGCCTAATAATTTTAGAAATATAAAGTTAAATTCCATGCGAACGAAATCGCGGGAACAGCTAGTATTAAATAAATCAGTCTCTGGTGTGAAATTACTTTATCTAATATCCGTAATAGCACTCTTGAGTCATACTTGACACCATAAAATTCCGATGGTTGTTATCGATAGTATTATGAACATATTTTTCAATAGATGTTCTTTTTATGACGACCTCATGCCTTAGGCTACACTGCCTTACATTCTCTTACCTGTGGCCTTACCTTCGTAATACAAATACTTGTATACTATATATGTGATTGAATTTCTTGTTAACATTATAAACGCGAAAGTTTGTGAGAATGGATGTATGTTTGTTGCTCTTTCACGCAAAAACTACTGAACGGATTTTGATGAAATTTTACAGTATTATAGCTTATACATCAGAATAATATATAAGCTACAAGTTTCATACGGATGAAACCGCGGGCACAGCTAGTATATTTTGTTTGTAATTAATAAAATAAAATATTCTCAACACACAACGTGTGCTAAACTGTCAGACCACCGAGACCGTCATAACAATACCTATACCACAGATAACATACACAGATAACATAATATTACATACCTATACTAAAATCTCTGCATAGTTTAGGAGTAGAAGTCACTGTGTAAGATTTTCTTTATTTATTTGTTCTTCAAATGTACACCAAGTTACTTTTAAAATTGTAATGGCAATACTGTATCCAAGTCTATAAGAACCAAATCATAAAACTACTTAAAAATGTCTAAAAGAAGATGAAATAAATTTGAATCAAATATATAATATTTTCTAGACTTATTATTAAAATCTTTAATACACTGTTAGCGACAGACATCTTTTAATAAATTTCTTTTATTTTTGATATATTCTTCTTTTTGTTTTTCAATTGATCCTGTGATTAACATACGAAATACGTATCTGGAAACCTTCTGGTGACTTTTTTATTATCTCCACTAAAAAGACGTATACACAAATCTGTAGCTCAATTTTGTATATATGTTTTTAGCATTTAGCTAACAACATAATAATATATACACAAATGGACGCACAAATCAACGGGCGTGCACTAGTATAAATCAGAAAATCATCACACGTCGTGATGAAACGGAGCGATTTGCCGAAGAGAAATAAAAAAAACAGGCCGTATACGGGTCGACCGTGGAAATTATAAATCATAGGGGTCCCAAAACCTAAACATGTCCGGTTGACAAAAAGGGTGATTTCTGTGAATTTATGAGCAACCCTACCCATAGGGCGTGTGTACACTGCCGCTTAGCGCCGAGATGGGTACGATGCCCTTCAAGACATACGAATATACAAACTTAAATAAATACATTTCTCGCTTATGAATGTCTCTTAATCTTATCAGGCTTATTTTGAACTAGTTTCTTCCCTTGACTGGGCTCGCATAATTCTAATCAAAATGCTATGTCAAGTAGCAATGTCGTTGTACTCGCCTGTTTGATATTTAATTCAATTCTTTTACGTAAAGGTTTATTACTAGCTACCCGCCCCGGCGTCGCACAGGTACAAGCATAATATACATATAAATCTTCCTCTTGAATCAATCTACCTATTGCTAAAACTGCATTAAAAGCCATTGCCTAGTTCAAAAGATCTAAGCGAATAGATAGCGGAAGCGACTTCATTTTATACTATAAGATATACAATATGGTTTACATTGTCGTTTAATTTCTTTCAGTAGATGATGCAGAAGAAGTTGTGCATACGAGATATCTCACCATACACTCGAGGGAATCCGGTTTGTCAATTTTAAATAGAATAGAGATACGAATACAAATATTCTTTATTTAAATAAATTTAATTTTAATGCGTTTTTAAATATGCTCTTTTATATTTAACGTCACATCAGTATGAGAAAGACGTTTGGTTGATATCCCTTTGAGCAATAAAGTTACATTTTTTATAGGTATTGTGTGAATACAATTTAAGTATCCAAGAGAGCAATATTATAAATCTCAAGATACTAGACAGACAAATAGTGTTAAATAATTTAATAGTAGAGGATAAACAAGACCAGTCTTAGCAAGTAGCATATGTTCAAGCATCTGACGGTCTTGATGGTCTAGTAGTTTAGCGCTGCACCTTAGTTCTCATAGTCGCAGATTCTATTCCTCGCATGATGCAAATAGTTATATTCCTGATTGTTTGTATTGGTTTGAGAGTTTGCTGTGTACATTATATATGTATTTACAAAAATGTATCTATATATTTTTGTTACTTGTCTTGTACCCATAACACATTCTCTGCTTTGCTTGGGACTAGATGGCGTTGTGTGAATTGTGCAAAGTTATTACTATTATATTTAGTATTATAATTATCATGAATTTAATAAATGCTGTAATGACGGTGTTAAGAAGCGTGTAAAAAAATAGAATATAATGAGATCTGAATAAAATATTGTGTAAGGCAGATAAAAAACTTCTCGCTTCAGCAATCCCCTTAAATAAACTTGTTAGAAAACTTTTTCTATTAAAACCTTTTTCGATATTCATTCTTAAATTACAAATACGACATAACTATATAATATTAATCCCAAAATTGTAAAAAAAGTAGTGAGTACATTTTTTTATTATCCTTTCGAGAGCGTGACCTTGGATTGTACTACCCTCGGCCTTGGCCTTGGATATACACTTCGGGCGAAAGGGAATATTAGTAATGTGGACTAATAACCCCTTTACTAACGATGTACCACGTCAGATTGACTTCCACATGGTTCCCCCTGAAAACCATCGTAATAAATTCATCGTCAATTTACCACGATGGGCTAACTGCTCCATGCTCATCTTATCATCCCCCACTGCTGCTCCGCCATAGTAAACCATTGTCTCCACTTAAATTTTCCTGTATTCCTTCTTGCTATGTTTGTTGTTTCTTTGCATATGACATTGTTATTTTGTACTTGCATTTTTGTATATTTATATTTATATATCTATATTTTATATATAGTATATATAATGTGTTTTATTTTCTAATATTTATTGGTATTACTATCCTATCCCTATTGTATATATTCTTCCATTCCATTCATGCGCCACCTACCACTTTTGTTGTATTTTCTCTACCTAAAGGTTGTCTAGAAACGATTGCTTCTTGCGATAAGACCGCCTTTTGTACTTCCATATCTCTTTTCTGTATAATTCTTATGTATTAATTCTATTGGTGCAATAAACAGTTTATAAATAAATAAATATGTGTGTCAGTCTTTGCAGAATGGAGGCATCATAAAACGTGATGTCCAGCGATGAGCGAATTTAGTCAGATCATCTTGAAGGGCTACGCTCTCTAGGATGTTCACCATCCACCCTACCAGCTACCATCAATAGCAACATTCTTTCCAACCACCTATAGTGTACAAAAAAACCGACTTGATTCCTTGTTTGATAGATTTGTTAGCTAAAGACGAAGAGTTTTGCAAGGGCCATGTTTTTGTATAACATCATATACTCGTATATATGTACCCAAAATCTAGTACAAATAAATTTATTATTATTAGTACTAAAATATTGCAAGTTGCGTTCGGAAATAGATTTATATTCACCTAATGTATAGGAAGAATTCAGGTCACTTAGTCCATCGTGGCGATTTCACCAAGAATTTACGACTGTAGTTTCCACAAGAGACCGCTGAGGTCGACCTTATTGGGTATATTGCTAGCAATGGAACCAGTAATACCTATTACTAACAATTCAGATATTCATGAAGTTCATGTCTATAGTAGACTGTCTACCTTACTGAAGATGGCAACATTTTCCATCAGGCTTAGTCTAACGATAATGGTTTAAAGCACTAAAGGATAGATATACTATCTAACTCCTGTATGAGGTACACTGAGTATATTCTAATAGAGGAGTCACTTTTTGAAGAATTCCGATTTTCATAGTCTGGGCTATAATAAATTCATAGATCACATTATACAATTCTGTATAAAAAGTAAATGTAACTGGCAGCCTACAATTGTACGCGTTGCCATGTCCGTAAAACATAATAAAAAGAAAGTTGAAAAAAGAATAAAATTCAAATGAGCAGAGACATTGTCGCAAGATTGCATTTTTTTTTTATAAATATAATTTAAAAATCTAACAACCATCCCTCTATTCCTCGACCAGGTTTAAACACTAATTGTACATTTTAGCAAGTTAAAGAAGTAAAAGATATGTATTTATAAATTCATAATCATAATAACATTATGCTATATCTGTCTACAAGTTAACGAGTGGTAAATTTACATATCTTTTAAAATTTAAAAGATATTTTAGAAGTTTTCTCACTTTTCTGTTCTTTTCTTACATGCACAGACTAGCTCTGTTTGTAAAAACCGATTTTTACTCTGGCTGAAGATATAGCGCAATAACTACTTTCTCGTGTTAAAATATGCAATAGTACCGCCAGTACAAAATAGGACATTTTATTCGTACCTTTACATTTTTAGTAAATGTACAATGTAATAAAATCTTACTACCTTTATAATTTTTTACGGCCTCTGTGGTTTGGTGGTTTAGCACACCGCGTTACTTCCGATGTTCGCGGGTTCGATTTCTTGCACGCAATCATTCATATTCATGAGTATGATTGTTTGTATCGGTCTAAGCTTTGTCTATATATAATATGTATGTATTTATGAAAAAAAAACAAGACAAAAAGCCCATAACACAGGCTCTGTTTAGCTTAGGACTAGATAACGCGTGACATTGCGTGAATTGTCCACGGATATTATTTTAGTAAATAATAGGGAATCCATACGAAGCCGAGGCGGACCATTAATTTTATATTACGTATACATATATTAAATACTGTACAATAAGAACGATAGATCTCATGCCGAGTCTACAGAATCATCTCAGTGGGAAAACCATATCGACATTAACTGAGATTTGCGGCAATTGATATCTTCCTAATCTGATTGAGATGACATTCTGACATAATTGACATATGTAGGTATCTTGTGAGACGCAGTAACTATCGGTACAATAACGTTATTAGTTATATTACGTATCTGTACGTACGTACGTACAGATATATATACATTTCTACTATTACTTGCGTAAAAGCGTGTACAGACGACCCTAAAATTGGTGAAGTCAAAACAGTGGAGTTCTTTAGGTTGCTTCCTAGATAACAGAAATTCTATATAATATATGTAGATAATGCGGTATTCAGCTAGTTATGATATTTTTTTCCATTCAATCAAAGATAGTTCTTATTGAATATTGAGTATTTTATACTCAGCATCAATATTTTATTTAAATTCAAAATAAAAAATAATTTCTTCATGTAGGACATATTAGCCGCTTGAAAAAATTTATTTTATATCAATTTTTTTACATACCGTCCAGTTCAGTATATAGGTTCAATTGAGAAGAACTGGCAAGAAAATCAATTGAATATTTTATTCATTTTTTTTTTATTTTATTTATTTTTATTTGTAATTATATTAACTGCTAAATTATGTATTGACGGCCTCAGTGATCTACCAGCACACCGTCTTACTTCCAATGATTAAGAGTTCGATTCCTCGTGCCGTACAAACTTTTGTTTCATGAGTATGATGGTGAGGTGATGTGAGACTGACATCTGAGTGATTTCTATGTACATTATGTATTTACAAATAAATGTTTTTCTAAGTCTATATATCAGTTGTCTAGTACCTATAACTTTTATAGATGGTATTGTGTAAATTGTCCAGGGATATTGTTTTAATGGTTGATAATGGAATGGTGCTCCCGCCTACGCTCACAGTATACTCTAGCGAGGCACCAGTGGGAGACAATAAAATGAACATGAGGTAAGGTCAGTTAGCACATCCTGGAAAATGGCAATTTACCACAACCTTACCAAGAGAACCACGTGGAGGTCAATCTAACATATTGCTAGCAATGGGGTTATTAATCCACATTACTAACAAACCCCTTCCTCGCTATCCAGGGATATTATGTGACGACCTCGGTGGTCTAGTGGTTTAGCACACCGCTTTACGTCCGATGGTCGCGGGTTCGATCCCTCGCACGGCACAAATATTTATATTCATGAGTATAATTGTTTGTGTCGGTCTGGGTGTTTTCTATGTATAATATGTATTTACGAAAAAAAAAATACCTATGTATTAGTATCAGTTGTCTAGCACTCATAACACAAGCTTTAGTTAGCTTAACTTGGGTCTAGATGGCGCTGTGTGAATTGTCCTGAGATTATTATTATTATTATTTTATATATATATATATATATATATTATATCTCCCTTTGATCCCTTGTCATTGCGGGTAAAAATCACCAAACAATGACAGTTATTATTATTATTATAATATCTCCCTTTTTACGGGGGTAATATATTCAAATATTATTATTATTATGTATAGTAGTCATCCACAAGCTATATACACTATTCTCTTACAATTCGTTAGTTTTATCCTTGCGCTAAATTATGTTCAGGATTTGTTACAACGCTATTAAAAAATACTAAACAATTATAAAATTACAATATATAAAGCCTTTTTTGTTTGTCTGTTTCCATATATTGGTGGGAGATATTGTTAGATTTATAACATCTGGCGTTTCCCAGGGCTGTCAAAAGCTTCAAACAGAAAACTATGCAAGTAGATCAATCGAAATGACAATAAATCCCTCAAACATTATACTACTATCCACTAGCCACTAATCTATTGCTTTGTTCAAGTTACAAGAATACAATTATTAAGTACCTACAACTTCATTCGTATTCATTCAGCCATTCAAGCATAATTGAGTAAACATAATAGTCATAGATTTTCATCTATACGTATAAATAAAATTGGAGTGTGTGTTTGTAATATTGAAATAACTGTTTTTTACTACATGCATATGAATATAAATTCTCTAATTAATATTTTTATTAAATTCCACGCGGACGAAGTCGCAGGTACAGCTAGTATTTAAATAATAATATTAGTATTGTATTGCAAATATAAAGATATAAATAAAAGAATAATGAAACAGTCCTGACCAGTATAATATATAGGTATATATCTGAATGAAGATTACATTTTATTTCTTTTATGTAGGTAATTAAAATAAATTGTATTTTTTAACTTGTAGTAGAGGATCAGGATCTCTGGCCTAGTAATTTCACTACTTTATCTGACCTATATAAAACTTTACAGTAATATAGCTTATACATCAGAAAGACACATAGGCAACAATTTAAAAAAAATAAATGTCAATTAAGTTGGATGCAGACGAAATTGCGCAGTTCAGTTAGTGTTTTATAAAACTTAGTATATATGAAGCACGGAGGACAAATTTTTAATTATATTTTTTTCAAATATTTTTTTTTTAATTTGTATACTCTCTTTTATCTAAGTAAATTATCAGAAGTAAATTGTCAGAAAAAATACAAAATTTAAAATAAAACATGTCAAGAATACAGTATGATAGAACCCATTAAAATTTTGATTGATACCTAATCTATTGGAAATTTTCGATATCGTCATACTCGTAGACGAATCCACAATGTTTTTTCGATGACAGTGAATTAATTAGGAACGGACCGCTTACAGCTTTCCGCTGTTATTGACATTTAATTATTATTATACAAAACCGTAAACTTACTAATATTATAAACGCGAAAGTTTGTGTGTATGTATGAATGGAAGTTTGTTACTCTGTCACGCAAAAACTACTCAACTTTGATGAAACTATACAGTAATATAGCTTATACATCAGGAAAACACATAAGCTACAAATTTTATGCCGGTAAAATCACGGGCAAAGCTAGTTATTGATATAGCAATTGGTTTTCTGTAGTTTGCAAACGAACTTCGAAAGAAAACTCCTAACGAGAAACTATGTGATCTAGTTTTTATTTATGAATGGTAATCGTATGATGCCCTCAGACTAAAGTCGTATCCGTCAGGCGGGAGTTTGCCTTCAGTAGTTTCATAAGTCTTTTATGGGTTTGGAGTGCCATCTTCACTCGCCCCCTATTATCTGGTAAAGCTGTAAAGGCTAGCTGCAGTATTAGACTAGTCAAAAAAAAAGGGGAAATCTATCGGTCAACCCGACATGGTACATTGCTAACTATGGTTGTCTGTAGTATCCATCACTTACAATAGGTGTGGAGTCTTCTTTAAGTAAAATATCCTTCCTCCTTTTTTCTCCGTTCCAGTTCCTCAGGGAGAGCAGTGGACTACCATAGGGTAGGGTAGAGGTAGGGTTTCAAACAAATCGTCGCCTGAAGGTGGTCTTAGATGGTATCTTGAAGACTAATCATTTTCTCCACAGAAATTTCACAATTAAATTATCGCTGTATTTGCTGTTACATTTCAATTTCAGCCACTGTAGCTCGGACTGTATCGCGTTTTATGTATCATACCCTCAAATAACCCTCAATATCTCTCTCATCAGGTATATTAGATAGCCGCTTCAACGCGTATAAAAAATTGTCTAAACATCGCCAACCCTAAAGCGGCAAATTTTGTGTGACATAAAATCAGATAGTATATGCGAATGAAATAGCCAATTTCGTATTTTGAACACACATAGAGAAACAAGTAGGATAATATAGGGAAACCAGAATAAACATGTTCTGATTTGTGGTAAGGCTTCTGCGAGAGGCGTGAGAATAAATTGGCTGAATGAGGTCGTGTAGGGGTGTCTAGATAGTATTTGGCGTTTGTACAAATGAAAACGTAGAAGATACGAGTCTGACCGTATTGTGATATAAGCCATAACCTAAGTTAATTGGAAAAGTATATCTGTGAGGTAAGGTTTCTGAGGTTGTATGGGCTAACCTCTGGATCTACTCAACCGATTTTGAAAATTTTACCTTTCTCTTTGTTTTATATAAAGACACGTTATTTATGAGAAGTCTCTTTTTAATAAACGATAATGGATTGGTACAACTGGGTACCAGTTGTACTAACGCTACGCTGGTAGGGCACCAGTGGAAGATAATCAGTTAGTTATGATAAATTCAAGGAATTTTTCACTATAGTTTCCAGGAAGAACCGGGTGGAAATCGACCTAACATGGTAAATTGTCAGCAATGAAGTTACTAACAGCCCCTTTCCCACTATTTGTAAAGTCTTTTAATTTTCAGGTTATTATATACCCTATATTATAACCTGAAAATTAAAAGACTTTTTCGTGATAGTAAAAAATATTTACCGCCCAACGAAGTAGACACTAGTAGATTACATCATTGTAATCCTATGCGGTACATCGAGGCAGCGTATCTAAATTAATTTACAAACCATATATATAAAAGAGCGAAAATTTGCACATTTTTAGGAATTTACTGGCAACACCAACACCACGTCGTTACAGAACACAAACAGTAATTGGGGAAGGAAAGCAGCAGAAATTTGAACTATTTAATCATAAAGCTGTAGGGTCGCGTTAAAGCGAGCATAACAGCAAACATGATCAGGTCCCAGTATAAACGGCGAGAAATCGTAAATAATATTCATATATATTATTTTATGTTATAATATTGTTTTTGACATATATTTCATGTTTAAACTTGATGAACGAATAAAAAAATGATCGTTGAAAAAAAACTTGACGCCACTGACTTATTGCTACAAAACGTGTAACTATTGCTACAAAATTTTTGGGTATATCAATTTCATCAGACTAAAATTGCATTCATCAGGCAGGAATTGGCCTTCAATTGCTCCATACGTCCTTCCACGGGTTTGGAGTGCCACCTGCACTCGCCCCCCCCATTGTCCGGTGACAATGTACACCGCCAGCTGCGGTCAACCGCATTAGAGTAGTCCGAAAAAAACAAAAAATATTCAACTGTATACCGCTGTTAGTCATACCACACCGCAATAGGCGTCAAAGCGACCATCTCAAAGCTGCTGAGTGCATTCAAAATTCATAATCACAAGAGAACAAACCGACACAAAACGGAAGGATTATATTACTGATGCGAAACTTATTGCATACAACTGTGGTTTATCATATTTAACTGCAATAATGAAACAACAACTGCAAATGTTCGGCAATCAGTTTCATGTATAGAATTCGTGTGTGTGTTTATGATGTGTGATAAGGTGTGATATTTACGTACATACATACTTGGTGTATAGTGTTCCTGCAAAATAGCTAACATACGGTCTTAAAGAGGTGACGATATTTACGTACATACATACATCTTTAGTTTAATACATTTCATCGAATCAGGTGTTTTTTTGTGTCAGTCCATTTCATATCATAATGGATTTAAATTATTTTGTTTAATTCCAAAACAAACATCAATCTATCCACACCAAAAAATTCCACGTTTATAACATTAGTAATATGACGATCAAATTTATGCAAAGAAGATATGAGTGGTGGTTATATGCAACTAGTTTAACGATACCGAGTAATAATGAAACTACCTTCTTTTAATATAAAATATCAGATATCTCGAAAATATCCATGTGAACCCTAACAAAATGCAGCTGCAGCATGATCTGAAAGTTAACACTGTTAAACAAGAGGTCTTGAAACAAACAAAATCATACAAGGAAAGAATAAAAAATCATCCCACCTGCGTACCAAAGACTCTGATGAAAGAGAGCCAAACTGGTCGCAGACTAAGACGCAAAATGCCGCAGGACCTTATCAAATAAATAAATAGTGTATATGTAAAGTAGGATATGTGTGACACATACCGAGCATGCCATAAACAAGAACCCAACAAACATGCTACATAATGTTCAATTTTGACAGATTGTAGTACACGAAAACACAAAAAAAATCACTCTCACTCTCCCGACTCGTCCGTTCCGTTCGCAAGCTGCTCGTATAATGCCTCTTTTTGTCCGAGTCACTGTCATAGGCCGCCATCTTGTGCCCCACTACTCTCGATATACCGGAAGTGATAACACTCTTTCATTGTGCCTTATTAAGTAAGTACATAATCACAACATCTTAGTACAAACTTCCGTTGCAAATTTTTATAACTCTGGAATGAATTTCATTTTTCTGTATTAAAAAGTCTATTATTTGCAATAACCCTACCCTCGTCAACAACGGATCATTTACACTGTAGGAAGTAAATAGAAAGTGACGTCAGCGGAAATTAGTTGTGTAAGTATTGAAAATTCACATGTAATGCTAATTATTTATACAAAAAGAAACTTTCTAAAACTTAAATCACCTTTTTTCAAATTGCTTGTAATGTCAGAGAATAGAGGTACTGAAAAGACAAATATATAGGGGGGGTATTATACAGTTGTTCAATAAGGTAGGTGACCTTATTGAACAACTGTATAATACCCCCCCCCTCTCACAACCCTCTCTCACACTCTCACATCCCAATAGTAAAGAAATAATGGGAAATAATGACAATTTTTTTTCTCAGTACTTATTCAAGACATTTTTATGAAATTAAAAACATATTTATATAAACCAAATATAATATATTTTTTTTAAGAATTACAATATTAGAAACTGTCAAAAACGTGAACTATATTAATTATCACATAACTACAAACGTGAACTATATGAAGTATATTTTTGGGAGTGGTTTTTTAGCAACCCCTAAAGTGACACCTATCAAAAAAATATATCTTATTTGTTAATTAACTAGCACGTTACATGTTAAAGTTACAAAAGTTGGGATCGGTGGAACACAGCTTAAAAAAATAAAAATCTATTATGGATACGTGCATGCATATATGTCAATATTCACAAAAACAACATTGAATTTGATGGCATTCGATTGCACAGATTTCGAACACCATGTTCAAAACTCGGTATAATATTATCTTGTATTGCTTAACAATGTTGTTGTTGTTGATTTTCATGCAAGTTTTGGCAAGTTATAAGAAGTTAACTAGCGAGTCACAAATAATTAGCAGCCAATATATGAAGACGAAAATATTATATAAGTATCGACAATATATATTCAACATACAGACTAAATAACAGACTATATTATAATATCTATCTGACATTAAAATATTCACATAGTGTGAAAAGAAAAAAAAAAGGAAACAGTATCGTAACAATCTATGTCACAGAAATAAAAGAAAGCTACAGGATCTCAGGCACGCAAGTAGTTTTAAGTAATGAGGCATTAATCTACAGTAACTCAGTCTGGGTTCATTTATACTAGGCATAGTGAGGTAATTAGTACGTAATAGCGCTACGATATACACCAATTACATTTCCCAAGAGCGCTGTGCGAACGAACAGTTCAAGAGCCCCCGCGGGCTGTTATTAGTGCTTAATTGCATCGCGCCGATCAATATTTGGGTGTTGATGCATATACGAATATCATTGCACCCTAATAAGTTTAATAGAAATGTTGAAGCATACCGACGTATTCTCTGGCGTAGCGGTTTAATATACCGTCTTATTTCCGATTGCTGTTCTATATTTTGTAAAATGCGAATATTATAACTTTTTCTTTTTATTCGATACGCTCTTGTCAGAACGGTCGTGGTCATTATGTAGTGGATTGAGCTGCCTTACGACAGCTACATACTACAGTCGACCAACTAAAATTAGCAAATGGTAATTTTCGTTGGTCTTGAGCGACATGACCACTCACTCACTAAAATGTTCATTTGGCGGCGTGGTGGGTCGATTCATTGGGCTCCCTAAAATATGGCCGAACGTGTATCTGGCTCAACCGTCATACTCTTGAACGAGTGCTGCTTATAGTTGACCTCCACTCGATTCCCCCTCGAAACCATCGTGATAAATTCTTGGTAAATTAGTTACAATTAGCTAACTAAACTTACCTCATGCTCATCTTATCATCCATTCTCTACTGGCGCTGTACAAGGTTAGTGCAGGCGAGGGAACTATTCCATTGATGACCAGGCGACAATGTTTTTTTAATAGATGATCTATTAAAAAGACATTGTCGGCTGGTCATTAAAATTATATAAAAAAAGGTTGTATATTACATTGCTCTATTTTTATTTACTCCCATAATCTCACTCGCTGTATTTAAACGCTGACAAGGCTTTACCGCAGACGTCAGCGAAATTAGCGTCTCTTGAGAGGAACGCCGCTAACATTGCACTCCCTAAATGGCCGTTGACAGTAATTTGTACACTGCAATGCTGTTTAAATTTCTTCTTTTGTTTTTGTTCTTTGACAGATTTCATAAATGACTACATTCTCAGTAACTATTTTGTAAAAAGAGCTTTTGTTGAGAGATTGTATTTACAAAAAAAAGTATATAAGTATTTAATATATGTTGTCTAGTACCCATAACACAAGCTCTGATGGCGTTTTGAAGTAAGTAGAATGAGTAGCTTTACTTCCGATGGTAGTGGGTTGAATCCTCAGCAAAAAATTGAATTCATGAGCATGATTGTTTATATCGTTCTGGGTGTTTTATATGTATATTACTTCTGTATTTATGTAATATTACTAGCTGAATGGCGCAATATTGTTTACTTCACGCTTACTTGAAATTCATCATTATATTTCTCTCCATTTACACAATATCTTTTTACATTATAGCCTATATTATTCTGTATAAGAAACTATATTAATGTAATGTTTCATCAAAACTCCTTTAGTAAGTTTTGGGCGAAAGAGTAACCTAAAGATGGCTGAATGTTTCCAGCCATCCATCAATACTTCAAACATTCGTGTTTATAACATTTAGTATGATTAATTGTCCAACTCGTAATTGTGATGTGTGTAATAAAGAATTTTGATCTATATTATATTTACAATGGGTTTAAATTATAAAACATGTAGTTAGAAATATCTATTACCTTATTATATAATAGCATTTTTTTCAAACTACCCTGTTTTCGACGTTCATCAAATTACGGTCGACGTCTTTGATATAGGTGGAAGTCGTTAGAATTCTTTTCCTTTACATTCGTGGCCTCTCTCGCCTGGCCGCTTGTAATTTTCGTAATTAACAAGAAAAGCGAATTCATCAAAAAAACACAAAATAAATCCTTAAGGAACGACCACATTTAATTTCCGCAGAGCAGAGTCGAGTTAGCATGAATCGTTAAAGTAATTTACCTCACAAATGAAACTTTTCCGAGGACGTAAATTAGTCGTAAATTAAAAAAAGAACTCGTAAAGAGGCCGCGCCCTTGTCTATGGCAACTTTTTTGGGTCCAATCAGTCCTACCGGAAGGCAAAGAGTGATTACCTAAACGGTACGTTTTTACGTTGAACTATTAATTTAACATAATATTACTACTCGCTGTCAGATATAGGTTTACGAGTAGCAGGCTTATTGTATCAGTGCCAAATCACAATGTATCCAATAAATCCATGGGGTTCAAGTTATGCTTTTTATATACCGTGATGTTACACTTATGTTTGTAACATACATATTGAACAGTTTTTTCTTACTACTAATAGCTAAATGGGTTTTTTAGCTATTACCAGAAATTAAAACGTATTTTATATTTGTAATACTTTATTGGCACGTCTTAACAGAACTGTAGCCAAGACAAGAATGAATAATTATCTCTAAATATCGTTTACAGATCAGTTTTATACCCTCACTATTTATTGATCGATATCAATAGCATTACTTCTATTTGTAATTAAACAATTCATTATTAATCAGCACATAAGATCATATTAATATTCCATTATTATAAATATAT
Organism: Achroia grisella; assembly: GCF_030625045.1. Taxonomy (NCBI): domain Eukaryota; kingdom Metazoa; phylum Arthropoda; class Insecta; order Lepidoptera; family Pyralidae; genus Achroia; species Achroia grisella. The sequence continues at coordinate 193,319 of NW_026713028.1, read as the reverse complement.
CTACTATACAACTCTGTATATTTATTATCGAAACTATTATAATCTAACACTACAGTGCAAAATAATTTTAATTTCAACTGTGAGTTTCAAGTGACTCTGATACTGATCAAATGCTGAGCTGAAATCTTGAAAGAATAGAATATAAAATAATTTATTCAAATAAACTTAATTTAAGCACCTTTGAATAGTCATAGTTATCATTCTTTTAATCTGCCGCTCATTCGGAAAGCTGTCTCATCATAAGAAGAACGAGCAAGAAACTTGCGTGTTCTCTTTTAAATAATCATTGTAATTTTAAATTTCCAATTTGAAATGTGCGAATAAATACCACCAACTAGTACCAATTTATTAGCTTCAGATATTAAGTACAATATACCTTTTAAGGAAATAGCAATATACCTTCTATTAATTAAATCACAATTAATGCTAATTGGTAGTTTGTACGTATTCATACATTTTAATTAAAAAATGTAAAGTTACAACAATTATTTATAGAGCAACATGCAAGTTTCCTGATCGTTCTTTTTGTGATGTGACAGCTTTTCGAATGAGCAAAGATCTCGGGTTTGTTGTCCAAAAGCAGTTAAGTGTAAAATAATTAAGTTTATTAACAAACAGCCTATATGTATGTATTAGGATCATAGAATATGCTTCTACTTCTTGCCAAATATGGATGGATGGATATGTGGATATATATAACCGAACACGATATTGCGAAACAATTACAACATGGTAACCACCAAAATCTAACACTCCAAACAACATAATCCGCATTAGACGGCATTGTTTCTACATTTGATGTTATACGAGACGCAACATCGCGTTTTCAATATCAAACAAGAGGAAGAGATTTGTTGTCACAACGGATTCCGACGTTCGCTGTAAATTCACATTTGCTCGGCTCCTGTTTATATATATGATGTGGCTGCACCGACACTATTATTACTGCCAAAGAATAATCAGTAAAAATCAATAGAAGCGACTTGTTGACGATGAATAATACGCTATCGTATTGGACGCCTGTAATAATAGTTATGTAAATAAATAAATGGATAAAATAAATAAAAATAACATATTTTTCTGCCTACGTTCTTATCATAATAGAGCAAAAAACTTGGACAAGACTAGAAACTACTAATGCTCTAAGTATTTTTATTTTTAAGACATACAAATATTACAATGTTGATTAAACATTGGACCACTCAAGAAGCGAACCTGTATAGAGGGAATCTACAAAAAAAATTCCAGATGTTATTAAATGTTACAGAGCACTGAGTTGAGTTGACATATCATAAAAGCCTGCAATAGACACACACGAATGAAAATATTTTAATTTAATTAGATAAAAACATTCGAGTACAATTGTAAATAAAGAGAGAAGGGTTAATTGAAATTTATAATTAAATATTTTCTAGACTGTTAATAATTGCATTTGCGCAAATGTTTTACTTTTTTAAAGTAGATTCTTTTATAAAAGAATAAATAAATTATTGTATATCATTAAAGTACTCACACACAGCACCTCCAGATCCCCCACAAAATCTATTTACAATATTTATAACTGGCATTTATATAATTCCGAAATTTGTAATTTGTTGATATAAAAACATAACACTATTATTTTTAAATAGTCTTTGTTCATCACAAAAATTAGTCTGTTAAATTTATTTGCAGAAAAGTAAAAGAAATAGAGTTTTGATTGTAATGTATAATGAACATATTTCTCCGACCCCAAATAAATGGGATAAGGGTGATGATGATGATAGAATTCCGAAATTTTTAATTTGTGAAGATGACATAAAACGTATCACTATTATTATTAAATAGTCTTTGTGTCAGCGAAAAAATTTGCCTGTAAAATTTGCTTGCAGAAAAATAAAAGATTTTTGATTGTAATACTTAGTGTTTAGGTAACAGTAGGTAAAATATGCCAAATAATATGTACTCTTTCCCCTGTCTAGTCTATGTTATCAGTTATGAATTTTTCATGGTACTGCCGAGTACCCATATGCTCGTTCGGTAATGCGCGCTCAGTTGTTTTTGGACATATAACCTGCTATCCGGGGAATCGCGGGACGGCTTCCGTACTCACTACTGAAATTACCGACTAACTTTTCCATATAATCAATTACACAAGGGAAATATTTGGAGCGTAAACGGGCAAATTGTGGATTTTTACCTTGTTTCATACCATTAATAATTTGTAATAGTGATTCAGTATAGTTTCTGCTAATTTATAAATATGTATTTTGTTTGTTTAGTTTTTTGCAGACCAGGTCGTTGGATTTCAGCATAAAATGTTCAAAAAGCAAATTAAATCATTTTCGAACTGTTAGGAACATCGTGAACATTAGAGTAAGAATATTTTGAATGTATGTTAAAATATATATAAAAGTCTAAATCTTTCCAACCAATATTATCAACACGAACTCTTGCTTGGTTTTAGTTGGATCATTAATCTCGTAATAATTCCGAACTGACGGTACATTTGACATATCATAAGAGTCTGTAATAGACCTACATGAATAAAGATATTTTGAATTTGAATATGATTTTTGAAAAATTGTATTAATCCCAATAGACTTGGAATATTAAAGAAATCATTCGACGCTAATAATATAAATGCGAAAGTGTGTTTACCTATCTTTTTACCTTCTCCTTACTAAAAGATACCGCATGATGTTAAGTATGCCAAATGTACTGTTACTTTTGTACTATGTGCATTAAAGTTATATAAATAAAAACATGTCTAAATTCGACATAAAGATAGATCACGAGGATATAGGCTCAATCCTTTGTCTCAAGAAAATCAAACGATGTCCCGCGTAGCTAGTGTTTATTATAAATCAATTTTGATGCTCTACTCCTGAAACTCAGATAGATTGATTGACATTGGAATAAATATTATTAATAATAATAATAATAATAACTCAGGGCAACTCCCACGGCACCGTCTAGTCCCAAGCTTAGCAGAGCTTGTGTTATCGGTACTAGACAACAGATTACTTATTATCAATAATAATAACCCAGGGCAATTCATGCCATCTAGTCCCAAGCTAAGCTGAGCTTGTTATGGGCACTAGAGTACTGATACTTAAATACATTTTCTTGTAAATTCACACATAATATACATAGAATACACCCAGACCTATACGAATAATCATACTCAAGAATACAAATGATTGTGCCGTGCGAGGAATCGAACCCGCGACCATAGAAGTAAGGCGGTGTGCTAAACCGCTAGACCACCGAGGCCGTCATATACTAGCTTACTTGAAATATATGTCAAGAAAGCTAATTTTTCAAATAACTTAGTATAAACATAGTGGTTAATATTAATATAAACTTTAAAATACTATGGAAGCTTTAACTCAATCGATAGTATAAGAACACTAATAAAACTTAACACAAATAACAAACAACTACTTAAAACAAAACTATAAATAAACTTCTCGAAAGACATTAAAAAAAACTTTAAAGTATACCCGTAGATACTCAGCAGATGGGATGTCGTACTTGCAAACTTTTTATCACTGAACGCAGTCCCAATTCGATTAACACGAGAGCTATGTAAATTAGCTCTGGCCTCCCCCCGAGGTGCTTCCGTGAAGATAGAATAACAGCTCTTATCGGGGCGGCACACCCTTGTTGCGTCGAACAATTGAGATTAAGGTACATCCCCCAATAGTTGGCGCCGTGTTACTCCACCCGATAAGTGTCGACACTACGAGTAGCCTGCCCGGGTCACGTAAACAACGCCGGGGGCGGTTCTTGATTAAATTCTATGTTTAAACATCACATTTACAGATGGCCGACTCTTAAAATGTATTTGATATAACAACTTGATTATGGACATTGTAAAAACATAGAGATACTTTGTAGGTAATTGTTCATAATTATAAAATCTATTTAGATTTTATATATATTTTATTTATATAACTCAAAGGTGACTGAAATAGTGATCTATCAACGCACAGCCACTGGACGGATCGGACTGAAATTTGGCATGCAAGTAGATGTTATGATGTAGGCATCCACTAAGAAAGGATTTTGATTAATTCTACCCCCAAAGGGATAAAATAGGGGTGAAAGTTTGTATAAAACTTTGTCAATTTTAAACCGATCGGCTGAGACTTTGCATTCATAAAGATGCTATGACGTAGGCATCTCCTAAGAAAGGATTTTGATAAATTCCACCCCTAAGGGGATAAACTAACGCGAGCAAAGCCGCGGGTAAAAGCTAGTATATTATAAAATAAATGTTGTGTAGGCTAAATTAACAATAAAGGCAGTTTCAACTAGCAACTGGTCTTTGAGTCACGTCCTCCTTGCATCCTACATATTATATACATAAAAACATACATAACATAGCGCAGCCGGAATAATAACGTTAAGCTAATTACGGTCTTACTTATATTATTGACTGGAGAGATCCTGTTTTACTATTGTTACTATTATTCTCTCTTTTTGTAAATTGTTTGTTTATATTTTTAGACTATCATATTTTGTATGCCATTGTTACGGTAAAACATAATTTAATTTTCATCTTTTGTACTTTGTTTTTGAGTATTACAAATAAATTATTATTATTCTCATACGATCTTTTATTTATGATCTCTGAAATCGTGAGATGGTGAAAAGTGTTTGTCTGTTATGGGACTGTACTAGTACTGTATCTAAATACATTAAAATAATAATTGCATTTAATAATGGCTAAAAGAGTAAAAAAATTAAGACAAATCCAATATTGTGTAGTAAGCCGTGTCTAAACTGTGCCACCCTATCTTGCATTTTCCTATTGTCATTTAGTATATAAGATCAATATTTCTATGTACATATTGTCAGTCAATTATCATCTGTAATATATATCGTCTCAACCAACAACATCGTATTCGTAATAACCCGCAACAATAGTATGTCAATTTATAACGCAAAAACCATCGTAGACTTAGAATGTACGTAACTAGCGGTATTAGAATGTTTTAAACAATTTTTTTTTTCTATGAGACACCACATAGACTAATGACAGCTGAAGTCTCTGAACAAATCATACAGTACCATCTAGTCCCAAGCTATGCTAGTGTTGTGGATATTAGACAATTTTTTTTATAAATATACAAATCATAGTTAACACTAAAACCGATAGAGGCAGTCGTACTCATGAATACTAATTTAAATACCGTGACAGGAAACGAACCCGCGACCGTTGGAAGTAAGACGATGAGCTAACTGCTGAACACCCAGACCACCGAGGCCGTCAAATTAAATTACTTAAAATTACTATCTTATATATATAATTCTCGTATCACAATGTTAGTTACCATACTCCTCCGAAATGGCTTGACCGATATCTATGAAATTTTATATGCATATTCTATAAGTCTGAGAATCGGCTACTATAAGCTTACAAATTAACTAGCTGAACTAGCAAATGTTGCTTTGCCATATAAATTAAAATATCTATTAAAAATTAGAGGTTGATGGTAGAAAAGTGAAAAGGGTGAAAAACTATTATAAAAAATAATAATTTTGTGCAATAAATAAAACTAAAATGTTAGGGTTGGACAACCTAAGGGTTAATTAATTTATAAACATTATTTTATTAATTAACTTTCTAATGAAATGTGTTATTTGATTATACACAATTGTAAGGGGAAATGGGATTGAAAGGGGATTGTTAGTAATGTGGAAAGGGGATTGTCAGGTTGACCTCCTGGTTTCCCCTGGAAACCATCGTGATAAATTCTGAATGAATTTGTCACGATGAGCTAACTGACCGGACCTAATGTTCATCTTATCATCCTCCACTGGTGCCCCGCCAGCGTAAACCGTTAGCGCAGGTGGGAACACCATTCCATTATCATCCATAAAAAAAATGGTACATCTACACGTTACAATTAAAGACAGAACTAGTTTTTTATAGTACGCAAAGAAAATAACATAAACCTAGACTTAGACAAATAGATATACTTGTACACAAATATTTATATTTAGCCGGATCGAACTTGTGACCATATGTAATATTAGGCTGTGAATCGGCTAAACCACTACGACCGCAATCAAAAGAATGAATATTCTTTCCTTATATCCCTGTTCTTACTGATACAATTGAAAGTATATGCTTCGAAGAAAAAATCACCGTATCATGTACGACATATATATTAAAATACTTTTATTAAAATAAAGGAATTCATTAGAACGGCAACTGTGAATAAACAACTATTGTAACTTATATACTGTTTTAAATTTGACGCCGATCATTATTTATACGTATAATTAGTCAAAATCACGGGATCTTACCACGTTTTATATTTATTTGCTGAGTTCCCGATATTTCGGCAGTGTTTCAACCACCATGATCACGGGTAAACTGAAGAGCAGCGGGTAGATGGAAAATGAAACTTTTTATGGGCAGACATATGCGTCTACCTTAACACTACCTTAAAACGTGGTAAGATCCCGTGATTTTTACTAATTATATGTTGTAACTTAGTCTAACCAAATTTCTTTTCCTCTAAGACAACAGCCAAATAGCAACCCTTTCTACATAAATCGCCTAATCAAAAGTACGACGGGAACAAGCCGCGGCTCCTCAAAACAATTTACAGAACTAAATCTCTTTCTGAGTCATCCTTTGACCTCCGGTGTATTCCTGCTTTGAAATAATTCAAATGCACAATTTAATTTTTTACTTCAATTTTTAATGATGATATATTTTTAAGTTACTTTTGGTCATAAATCGTTATAAGTGGAATTTAATAGTCATAAATCTGTGTATATGTATACATTCACATATATAAAAAACTATAAGCTATCAAAAAGGTTGCCTTCGGCAACAATTTGTCTTAGAGTATACTTATATACAAGTAAATATGAGTACCTAAATATAGCGAAGAGTACGTCATACATATAGCTAAATAAAATATTTACAAGACAAATAAGAATATTTTTTTGTTCTAATCTAGGAAACAAAATATCGACCGTTACTGGATTTTCAAGAAATGTTTTCAATGTTCAGAAAGGTTTGGGTTTGTATATATTAAAAATTTATATTACTACTATTATCACCGTCTCGATAGGTATAATATAATAGTGACAAAATCTATATTTTAATTTTAAAAAATAACAACTAGCTATATCTTACTGCAGTATATTTTTATAACTGAGAGTCTTATTAAAGTAGCTTAAGTATTTCTTAAATTCAAATAAAAAAAAATATTACAAACAAAAAAATAATTTGATTTTGAGTCTAAAGTAATATTATAAAGATAAATATATAGATAAATACTTTATTCATCAATTACAAACACATAGCTTACATGAGTACGAAAACATAAATTTTGCAGATTAAAAATGTCGGTGGCTTTATGTGTCGCAAAGATGGCAAGATTTCCTTTATAAACACTATATTAAATGCTAATTAAGTTAAAATAAACCTGTCACAAATTGGAAACCCACCTAACGAAAGCATGACACGCTGCTCTCCATTCCAAACATAATCCTCGGTCACCGTTAATTTTTCATTCCACAAAAAAAATGTTCCGTTCGCGTTAAAACTTGAGAGTGTCTGCGAAGGCTGTTTTTCAAGAAAAGAAGATTAATGTACGGGGAACGACTTAGTACAGGTGCCTGGGAAATGTTAGGTGCCTTCTTATTGAAGTGAAAATGGCTGGCAGGTGCTCTCTCCCACTTGGACGCTATTGGGAGAGATAAATAATGTTCCACTCGCATGTAGGACAACACTCACACGAAACAGAATTGGCATCTTGGTCTCTTAAATGCACATTTTTAATATATAAAATTAAATTCCCAAAGTCTGCAACATTATATATAACACGAAATAGATTTGGCATCTTAGTCTCGTAAATGCATATGAAAATAATAAAAAATATATAAAGCACTGTTAACAAACTATATAGATAACATTTATTTAAAAGAGCAACACACAAGTTTCTTGCTCATTCTTCTTCTGTGCGTCTGCATAAAAAAAAAATTACTATTGAAAAGTGTATTACGTTTATTTCAATTAGATTATTTCTATTTCAAAGATATTAGTATTTTCGTTTAAATTAATATATTACATTAAGTAGAACAATAAATAGATAATACGAGTTGACACGGATACATTGTCTCTGTGATTTTATTCTGTTTATCAGTAAATATGTCGAAATTTAACATCGAATCGGCCGTTGGCGATTTATTAAAGAAAGTGTCAGCATTGACAACTAAAATTACTTTTCAAACTACGCAAATTGAAACCCAAAACAAGAAAATTGAAGATCAACAACAGATTTTAAATAATTGTTTTGATACAATTAGTGAACAAACGGAGGTAATACGAAAATTATATGCAAAGATTGATAACTTAGAAAAATCTGTGAGTATCGGAAAGAGCAAGACAGATAATCCCGTCGAGATAGTTTCTTTGGAGAGTGCAACAGAGAAGCCTATAGTTGGCGAAGTTACTACCGTATCCAACACTACTGTGACGGAACGCGCAATACGGGCGGCTGAGCGATCATCTAAGCATGGAACTACATTGCATAGGCGGCAGCGTGTAAATGCTCATGTGAACTCGAATATAATTTTTGAAGAAAAATTGAACGATAATGAGACCCATAAATCTAATGAAAATGAGGGTCCGAAATATAATTGTAATAGCAGTTCTAATGATGGTAGGTCTGTTCACTTGAAGGCAATCCAGAGAGGAGGAAATACCAATATCTCTAAATTCCAGGCAATAGAAAAGAAGAAATTTCTACATGTATGGTCACTTCATCCTGATACATCGGCCGACGCCATTACAGAACATGTTTCCGAAATATGTGGCACAAAGGATCTAAAGATTGAAAAAATTGTTCCCAAAACTAAAAGAGACTATGCGTCATTTATGATTGGTGTTCCAGAATCACTCTTTGGAAAACTAAATAATGACAAGAGTTGGCCACTAAACACTCAATTTAATGAATGGGTGTGGTTTCGAAACTACCGTAAACCAGGTAAAACCCTTAGTTAAAACTGATGAGATATTCTCGATTTTTTACCAGAATGTCCGTGGCCTTCGGACGAAATTGAATACATTTTACAATAATATATCAACTTCAACTTGTGACCTATTTGCTATTACTGAAACGGGTCTTAATAATTCGATACATGATGGAGAAATAGTACCACCTGTGTTTACCATATTGCGCTGTGATCGAGTGGACGGGCGTAAGCAAGGAGGTGTTTTGTTAGCGGCTTCGTCTCGCTTAGAATTAAATCGCATTACAATAGACAATGTGGACTCCTCCTTATTTGAAATAATTTGTGCAACCGTACACTCTCGTAATAACTGTTTGTTATTGGTTTGTGTGGTGTGGTTTATATACCCCCAAAATGTGATGTACGCGAATATATACGTTTATTCTTTATTATTGAAAATATTTGTGTCAAGTATAGTAATGTTTTAGTTATAGGTGATTTTAATATGCCTTCTACTACAGTGGAAGTACAGAGTTATTTTGAATACATGAATGCCTTCTGTGGATTTCGGCAGGTAAATAATATATATAATATTAATGGTCGTACTTTAGATTTAGTGCTAACGACGCTGTTAGAAAATGACTTAGATGTACAATTGTCCAGTGAGCCAGTAGTTGATATTGACACTCACCATCCGCCGTTAATATGCAACGTAAAATGGCGGCGCGCGTTTGGTCCTATTGGGGTTGATCAGCACGTACCGCGAGTCCATCAGCTTAGGGATGATTCGACAAAAAAATATTTAAAATGGAATTTCTATAAAGCTAATTTCTTTGAGTTGTATGATAATTTGTGTTCGATAGATTGGACAACATTGTATCAAATTCGGAACCCACAAATAGCAGTATCTTATTTTTACAATGAAATATCAAAAATTATTGACTACTCTGTTCCTAGAAAAACTAAAAAATTTGGTAAAAATGAAACGAGATTTTATTATCCGGAGTGGTATACTCACGAAATTATAAGTGATATTAAACTAAAATGGAAATATCATAAATTATATAAAAAACAGGTTTACATTGTGACTACCTGGTGTTTTCTCGATATCAATCGCAAATAAAAGATAAAATAGCGTTAGCATATGAATTTTACCAACAGAAGCTACAATTTAATTTTAAAAATGATCCCAAATCCTTTTGGGGCTTTATAAAATCCAAACACTCGAATCATAACTGTACTAAAATAATAAAAGATGGTCAAATTGTAAGTGACGTGGACACCGCGGAGTGTTTTGCATCCTATTTTAAGTCGGTATACAGCCCCAACCGGCCGAGATTGGATCCTCAGCAAGCTGAACGTGCAGCGGCAGCAGCGGGCGCCGACATGAGCTCGCACCGAGTTCATATCAGCCGACTGACATTATGCGAAGTGCGAACAGCTATGCGGCGCCTAAAGCCCAAGCAGTCCATGGGCCCTGATGGTATTCCACCATTTATCGTTAAAGACTGTAGAATATCAATGGAGAGCCCTTTACTGCACATATTTAATTTGTGTTTACAGGAAGAATATTATCCAAATGAGTGGAAAATTACTAAAGTAACACCAGTCCCTAAATACCAGTACGGAAGTAAGTGGATACCGGCCAGTGGCGGTTCTGTCTGCTTTTGCGAAGGTATTTGAATCGGTGCTATATAAAAGTATTTATTCACAAGTACGATCGCAGTTGACGGATATCCAGCATGGTTTCCGGGAAGGTCGAGGTACGGCGCGTAATTTGTTGTCAATGGTATCATATCTGGCACCAGTTATCGATTCTGGTGGACAAGTAGATGCTGCATACTTTGATTTCCAGAAGGCCTTCGACACCGTCGATAATGACGTGTTGATGACCAAGTTTGCTGCAATGGGATTCACACCCCATTTGCTAAATTTTTTTGCGAGCTACCTGGGTGAACGCGTGTACGTAAATTATGCGGGGTATGACTCTAGTCCATATTATACGTTTTCAGGCATAGGGCAAGGTAGTAATTTGGGTCCATTAGAGTTCATCATAATGATTAACGATCTCCCAAGTGTTGTGCAAGAGGCAAAGTGTTTACTTTTCGCTGACGACCTTAAGTTGTATTTGTCGATTGCGGATATTTCTGATTGCGTACGGTTGCAACAAGATATTGATAGGGTAGTTCAGTGGAGTAAGACAAACGGACTGCGTTTCAATATAGCTAAATGTAGTTTAATGACATACAGTAAAGTAAGGTCTCCACTTCAGCATCAATACATGGTAGATGATAATCCATTAATACGCTTGAGTCAAGTCCGGGGCCTGGGTCTTGTAATGGTGTCTGATTTATCATTTAGTAAACATGTTATGGATATATGTGGAAAGTCTTACCGTAATTTAGGTTTTCTGTTGAGACAGTGTAAGGATTTTAATAATACATTAGTTGTCAAAATACTATACAATTCGCTCGTACGAAGTCATCTCGAAACGAACGCTATAATATGGAATCCACATGAGACTAAATATAGCCATATGATCGAAAAACTACAAAATAAATTCACTCGATTTTTATACTTTAAGGAATACGGTATTTATCCTTACTACCCCATGATGTATCCGAGTTTGTTTGTAATGGGCATGGTTGGGTATAATAAATTAGCGGTGAGAAGAGATGTCTCTCTAGTAAAATATGTTGTGAGTGTGCTGCGAGGGTGGGTGCATCACCCAGATATATTAGAGCAAATTCAGCTATGGGTACCCAATGGTTACGTGAGCGCGCGCCGTCATCCCGTTTTATTCAGTATTCCAGTAGCTAGGACCAATTTACTAAAATATTCACCTGTAACCCGTGCTTTAGAAATACTGAACAATATCAGAAATGATATTGATATTTTTGATTGCAGTCTGCCGAAGATCACAAAGCCATTCAAAAGTATCTAGAATTTTTATAATGTTTATATTATGTAATAAAATATGTTATGTTATAAATTGATGTATATATGAATGTATACTGTACTAAGTTGCGACACCGATTTGGATATACTGTAATGGTGTTGTAATATTGAAATGAATAAATAAATAATAAAAAATAAAATAAATAAATAATATTATAAACGCGAAAGTTTGTCTGTATGGATGGATGGATGTTTGTTACGCCTTCACGCAAAAACTACTGAATGGATATTAAAGAAACTTTACAATAATATAACTTGTACATCAGAATAGCATACAGGCTAATAACAACAAATTTTACGTATGTGAAACTGCGAGCACAGTTTAAGAAGAAGTTCCCAAGAAGAAGAATATGCGTAATATTTATACGCAGTACGAGATTTGACACCCAATGTTTTAAACAAAGTACGTAAAGGGACCATTTTTGATGGCCTCGGTTGTCTAGCGGTTTAACATACCGTCTTAACTCCAATGATCGCAAGTTCGATTCATTCACAGCATTAGAGTGGTCCAAAAGAAAAGAACTAGCAATAGTTGCGAAATAATATTTTCAAAATGTACAAGTCAGATATTGTTTCAGAAGCCGCAAATGACATGCGAGGGCTGCGGCTCTTGCTACGTCTGAAAATGTTGGAACGTTTACACACGATCCTAAAATCTATGGTATTATTATCTATGGATTACCACATATATATTAATCAGATATTATCATGGTATATAAGGAAATTGTGAGGAAGATTAATAATTATAATAACTATGGTCACCCAGTGGTCGAAATTTTACAACAATTAATTTAAATTGCAATTTAACATTATTTAGGATCTATTGCCAAAGACTATTCGTATGGGTATCGAATACATGGAACTGTTTGTAATGTTTTTTTTATTGATTTCCTGTATTTTTATGCATAATATAAAAAATATGAGTATTTTACACTTCTTCTCTATATAAACTATTAGTGTGCTAAATTTCATACTTCTCAACAATACAATTTTCGTAAAATGGGATTCTTTTTCCTCTTCTGTTCCTTCTTCCCTTCCAAAGTTCTTGCTTCCTGTATTAATTTTATTTGCGCTTCTTCTCTATATAAACTATTAGTGTGCGAAATTTCATACTTCTCAACAATACAATTTTCGTAAAATGGGATTTTTTTTCCTGTTCTGTTCCTTCTTCTCTTCCAAATTTCTTGCTTCCTGTATTAATATTATAATAATGATTTGTATTTGCGGCCATTTAAGAAGGATTAAACTCTTTAATAATGTTTTAGCAATAAGCATGTATGGCATTCCAGATATATAAAATAAAAGTGTTCAAAATCTACCCTGTACCATCGTAAGCACAGATTATTATATTAGAGTCCGTTAGTTTATGTTCCCGCGGTTTCTGTTCCCCTCCCTTACCTACAGTACTGAACTGACTGTACGGCGGCCATGACGCGCGCGCATTGTGTTGTGAATTAAAATAAATTAGAACTGTGTTAAACCTACTGTGAAACTGGAAAGCTAGCGAAGATATCTTAGAGACCCTGAAGCCCAAGAAATCCGCAGAACCATACAGGTACGTGACAGACGTTTCCACACATATTTCTCCCTATATATATACATAGTATTTTCCCTAACATTTTGGTAGCAGAGCATGGTTTCCCTAACAAAAGAAATGTCTCTACATTCTCCGAATGTGCAATTGCCCTCCGGCAATAGAATAGAATACTAACATCTCACAGAGTCATGAGTTGTTAGTATTCTATTAAGAATGTAAAAATACTAACACTGTTAGTATCCTATCACGAATCTAGGAAGCTCGTTTTCCACCGATATCTCCGATTTTAGTGCCGTATGTAAACACTTTTACAGCACTCGTGCTGAACATTATAAATGTCGAAACTGTTACTGTACAAACGTTCCAACAGCTACGTATCCAATAGAAACATCGTCCATTTAAAACACTGGCTGGGTACTGTCCGTTTAGATATGAAAGAATTTTTCTCTGCCTCTAGTGAAATAACAAGTTATGCGTCGATGTTTGTCTATAAATCATATCTTAAATAAGAAGTAATGATTTTATATATTAACTTTTTAACGGTATAATATAAACTAATTAAACAAAAATAATATCCCTTTTCCTCCAATACCTTTAATACAATTAAAGTAATTATTTTAAAAAGTGTAACCACCAAAATTTCTTGCTATTTCTTACTATGCTTCTACATACATTACTACAGTTTACCACAGTTTCGCAATCGCAAGTAGTGTAATAACTAGTGCTGCGGTACTACTTCTTTTAATGATTTTAACTACTATTTTATCAATTTATCTAATTTAGTTAATGACACATAAAGGTAATTCAAGATAAAATTCTTCAATAATCTCATTTCAGTCGTATTTAAATAAATGTGGATTTTTGAAATTACCAATCTCAACAATTAATCGTTCAAATTTAAATATCGAACGTTTAAAAATCATTAATTCAGTCAATGTAGCGTAAGCAATAAAGTCGAGTGCTCGACTTTGGCTGACTTTCACGAATTTTCATTATTTCAGACCGCTTTTTGCGTAATTGCATATTAAATATTCAAATATTACTTGTATAATAATAAAAAAAAATGGAATATTTCTCATTCCAGACTCATTACTTTCACATTCCACGGGCGAGAGCACTCATGCACTTAACGACTTTGCCTACTCTAAATCACTTAAAGTATGCCCAAGTAAACATTACTTAAGAATAAGTGTTTAAAATACAAACGCAAAAATTACCATTTTCGTGTTGGCAACACAAAAGGCAACTGATTTCGGAGTTGATTTATGGATAATGAGGCCAACTTTTAATTTCGCAACGCGCGCGTTATACTTGCGTTATTTGTTTCGAGCAGGGCATAAACCTGTCCGCTTATATTTATTGGAGCGATAAGTCCCAACCTGTTTTGGTATGCCATCGATCAGCTGGCTGATTTTTGACGGGACCAAATCGGGATCAAATCCAAATACCTACTTAGCCTACTTTCAGATGATTTTTCAACTAACTTCAACAAAGGAGGAAATACTCAATTCGGCTGTATTTTTAAATGTGTTCATCAGTAGTGTTTGAATTATAGTTAACTAGCGGTGCCCGTGCCTTAGATAGCGTTTTTAATTATTTAGGGTAATTATAAAAAGTATAAAAAAAAAGTTTCATCGTTCAAGCTTCACAAATTACTGATTTTTTTTTAATATATATAAAATTTCTTTAAAAAAAAAGTGTCGTGTAATTATATAAAATGAACAGATGGACAGAGCTTCATATTTATAACTGTAACCGGCAACTACGTCTGCCTGAAATTGAAACAAATAAAATTTGGCTAGGTTACTCCTCATAATATTAGTTTATGTTATCTGTGATATTTGCTATCTGCGAGTCACCGTCAAAATCGGTACAGTTGTTTCAGAGATTAGCAAGACCAAATAGACAGACAGAAAAAAATCACTTTTTTTTTGTAATGTGGGTACCGTATATAGTTTCATAAGCATTTGTGAAAAGCTGTTAATTTGAAAATTACAAGGAGTCTTTAATTTTATTTATTTGTATAGGTATACACAAATCATTGTTTACTGCGCTACAAATGTTATTATTCATATAATATATCTGTTTGTGTGTCATGATAATAAACAGCGCATTAATACTAGCGGATATTTGACAAATGGCAGTTATCTATGGACGGTAATGTACGTTCTACCACATATGTTACTACATAATACAGGATATAGGTTTGAGTACAAGAT
Organism: Achroia grisella; assembly: GCF_030625045.1. NCBI lineage: Eukaryota > Metazoa > Arthropoda > Insecta > Lepidoptera > Pyralidae > Achroia > Achroia grisella. Next base: position 177,641 of record NW_026713028.1, on the reverse strand, counting down.
TATTTCACAAATTATGTTACACAAGTAGAAACACATACAACTTGAATTATATCAAATTCTCTTCCCAAAGGGGTTAATATATTTTTTTATATATACTATCAATATATTTATTAAAATTTAATATATTAACTTTAATATGTCTTTCTTTCTTTATATATGTAACTAGCTTCACACGGATGCATTACAAATCTTAGAATTTCTCGGCTGGTTCTAAACTATAACACGCTGTATTATACATATAAACTTTCCTCTTGAATCACTCTATCTATTGCCGAAAACTACATTAAAATCCGTTGGGTAATTTAAAAGATATAACCGAAAATCGCGCGAACGGAATTTGCATATGAAATTTCGCACACTTTTTAATTTTTTTGGAGAAGGAATGCGGAATGCTAATATTTTTAAAGTATACATAAAAAATTCATCAAATCAATAAAAAACAATACACACCCTACCATATATTTGACATACAAATACATATATATACTCTTTTGTTTAATTGTAATTGCTAATTCTAAAATCTTTTATTAAAAAAAATACTTTATGTTCGAATTTCGGCCACTTTGCGACCACTAGTTTAAACATTAATATCCATTTATATGTATATTTATAACATTTCTTCCATTGTTGTTACCATCATTACACCTCTACCAGACGCAAATCTATTCACTTCTCTCCATCCTAAGGTTACCTGGATGAGATCGCTTTTTAGCGATAAGGCCGGCCATTATTACCTCTTTGTCTTGTTTATTGTATTTTTTTTATCATTTTATACATAATTGTATATGTAATTATATTTTCTGTAAGAGGAACAATAAAGAGTTTCATTCATTCATTCATTCATTAATAAACGGAGCATCACGTTATCAATTCTTACCAAAGTAGAAAAAGGTAAGAATAAATTGCACTCCCTCCATAAACTTGGAGACACAATACATTTCAACTCGCACATAAATCGCCCGCGCAATATTAAATATTCGTTAAGTCGACCCACCATTTCTATGTGCCATTAATAATAATATTGGTAATATTCGCTTTACTGAAGCCCACCGGCGTTTTACCTGAGACATTTACACCAAAACGAGCAGACGAACGAATTTTTATATATTTAATACTGATTATATAATGGACGCCGATACTATTCTTTTAATATATATCTACTTATTTCTTTTTTAGTACCTTTTTATAATTGACATCTTGTTTCAACAAATAAAATGCTTCAATGACTGAAAGTAAGTAATAAATATATATATATACCTACCCGTGTAACGGCAACTGCATTTTTCATTGATACTTCGCTGTTATAGGTCGTATCCTGATGTTTATTACCGCCTATACAGCTTTATATTATATATATACATAAATGGCGGACACTATATAAATATATTTTAAATTTCAAACCAGTAGTTCCCAATATTAGTCTATTGAGAATATGAAATGAGTAAATATACAAAATATATACTCATTTCATATTCTCAATAGACTACTAGAAGGTAATTTTTTTATGGATACAATGATATTTTTATTTCTATACTAGCTGATCTCGCGAATTCGTCTGCATGGACAGTTTGACGATGGTAACGGAATTAAACAAAATTATATAAATTCATCAAGTAACAACGTGATACGTTTCTGGTGAATTCGTCAAGCTAACTGTACACCCCGTCGATCGATTCCCCGTCCAAATCAAACGGGGATCGAAATTACGATGGCCTGAGCCGAGGTTCGAACCCCTCAAGCGGTAGAAACGGTGCCCTCAGACTAAAGTCGTATCCGTCAGGCGGGAATTGGCCTTCAGCTACTCCATAAGTCCTTCCGCAGGTTTAGAGAGCCATCTGCACTCGTCCCCTATCGTCCGATGAAGATGTAAAGGCCAGCTGCGGCCAACAGCATTAGAGTAGTCCGAAAAAAAAGCTAACTGAACTGACTTAATGATCATCCTCCACTGTTGCCCTGCTAGCGTAAACTTTACGTGTTCTCTCACGTTCATCCTATCATCCTACAAAGCTACATACATGTAAAGAAGAATATTGTCTCTCACGTTTATCGTATCATCCTACAAAGCTACGTACATGTAAAGAAGAATATGTTCTCTCACGTTCATCCTATCATTCTACAAAGCTACATACATGTAAAGAAGAATATTGTCTCTCACGTTTATCGTATCATCCTACAAAGCTACGTACATGTACAGAAGAATGCGCTCTCTCACGTTCATCCCATCATCCTACAAAGCTACGTAACATGTAAAGAAGAATATGTTCTCTCACGTTCATCCTATCATTCTACAAAGCTACATACATGTAAAGAAGAATATGTTCTCTCACGTTTATCGTATCATCCTACAAAGCTACGTAACATGTAAAGAAGAATATGTTCTCTCACATTCATCCCATCATCCTACAAAGCTACGTACAGGTAAAGAAGAATATGTTCTCTCACGTTCATCCTATCATCCTACAAAGCTACGTACATGTAAAGAAGAATATGTTCTCTCACGTTCATCCTATCATTCTACAAAGCTACATACATGTAAAAAAGAATATTGTCTCTGACGTTTATCGTATCATCCTACAAAGCTACGTACATGTACAGAATAATACGCTCCCTCATGTTCATCTTATCATCCTACAAAGCTACGTACATGTACAGAAGAATATCTCTCTCACGTTCATCCCATCATCCTACAAAGCTACGTACATGTACAGAAGAATACGCTCTCTCACGTTCATCCCATCATCCTACAAAGCTACGTACATGTACAGAAGAATGCGCTCTCTCACGTTCATCCCATCATCCTACAAAGCTACGTAACATGTACAGAAGAATATGTTCTCTCACGTTTTCGTTCGCTTGTGTGTGAATGCTAAAATAATATAATGCGGCTATAAATTGTAGAGCCGCCATTCGGGATGACTCCGACCGTTTCACTTTTAGCCGTACGTATTATTTTATCTTCCTTGGTGAAATGGTAGATATATGTGTTCACCAACCCTTAAATGTATGTAACCGTGCGATTAAATGAATATATAAATTGTTTTCATTGTTATTTTTTTATTTATTAGTATAATTTTACATTTATAGATACAGATGAAAAGTTTAAATAACAATCCCTGCACTAAACTCAAGAATTATGTCGCAAAAATCAGATATCTTTGAGTCCAGAAACTTTAACTTAATACAGGCTCCAAATCAACTAGATAGGAAACTAACCAACATAACAACTAAAAATAATATACAACGGAGTGCAATAAAAATAAACTTCTAACTTGACTATTATTATTATTTTATTAATATTAATAGTATTATATTACAATTCTTAATAAGTGACTGGAAAACTTTACGAATATTATAAAAGCGATAGCTTGTGAGTATGGATGGATGTTTGTTACCCTTTCACGCATTTTGCTGTACGGATTTTGTTGAAACTTTACCGAAATGTAGTAAGCTACTACTACAGCTACTACTACTACACTATATTGTGTAAATTGAGCGAAATATAATGATAAATGTCATGTAAGTGTGATACATATGAAGTTACGCTAGTAAACTAATTATATTAATTGGCGATATAGACGTACCCATGCAGATAACTCTCTAAAAAAATATTATAATGATTATTACAATATATGTATGACTAGAATAGAATAGAATAGAAAATCATCTATTCAAATAAATTTACATTGAAACACTTTTGAATAGTCATCACATTTTTTTAATCTACCGCTCATTCGGAAAGCTGTCTCGTCACAAGAAGAACGAGCAAGAAACTTGTGTGTTGCTCTTTTAAATAATTTTATTCTTACTTTACAATTTAAGTTTAAGTGTGTGAATACAAACTACCGATTAACACTAATTCGATTAAATAATCAAATAGAAAAAATATTGAATATACAAACTATATAATGTTATGATAACTATATATGTATATGATAGGATAATATACAAAATCATAGTGGTGGAATGACAACGCAGGTGTTGGAAACTGTTTTATAAACCTTTTTTATTGTCTATATTATTTATAAACACTATATTGTTTTACATATGACATAAGTCACTTACAATATTCTACGACCATACTGGTGCCGTTTTCTTTTGCTCATCGTCTTGTTCTCCATCCTTGACAGCAGGAGTAGCATCACGGGTGTCACATAATAACGTGATGTCCGTACTACTATGTGATATTATCATTATAGGCGACGGTTACCAACTACCATCAGGCGGGCCGTTTGCTTGATGGCCACCTGTGGTATATATAAATATACACTTAGCCCATGCTGTCAAGTGTTGCGTTCACGGTTGGCAAAGACGAAGTAATCAGATTTCAATTATGAATAACTAATAATTTCATTATTAGTTATAATTATTTTGTTTGTTCAATAATAACGAGATGTATGTACTCATGTTACTCATACTGGATGATGATTACTCATATATTTTGCGGCGTAATTAAGGCTGCATGTCTCCAACTCCTCTCCATACAAAACATGTTACTATGAAAATTTTCTACATAAATAATAAACTTAATAAAATTTTGTCCGTAGATAAGGCAACTAATATCAACGTTTCATTCTAGTCAAATTTTCTTTACCCAACGTTGTTTTAGAATTTCAAGTTACTGAAATGTTATTTTAAGTGAAAAACCATTTAAATGACATAATAACTTATGAATAATCCAAGACAGTATAAATTTTTTAAAAAATCTGCAAGACATTGCAATTATAATGAATTTTCAGAATAACGAAAACATACTTTTATATTTACTATAATCATAGAGTAAGCCAAGTAGAGCAAAGATTAAATATTTACGACAATATTTCGATTGAAAGTAGTAGAGAGCATATGAGACAATCGAACGAAATAGAGTAGAGAGAGCATAGAGACAGAACGAACTGAATGCCTACATCCTAATTTTATGGTGAGGACACACTCCTCTTAACAAGTAGAACCTTTTTTTTATTTACAATGTCTGAAAACCGTGATTTTTCCTGTTTCGTATAATATTTATATACCTACGTACGTATGTGTTGTTGTTATTCTATAAATATTCTTTTGTTATAATATTTTTCACACAATCCATCCGGAACGCATATGATATAAAGTGAATTTATTACTTCACAATGTATCTTCAAAAGGGGTCAGAAGGGGTGATGGGGTGATATCGCGTGGATCCCAGGGGGATGGTACACCGCGGTCGTAGGGCTGGCAGCTGCGAAAATTGTTAATTCTATATACACATACATATTGGTATATGCTAATTATAATTATAAAAACAATGACATGGTACACGTTTTTTATGTAACAACTTTCGATTATAAAAGAATAATCTAATAAAAGGGTCTGATTACTGAAAAACCACCCATAAAATAAAAATTTAAATTTAAATTATTAAATACAATATATGCTTATTTTATGTTAAAATCACCTTCCTTCCCATGCTCGCGAGTTGGATTACTCGCACGATATAAACATTTTATTCATGTGTATGATTGTTTGTATCGGTACGGTTGTCTTTCTTCTACGTAAAATATGTACGTAAGTAGTTGTCTATTACCCATAATGTAGACTCTATCATGGGGCGTCTGAATTGTACTGAAATAATTTTATTAAATTCATATTATAAATTTAGAATTTATTCACATAGGACTTTTCGGCCTATTGTGCACTTCATATTTTTACCTGTTAAAACGACTTTACATAAGAGAAGTTAGACGAATACAATTATTAACGAGCTCGAAGTTTAATATATATTTTTTAGCTTTGAAGCCAATAGAATTAACATTCTAAAAACCTGATAAAGCATTGGAGCTAATAGAATTAATAATTCTATTGGCTCCAATGCTTTATCAGGTTTATCTGTAGCTTTATGCTGAGTTGGTTGATCCTATTCGACTTTACGATACATATAGCTACCTACAATTTCTTTTATTTGTACAATTATTCTTTCTCTATCTCAATTATGCTGGGTGTGTAATTGGACAATAAAGAGTTTATCATTCTATCTTAAAGGAGATACATCGCTAGCAATGTTATCACTAGTCACCTTCGTGGCCTTATATACATATCATTGAAACTGTGGATATATGTTCCCAATAAAAAAATATTCGTACCAACCCTATCAGCAACATAGGCCAAAATGTGTTCAGAATATAAATACAACAAACTATTACAAATGTCGCAAAAAAACGGGGCCAAGATTAATAGCTCAGGTACACACGAGGTGTAACTTTGAGTAATATACTTCTACAATTTGCAGCCTAACATCCTTATTAAAAAAAAAACAGACCGTGTAATAAACCTGCCTTCGGTACTTACAAGGTTTTAGAGTATACTAGCTTTTGCCCGCGGCTTCGCTGGGGTTAATTTATCCCATTAGGGGTGGAATTTATCAAAATCCTTTCTTAGAGGATGCCTACGTCATAGTAGCTTTATGCATGCAAAGTTTCAGCCCGATCCGTCCATTGGTTTGGGCTGTGTGTTGATAGATCACTATGTCAGTCAGCCACCTTTGATTTATATATAATATATTTAGATGTAAGTTTTGTAATAGTAATGAATTAAATACATCTATGAATTTCTTAATATCTCTCTTTCTTCTTGAACGGTAGAATTAAGAAATATTATATGACTAAGCAAAAGTGCTTATATTAAATTTATTCGAATCAATATTATTTCTATTTCTATTCACGGAACAGAGAATATTATATTTCTATGAATCTAAGCGTAGACGTAAACAGTGTTTTTTCGAACTACTGTAATTTGTTGACCGTAGCAAACTTTTACCGACGTCTTTATATAATTTTTTTATAAAATGTAATATTTGAATATATATTCTAGTGAAAAAAATGTTAATATAATGGGTATAGCGACATCTAGGAGTACCTACTGATATAAATAACGTCGCTTAAAAAACTTAAAATTGTATGAAAAAATATATACATGAATTAGATTAAAAAATCATAGATCAGAAGTTAATGGTTTTTCGATTTTTTCCCTCTCTAAAACACATAGACAGACAAATAAATAAATTGATAAGTCTACTGATAGTAAGTACAGAGTTTATCGTTTTCCTTATAGCTTATATTACGCAGATATAACAATTACAAGAATAGATTACACAGAAAACAATGGAAAAAAACGTACCAGAACAACAGGGAAAAGCGTCTACAATGTTTACTTATTGAAAGCGATCAGAGAGTATATTTGCACAAACAGAAATTCTATTTTCTCTTATATTTTCACTCATAACGCTATATCGAGCGTTTGAACCACAGTCAAGACAAAAAGAACCCGTGCACAGTTGAAATCCATTCTCTTTAAAAAGGAACAGTTCATGTTTCATTTCCGAGAAACAGTTCAAGCGGGGAATTCTCGAAGTCGCCAGTAAATCAAAGAGCGACCCACCTGGCCAATGACAAACATTTCCGAACTATACAAGAGCCATTAATCCGCGGCCATTTTGAGAAACTGCGAGTTATGGAGTCGAAGGCGACATGGCCGCTAAAACGGCGCTGTGAACAATATTCCGTTTTAAATAATGTTTTCAGTCGAATTAAACAAAATAAATTAATCTGGTGGTCATCTCACACACGACAAAATCTCCTTTTATACCTATTATGTTCAATATATGTCATGTCAAGTGCAATAAAAAGTAGTAAATAAAAAAATGAATCACGAAGATTTCCAAAAGAATTGGGTGCATATCGTCCTGATATTACTGCAAAAAGACAACCAGTCGTATTAATAACAAACAAAGCATCCGTTTTGTAGGCCAAGATGTGCATTGAATGCGCCATTTTAACAACACCTGTTCCTACTCGTTCGTAGAAATTTTACACCGCTTTCACGTGAGTAACAGATATTCACACTAATTGAATCCAACAGATTCTTTCTGTGAAAATAAAAATTTATTCAACTAGAAAAAATAGTAGGATTATACTGATAAACTGACGGCCTCGGTGGTCTAGCGGTTTAGCACACCACCTTACTTCCGATGGTCGCGCGTTCGATTCTTCTCACGGCACAAACTTTTGTATTCATGAGTGTGATTGTTTGTATTGGTCTGAGTATTTTCTATATATAATATGTATGTATTTACAAAAAATATATATCTATGTATTTATCAGTGATCTAGTACCCATAACACAAGCTTTAGGTAGCTTAACTAGAGCTAGATGGCGCTGTGTGAATGGTCCTGAGATTATTATTGTTATTAATATTTTACAATTATTAACTTATACTTATTGTAATACAAAAGATACAACAAATAAATATATCGTCAAATTGCTATAAATTTAAGTCTTTAAAGTGGTCGCCCAGTGGTCGAAATTTGAATTCTAAGTGTAAAACATTATTATGGTTCAATTGTCACTTACTTCACGTATTAATACATATATAGATTACTCTGATAACTCTAATAACAGCACAGAAACAACTGTCAATGCGCTGATTTGACAATTAACAATATCGACATTATTTGATGTTGACGATTTGCTATCAATCGTGTAATATAATGATTTTTATTTTATTGAGTTAATGTAAATTTAAAAAAATTATAGCAATCTGCACTTCTCTATATCTTATCTTAATAATATTATAAACACGAAAGTTTATTGTATATGGATGTTTGTTATTCTTTTACGCAAAAAATACTGAACGGGTTTTGATGAAACTTTACAGTAATATAGCTTATACATCATAATAACATATACATAGTTATAACTTTCACGCAGGTGAAACCGCGGACACAGGTAAACTTCTTCTTCTTCTTCTTCATTCGTTCACTCTTGGCAGAGTGGTCGTGGCTTTCATGATGGTATATTTTGTGATATGGTATCGTTGTGGTCCTTGGCGAAGGAACTCTTCCTTACAATTTCCTCCACCTGGAGGCAAATTGTAAAATTGTAAGGTAAACTATAAAGGTGGAAAATTTTTCCCCGCATTTTTCGTAAAATTTTTGCTTAACGTAATAATATTATGATGATATCTTTATTGTTATTTCTCATGAGTTAATACTCAGACTCTTGAACTGCTAAACAAACCAATTTATTTCAGAAATGCTCACACACTACGCCTCTGTTACACTGCGATAAAGAAAATTAAATTATGTCAAAACACGTTAAAGGCAATTTTTCCATGATAAATAAACAATATAATATGACAATATCAAATCTCAGGCTTCAGTTCTTCAGTACGTAATACTGTTTCAATCATTTATTATTCTAAACAGACTGAAATTTAAAGTTATCCGAGTATTCAACAATTCTTATTACAAAAGTTAGTTTGTACTAATTAATACTGTCAAAATTTCATACAATTTAATTGAAATATAATTATTTGTCATTAAAATTTTCTTCGCCTGTAATGACTACGTGTACGCTTCGGTGGTCTAGCGTTTTAGCACGCTGCCTTCTCCAATAGTCGCATGTTATGTTCCTCGACTCTACAAACAAGGGGGGAAGGGGATTGTTAGTAATGTGGACTCATGATCCCATTGCTAGCAATGTACCATATCAGTTCAACCTCCACGCGGTTGCCCCTGAAAACCATCGTGATAAATTTGCGGTGACTTTGTGACGTTGGGCTAACTGACCTGACTTCATGTTCATCTTATCATCCTCCACTGGTGTCCCACCAGCGTAAACCGTCAGCACAGGTGGTTGCCACATTCCACTATCATCCTCTAAAAAAACTCAACAAACATTTGTATTCATGAGTATGATTATTTTTATCGGTCTGGGTGTTTTCTATGTGTATTGTGTATGGATGTTTTTTTAACAAAAATATCTATGTATCACTTGTCTAATACTAATAACACAAGCTCTACTTACCTTGGAACTAGATGGCGCTGTGTGAATTGTCCAAGGATACTGTTATATGTTTAATATTGCCAGCTGTATTTATAAGCTATTTTTATATATGTGTATTGCTGTTCGTGGTAGTTACTATAATTAAATTAATGAAATTAACATTCATTAAAGTTACAGATACATAAGGGTGCTAGAATGTGTGTGGGTGCGAGTAAACGATGTCTCTATGTATATGTACATATGCCAAGATATTAATGAACAGGCATGTTTTAGCTAATTAATAGAGTGAAAGAGGTGGAAATAAAGTACTTAATTAATTCCAGTCGCGTGCAAATCTATACTAATATTACAAAGAGGTAAAGTTTTTATGTTTGTTTGTTCGGGGAATTCTCGGATACTGCGATCCTATTTTAAAAATTATTTCTCTGTTAAAAAGGTATATTATCCTCGAGAACTATAGGCTGTATAACATCACGACCAGAAGAAGCAGAGCAGGTAATGAAAAATGTTTATTTTCAGTACTGCGTGCCATGGTCAACAAATTAAAGTTTTGACTGACTGACTGACGGACTGTCCAAGGCTACCTTATCTAATTAAAAGTAACGGTTAATATTATCTATTAATTTTCCAATCCTAAATAAATACAATTAGATTGTGGAATGAACTACCTGCCGAGGTTTTCTCGTAAAACGCAGCATGGGGTTTCTCAAGAATTATTAAGGTATCGCGCACATGACACCACTGGTGTTTCAGGCGTCCTAGTCAATAGCCTATGCTACGGTAATTGTTTACAATCAGATGGGCCGTATGCTTGTTTGCCACATATGTAATATAAAAGAGTGATATTACAAAAAAATGTATTGTATAAACCAAACAACCGAAATTCGTAGATTCGCCAGCGTTTCGTAAACTCGGTATTAGTATTGTGTCTGCTTGTCCCCTTATCGTCGTGGCTCTGTCACAGAGTGCTATAAATTTACCCTATCACTTGGGCCTGCAAATTCTCGTAAATACAATTTGATCGTATACAATAGACTGGAAATAATGAGCTTAGTCTGAACGAAAATAAAAGTATATTCTGTGAGATAACTACGTTTATCCAACGGAAATAACGTTTTATTTTTTGGAAAGAGAATGATAGAACTTATGACGAAGAATGACGACCTCGGCGCCCAGCGATTTAGTACACCGCTTTATTTCCATTTGTCGTGGGTTCGATTCATCGGACAGTACAATAATTTGTATTTATGAGTATGATCGTTCGTACCGATCTGGGTATTTTCTATGTATATTGTTCTCCCTTAAATGCAATCACATAGTTTCATGTGACCTATATAGACTTACATGAAGTAGCTCAAGTTGTTCGACGCCCACGGATATCTATATTTTAAACTGCCGCTAAGTAAACGATAAACTTTCTTAATAAGGCATCGCCTATCCACTAGCCCGATGAAATATCGCCGGAAAGCATCCAAGTACAGGATGAGAGATATAAAACTTGAAGTCCTAGAAACTTGCACCTTGTAATTTTATAGATAGAGGTACCGTAACGATTGTTATCCTAAATGGGGTAGACAGATGTTTTGTCAACTGCCGATGTTGTGGTGAATGTGATACTTGACATACCTACATTTCGCACGTTATATTTAGAATGTGGCAGTATAAGTGGCCCTAAAACTACATTAAGTTCGATACTAGAACGTCTCTCTAAAGCTACACTGGTAGGCTCCTACTACATTTGGCTGGGCAGGGAGAGAATAAAGCTGCACTTGCAGATATTACATTTGGATGGGCATGGAGACAAACACGGGCACTGAAGATGAGTGTTCACATACGTCGCCAGGGGTTCATTAAACCTACACCCGGGTCACATGTCCCCCTCCCTCTCTGCCACAAGATAGACCCACCACCAGTACGCTGAATCCATGGATTGCTCAAAAGTTGGTGTCATCACATTCATAATGCCTTTGTATAATATTCTAATTTGATCCTCTATTTGCTTCAATTTCTTTGGAACTTCTACATTTATTCATTTATATTGTATAATATTTTGTTTTCTATTTTTACGTCTTATTATGAAATTACACTGCTTACTGCTGTTACAATTTTCGAATATTTACAGATAGGTTTATTTTTATTTTTTGTCTAGATTTTTTCTTGTGTGTTTCGAGAGTAGCATCATTACAAACTATATTTATCGGCGAGTTTCCCGAAATCTTCCCGGACAGCGAATTACATCTGACATTTAGAGTAAATCCACAAACCGCAGTCATTCAGACCAAAAGTTTGGACCCAATAAGTATTAATTATATTCTATATTTTCAATCGAAATCGAATCTTGTTGAAGTAAGTTTAAAAATGAAAGTACAAACAGCATATTCGGCGATTCGAGTCACGGCCGGTCCTGACATGGGTCGCGTTGCGGTCAGCACAATTTGTCTCTTTTCCGCGAAATATCCATCAATTACACACACCAGATATCGAGCAGACGTGGAATAAGTGTCTTCAGGACGTTTTGCCAGCTTTTAGGACCACTCCACATGACTCAGCTGGGAAATTGTTTAGTTCCAGCATTATTATTGTTAGTGTTGGTCGCAGATACTTATATAAATAAATGTCATAAAATTCCAATCTTGCATCTTATTTTTTGCAAATGAGGCTTGCGTCTTATCTATACATATAAATAAAATTGGAGTGTCTGTTTGTAATATTGAAATAACTGTTTTTTACTACGTGCATATGAATATAAATACGGTACATACACCAAATTAACATTTTTTACAATTTTTGTCTGTCTGTCTGTTAACTTTGTTCCGGTTAATCTCTGAAATGGCTGGACCGATTTTGACGGGTCTTTTTTTGGCAAGTAGCTGATATAATAAGGAATAACTTAGGCCACTATTATTTTAGAAAAATAAAGTTAAATTCCAAGCGGACGAAGTCGCAGGAACAGCTAGTTTAATAATAAGAATTTGAATATAAAATGTGCTCTATTTTACTTAATTTTAATTTCTATTCTAAGATATATTTTAATGACGTATATACATAGTAAGTAATAAGGTAACAGCTAGTGCTTAAATTATATTACGGTAACTTCAATGAATAACATTATTGTCCCTATTATTTTATATAATTTATAAGGTTTTTACAATTGTACAAAATTATACAAATACGATATTTATTAGCAAATAACGGGAGATCGGAAGAACGTAAAATTGAAATCTATGTATTGGTAGTTTCTGAACTACAACTCTGTGATTAACGGGACGAACGAGGAATGTAGTTTCAATTGAGAACTATCATTATTAATAACATAGAAATTTTTTTAAATAATATTTCTACATACTGACGGCCTAATGGTCTAATGGTTTAGCACACCGCTTTACTTCCGACCGTCGCAGGTTCGATTCCTCGCACAGTGCAAACATTTGTATTCATGAGTACGGTTGTTTGTATCGGTCTAAATGTTTTCAATATATATTATGTATGTATTTACAAAAGAAAAAATATCTAACTATTTATATCAGTTATCTTATACCCATAACACAAGCTCTACTTACATTGGGACTAAACTGCGCTGTGTTAATCGTCCAGGGTTATTTATTTATTTACTTTCTTTGGAAGAGGGTCTAAAATATGACTTTAAATTTCAGATTTCAAACATTATTTTGTGTATACAAATAATATATAATAAATGAAACATACATATACACCTGATTGTCCGCTCCAGAGGCACTGGATATTTTTGCATTGTGAACCCCGTGCTTCTGGACGTGGACACAGATATATGAATTAAATATATCTACGTATCTGTATATTATAAGTTACTAACATAGTTTTATAAGTTTTTTACTAATACAATATGGATGTAATCCGAATTAAAATAAAAATAAATAAATAAAATATACAGCCTGCTCCTTATTTGTCTATTTTTTTTTAATATCCGTCAGCTGTTGTGATATATTAATTTCACTAAACAAACGAACAATACAACGTATATTAGGATTAATGGTACTTGCAGGATAGGTGCAGTTAATGAGTAATAATGATGTCGATTCATTGTTAGGGGCATAATCACTATCATAAATTATAGTTTTCTGCTTTCATTACACAATGGCGGACGGGACGGCCGGCACGAGAGACTGGGTTTTTATTTCTTCTAATAAATTTGCTAAAGGTTTTACACATTTTACATCATGTATATGCTATATAATATCACGCTATGAATAATATAAATGCTATTTAAAAAAATGTTTTATTACAATTATCAAATAACAAATTTAATTAAGAAATCTGTGTCACATTTCCCTCGTGTTTGCTACATTATAGGTACATTTTAGCTCATAGCGTAATGTTATATAGCGTACAACCTTCCTCATTAAATGGGCTATCCAAAACTAAAAGAATCTTCAAAATCGATCAATCATATTACCCCCTAGAACCTTATAAATTGTACCTCTTTATACTATGTATTAGTTTTTAAATTTATATTAACTTTTAACTTCATACAATTATTTTCGTTTTAATAACTTCTATATAACATTTCATCCTTTTCTTTAAGAATTCGTCGTTTACTCAGGTGATCTATTATTTGATGACCCCACTAGATAACATTATATGCTGTGTGTAATAATAATAATAATCTTTTATACACAAATATACATTATAATTTGATATATTTAGCCCTAGCTTTCGCAATAGGTAAGCCAGTTCCCTCCAAGATTCTATAAACATTTTATTTACCTTTGTAGACTGTTCAGTACATACAGGAATAAAAAAATACATACATATTTTTTAATACAAAATAAAAAACATATAAAATAACACGCATTTTTTTCTGAAATATGTACCTACTATTATATACCTATACCAGCTTTTGCCCGCGGCTTAGTACAAAGTAGCTACGTAGTAGTAAGTATTATTATTAATTAGGTGTAGTTTTTACGGCTTTACTTTTGTTTAAAAAAAAATTAGGACCTACAAAATCTAAGAAGATTTATACAAACTTTCATCCCCTATTTTATCCTCTTAGAAGTGGAATTTATCAAAATCCTTAGGGGATGCCTACGTCATAGTAGCTTTATGCATGCAAAGTCTCAGCCCGATCGGTTCAAAATTGACAAAGTTTCATACAAACTCTCATCCCGTATTTTATCCTCTTGGGGGTAGAATTAATCAAAATCCTTTCTTAGCGGATGCCTACGTCATAACATCTACCTGCATGCCAAATTTCAGCCCGATCCGTCCAGTGGTTTGGGTTGTGCGTTGATAAATCACTATGTCAGTCAGTCACCTTTGAGTTATATATATTTATATTTTTATTGAAATTACTAGGTTTAGCGTGATAAAATAACAAGCATCCATACATCCATTTACAGTCACAAACTTCCGCGTTTATCTTATATATCAAATTCAATGTGTCACAATGTTAGTTACCATACTCCTCCAAACGGCTTGAACGATTTTGATGAAATTTTATATTCATATTCAGTAGGTCTGAGAATCGGTCTATCTATTTTTTATATCTCTAAGTGAAAAGTATTTTTTACATTGCACTGAATAAAATATTTTTCTTTCTTTCTTCTTTCTTTCTTTCAAAAGGATTGTCCACCTCTAACATTTTTATTGTGGCATAAGGCATTCAAAATACATACAACACTAAATTTTCACCCTTCTACCATTAACCCCTATTTTTTCATTTATATGGTTTTCTGGGTCAGGTAGTAATATTAGTAAGATTTAGGTTAGGTTAATAATACGCGGACTGTACCGCTATTCAATAGTAAATCCAAGTGCAATATCTTAAATGAACCATCATTCCCAAAGTTGATCCATACAGGTCTGATTTCTCCATCCATATCTGACATAGTTCTACGCGAGCATAGTTCCGGGCGCTGACAACCAAATCGGGTCACCACATCCGACGTGCCAATTATTGGGACATGTCGAGCCGGGCACGCGGATCACCGGACTGTGGACCTATTTTTAACCTCGTGCAAAAGAAGGGGGTTATAAGGAAGTCTTTATACATTATGCGTGTCTGTAACAACATAGCACTCTAGCACTTTAATTCAATTTCAATTTATATGTAACTAGTTTTGCCGCGTCTTTAGTCGCTTGAAGTTTGTAACCTATGTATTATTTTGATGTATCTTATATTAATAACTAGCTGACCCGGCGAACTTTGTTCCGCCTTAATGGTAATAAATAAGCAGTTTTTTTTTTTAATTCGAAAAATACAAAAAAAATTAAATACCTACATTAATCATTTATAATTATTTCTGTATTTTAGTACATAGGTTGCTCTTCATTTACGTACCTTGTGATACACGACATTTTTTGTTTTATTATCAGGCGCAAAAACAAACAATATTATAAACACGAAAGTTTGTAAGTATGGATGGATGTTTGTTACTCTTTCACGCAAAAAGTACTGAACGGATTTTGATGAAACTTTACAGTAATATACCAAAAAAAAAAGAAAACCTTAGAAACGTTCACACATAAAATAATATTTAAAAATGCAATATTCCTAAATAAAACATAACTATTGGTGGCAGTACAAGCAAGTGAAATTAGACAGAAAGTTGTCCTCCGATGGGAATGGAGTGCTCTCCAAAGTTTGTGAAAGGCAGGAAGTATTCATCAGGCTTGTTTATAACAAGAATAATAATGATAATAAGGGGAGTGTCTTATTGTTGCAGAGGGAAAAGACTGGTACACGTAATACCTCGGGCGTATTATGGACTCTTATTCCCTGGCAGTTTACTTAAACTGAACTGCCTGGCGATTTCGTATTACGAACACTATTAGTATGTAATATTATATTATCTGTGCTATTAGCCAGCCAGTCAGCGGTCACGTGACAGGCTGGTCTAAATTGTATCGTAACTTTTTTTTTTTATTTTATGTATTTGGAATCGCAAATAAGTTGGTTCTCGCCTGATGAAAAGCCTCTTATGTATATCAACTCAAGGACGAATATTGCAA
Source organism: Achroia grisella (assembly GCF_030625045.1). Taxonomy (NCBI): domain Eukaryota; kingdom Metazoa; phylum Arthropoda; class Insecta; order Lepidoptera; family Pyralidae; genus Achroia; species Achroia grisella. The sequence goes on along the minus strand of NW_026713028.1, from coordinate 160,842 downwards.
AATATATGGTTATACCTATAATATCTCTTAAACATCGCATTATTTTTCTACTAAATACTAAGTTGTTGTACCCCCTCTTATATCTTAGCCAGCTTACCGAAGCTAGTATGGCTAACATATAAGAGATAATAGACCACGAGATTATTTCCTATAATCGCGGCTTCGATTCCTCGCACGGTATAAATATTTGTATTCATGAGTACGATTGTCTACTATTACGGACATTTGAATCAATCGTCCCCCCCCCCCTCATTCTGCTCCTCCCTTTTAATAATAATGGGGTCTAAAATAATTAGATTTTGTTAGCTAATGCCCCAATCAAATGATCAAAGTATTCACACGTCAGTAAAATGAATATCCCCAAAATTACCCCAGGCGATGAATGTGAATCTCTGTTTCATAATTTCACACGTTTTAAACCTAATTTTAAAGAGGAATTTAATATGCAATATGGATTTAAATTAAGTTTTATTACTAGACAATTCATTTTAGAATGACTATTTTCAATACATGTGTTTTTTATATAAATAATTCTATTAAAAAAAACAAACTTCTTAGATCTTTACTAATATTATAAATGCGAAAGTAACTCTGTCTGTCTCGCTTTCACGCTACTACACTACTGAACCGATTTAAATGAAATTTAGTACACAGATAGTCTAGACAAGAAACGCTGAGAAAGGACATAGGCTACTTTTTAACGTGAACAAAGGGTTGTAAGGGGAGATGAAGGGTTGTATGGCAGTATCGTCTTTTTTAAAACTAGAATTTTGAAACTTATTTTTAGGTTGTTCATTAAATACTATAAATAAATATGACTAAGTTTATAAAATTGTTACCCTTAAGGCGGTGAAAAAATAGGGAATGAAAGTTTGTATAAAAATCGTCATTTTTGAAGCTATAACGTTCCTCGTTCCTCTATTTTCTTTGCCTTTATGAGATTAGATTATTAAATATTTTTTCTATATTTGGTCAAGGTCACTATAACATGCGGACGAAGTCGCGGGCACAGCTAGTAACCAAATAAGTGGGCGATACACCTGATGGTAAGTGATTACCGCTGCCCATGAACACCAGGAGAATTGCATGTACCTAGCTGGCCTTTTTAGAAGGTATAAGCTCTTTTCTTGAAGGTTTCAATATTGTTTCGGGAAACCATTGCTGGAAGAAGATTCCACGATGTGGTTGTGCATAGAAAAACGCACGGTGAGAGACCGCTATTCTTCCAGATGATGAGGATCGTATTTTAGTTTCTAGATGGTGGTAGCGGCTGAAACTCAGCAGCTGAAAGCATAAATCATGAGGATTTATCTATTTACATCAAGATCAGAAAGGATTTATCTATTTACATCAAGATCAGTTAAGTAAAATAATAAATAACCCTGGACAATTAACACAGGGCCATCTAGTACCATAGTAAGCAGAACTTGTCCTATGGGTACTAGACAACTGATATAAATACTTACTTTTTTTTGTAAATACATACATAATATACATAGAATACACCGAGTCCGATGCAATTAATCATACTTATGAATACAAATGTTTGCACACAAATATGTGCGAGGAACCGAACCCGCGACCATCGGAAGTAAAGTGATGCTAAACCGCTAAACCACCGAGGCTGTCATAATAGGTCTATTTTTTTAATTATATGTCATACGTAGACGAATCTTCAACTTTTTTTCATTAACGTTTACAAAATTAACTTCTCCTAGCGCCCTTTCTGTGCCTCTTAAATTCTTCGATGCCCTCACTTAAGATTCGAACCGCGTACGGTCGGCCAACAAAAACAATCGACACGCAACAAATCCGGCTGAATGTTCAACAGAGCCAGTTGTAACCAGTGATGCCAGATTGCGAGTTTTTCCTTCAAATTTAGGCGATTTTATGGCGATGGAAGCAATTTGTTCGTTTTAATGGAAGATAATGGAATGGTGCACCCGCCTGGGCTAACGGTTTACGCTGGCGGAACACCAGTGGAGGTAAGAGAAGATGTACAATAAGGTCAGGTGAATTAGATCATCGTAACAAATTTACAAGGACTTATCAGGATGGTTTCCATGGGGAACCACGTGGAGAACAACCTGGCATTGCTAGTGACGGAGTCAACAATCCGGAAATCCCCCCCCCGATGGAAGAAAATTGAGTCGAAGAATCTTTAAGGAATTTGTATGAAGAAAGAATAGCCTAGCAAATAGTGTTAACGGCTGAAATGTTGTTGTAATAGTTAAAAATACTTTCTATTATATATATTTCGTTGATATATTTTACTAAATCAACACGCCTTTTATATAAAAACGAAAGGTAAAAATCATAAAAAAAAATAAAAAAACATCTCAAAAGTTATAAAGTCTAAAATTAATGTATTGGTCAGCGGGCGATAGTACCTAATATCATTTAAGGTGGCGGTTACAAGTCGATGGGCCGTCAGTTTATTTACCATTCCAATTATATAAAGAAAGTCGCGGATTTCATTGAAGTACAAACAGGAACAATATGACTATATATAAAAATGATAATGATAACTTTTTAAAAAAGTGTGTATTGAAACTTTTTTAAAAAGTAATATTTCGAAAGTATGTTAATACTTAGGGGAAAATAAAGATAATTAATTGGCAACATTGGTTGTAACCGGACTGGACCCGACGCGGGCCGGATCTAACGGCTACTAATTGCTACGTGGTCCGAATCGGAACTCGAACTGACTAATCGATGACTGTTCAGTATGTAAGTAGGTACTGTGGTAGCTTAAAGTACTAGGTCATTGTTAGATATTGCTTTTGCAGAGCTTGAAAGGGCTAAAATATAATACTTACAGTATTAAACACCAGGACGACTAGAATGTGTAATGTTTGTTGTAATCTAAAAGTGAGTTTTAGGAAGTTGATCTTGATGTTCTTTTTTAAACCGAGTCGAGTCTTGTACATTTGTGGGCTTTGAGAACTGTTTCCTCGGTTGCGAACTGAAACCCTTGGCGGGCTCTGAAACTCGTGTATGACCTCCCGTGGGCCTGACATGTGGCACTTTAGCCTGCCAATGACTACACAGAGCCTGAACCGCAATAACGTCTGTGTGAATTGACCAATAGCTTACCCCAGCTAATAATAAATAATACTATGGCTCCTAACAAGGTGGGGATGTGAGATTCAGAACAGCTCCCCCACACAACTGCTCCCCTGTGTAGAAACAGACTTATGCAGATTAAAACAATGTCTCACCTTCCGATTGTAGTAGTTTTGACTCTCGCACATTACAAATATTCGTATTCTGTTTGTACTAGTCTGTATATTTTCTATATACTATATTAATATATATTTTTTTGTTGATAACTATATATTGTCAAAAAATACATATACCTAATGATGCTGGCAGGTTATCCATCATTTCTTTTATATCGCGAGTATAATAATATAGCATAGAAAGACAACCATAGAGCTTTAGATGCATAGACATATGATATTTTTGTTACATATGTAATACAGCCTAATGAACTAGTAAAGAGTATGTTAGCGTATTAGCAACAACATATTAACTATTCCATATTCACCTTATTCTCTCTCTCTCTCTCTCTCTCTCTCTCTCTCTCTCTCTCTCTCTCTCTCTCTCTGTCTCTAGAGAGAGAGGCAGTCTCTCACTTTCTGTTAGGTGGTGTTTCTGTCTGACATCTTCCGTTTATATTAAATTTTAGTTACCTGTAAGAGATTACTTAATAGATGTCACACTTATCTTTTATTCTTATTTTTCTGTTCTTTGTATGCCATAATGAATTATATCACCTCCAGCAATAGTATTTCCGAACTAATAAGATATTGAAACCTTCTAGAAAAGACCTTATTCCTATTTAAAAGGCCGGCAACGCACTTGCCATTCCCCTGGTGTTGCGGGTGCTCATGGGCGGCGGTAATCACTTACCATCAAATGAGCCGCATGCTCGTTTATCCCCTGTGCTATAAAAAAAATGTAATTTTAACTATGTTTATCATATATTATAATTAATTAGAGGCATATCTGCGATAATATATTTAGACATTCTCGTGTACAAATTAATAACCTAAATTACCGTGAAACTTAGGCCGTAATAGCTGCTAGCTTTGCTTAACCTCCCTGTAACAATAGTATTTCATGGAAAGGATTTTAATGCCAGTGTATTTCGGCGGATTGCGTCCGAAATGAAATTCATTGTGCCCCCAAAATGAGTTCCATTGTTCTCCGTCTAGATAAAACACGGCAGGAAAATTACGGAGGCCCCAGCTGATTGTGTCAGTCATTGAAAGCCGGGTGTTATACAATATTGCCGGTTTTTCGGTTCGAATCATTCCGGTTTTTTGTTATAACGATACAAGGAAGTGATTGTTATATTTCTGGTTAGTAAAGGGTTTTGAATTGCTAAGGTTTTTTTTACACGTAATATTAAACGCATTGGATATACTTAGTTGTACAACTTGTATAAGTGTAAAATCATCTCATGACTATTGAAAGAAAGAACATAACTTCTCTCTCTTTGTTGCTACCGTATACGTCGTAACCAAATCTTAGAATTGAAATTATCAATTTCTTGAAGTATTGCCTACTATTAATTATATATTACTCGTCCTGGTATTGCCAGTGTTTTTATACAATGTACAGTTTATGTTACACAGATATAAAGTTTTTTTTATTTTATTATGATGTAACATTGAAAAATACAAGCACTCCTAAATTTTACCATTTATATTACTACCACCAACCCCTCTTATATAAATTACATACCTTTGCAGGTTTAGCTAGTATAGAATTACACAAATGCACAGAAAAGTATTCGTCGTTTTTTCCTTAATATATAAATTCCCCTAAGCTTTTACTTACAACATGGAAGTGGGAAGATCAATACCGACCTAAAATTAAATGGCCCATCATTACCCCATCGGATTCCCACTAAGCCAACATTTTTTTCTTTGCCATAAACCGGTATGAAAGCGGCAGATGTCCGTTAAATCTTTATCGGTTACCACTCGCTGCGGATATTTTATCTGGACCTATATACCCTACATTTAAAACTACTCACAGCTACATATCAGATTTTCTCACTCAATAATTAAGTTTTTTTTAAATAATAATAAAAATATGGACAATTCACACATCATCTAGTCCTAAACTAAGCAGAGATGTGTTATGGTAATAAACAACTGATAGATATACTTAGATACAATTTTTGTAAATACATACATATACATACAAATGTTTGCACCGTGCGAGATATCGAACTAGCAACTTTAAAGATGTAAACCGGTGTGGACCACTGAGGTAATCAACGTAATTTTTTTCAAACTCTAAACCCCAAAAATAACCTGTTTTAAGATTTAGAATTTGCATAAAGTTGAAGGTTAAAGAAGGTCGATAACTATTCCTGTTCAAGTTTCAGTTGATCTACCTAAACGTAAGTCCGTTCTACTTTGGCTATATGTTAGTCTTGTGTAATTCTCAAACGAACTGTGTACTTAGGAAGAGCGCTCTCAAAGACGAACTATGTGAATTAATTAGCAGATTTTTCGCTCTTTACTTCGTTTGATAAATAATATAGGGCTTGTTAAAAACAAAAACGTCTCAAAAAAATAAATAAAATACTATAATTTAGAAATAAAAGTATAAAATCTACTTTTCTACATTTACTGTCTAAAAAAATAAGAAGACTTACAAGCACGCCAACTGCCTTTCTCTTACTCTAGTCGGGATCAAACGAACTAAAAGAACGCATTTTTTCCTAAGAGAGCAAGCAAACTAAATTGAGTATGGTGTATCGGGAATTATTATGTGCAAGGCAATATATATTAATCGAATAGTTAAAAATTAGGAGTCACTGATCTTTCTTCACTAGATTTCACGTTACTTCAGTTATACATCGAACAAAAAATTGCATATTAGTTGCAGGGTTACCCTAACTATGTCTAGAAAATCTATAATATATAAAGCTGCATTACGGTCACTGACTGATTGACATAGTTGTTCTCCCAGAAGGAGTGCCGGGGGGTCGTGACGATGTATGGGGGAAGTGTATCTCTCGCCAGGGTGACCACGAGAAAATTCCGAAATTTGGGAAAATCCAAGATGGCGGACCAAGATGGCGACTGAACTTTGTCAATTTCCATCGGATCGATTTCTTTCAAGCGGTAGTTCGTAGCGGGCCGCAAACGGTTGTATTTCAGGTTAAAAGAAAAAAATAAAATCCAAGATGGCGGCGTGAAAATGAAAATGAAAATTGTAATTTTTCGAGGGTTTCAAAAACCGAAATTCCCAGGGTAGTTGCGGGGGTGCTGGCGACTCCGATTGTGTGGCTTAGGAAACTCGAAGGATCCGGCCTCTAGGGAAAATTATGAAATTTGGAAAATCCAAGATGGCCACCGAGTTGGGGGCGTGTGAATTTGGTCCTAAAAATCCGGATTATTTTCAAAGTCATTTTTTAGATATAGGGCAACCCCGCAGCGAGTCGGCTTCTATGGGGCGATGATGGGTCTCGGTAAGAAGTATTGCCAGCGATAAAAATAATTTCCGAATTTGGGGTAATTTGGGAGAAATGTCCCAAAAAGTGGGAAAAAATTTTTTCGGCATTTTTGACAAAAGAAGCATCAAGGCCTATCGAGAAACATCCCCTAAAGGGTTTAAGGTGGGTTTTGTTGGAATTTGCTGGCAACACCCATACATGGTTTGACCAAAATAGAAATTGGGGTGTCTCTCCAAAAACTGAAATTCCTAGGGTACTTGCGGGGATACTAACGATCCCTATTGTAGGGCATTGGGAGGCTGAAAGACCCGGCCTCTAGGGAAAATTATGAAATTTCAGAAATCCAAGATGGCGGCCAAGCTATGGGAGATTTAGTTTTTGGAAAAATTTTGGGATATTTTCAATCGCGTTTTTGCTGCACATGGCAACCCCGTAGCTAAACGCCACCTACTGACATGGGTAAGTCTCAGTAAGAAGATTTGCCAGGCCTAAAATTTTTCCCCGATTTTGGGTTAATTTTGGAAAAAAGTCCCATAAAGTGGGAAATTTTTTTTTTGACATTTTAAATGAAGAACTCTTTTTGGTCTACTACAAATCGTCCCCTGAAGGGTTTTAGGTGGATTTTTTCAGAATTTGCTGGCAACACCCATACATCATCGGACAAATTTTGAAATTGAGGTCTAGCTTCAAAAACTGAAATTGATAGGGTACCTACGAGTATGCTAGCTCAACGCACTGTGCGGCGTCGGATAGCCCAAGAACCCGGCCTCTAGGGAAAATTATGAAATTTTAGAAATCCAAGATGGCGGCACAGATAGGGGAGTTTTGCTTTTCGGAGAAAATTTGGGACATTTTTAAATGTTGTTTTAGGACACATGGCAACCCCGCAGCGAATCGACTTCTATGGAGAGATGATGTCTCTTGACACAAAGTATTACCTGGTATGAAAATTTTCCCCGATTTTGGGGTATTTTTTGAGACAGGTCCTAAAAAGTGGGAAAATTTTTTTTCGACATTTCAAACAAAAGATTGATGAAAATCTGTCAAAAGTCATCCCCTTAAGGATTTTTGGTGGTTTTTGTCAGAATTATCTGGCAACACCGCAGATCAGTTTTCTTAGGGAATAGTACAAGAAGAAGTCACCGAGGCTCTACATAATGTATGGACGAAATGTTTCTGTTACTAAGGTGAATACGTCAAAACTGTTAAGAAGTAAAAATCCAAAATGGCGGCAGAGATAGGGGAGTTTTGCTTTTCGGAGAAAATTTGAGATATTTTTAAATGTAGTTTTAGGACACTTGGCAACCCCACAGCCGGTCGAGTTCTATGGAGAGATGATGTATCTCAACACAAAGTATTACCTGGTATAAAAATTTTCCCCGAATTTAGGGTATTTTTTGAGATAGGTCCTAAAAAGTGGGAAAATATTTTTTGGACATTTCAAACAAAAGAATGATGAAAATCTGTCAAAAACAATCCCTTTATTGATTTTAGGTGGTTTTTGTCAGAATTATCTGGCAACACCTTACATCAGTTTTCTTAGAGAATAGTACTAGAAGGAGTCACCGAGGCTCTATACAATGTATGAACGAAATGTTTCTGTCACTAGGGTGAATATGTCAAAAGTATTAAAAAGTAAAAATCTAAGATGGCGGCCGAGTTACGGTACTTAATTTATGTTGACATTTTTAGGGACTTTTAAAAATTCAATTTTGGGGTACCATTAATCTTTGCAGCGACTGACAGTTGACTTTTATGGAGCAGTGGGAACTCTCGATGGGAAATATTACCTGGTCTAAAAAATTCCCCGATTTTGGGGTAGTTTCGGAGAAAAATTAAAAAACGTGGGAAATTTTTTTTTCGTTAAGTTGAACAAAACAGTTATGACCGTTGGTCCAAAATCATCCCCCAAAGGGTCCTAGGTGGTTTTTGTCAAAATCAGCTGGCAACACCATAACTCGATTTTCATAGTAAACCGTACTCAAGAACTACTAAGTGTAACATGGGCTCTGTACAATGTATACATGAAGTGTTTCTGTCACCAAAATGTATGTGTTAAAGGTATTTAAAAAGGAAAAATCCAAGATGGCGGCCGAATTAGGATCTATGATGACAGTTATAAGAACTTTTTAAAATTCAGTTTTGTGGCACCTATCATCCCTGCAACGAATTGACTTGTATTGAGGAATGGAAACTCTCGGTGCGAAGTATTAACTAATTTTCATAGTAAACAGTACTAAGGAACTACTAGAAGGAGTCACCTTAGCTCTGTACAATGTACAATGTATGGACAAAATGTTTCTGTCACCAAAGTGGATAAGTTAAAAATATTCAAAAAGGAAAAAAAGTTTGAGTATTTTATCTCTGGTGATAAATTTAGGAATATATTTTGGGGTACCTGGCTTCCCTGCAGCGAGTCGACCTTTATTGAGCCATGGCAGATTTCGGTTTGAAATATTATCTAGGCTACAAATTTTCCCCGATTTTTGGGTAATTTTGCAAACCCAAAATGTGGGAATTTTTTTTCGACATTCTAACATAAGAGTGACGGGGATCTATAATAAATCTCATCTTAATAGTTTCATGCGATTTTTTTGCAAAATTAGGTGGCATGACCAAGCATACATTTCTGTATACTAATACAGAATGGTAGGTAATGTGAGGTTCTATATTGTGATCATTGCAATAATAATTAAAGCCACAGGTCCAAATGGTATACAGAAAGGTAGGTTAAGTTAGGTTTTGTATTGCGACACTTACAGTAGAAATTATGGCCTCAGAATAATATAGTAAACAAAAAGGTAGGTTAGGTTAGGTTTCGTATTATGATCTCTACATTAAAAACTTTGACCCCAGACTAATATAGTATACAGAAAGGTAGGTTAGGTTAGGTTTTGTATTGTGACCATTACAATACAATGTTTCGCCACAGGATGGTACACGATACGTACATGGAACAGAAAACCGTCTTCACAAAAAAAATCAAAGACAACGCCTCGCGGGCCTCTTGAGGCCCGCGCACACACGCACCCTCTAGTCTATAATATATAAAGCTGCATTACGGTGACTCACTCACTGATTGACATAGTTGTTCTCCCAGAAGGAGCGTCCGGGGGTCGAGACGATGTATGGGGGAAATGTTCCTTTGGCTAGGGTGACCACGAGAAAATTCCGAAATTTGGGAAAATCCAAGATGGCGGACAAAGATGGCGGCTAACTTTTACAGTTTCGCTCGGATCGATTCCGTTCAAAGAGTGATTTGGCACGTCTCGGCGGGACCCAGAATATGGCGTAAAAATAAAAAATTAAAATCCAAGATGGCGGCGAAAAAATTGCCAAAAACTGGTTGAAAATTTTCTACGGTTTCAAAAACCGAAATTCCCAGGGTAGTTGCGGGGGTGCTGGCGACACCGGTTGTAGGGCATAGGAAACTCGAAGGACCCGACCTCTAGGGAAAATTATGAAATTTCGAAAATCCAAGATGGCCGACGAGTTGGGGGCGTGTGAATTTGGTCCTAAAAATCCGGATTATTTTCAAAATCATTTTTTAGGTACAGGGCAACCCCGCAGCGAGTCGGCTTCTATGGGGCGATGATGGGTCTCGGTATTGCCAGCGCTAAAAAGAATTCCCGAATTTGGGGTAATTTGGGAGAAATGGTCCAAAAAGTGGGAAAAATTTTTTTCGACATTTTTGACAAAAGAGGCATCAAGGCCTATCGAGAAACATCCCCTAAAGGGTTTTAGGTGGGTTTTGTTGGAATTTGCTGGCAACACCCATACATGGTTTGACCAAAATAGAAATTGGGGTGTCTCTCTAAAAACTGAAATTCCTAGGGTACTTGCGGGGATACTACCGATCCCTATTGTAGGCCATTGGGAGGCTGAAAGACCCGGCCTCTAGGGAAAATTATGAAATTTCAGAAATCCAAGATGGCGGCCAAGCTATGGGAGATTTAGTTTTTGGAAAAATTTTGGGATATTTTCAATCGCGTTTTTGCTGCACATGGCAACCCCGTAGCTAAACGCCACCTACTGACATGGGTAAGTCTCAGTAAGAAGATTTGCCAGGGCTAAAAATTTTCCCCGATTTTGGGTTAAATTTGGAGAAAAGTCCCATAAAGTGGGAAAAATTTTTTTCGACATTTTAAATGAAAAAATCTTGTTGGTCTAACAAAAATCGTCCCCTGAAGGGTTTTAGGGGAATTTTGTCAGAATTTGCTGGCAACACCCATACATCGTGGGACAAATTTTGAAATTGAGGTCTAGCTTCAAAAACTGAAATTGATAGGGTACCTACGAGTGTGCTAGCTCAACGCACTATGCGGCGTCGGATAGCCGAAGGACCCGGCATATAGGGAAAATTATGAAATTTTAGAAATCCAAGATGGCGGCACAGATAGGGGAGTTTTGCTTTTCGGATAAAATTTGGGACATTTTTAAATGTTGTTTTAGGACACATGGCAACCCCGCAGCGAATCGACTTCTATGGAGAGATGATGTCTCTTGACACAAAGTATTACCTGGTATGAAAATTTTCCCTGATTTTGGGGTATTATTTGAGACAGGTCCTAAAAAGTGGGAAAATTTTTTTTCGACATTTCGAACAAAAGAATGATGAAAATCTGTCAAAAGTCATCCCCTTAAGGGTTTTTGGTGGTTTTTGTCAGAATTATCTGGCAACACCTCAGATCAGTTTTCTTAGGGAATAGTACAAGAAGAAGTCACCGAAGCTCTACATAATGTATGGACGAAATGTTTCTGCTACTAGGGTGAATACGTCAAAAGTATTAAGAAGTAAAAACCAAAATGGCGGCAGAGATAGGGGAGTTTTGCTTTTCGGAGAAAATTTGAGATATTTTTAAATGTAGTTTTAGGACACTTGGCAACCCCACAGCCGGTCGAGTTCTATGGAGAGATGATGTATCTCAACACAAAGTATTACCTGGTATAAAAAATTTCCCGAATTTAGGGTATTTTTTGAGATAGGTCCTAAAAAGTGGGAAAATATTTTTTGGACATTTCAAACAAAAGAATGATGAAAATCTGTCAAAAACAATCCCTTTATTGATTTTAGGTGGTTTTGTCAAATTATCTGGCAACACCTTACATCAGTTTTCTTAGAGAATAGTACTAGAAGGAGTCACCGAGGCTCTATACAATGTATGAACGAAATGTTTCTGTCACTAGGGTGAATATGTCAAAAGTATTAAAAAGTAAAAATCTAAGATGGCGGCCGAGTTACGGTACTTAATTTATGTTGACATTTTTAGGGACTTTTAAAAATTCAATTTTGGGGTACCATTAATCTTTGCAGCGACTGACAGTTGACTTTTATGGAGCAGTGGGAACTCTCGATGGGAAATATTACCTGGTCTAAAAAATTCCCCGATTTTGGGGTAGTTTCGGAGAAAAATTAAAAAACGTAGGAAATTTTTTTTTCGTTAAGTTGAACAAAACAGTTATGACCGTTGGTCCAAAATCATCCCCCAAAGGGTCCTAGGTGGTTTTTGTCAAAATCAGCTGGCAACACCATAACTCGATTTTCATAGTAAACCGTACTCAAGAACTACTAAGTGTAACATGGGCTCTGTACAATGTATACATGAAGTGTTTCTGTCACCAAAATGTATGTGTTAAAGGTATTTAAAAAGGAAAAATCCAAGATGGCGGCCGAATTAGGATCTATGATGACAGTTATAAGAACTTTTTAAAATTCAGTTTTGTGGCACCTATCATCCCTGCAACGAATTGACTTGTATTGAGGAATGGAAACTCTCGGTGCGAAGTATTAACTAATTTTCATAGTAAACAGTACTAAGGAACTACTAGAAGGAGTCACCTTAGCTATGTACAATGTACAATGTATGGACAAAATGTTTCTGTCACCAAAGTGGATAAGTTAAAAATATTCAAAAAGGAAAAAAAGTTTGAGTATTTTATCTCTGGTGATAAATTTAGGAATATATTTTGGGGTACCTGGCTTCCCTGCAGCGAGTCGACCTTTATTGAGCCATGGCAGATTTCGGTTTGAAATATTATCTAGGCTACAAATTTTCCCCGATTTTTGGGTAATTTTGCAAACCCAAAATGTGGTAATTTTTTTTCGACATTCTAACATAAGAGTGACGGGGATCTATAATAAATCTCATCTTAATAGTTTCATGCGATTTTTTTGCAAAATTAGGTGGCATGACCAAGCATACATTTCTGTATACTAATACAGAATGGTAGGTAATGTGAGGTTCTATATTGTGATCATTGCAATAAAAATTAAAGCCACAGGTCCAAATGGTATACAGAAAGGTAGGTTAAGTTAGGTTTTGTATTGCGACTCTTACAGTAGAAATTATGGCCTCAGAATAATATAGTAAACAAAAAGGTAGGTTAGGTTAGGTTTCGTATTATGATCTCTACATTAAAAACTTTGACCCCAGACTAATATAGTATACAGAAAGGTAGGTTAGGTTAGGTTTTGTATTGTGACCATTACAATACAATGTTTCGCCACAGGATGGTACACGATACGTACATGGAACAGAAAACCGTCTTCACAAAAAAAATCAAAGACAACGCCTCGCGGGCCTTTGAGGCCCGCGCACCCTCTAGTCTATAATATATAAAGCTGCATTACGGTGACTCACTGATTGACATAGTTGTTCTCCCAGAAGGAGTGCCGGGGGTCGTGACGATGTATGGGTGTGTGTGTACCTCTCGCTAGGGTGACACGTGAAAATTCCGAAAGTTGGGAAAATCCAAGATGGCGGACCAAGATGGCGGCTGAACTTTGTCAATTTCCGTCGGATCGATTTCGTTCAAGCGGTAGTTCGTAGCGGGCCGCAAACGGTTGCATTTCTGGTGAAAAGAAAAAAATAAAATCCAAGATGGCGGCGTGAAAAATGAAAATGAAAATACTAATTTTTCGAGGATTTCAAAAACAGAAATTCCCAGGGTAGTTGCGGGGGTGCTGGCGACTCCGGTTGTGGGGCATAGGAAAGTCGAAGGACCCGGCCTCTAGGGAAAATTATGAAATTTCGAAAATCCAAGATGGCCGCCGAGTTGGGGGCGTGTGAATGGTCCTAAAAATCATTATTTTCATAGTCATTTTTTAGGTACAGGGCAACCCCGCAGCGAATGGGGCGATGATGGGTCTCGGTAAGAAGTATTGCCAGCGCTAAAAAGAATTCCCGAATTTGGGGTAATTTGGGAGAAATGGTCCAAAAAGTGGGAAAAATTTTTTTCGATATTTTTGACAAAAGAGGCATCAAGGCCTATCGAGAAACATCCCCTAAAGGGTTTTAGGTGGGTTTTGTTGAAATTTGCTGGCAACACCCATACATGGTTTGACCAAAATAGAAATTGGGGTGTCTCTCCAAAAACTGAAATTCCTAGGGTACTTGCGGGGATGCTACCGATCCCTATTGTAGGGCATTGGGAGGCTAAAAGACCCGGCCTCTAGGAAAATTATGAAATTTCAGAAATCCAAGATGGCGGCCAAGCTATGGGAGATTAAGTTTTTGGAAAAATTTTGGGATATTTTCAATCGCGTTTTTGCTGCACATGGCAACCCCGTAGCTAAACGCCACCTACTGACATGGGTAAGTCTCAGTAAGAAGATTTGCCAGGGCTAAAAATTTTCCCCGATTTTGGGTTAAATTTGGAGAAAAGTCCCATAAAGTGGGAAAAATTTTTTTCGACATTTTAAATGAAAAAGTCTTGTTGGTCTACCAAAAATCGTCCCCTGAAGGGTTTTAGGGGAATTTTGTCAGAATTTGCTGGCAACACCCATACATCATGGGACAAATTTTGAAATTGAGGTCTAGCTTCAAAAACTGAAATTGATAGGGTACCTACGAGTGTGCTAGCTCAACGCACTGTGCGGCGTCGGATAGCCGAAGGACCCGGCATCTAGGGAAAATTATGAAATTTTAGAAATCCAAGATGGCGGCACAGATAGGGGAGTTTTGCTTTTCGGAGAAAATTTGGGATATTTTTAAATGTTGTTTTAGGACACATGGCAACCCCGCAGCGAGTTGACTTCTATGGAGAGATGATGTCTCTTGACACAAAGTATTACCTGGTATGAAAATTTTCCCCGATTTTGGGGTATTTTTTGAGACAGGTCCTAAAAAGTGGGAAATTTTTTTTTCGACATTTCAAACAAAAGAATGATGAAAATCTGTCAAAAGTCATCCCCTTAAGGATTTTTGGTGGTTTTTGTCAAAATTATCTGGCAACACCTCAGATCAGTTTTCTTAGGGAATAGTACAAGAAGAAGTCACCGAGGCTCTACATAATGTATGGACGAAATATATCTGTTACTAAGGTGAATACGTCAAAAGTATTAAAGTAAAAATCCAAAATGGCGGCAGAGGTAGGGGAGTTTTGCTTTTCGGAGAAAATTTGGGATATTTTTAAATGTAGTTTTAGGATACTTGCCAACCCCACAGCCAGTCGACTTCTATGGAGAGATGATGTGTCTCAACACAAAGTATTACCTGGTATAAAAATTTTCCCCGATTTTAGGGTAATTTTTGAGATAAGTCCTAAAAAGTGGGACAATAATTTTCGGACATTTCAAACAAAAGAATAATGAAAATCTGTCAAAAACAATCCCCCTATTGATTTTAGGTGGTTTTTGTCAGAATTATCTGGCAACACCTTACATCAGTTTTCTTAGAGAATAGTACTTGGAGTCACCGAGGCTCTGTACAATGTATGAACGAAATGTTTCTGTCACTAGGGTGAATATGTTAAAAGTATTAAAAAGTAAAATTCTAAGATGGCGGCCGAGTTAGGGTACTTAATTCATGTTGACATTTTTAGGGACTTTTAAAAATTCAATTTTGGGGTACCACTAAACCTTGCAGCGAGTTGACTTCTATAGAGCAATGGATATTCTCGGTGGGAAATATTACCTGGTCCAAAAAATTTTCCCGATTTTGGGGTAATTTCGAAGAAAAGTAAGAAACGTGGAATTTTTTTTTCGGCAATTTGAACAAAACAGTGATGAGTGATGAGCATTGGTCCCAAATTATCCCTCAAAGGGCCCTAGGTGATTTTTGTCAAAATCTCCTGGCAACACCATATATCGATTTTCATAGTAAATCGTACTAAGGAACTCCTAGGTGTATGTAACCTGGGCTCTGTACAATATATGGATGAAATGTTTCTATCACCAGTGTATATGTTAAAAGTATTTAAAAAGAAAAAATCCAAGATGGCGGCCGAATTAGGATACTTTATCTATGATGACAATTTTAAGAACTTTTTAAAATTCATTTTTGTGGCATCATCCCTGCAACGAATTGACTTGTATTGAGGAATGGAAACTCTCGGTGCGAAGTATTAACTAATTTTCATAGTAAACAGTACTAAGGAACTACTAGAAGGAGTCACCTTAGCTCTGTACAATGTATGGACAAAATGTTTCAATCGCCAAAGTGGATAAGTTAAAAGTATTCAAAAAGGAAAAATCCAAGATGGCGGCCGAGTTCGAGTATTTTATCTCTGATGATAAATTTAGGAATACATTTTGGGGTACCTGGCTTCCCTGCAGCGAGTCGACCTTTATTGAGCCATGGTAGATTTCGGTTCGAAATATTATCTAGGCTACAAATTTTCCCCGATTTTTGGATAATTTTGCAAACCCAAAATGTGGGAAATTTTTATTCGACATTTTTAAACATAAAAGTGACGGGTATCTATAATAAATCTCATCTAAATAGTTTTATGCAATTTTTTGTTAAATTAGGTGGCAACACCATGCATAGATTTTCGTAGAAAGTAATATTTACTAAGGACCCACTAAAAGGACCGTGTCTCTGTACAATATATGGACGAAATATATCTGTCGTCATGTAATATATATGTCAGAAGTATCAAAATGGAAAAACCAAGATGGCCGCCAAGGTTAACTTTGAACAAAATTTGGAAGATTTTTTTATTTTGGTACATGGTAACCATGCAGCGAGTCCGCTTTTATGGGATGGCATTGAATCTCAGTATTGCCAGCCAATTGCCAATAATAACCCTAAGGCTTTTACCAAAATTATTTGGAAAACTTTACTATGAAAACCGATGTAAGTTGTTACAACGGTTTTCATAGTAAACTATTAGAAGGAGTTGACAATGTATGGACGAAATGTTTTTGTCACCCGGGTAGCTAAGCCAAAATAAAAAAAAATAAAAAGTAGAAATGGTATATAGAAAGGTAGGTTAGGTTAGGTTTTGTATTGTGACTATTACAATACAAAGTTTCGAAGGATGGTACACGTGAAACAAAAATTCACTGTTACAATAGGAAGTCACCTAATCGTATCAAAACAGACAACTAACTCTACTTGCCAACCAAGTTTATTCGAAAAGAAAACCGTCTTCACAAAAAAAATCAACGACAACGCCTCGCGGGCCTCTTGAGGCCCGCGCACACACGCACCCTCTAGTTTAACTAATAAAACTGTACTTAGAAAGATGTGAATTTAAAACAAAGTTGAGAAAAACCAACATTCTTAATATCAAGACGACGTCATATCAGGTGTTGTTTCTCAAAACGCTACAAATGGGAAACCCTGTACAAAGGTCTGCAGCTGTACTCTGTTTCATCCAAGTCTGGCGTTAAACAGCTTGAAAACAAGCTGTTTAACGCCAGCTCTGTGTTCCCGTGAGATTCATGATAGATGACAGTGAGATTACAGGATACGAGAGCATGGCATCTTTTATAGAGCAGCTTGCTAAAAATACAAATACCAGTTAGCTAAAAATAAAACTCAAAACATACACTTGAATTAAGTACGTCCTTTTAAATGTCGGCTGACAACAAGATTTTCTTAACTATTCCTTATGTTTCAGTCCTTTTTTTGGGCAGAAAAAATAAAAAAAGCATTTGTCAAATGGTAGAAACGTCAAACGAAGTCGAGTACCTCTCGCGGGCCGTGATTTATTACGCTATCTTTACAAAGTCATCAGACTAAATAATAAAATAAGAAAAACGTAAAATAAACTAACCATGCCTATACTGCTTAGTAACTCCATTTATAAATCTGTGCCTATTTGTTTTAACTAACAGGTGAGTATTTTATTTAGTCAACTACAGTTATTTAATTAAATTGTTAAAAATGGTAAAGACCGGTGTAAACGAGCGAACATACTAAATTTATTAAAATAAATACGGTTATTTTTTTTTTTTATATTTTCTCTTCATTGGGGAGGGCAATAAATCTTTTCGCATGCAACTTTTTGTCAAAACTCTGAAATTTGGAATCTTTTCAACATTTCAAGACAACGAATTATAGTACTTCAATAATCGAAATTATATACTTATATAGAGATCACCATGTTCATTGTATTATTTATCAATTAGCAAATAAATATATAGCGCTACAAGGCGAAATATTGGTAATTAAAAAACAAGTTA
The DNA here is from genome assembly GCF_030625045.1 of Achroia grisella. Lineage (NCBI taxonomy): Eukaryota > Metazoa > Arthropoda > Insecta > Lepidoptera > Pyralidae > Achroia > Achroia grisella. The sequence continues at coordinate 142,948 of NW_026713028.1, read as the reverse complement.
CCCAATGACTATCTATATTTAATCAGCGTAACAAATATTATATATATGAATGAAAAGAGAATAGAGGAAATGATTTTTATCTTATTAAAATGCTTAAATAGACTTCCAAAATATCTTAATAGTCTATCTGCATGTTTGATGTTAACACTTCCTAAAGTTATATGTAGGTAGTAGTATACGAGGAAACTTTATTATACTAACTTTATTTACCAGTTTTATGGCACCTTTCTTAGCATAATCTAATTTAAATTTCAGTCATAATGTGACATAATCCAATCTCCACCCAATTAATCTATGGCATGGTGGAACTGGTGGAACTATTGCCCAATAATGCTGGCGATACTGTTGTTCTTGCTAGTGGGGACCATCTTTGAGAAGAGAATAGAGATCACCATCAGACGTTTCAGTAAGTTTTTTTTGTCTCAACCAGATTAGAAATTACAAACTTTAGGACTTAACTTGTGGTAGCAGGTTGTTTGAACACAATGTTGTCGATGAATTTTAAAAATATTGTTTTATCATAGTAACACCTTTTTTTACTGGAATGGTAAATAAGCTGAAAGATCACCTGATGGTAAGTGGCAACCGTCGCTTATATGCATGAACAGCATTATGGATATGACGTCATCATGTTACACCTGTGATACCATTCATACAAAGGACTTATAATAAAAGTCGTACTTCCATACCTTGCAATTTCCCTGGTATATATCACCTTTCAACAAAAACACAGCATGCTAAGCAAGCTACTTGATGGCAAAAATAAGTAAGATGTGCCCTAGCATAACTTTGCACAAGCAAGTCTCCTCAAGATATCTGTCACACGTTGCAATTGCATAGAACCAAGTCATGCCTCAGTAATTTTCTTACCATATCTAACTCTTTAACCGAACTTCACCTTAAATTGCTTGGCGGCAGAAATAAATAAAAACCTTGTACAATTAACATAGCGCCATCCAGTCCCATGGATACAGAATAAGATAGATATAGATAAGAACACAATACAGAGTAGACATATTATTCTCTTTTATTTATTATTATTATTACAGTCGTAGACAGTAAGCAGGTCTTGTGTTATGGGTACAAGAAAACTGATATAAATACTTAGATATATATTTTTTGTAAATACATACATAACATACATAGAAAACACCCAGACCGATACAAACAATCATACTCATGATTACTAATGTTTGCACCGTGTGAGGAATCAACCCGCGACCATTGGAAGTAAAGCAGTGTGCTAAAACTCTAGCGTTTTAGCACCACCGAGACCCACATAAATAAAGAAAATAGGTAAAACATAGAAGACAGAAACCTATTCAGGTGACTTTGTTCAAAGTCAACCTCGGTTAAAATATATCTTGGTTTCACATTACAATTATTCCCATATTCAATTACTGTGATCAAGTGAATAATGCCTACAATAACAATAAAATGAAGTTTGCTTTTAAATTTTGTAGCATTTCTTTTGATATTGTGATAGACGTCCTCTTAATAATATGCTTACAAATAAAAGTAATGTGATATGAGACTTGTAAACAACTTGAAAATGGTTTTATAAAAAACGTTTGCAGACAATACGAGTAGATCATGCCTCTTCTCAGAATAAGGTCGAGTGGTTATTATAACATTTGAATGTCAATTTATTTAGACATTACTAATATATACATTGGAATAGAATTGGAGTGTCTGTTTGTAATATTGAAATAACCGTTTTTTACTACATGCATATGAATATAAATACGATACATACACCAAAATAACATTTTTTACAATTTTTGTCTGTCTGTCTATTTGTTTGTTCCAGCTAATCTCTGGAGTGGCTGGACCGATTTAGACTGGACTTTTTTTGGCAGGTAGCTGATGTAATAAAGAGTAACTTAGGCTACTTTTATTTTAGAAAATAAAGTTAAATTCCACGCGGATGAAGTCGCGGGAACAGCTAGTATTCTATTAAATACTTTTCGGTACTTGTTCTCTATCTACTATGTATGCTTACATGCAATTATAACTGTTATGACTATTTGTACCAAAATAAAAAAAAATAAAAGACTTATCTGTCTTGATATTATTTTATCTGTGATATTAACAATTTGTCAATATCACAGATAAAATATATGTATATGTTTGTTATGTTTGTTTTTGTGTGACAAATTGTTAATATGACATTTGTCACAATTTGTCACGATGGGCTAAGTGAGCTGAACTCATACTTACCCTATCATCCTCACCTGGTTCCCCGCAAACGTATATACCATCAATTAAAAAAAGCCACTCATACATCAGCATTTCTTAGGACGATTGGAATACCTGCGTACAGTAGAGATTATTATACAATGGACCAACTGACCTGATTTTATGACTATCATCTCCCACTGGTAACCCTTCCCCTCCCCTCTCCCAACGTATATTACAGGAACACTTCTATATTCCTCCTTTAAAAAAATATGTTTATTTTCTTAGTTGATGAACGCAGAACTACACCGCCTGCTGAGGGACCCACCTCTCTCGCAGCGAATCCTCGGTGACGGAGCAGCTTACAGTGAGTTCTAAACGATTCATAATTACTTTTTAGGTATTTACAAATTTAGATACCGTCACGTCTATAATCCCAAATGGAATAAACAAAGACATTACCTCGATGGTCTAGCGGTCTAGCACACCGCTTCCGATTGGTCGCGGGTTCGATTCCTCGCACGGCACAAACGTTTGTATTCATGATTATGATTGTTTGTATCGGTCTGGATACTTTCTATGTATAATATATATGTATTTAGGAAAAAAAATTATCTATGTACTTGTATCAGTTATCTAGTACCCGTAACACAAGCTTTAGCTAGCTTAACTTGAGAGTAGATGGCGCTGTGTGAATTGTCCTGAGATTATTACCAACTGCCGACGTTACATTGAAAGTTAGGACTACTAGACCACGATACACTATATACAGAGTGTCCCAAAAGTTGACGCAGAACATATAAGTCATCACGGCTATAAGAAATATAAAAATTCTTGACCCTATTGTTATGAAACTACATGTAGGTATTTAGAAACAGCTAAAAAAATCAACACACTGTAATGATTATTTCAAACTTGTTGCTACAAATAACTAACTTTTACTCGGTTTTATTTTTTTGATATATTTCTAAATAATGCTTAAATTTAAAGTCATCTACTTAATCTTAGAAGTAAATAGCATATTTCTCCTAACCGTTGCCGAAAAAAATGTAGTAAGTTTTTTTAGCAAGTACTCTCAAAATTTAGCTTATTCAGTATACATTTTATAATGGTTTGCTATATTACTTCTAGAATAAAACAAAAAATATATAATAAGAGAATCTACTAGAAACTATTAAATTATTCACAGTAGTAATCAAATTATTAGGGTTAATACCATGTCAGTTCAATATTATTTTAAACGAAGAATCCAATCCAAATCACGCTCTATCCACGCGGTTTGAATCCACTACATTTACAGTACTGTATTTTTTTAATAAACATAAATAAATTAATATTATATACAAAATCCATTTCTATTCTACGCATAATTAAATGAATATTTAAATAATGCGAACTTCGACCCACTCGCGAAATGCTGGCTTTATTTATAGAAAATCTTAATCATCTTGAATTTTAACGTAAATTATTTTCAATTTGTTTCAGGAATAATACAGTACGTCACACGATACGGAGCATCATGTTTAATTCCATGTAATCAACAATAACTTTTGATATACATTCATAAATATGACCATTGCATATTATTGACTATTTTATTTTACTGCATATAACTGAGAGAAAGAGAGAAACTCCACCACACAAAACAAGCAAATATTAACTATACGAGGATATTTGTATGGCCAGATACAACAAAGTAATGATATTAAATGCAATTTAAAACATATTATAAATTACGTTATAGACTAGCATTGTCCTGTTTCTGGTAGAAATTATTTTTTCTATTAGTAAACCACTAGCTCATCTTTATACGTGTCTATAGTATAGATGAGGCCGTAGTAGTATATATAGTATATATGTACTACTATTATATTTTTTTAATGGACTATAATGAAATGATTCACCCGCCTGAGCTGAGGTTAGCCCATCGTGGGAAATTTACCAGGAACTAACATTACAGTTTCCAAGAGAAACCGCGTAAACGTGGACATGAATTGGTACATAGTATTATTAGTGACAGGGGGAAGGGGATTGTGAGTAATGTGGACTGATCATCCCATTGCTAGCAATGTACCATGTCAGGTTGACCTCCACGTGGTTCCCCCTTGAAACCATCGGGATAAATTCCCGGTGAATTTATCACGATGGGCCAACTGACCTGACTTCATGTTCATCTTATCATCTTCCACTGGTGCCCCGCCTGCGTAAACCGATAGCGCAGGCGGGTGCATCGTTCCATTATCATACACTAAAAAAAATTATTAGGCACATTGATTTTAAAAGAAAAAGTCTCATCCGTAACATTTAAAATAAGTAATCATGTTGCTAAGTAACAGTTTATATGTAACGTGCAACTGATCGGAACGAGAACAAATTATATTTACTGCTGTATATCTGTAATCCACTGAATATCTCCATCAAGTATTATACATATACTTATGTAAGTGCTATGCATATATAAACGACCTGAAAGACATTCTCGAAATGTTAGTAAAAACTAAATCAAAAGTTGCGAGGTTTATATGATGAAGTGGAAAACAGGCACACAAAAACAACGACTTTTAGTGTTTCAATGTCACTTAGGTACGTAATAAATAGACTAATATAGACTCCATAACTTTATATATAAATCATTCCTTCAAATCGAGAAGTCACTAGAGACAAGTAATTCTGGAACTAGACAAACTCTTTAAAGGAATTCCGAAAGTTTACCGCAAAGTTAGGCCCTAAGGGATGAAGTCTTAACCTTTGTTTACGAAAAGGGGCCACGTTTAAGGTCATTATACTTTTTAGGGCACACAGCAAAAACTTTTATCTCTCCTGTCCTAGTATAATTTTGATCGAATCATAAATATTTAGGCAATGCGCTAAATATTTATGATTCGATCAAAATTATCTTTTCCAGAAACTTTGCCACGATTTCTTCTTTTTTTTAGGGCACAGAGCAAAAACTTTTGTCTCTCCTGTCCTGGTATAATTTTGATCGAATCATAAATATTTAGCGCATTACCTTTTCCAGAAACTCTGCCAAGACTTCTTCTTCTTTTTAGGCCATACAGCAAGAACTTTTGTCTCTCCTGTGCTGGTATAATTTTGATCGAATTATAAATAGGCAGCGTATTGCCTTTTCCAAAAACATTGATACGATTTCTTCTTTTATTAGGACACACAGCAAAAACTTTTGTCTCTCCTGTCCTGGTATATGGTATATTTACTTATGTCAACTTTGCTATTTAGCAATTTGTATTCACACAAAATTCTTAAAATATAATTCTGAACAACATTTATTCAAAACAGCAGCGCTGAAATTTCATACGCATTATTATGAGTATGCGTTCTGAATGAATGATAGGATAAAAAAATGACTATTTAAAAGTCTTTTCTACTATTCATATATAACATAGTATAAAATGAAGACGCTTCCACTGTCTTTGTCAATAAATATTATACATTGATGATATAGTTGATTCACACGCAACTTCGTCCGCGTGCAATTTGCAACTTTTTAATTTAATTTAAAATAAATACAATATCTAGAATAAAAGTAGGAGTAACTTAACTCCTTATAACATTAGCTATATACGAGTGAAAGTCCGAATCGGTCCAGCCTTGTTAGAGATTAGGAAGAACATACAGACTGACATATATAAATTATTGAAAAAAGTACGCACAGTAAGTATATAGTTGTAGTTTCATATACATTTAGTGAAAGACTATTAATTTGAAATTACAAACACACTTTTATTATAAATAAAAGTGTGTTTGTAATTTAGTAGTCCGTGGATGGCCAATTCTGAAACAAATGTGTCCTAGGAGTGCTCTCAGACTAAAGTCGTATCCGTTGGAAGCGAGTTGGCCTTCAGCCGCTCCATAAGTCCTTCCGCGGGTTTAGAGTGCCATCTGCAAACGTCACTTATCGTCCGGTGAAGCTGTAAAGGCCAGCTGCGGCCATTAGAGTAGTTTGAAAAAAGAAATGTCATGAACATATTCTTATTACGGAATATACATATACCAGTACTGTTCTTGGCTCTTTTTCCCTGTAAAAAACGATCTCACTGATTCAGTTACATACATACAAAAGACACGTGTCCCAGCGCGTCGTGTGACTATCGTAGCGTCAAGGGACCGCCGGTAGTCCGTGGATTGCAAATTCTGAATTAAATCTTTCCTAGGTAAAGTTTAATCAAGTATTAATTTTTTTGCTGATTTAATAATACAAGAGACACGGGTTCCAACGTCATGTGACCAACATAGCGTCAAGCAACTGCTGGTAGTCCATGTACTGCAAATTCTGAACCAATTGTGTAGGTAAAAGAAGCCTAGGCTTAAGGCTTCTTTTCCCAGTAAAACAATAATAAGTATGGATTGTTCACTGATTTGTATACAAAAGACACGTGTCCCAACGTCATGTGACCGGGGGGAAGGGGATTGTTAGTAATAGGAACTAGTAATCTCCATTGCTAGCAATGTACCATGTTAGATCGACCTCCACGCGGTTCCTCCTGGAAACCATTGTTATAAATTCCTAGTGAATTTGTCACGATGGGCTAACTGACCTGACCTCATGTTCATTTTATCATCCTCCAGTGGTGCCCCACCAGCGTAACCATTTAACATCCCCAAAAACAAAAACGTCATGTGACGAACATAGGGTCAAGCAACTGCGGGTACTATGGATTTCCAATTCTGAATCAAATGTGTCCGAAGCTCCTTATCTAAAAACTAAACTAAAAAAAACGACTATTGATTTTACAGTGATTTAACTGTATACAAAAGACACGTGTCCCAGCGTCGTGTGACCATCCTAGCATCATGTGACCATCGTAGCGTCAAGCGACAGCTGGTAGTCCATTGATTGCAAATCTGAAGAAAATGTGTCCTAGGTTTCTTTTCCCTGTAAAAAAAAACAAGTATTGATTATCAATTTAGTATACAAAAAAGTAGCGTATTTTTTGTATCAACTAAATCGGAAAATGTAGATAATGAAATCTCACCGATTTATACAAAAAAGACGTGTCCCAGCGTCGTACATCAAAACCAACGTTGATTGCATATTCTGAAGAAAATGTATTGTGTAAAACAAGTATTGATTATCTCACTGGCTTAGTTGTATACAAAAAACACGTGTCCCAGCGTCGTGTGACCATCGTAGCGTCATGTGACCATCGTAGCGTCAAGCGACAGCCGGTAGTCCATAGATTGCATATTCTGAAGAAAATGTATTGTGTAAAACAAGTATTGATTTTGTCACTGATTTAGTTGTATACAAAAAACACGTGTCCCAGCGTCGTGTGACCATCGTAGCGTCAAGCGACCGCCGACAGGCAGGGATGTATTATCCGCACAACGGTCGCTGTGATCGCGTAATTTCCCAGGTGGCCGCGTGTTCTTGCCTCGTTTGAAATGCTAAAAGTTTTTTTACCCTTCCTATGATGAGAAAAAGTTATGATTTGGTAGACAGTATCTATTTATATTTTTTTTTGTAACAGTCATAATAAACAAGCGTAGGGCCAAGGTCAGTTTAGCACACTGCCTTACTTCCGATACTCGCACGGTATAAACATTTCTATTTATGAGTATATTTTTTTGTATTTTTCTGGGTGTGTATTTATATTGTGTTCACAAAAAATAATATCTATGTATTTGTAAGGTTAATGCAAATTCTGATTAAATTGGGACTAGATGGCGCTGTGTTAATAGTCCTAAGATATTATTATTAATATTTTACGAGCTGTGATACGATATTTATAGCCTGTGTTATTCTGATATGTAAGATATATGACTGTAAAGTTTCATCAAAATCTGTTTAATAGTTTTTGCACGAAAGAGTAACAAACATCCATACTCACAAACTTTGGCGTTTATAATATCAGTAACGTGAGTAAGTAAGTAAGTTGGATAACATAGATAAAAATAGAGTCGAAATGAGAGCCTTTATTTCATGGGAAAGGTTAAATTAGAAAGAAGACAGTTTACAAAGCAAACTGCTTGGCGGATAAAATAAGTAAACAAAGGTATCCACGTAGATGACTTCAATCAGGTCAGGTGAATGACATAGTATGTAGACTTTGTATGTACAGAACAAAATGGCAGTAAGTGCTACCGTGATGCAGTAAGTGATATCGTGAGTGCTGTGTGTCGCGAACTTTCGTTGAACAATCTTGTGACGGTAGATGAAAAAACTGCTGTCACCTGTCTAGAATGACATCGCTGTTGCTCCAGTCAGCTCATGACCACGGCTAGTGCAACCTAGTCGAAACGTCGAGGGAGATAAATACCTTTATTTGCCTTAAAATTATTCGTGTTAAGACCCGGTTAATAATTTAAATAACACATTATTTATTAAACATGAAAGTTTAAAAATAACTAAAATGGCAGTAAATCAAGAAACTCAGACAAAGTAAAATATTAAATTAAATAAGCGAGTGCGCTGGCTCGTCATAAAACACTCTGAACCTATCTCTATCCTACAATAGGCAGGTTAGTCGTCGGATTTTATTATTCAACAAAACCGAACTCCTTCCTTCGTTTCTTATCATAACATTTTTACTAAACATTGAATAGAATTGAAATATTCTTTATTCAAGTACACCTTTATTTTGTACTTAACTCATGTGAATTTGAGTGAAAATTGGCGTATGATATTCATTCATTCATAATTTAAGAGCTATGCTCTTGTCGGTGGAGCTCTTGCCACTTTCCGCGATCTTCCATCATGCTCTTTAATTCTTGATACGACACGACTCTCATCTTCTCCTTAATTGATGTAGTAGTACCTTGGTCTTCCCCTCCCCCTCTTTCTTTCTATTTTTCCCTTAATAATAATTTTCATGAAATCGTCGTGCCGTATCAAGTGTCCCGTATGATATACGTAGTATAATATCTACTTATAGTAAATTTCACTCGAATACATCCATTTGTTATTGCGTAATAGCAGGTATTGGAACCTACTATACCTCCAGAACATCCATTCATACAATCACAAACTTTTAGGTTTATTAATACGTTTTAATAAAACTAACTAACTTGGCCAGTCTTCGCAAAGAGGCAATTTTTTTTATTGTTTATTATTAAAAATAAGAGTTTAATGCCATATGACATTCTCTACCTTTTATATTTTCTACACAATTCTTGTCTGTGTAACTCGCCAATAAGCTTTCTATAAGTGAAAGATTAAATTATAAATTTAAATGTTTGCATCGTGCGAGGAATCAAACCCACAACCATCGAAAATAAGACGATGTGCTAAATCGCTAAACCATTGAGACCGTCAACTATCTGTACTACAATGTCAGGAAGACATTTGTAAAATAAATTGAACATCGACACAACGACTTTGTTCCTTATTCGTTAATGAGCTTTGTAAATTCATGAGTGTGTACGATGACATGAAAAAAGCTCGCGAAAAAAGCTCATGTAGGATGTAGGTCTAGCGCGTAGCGCTCCGGAATCTGAATATTAAAAGTGTTGGGCTTTAAATGAAATAACACCATTTATACGGTCCCTTTTGGGAATAATTTGTTTACGTTTGAAGGTATATTATTTTCTTAAAAGAACGTGTAAGTACATTTATTTTATTTAATAAAAAAAAATGTCTGCTAACTATTATCCGCGATTTCGTATTCGTTTTAGATAAAAGAGAAGAAATATCAAGGTTCGTTCACGTGATCCTAATACAATCAATATTCATGCCAAATTTAATTAAAATCCGTTCAGCCGTTTAGTCCTGTAAGGTAACAGACAGACATAGGAATTTCACTAATAATATAAGCATCGATTTATAACACCCACCTAACCATATAAGAGACGCAAGTGTCTTGTCTATTCTTCTTGAAAGAAGTCGACGTACCAAATGAGTACCAATTATTTTTTTTTATTAGACGCTGGTAATTGTGAAAGTTTTTTAAAAGCAAGCAATACAAACTGTATCACATAGCAAGTACAAAATAGTATATGCTTTATCTATCATTATTACATACTATAAAATAAAGTCACTGTCGCTGCTGTCCCTATGTATGGTTAAATCTTTAAAACTACGCAACGGATTTTGAAGCGGTTTTTTTAATAGATTGAGTAATCTTTCTAAGAAATCGGTTAGCTAGTAACTTATAAAAAACATATCAGATGATCAATGTGGTGGTGAGGGACCGTACTAACTTGATTACGTGAGTAAAGTGTAAAGGCAACCTTAAACTGATGACGTAATTAATTTTAATAGGATCATAAACAACTATAATATTATAAGACCCTTTGGGCTGTGGTTTGTCTCCAGGGTGGTTGTTTTGTTAGCCGTAGCCTTAGAGAGCCATTACACGTACCGTCATAACCGATGGGAAATATTTGAAATCCATTATTTATTATTTATTTACTTGAAACAGAAACATGTGTACAAATTGGCCGAAGAAACCATGACATTCACAGAAGTATAAAACTGTGTTGTGAAGATCTACGCCCTCGTCACAATTTACATAATTCCAATACATATAATATATTAATATACATATTTTAGTCTAATAAAATTCACAAAACTTTTAAATTAGTAAATCACGGGATCTTACCACGTTTTATTTTTATTGAGTTCCCGATATTTCGGCAGTATTTCAACCGCCATGATCACAAGTAAACTAATTTTATTGTTTTTCTGATTTATTAAGTATACGTATATATAATCGCGTCAAATTTAAAACAGATTTAAATTTACCAAAACAAAGAAGATATTAAAAATATAAACAAAAAAAAAACAAAAAGTGCCTTTGCCTGCATTTGATATATACACATATATAAAAACAATATAGATAGGGCTAGATATAATCTGATACAATATCATATGACAGTTACTGATAATGTAAATATTTTTTTTTAATTGTTAAATTCATAAAAAGTAAGTTACTATATACTAGTAATAATAATAGTATATATGGTAATAATTTTGACGACCTCGGTGGTCTAGCGGTCTAGCACACCGCTTTACGACCGATGGTCGCGGGTTCGATTCCTCGCACGGCACAAACATTTGTATTCATGAGTATAATTGTTTGTTTCGGTCTGGGTGTTTTCTATGTATAATATGTATGTATTTACAAAAAAAATATCTATGTATATGTATCAGTTATTTAGTACACATAACACAAGCTTTAGCTAGCTTAACTTGGGTCTAGATGGCGCTGTGTGAATTGTCCTGAGATTATCATTATTATTATTATATATAATAAGAAGTCTCTTTTATTTCTTTTCTTCGTGAATATATTTACATCCAGTAGATAGAATAAAAAGTGGAAATTGTTTATTGATAAGTCTACATATTAATAGACATAAAATACTACGACTGATTTAGTAACTTTAGTTACACAACCATTTACTTGTGTATTTACTCTAATATATTATTGACTCTAATAAGTAAGTTCTAGTTGGTAGTTTGATACATTTTAAATTAAAAATGTAAAGTTACAACAATTTAAAAAAATGAACACGCAAGTCGCTTATCACTCTTTCTTTGATGAGACATCTTTCCGAATAATCAATAGATTAAAAAAATATATATGACTATTCAAGAGTTTAGCTTCAATTTATGTTTATTTTAATAAGGAATTTTCTATTTTATTATATTTTAATAAATCATTTTAATTTACTTAAAATATGTTTATAATATGGACTAGATGTATGATTATTTCCCATATTCACTATATAAAAATTTTGCTCTGAAACTTACAGACTTTTAACGAATAGTCTGAACAGACCGCACACTGCTACCAACAAAAGAAAACAAGAATCCCATTAAGTATTCCAAACAACTTTTTTATTGGCAACATGTTAAATACGTCTGAAGGAAGTGACTTACGTTTGTTTAGGACCGTCCAAATAACCTGCTTCATGGACCAAGATAATTGGGAATCAGTTTTGTTACACTCACCCTTCTCGCAATGCTGTTATGATTGAGAATCGCTTGGCTTTTTGTTGCATGAATAGTTTCGCTTTAATGGCGAATTGGGAGACATTTAATAGAATTAAAATATAAGGGGACTATTGACTCTCGCATTACCAGTGCGTTTGCTCTATTCGTGCCGTCTCTACCATTTATTCGTGTCTATATCTATGTATGTATTATGTACTTATGTATTCTCTAAGTAGCGTACTCATGTTCCTTATTCCATTTAACGCTTAGGCTATGGTTACTTTAATTGAACGGTCGCGGAGTAACTTTAAAAAATGGAAACGATATCAAAAAGGAAACTTCTTCTCTAAGTGAGGGGAAGGAGATTGTTAATAATATGGATTAAACCCATTGCTAGGAATATACCATATCAGGTTGACCTACAGGCGGTTCTTCCTGGAAACTATCATGTTAAACTTCAGTTAAATTTGCTACGATTGTCTAATAGACCTGGTCTCGTACTGATCTTATCATCCTCCGCTGGTGCCCCCGTCAGCGTATACCGTTAACGATAAAATGGGTGGACTGTATGTGAGAATAATGAAACGACGGATAAAAAATGGTAAATATTAGTAATGCAGATACGAACAGTAAGAGTTAAAAATTGGCAATATGATGGATGATAATTCTAAAAAAAGACGTTTAAAATCGATACAAAAATAAATAAAAGTCCAAGAAGTTGCCAATTTTAAAAGATTCTTTAATTATTTTTACACTTATTGCGCTAGATATAAAAAAAATATTAATATATATAAATATGTATATATATATAATATCATAAGTACAAGAGGTGGTCTTATCGCTAGGGCCGCCTCTTGTACAAATACAATAAGTATTTGTATCGGTTGTTTAGTATTCATAACACAAGCTTTAGCTAGCTTAACTTGGGTCTAGATGGCGCTGTATGAATTCTCCTGAGATGATTATTATTATTATTATATATAGACAAAGCAATATTAATACACAGTAACTAAGGTATAGTTACTGTGTATTAATATTGCTTTGGTCTCCAAAAATATTACAGAGATTTAAGAAAAATCTCTGTAATTTACTCACATCGCTAATCGCGAAATAATGTAACCTCTACCCTAAATACACCCACCTCAATTTTGAACATAAGTAGTTCTACAGACCCATTACTATTGAAAATAATTTCCATCTCGTTTTACGCATTTAGGTCAAATTATATTATATTATAATATTGTATTAAACTGTTTAACTTTGTGACAACGCTAAAGTCTGTATTCCTTTGATTGAACAAATTTTCTTAAAGAACATAGATTAAAATTTAAGCCTAACATTCTTGGTGTTCCAGACGTCCACGGCCATATGTTTAGTTGACATCCCTGTAAATTAAAAGAAGAGGGAACATACATTTTTAACCTTTCAAAGAGTCAGTCTTCTTAGCATTCCATGGGTTCAGCGTGCGGATGCCGCGTCCATGTGGCAGAGAGGGAAACTCTGAGCAGTTCCCAGGACTTATTACCCGGGTGTAGTTTTAAGGGACTCCTTTGAGAACATATGTCAATACTCGCCTATAGCGATCGTGTTTCTCTCCCTGCTTGCAAAAATGTTTAAAAAGTAGGGAAGTTTGTATGAAAATACAACTTTTTTTTTGACCCAACTTCATTAACAATAACTAAGTTTCGCCTTAATATATATTACAATAAGCCCCGAATAACATAATATATATTTACCTATGTTCTTGTAATATTATAAATTAAGAGATGTAAACATATAAGAATAAGTCATCAAATTCAGTATTTGATTTATGCCAGAGAATATAAGTTATTTCAATCAAAACCCAGTAAAACGTCACCTACACATTCACGCCTAAATATTTAAGCAGACTTGGCATAAATTAAAAAGCAACCTAGAAACAACAAGACTTAGACATTCTTATGTCGCCCGCTAGATGGCACTTTACATAATAAATATGTTAAATGTAAACACCTGATACAAAAAGAGGCTTTATACTGTATTGTATACTAAGTATGAGTAGATTCCGTCGTCCAACAAGAACGATATTATGTTCAACCGTTTAGCCACCGACAAAAAAAGAGCCGTGTCATATGACTAACGCGTGTGTTTTATGAATGAATCTGTATTTACATGTAGATGACATCAAACTCTCAAACAACAAACAAAATCTCCATTTAATAAATATTAAGTAGTTATCTGAACCTAAAAAAGTTCAGACCTCTATTGCATTTTTTCTAATGTGACTTGGAAGCTAATAAGCTGGCAGCTCACCTGATTGTGAATGGCAACCTTTACCTATCTACATGAACAATATGACAAACAACATATCATAGTCATGTAAACCCCGTGGTACCCCTGATATGTTGCCAATACCAAGGTAGTGTGTAGATTTCAATGCATTAGAAGATATCATGCGCGTACACGCATGATCTTCTAATGCATTGAGATGATTAAGAGCGTGCATGGCAATAGTGAGAGAGTAGTTCATGCACGGGATTTTAATTTAAGATTTTCATTATTACAGTCTTTAAAAAAAAGAAGTTGCGTTTCTTGCCAGTTCTTGTCAATTGAATCTAAAAAACATAATATAAAAAAATTACGTTCATAATTTTTTTAATTATTTTTGATTTCATTTGATCTAATTTTACGACTATTCGTGAAGAAAACTTGATCCTCGAAACGATACAGAGTTTACAGACCTACTTGGCCGCTGAATAAAATGAATCAGAATTCCATTCACGTTCATCTCCGCAAGTGGTACAAATGTGGCAATATTATTATTGTGTATACAGGCTGTCCCAGAACTCAACGTCAAGTCGAAACGGGGTGACAGGACTGATTGCAATCATCGTGAGAAAAATCAGAAAAAAAAATCTATCCCACACATTTTGAAAATTATGGGCATTTAGGGAAAACCTAGAAATTTGGTCAAACTGTAACCATTTTTCGCTTATTGTAATTAATTTTTATTATTTTTGTTCATTTAAACTTTAATGTTAAAATTAATTTTAACTAGAACCACTGTAAAAAATAATGACACAATTGCACCAAGTTTTCTAGAATTAAGATTATTTGTTAAACCATGAATTTAAAATTTTCAAAATTTGCCGACATAAAAAAATGTACTAAAAAAGTTCGCGCATTTAATCATATTAATAAAAGGAAAATAACATTCATTAACTTATGATATAATGATACCTACCTATTTGTTTTAAATTAATCGTAACGAATTCCGCAATATGTGATTGCTCGCAACATTAACAATATTAATATATTCACTATTTGTATATACTTTTATGTAATGATTAATTAAATAATCTAAAAGTAAATGGAGCATGTTTGTCTATGCGTAATACTGGAACTAGTTATAGAAAGTTAACTTGAACTCGATACTGCATAAGTAATTTATAAACCTTCATTGTAAACTAAGTTATTTATGTATTTATTTACTTACTAGCTTTTACCGCGACTTCACTCGATGGCGCTGATTTATAACTTCATTTCTGTCTGCTAGATGACGCTGAAGTAGCATTATGGTGAATTTTATTTTTGTGTTTTAA
Source organism: Achroia grisella (assembly GCF_030625045.1). Lineage (NCBI taxonomy): Eukaryota > Metazoa > Arthropoda > Insecta > Lepidoptera > Pyralidae > Achroia > Achroia grisella. The sequence continues at coordinate 127,297 of NW_026713028.1, read as the reverse complement.
AAAAAATATTAGTTTTGTTTTAAATAAAAAGTATCCTATGATCATTCTAATACCTCAAAGAACATGTCTATAAAATTTCATGATGATCGGTTCAGTAATTTTTGCGTGTAAGCGTATCAAACATCTCTACTATCACATTTATTATAATATTAGTAAAGATCTAACCTAATTATGGTAGTCGATCCAGCGATCTTAAAAGGATCGAATGATTTTAACTTACATTTCATTTATTAATAAAATACTACATCCTAACTTACTAACGTTATTAACTACAATGACAGATATTAACATTTGTAAAAAAATGGTGAATTCTATAAAAAATATTCTCAAAGTAGCGAATTCTGAATCTAGATGAATGGCAGCCTTCCATTTTACTTTTTTCTGGTAACATTATTTCACGCACGATCTCACTGAAGCTGACAAAGTATTTAAAAGTTGTTTTTTTAATGGATGATAAAGGAATTTTTTTATTATGGATGATGATGGAATGGCGCACCCGCCTGCGCTAACGATTACGCTGGCGGGGCACCAGTGAAAGATGATAAGATGAGCATGAGGTCAGGTATGAGGATAGCGCATCGTGACAAATTCACCAAGAATTTTATTACGATGGTTTCTAGGGGAACCGCGTGGAGGTCAACCTGACATGGTACATGATAAGGGAATTGTGCACCCGCTTGCTCTAACGATATACGCTAGCGGGGTACCAGTGAAAACTGATAAGATGAGTTATGAGGTCAGGTATGAGGATAGCGCATCGTGATAAATTAACCAGCATTTTATTCCGATGGTTTCCAAAGGGAACCACATGAAGGGAAGGGAGGGAACCACATACTCCATCGTAAACACTGCCAACACACTTGTTATTTCTCTATGCTGTGGTAAGGTCATTATAGGTATGTAATATTATGTTACCTGTGTTATAGGTGACGGTAGTCATTTATGTACCATCCACCTATTTCTGTATTGTGTTATTAGAATGGAAAACAAGTGTAGAACTCTTAAACCTTAAATATACATGAACGGACATCACGTTATCATATGACACCCGTGACACCACTCATGCGTTGCTATTTTAAGAAAACGATGTCCTGCCTCTTATACTGTAATTTTAAAGCGTAATCTGCACCCTACACCGATACACAGAAAGCAAGCTGTTTGGCAGCTGAAATAGGTGATACTGAAATACCCGCGCCGGCGACTTTGCAGTACCAAAAGTAGTTTTGGTAAGATATATCTGATTTATTGTACTTTATTTGAAAACAACGGCGTTACTTTTCTTTGTTAGAAAAATGCAGGTGGCAATATTAAAACTAATTATAGGTTTAATATTGCCACCTACCACATAACCAATACGATATTTTTTTTTTATGGATGATAATGGAATGGTGCACCCGCCTGCGCTAACGGTGTACGCTGGCGGGCCACCAGTGGAGGATGTGATAAGATGAGCATGAGGTCAGGTCAGTTAGCCCATCGTGACAAATTCATCAAGAATTTATCACGATGGTTTCCAGGGGGAACCGCGTGGAGGTCGACCTGACATGGTACATTGCTAGCAATGAGATCATCAGTCCACATTACTAACAATCCCCTTTCCCCCCACCAATACGATATTGGAACATTCAAGTAAAGAGGTCATTCCTTATAAGGCCGACAACGTACTTGCAATTCCCCTAGTGTTGCGGGTGCACATGGGCGGCGGTAATAATTAATTTACTAACAGGATAGCCGCAAGTTTGTTTGTCCCCTATGTTATAAAAAAACTAATTGACATATAGGGTTATTTTGTGTGTCATAAACTGTATCTGATTTGAAACCGAGCATGAGGTTGTATTACAAATTATTACTCCATTTTTGTAAAATTCTTAGGCCATTTAAAATGTACCTTATTCCATAGTTACAGACTAAAACCGCTAAAAATTATGATAAATCTACAGTAATTTTCAACACCCATCATTATGAGCGAAAAGATCAAAATAATTAATCAATCTTTGTAGAATTAAAAAGTGAAATTCTGACCGTTTGTTACTTTTGTTCCAGACAAATGGTAAATAAAATATTGTTATGGAGTTAGGAAACTATGGTGACACTGTAATTGTATACTATTTAAGACAGTCTCATAAATAATCTATTAGGTTTATGGAAAAGTTATTAGTTATTAGGTGTATAGTCACATTAAAAATATTATTTCTTATGGTCCTATTTAGTCCTATTAAGTATGGGACTATATAGGACCATAAGAAAAAATATTTTTACACATGTGTGTAGTAATTTTTTATCACTGTCCCGTAGAACAAATTCAGTTGAGAACTTCCAGATTCTCTTCTGGTATATTTTTTCTGTAACTATTCGAATAGTGGACATGTTTAAATATATTTAAAATATCGAATATCCATTATCTGAACAATTAACTCCATACAAACTTGAAAAAGATTTTTTTTTAAGAGTTCATTGCGTATGTTATTCTGCCTTGTTTCTGATGGTTTTGTATGTGGATGGTTAAGGTTAATAAGGGCAGAGGAACGCCGAAAAAGAGGTGGAATGTAAGAAAGATATGGCAAAAAAGTGAGTCCATAAAAAGATGACTGCGAACAGGGATGAATGGAAGAAAATAACATATTACTACGACCCCAAATGCGTGGGATAAGGAAGCAGAGGTGATAAAAGATCAGAGGTATTTTCAACTAGTATTGTAGTAAACACACCAACATAACTTGTCCACATTTTGGTGAGTATAATTTAAATCAACGGTAACCTACTTCCGTCTCTCAGATTGATTTGATACCCTTTTTCCAACAACACAAAATCCGTCATAAACACAAATTGTCACACAATTTTATTTTGTATCAACTATATTTAAAACCCAACTTTTAGGTTCTGTAATTAACATTACAAAAAAAAATTATGTAATTATATATTTGTATAACCTATAGCGATATATTGAGTGGAAAAGGGATAATGTAAGGGTTAGTAATGTGGACTGATGACTTCATTCCTAACAATGTACCATGTCAGATAGACCTCCACGCAGTTTCCCATGGAAACCATCGTAATAAAACCCTGGTGAATTTGTCACGATGGGCCATTTGACCTGACATCATTTTCATCTCATCTTGTCCCGTCAGCATACGCCGTTAGCGCAGACGATTTGTCATCCATTAAAAAAAATCTTTGGCACATCTCAGCAAATTTTTTTTTAGTAAAACCGATATCGATATATTAAAACTTTATAAACGAAAGTTGTAATTATAGCATACCTTTTTTTTGTACAAACCACAAAGTTACGTGTTTATCATTAGGACTGTCCTTTCTTTGGACTAAGACCTGCGGAGCGTACTACCTACACAAGAAGTTTTGCAATAATCTGAGAGTGAAAGTCGGATGCATGACGCAGCCTCTCTCTGTCAGTGTGTACTCAAAAATCAAGTCTACAACACGCCGCAAACCTACACGCCACTATGGTAAGTAATAATATAATACTTATTATTTATTTATTTTAGTAAATGATAATAATCGTTTTTACATATAAATGTGTACATTAATTAATATTATATTACTCTAATAGATTCGGCTTCGCATGTGTTCTAATGAAGAAAATACGACAAAATTTTACCTATACATGAACTTTTTGTTCATATGACAATCAAGTGTTTTTTTAGAAAAGTTATTTAATACCTTAATACGGGTACCCTTAGTGTTCTTAGAAATTTATTAAGTGAATCTTAATATATTATTTTTGTATTGCATATTCCTTTAATTTTTATCGTTATATTTTAATATTTTTTAAACAAATGTTTTCTGTTTTTTTTTTATATCATCTTTCATACATACCTAAAGCTAATAATCATATAACAAAACAAAGAGGAATTATATAAATCGGTAGATATATAGCTGTCCTAAACTGATAGGTACGCTTAACTAAATTCGAAAATACATTTTCACTATTACACAGATAAACCTTCCTCTGGAATCACTCTATAGCTGAAAAATGCATTAAAATCTGTTGCTTATTAAAGTTACTCAAGGATAATCTAACATTCTGTTGTCATAAAAGCAGCTTTTAAGTTTATTCGTTAAATAAAAAATAAACAAATCATTGACTTAATAATGACCTAGTCTACATAATATGTTTAAACTAGTGTAAACATTCATGGCTAGGAGTAATAAATAACAATGTTACACATAAATATTTATCTCTATTTTTGTTCAATAATTGTCTAATATTTTTTTATTACATTATAGATTTATGTCTGATATCCAGGAGATTATTTGTTGATGTTTTTTTTCATTTTCGTTGTGTTGATTTATATCACATTTATATTTAGTACCCATGAGATTAATTGGTAGGTGTGTCTAATCGAAACTAGTAAATTCTAATAGACAAACGAAGGTGTGTTTTTTGTTTGTTACGTTGCACGCAAACCAATAATAATAAAATTTGGCATACAAGTAACATAATACGCATGTCGATTATTTTATCCCAATCATGACCAAATAAACAAAGTCACAGGGAGAGACAAGTCTAAAGGCATGTTTGTCAATGTATCAATAAATGTACGTTTGTAATTTAGAAAATTCATAAATAATACTAAGTAATGAATACATAAATAACCCTGGACAATTAACACACCGCCATCTAGTCCCACGGTAAACAGAGCTTGTGTTATGGGTACTAGACAACTGATATAAGTAATTAGATATAGATTCTTTTTGTGAATATATACATAACATACATATATTATATACATACATAATAGAACTTTAAATATTTTTTATTCAATAAACTTTTGAATAGTCATATTTTATTATTCTACCACTCATTCGGAACGCAGACTCATCACAACAAGAACGAGATAGAAACTTGTAAGAGTAATGCACATAACACAATAACAAGTAAGAGGCATGCAATAATCAACATAGAATCCGCTACGCGCTCATATCTAGTACAATTGAATACTATTGTCAGTGATATGAATTTTAAGGTTTTTCTATAAAAACAATATTATCATTTTATAGTAAGCTCTTTTTCACATGCTTTTACTAATACTAATATTCTAATACTAGCGAACGTACACCGATAACGCAACAGCTGTATTGAAAAAAGACCATAATATAAAAAATAAGTTTAAAAAACACAGTTTACATTTTGTAAATCCTATTCTATATTCTATTAAAAAATACTTCACTATTCTGATGCCTATTCAAAAGTGTAAGTTAAGTTAAATAAAGTTTATTTGAATAAAGGATTTTCTATTCCATAATAAACCGCTCCGATCGATCCTTCAAATTTAAACGGGAAATTACGATGGCCTGAGCCGAGGTTCCAACCCCTAGCGGTGCCCTCAGATTGAAGTCGTATACGTCAGGCAGGAATTGACCTTCAGTCGCTCCATCAGTCTTTCCGCGGAGTGGAGTGTCGTTGGAGTGTCATCGGCACTCTCCCCCCATTGTCCAATGAAATGTAAAGGCCAGCTGCGGCCAACAGCATTAGAGTAGTCCGAAAAAAAAAACTATATAATTCTTTAATCCTAATTATAAGCGGACATAGCCGCGGTCTATAACCAGTATACAACAACATTATCTCTTGGACATTCCAATTACATAAATAATCTACCTATTTTGTCGGTCGGTCACGTAACACTTATGTAATAAGTTCGTCATGCTTATACAGATATACAGTACATTCTTATGGTATTTGAGATTGATACAAGTGTATATTATTATTTGAAAGTTCGTCTGTGTTAACACTAGCTGTGCCCGCGGTTTCACTTGCATGTTTATAGCCTATGTGTTATTCTAATGTATAAGATATATTAATGTAAAGTTTCATCAAAATCCATTCAGAAGTTTTTGCATACCGCCGAGTTTAGGGCTGTTAAAAAATAATCCATTATGCAAATTAATGTTAGTGTTACGGAAGGACTGTATTAAACTGGTTTAAAAGGACACGTTCCTAGGTGAGGTGATATATGTATGTATATTCAGTTCGCTAGCAAAAACGAAAAGACCAAGGAATATATCATTGGAAATCAATCGGTATATAAAAACTATCGGAATATAAAAAACTATCAAAAAGGTCGCTTTTGGCAACAGTTATGATTGAATAAAATATTGATATTACTCATCTATTTTATTATCCATCTTCATTCATAGGCCAAGGTACCCAAACTTTTCATATTTTAATAGAAAAAGATTTTTTTTAAATACATTTTTTAATCAATTATTATTATCAAAAAATCTGTACAATTTAGTCTGACTCATCATCCATACCAAACCAGAAATTAATCCAAACGTCGTATCATGTTGGAAAATGCAAATAAATATTTCTATCAGTAGTCTAGTACCCATAACATATGATCTGCTTAACTTGAACTAGATGTGGCTGTGTCAATGTCTTATTATTATTTCTACTCACTACGCTTTAGGAACGAGTCAGGCTAGTCAACCACAAACTCTCAAATCATCATCCATAACACTTAATCCTTACTTCCTTACTAATATTATAAATGCAAAAGTAACCCTGTCTGTCTGTCTGTCTCCCTTTCACGCCGAAACAGACGAAATTTGATACACAGATAGTCTAGACCCTGACAAAGGCTACTTTTTAATGCGAAAAAATGGTGGTAAGGGGTCGAAAGGGGAGATAAAAGGTTATATGAAAGTATATACATATTTATTAACTTAAATATACAAGTTTAGCCGTCGCCACGTTTGTTAATTGACTGATTCTTCTAATTGCATATGCAGCAGAACTGAGTCTACTGGCTAATTTTGAAATGTGGGGCCCCATTGTAATCGTAAATCGAGTCCACTGTTATACCCAAAAAAACTGTATCATTAACAAAATTTAATATTTCATCATTAATCAGTAACTGTGTATTTATTAGTCTTACATTAGGAAGTGTAAATTTTATACACTATGTTTTGCTGGAATTTTATAATAGATTACATGTAAGCCAATTTAATACAGCAGACATAGCACTTTTTACATCGGCTAATTGATTACTTTGGCGTTCAATTTTAAACACTAACGAAGTATCATCCACAAACAGCACTACATCTGCAATTTTCTCTGGAAAGGGAAGGTATAAATATGGTTATTTTACGCAGACACGAGCACAGTCAGCTACAAAATAAACCCTCCACTCCCGATAATTAAGCATATTATTAAATAAACATTCATTCCATAATTTCAGGGGGCAAATCAAAGTGACAACAAAGACTCGAACAAGGCAGAAATGGTGAGGAAGATCAAAGCGAGGGTCGCCGCAGCAGACCCCAATAAGGCGAGAGAACTCGGCGGAGTATTCCTGTTCAACATTATCAGAGGCAACTCCGTTTACAGCTGGAGTAAGTATTCTCCATTTTTTACACCTTTTCTCATTGACGGCCTCGGTGGTCTAGCGGATTTACAAACCGGCTTACATCCGATGGATTCGATTCCTTGCGCGGTACAAACCGTTGGTTTGTTTGTAATACTTTATTGTACAATAAAATCTATACATGTAATAAAACAGTAGAGTTCAAATTTACATAGAAAAAAATACGCCATTAACCCAGTCAGGGGGATGTTTGGAGTGAAATAAAACATATTTCGATTTTTTTTTCCTGTATGTTATGTACGAATTTATTGTTACTCTGTATATTAAGCATATAAATAAAATTAGAGTGTCTGTGTGTTTGTAATATTGCAATAACCGTTTTTTTACATAAAAATGTTATTTATATACATACGCATGAATATGAATATAAATACAATTTTTTACAATTTTTGTCTGTCTCTGTGTCTGTCTGTCTGTTTGTTCCGGCTAATTTCTGAAATGGCTGGACCGATTTTGACGGAACCTTTATTGGCAGGTAAGTAATGTAATAAGGAGTAACTTAGGCTACTTTTATTTTAGAAAATAAAAGTTAAATTTCACATGGACGAAGTCGCGGGAACAGCTAGTTATAAATAAAAGAACATAACTGACTTAAAGACTAAATGCGTACAATAGCGAACTTATGCTTTAAGAGAGATTTGTTTCAGTTTACCCTTGAGTGATAGAGGAATTGTGGAGTGGGGGAAAGTGTACAATAAATGATAGGCGTTGCGTAATTGCTAATCTCTGAAACGGCTAGACTGTTTACTGTCTGTTTGTTCTTGCTAATCTCTGAAACGGCTGGACCGATTTTGACCGGAATTTCATTTGCAAGCACTTCTACCTAATGTTATATGGAGAAAGTTACGCTACTTTTTTTTAGAAGTTTTATTTATTTTAAATCCACGCGGACGAATATGGTGGTAACAACTAGTCATTATTATTAAAAAAATGTTCTATTATTTTTGCAGCAATGGACCTCAACAAGGTGATCGTGTACGAGGGTGAACCTGAAGAGGATGCTGACGTGGTCTTCACACTAAATGAGCATTACTTCAAACAGCTTGTGTACGGCAAAGAGGACCCACGAGTCATAATGCAGGCTGGCCGCTGTTCCGTCACTGGAGACATCATGAGAGCAATGAAACTGGAACCTTATATTAAGATCGAACAGTGATCAAAATCGGAAATCAAAAGAACAAACCATAGATCGGCAGTTTAGTAGCAGTCCGCTGCCAAAACCTTTCATATTTTGTCATATTAACATTAGATATTTTGAACATTTGTAAATAGATATAACCTAAAAGAACTTATGATAAGACAAAAAGTCTTTACATATTGATGTAGACGACTGTACCATTACAAAAAGCAAAATAGTCACAAGCATGTGAACATTGCAGTACTTTGTCACCGTAATATCATTGACTCGTACCTACTTTTTACCAATATTTCATTACTGATACAAGGTACCAGTGTTAGAAACAAACAAGGTGATTCTCACCTAATGTGATACAGTAAGGGATAGCTAAAAATTGAACAGTACTTGCTAATACCATAAATATATTACGATTATAAGACGATTATAGACTTTCAGGGCATTAATAATGACATGATTTTACGAGAGCATTATAGAGTATATTATACATATAAATCAATACAATTTTAAATATATTCACATACTCAACATTGATAAAAGTAATAGTTAGGCAGTATGGGGCAGGCTTTTCGCCTGACCGAATTGAACTATTTTTAAAATAACAACAGCATCAACACAATATATAAAATAATTTACCTGTTCAAAATTCAACCAAGCGATCTCATTTAAACAATATAGCTATTGCTAGTTTAAATAACTCCGTATTTTGGCGCCAATTTTAATGACGTTATATATAAAATCAGTATAATGTAATTTACAAATTCTTTTTTTTTTAATTAAGGGTTATGGAGGCCTAAAAACATTAGCGCTCAGGAATGGCAACGAATTGTATATATAATATCAATGTTATATACATTGATGTATAGAAAATATTAATGTTTAGTGTGAGGCCATTTTGCAATATTCCAGTTATATAAAAAAGAACATTTTCCGTCACATTTCAGTTCTTTAACCGACAATCAGATAACATTAAGTTGATGCGCTTTTAAATACTAATTAATCAATTATGCAAGGCCTTGTTATTTCTTTTTAATTATCATTTTAAAAACTGCTCTTAAAGTTATCTTTGTTTGTGGTATATATAAAAAAATTGAAAGTTGATCATTTATTCAACGACACAAATATTATGCAGACGAGTTTATTCGGCACTAAGTGCCTACGAGTAAATCATATAATAACGTTTAATGAAATCGTAAAGGGCCTAATCTCTATATATAATCTGTTCAAAAAAACAATTGTCCAAAACATTGTTTTTGGAATTTATGGCTGGTTGTCAATTAGTTTGTGCATGCTGAACTCAGAATCGGCTTAAGCGATTTTAATGCAATTTAACTGATATATTGTAGCAAGCCTCCTGTGTCATGGCGTTTAGTTTATAGCATTAGTTCACATACTTACAACCTATTATTACATTCAAAATACTACAAGTATGAAATCATAGACACGCTTAGTATTTAACAAGATTTAAGTTTTCTTTTCATGATTGAGAGATATTCTACTAATATCACAGTAGCCAGACGGTTTGGAATAGTTTTTTAGAGTATTCCTTATTTTACTAATGTATTCCTGCTTTATTTCCTTACTCGCCTTCTACGGTATACTGGAGTTGAATAATGAAATAGAGGTGCTTCATTGTATTCTTATCTTACGGCATTATCAGCAAAGTGAACCAGCATCCATGCATACCTCCGCATTAGTGTTATAATATTTAAAATTAATCTTAAGTTATTAAATTGTTAATTATTTTTATTAAATTACTATTTTTACTATAATTATTATTTTATTTAATTTAAAATTCGGTATATTATAAAATTAGGCACTACGAATATACAAAGACTGCAAAAGAGAGGGGAACCAAAAGGACTGTTGAAATTCAGTAGATACAGTAAAAATGCCTTTAATCCAATCACAATGAAAATTAAAAAAAAATGTACTTTAGTTTTTGAGATAATCCTACCAACTTAATCCTCATACAATGAAAGAAGCTATTATTGGAAATGGAGCAAAGGCTAGTAATGTCAGGTCGTCCTCCACGAGCTGGAAACCATCGTATTACTATTCTACTCTTACTGATGCCCCAATGAATACCTACCGAATGGAACATTTCTTTATGGGGGATAATGAAATTACTCCCTCTACGCTAAAAGTACAAATATATACCTGCATTCAGTGATACGAAGAAACAATATAAGGTCAGGCAGTCCACCGCTGTGAATTATTCACAATGATTTTGAAGTGGACCATGTGGAGGTCGACCTAGCTTGTTTAAGTATTATTTAATAATAATAACCCTGGATAATATATACAGCGCATCTAAACCCAAGCTAAAAAGAAATTGTGTTATAGGTACTAAAAAACAGATTTTTTTTTTCATAAAAACATATATAATATACACTATGTATACTATATTAAACACCTAAACTAATACAACATGATTGTTTGTATTATTATATCTCATGAACATGAATGTTTCCGTCATCGAACGCTGAGGCAGTCAAATAGTATTTTTGAATAAAAATGTTTGCATTATGCAGGAATCGAATCCATCGAATCCATGTTCACCAAAAGTGAGATAGTCATTGTATAAAAATTAAGCAACGTAGTGATTAATAGATTTGTAAATATAATAAAATCTATCTCCAAAGATACATCTACTGCATCAGTAATGGTGGGGAGAGTCGCCCACTCAACTGGTTTCCAATTACGGTAAATGAGTTCATTGGTCTACGGTCAGATACCTCAGACCCTGGCTTTATCTCCTGCTGACCGCGCGACTTCGTCTGCATAAACATTTGATACTCTGAGTAGTAGTTTATATTTATGATTTTCATTATTCTACGGGCCCAACAGATGTTATAATGTGGGTACATATGGTTCCATAGAATCCGCCTTATATGAAGACATGCAAAATTTTATATAAGTTATGCTTCTGTAAATAATTACATAATTTTGTCTTTCAGATAGCATATTACATTATTATATTATAAAAATTAAAAAAATATATTATACTTATATTTAGTCATTATTATATTAATATAATCCAATTCTTAAAACATTTTATCATTAAAATTTAAAAATTATTTTATTGTATAAAAACATCTCTCAATTAACCAGTTGCGTAATCTATTTTGAAATATTTCAATTAGTATCTGTAATAGTTTGAGGTATTCTGTTTTTAATTTTTATACACATTACTCTAAAATTTTTATATACTGATTTGTTTGACCACATTGATTCTGTGTGATTGAGCAGAATGTAAGTGTAATGTACTTGTAAGTTGTATCAGTTGATATTAAATTTAGGGCCATCGTTTAAAAATATAAGTATTCTTGATTACAAAATAAAAAAAAAATTAAAGTACATATCTGTACTAACGTGAGAGAAATGACTGAAGTAAACTCACTTTGTTTAAAAAGTGTCTATAATTTTTAATATAGGTACATCATATAGTTTTTTTAGACTTCAAGGACTTCAGTTTTAACGCACTGTACATATATAGGTTGTATATGTACCGTGCGTTAAAAGAGATGGTATGACGTCAAAATTGATTATATGATATATACTAGCTGTGCTTTTCACACGCGTTAAATGTCAATATATGAATTTAAATCAAAAATAATCCTATAAAATAAGCCTACGTATTATTCTGATGCATAAGCTATATTACTGTAATGTTTCATCAAAATCCGTTCAGTAGTTTTTGCGTGAAAGAGTAACAAACATCCATACTCACAAACTTTCGTGTTTATAATATTATTAAAATTAAGATTTAATCTAAAGGAGGTAAATCCTAATGACATTAATATTTAGCGGCTATTTCTCTATATATGTATATATAGTATAGAAGTATAGATATAAACATGTAAAAAATTACAAGTACATATGTAGATCATTAATTTAATAATTATTTGGAACCCTTAGTATGCTGACTTGTAAATTACTAGTTTTATTATCTGCTGAATAACCAACATGGCCAATAGTGAATGCCATGGAACAATGCACCACACCAGCTTCTTCTTTACTGTACGTTGCAAATAAAATATATTCTATCTATCTATCTATCTACCAGTGTAGGTACCACACAACACAGTGAATAACATAAACTTTCATAAAAGATGGTCCAATCCTCGTAAGACTTACGATAAAGAAAAGAATACAATAAAGAAAAACAATACTTTCATGTAACAAAATTTGTTTTTAAGAACAAAAGAATCTATACATAAAAACTGTTTTATTTTAATTAACGTTTATAATAAAAGGACAATATAATAAATAACTCTGGACAACTAACACAGCACCATCTAATCCCACGGTAATATGCTTGTGTACTACACAACTTTTACAAATATTAATTTTTTTGTAAATACATTTTTAACAAAAATAATAATATATATTTCAAACTCATGAATACAAACGTTTGCACCGTGCGAGGAATTGAGCCCGCGACCATCTGAAATAAAGCGGTCTGTTAAACCGCTAGACCACCGAGGCCGTTATATGATGCACAAAAATATGCCGTGTTAAATAAGAATTAATAAAACAGTTATAGTTAGATTCGTACTAATATATGACTTAAAATAAAGTAATCTTCACATAGTATAAAACAAAGTCGCCGCAACTGTCTGTTCGTTAATATCTTTTAAATTATGCAACGGATTTTAATGCACTTTTCAGCAATAGATAGTGATTCAAGAGGAAGGTTTATATGTATAACTAGCTGTACTCGTGACTCTGTCCGCGTGGAATTTAACTTTATTCTTCTAACAAAATTTTTATTCATCAGCTAAAAAAAAAAGTCCCGTCAAAATCGATCCCATTAGCCGGAACAAACAGACAGATAGATAGACAGACAAAAATTGTAAAAAATGTTATTTTAGTGTATGTACCGTATTTATATTCATATGCATGTAGTAAAAACGGTTATTTCAATATTACAAACAGACATTCCAATTTTATTTATATGTATATATACATGTGTGTTATAGTACAGAACAAGCCGAGAAATTCAAAGATTTGTAATACATCCGTGCAAAGACGGGACAGGTGGCTAGTATAAAATAAAACTACATTTTTCTCCTTCAATATTTGTTTTGTGTACTTTAATACGAAACAACTACATTTCTTTATTAATTTAGGGCATTTTGTCCATTTTTGATGCGTCAGTACCATCGTACGTAAATAAATAAATAAAAAAACATATCTATCGAAGTCAAATTGTTATAAAGTTCAAATTCAAATTCAAGATATCTTTATCACGTAGGTCTATTACAGACTCTTATGATATATCAAATCTACCGTCAGTTCGGAATTACTTGGAGATGAGTAGAACTGACAAGAAACTCAGTTTATTAACTCAGTTCATTTATAATAATAACATTTAGTCGTGCGAATCTCAGTTCATATATATAATAATATAGTGATCTAACATTTGAAATTTGGCATACAGGTAGATGTTATGACGTATCCGATAAGTGATTTTGATTAATTCTACCCCCAAAGGGATAAAATAGGGGATGAAACTTTGTCAATTTTAAACCGATCGGGCTGAGACTTTGCATGCATAAAGCTACTATGACGTAGGCATCTCCTAAGAAAGGATTTTGATAAATTCCACCCCTATGTGAAGTAATTAACGCGAGCAAAGCCGCGGGCAAAAGCTAGTAAAATATAAACAGAGTAATTAATAAGTTCTAGTGTATAGAGCGGGTCCCATAAAGAGTGGCCTAAGGACAACTAGGCGCACTCATAGTGTCATGGACCAGTAATAGTGTGCACTTGAAGTACACTTGCGAAGTGAAGTGTATTAAAGTGTTTTTAAAACTAATGTTCATTTTGTAGGGGATTAATCCGCGGTGTAATTAATAATAGTATTAAAATATGTGTATGTCACGCTCACTAAAATGTCCAGACATATGGCAGCGTGGTGGGCCGGGTTATTAAAATATGGCCGATGGTAGTGATGGTTGGCTTGTGAGTGATACTCGTGAACGAGTGCTGTAGCGCGTCGTGGCAAATTCACCACGAATTTATCACAACGGTTTCCAGGGGGAACTGACATGGTGCGTTGCACAAAACGTGATTATTCACATTATTAACAATCCCCTACCCTACATGTTTGTATCATGCAAGGAATCGAATCCGAATCAAAAGTAAGACGGTGTGACGGCTAAACCACCGAGGTCATCAAATATTATTAGGGATTCAAGATATCAAGTATCTGTATAGAAATCACTTCTGTAACTGACTGTACCGGTATATCCACATATATCTAAGGCTTGCAGATATATTCAACTTAATATTCGATCCTCGATCTTCGCCACCGCGAGACAGTTAACGAGTTGCGTGCAAACATACACACCGACAGTGTAACAAATATTGTGTATACGAAACTTAAGTAATGGATATGAAAATAATATTTGTAATTATCGCTACCTCTGTTGCCGGTGCATACGGTAAGTTACAACTTAGATACTAAGTAGTATATAAAAATATATTAATGATTTTGTTCACAAATATTTTTTATCTATATATATAAGGGTCTTTAAAGTTGAGAGTCTGTTTATAATTTGAAATTATATAGTATATTATATAATATTAACAGTTTTTCACTTTGCATAAAGTTTATAAATTTATATAAAAAAAACATTTAAAAAAAAGTTATTAAAAAACGTTTGTATCTGACACGGTTGGATCGATTTTGACAGGATTTTCACTCGTAGATAGTTAATAACATTTGCTAGTAGTCAAAAAGGTTAATTCAGGCATTTTGGTAATTTAGGCTATTTTTATAAAAAAAATATATATTCCATGTTGAGGATGTCGCGGTTATGGTAAATATATAGTATAAATATAGCATATATTAGCTATGTACTATACTAGCTATATTTATACTATACATTATTATATTATAAAAATCTCGCTTTACAATTATTGTTCAGCATAAACTCCTAAAGCAATTCTTATGAAACTCGGCCAATAGAAATATAATTATGCTGAATACAATTGTTTGTATTTTGAGGGAATCGAATTCATAATCGTCTGAAAATGAGGGAGTAGAACACTCCCTCATTTTCATCACATAAATCTTTAGTAGGATCAGTTTTGTAATAAATATAAGTAATTTATTATTAAAATTAATATGATGTGAGTATGTTCATTAAAAAAATTACTTAAGAGCCATTCAAATGCTTAAATCAGTGTACTATGGCTATTTTATTACGAAATACTTTTAAATTTCTTTTAATTCAATCTTCACTTGTAGACGTCATATTAATTAAAAAAGATAGTCGTTGTTTTCTTTTAAAAAAAATTAAGTAACTGGATAGCAATAGTGATGAATTAATTTAATTCAATTACATTAAAAATATTGAAATGTAATATCGAAACGAAGTAAATGTTTTCGATTATTATAGTTTTGTTTATTTTTCTATTGTATACTAATTGAATTTTGACTCATTATTTATTTGATAGCGGAACGGATTTCACATATCAACTAGTTTATTATATAAATCATTTTTATTTAAGTTAGGACTCGTCTATAAATTTTTGTGTGTGAATCTGTGGGAAAGAATCTCAATTGGCACTATCAATTTGGGTGCGATTTTCACTAATATATTATGACAAGGTTTATTTCAAAGTTTTGTTATTACTTAATGAAAAAAATTACACAAATACAAAGTCACGGGGTCAGCTAGTGTTTAATAAGTGACAAATAATGATATGGCCAGTCTGGTCCATAAAATATGTGGTTAATAATTATGGTATAGGTATAAAAACAAGTAGACTGGCGTAAATAAACTGTGTATCCGTTTACTCCCATAGTTACATGACAAACAAAGTGATTCATATAAATTGTTTTTTTTTTAATTATTCTTTAATTCGCAAAAACAAGATGGACATCGTAAAATAAGATAATGATCTTTGCAGTCACTCAGTATCTAGTCATTCGTTTTGTATTTTCGGTAGATAATATTCATCAAAATTTCATTAGGATCGTCATAATTTTTCGTACTCGTCTTCGTTGAACAATAATATAATAGTAAAAATAACCCTGGAATTTCACATAGCGCCATTTAGTCCCAAGATAAGCAGGGCTTGTGTTATGAGTTTTTTTAATACATACATTAAATAATTTTTTTTAATACATACATTAAATAAAACACGGTTTCTGATTCAACGTTTACTTATGAACAAAATTTAACGAACACGGTGTAATACTATCCTATATATCTAATGACATTTATAAATTTACCCACAATGTAAAAACGTAGAAAATAACAATATACAAACTATTATACTCATGAATACAAATGTTTGCACCGTGCGAAGAAACGAACTTGCGACCATCGAAAATAAGGCAGTGTGCTAAACCGCTAGACCACCAAAGCCGTCAAACAATTTATGAAGAAAAAACACAAACACATACAGCTATGTTTATTACATATTAGTTTTTATATATTGTCTAGATATTAGAGAGTGATGTTCAGTGTTTGTACGGTAGAGAATGCATGACGATATCAATTTCTCTACGATGCTACTAGAACATCTCAAATATTAATCACCTATCGATTAAATTCCATTCGATTATCCAACTGGAACTTCAATCGTTAGTATTGGAATCACTATGTTGCTAAAATAAAATAAAAAACATGAAACACTTTAATTGTGGAATGAAGAAAGTTCCGAGATTTTCTCTATGATTTTTTTCAAGAAGGGTATATAAGGTCGGCAACATGCACGTGACACTCCTAGTGTTTCAGGCGACCATAGGCTACGGTAACCGCTTACAATCAGATTGCCGCTGTAATATTAAAAAAATATATATTGTACAATTATAAAACACTAGAAATTTGAAGTATTTGTTGTATGTTAAATGTTTTCATTATTATTTAATTAAAAAAAAAACGTATATGATGAGTAAAACTTATTAAAAAAAAACAATTGTAGTTAGATCGAGAAACCAATATGTCTATTACCTAGTTGCCGAATAAAATTTAACAGAAGCATTTAAGAAAATGAAAATAATGAAAAAAAAATAGAAACCCATGTGACAATAAACTCTACGCATAAAAATAAACTGATAATTTACAGTTTTAGTGAAAATTTGTTCTAATTTACAGAAATTAGACGCATTACAAATAAAAAACGGAATAAAAATCGAAAATGAACACCTCCTACGATTTAAATTATGTATTCTTAAATTCGGTTGTAAATAAGAACTGCCTGCTTCGTGTAGTTTATTTCCAAATCTGTTACTTTCTGTGTGGGTTGTAAATTTACACAATGCTAACATGTTGTTAATTCTAAAATGGAAACGTAACCCATTCATATGTTTATTAAAAGAGTCCTTAATAAAAACCACAATCCTAATATGAACGTGCAATTTAGAGCTGACTTCGCTTCAAAGTTACCGTTATAACATTAATTATTATAAGGAAAGTGGATCATTTCTGTCTATCATCTACAGTTATTTCACGTCACGGTTTCAAATGCGCACAGAAAAACAATAGGGGAATCAGTTCGCTTGATTGACAGTCAAATTATCTCGTTTATATATAAGTAGTTGAATTATTTTGTTGGCATAACAAAGGTCTCAATGGGCAGCCTGCAATTGAATCGCGTAGAGACAGAGTGATTTCTCTATGGTAAATAATTAATCTATTATTATTTTTAAGGTACCGTATCTAAACTATCTGTTAATGTTATCAGTTTAATATTATTTATTTGTATAGGTAAATACGACTACCTAGGTCGTAGGTACTAATAACTACTAACCTATACAAATCTATAAAAATAAGTAAAATTAAAGTGTCTGTTTGTAATTTCAAATTAACAACTTTTCACAAAATGTATATGATGTATATAAAAAAAAAATATGTATATCAAATGAATGTATAGTCATGTATATCAAAAATACAATTAAATTTCTTATTTATCTATTTATTTATTTATTGGACAAAATTTATTTTTTTTAAATCCTTAAAATTACACTCTTCTACTTAATCGCGAAATTATTATTTTTAATCGCGATAATATCGCGATAGAAAATTATTATAGTGATATTAATTAATAATATCACTATAATAATTTTCTACTGTCAACGGTACTGCATAACTGATTAACTTATGTGGTAAAATAACATTTGCCGGGTCAGCTAGTAATTTATCATAATATAGAAATTATATGACTTTAGTCCGGGGGTGCTACGTTTGTTTTCCTTTTATATTAAGCAGGTAAAGGTAGATAAATACAGTTTTTTTATAGCAAAGGACGGAACGATTATATGTAGTTACGGTTCACCTGATGGTAATTGATTACCGTCGCCCATGAGCACCCGCACATATGGTTAAAATAAGCTAGTTTATATAATTGTCATAAGTAGGCAGTTGTACTAGTATTATACTTTTTGTAAGATGATCAACCATTGTCGGCCAATAAACGTGTTCCGAGCAAGAGGTGTTTCAATTATTACATTGGCGACTTGGATGGTTTTAAAAAATATTAGTACATAGTCAATTAGGTATTACAGTTTCAATATCGCATCGGTTTGGGAATACCATTGATGAAAGGTGATTCGTCAATGTGATTGTGTGTGGAAAAATTTAACAGATATTAATAATTTGTAGCAATAATTACAATATATAATATATATGTAATTTAAATGTATCTCTACTTAAATAGGAGAAGCACCGACAAACTACGATTTGAGCAGAAACAAAGTTGGCGGCAGTGAATTTAATGGTAACACCATATGATCCAATTATCATAACATTCTATATATGGTCTCAGGTCATCATTCAATATCCTAACAAACACATGACATGACATGGGAAGATTATTGTTCAATATCCTATCATACTTAACATCGACAGGTTATCATTAAATATCCTAACAAACACATGACATGACATGGGAAGATTATTGTTCAATATCCTATCATACTTAACATCGACAGGTTATCATTCAATATCCTAACATATTTGTCATAGGCAGGTTATCATTCACTATCCTAGAATAACGATATAGACAGGTTATTATTCAATATCACAGCATACCTGACGTGGGCAGGTTATCATTAAACACCATAACATATGTAGTTTATATTATGAGTTTTAGGTATCATTCAATATCATATCATACTTGACACGATCAGGTTATATAGTTCAATATCATTATTATTATATTAAACGTAAGTTAACACGTATCATTTTATGGCAAATAAAGGTATATACCTCTCTCGATGTTTCAACTATGTTGCAGTAGTCGTGTTTTGTGACCACAGCTAATGTAGACAATGTACAACATAGTACCTAAAAATTTATTATCATAGCACAAATTATTCCTGTTAAGATCCGATTAACTAAATTAATAATGTGTACTTAACGCTAGAGTTCCAGAAATATGTACTATTCAATATCATCCATAAGAAATATTTGCACACCTTTTCTAAGAGGCCAAAATAATGAGCATGTCACTAAAGTTAACAACAGGTCGTCAGCTTGTGTAATTGTAGGTGGTAAGGTATATTAATCTGGCCTCACATAATCAGGTTCAATCCAGACGGCCCATTTCTACGACGCCGTTCGATGGCACTTTTCCAAATTGTTGCAACCAATGTCAAATCGAACGGATTTATCGGTACGAGCCCTGCGTCTGTTAATGGTAATGTACGAGGACCGTTGGTTTAAAAAACTGTAAGAAAAACTAAACAATTGATGATTTTAAGTATAATAATAACGTCATATTTTACTATTATAATGTGTCATTTTTAACTAATTAATGGTGTACTAACCAGGAAAACACATGAGGTCAAGGTGACATGTAACGAAGTCGTTTAATGAAATTAAATAATTCTCAGTAATTACCTAAATCGGTATAATGATGCCTTCACGGGGTCATCTTTGATAGAACTGGACTGAAATAACATAATTAGCTACCTAAACCGGAATGCACAGAACGAAATCAGATTCTCATCTTTTTCTCACTGTTAATAACAATAGATAATTATTTAAATTTGTTTGAGATAAACAAAACATATTGTAATTAATAGTAATAAAGTACGCGGATGTATTACATACAGGTTTTCATGTATTTGTATTTGTTATACAATAAAAATGAAATCGAGATACAGATCTCGTATAAAAATGCAGTGTATACTTACTCAGAATAGCTGTATAGACAAAGAAAATAGGCATATTTTTATATTCTATTACTTTCATTACTGGGCCAACAGTATTTAAAACTTTTTCATATTTCAAAAAAATATTATTATTAGGAATTAGTACTTAGTTTCTGTAATATAAAGTGTCACATGTAAAGACGTACAAAGTTTCCTTTTTAATAGAATTTAATCGATTTTTCATTATTATAATCAACTCGATTGAAACTATTACCCAAACTAGACAAAAAGACAAAGTTAGCTACTTTGTCTTTTTTACCACACATTTCTATAATATTTAGATCTGAATCGACCATATTCAAAATTGTAATGTTTCCATTCAGTTCGCGCCAAAAGTCAGCCATTTTCCTAATTCATTGCCCGACGCAAAACCTACTTATTGTCATTCATGCCTCAATCACATATTAATAATAACCATTTATTTTATTATTTATATTTATTATTTAGCTTTCATATCATAAACATGTGCTATAAGCTGAAATAGCCTCCACTCAGCTCTTGCTGAAGGTGGCATTACAGTGCTAATGTTCAATGGAAATACCACTCGAAAGAGCTAGCATTCATGGCAACTTAAGTTTTTTATAAATAAAATATAGGTATAATGGAACAAATTGGGAAGTATATATATGTTATAAAGTCATCCATCATTGGTGTCATATTCATATAATTCGTGTCATTCATTACTAACCATCATACCATCGCTTAACCTACCGTTCATCAACAGGTTTCGGATTAAGCGATATACTCCACTATTTATTAGGAGGCTACGGTCACTACCAACCTGGACACTATCCGTACCCGAGCGGGCCGGGGTACGGGGGCAATCCAGGGTACTACCCCAACCAAGGGCTGCAAGGACCTCCGGGGGCGCACCCGGGCTGCCCTCTATGCGATTCGTCGGTGTACAGCTATTGTTCGAAGAAGCAGGCCCATGATGCCTGCTGTTGTGGAAATGGATGTAAGTATGTTACTATATACCATCACGAGAGTTATCCTAGATGGGGTAGTCAGAATAATTTTTAAAACTTTTACTTTTATTTATTCTTATAGAATTTCATCATTTTTATATTTTAATTATTTTCAGTTTTCCATGATATCTTCTAGCGTAGGTATAATAATATATATAAATTGAATTCTTGACAGAAACATTATAAATTGTCAACGTCATAGTGACAGCAACACTTGAGGCTATAGGCTTAGACTCTTTGACCTTTCCATTAAGGATAAATAAAACAAAAAAAAAGCAATACTTGACATGAAATGTATATTACTCTGTATATATTTGAATTAATTTTTTTTTCTAATTTCATCTCAAATATAGCATTAGAGAACCGCTTCCAGAATTTACCAACGATTAGTTTTATTTCCCTTGTTTTATTGATAAATTTTGAGTGACAATCTTTCTCTTCACAGTTAACTCACCTTATTGCTACAAAACGAACTGCAAATTCCTGTACGCGAACACGTGTGACGAACACTACCTCATCTCAAACTGCTGCTGCGTGGACCTGTACAAAGATGGCGGCCAAATTCAACCTGTCGCGATCGCCGCATAATAACTAAATTTCTAATTTTATCTGAGGTTTCATTAGTGATGTATCGAATAGTATTTAAATTTAAAGTCTGACCAAAAGTATATGAGATTTAACTAGGGGACGCCACTTTCGTTCATGTAAGAAAAAGGTAGTTAAAGTTAGAGAAAATAATAAAATCATTAAGTATAATAAATAATTGAGATACATTTGCTATTATTTCTATGCTAATTATCTTCTTAAAATCTATCCTTTTTTTTACTGTACAATAAAGTTTTTTTATGAATTTTAATGGTATGGTGCACTTATCTGCGCTAAACGCTTACGCTGGTAAGGCACGATGGAGGCTAGCCCATCGTGACAAATTTACCAGGAATTTATGGCAATGGTTTCCAGGGAGAACCACGTGGAGGTCAAACTGACAGTACATAGCTAACAAAGGTGTCATTAGCACACATTGCTATCATCTTCTCCTCACAATAAAGTGTTATACGCAAACATCTTTGGGGAAGAAACATTATGTTATAGAATTTAAAATATACGGTGAGAATGAAGTCAGATCAATTTATCACCATCACTAGAATCAAATCTACACATATAAATAAAATTGGAGTGTCTGTTTGTAATATTGAAATAATTACAAACAGACACTCCAATTTTATTTATATGTGTAGATTTGATTCTAGTGATGGTGATAAATCGATTTTTACTACATGCTTATGAATATAATAAAATATACGGCACATTCACGAAAATAACATTTTTTTTATAATTTTTGTGTCTGTCTGTCTGTCTGTTTGTTCCGGCTAATCTCTGAAATGACAGGACTGATTTTGACGGGACTTTTTTTACCAGGTAGCTAATGTAATTAGGAGTAACATAGGCTATTTTTATTTTAGAAAAATAAAGTTAAATTCCTCGCGAACGAAGTCGCGAAAACAGCCAGCAAAATAATTAAACATAAACAAACGAATCAACGATAAGTACTTAATCAGAATTGTTGGATGCTTCTAACAAGCATATGTTTTGGTCAGACTGTAACTACTATTTAAGTACAGAGAGGAATGCCTTACTAGTTTTTAGAATTATTAAATACGACCAAACATAATAATAATATTAGTAAAATATAACGTAACGTTATTTGGGCGTTTCATTATAATCTTCTCTTTATAATAGATCCTTTTATGCAACTGGAATGACAAACTGGCGGGTCACCTTATGGTAAGTGGCAACAGTCGTCTATACGTACATGAGCAGTTTTACATCATCATGCGACGCCCGTGATTTCTTTGTGCGTTATAATTCTGTAGACTAAGGGTAATTTATTTGGCATTGGAATTATAGATATATTTTATTTATATTTATATATATATATATATATATATTAAGCAATTATATGTATTATGTGTTCCCATGTAGTAGGTATATACTTTTTATGAGATTGTTTTTCTTATTGATTATATTTGCACCGCCTACAATTTTTCTCTACATAACCTGTGGTTGACTGGTAGAAAATGCCGTGAGGCGGTTACTTTGTACTATTTCTATTATATTACTTTTTATTTTGATATTGAAGTTATATGCATTGAAGTTATATAAATAAATAAATAAAAATAGAGGATGGAGCTATCTTATAATTCCAATTGAATCAAGCAACCTGCTCGGCCGCTGTAACAGATAAGAGAAATAAACAGAACTAGATAATAATAATCTCAGGACAATTCACTCATCGCCATCTGGACCCAAGTTAAGCTAGCTGGAGCCTCGCGTTATGGGTGCTATAAGTTAACTAATATAAATAAATAGTTACATTTTTCCGTAAATACATACATATTATACATAGAAAACACCCAGATCGATACAATCATACTCATGAATATAAATGTTTGTGCTGTGCGAGGAATCGAACCCGCGACCATCGGAAATTAGACAGTGTGCTAAACTGCTAGACCACCGAGACCGTCATATGAAACTCTGTAGGCTAGTTTGGAGTATGAGCAAAATTTCCACGCTAACAAACGACTTAATATATATTGTATTATTAAACGACATTATAAAAATAGGCATTTGAAGTACATCAATATAGACGCGGACAAGCGACCATGTACACGTCCAACGTCAAGGCCTGACACAATGACAGAAGAACAAGTGGACAAAAATCTAATTTCAATAACAAACATGTTCACTGACAATTCGTACACTTGTCCTTTACTTTGTTATTTTTACCGATACTGCCTAGTGGTTTACTACCCTGATTTACACCCATAACGTGAATTCGACGCTTGACAACACCATAAACTTTGTCATTTATATTTTTAGCTCTATGGTGATAGATAAGTATAAATAACAATGCCTTTATCACCCTTCACCGGAAAAAGATTTCCCGAAGCAAGCTGATTGGCGGCTAAAATAGTTGAGGCTGAGGTACACGATCTGCTGTAATCACTACGATTGATTAACTCTTATTTAGTTACTCAACCATTTGGTTGTATATTTAATATTTTCTCTATTAGAATATTTCATTGAATTAGGTTAGTTGGTGTTTGTATTCACACCCTTCAACTTAAAAATGTAAAAAGCGCAACACACAAGTTTCTTGCTTTTCTTGTAATGAGATAGCTTTCCGTATGATAAACGGAACGGTAATTAAAAAAATGTAATGACTATTCAAAAGTGCTTCAGTGTAAATTCATATGAATAAATGATTTTCTATTCTATTCTATTTACGCAGACAACTTCATAAAAGTCTACTTAAGTAAGTACGTAGGGAAAAATACACATTGTAAAAAAAAACAACGAGCTTTTCTTAAGTCATTTATGCACCACGAATTATTCGTAATTACACATTTACACACATCTCTCACTACATTGTAGAAAACAGTGAATCTATTAAGATTCTAGGCTTTGGATACAAATACAGAATCACAATTTTACACATTTGTTTTTTGCTAAACAAACAATTATATAGAACATTCTAGAACAATGTATAATGCTTAAATTAGGGAGTCTATTTGTAAGAGAAAATACTGCAGTCTATTTCTATTTTAATACGAAATTTTATTAATGTTTAATAAGGTATTGTAAAATTTTATTCTCAAAGTTTTATAATAATGTATAGTCTGAGCTCAACAACGGGTGCTGCTTGTAGGGACTGGTCTGCTCTGATCATTATAATGATTTATTTTGTTACTCAAATAACTATTTATTTACTATTGTGAATTCAGCTATTTAGCAGTTTACATCCGAACAAAAGCTTAAACATGTAATGCTGAAAAACATTTCTTTAAAAGGGAAACACGCAAGTTTCTCTCGCCTTTTTGTAATGAGCCTGCTTACCGATTGAGTGGTAGAATAAAAATTATATGACAATTCAGAACTGCTTATTTCAACTTTATTAGAATAAACGCTATTTCTATTTCCAATAATATTAATCTATGTTACTTTTACAAAAAATCTCAAATTGGGAATATTTTGTAATTTTAAGTACATTGTATACTGACTAATATCATAAATGAATTCTTCGCCAGTGCTTTGCAACGATTAAATTCACAAAAAACAAAGACCAATCCAAATATCTTAACAATTTATCTTTTCGTAGCCTACAATGACGTAAAATAAATAATACAGAGTAACCTTGTACTGACGTAAACGCAACCAGAGCTCAGACTATTGAATCCAAATCAGTTACATATAATAAATAATTCCATTTCAAATGTATGACAAAATTGTGTTATCAGCACATATATAATTCACAGTATATCAATCAACGCCACAAACAAGCGATTCTAAAATATCTCTAAACCTATCTCTAAAATTTTCATATTTTGGAGATAAAACCCATTGACATTATCATGATGGGATCGTTTCGAAATTAACCTTCTCTAAAATTAATTCTCTCTAAAACGTTTTTTTTATTGCTGATTTTGGGCTATTGTCAGGTGTTAAGACCTGTAACACTGCGACCTACATAGATCTATTGTGCTCGCCCTTAATAACTTTACTCGAGTATCTAAAATATCTATAATTTTAGAAATAGGTTAGCCAATTTTTCTTTGAAACTTATGTCTAGAATTTTAGAGGTAGATTCAGAATATTTTTGAGTGGGTTCCATTATTAACATATGTACATATTTCAAGCATTATATATGTTAGATAACAAATTGATCATAATTTCAACCTTGAAGTTAATACTAAATGATATTCATTCATAATATCTGGCATATGATGTTTGCGGATCAAATGTCAAATCAGCAAATTAGGTAAATTACTAGAAGATAAAGTCTGCACAAACTTTCATAGTAAGAACTGAGTTACACGCTTCCCAGTGCAAGTGATTACATAAACAATAGCGTTACGACGACACAGTACACACTGTGCCGTCCATACAGACGTGTCACTTATGAACTCTGTATAATTCTGACTCCTAGTCAATTCATAATTTGAAAATTAATCGATTCTAACCCTTATCACGTTAGCAGAAGATACACATTCATAACACAATGAACTGGCGATATACACATACCGCACACAATCCAGATCGCGATACTCAAAGGCGGTTTAATACAAATTTGAGAATTCCATCTTAGTCATGCAATGCGTCACATATTTAACTTATATTTGAATTTAATAAAAAAATTAGGCAATACGGGCGTCAGTATTATATTATCGTTACTTGGAACAAATGCGACCTTATTTGGTCCAAGTAATTTTTTTAAATAAAGCGGTCCACACATGCGACGATTAATTATTTATAAACAATCCGTATAATGCGGTTATTGAACATTACCATACACGCCATGTTAATCGCCCCGTGTATGGCGCCATTACCGTTATTACAGTGGTAAGATACAATGAATAAAATCAAATGAAAATTGCGACGTGAACAATATAAGTTGAAAACAAAATGTAAGCGACACAGAAGATAATATTAATGTGACACGAATTCATTAATATTGTCTTCAATAAATACATGCGTTGCATTTTTCTACTTGACAATTATGCGTCTTTTTTGAAAACATTTGGTGACTTAATACACGTAGAATTGCTATTAATTTCAAGTAAAAACACTAGGAACACATTTAATTATATTTATTAAAAAAAATCGAACTTTCGAGTTAATTCTTGGACAGGCAGTTTCGAAAATATACAACTCACTTCGAATTCAAAAATTGAAGAAAAGTATACTTTCTGATGTTTATGATCTATGGTTTCAGCTATTAGTTTTCGAATCGAACCTTTTAACTGATTACTTTTGCCCTTATAAAGTACGTACGGTCGGCAAAAAAGTTATATATCTCGAAAAAAACGAGTATAAATGAATCAGCATCAACATACATGACGACCATGCATGACTAATCCTAAATAGTACTTAAATTAATGCATTTATAATGCTAAAACACGCTATCATGAGCTTTATCACATTACAGTGTATATGTATAAAAACAAAACCTAATAATATTAGTAGTTAGAGAAATAAATTAACCAATAATTTGGTTATTGTTGATATATAAAAAAACAGCTCTGGGGGTTCAGATGCAGGCTACGGTACAGTTGGCAATAGTTGTTCATGCACAAGAGATTTCGTTTAATGTTAGACATAAACACCTATATAAGTATACAATGGAAATAAACTGGCTTTTAAAAAGAAGAAATAAAGTTGAGTTTCTTGCCAGTGATTTTCAATTGAAACTGCATATACCTAGACTGTAAGGAAAAAAATATATTTTTAATTTGCTTTGATTGTTTGTCTTCCACGATTCGGATATTTTCCATGATTGTTGGTAAAAAATTAAGGTCATATACAAGCTAGAGAATAATCACTATTCACACACTTGTATAATGAGTAAATGTAATGTAAATGTAATATGCTCAATTGTCATATTTTTGCGGTGTATCTACGCTTGCAATGTATCTGACATATATTTAATTATAATAACTAAATTAATTTATTTGGTCGCTAAACATAAAACAATTTTGTACTAATATGACATTAAATAGCAACAACATATTTATTAATCATCACTTTTTTGCCGACCGTACCTAAAATCACGTTGTGTACAGGAATACGAGAAATTTGTTATAATACTTTAATTTTAGTTTATGGTACAACATTCCATTTTAATATAGAAATGGATATTCAAATATCGACATTATAATTCAATAAGTCGAAAATGTGACTAAGAGCTCACCAACTAGTAAAACAAGAAGCTAGCAATCATTGTTTTCAGATATAGCATATTTTGTATACAATTTAGGCCTGTCCTTTTCACAGAATTATTCCAAAACATATCCGATATTCAAACGATTACAAAAAAAAAAGAAAAGCATGCCATAATTGTTTACAAAACTTGCCATATACAAAAAAAAACAAATAGCTATATTGTAATAATAGCTTCTACTCTTATTACAGCCAATTCCGATTATACCGTTTCGGATACTGTGATCACAAGAGATATTAGATAAGAGAGATGCTGTTGCCATAATCCAATACCATCTTCAAAAAAAAGATCTAAAAATTCAAAAACATAAACCAGCGTAAATTACTAATAAGTAATTTATAAAATACATAATAGAAATCTATTATAATGAGCCCACTGCCCAAAACAAGACTCCAAATTCGAGTTAGTACATATAAGTCTGATATATCTATTGCAAGTGAATAAATACCTAATCTCCTTAGTTATAAAAACTAAAATAGAACGTACAAATCTATTAGATATTATGTTTTGCCACTTTCAAATGAAAACTATAAAGTGTAAACAACCAAATATTTCCATAGCTAATACATATTTATTAGATGATTGACATATTTAGAAGAGTTAGTGTATTATATTTAAAGAAAGTAATTACTTTCTTGTATACTAAAACAGTTTACAACTTCATACATACATCCATCTCATTGCCAATGAATAAAAGGTTTCACGATTTATATTTAGGCAATTAAGTTCGTTGCAGTTTCAAGAACACCACTGGGTACTATCTTTTTAATGTTTTATAACTAATTGGATGCAATAAAAATATTATTATATTATTGTTGCAACTTTGCATGCTGTTATTATGTAGATATTTCCAAAAATCCTTACTTTATAAAATAATCTTATATTCAAAAATTTCACTAGTAGTACCTACTGCTTGGTAATAGTCAGACAAACGATTTTACAAGTATATTAGCTGACTATAAATTAAAGTACTAATATTGATTTTTGGTACTAGAAGGATGAACATTTGGGGTTATATGTATTTTTAATGTCACTTTATTACATAAAAAATTGACCAAAAAAATAAATGTTAGGGGTGGATATCATATAGGGGTCATATCACTTAGGGGTATGAAAAATAGATAGCCGATTCTCAGATCTACTGAATATATAATCTCATAAAAATCGGTCAAACCATTTCAGAAGAGTATGGCAACTAATATTGTGATACGAGAATTTCATATATAAGATGTGGATTGGATAACATATCCTCAATCTATTTAATGTACGGATTTGGCAACAGACATCTCGAATTTGCAATAGCATAAAACTTAAATCTACCTTCGTTCACATTTGTAGGACAAACTGGCATAACACTACTAACGTTTCAACGCATCCGATAGTGATTCTTCTCCAGAACTTGGCATAACTCGCCCTTGAAGTCGATTTCGATTTCGAAATCGAGATCGCGGTTGTTGCGCGCGTTCTGACGCATTGAGAACGTACCGGTGATCTCCTCTCCCTTTTTAACCTGTGGATTTTATCGTAAACATTAAAATCAATACACTTTTTATATTTCGAACCCACTTCTCATAGGTTTTCTCATTCATTCATAATTTGAAAGCCACGCTTGTCGGTGGAGTTCTTGCCACTTTCCACGATCTTCCATCATCATCATGCTCTTTAAAAGTTGACACCAATATCAATATATTTTTTTTGTCTTTTTTACTATTGAACCATAGTTGGTTATATATCTAAAACTACAGTTACAAATATGAAATAGATAACATCAGATGACAGACGGATGTACATAATCGCATACAAGGGCTCTTTTTGCTCCTTGGCTTCTAAATTAAAATTAAGTTGACAATGGGTGATATGATAAAAAATAACAAATTTCGAGCCACTATATTTTGCAGCAGCTAATTGAAAACAAGCTAATAAAAAAAGTATGACAGTAAAAGAGTTCATAGTAAGACATAAATTTCGTATAGTTCTATTCAATTCACAACTTAGTAATATGCTGCTGTAGAGATCGAAATCAGACGAGATGCTTGTGTAACTGTTAACTAATGCATAGTATAATGATTATTTGTTTTATTTTAAATTTTCATTATTTTATTCAATACTAGCTAACCTGCGTAATTTCGTCTGCATCACACTTGACATTTATCATTATATTTCGCCCAATTTAGATAATATCTTTATAAATTATAGCCTACGTATTATTATTTTGTATAAGCTATATTACTGTCGAAGTCATAGTAGAATCCGTTTTTGCGTGAAAGAGTAACAAACATCCATCCATCCATACTCACAAACTTTTACGTTTATAATATTATTAAGATTATTTATACTAATAATACTTACGGTCATGTATTCGTCAAAATAGAAGACTGTCTGTTTCCAATGAGTATAAGGCGCCTCGGGTGCCGTACTGAATCCGAGTCGCTTGTGGGACTTAGTGAACTCAACATTGAAAAATGTCACTAGAGCCTGAATGAAGTCGTTACGACGTACCTGCCACAATACATATTACAATTATACATGCATCTAGACACGCGGAAGCGTGTCAAATCCGAGTTCATATATTAATACGTCAAGCAAAAACTGTATGCCATTTTACGAAAATTACGCGGATGGAGCAGTATCAAATTTCGCACATTTATGATAGAAGAAGATGGAGGGATGTAGATCCAATTACGGTCGAAATTAGTTCACTAATGGAGAAGGTCATAACACTTCCGGTAGCGGTGGTAAGGTTTCAGCACTAAATAATTGTGGTCTCGCACATGCTAATGGCAGCAGAATAACTTAACTAAAAAATAAGAAAATAAATTAACTAAAAATAATATAATAATCTATTGAATAATTACCCAAGTCTACCGAATATATCTCCTAATTTTAAGTTACATTAATAAATATAATATGAATGAATGTAAAAAGTATAAACAAAGCTAAAAAATAATTTTTAAAGCAACAAAATACCTGTAAATGGAACTTGGATTCAAAGTTGAGATCTTCTTTCTTAACAGTATACAGATCTATTTCCTTCAATAAACAAGAATTCGTCACCACCTGAAACAGTGTTTAAAAACATTAATTACCCTCTTTGTGTAGCTATAATAATAAATTAGATAAATGAAATATAAAATTTATTATTTGATTGTTTTAGCAAAGCAGTGATCTATGATCGATAATATTAACAAATACCATATCCCGGATTTGTATTGTATATAAACAAATTAGAAATATATACAAACCTGTTTAGCATCAACAACATCTACGAGAGGCTCCGAGATGGCCACTTTCCTGATGGAGGACATATCAAAACCATACACATCATCCCACCAGTTGATTTTCTCATCCTTGTACTGGCGATCTTCGATGCCACAGATAAACAAGGTGCATCTAAAAAATTATATTAAATGTTTGGTACTTCATTAATTAAAAAAAATACTATACACAGATACAATTCACTACAAATTTTTGATATATATAAAAAATTAGTAGATCTAAATTACAATTTTTATAATCTGTAATTCAATTGTTAAACAATATCTAAAAACAATGGACAAGTCTTACAAGGTTTAGATAGATAGAATATACTTTATTTGTAACATACAGTAAAATATTCCAAATTTTATAAATTAATATTAAAAAACACAGGTATAATTGTAATATGGCGGCCTTATTGCTGAAAGCAATGTTTTCAAGGCAGCCTTAAGCAAACTGAGTTAAATTATAATAATTTAAATTTTCTTTGAAACCAAATGTTACATTTTTTAATCTACAACTATTTGAAGAGTAATTGTGGTGTTTTACCTGTCAGGGAACAGCATGCCATCAGGTTTGAGCCACTTATCTCTGGCGTACAGGACAGTATCCAGCATGCTCTCATAGAAGAGGCAGTAGCCCATCCACTCCGAAATTATAATATCCACTTTTTCTACTGGTAATTCTACTTCCTCCACCTAATACAGAAGATTTAATAGAGTTTTGAATAGTTCCTTAATTTCTTAAAACAGAATGGTAAACAACCATCAACAGTTAATATTGCCTGTACCAACTTCATGTAGGATGTTTTTTATGCAATTTCAAAGGTTTACTACCATAGGTCATGAACTACAGACATGACATCTTGTGACGCCCCTGGTATTCAGAGTAGCTATATTCCAGAGGAATGAGGTGCCATACCCTGTAATTTCACTGTCATACCTCAACATTCTACTGAAACAGATTATGAAGCAACTTGGTGGCTGAAATAAGTAAGCTGCTCATGTATTGCCTATACAGGAGACTAAGGTATCATGCCCTATAATTTCACTATTCACAGGTTCAATTCCTTGCATGGTACAATCATTTGAATTCATCAGTATGGCTGTTTGTATTAGTCTGGGTGTTTTCTATGTATAAAAATTAATCTAAGTATTTATATCAGTCTTCTAGCACCCATTACACAAGCTCTGCTTAGCTTGGTGTCTACAAGGTGTTGTGTGAATTGTCCTGGGTTATTATTATTATAATTTCACTATCCTATCTCACACTTCTACAGAAACAGCTTACAAAATAGCAGCTGAAGTAGTAGAGACAGAGGTATGCATGGTGACGACTTTAGACAAGTCTAAATTTGTATGAATGATTTTTTTTAATTATTTCAAATTCAAAATGTCTTTATTCATGTAGGTCTACTACAAACACTTATGATATATCAAATCTACCACCAGTTCGGAATTATTTTGAGACAAGAAGAACTAACAAGAAACTCGGCTCATATTCTTTTCAAATAAATGTTGAACATGTTTACAGTAAAACAACAAACAAATTCAAATTTGGGAGAATAGAGTGACTGCCAGCATATGCTATTGTAAAAAACAAAAAATCTAATTAGTGTTCGCAACCCGAACAGACTAGTCCCAAACAAACAGCACCCATTCACAAGTATGAAGGATTTCTTTTTTAAATATATTACTCACTTTGCCTTTAACAATTTCAATGATTTCGTCAAGTCTATTAGCTTCTATGATCTTGCGTGCATAGTCTACAATGTTAGAACACTCAATAGCAATAACTTTAGCTGCCCCAGCCTTAGCTGCAAACATTGACAGGATGCCCGTTCCACAGCCAATGTCCAGAACTGTCTGTTGGAAATAAACAGCAATATTAGAGGAGAAAAGGACTTTTAATAATAAGAGAACTAGCGGAAGGATTTCAATATCATCTCTGAGAGCTGATTTCACAGATTTGCCTCATCACTAGAAAAAGGACATGACCAAATATTGGATTGTTACAGTGCATTAGCACTCAAGCCCATTCTGACTAAAATTGCCAGGATTAATAATGGTTTAGTTCACTGTAGGGGAAGTCGCTCACATGCATATTTTTTTTTTATTTTTCTATATGTTACATAAAGTTCAAATTACACCAAAATTATTATTGAATTCGGATAAATTTTGAAAGAAATACATTTTTCTTTTGAAGATCATGAGTAAATAACATGAAAAACATTTCTTTCTAGATAAACAGATTGCTAATAAGCTGAATAAAAAAACATATATCAGTTGTGTAACTTTTTAAAACATATTTTTAATGCTTTCTGATGATAACTATGCAGTAGAATTAGAGTACTTAATAATTAAATCAATGTAATTAAATCAATTTCTCATTTTGGGCAGATTTATGAAAATTGCTGTGGCAGTCCACATACCAAATTAATTTATACTATAATTAGCTGTGGATGAAACCAGGGTTACCAAGTACAGAATAAAATTAAAACAAACTTACCTTGCCCTTGAACAAATGCTTATTGTGGTACATAGCATTTCTATACGTGAGTGTTCGAACCTCATCTTTCAACATTTCCTCGTGGATACCAAAATGCGCGTAGGAGTCAAAATAGTAATCCCGGGATGTCATATCCTCGGCCGTAACATTTTTGTCCGGACCTAAGACATGTTTAAAAGAAAATTAGAAAAAAATCGAAGAACAATGGAGCACGTTTTTAACACCCCAAGCGCCGGGATCTATCAGTAGTTCAATGTCACATTGTCAATAAACTTACCATTCTCACCAACAGGCGTGGTCGTAATGGAGGAGCTTTCTTGTGCGACGTCCATGTTTTCCATTTTTAAATTACAGGAGTTAAAACTAAAGCAGATATCTATTTCTATAACCTGTAACTTCGTTAAGCCGAATCGATCTGTCACGAAAAGCAAAGAACAGTTCAGGTATTCGAAATAGCGTTTGAATTTGTTTCTAAGGTAATATATCTTACACTATAAGAGATTATAACAATAAAATATCACAATTTTCAGCGGTTTTACCACCTAAAAGTAATAAAAACGCACAAGACGAAATTTTGCTTTTCCGCAAAAAAATTTAAAGACCTTTTATTGGTCTTGACAGTTGCCACAACAAAAAATACCTAATCGACTGAGCAAGTCCACCGCTGAAAAGTACCAACGGCCAAATCAGTTATACGGTAAATAATTAAGAATTCTATTAAAGCTCATACTTATATATATATTTTATGATTTCTGACAAAATAAGATACATATCTTCAATTTATTTAAATGAAATAGATAATTAAGTAGTAACATGTGGTTTTAAGTATTTATAATTACGGCAACACTGTGTATAGTGATTGCAACACGATATAGTAGCTGATTATAATAGTCGATGAATGTACTAATCGATGATCCGAAATCGATTTTGTAAACTAGCCAATAAATATAAACACAATTTAAAAAAATCAATGTTTATATTAAAGCAACGCAGAAATTTGAAATTTTGCAAGGTCGTTGGCCGCTTTGTTAATATCGGGCATGTTAATGAGCAGTGCAATGAATATAGTTTGGAACGTTATACTATACAATCATCATTTATAACGTTATACATTATACATCTATTATACATATATTATAACTTTCGTACAAGTTTATAACATTCCAAACTATATTCGCTTCACTCCAAGACGCAAATGTCAGAATAGATTATTTCATATATAATAGTTGTATTTTATAAGGTTCGGCTTCATAGCTGAACAAACTCGGATCGATAGTAATGAGATGTATGTAGAGTGCTACTGCTAGCAATATGAATTTGAGTTATGGTTGACTTTGTATAACTACATCGTCTGCGTCCTTTTCTAATTTTTACTTTTTCTCACCTAAATCAACCTCCAAGCAGCTAGATTTATAAGTTATATTTTGATTGGAGGGTGAGATAGCGTAATAAAATTTTCTGCAACTTCAGAATACCTCTCATCTAGGCGCCCTCTATACCGTGATCCATATCATGGCATCTTTGTCCTCAAGAATAAAAACATATGACCGAGGTGCTGTTATATACAGTTGACGGGTGTTCAGGTGGTGTCGGCGGCTTGTTTGTCACACTAGCTTAAAAAAAATGTACCATTTCAGGTACACCCTCACGGAGACCTGGAAATTATCTTGCTTAATTCCTGTAAAATTCGTCACGATAGGCTAACTGTAAATGGGTCAACTTAGTTGTAAATGGACTGAAGCCCGAAGGCAGTATCATAGAATT
Source organism: Achroia grisella (assembly GCF_030625045.1). Classification (NCBI taxonomy): domain Eukaryota; kingdom Metazoa; phylum Arthropoda; class Insecta; order Lepidoptera; family Pyralidae; genus Achroia; species Achroia grisella. Next base: position 91,323 of record NW_026713028.1, on the reverse strand, counting down.
TGTCTAGTATTAGATGAACAGGTTTTTCCGCTCCTTTTAAAGTCTGAAATTTAAATAAATTATGACTAAGTATAGCGTTGTGATAGATTGACAGATGTCCTTCTCTTTCTCTGTTTAATTCTCTGATTATTTATCTTCTTAAATCAGAAATCGCTTTAGTGAACTGCTAGATGGCAGAACTAGTTGAGACTGAAAAGACTTTAGTTAATCCTTCTAGTAATTATGATCGGAGTTCTGTCACATCATTCTACACAATAAAATTCAAATATACTTACGGAACCCACTAAGTCATGGGTCAATAATTTTTACTGTATTCTTATCGTGCAACCCTTGTTATCTACAATTACAATTGTGTTACTCATGAATACTGTTCAGTCGGCAGTCGCTTATGTTCATATCAACTATCACACGTTGCGGAACGCTGTCCGCCATCAGACGCAAACTGACTGGCCGGCCGGCACGCAGAAAACGCGCGAATTGTGTTAACATAATAAAAATATAAACAAAAGTGCATTGTGCCAAGTGCAGTGACTCTGCGTTACAAAGGAATTTCATTCCTGATTACATATTTTTTCCTGACAACTATTTGCATGTGAGTTTATTATGTGTTGTAATCATATAATGGTAGATATATATATACATAATGATCATTTATTTTTTAAAATTCCTGAGCGAATGTAGTAGTGTAAAAATGGAATGCTATATTTACTTTTAAATTGTCTTTCTTTTTTTAATTCTTGATCGTGTTACTACTCGAGTAAGAATTAAAAAATGAGTAACAATTTAAACTATCTTTTTTTTTAATTGTTAGTCGGATCTAAACACGATTAAATTTAAGAATTCTCGACTTTTTCAGCGTTGTAAATATCTTATCTTCTATCTATTAATATTATTATAAATACCAAAGTAACTGTCTGTCACGCTTTCACGACAAAACTATAGAACCGATTTAAATGAAATTTGGTACACAAATAGTCTAAACCCCAAGTAAGGACATATACTTTATAATTCCAAAAAAATGTTGAAAGGGGGAGATAGAAATATCGTCATTTTTATAGCTAGTAGCTAAAAATTATTTTGTAGGGTATGTAAATAAATATGTCATTCAAAAATAATTAAAAATGCTATCCACGCATCAGCTAGTTTACCATAAATTTATTAGTTTTAAGGCCCATTTCACTACTTAGGAATGGACAATTAAGTAAACTAATTTATTTTTTTATACAGAAACTTGTGTTTCTCTATAAAAAAATCGTAAAATGATTTAAGATAATAGTGAATAGGTATTTTCAAGTAAGTTCAGCCCGCTCTTACGCCATTGATAAGTTCATTGGGTAAATTAGGGCCAAGCCCAACAAACCCATTATGAAATTAAAAAAGTAACTATAGTTGTGTGATGAGTTGATGACGGAGTGAGAATGAAATGTGCCACCATTTTCATCCCCAAAATGTCATAAGAAAAAGTAAGGTAAGGTCATCAGATATTGAACCTTACCACTACATAATACAGTGCTAACCAGTGTTTTATTAATAATAATTACTACGCTTTTAAGGCGCATATAGGTATTTTAGGGAGTGTTCAATAAATACGAAACATACTACAGATTCCAAGGTGATGTGACACGTCGTTTACTACCCCATTGTACATTACTATACACTAGTATAGGTTCGAATCTGGCTGGAATTTGTTCATTTATATTTCTGACTAACATTCCGGTGATGGGAGCATCGATAACAAACCGTTAGAAGACGATAGATCACGTCGGGGTCGGGGTATACATATACGACGAAATGTGAGCGTGTCAAAAGTTTGAAAAAACAATCATATTATTTTGGAATAATTAAAAAAAACTTTCTAAACAATTTATAACAGAGTAACATAAGCTATCCATTATATTATTTGTGCTAACATATATACAAAATTAAGTTGTAAGAACCCGGGTGAATCCGGGGCGAGCAATCAGTATATAGATACACTTTAATTAAATTGAATGAAATATTTTGCATGGCGGTCGTGTTCTCTACTGCTCAACCCAACGGACAGACTACAATTTCATTAATATCCTTGGTCGACATAAATCTCATTGGGAAAGTGTGTCTATATTATTCCTGATTAAACAAGGCATGGCGCCATTAATTTTTGTTGCTTAGTTACCGTTGCTAGGCAACCGTTGTTGATTACATAAATTATGAGTTTTGAAAGTTATTAATAATATATTTGGGAATAATTTCCACAGTTAAAGAAACTTTTATTTTAGACAACGCTTTTAAGATCTTGTATAGCTCCAAAGTTAAATTATATTATTCATATAAGATATATACAAAATTTCATGTTAATAATTTACAATAGATTTCTTTGCTTTCTTTCTTTCTTTCTCTTAATTATTATTCTGAGAACCCTGAGACTTCTATATTGTTATTATACATGGGTAATCAATCATCCATAGTACTATGTAACATTATGTTATCTGTGATTGTACTAACTATAGTGGCACAACTAAGTGATAGTAGTTACACTTGAAACTGAATTTATTTCTCAAAGACACAAAGTGGAAAATAAAATATTATTTTTGAAACTTTATTACAAACATTTATTGTCATGTATGCAAAGTTCGATCCTTTTGTTTTATGAGAATTCTACCTGGCATTCGACTTAGTATGTTAGCAGATAACATTGAAGTCCTTAGCCATTCCAAATGCCATAAAAATAAAAAAGTTTAAAAGAGTTATTTGTCGAGTTACAATTTACGATTATCATTGCTCATTCTCAGAATTACACACGATTTATTAATGTCCCACGATGATAATACAATTATTTATTTCCCAACGCGTAACATTCGCAATAAATCGAACGGCGAACAAAAAGAAATGGCGAAACATGCGAGTTTGTAGAAAAACACATGCTGTGCTTATGACAGAGGGTTTCTTGTTAGCCGCATATGCAATTTATATTCAAACGAAGTATTGCATTTGTTTAGGTTTTTTAATGTACCCGTACTCGCGGACGGACGGCCAACCAGTTTATTTTATATGTACGTGTATTCTATTTATAAATTTTAAAACGCAATATGTAAAAAGATGCTAAACATAAGCACACGAGTCTTAAGCATCTGATTGTGAATACATTGTACTATATACTAAATAATAGCATACAAATATACAATAGGTACATACTACGCATTTCATTGATAAAAGACGATGTACGTATTTAGGGTTCCGTAGCAAATTGACTAAAATGGAAATCGTTATTATAACCATAGAGAATATTGGGTATAGATGTTTTTCTTGGTCTCTCATACTCGAGAGATCTTTTTTCAAGAGCATACGACATTTATAAAGAAACAAAAATTAACCAAATTATTATTGTAGTTGCAAATCCCGAGTACTAATATGTTATTAAGGAGTTAGGGCTATTACGTTACTGCCTCATCTCACCCTTCAACCGAAGCACAAGTAACTTAAAGGAAGCTACTTGGCGATCGGATAGATGAACCAGAGGTACTAGACGAATTTATGCAAAGTCAAGGTAGACTAGTAATGAAACTCTGTTTAATTTGACAAAAGATAGTTCACGATGGACATTAGTATTGGGAATTAGTTTTTTTTTTAATTCTCATTGGTTATGTTTATTCACTAGGTACTTCAGTCGTGATTTGATACAGCAAAAGTTTTAATGGTTTAAAGTGTTACTCTGGAGGGGATGCTAAGTTAACTAGTGACCGCATTGTTTGTACAATACCAACTTGACCTCCACGCAGTAGATACTACCGTTGTTATATATTTTACTTAATTCAGGCCACATGACCCATAATATAAATACCTTATGTTATAACATACATAAGAAATAATAATAATCTGTGCTAACATAGTCTTTGATCTATGATTGTAAGAAACAATCTTACGTTGTCTGTACAAAAATTGTGATAAAACATATAATTAATAAATTCGTTACCAGAGTTTCTGCTTTTATTAAGAGGCCTAACAGATTTCATCACAGCGGACCTACTGACCTGACTTCATGTTCATCAGTGTATATCACTAGAGCACGTAGGTACACCATTCGGAGTTAAAACTCATGCTGTCCAAACAGATTTGTTTATTTACTGACCTGTCGTGTTTAACAATATGTACTTAAAAAGATCATGTCTGATTGTTTGCGATCGCAAATAGCCCTTTACTTTATTTAAAAATAAAATTTCAAATTTCAAATTTCGAACGTCAGGCACAGAACATCGATGATATTTTATATACCATTTTGCACTCCTTCTCGAACATTCCGTGGCGTCACTATTAAAATCAACGTACAATACAATCTAAATATTCTTTTTATTTAAATTTAAAACATATCAACCACTGCAATATTCCTCCAGCAAACATTTTGGTCCCAACGAGTCGGATTAACTAGTGCATTCAGTGAAATACATATATATCTACAATAATTAATATTTATTCAATATATCTGCAATACGATCGTCATTACGTAATAAAATGGCGGAGGAATATTCTAGAACAAAAGCACAACGCAACGCAATAAAAGGACGAATAACTAGAATATATAATTTTGTACAACAACAAAAGGAAGGATTCGATATCAACGAATATATTACACGCAACGCGGAACTTGAGAAGTTAATGGAAAGGTATGATGAACTTCAGACATTAATTGAGATGAAGGACGATGGAAACCAGGATGGAGACCAGTCAGCTGCAAATGAAGAGGACCGGAGCGCGGTTGAGACTAGGTATTATACAACAAGAGCGGCACTACAAAAAGTTATTGATGCCCACCGACTGCCTACAAGCGGATCAAGCTTTTCAAGTGCCCCATCATACGACCGCCACATCAGTAATGACGTACTTCTTCCCAAGCTCTCCTTACCAACCTTCGAAAGCAAGATATCCGAGTGGCCGACCTTCAAGAACATCTTCATGACGACAATTGGTAGCAGCAACATGTCACCCGCAAGGAAACTTCAATTCCTGAAAACGGCGCTTAAAGGAGAGGCAGCTGGTTTAGTAAGCGCATTGTTTATTTCTGACGACAATTTTCAAAAAGCTATGGACATATTGATTACCAGGTATGAGAACAAAGTTATCGTAGTAAACACACATTTAAAATCATTTCTCAATCACATAACTATCACTCGAAATAATTTAAAAGAGTTCCTTAACATCTTACAACAAAGCCTAGATTCTCTAAATGCTCTGGATATTAACACGGATAGCTGGGATGTCCTGTTAGTCTTCTTAATTACTCAGAAGCTAGACAGTTCATTACGTACATCGTGGGAACTGAGCAGAAAGGATAACAATCTACCTACACTTAAGGAGCTGTTACAATTCTTGAATTTGCGAATGACGTCATATGATCTTATTAATGACAAAGGAAGTGATAGCAAGCCTCAAACTAGTTCAAAACCTAAGGTATCGTATAACGCATCTGTCATTACCTGCGATAGTGTGTGTGTTATGTGTAAAGGTGAACACTTTCTACATAAATGTCCACAGTTCATGCAATTGTCTCCGGTGCAACGTAACGAGTATGTTAAAACTAATACTCTTTGCTTCAATTGTTTAAAGCCTTATAAGTTTAATCATAGATGTTCAAAACATAAATGTCTTACTTGTCGTGGCCGACATCATACTATGTTGCATATGCAAAGCCGTGCGATATTAGTTAACTCATTAATTTCTCAATCTAATAATATTGAACAACCATCAACGCCTGCACCTGTGCCAATTTTACCGCCCGCACCTGCAGCACCCACTATGACAGCGCCCGCGGCCTCCGTGCCCACTGTGCCTGCCCTCAACTGTAACTTAACCCCTCAACTGACGCCGACATACAGTGACCACGTTGACAACAGACCTCCTGTTGTTCACACAACTCATACGAGTACTAACAGTAACATACATGTACTGTTATCTACAGCTATCATAAGGATTCAAGATGCGACTGGACAGTGGCACACTGCTCGAGCCCTCTTGGATTCCGGCAGCGAGGTAAACCTCATTACAAGCAGGTTAGCGCTCAAACTTAAGTGTAAACAGGATAGTACTCTCAATTCTATTTTAGGTATTGGTGCATCTCACCAACAATCAAATGTTTGTATTAAAACAAACATTGCATCACGCACGAGTAATTTTATTGCCAATATCACATGCTTAGTTATGGACAAGATTACCGTACCTCTACCTCACTTTTACGTCCATACTGACAATTGGAACATACCTAAACTACAAGCTCGCACACTGGCAGATCCTACTTTTCACACACCTAGTGAGATTGATATACTTATAGGTTGTCAATTATTTTATTCCATTATTACACAAGGTCACATGACTCTAGGTGTAAATTTACCACATTTAATTAATTCTGTATTCGGTTGGATTATTTCTGGCACTTTTGTTATTGATAAACAAGCAGTCTATTGTACATCTATGATTCTCGACTCTCAACAAATTAGTCTACTTTCAATTGATAATAGTTGTGATAAGATTTTATCACGTTTTTGGGAACAGGAAGAGGTTGTTAATAATAAGCCAATATTTACTCCTGACCAACTCTACTGTGAGCAGTTGTTTCAGGACACGACAACTGTAGATAATAGTGGTCGATACACCGTTAACATGCCCATTAATGAGGGATTAATCAGTAATTTAGGAAACTCATTTAACACGGCATACCGTTGTTTATTACAATTAGAGGCAAGGTTTCTCAAAGATCCTAATTTATACACAAACTATAAAAATTTTATTAATGAGTTTTTAGAATTAGGTCATGCAGAGGTCATTCAAGGTGATTTTATGTCACATGGGAAGTACCCAACTTATTTTTTACCGCATCACGCAGTGATAAAGCCTGATAATATTACGACTAAATTAAGGACTGTTTTTAACGCTAGCGCTAAGAGTTCCACAGGCGTTTCCCTTAACGATATTTTGTTTGAAGGTCCTAATATCTATAACGATGTATTAGATATTATTCTACGGTACAGAATGTATATGTTTGTATTTTCAACTGACATAATCAAAATGTTCAGAAAAATATTGGTAAACCCTGATCAACGCTCTTTACTACGAATTTTATGGAGGGATGATAGATCCACGCCGCTTGTTTGCTTGCAGCTCAAAACAGTTACATATGGTACTAAATGCGCGCCATATTTAGCATGTCGTACTCTCAAAGATTTGGCTGAACGATTTAAGGATACATATCCTCAGGCTGCTCAATGTATACAGGAGAACTGTTATATGGACGATATTATCTCTGGAGGAGATGATATAGAGTCGGTAAAAAACTTGTGTGATGAAATTATTGCGCTTCTAGGTAACGGTGGTTTTCAATTGCACAAATGGTCCTCTAACAATAAACAGATTCTTCAGTATGTAACACGTGACACTGACATGCCTTCCTACGATTTTTCACCAGAATGTTTTGTTAAGACGTTAGGGTTAAAATGGAGTCCAATTAAAGATTGCCTTACAGTTTCTATTCCTAGTCAAGAAACGACACGTAACACTAAACGAACGGTATTATCACGTATAGCTCAAATTTTTGACCCTCTTGGATTGTTAGCTCCAGTCATCATTAATGCTAAGATATTAATGCGTAGTTTGTGGAGCACAGGTTTAGAATGGGATAGCCTCTTGCCTTCTGAAATAGAAAGCAAGTGGATCGACTTTATTGAAAATATACAGTCCTTAAATGAATTGAAAATCCCACGATATTATTTTTCTGATATCCCCTTAGAAATTATGCTTTTAGGATATGGAGATGCATCATCTCAAGCTTACGGTGCATGTGTGTACCTTCGTGCTACATATTCCAATAGGAAACCTACGTGCACACTAGTGATGGCTAAGACTAAAGTAGCCCCCATTAAAACATTGACAGTGGCGAGACTAGAGTTGTGCGCCGCACTATTATTAGTACGAATTGTTAGAAAAGTAAAAACTATTTTATATAAATTTAATATAGCCTATACGTACTTATTCTCAGATTCTTCTATAGTCCTCTATTGGTTAAAATCTCCATACAAGAAATATAATGTTTTTATATCAAACAGGTTGACTGAGATATTAGAGTCATCAAGTTTAGATAACTGGCGTTATATAAATACTAAGCAAAATCCCGCGGATTTACTCACTCGTGGTATTAGAACAGACGAATTATTGTCGTCTTATTTATGGTGGCATGGACCCAATTGGATCTACGACGATACCAGTGAGTGGCCCATTTCTACGCCACAGTTACTTTCAGAACAGGACAGTAACTTAGAATTAATTGAAGTTAAAACACAAACCGCGCATACAGTAACTATACCTTCTACATTATACTTAGATTATTTTTGTAAGTATTCTAATTTTACTAAACTAAATAGAGTTATGTCATACGTATTTAGATTTATCAAAAATACCCGCAGTAAAGAAAGAGACCGTCACTATCTTTCAGTGTCTGAGTTAGATTTTTCGCATAATTTTATTATTCGAATGTTACAAGAACATTACTTTAGTAAAGAAAGGAAAGAATTAGCAACCTTACAAAATACAAACACATTTACTTTTAAAAGTAGCCCATTACGAAAGCTTAATCCTTTTCTAGACGATGTAGGTATTATTCGTGTTGGCGGAAGGATTAAACATTCAAATATTCAATACAATCATGCACACCCTATCATTTTACCGTCACAGTCACACATTACATCCTTGATCATAGAACAGTATCACTACAGACTTTTACACTCGGGCATACAAAACACTCTTGCCAATCTAAGACTGCGATACTGGCCTATAAATGGTAGAGTCGAAGTTAAAAAGGTGATTCACCGCTGTGTTCGGTGTATAAGGTTTAAAGCGCAAACTTGTGAGCAACAAATGTCTTCGCTGCCGAGTCCCAGAGTATCTCTAGTGCGTGCGTTCACGCAGGTCGGCATTGATTTTAGTGGTGCCATTAATATTAGGAGTAATATGCAACGCAATTGTAAATACACTAAGGGATACATCTGTCTAATAATCTGTTTGGCCACGCGTGCAATTCATTTGGAACTTGTTGGTGATCTGTCCACGCATTCTTTTATCAATGCATTGAAGCGTTTTATATCTAGGCGAGGTATATGCACTAGTATTCAGTCGGACAACGGCACGAATTTTAGAGGTTCACATAATGAATTGAACGTATTATACGAAATGTTCAAAAACGATAAATCATATAGTAATATTGTTAATTTCTGTAGCAATAATAAAATAGAATGGAATTTTACGGTGCCTTTAGCTAGCCACATGGGTGGTATTTACGAAGCAGGCATCAAATCTGTAAAAATTCAAAAGGCAGTTATGTAACAGTAAGTTAACGTATGAGATGCTAAATACTTGTACAAATTGAGGGTATCCTCAATAGTCGTCCGCTGTGTCCTTTGACCGACGAACATTATGATATGCCGTGCTTAACTCCGGCACACTTTCTCATAGGGACGCCTATTGTGGACTTACCAGAACCAAACACATGTAATGTTAACGAAAACAGATTGTCATTGTTTCAAAGGATTACTCGCTTCAAACAAATGTTCTGGAAGCAATTTTATAAACAGTATTTGTCTGAACTACAGGTTAGATCTAAGTGGTTAGGCAAGTGTAATAATCTAGAAGTAGGAAGTGTTGTTTTAATTAAGGACGAGAATACACCACCAGCCTGTTGGCCGCTTGGCAAAATTGTTCAAGTCTACAAAAATAGTAGTGATAACTTGGTTCGGTCTGCAATTATAAAAACTGCCACTGGGGAATATCACCGTCCTATACACAAGCTTGTACTATTACTAGTTGTATTTGTAACTTATACTTATAATTTTTAACATTAAGTTTATGTAAATACAGTCCACACAATAATTGTAATTTCTTTTTACTATGCAGCTATTTGTATTCTTTATAAGTCTATTATAAGCTAATGTAACCTATGCTTGACGATTAACATTAAGTAGTGCTAAGGGAACTTCGTTAGGCCGGGAGCATGTTTGCGATCGCAAATAGCCCTTTACTTTATTTAAAAATAAAATTTCAAATTTCAAATTTCGAACGTCAGGCACAGAACATCGATGATATTTTATATACCATTTTGCACTCCTTCTCGAACATTCCGTGGCGTCACTATTAAAATCAACGTACAATACAATCTAAATATTCTTTTTATTTAAATTTAAAACATATCAACCACTGCAATATTCCTCCAGCAAACACTGATTATGAAGCGAGTTGACTTTGGCATATTTGTAATTATAATAGTGTATTTACACGCATAAATCTTTTATTAGGTATTCAGAAAAGATAGCTTAGCTTATCTTTGTTTGCTCTAATGTTCTGATTGCCATTGTTTGCTCAGCTCATAAGATTTGTGCGATTTGTAAACGATGACTAAATAAGAAATTAAGGATAGTTAAGTGCATATTTTAATGCGACACGTGTTGTATTAATATGAATAAACAACAGAACTGAAACAAAAGCTTGTAAATATAGACGTTTGCCAACTGCAACCAGAGAGACATGTGTCTACAACAGACGCTTGCATATTCTACTCATAGGACAATGTATAGTTTCTTTATTGAATGATAATGAAACAGTGCTCCTGTTTGTGCTAACGGTTTACGCTGGCAGAGCAGCAGTGGAGGTTCACAAGATGAACATGACATAAGGTCAGTTAGCCCATCATTGCAAATTCTCCAGGAATTTATCACGATGGTTTCAAGGGGGAACCGCATGGAGATCAACCTGACATGGTACATTGCTAGCAATGGGATCAGTAGTCCACATTATTAATAAAGACAACATCGAACAATATGAATTACAATAAGTTTTTTTTTTAAATATTCCAATACTGTTGGCCACATCTGGCATTAACTGCTTCACCGAACGATAGAAGGCCTCTGCACTCGCAGAGGGCACTCCAAACCCGCGGAAAGACTTATGGAGCAGCTCCAAGTTATGACGGCCAGAGCCGGGGTTCGAACCCTTAGCAGTTGAATCCCCGTTTGAATTAGACTAGGGATTGATCGGAAGTCAAAAGTTATCACACTAAATACTGGCTAGTGGGGGGGGAGGTAATTGGTAGTAATGTGGATTCATGACCTCATTACTAGCAATGTACCATGTTAGGTTGACCCCCACGCGGTTCCCCCTGGAAACCATCGTGATGAATTCCTGGTGTATTTGTCACGATGGGCTAACTGACCTGACCTCATGTTCATTTTCCACTGGTGCCCCGCCAGCGTAAACCGTTAGCGCAGTCGGGTGCACCATTCCATAATCACCCATAAAAAAAATATTGGCTAGTTGGTGGTCAATTATTATAGTAGAGTTTACTTTTAGAAAAAAATTTGGTAGCATTTTTAAAATTCGGATCAGTCTTTTTAGAGGTTTCGAATTAGAACATTATAGCATATACCTGTACGTACCTATAGAGAATGTCGACCGAGGGCGACTGCTCATTAAGCGCTTTATGTAGCAACATTCAGCTTGGCATGACCTTGTGAGGGGACAGTTTCTGTGATTACGACGGACCGGCGAAGTCGGTTTGTTTATTTACTGATATCGATTATCGGACATTGGGAAAGAAACTTTAGATGTTACTACGACCATATAAATATATTAAGTAATTATTATTTACCTTGTTATCTGTAAACTATAAATAAAACGATCTTAAATTAATGTGTAAAGTATTTTTAACAGATGTAGCTTCGCACATGTGATAAAAAATATTTTTTGTGTATCTACATATTATAGTCATAATATGACTTATATACACTCGATACTCGTGTATATACAGAAAACACAAGAGATAGAGATAAAGCTATTGAGGTACTGCCAATGTCACACAAACTCTATATTACCAGAATACTAAAATTAAAAATAAAAGAAAAACAAAATACATTGCTAATTAACGTCAAATAACTAGGTAAAATAGTCCTTATGGTCAAACATCACAGGACTCAATATTAGCAGAAAAGTAAAAGTAAAAATAAAAGAAATACAAAAACAAATTGCCACTAAACATCAAACAACTGGGCAAACCAGTACCAATGTCAAAACAACACGACATTTTACATTAACAGAATACAAATAAAAAAAGAAAAATAAAAGTACATTACTACTTCATGTCGAATAACTATAATAATGGAGCAAATTATCAAACAAGACCAGACTTTAATTAAAAGAAAACTAAAAGTGAAAAGAAGAGAGAAACAAAAGTAAATGCTACTTTATGTCAAGTATGCGTGATAGAGCAAATGGTAACACACTAGACCAGTGTTTCCCAACGTGAGAACCACGTCCCGCAGGGCGGCCGGCAATTTGTAAATTTATTTATTGTCAATATACATATGCTTTGAAAATTTACTTAAGGAATTATTAACATTTTGCTAGTGATTTCAAAAACCTATTATTTCAATTATTTTTTATGATACCAATAAATTATGTATGTTACATTGGTGAGGTGCATAAGAATTTTAAAAAGGCTAAGTGGAATGGCATTGCTCTAAAAAGGTTGAGAAACACTGCACTAGACTCTACATTCACAGAATAATAAAAGTAAAACAAAGTAAAGTAAATATTTAACGTTTATCCATTTTGTATTACAAACGGCTGCAAGACGTCACAGAAGGAATATTGACTTTCAGAAAACAATAGATCATGCCTGCGCTCTATAATGAACCCCATTACTCGGTCAGACCATGACTAATGGCGCCTATAACGATGCCCTGAGCATACACGGAGCCTGCGATAGTCGTAACGATCCGTCATAATCGCAAATAATCACAAAAAGTTTTATTTACTCTTTGTTCAAACGCCACAAGTATTTATATACTATTTTTTTGTCATTTTGATATACAGTTCAAGTTCACGATCTTAATTTGTAGAACCTACAAGTAATTAACATATTTGAACGTTATAAATTTTGCGTAATTTAGAGTCTAATACACATTCTCACATTATCAATAAAATTCCCAAATACTTTGTTAGTTAGTGCAATATAGAATAAAAAAGAAGGAAATTTAGTAATCTATAAATTGTTTTATACTACAAATATTTAATAAATATATATTTTTTAAAGTAATTTTAAATTGTCCAATGTCATCAGTGAGTGAATTTGTTTATTAGGATGTTGTATTCTTACATAAATATAATTATATTACCACTGGGTAAACAATTGGTAAAATGTATTTATTGATTTATCCAAGAAATACATTGCTCGGTGTATAACGGTCTTAAGACTTATATGTATATTATATATAATACACACTCGGCACGTAACCATACATCGTGTATACGATTGCCACGTTATTGACATAATTATATTAGAAGTGGTGATAATAAATAAATAGTTTTACTGCAACATTATCCCTATAAACGAGTTATAGACGTCTATTTATGAAAGCTGTGTCTCGTCATCCTTCGTCCGCGTAAAATGACGATACTTCCATATAACCTTTCATATCCCCTTTCAACCCCTTGCAACTCTTTTTTGCACTAAAAAGTAAAGCCTATGTCCTTTGTCAGGGTCTAGACTATCTGTGTACCAAATTTCATTTAAATCGGTTCAATGGTTTCGGCGTGAAAGCGAGAGAAACAGAGTTACTTTCGCATTTATAAATTAGTAAGGATGTACTGTGTTTTGTTATGGTATTCAAACATATATATAGGTGGGGGGAAAACCGATTGTTAGTAATGTGGATTGATGATCTTATTGCAGCAATGTACCATGTCAGATTGACTTCCATGCGGTTCCCCCATGTGATAATTTTTTGGCAAATTTGACTAACTAACTAACCTGACCTCATGCTCATCTTATCATCCTCCACTTTTTTAGACATGACAAATACATAAAACCTAACCTAATTACAAAGTAAAACAAGTTTGCCACTGCATGTTTTGATTTTATATTTTATTTTTAAAAAGTCTGTCGGTGTCTGTTCACTTATGATGTAGGTTCTCCGACATTTTTATAATGTAAGTAGATACCATTATATAGTATTTCATCATCATCATTATTACATAGTATAAAACAAAGTCGCTGTCGCTGTCTGTCCCTATATATGCTTAAATCTTTAAAACTACGCAACGGATTTTGAAGCGGTTTTCTTTAATAGATGGAGTGATTCAAGAGGAAGGTTTATACATATAATACATGTACACCCGTGCGAAGCCGGGGCGAGTAGCTACCTAGTTTATTTATAAAAAACAATGGTTTTGTTGCGAATGGCGTTACTAACATCGCGCGACTACACTGTTGCCATGTGTTATGACGCGAACAAGAAAAATAACAGCCTCGTCATTCGGGACCGTATCTCTTATATTATATGTATAACATTTGTAATTACAGCTACAATATAAATATGTACATAGACACAACCCGTCTCACTTCCTCAGCTCATTTCATCTGCATGCAGGCGAACACGTTCTGAAATATTCACGGTACAAACCCTAACTGCTGGGGAAAGGAGATTGTTAGCGATGTGAACTAATAACTCCATTACTAGTATTGTATTATATCAGGTTGACCTCCAGGCGGTTCCCCTAGAAACCATTGTGATAAATTCATGGTGAATTTAGAACTTATGGCCAGCCTATTGTGATGTATGCGTATGTATATTTAACTACACGTATATCTTTACTTTAGGGCTAGATATAGCTATAGCTATTTATAGGGTTATTTATTTTTTCCCAATTCTGCAAAAAGAATTGTGTAGTATAATTCTATGCGATAACTAAAACCACTCCAAATTCATTAAAGTATATATTAGTTTATATTTACATAGATATATTTTAAATGGGACAATATATACCGTCAAGAACATACAGTTTTAATTTATTTTTACAAATAAACTAACAAAGAGATTACATTTCAAGAATGATTTTAATTACTTCAAACAACGGGTGGCCTTACTCGACAAATTGTTAATTAGGTAAGTATGTGTTTACACATTTCATTATGCGTTTATTTGCTTCATAATTAAGTAACAGAGTATGATAATATCCTTATTATCGTTGTGTACTTAGATTATTACACTGTTTATAAAATATAATGTCGCAAACAATTTGAAATTACTTTAAATAAATATTGTAGTAAACAGATGTGACTTTATACAATTTCAAAAAGAATGAAACAAACCAACTCTCACGTAATTAAGCTCTATGTAGTTCTGGCCTTTGTGTGGAATTTTAATTAAAAAATCCAATTGTAAAACGGTGATAGATGTCAGGAAGTAAGAAGAAATAGAGAGCACAGGAATAGAATATTTTCATTTCATTAAATTAATTAGAAGTAATGCCTTGAGTTACAGAAAGTTAGTTTTGTCTAATGCATAGTAGAATTAATCACAAATGAAATTACTATACTTTAAATAAATACTGTGTAATAGTAAACAGATTTTACTGTCTATAATTTTAAAGAAAAAATGTAGAAAAAACAGCTCTCGCGTAACTAACCTCTAAGTAGTTTTGACCTATGTGTTATATTTAAAAAAGAAAACAAATTCCGAAACAGTAATAGAGAACAAGGACAAAGGTGTCCCTTACTTACACAGGAGTAGAGTATTTTTTTATTTGATTTTGTATAATGGGTTAACTACAATATTTATATTATTAACCGGTTCTTAACATGAATAATTTTATGGCAAATAAAGGTATTTACCTCTCTCGACGTGACACCTACCTATTATACATTGACATCGCTATTACTCCAGTCAGCTCGTGACCACGGCTAGTGCACAGAGGCTAATGCAACCTAGTCGAAACGTCGAGAGAGGTAAATACCTTTAATTGCCATAAAATTATTCGTGTCCGGTTAATAATATAAATAATAGGTTACCTAATATTCGGTTTAATCGAATAGACAGTAGAATTAATTACAGAATAATCATTGTTATGTACTTGTAAATGAAACATTCATACTGAAATCAGTAATTAATTATGATAACAAGTACATTATCCATCGCCAGACTATTGACTGTTATCTGTCTAGATAATATTACTCTGTTGCCACCTTAGATATGTTTTTTATATGTATGTAGGTATTTAGGTAAATACACTCTGTGAGTGACCGATTAACCATTTATTTCTCCATGTGGAACCGGCAATGACAGTGGCGTGTAATACAAAATACCAGGACTTCGAACAAGTCTTACTTCATTTAATAATATATACAATATTTCTAATCCGACTTGCATTTGATACTTTTAAATCTAAACTATAGAAATGACGTAGATTACGTAAGTTATCACATTTCGTTATATTTTGAATCAGTTTGGCCGTCATTTTATTCCAGTTCCGTTAAAAATAAGAATAAATTTATTGACTAAAACTTAACCTAAGATACAGTTTATCTATGACCTTACACTAGGCTGTGAGTGTATCATGGAAGGCAAGGGGAAACTAGCATTGGTGGTACGGCAATTAGAGGTAAAATATAATAATAATACGTTTAATTATAGTTGTTTGTAATTTAAAATTAATTAATAATACTTAAGTTTCATTCCAATTACATAAATTAAAGTTCTATATTTTATATCTGGTACATAGACGATGGAACTATAACAAGTTCTAAATTAAATAAAATATATAACAATATTTCTTAGATGCTAGAAGTGATAAACAAAACTATTTCGTTTCCTAATTCGCGTTTATGTAATCTTAATATGGAGATTGATAGCGATTATTGTGCAATTTCGGATATCGCAAACTGATTGCAAGATATGTAATCAAAGGGCGGATCCATGCCACAACGTGTAACGTAAACGATTAATTGATGAAGAAAAAAGGACCATAGAGCATTCTTATTATACTGACGACCTCGGTGGTCTAACGATTTTCTTTTTATTTATTTACACACAAATTTATACAAAATAAAATATAAACTATAAGCCGCAAAACTGCTCAGCTGTTTAGCACACCGCTTTACGTCCGTTGGTTGCGGATTCAATTCTTCGCACGGTGCAATAATTTGTATTCATGATTATTATTGTTTGTATCTTTCTGGGTGTTTTCTACGTATAATATGTATGTACTTACGAAAAAAAATTCTATGTATTTGTATCAGTCTAATATCTAATCTAATAACCATAACACAAGCTTTAGCTAACTTAATTTGGGTCAAGATGGTGCTGTGTGAATTGTCCTAAGATTATTATTATTAGTGGTTTTGTATCTATAATCGTAAACGAGTAACTGATGGACAAAAAACGCCCATAGAGCATGTAGATATTCTTATTAGTTTTTTTTATTCTATAGGTAGCAGGTTTATCGTTTATAGTTTACAAATTTTACCTGGTATCTCGCCAGTTTATATTTACCGATTTTTTTTTTTTTTATTGGGTTGTTTGGGCTGTTGTCAGATGTGTGGCACCTGTAGCACTGCGACCTACATAGATCTATTGTGCTCGCCCTTTTCAGAGTTCGCTACCTAGACCCGTCAGGGACAAGAATTGAAGGATATTCTTAGGAGCGATCGTTTTTATCTCCTCGGGAAAGAGTGTAAACTTTCCAAAGGAGATATTTCGTTTATGCATGAGTGGGCTACAACCACATAGGATGTGAAGCGGCGTTTCCTCTTCAGTTTGGCAGAATCTGCAGATACTAGTCGTGCATAGGCCTAGCTTAGCCATATGCTTGTTCAATTTGCAGTGTCCTGTGAGGGCCCTAGTCATCATGCATATGTTGTTTTTACTCAGTAGCAGTAATCGATTGGAGTATTTGGTCGAGAAGCCCGATATAAGGTCTTTTGAATGTATTAATCCTGGCATTTCTTGCCAGTGATTCAGTGCTTCTCGTTTGGTTATTAATTTGAGATGTCCCAGTTTTAGGCAACGAGGCACACCACAGAAGGGTTCGGGGCCCAGTTGGACGGTTTTTGCCCCTAACTTTGCCAGATGGTCGGCATTCTCATTGCCTTCAATATTTGAATGCCCGGGGACCCATCTCAGAATAATATTATTTCTGCTTCCTACTTCATTTAGTAGCAAGATACAGTTTCTAATAAGTTTAGAACGGATTTCGTACGAGTTAAGTGCTAGTAGAGCAGCTTGACTGTCCGAATAAATGTATATGTTCTGATTGATGTAGTTGAGGCTTAGGATTACTTCCAGACATCTAATTAAGGCGTAAGTCTCTGCCTGAAAGATTGAGGCGTATTTTCCTAAGCCTATATAGTTGCAGATTTTGGGTTTTAAACCACATATTCCACATCCTACATCGTCTCCTATTTTGGACCCGTCTGTAAACCAGACTAGGTCATGCTCTGAGTGAGACGGTGTATGGTTATTTTGCCATTCGTCTCTTCCAGATATTTCGATTTTGTAATATTGTACAAAGTTACACTCTGGTGCCATATTGTCTTCAGGCATTCCCAGAATAGGATCACTCATAATCGAGTCTTGTATAGTTTTTATGGCCAGGGAATGCCAAGATATCCTCCTTTGGGAACTTATTCTGAGCATATTGGCTTTCGCCTTTTCCTGTATGAATAAAGGAAGGGGCGTCAAGTCCAATAATGCGTCTAGAGCTGCTCCCGGCGTGGTGCTCATGGCTCCTGTAATAATCAGACAAGCAATTCTCTGTAGGCTGTTTAGCTTGGTGGCGGCTGTGGATTGGAGGGTTTTCCTCCACCAGATAGCGCAGGCATAGGTGGTAAGCGGTCTCACCACTGCTGTGTAAAGCCATAGGGCAATTTTGGGGTTGATTCCCCATCTGGGCCCCGCTACCCGTCGGCTTATACCTAGGGATGTTTTCGCCTTTTGAGTTATGTTGTCTATGTGTGTGTTCCATGTCAGTTTTTGGTCGAAGGTTACGCCCAGGTACTTGACTTCTTTGGAGCACTCTAATATTCTTCCATTTACTTTAGGCATGACAAGTTTGTCAAGTTTCTTCCTTTTTGTAAACGGAACAATTACTGTTTTATCAGGATTTACTGATAATTCATTTTCCTTACACCATTTAACTATGATGTTTAGTGCTCTTTGGATGCGGTCTGATATTGTTGTTGCACAGAACCCTCTGACCATGACTACTAAATCGTCTGCGTAGCCTTGTACCTCAAATTGGTTTTTGGTCATAACATCTAAGAGCTGGTCTACCGTTAGTAGCCACAGCAGTGGCGATAAAACGCCTCCTTGAGGGCATCCTTTGGTAGGTCGGATTTCTAACGTACTATTGTGAAGAGTAGTTTTAATGGTTCGATTTGAGAGCATTGCTTTGATCCATTGAGTGGTGGTTTCATCCACTTTCTTGCGGATGAGTCCCTGTGAGATGGTCTCTATGGGCGTGTTATCAAAAGCACCCTCAATATCGAGAAATGCACATAGAGCTATTTGTTTGTCCTCAAAGGCCTTCTCGACCTTGTCGGTGAGTTCGAGCAAGGCGGTCTCTGTGGAATGTCCCTTGCGGTAGGCATGTTGATTCCTGTGCAGGGGAGCATTTTCGAGGATTGTAGCTCTAATGTGTTGGTCCAGAACCTTTTCCATGGTTTTTATTATGAAAGAGGTTAGGCTTATAGGTCTGTGAGACTTTGGCTGCGAGTAGTCTCTTCGACCGGTTTTCGGTACGTAGGTAACTTTGACCTTCGTTAATGGTTCTGGTATAAAACCCCAGGCAAAGTTGGCTCTAAATATTCTTACCAGATAGGGAGATAGGATGTCAAGCCCTTGTTGTAACAGGGCCGGGAAAATTCCATCTTCTCCCGATGATTTATATGGCTTGAAAGATTTTATAGCCCATATAATTTGTTTTGGTCGAAAAATCCTTGCAGCTCTGTTCCACGCCTCATGGTTGGGCTTTTGTAGATGTGAGCTTGGAGGATTCTCCTTATCTCTTGAGATATGAACCGAACCAGGGAAGTGGGTTGTAGATAGCAGCTGTAGAGTTTCTTCCTCTGATGTCGTATAGGTACCATTGGGCCTTTTCATAAGTCCAATTTGGTTATTTGGCGCCTTGGCAAGCATTTTGTGTAATCTGGATCCTTGGGGAGTCTGAGTTATCTCCTCGCAGAAAGCACGCCATGATGCTCTTTTGGCTTTCCTAATTTCGCAGTAGTATTCCGTTTGGGCTTTACTATATTGGGCCCATTCGAAAGGTCCCTTTTTAGCCCTGTTGGATAATTTGCGAGTTTTCTTCCTCAGCTTTTCTAGACTCTTATTCCACCAGGGTGTTTTACATTTGGCGGTTTTGGTTTTGATGGGACAGTTGTTCTGGTAGGCACTTATTATGCCACTTAGAAGTATGTCCACAGCGAGTTCTAGTTCTAGAGGAGATTTAATACTCTTCGGAAGGTCCGCAATTAGGCTTGTAAGACTGTCTCTGTATTTAGGCCAATCTGTAGCCTTTGGGTTTCTGTAGAGTATGGGGTTTGAGTCTGTTGCAGCCTCAATTGTGAATCTGATGTGCTTGTGATCAGACATGGAGTTCTCATTGCTGACATGCCAATGAGTGATATATTCGGCTAGTTTGTCGGTCGCGAGTGTTATATCTAGTACCTCTTGTCTTGTGGCAGTGACGAACGTCGGTGTGCACCCTGTATTTAGGATTTGAAGACAGTTGGTTAGTATAAAATCATCAAGTGACTTACCTCTGGTGTTGATGTCAGAGCTTCCCCAGTTTGTGTGATGGGCGTTTGCATCGCAGCCCACGAGGAGTTCGGCCTTGTGCTTACGGGCGTATTCCACCACAGGCTGTAGGCCGGTTGTCGGGTCTTTGATGATTTTGTTGTTTTCATCATGTCCAGGTAGGTATGCAGAGCAGACCAGTACTTTTGACCCTGTGCATCCAGGGAAATTGACGAAGGCTGTCACTAGGTCATCTGTACATAGTTCTGGAACAGTCAGAAAATCTAGTTTCTTATTAAAAAGAATGCATGCTCTAGGTTTAGTGCCAGTGGTATTAAAAAGAATATTACCTGAGGCATTGAGGCCTAAAGGCGTGGCTTTGTTGAGCCATGGCTCTTGTATCAGAGCAAGGTCCAGGTCGTTTTTGCGGAAGAGGTTTTCTATGACCGCTGTTGCTGCCATAGCATGATGTAAGTTGACCTGGACAATGTTGGCTCTGATACATTTCTTGTGTGTGGGCGTGTTAGCAGCTTCCTTTCGCCTTCCCTGTGGGACGTGGGCGTCCCTTTGGGTTGCGATTGGAAGCTGTGGCGCTCCTGCCGCGATCTTTCCGTCCCGTCTTGAAACTGGGGATCCTCGTCTGCGAGGTCCCCTTTGGCTGGGGAAAGCTGCCTCTGGCGGGTTTGGCGTTGGTGTCTACGCCCTTCGCCGCTTCGGATGGTGTGGGTATTTCTGTGGCAGATCTTCCATTACCGTCCGAAGTAGGCTGCTGTGTAGGCGTGGAGATCCCCTTGACCCGGAACAGGACCTTTTTAAAGCCAAGGTTGACTTTATAGTCCTGTGTTTTGAGGAAGTCAACCGAAGGCTCGTCCAGAGATACGGTCAGGACTGTACCGTTCTCTTCAGCCTTACGGTTGAGTATTTTCCACAGTTCGGAATTTAGGCAGTCATTTTGGGACTTCAGCATTCTGAGTGCCTCATCGACCGACCTTGTCTCCGAACTGGGGATGAAGGCCGTTCCAATGGCTGGTTTGGGCATCGCTCTCTCGTCCAACACAGAGAGTTCTGCGTCGGCCCAGGGTTTTAGGGAGGGCGTTATGCTCACCAGCCATATTTTGGTCGGCTCATTCTGGCAGGTGATTAGCAGCCAACCAGGTTTGAAACTGCAACCTACAAATCGAGGATATTTACCGATACTGCATACCTGTACACTAATCCATACTCATACAAATGAAAATTATATAGCGAACTACCTAAAATATGTTCCGATCTATTAGAGCTCACGTGATTGCGAATTCATTGAAATCAACGTATAATTTAGTTGCAAATCGATAGTTCGTTTGTAACGACACACAGTCGTGACTTAGTTGTTAAATGCATGCTAACAAATGAGTTTAATTTAAGTACTTATATTGAATACGCAAATTATACAACTAAGGTAGATTTAAAAAAAAATCTGCGGGAACATACAGTCATAATCTCTTACATACAATGTCACACATTATCAACAACGCAAGGGCAGATCTACTTAAGGGATTTTGGGCTGCAGCCCAGGGCCCCGTGGATAAAAGGGGCCCCCAACCCCCACTGAAAACCATAGGATGACCATAACCATGTCTGGAATAAAAAAATCTAACATATCAAAAAACCTACTATAAGTTTTGCTACCCTGAGATCAAGCAACCGATGCATTCATCGAACGGAACGGGGACAATTCCCCGTCGCTTGTTTTTGGTCGTTGCATTTTTAAAGCTATACATATAAATAAAATTAGAGTGTCTGTTTGTAATATTGAAATAACCGTTTTTTACTACATGCATATGAATATGCAAAATAACATTTTTTACAATTTTTGTCTGTCTGTCTGTTTGTGCTGGCTAATCTCTGAAATGGCCGGATCTATTTTGACGGAACTTTTTTTGGCAGGTAGCTGATGTAATAAGGAGTAACTTAGGCTACTTTTATTTTAGAAAAGTAAAGTTAAATTCCACGCAGACGAAGTATAATAATTTTAGCCCAGGGCCCCACAATTTCCTGATCCACCTCTGCAACAACGTGTGCCATAATTAATGCCCCTTACATGTCCTGTCTTAGAAATTGTATACGTCGGTATAGACTTTCTTATACTCTTGCAGTAAGCACTTGTGACTTCGCCCACACAGACTTTAATACAGTAATAGGTTTCAACTATTTCCGGAGCAGTTAGTGTGGTAATATTAGCTGTTGTTGTTGTTGACCATGTTGGCTCATTCCCGTGGAATTCATAGCTGCTGGTATTTCAGTTAGTTATTAAGTTAATTATTATTTATTTATACTCATTAGTGCACCAGATCTTAATCCAATTAATAGTATAAACGCGAAAGTTTGAGAGTATAGATGGATATTTGTTACTCTTTCACGCAAAAACTGCTGAACGGTTTGTGATGAAACTTTACAGTAATATAGCTTACACATCAGAATAACTCGTAGGCTATAATTTTAAAATATATTATATACATTGGGCTAAATATAATGATAAATGTCATGTAAGTGTGATGCAAACGAAGTTGGTCGGCTAGTATATAATAATTGAAATAATAACGTTACAAAACTGGTACAAAAGCCACGTAAAGAGGAGATCCATTAAATAAAAAATATAATTATCACAAAATACTACTTATAAATACTATGCACTACTAAAAATCAATTGACTGTTCAAAATGGTCTCCTTAAACGCGTAAACATTCGTCATACATTCCTACAACATAATTAAACCTATTACATGGGTGTTATCTGCATTCACAAAGCGAAACTGATAACGACATTAAATCTAATTAAATTTGCTTTTTTTATTGTCACGCTATATATCTTATATACCTATAAAATTCTCGTCTCACAATTTTACTTACCATATCACTCAGAAACGGCTTCACCGATTTTTATTAAATTTTATATGCTTTTTCAGTAGGTTTTATATGCATTTTAAGAATCGGCTCTTATCTATTTTTCATACCCCTAATATTTTTTTTATTTTTTGGACTTTCTTTTTTATAATTCAAAATACATAAAGACCTAAATTTTCACCTTCCTACCAACCTCTATTCTTTAATAGTGATTTTTATTTATATGACAAAACAATTGCGAGGTCAGGTACTTTTATCTAAAATTGAATTGAGGCTTGGGAAATAGCGCATAATGCCAGTCATAGAAACAGTTGCGTATGCCACAGATAACATATTACATACGTATACTTTGATAGCATTATGAGAATAAAAAAATACACCAAGTATTCTTTGTCTTTATTCAGTAAACATACCCTTCCTCTTCCCGATAAACATTATCTTTAATTACGTGAAAATTATTTTATCTAAGTTCAGACCTCTGACTTCTACTGTCTCCATTTTGACGATTCATGCATTCAAATGATAGTATTCGCTTGTCAGATAACAATTATATTATTATACTAGCTGTACCCGCGATATCGTTCGCGTGTAATTTAACTTTATTTATCTAAAATAAAAGTAGCCTAAGTTACTTCTTATTACATCAGCTACCTGCCAATAAAACTCCCGTCAAAATTGGTCCAGCCATTTCAGGCATTAGCCGGAACAAACAGACAGACAGACAAAAATTGTAAAAAATGTTATTTTGATATATTAATATACATATGCGTGTATTAAAAAACGGTTATTTCAATATTACAAATAGACACTCCAATTTTATTTATATGCATAGATTTGGAGTTATCATTATTTAGGTCGCAGACTTTTGTATTATATTTGGCATGTTCTCGTAGATAAAGAAATTTAATAATTCGCTGTCTGCGAGGTAAAATAATGATATTTCTCCGCATTGTTCTGGCGTCCCGTATTCGGATTATTTGACGGTCTCGGTGGTCTAGCGGTGTAGCAGACTGCTTTACTTCCGATGGTCGCTGGTTTGATTCCTCGCACGATATTAGTCTGTGTGTTTTTTATATCTATTATTCAAGTATTTCTTTATTATTTTGTACCCATAACACATTATTATTTAATAAGCTGTCTGTGTTTTTCAATAAAAGAAGATTTTAGAGAAGAATTAGAATATCTTTGATATTTGTTTTTGGGAAATAACTTTATAATATAACTATCTTATGCACTTATGGATTTTATTGACTTTTCTACTCCATTCGTTGAAGACACATATACGTACCTGTCTGTAGAATATAATTCGTATAATATTAATTGGCTGACCGCGGCTGAAGCCCTATATAGCCCTTTTCTCAAGTAGATTCAAACATATAGTCCAGGCGATGGTAAGTAAGTATATAGGTAGAGATAAAACCTTTAACCAATTACAGATGACGTAGTGCAATATTTGTTTTAATGACAAGAGTCTTCTGGAATATAAAATCTTGGATTTCAATAGAGAATTGGGAATAATTCAACATTGTCTAAATCATTTTACCCGTCGTAGGCCCCAACTTATTATTCTATTCTTATGGAGCGTCTGGTTCTAAACTGGTCTCAGACTATTTTCTGTTCTATCGAGCCTCATTCAAATCTACGTTCTAGAAATTTCGAAAACTCAAACCACATCGCGTTAAGCATCCTGTAACCTAGGATGTTACTGGTATCTGACCAAAAATCAAATAACTTGGCGAGTTCCAATAAAATTAAAAAAAAAAAACAAAAACTACATTCCTATTACAATTACAATACCATAACTACCAGATTATTTACCGAGTTCGTGTAAGATTTCCCAAATCACAATGTAATGCGTCCATTGGGTCCTAGAGTTTCATTGAGGCTTGGGATATAGCTGATTTTGCCAGCCATAAAAAAGGTATATGTCGTTTAAGTAGGTACATGCCATACAGCTTAGTCGGCGTATGTCTGAACACGCATTAGAGTCTATCAATTTTAACAAAATTGTTCTTGTATGACCTCTTAATAATAATATAACCTTGTCCTTTGAAGCATCCGATTGCCGAGGACATAGGTCATTCACTTCAGCGTTAACTCGATTAAACGACGGTCGCAGCGTCGTTTAATCTTTACATTGTACCAAAGTATTTAACTAACTCTAATCCGCAACTTTGTTCACATTAAGATATTAAATTATTACTACTATCTTTAGAATTTATGGATTCCGCATAACATTAAATTCCTATTTTACTCCTAAATTCTATTTTCGAGACGAAATATATCTCTACTTTTCCAAAGTTTAATCTATCTATTACCTTACCTATAGGTGCCAAATTACAGATAGAATGATACACTTATATATCATTACATAGTACAAAACAAAGTCGCTGTCGCTGCCTGTCCGTCCCTATGTATGCTTAAATCTTTAAAACTACGCAACGGATTTTGAAGCGGTTTTTTTAACAGATAGAGTGATTCAAGAGGAAGGTTTGTATGTATAATACATGTACACCTGGGCGAAGCCGGGGCGAGTAACTAGTGTGTATATAAAATAAAAGGAATAATAAATAACTGTCGTATTTATTGTATATTATCATTAAATACAAAGCATGAACTCTTTTAATATTATCTTATCTGTGGTAGTACTACTGTAGTGTATGAGTATTCTCGTTACTAATTAAGGTTATAAATTATTCTTACGCGGATTATAATTCGATATTGGTAATTTATTATTTAAAAGTATGTGGCTACGATTGCATAAATTAAATTTAAAAAATAGATATAATTATAATTGTCCTGAGACAATTCACACAGCCACGGCTAGTTCCGAGCAAAGTAGAGTTTGTGGTATGGGTCCTAGATTTTTTATAAATACAGTAATCCTTCCTATGACACGGTAGATTGGTCCCGCGTTATAGAAAAATGCGTTGTAGGAGTATTGCCGTATGACGCGTCTTTACGACCCCGTATAACGCGTTCCGTATAAATTATTCAAGTTTTTTTCTGGCTAAAGGGGGTTTAAATAGAAAATGGAATATAATAAAAAAACTTATGCATATGAACTAAGAAAACCTAATTATAAATAAATCATTATAAATTTCACAGTACACAAATATAATGTGGGAAATCCCTGCGTTATATGGGGGAATGTCCGTGTTATAGGGAGGATTACATACCTACTGTATATATATAATATACATTGAAAACACTCAGACCGATACAAACATTCATACTTATAAATAGAAATGTTTGTATTGTGAGAGGAATCGAACCTGTGACCATCGGAAGAAAGGCGGTGTGCTAAACCACTAGACCACAATGACCGTCAAAATACTAGTAATATATAATATTTTATAGTGAAAGAGTTCGAACCGCCAAGCGACGATAAACAAACACGCTAACAGACAAAGAAATACACATTCATATTTCTAAGTCGGCAAGGATGTATTTGGTCATTCAACTCACCAACTCACTATAGAACGTCAATTCGATCCTTCCCAGCGACGAATATTGTGTGAGAATTAATCAATAGATTATGTGCCTATTGATTAAAACATTAAAATTTTCTTTTTACCGTCACTACTGTTATTCCAGATGGGCTAATTAGATATATTATTGACATTCAGCACTTAATATGCCCACATTTCGCTCGGTATATTGGAATTCAAATCCCAAGGAGGCAAGCCTACCGAATACTCGATCGAAGAATCGATTTATAGTTCGTTCTCTGTTTCTATCGCCGGAAATTCAGCCACATATGCTGACGTACAATTTTTTAATGTCAGATTTGAACCTACAACCTTTTAGTTATAGTCCGTGTCCGTTAACCACTAAGTCACCACGGTAGGTGGTCAAAAAATTATAATAAAAATATTACTCAACGATTACGGCTAATGATAGAGTAAACAGAATTATAACAACACGCTAGTGCACAATGAATTTTGAACTATTATAAAACATATCCGGCGGGTTTGCAACATGTAAAAGAATGCAATATATTATTCAATTGTTGCCATCTTTTGTTCCAGTTAGAATGGCCGCCCAGGAAGCGGCAATGATAGAAAAATGTGAACCAGTCAATGGAATAGCCAGTGCTTGTGGCAGTACTGTGAAATTGAAGAGGGAATTGGGATTATATTCAGCAGTGAACCTAATCCTTGGAGTAATGATTGGCTCAGGGATCTTTGTATCCCCAGCGTCGGCTCTAGAACATTCCGGGTCAGTAGGCTTGTGCCTAATCATATGGACGGTATCAGGAATAATATCCTTATTAGGTGGGTGTAGGTAAGGTTTTACCTCTTTCATAAAATTATTATTGTTTACTTATATTTATTATCAAGGTAAATATAATGGAACGTGAATTTGCAGGAGCATTATCCTTCGCCGAATTGGGAACTGTGGTTAATAAATCTGGAGCAGAATACGCATATTTTCAAGCAGCTTTCGGTAAAATGCACAAATTTTGGGGCCCGTTGCCGTCATTTATATGTGCATGGATTTACGTTATGATACTCAGACCCGCTGAAGTGGCCATAATTGTAATGACTTTCGCTGAGTATGCAATACAACCTTTCACACATGACTTACAAGAAGACTATAAGGACACTGCAATCAAATTAGGCTCTCTAACAGCATTACGTAAGTAGAGTAATATTATATTTCTGTCTCCGTCTTGTTACAGTTTATTGTTAATAAAATCTGTATAATTTTGTATGCTATTTAACACTACGTTATGTTACGTATCCCAATACGTCATATAATATTCTCGAAACTATAAAGAACAACAATGTTAAAGTTATATACCATTTTTTAATTTATCGAATTCATCGAATTTCGACTCGATTATACGCTCGACTCTCGCTTACGATATAAACAGGCTGTAGCAACACTACACTGTCAAACGGGCGACTGTCAAGTAAATGTCATTACAAGTTTTTAAACACCACCGGTCGCCGCTATCGTTTATTGTTTCTAGTCATTGTTATTGTGGAAAATAATTTAGATCAGTGAATGTTAGTTTAAACTACTATTTAAAAGTTACTTCAAATAATAATGTAAGTATAAACTATAATTATTACTTTTACTATAATATTATCTAAGAATAATTTTCAATTTAACTTTATGCATCACTGTTTATATTTACAGTATGTCTAATAATCGTAATAAAGAGACCCAAGAAGACCTTAAGCGGAAAATAAAAGCATTACAGTCTAAATGTGTCGACACCTGCAATGTGATTGAGAATTCACCTTTAAATACGCATTTAATTACGCCAGACAATGTAAGTGAAAAGTCTCTATGTTACGTAGAAGGGCTTCGATCGGATATTGAAAATTCAAGCACAGCAATAATAACCGATGAAAATTTACTTACCGCCCAATTTTTAAGTGAAATGACAGAAAAAACCACGCAAATTGAAGACTTAACTGCATACACAAAAGGTTTAGTACATGATGTGGATGCAGAAATCAACAGGTAGGTGAACTAATTACTTAACGAATTTCAGGATGGTTCTTAATTTGATATTTCTGTATTTACAATATTATATACTTTTTTACTTCTATTTTCCATAATTCCAAAATGTTTAAATGTAAAATATAAAATACAGTCTAAGTTGTGATACTCCTCCAAAAGGTTTTGTCCAATTTTCATGTATTCAGTAGGTCTGAGAACAAGTTATCTATTTTTCATACCTTAGTGGTAGAGGAGGCCCACCGCAATATTTTTTTTAATGATGTGGCATCTAAAAATATGTACAATGCAACATTTCCACCCTGCTACCAGAAAAACTGATGTACTTTTCATGCTCTCATGTCCTCATATACATAACCTCTCATGACATAACTATATCAACTTTTAACTATCATTATTTGCTACATTTAATGGTATCTCAACAATTTATATTAATTACAGATTAAATGAATTGATAAAAATGTCACAGGCAGCAAGGTCTCAGCCGTTGGTACAAAAAAGACAAGAGCTGCGACCGGAACACTTGCAAAAAGCTAAAGAGAGGTTTCTTCTAATGAAGACTGAAATTCATGGCCTCGTTAGGTCATTGTTCCCCAAGCATGCGGACTTGATGCTTGAAGTTATGGCCGTAAGTTAACAATTTAATGCAAGTCTTGTTCAGTTTATATATAGGAGGATTTTTTTACAAGTGACTTGTTATATGTATGTTATACAACTATTTTTGGGTTCATATATATCTACCCAATAATATGTAATACATCATATAAAACGAAGTCCTTTCACCTCATCTGTCTGTATATTTGCAATAATTTTGAAATCCACTGGGTTGTTTTTATGTGATTTTGATCCCTCAATTCATTTCTGATTGAAGTTTACAGGTGTAATCTGCTAATGTTTTGTATAAAATGATTTAAATATCTGTTTTATTTAAGTTGGGGCGGGTCACTAGTAATTCATAAAGAACTCCAGTCTCTAAATCTGGAAAAACTATTTATATCAATTTGACCTAAAACTGAGTGCTTGTGGTGATGTATACATCGTCATTTCTAAGTACTAATATTATAGTATAATACCCTCACTTGAGCTTATGGTGTATGCTAGCAAGCTATCAGTGGAGTCTTATAGTAATAATAAATGTTTTTTTTTTCAGGAATTAATGGCTGAAAAACTAAATGAAAATTCCAACAGTTATATACCAATAACAGCAGAGAACTACCAAATAATTGAGTTACTAAAGGACATTAACTTAGTCACAACTAACCCTTACAACAATATTGAAGTGAAGATTGCATATTGAGCTTCAAGCTTTATGAGAGTTATGCCACTGTATAGAATAGAAAAATTGTAGAGACATCAACTAATCAGATTATAGAACTATGAGAAAAACCATGACTATGTAAATTTTTACATTATGGACATAACTCAGAAGCATTACAAAAACAACTTTTAGTACTCTCAACTCTTTGAAGTATCTTATATCATTTGTTTTCCCAACTTAAAAATACACAGCCATAAAAAATGTGATGTATTTCCAGGATCGTAAAAAAAATTTAATGTGTAGTTTATTTTATCTAATGAAATACGAGGGACCATTGTGAATTTAACAAATAAATGTTATGGACTTTCATTTCAGTTTTATTATTTATTTTCTTCTGTCCTTACTTTTTTTTTTAATATTACAGTCTGCGTTATAGCATGGCACGATTTTCAACCACTTAATGTTCTGGAATATAATTTATTTGCCATGTTTTATTTTAAATCATTTAGAGTACTAAACACTTAATGTTAGAGTACTAAACAATCAATGTTTTTCCATGTTTAATTTCTAATCAAATTCAATTCGTTTCCAATTCAATACATGCTATGCTGTATGTCACCTTCATTATAGAATAGCCAGCGGGTACTTGCAATGCATTGAAACTAATATGAAATGATACATTAAAATATCTTCATTCAGGTTATTACAGACTCTTATTAAATATGTCAAATCTACAGTCGTCAGTTTGGAGTGCTTTCGAGGCAAGAAGAATTGACAAAAACTCAGCTCTTATTCATTTCAAATTCTTTTGTTGTTACATATGAATTGAGAGAGTGATATATATTGTAATTTTATAACATAGTTCATAAATTGATTAGTAACATAATATAGGTGGTTCATTCATTCATAATTTAAGAGCTACGCTCTTGTCGGTGGGGCTCTTGCCACTTTCTGCGATCTTCCATCATGCTCTTTAATTCTTGATACGACACGACTCCCATTTTGTCCTCAATTTGTTTGATGTAGCTATTCCTGGATGGTTATCCGAATTAAATAAATGAAATAAAATACATCTTCTAATGATATGCTTTATTCCAGTTATAATGACATACATCAATATAACGAGCGTGAAACTGTTCGTCAAAGTCCAGAACGTGTTCGGCGTGTGTAAAGTGTTTGCTTGTCTGGTAGTCATCGGCGGGGGCATATACGAGATTTTTAAGGGTAAGATCCTATACGTTACTGCAGTAAAAAAACAACGAGAGCGTAATTAAATAGCGATTACAGTGTGATAAGTCAAAAAGAATATGAGTTAAAATTTGGATAAGTTTTTCAAATTGACCAAGCATAATATATTATCATTGATATCATTATTATAATTATCAGAGCAGACCAGTTTCTACAAGCAGCACCCGTTAGTCGTTAATTATGTATTAGACAAAAAAATCAAATATAAACCTCAGGATTTTTTTCTTATAGAATACTGAGACACTTAGAAGCTTAGTCCTACGTAATGGCACTGTATGAGGGGTACTACAGGCGTATTGAACATGATATACGTTGATACCTAGAAACTCTTCTTGTGTATAGACGACGGTTGCCACTTAGGACGTTAGTTAGCTTGCCTTTCTTATAAATAAATATTCCTAAGAAAGTATAGTAATATTGTTATATTCACAGGAAACACGGAACACCTGAAGAAAGGCTTCGAAGGCAGTACTACGAGCCCTGGTGGAATAGCCCTGGCCCTCTACTCGGGGCTATGGGCGTATGATGGCTGGAACAGCGTCACTGTTGTCACCGAGGAGATCATCAACCCAGCTGTGTTAGTTGACTCACCAAATTTCAACATAATAATAATAATCTCAGGACTATTCACACAGCGTCATCTAGACCCAAATTATGCTAAAGCTTGCTATGATATATTAGATAACTGATAACAAATACATAGATATTTTATTTTCGTAAATAGATACATATTATACATAGAAAACAACCAGACCGATACAAACAATCATACTCATGAATACAAATGTTTGTGCCATGCGAGGAATCGAACCGGCGACCATCGGAAATAAGACGGTGTGCTAAACCGCTAGAGCACCGAGACCGTCGAACATATTAATTTTAATAAAACTATAATGTCTATTTCATATCCAGCGATTTATCATACTGGCATAATTTCATTAGATGTCATGGGTTCGTTACAGTATAAACATTTGTATTCATGAGTAGATTTATTTTTTGCTATTTATCTGGGCGATATAGAATATTATCCTAATTAATGAAAGCGAAATAGCACAATAGCCTATCCTAATACTATGTGATGTGTGGACACTTGTGTCGAACAATAAGTTGATGATGAAATTCGCTATGAATGATTTTCTTTGTAATGTAATTATATATTTTTAAAAA
This sequence comes from Achroia grisella, assembly GCF_030625045.1. Taxonomy (NCBI): domain Eukaryota; kingdom Metazoa; phylum Arthropoda; class Insecta; order Lepidoptera; family Pyralidae; genus Achroia; species Achroia grisella. The sequence goes on along the minus strand of NW_026713028.1, from coordinate 58,714 downwards.
ATTAAATGATTTCATGTTGTCTACTACCTATAGAACAAGTTCCGCTTATTTATTGCAATATCACAAAAACATATTACGTTTACATTTTTGCAATTATTCGTAAGCTTAGTTTGAAACTAGATGGCGCTGTCTAACAAATGACCGCACCTCCATACAGGAATGTGCCGCTAAGCATATCCATCGCTGTGCCCTTGATCACGGCGCTCTACGTGTTCATGAACGTGGCGTACATGACGGTGCTGAGCTACGCGGAGATGACGTCGGTACCGGCGGTGGCAGTTGCCTTCGGAGCGAGGGTGCTCGGCCCCGCCAGCTTCCTCATACCACTCGGGGTCGCCGTCGCCACCTTCGGCTGCGCTATGAGCGTGCAGTTCGGCGTCACCAGGTATCGTGTCGTATCGTAGCTCAGCCCCGCCAGCTTCCTCATACCACTCGGGCTCGCCGTCGCCACCTGCGGCTGCGCTATGAGCGTGCAGTTCGGCGTCACCAGGTATAGTGTCGTATCGTAGCTCAGCCCCGCCAGCTTCCTCATACCACTCGGGGTCGCCGTCGCCACCTTCGGCTGCGCTATGAGCGTGCAGTTCGGCGTCACCAGGTATCGTGTCGTATCGTAGCTCAGCCCCGCCAGCTTCCTCATACCACTCGGGGTCGCCGTCGCCACCTTTGACTGCGCTATGAGCGTGCAGTTCGGCGTGACCAGGTATCGTGTCGTATCGTAGCTCAGCCCCGCCAGCTTCCTCATACCACTCGGGCTCGCCGTCGCCACCTTCGGCTGCGCAATGAGCGTGCAGTTCGGCATCACCAGGTATCGTATCGTATCGTAGCTCGGCCCCGCCAGCTTCCTCACACCACTCGGCGTCGCCGTCGCCACCTTCCGCTACGTTATAAGCGTGCAGTTCGATCGAGTTCAGTATTTATCAATCCTATAAACAAAATTTTACAACAAGATACCAAAGAAGATTCTAGAATTTCCTTTAAATATATATAAAACTTCTGTTAAAACAAAAACCTCAAAACTTTGCAGGTACTTTGTAGAAAATATACTATTTCTACGTCATATAATACTGTCTCTTGCAAAATGCACTTATTATTTGGAAAAACATTACATTTCATTAAACATGTGTTTAATGTTTGTACATTCACACTTAATAGCAAAGAGTATTAACTCGAAAACTATAAACCTTGGAAAATCGACTCAACAATTTTAACTTTAAAGTTAATTTTCTCAAAATATGCTTTTTAATTAATGCAATTTATTATTATGTAGGCAATAACTTCTTGTTTATTCCCAGGGTATGTTACACAGCTGCTCGTGGCGGCCATATGCTCGAAGTGTTTTCATATGTCAACGTAAAAAGACTGACGCCAGCGCCTGCGGTTGCGTTTCAAGTAGGTTATATTATATGTTTTGTAGGTATATTTCCTATACCCAGTCTACTACTTACATTACACTACATACTCTGGCGGTTTGTCATACATTTACTATACCCTGCCTCGGTGGTCTGGCAAACCGGCAGACCACCGACACCACCTCACTTCCGAAGTACAAACATTTGTATTCATGAAAAAAATTCAAAAAGAAAATCAATGAATGTCTCAATGGTCACGGGTTCGATTGTTCGCACAGAACAAACATTTGTATTCATGAAAAAATTCAAAAGAAAAAACAATGAATACAATATTAGTGTAGATGAACCATCCATAGATACTAATATTACAACTGCAAAAATGTTTCTGCATTTTTATCTGTGTATATATTAGTATTAAATATGTATCAGTGGCAAGAGCTCCACCGACAAGAGCGTAGCTCTTAAATTATGAATGAATGAATGAATGTATCAGTTATCTAGTACAGTAATATAGTAGTATTATAGTAATAATATAATAATTACACAGTATCCTTAATTTTGTACTATTTGGCACTGTACCTACTATTTTTTATTTAGTGCTCTTTTTTATGGTAAAGAATTTAGAAGACTCATTTTTATTTCAGGCAATCCTAACCGCAATATTCATCGTTGTTGGCAACATACAAACTCTTATAGAATTTGCTAGTTGGTTCCTATGGTTTTTCTACGGGTTGGGCATGGTAGCACTGCTAGTTCTAAGGAAGACGCAAGCAGATACTCCTAGACCGTACAAAGTGCCTACTCCAGTGCCATGCTTTGTATTGCTAGTGGCGATATTCTTATCAGTGTTGCCAATCGTACACGATCCATCGCTTAAATATTTGATGGCGGTTGGCTTTATAGTTATAGGAGTAGCTGTTTACACAATATTTGTGTATTATAAGAAAACGCCTACTTATATTTTAAGTAAGTATAATTATATTTAATAACTTTTTTTATTACGCAGTTTAAGCGCGTTTGACCGTAATGAGACCTGAATTATGTAACAGAAAACCTAATAAGTAAGTCATAAAGATCGGAGATCTAAGGTTTTAGAGTCGGCATCAGACACGTGACCCACCTGTTGTTTAGGTTAGGCACCCGTAGTCCATAACCGTTTACCATCAGTTGGGCTGTATGCTTGTTTGCCGCCAGCATAAAGAAAAGTTTTAATTAATACTCTGTAATTTTACTGTGATATCTTAACCTTCAGATTGAAACACGAATGTCAGATGTACAACAGGTGCGACAAACAATGAGATTTATTTAAAGTAAAAATTGAAAAAAGAAACTTTAATAATGTATTATATGACAAACAATATAAGTAATTGAAACTGCTTTATTAAACTCCTACTTATTTTTTTGTGGTTTTCAACTGGCGGTGGCGGTGGCCCTTTTGTAGTTGGCCCCATGTGGGGAAACACTACGTAACTAAGTCGGATTACCATGTCTAATACTTTAAAACACCAATCTTAGGTCTCGCAGCAACCAGTGTTTATAACTAACTTCATAAATAACCTTTTTTTATTTTTTCAGGTAAATTCACATTTATAACACAAGTGCTGTTCCAGAGCGTCCCGCCGAGCGGCAACCGTCAAGACTGAATTAACTATAATATTGCTTAATTAACTGTAAATATTGTCAAGAAATAATTATAAGTGATTTTTACATTAATCTTGCTTTTTTTACCCTTTACTGACCTTTTAATAGCTATATTTTATCAGTAGCGACCTGAATGTACGCATAGTAGAGATTTAAGATTTTAAATAATTAAGTGTTTACTACCCCCTTTCACTCTAAAAAATAGTTACTTCTAATCTGGCAGTCAGAAATAAAAATGTAACTGGTTTGGTAGCCTGTAACCTGTGGTGTGGTAACCTGATGAGAAGATTGATAGGACATGATATAGGCTTTAAAATGTATACAAAATTATATTCGCAAAGATGTAAAATTTTTCTTTATAAAAATTGTGTACCTAATGTTAATTAGATGTACGTACAGTATTTGACTCTACATGACAATCATTATAGTAAGTGATGATACTAGATGCCATTGAAAAGAAAATTTTGCGTACTCTAAAGAGTAATTTATCACGCAGTTTAAAAGAACATAAGATTAAGGAAGATATCCTCTTCTTTTAGATCTATATATATATATAAAAACAACAAGTCTTTAAATTTCAATATATTTAAACGACTGGCGAAGCAACATATGCTACTATTCCAGCTCATGACCAAGACCCATACTGAGCACATGTTAATTATTATATGTTGTCATGACTTTGTAAAAACATAATGGAAATATAAAACTCAATAAAAATTGTTTTATCGTCGAATACTACTTTAGTATAAAATTATAACCGCCTTATTCCAGGTACCAAATATATACCACATATTACCAAATATTCCATCCCAATAATTTTCTTCTTGATTATACTCAACTCAATCACAATTATAAACTATAGAGTTAACTGGATTTTACTAAACCATAAGCAAACTCTTAAAGAACTGGAACTCAGCGCTATGTAAAAATAAAAAAGAAACATTCGACAGTTTCACAGATTAAAAAAGCAGGAATGGTTTCAGCTTAGGTTATGATTTTTTGTTTATTGAATGCATTGTTTTTCAATATAGCGATCAATTGAGGATTTTATTCAAGATCATTGTGCAATTTATGTGAAATACAGCCATGGCGTATCATTATGTTGTTACTGCACAGAAACCAACGGCTGTCACAGCATGTGTTACCGGTAAATACACAAATTGAGTAAAATCAATACTGCATAGGTTAACTATATTATAGAATGTCGAGCTATTTTTACAAACTATTTATACTTTCTGTACATGCATAACGTACTGAATCGGTAGATAAATAGGCCATATATTTACAACAATATTGAAATATATTTTGATTTTCTTATTGTTATGGGAAAACAATTCCGGCGGTTTTGTACGAAAATGTTTGTTGTTGTTTTTAATACATAGTCTCAAACACTGATAAATACAGTTTGCTAATTTTGAATAAAAAAATATGATTTACTCATACTTAGTCATTCTATTCAGTCCTGAACCGACACCTAAACATCAATTCTTATGTTACTTTGCAATGAGTTTAAGCCCATTGAAAAATTATCAGTATATTAGGTTTTACGATGATTTATTACATCCTATTCCTTTATATCACAAGGAAGACGATGTTCCATCGAATGCTAAACAATATGATAAAAGAATAGACTAGTGTCATATACTTGTTGCCGACCCTCATAGAAACTTAATAAGACTTTTTGAAAAAAGAACATGCCATAGTCTGTTTGTTATACAATATATCTCTTTTGGACTATACTGGCTATCTCTAGAAATCCATTTAGCTAATATGTCGGACTATAAGACAGTAAAATTACGGGATCAAATGTATAACACTTAGTCCTTAGTCAACCACAGAGGTAATGCATGAGGTGTAGCTACAAAGTTCTATCCTAAAAGTCATTGTTTTGTTATTCATATATATATGATGTAATGTGAGGATGACTTCCCTGTGGACTGGGGTGGTTAGTTAAAGGTGGTTGTAGGCATCAAAATCTCAGTCACTCACACAAATTTTATATAATTTATATAATACCTGTGGTGTTTGTTATATAGACTGTGGTCTATAATATTGATGTTTATTTATTTATTTATTTATTTATTAGAAAACCAACAGCTCACTACAATCAAATTCATTAATCTACAGTACATATCTAGAGAAAGCCAATAACGGGTTTTCAGTGAATGTTAGCCAGTGTTTTGTTTTCTCAGGCAACTTTACATCACCCACGGACCTCAACCTCCTGGTGGCCAAAGTGTCACGTCTAGAGATGTACCTGGTTACCCCTGAAGGCTTGCGGCCTATGAAAGAAATTGGATTATATGGCAGAGTAGCTAAAATGAAACTGTTCAGACCTCCAGTAAGTAACTGTCAACATTTTAGATTTTCCCTATAAAAAATAAGAACTACTGTTGAACACAGATTTGTTCAAGATTCACATGGATGCACACACATACACACTCAGAGATTTATACTATACTACTAAATAAAGTATATTATAATATACTTCTATTTGCATTATGCAGTAAAAGTAAATCGGTACATTTAAATAAGAATCAATACATTTGTATAAATACAAGAAGGTGGACTTGTTGTTAAAAGCAATTTTGTCAAGGCAACCATAACCTATTTGTTATACTGATGTATAAGCTATATTATTGTAAAGTATAATTAAAATCCATTCAGCAGTTTTTGCAAGAAAAACAAACAACTTTTTACTTTACTACTTTATAATAAGATGACTTCTGTAAAATAACCTTCGGAGTTTCAAATTTCAGTATGAAGACAAAGACTTGGTATTCATCCTAACGGCTCGCTACAATGCTATGATACTAGAATGGAGAACTAGCAGCAGCGGTGAACTGGAGGTGGTGACACGAGCACATGGCAATGTAGCAGATCGTATTGGCAAACCCTCAGAGAATGGCATATTAGTTGTCATTGATCCACAGGCCAGAGTGATAGGTCTGAGATTGTATGATGGACTCTTTAAAATCATACCACTGGATAAAGACTCCACAGAATTGAAAGCTTTTACTTTAAGGTAATTTTTAATTTATATATTTTTTTAAAAATTTAGTAACTATTTAAAAAAATATAAAGTTACTACACTTACTGATTGCAAACATACAGGCAACAAAAAAAAGCAAGGCCCAGTTCAAAGTAGTATAGGAATAAGAAATGTGGAAGGAAATAGGACGCTTTTAATAATAATAATAATATAATTAATTACAACCAGTTGTTGAAAAATTCTTAAACCAAAAATTTTCCTGGATTGACCCTTTCAAGAGTTGGTGATCCCACATGTAGAAAACTTTTTACAGTATATTTCTATACAGCGATGTAAACACTGTTTTTAAGGACAAAAACCTACTTATGAATGTTCAAGGTGATTTGAGAAAGATGTTAAAAACTTGGTAAAAACCATTGTTTACAGGTTGGAAGAATTAAATGTATATGATATAGAGTTTCTGCATGGATGCTCGAATCCCACTTTAATATTAATACATCAAGATTTAAATGGAAGACATATTAAGGTATGACAAACAATGTTCTTATTATAATTTTATTGAATTGTACATTTTAAAATGTATTCAAAAGAGCAATATACAAGTTTTGTGCATGTTCTTCCTGTGATGAGTCTGCTTTCAGAATAATAATAAGGAATATACAAATATTATAAATTATATTCAGAATTGGTAATATTAAGTTTATTTCAAGAATGACTATTACTGACAATGTTATATCAGGTGGTCTAGCATGAAAGAAAATAGCTCTATCAAGAACATTTCCAAGTTTTGAATTGCGCCTAATGATGATTTTATGTTATGTTCTTAATTGAAATTAAAGTTTTTATGTTCCAGACACATGAAATTGGTTTACGAGATAAACAATTCACTAAACCTCTATGGCGACAGGACAACGTGGAAACTGAAGCTTCTATTCTGATACCTGTGCCAAGTCCCCTAGGTGAGATGAGCTACTGTGTTATGCTATATTTAATATGTGTAATCCAAAAATATTTTTGATTTTTGGCAACATATTAATATTTTTTCATACCGTCCAGTTCAGTGTACAGATTCAATTGAGAAGAACTCAACGAAAACACTTACACAGGAGTCTATATCTAACATAAAATTAAAATCCTGTGCAGGAACAACTATTACCATGCACATTTGTGATTTAAATAATTGTTTAGTAAGTAATAGGGTTTGCTCAATGATCAATAAGATGTTAAAACATCTGTTAAATCAATCAAAATAATTTATTTAAAACTAATTCCAGTATATCCTTTGGTATCTTATTATAATTTTTTTACCCATAAATGAGCCATTGACTTTTTTAAATGATACTTAGGAACAACAAGTTTTTAAATCTAGTATTAATGTTTTGGATATGAATTCAGGTGGTGCCATAGTGATTGGTCAAGAGTCTATTGTGTACCACGATGGTCAGAGTTATGTAGCTGTCGCGCCACCACAGATAAAGGTTTGTTATAGCAATACAACCATAGACAACACATTATACTTCTTTTTAATATGTTAACTCTCTTTTGTATTTCTTTTTAATTTGTGTTATTTGTTTGTATGTCTACATTTTTCAAATAAAAGAAAGCCGTCCCCATTATAGAATCTATCTTTATTGCAAATATCATTAAGATCCGTTCAGCCGTTTAAAAGCTAACAAACAAACAGACTTTTGAATTCATAATGTTGTAGCCAACCAGAAATTAAAAGTATGTTTCCATAAAATTTCTGGCTGTATATATATATGTCTATCTTAATGTTTTATTGGCTATATGAATATATGAATGCAATGGTTGTCAATGAATATTTTCTTTCTTTCTAATATAATAAAATTTTATTTATTCATACAGTTGACACCAATAAATTGTTACTGCCGTGTTGACACGCGCGGACTGCGGTACCTATTGGGCGATATAGCGGGCCGCCTGTTCATGTTGCTACTAGAGCTGCAGGAGAAAATAGATGGCGTTCAAGCCGTCAAGGATCTCAAAGTGGAATTGTTGGGTAAGTGGGAAATAGGTATATAGTATTGAGTATATACATTTAGTGCTTGTTTACAAATTATTTACTTGCTTTGATTATGTATAGAATTTATTGACAAAACAACAATGATGTAAAAAAACAAACAACAAAAAATGTGACTGTTTTGTAATATGTGTAAGTTACATATTACAAAAAAGTCACATTTTTTGATAATTGTATAATGCATAATTCCCAGCGTAAATTTTTGGTGTAGAATATATATTATAATAATTTGATAGTTTGTGATTGATTGAAAGAGCAACACGCAAGTTTTTTGCTCGTTCTTTTTTGTGATGAGTCTGCTTTCCGAATAAGCAATAGAATCAAAGAATTATTATCTATATTATAAATGTAGAAATGGTGGTAAGGTGTGAGTGGAAGTGTATAGTGTGTAGGGTCTGTCTACGCTCGCTGATGTGCTTCAGTATGAACAGTGGTGTATAGTGTGTAGGTCTGGATACACTCAATGGTAAGTTAATCAGTGTGAGTGGTAGTGTATAGTGTAATGAAGAGTGATGATGAGATGGATCCGGCAGGCGAGATCCCGATCCCGGAGTGCATGACGTACCTGGACAACGGCGTGGTGTTCGTGGGCTCGCGGCTGGGAGACTCGGCGCTGGTGCGGCTGTCGGCGGCGCGGGACGACGCCGCGCGGTACGTGCAGCCCATGGAGACCTTCACCAGCCTCGCGCCCATCGTCGACATGTGCGTCGTCGACCTCGAGCGCCAGGGGCAGAATCAGCTCATCACCTGCTCCGGTCAGTAACACTCACATTTTTTTGTTTAATTTATTTGTTTCGCAGATATTAAGTATGTTACATTGTCGGGACGCGGTGTTTGTAATCAAAAGAAGAGCTTAGGCGGGCTTGGATTACATAAAAATAGACATTCCCAATTTTTGTGAAATTTTGAGCGCACATCGGGTAGGTATGAGATTCCAACATCTATTTTTAACCGTCCAATGATAAGAGTCATCAACCCCCTAAATATTCTATTAATTTTTTTTGTCATTACTTAATTTTTTTTTATATATATTTGGCATTAAAAATATATATTCTACCAATTGATGAGAGTTGAGACTAAATATGAACTAATTAAAACAACCTCAACGATTGCTTCAGAATCTCTTGATCCATCGAGCCGGATATAAATATAAGAAACAGTGGTTCTATCGTCTCAAATCTGATATATATGTCTAGGTACGTATAAAATGGGCTCGCTCCGAATAATACGCAACGGAATCGGCATTCAGGAGCAAGCGTCAATCGACCTGCCCGGCATTAAGGGCATGTGGCCGCTCACACTGGCGCCAGGTTCCGCTCATCACGACACGCTCGTACTCTCCTTCGTCGGTCAGACCAGGTATTTTATAAAACTTTTAAAAAGTATATTATGTTGTCAATGACCTTGAATTGATTTTCGTTATCTTTTGTCTAGAGTGCTGACTTTGAATGGCGAGGAGGTGGAAGAGACAGAAATCAAGGGTTTCGTATCAGATCGACAAACTTTCTTCACGGGGAATGTATGTCACAACCAGTTGATACAAGTAAGTCAGTAAATTATTCATTATTTATACTAGAGATGTTTACGTTTCGAAGTTCTAAACAGACGTCACATCTTCAATTAAGATACGACGTACACTGTATAACAATAGAGATAGCGGCAGTATACTACTATTTCTGGATACGGTGTAAGGTTGTCGACTTAAGTCATCCTTCGAGTGAGCAGAATGTTAGTGTATATAGTCGCAACGTACACTGCACACAATAGAGACTGCGTCAATACAGTGATATATCGCAGTGCTGTCTACGAACTCCTTTAGAGGTCGCTTTTCACATTTAATCCAATACATAGCCTAAATTTATCGTTCGAGTGGGCGGAAAGTAAACGCGACGGTACCCACAGGTAACAGACGAGGGTATACGACTGATCGCGCGCGGACCGGACGGATGGGCGCTAGCGGCGCAGTGGAGAGTGGGCGGCGCGCGCGGCGTGTCGGTAGTGGCGTGCAGCGACACGCGCGCCGTGTGCGCCGCCGGCCCGCGCCTGCACCTGCTCGCCGTGCGCGACGCCGCGCTCGACCTGCTCGCGTGAGTCGCACCGCACACTACACACTACACACTACACACCGCACACTACATACACACACACGTGTCGGTAGTGGCGTGCAGCGACACGCGCGCCGTGTGCGCCGCCGGCCCGCGCCTGCACCTGCTCGCCGTGCGCGACGCCGCGCTCGACCTGCTCGCGTGAGTCGCACCGCACACTACACACTACACACTACACACCGCACACTACATACACACACACGTGTCGGTAGTGGCGTGCAGCGACACGCGCGCGGTGTGCGCCGCCGGCCCGCGCCTGCACCTGCTCGCCGTGCGCGACGCCGCGCTCGACCTGCTCGCGTGAGTCGCACCGCACACTACACACTACACACTACACACTACACACCGCACACTACATACACACACACGTGTCGGTAGTGGCGTGCAGCGACACGCGCGCCGTGTGCGCCGCCGGCCCGCGCCTGCACCTGCTCGCCGTGCGCGACGCCGCGCTCGACCTGCTCGCGTGAGTCGCACCGCACACTACACACTACACACTACACACTACACACCGCACACTACATACACACACACGTGTCGGTAGTGGCGTGCAGCGACACGCGCGCCGTGTGCGTATACACGTTTGCACCGTAATTATTCGGTTTTTTTATTACTGTTTAATATACTTATTTTCTATACAGTGAAGTTTGCATGGATGAAGAAGTGGCCTGCTTAGATCTCGGTCCTGGTGGTGATGATGCACTACTCGGTGTCGGATTATGGACTGATATATCCATCAGGGTGCTCAAACTACCAGATCTACGACCACTACATATCGAGAAATTATCTGGTGGTGAGTATATACGATGTTTTTGAACTAATCACCACGTAGCACATGTTTTAATACTACAACCATTTTTAAGAAAAGAGAGAATGGCATTTGAACTTTTGCTTTCATAGAATATTATACAGTTTTTTTTACTGCCCAGAAATAATACCCCGGTCACTGCTGATTTGCGTACTTGAGGGCATCTGCTACCTGCTGTGCGCACTAGGCGATGGTTCTATGTTCTACTTCACAATGGATCCTGTCACCGGTGTACTCTCCAGCCGCAAACGGGTCACTCTTGGCACACAGCCTACCGTACTACGCAGCTTCCGGTAATACATATTCTGTTACTATGTTATCTACATATATACATAAAACATCACACATTGTGTATTTTGTAAAACAATTATTTCAAATAGAAATGTTACGAATTTAGGTGTTAATCAATTTTGATATTAGAATATTTAAAGATTGATTTTCGAATGCATTAATTTCCTATCGCATGTAGTACACAATCTAGTGACAAAATTTGGTTAATCAGGTTTAATACACTTAGTCCTTCCCATTTCGACGGTATTTGGGAAGCTGATATTAAATCAATGAAATTTCACCCTACAGTTATACGGAATCTTTCAATAATTCCTATCTTAGCGTTAATACCTTTACCCTATTATTTGATAGATCGCTGTCCACCACTAACATATTCGCGTGCTCGGACCGGCCTACAGTGATATTCTCATCGAACCACAAATTGGTGTTTTCCAATGTCAACCTCAAGGAAGTGACGCATATGTGCTCACTGAACGCGCTCGCGTACCCAGACAGGTGAGACGATACTATACTATCAACTCTATTATAATACACTGTAATACCACCATCTACACCTGTGTCGAACTGCACAACCGAGGTGTGAGTTCTGGTCTACTCAGATATAGCAGTTCAGTTCCTAGGCTCATACAATCATAAATTGTTTACGAAAATGATTTAAAACCTGTATATTATTGTAGCCTAATAAGTGTATTACTATTACACCATTAATTGAATCCGTCATAAATGATTGTGGCTTAATAAGTTTATAATAATAATACCATTGATTGAATTATCCGGCAAATACTAAAAGATACATAATTGTTTCATCATAATAGAATGGAATTGATATAATCTTTATATTGTATTTTTATTGATATAACCTCCAAATTTGCATTTACGATCGTCCAAGAAGAATAAGCCGAAATAGAAATATAAATAATCTTTATTCAAATAAATTTAAGCACTTTTGAATAGTCACATTCTTTTTATTATACCACTCATTCGGAACGCAGACTCTTCACAAGAAGAGTGAGTAAGAAAGAAAATCTTGTTTATAATGATTTAAATATGTGATGTACAGTTTGGCGTTGGCAACAGACAGTACGGTGACCATCGGCACCATAGACGAGATACAGAAGTTGCACATCCGTACCGTGCCGCTAGGAGAGACGCCTCGGAGAATCGCCTATCAGGAGGCCTCACAGGTAGACTTAATATTATAGTATTTGTAGCCCGGGTCCCCACTAACATACTGCCCACCTTCATGAAGGAGGACTACTGGTCAAAGATTTCGGCGTTACCGTGGCAGATAGTCGTCTTCAGTGCCGGGGCCACAAAAACAAATTTATATTAGTACTAGTTGACCCTGTTGTTTTGCCATATAGATTAAAATGGTTATTAAAAGATAGGTGCAAATTTAGGGTTGAATTTATATTTTAACAACATAAAATTTTAATAACATAATAAAAAAAAAGTTCTGTAGATATAAAAACATGCGCTCTGCTACAATAAACGTCTACAAGCATCTCTCTTTATTTTTATTCATTACTAGTTGAACCCGCGAACTTCGTTTCGCCTTAAAATTAAATATGTCAATGGTTTTTTCAAGTTTTTTAGTTACGCAATAAATTTCTGAACGCTATGTTTGACAGATATCAGCAGTTTGTATTGGAAAATATAATTGTTGTTTTTATTTTTCTCTATGCAATTTCTTCATATTTTATCACCGTTTAAATCTTCCCTGGACCTCCATGAATATTTTAAGACTAAAATTAGCCAAATCGGTTCAAGCACTTTTGAGTAGTCGATAACAAAATTATTTTCTTAATCTACCGCGAGACTTACGAACCGGAATTCATTTATATATACATATATATTACTGTCTCGAATAAATAAATATGTGGGGGTTCGGTTCTTGCAGACGTTCGGCCTGCTGACGATGCGCGTGGACAAGGCGGAGTGGGGCGGCGCGGAGGGCGAGGGCGGCGCGGGGGCGGGCGCGGCGGGGGCGGCGGCGGGGGCGGCGGGGGCGGGGGCGGCGCGGGGCAGCGCGTCGACGGCGGCGGCGGCCACGTCGGGCGCGGCGCCGCAGCCCGCCAAGCACGCGCCGCACGCGCTCGACGTCGAGCTCCACAACCTGCTCGTCATCGACCAGCACACCTTCGAAGGTACGCAGCGCGGACTCGGTCCATTGAAACGCCGATTACATCTATTGTTTTTTTTTTAATATATACGTACATCATATACTGGTCGCTCTATTCTTCCAAATTTGAATTTAAATGAATCTGTATTATTGTAAATATGTACATTTAAAATAAATAAGAGCTGAGTTTCTTGTCAGTACTTCTCATCTCGAAATCGTTCCGAACTGACGGTAGATTTTTGACATATCATAAGTGTCTGTAATAGACCTACATAAATAAAGATGTTTTGAATTTGAATTATTCAATCGACCAGCATACGTTTAAAGGTCAGCATCGCGCACATGACGCTCCTAGTGTTTCAAGCGTCTATGGCTATTTACCATCGGATGGACTGTATGCTTGTTTGCCATGTAAGTGATATAAGAAGAAGGTACCGAAACCCGTACGTAGACGGAGTACGAGCTCAGTCTAGCGGATTAGTGAATGATTTATTGTAATCATTTGATTGATTAATAAAAAGGTTTTGCTGAATAAAACCGCCTTGATTGAATGCTGCTCGAACAGTAATTTCATATAGTTTGACGTGTATGTTAAGTATAAGTTTATTATTATAAATGTATATTTATACACAAGGTCTGCTTAGCTAGGAACTAGATAACGGTCTGTGAATGCCAACATATTTGTATATATTTAATCACATTTCCAACTAGTTAAAACCTCTAAAATGGATAAGGTATATGAAGCCTAGTGAACATCAACTGCGGCTTCAAGGGTGGGTTGCGGAACAGGACCATCACAAACTTTTAATTTTATTTTTACAAAAATAGACCTTATGCTGTACAACTTTAAGGTCTAATTTAACTACTTTAGAAGTTTTCAGCCAGAAGGAAGTGATTGACGAAAGTAAGTCCTGGCTCGGGGGCTATTTGCATGATTATTTATTTCGTCTGGACGTTTTCTATGTATTCACAAAAAAAATCTATTTCAGTATTTATATCAGTTATGTGACGCATCGCTACCTCAGCGAAAATTGCTCATTGTTAGTAATTTTAGACATAACCATAGCACCCCTAAGCTCTGCTTAGTTAGAAATCAGACAACCCTATGTAAATTCTCCTAAGTTATTATTCTTTGCAATCTGTTAGAAGTTGGAAATAAGGCAAAATATATTGCTGTAGTAACTTGTTATTATTTCGAATAAGAATATAAACTCGTTTGTTTCAGTTCTCCACGCGCATCAACTCATGTCATACGAGTTCGCCTTGTCTCTGGTCTCGTGTCGGCTGGGGGACGACCCCAACCACTACTACGCGGTCGGCACCGCCTTAATCAATCCCGAAGAATCAGAACCTAAACAAGTAACAATTTTCTTTTCACTTATTTTATGTGACTGGTAGGACCAATAAGCTGATAGTCTATTTGGTGATAAGATGGAAACTGGAACATAGTTATAAAAAGGACCACAGTCATCTCATATTATAACACCCGTGGTACCTCATTGCAATAACTAAGGTGTCAATCCAATAGTCAATAATTTGATTGCCATACCTTTGTGAGCACACGTTACAAAGCAAGCTGTTTGATGTCAATAATAGTCCAGTTCTTCTTCTTCTTTTAGTTTAAATGGCTTCCACCAAATGAGGTCGGTGATTTTGCCAACGTCGTGGTTTGGGAGACACAGTGGTGTGGTTTACGGTTTTCTTGACTGTGTTCGTAGAAAGGACTGTTTCAGTTGGCTGAGAATGCTAAAAATAAGGACAACACAACACATGTTAGCTTACAATTAAAATAGTGGTTAAGTAAAATACATGTACAATAAAATATATGTAACAGATTGACAAACATGACATAGACAAGGATTTTAAAATATGGGGAATATATACAAAGGGGGTTATATTTTTATATTATTGACAGCAATAAATTTGGCTAGTATTTTAACTAGAGGGGAGTGGGCCAGTGTTAAAAGAAAAGGAATATTAATAGGTCTGGCAATATTACGGGGAAGCATATCGTAGAGTGGAACTGACAGGTTTTGACATGTGAATAGTCCAGTTATCTTTGTAAGAACATCTCGGAATTAAGATACCCGCCTATAAACTTGTATTTTAACGTTCAAAAAGGTGTCTCAAAATATTCATATGATAGGGTGTATACATATAGGTGTGAAAATACGAAATTATAGGAGTTTAATTTATTATTATTACTAGCTACTCGCCCCGGCTTCCTGTACCTAATACATGTACACCCGCATGTATTATACATATAAACCTTCCTCTAGAATCACTCTATCTATAAAAAAAACCGCTTCAAAATCCTTTGCGTAGTTTTGAAGATTTAAGCATACATAGGGACGTATAGACAGCGACCGCAACTTTGTTTTATACTATGTAATGATAGTGGCTGGGTATCTCAAATTTTGAGAAATAATTACCTAATTTATACTAAGATAACTGGACTATAAATGAAACGAAGTTTATTACGTTCTACCTTTATGAATTAAGTTACCTAGATGCATTTAAATAAATAATCATAGAAAAGTTAAATACATGAACCAATTGTGCAGCTAATTATAGTAAAAAATAAATTGTATAATAATATAAAAAATCAATATATGTAAAAAAAAATACTGTATTGAAAAAGTTGAATAAAGGCTTCCTTATCTTTATTAGATGCATTTAAAATATGTCAATAAATTAATGAAACATTTCTATAACAGGGCAGACTCCTGCTATTCCACTGGTCGGAGGGCAAACTGGTACAAGTGGCAGAGAAGGAAATCAAGGGCGCGTGCTACTCGCTAGTTGAATTTAACGGGAAATTATTAGCATCTATAAACAGTACGGTCAGTGTATAATACTTTTAATTCATTTATACGAGTACTATTAATAATAATTGGACAATTCTCACGGCTCCATCTTGTCCCAAGCTGAGAGCTGGTGTTTTGGGTACTAGATATTGGGAAGTTTCAGAAATGATACGTCGTTATGGTATACATAAATTGCGTTACTGTATCCACGTGTGGTCGTCTCGGTGGCCTTGAACAGAAAGACGCCAACTCCCTTTCGCCTTCCCATATAAATACCCTATGCGTATTAGTGAGGGACGACGGTGGCGCCACCAATGCTTCGTGACATTACAAATTAGTCAAATGATTACTCTAAATTTATATACTGAAGACAACATAGATAACTGATATACATACATAAATACATTTTTTTGTAAATACATAAGTATGATTGTATACAGACCGTATACAATAATACTTATGAATAGAAATGTTTGTAACGTGAGAGGAATCGAACCCGCAACCATCGGAATTAAAGCGGTGTGCTAAACCGCTAGACTTAATCATCAGATAATAAATGATGATAATGGAACGGTAATAAAAAAAGTAACCTAAACGTATTTATTAAAGATTTAAGTGTGGTGCTTTTGAAAAACCAATTTGTTAAAATTTGCCCGTCCAATTCGGACGGGGATCGTAATTACGGACGGCCTGAGCCGAGGCCCGAAGCTCTAGCTCGTCGGTCCTCGGACTTAGGTTGTATCTGTGAGGAAGGATTTGACCCTCAGCTACTCCGTAAGTACTTCCACGGGTTTGGAGTGAAGCACTCTCTCTCTTTAGGTGATGCTGTAAAGGCCAGCTGCGGTCAACTGCATTAGAATAGTTAAAAAAATAGTTTGCTATTACAGGTGCGGCTATTCGAATGGACATCAGACAAGGAATTGCGACTGGAATGCAGTCATTTCAACAACATAGTGGCATTATTCCTGAAGGTCAAAGGAGATTTCATACTCGTAGGCGACCTGATGCGCTCAATGTCCTTATTACAATACAAACAAGTAAGTTTTAAAATAACTAAATAACTCTGGACAATTAACACAACGCCATCTAGTCAAACGGTGAGCAGAACTTGTATTATTGGTACTAGACAACTAATATATACATAGAAAACACCTAGACTGATAAACAATCATACTCATGAATACATATGTTTGCATTGTGTGAGAAATTGAATCAGCGACCATCGGATCAAAAGCGGTGTGCTAAATCGCTAGACCACCGAGGCCGTCAGATATAATAATAATATGCTATCACGAACGTTATTGCTGATGGGGTAGACTGGCATTGTCAAATGTAAACGTCATAGTGAACGCAACTTTTGATATGCACGAATTTCGCAAGCTATAAGGGGTAAGGGAATTGCCAGTAGTATAGATTAATAATCCTATTGCTAGCAATGTAATGTCAGGTCTACCTCCACATGAGATAGCAGGGGTGATATAAGACAATATTAGACATTGTCTTATAACACCCCTGTTTTCTCTGTAATGTTTCATGAACACAATCAAATGTTTCATTTAAGTGGGCCGTTCAATTGTTTGCCTTCATATATAAATTAAACATTAATGTCTTGATTTATACGTTACTAGCTACCCGCCCCGGCTACACACTGGTGTACATGTATTATTGATATATATGAATTAAAACGTCCGACTTATTATGTAGCTCAGTTATTACTCGCTGTTAGAATATCAAAAACAAATGAACATCTTTTCTTTAGGAGAAAACACAAATACATTTTCTTATATTAAAAGAGGTTTACATACGCATTAATTATACATATAAACCTCCGTCTTGAATCATTATTTATTGCTAAAACTGTATTAAAATACGTTACGTAGTTTAAAGGTTCTAAACGAACAGACAGCGGAAGCCACTTCATTTGAAACGAAATGATGTCATGTTCAGATGGAGGGCAGCTTCGAAGAGATCGCTCGAGACTACACGCCCAACTGGATGACCGCCGTTGAGATTCTGGACGATGACACCTTCCTCGGCGCAGAGAATAGTTTCAACATATTCGTCTGTCAGAAAGACAGGTCAGTATGATTTTTAGCCATATCTTCTTCATGAATTCCGCTAGAAAATATTGAATTGACGGTTCAGCAACAAGTAAATGTGACCAAGTCTCTCCCTGTTGAAAACTTCTAGAACTTTCAGAGAGGACGTAACTAGATCCTGACGCAGGTACAAATGGACTTTGAAATAGTATATTTTTATTCTACCGCCACATTGGTAATGCAAATTCATCTAAGAAGAATATAAGAAACTTTATTTCTTAAAGTTTCTTATATCATCTGACATCATTATTTTCATTATGGAGGACTACGCAGCCAAGCCTGGATACCCTGAAATTTCACTGCTATATCTTACCCTTCAAACGAGAACACAGTTTACAAGCAAGCAGCTGTTCTTCGTAGACCACTTAGATGATTATGTTCAGTGTCTGTCTATTTATATTAGTTTTAAAATATATACAGTCGACTAGATTTAAAATTTGTACATTGGTTTAGTCTTAAAATTTGTCACAATGGATTAATTTGAAATAGCTGTTGCGATGTAGCTCTGGAAAGCCTGCGCGCGTAACCGTGAGGGATTGATTGCGTTATAATTTTTTTTGGTTCACTCTTTAGCGCGTATTTATGAGTATATTTCATGTCATTTCATTTGCTTTTAAAATGTTTTTTATTTCTCAGATTTAATTTTCCAGAGATAAGATTTATAAATAACTCTATAACTATGTCTTTGCTCTATAGTCAGATATCCGCTATTTTACAATGAAAATAATTAATTTAAAAATAATAGACAAGAAATATAAAGAATAATAGAGTTAAAGCTGGCAAGCTTTCTCATTCTCTTTGTCTAAATTTACATGCACATTATTATCTGCGGGAAAGAGTAGCTAGCTTATATTCGTGTTGCAGTGCGGCGACGACGGACGAGGAGCGGCAACAGATGAGCTACCTGGGGCAGTTCAACGTCGGCGACATGGTCAACGTGATGCGGCTCGGCTCACTGGTGGGGCAACACGCAGACACCGCCGCGCCCGTCACCAACCCCGTGCTGCTGGCCACCGTCACCGGCGCCATCTGTGAGTGACACCCCGCTCCACAGCCCCACAGCCATCGGAAATAAGATGGTGTTCTAAACCGCTACATCATCGAGGCCGGCAAATATCACGCTTTAAGTGTAACACTTCGATACTAATAATTGTCTACTGCAACAAAGCTAAATTCATCTAACTAATGTTACGGCCGATTCGCTAATAGATGGCGCTGTTTGATATGACAATTTTAATTTCCAGGTCTAGTTGTTCAATTATCACAAGAACTATACGAATTCCTACACAAACTAGAAGAAAGATTGACCCACACGATAAAATCAGTCGGCAAGATCACCCACGTGTTTTGGAGATCGTTCAATACAGATATAAAGACAGAGCCGGCGGAAGGGTTCATAGATGGAGACCTTATAGAGAGCTTCCTAGATCTGTCCAGGGAGAAACAGCTAGAAACAGTTAAAGGTTTGCAGGTGAGTTATTTTCTAATATATAGTATATATTATACATATTTTTAAACTTTTGCATTTAGTACATCTTACTAATATTATAAACGCGAAAGTTTGTGCATGGGATGAATGTGTGTTACTCTTTCACGCAAAAACTACTGAACGGATTTTGATGAAAGATACATATGGGGTGAAAAGGCCTTCCATTACTTGCAACATATAGCGCATAGTACATAAGGGGAAAGAGCATTGTTAGTAATGTGTACTAATAGCCCCATTGCTAGCAATGTACCATGTCAGGTTGACCTACTAAATTTGTGGTAAATTTATCATATTTCCATTAACAACCATAAGAAAATAAGTTGTACGTAGATATTAATATTCTTCATTCATTTAAGAACCACGCTCTTGTCGGCGGAGCTCTTGTCACTTTCCACGATCTTTTATCTTTTTCTTTATATGTTGACATACTTACATATTAAAATTGTAATAACCAAGACGTTAATACAAATTATTGCAGATCGACGATGGTGGCGGCATGAAGCGAGACGCGACAGTTGACGACCTTATCAAGATAGTAGAAGATCTTACTAGAATACATTAGACCGTTATAGTAATTCAGTTGATTTAATAAATACTTTATGTAATACATACGCTGTAT
Source organism: Achroia grisella (assembly GCF_030625045.1). Classification (NCBI taxonomy): domain Eukaryota; kingdom Metazoa; phylum Arthropoda; class Insecta; order Lepidoptera; family Pyralidae; genus Achroia; species Achroia grisella. Next base: position 38,351 of record NW_026713028.1, on the reverse strand, counting down.
TTTATTTCATCTGTGTACTAACTGACATTTAACTATGAACTATTTCATAAACCAAACTGGCATCGAATCTCTCTGCATTCCCTAAGGTTGGCTGGTATAGGATGCTATTAGCATTAAGCCCGAAGATTATTGTACAAAATTCATTGTAAAAAAAATTGTTTTAAATAAATATTGAATTCGAGTTAACATAATTAATAAAAAATAATCGGCTATTTCTCATACCCCTAAGTGATAAGGGTTGTCCACCAAACATCTTATTTTTATTATTTTATATGTGCATTAAAAAATACAACCTAAATTTTCCTCATCAGTCACTAACCCCAATTTTTAATAGCGATTTTAATTTTTATGGCATAATTTTTTTGCCATATAAATATATTTAATTTATATGGCAAAACAACGTTTACGGCGCCAGCTAGTAGATACATAATATCCATATTGACGCTCAGATCCATACTGTTGGTAATCACCCAAATTATACTTGTGAACATAAATGTTTGTACCGCGCGAGGAATCGAGAAATTCATCGGAAATAAGGCGGTGTGCTAAAACTAGAGCACCAGCGCCATAAAATAAGGTTTTAACATTTAGTAAAACAAGTATTTTTCCGTAAAATTTAATTTAATATTATACAATATTATATACATCCTTCTTGTTGTTTTGTACATAAATTAATCGCCTGCAATATTGCTGGACGAAACTTACAAGGCTTACACTCGCTTTATACATTAATTTTTTTATACACAATGCAGTATAAATAAATATTACATCTCATTCTTTCGACTTCAATTATTAATTTGAAATAAAGTAACATAAAATGCACGTTTTTATAAATAATTTACAAGTTCATTGTATCTGATATAACCTTTACATTAAACATCTATCATTACAAATGCTTCTGAACCCTGTTCTAATGTGGCAAAAACACCATATATTAAATTCTAATTTATATTATGCACTTAGATATTTATAGCTTTAGTCACAAAAAAAAACCTGAGCAAGAGTGCATCATATTTATTTACCTCCAATTCCAATCCAAAAGGGGCCGTTCAAGTATTACGTAAGCACTATAGGGGGGCGGGGGGTCTTTTCTTTGCTTATTTTGGATGACATGGGGGTGGGGGAGTCTGTATGATGATTACGTCATCGGTCGTAATTTAATTTTTTTACACGAATGGCAACCCTCACATTGTCTTTGCTAAAAAAACAATACATTAATTGAGAAATGTTTACGTAAGCATGGGGGGAGGGGGTAAGAGCTTTGCTTACTTTTGCTGACAAGGGGGATGGGGGGTAAATAATTGTGATAAATCTGCTTAGGGTTAAAAAAAAACATGTTTAAATTAGACATTGCAGGTACACCGCCAGCAGTCTTCTTACGTGAAGCGGACTATACGTAATATAAATTAAATTCATAAATTCAGTTTTGAAAATTAATTCTCTTTATGACCCGCGAGCTAGGTCAACATGAGCAATATACAATAGGTGATTTTCTACAGGGAGGTAATAATTGACTAAAAAAGCTTCTGGCTCGCACTATTAGTACAATATGACGGACATAACCCCGTTAGCCTTAAAACTTCCGCAACAATACTGCCACGTAACGGTTACAAGTCATTATGTAGATACACACTTTAAGAAAACAGGCAAAGTGCGAGTTGGACATCAATGCGAACGAAGTTTATATATTCTTTTTAATAAAATTTTATATAAATAATTATGATAGACAAATCCTCTGCAACATGAATGTAATAAGGAACCTTATGTTTCGACTTTTTAAAATCCACTTTACATTTCATTGGAACCATTGAGCAGATTGAATCTGAACTGAATCTTGAACAGTTTTTAAATCAAAGAACAATATAAGTTTTAAATACCTTATTCTACAAATCAAATTTAATGAGAAGTCTACTAGACGACTCATTACTTGAAATAAACATATAAATAAATTATATTTCATATAACAACTACATAACAAATTAACTAAATGCATTATACTTGTGACCTATAAAGTACCAAACTATACTAAAAGTAAATAAACATTTTTATCTTATATGTATATAAAGCGTCACGCACACGAATGTTGTGTTCTTTAATGCCTACTAAAAGCGATACAGAAAAGAGAAGTGTCAAATTTACAACAGACAACAGTACTAGTATTTGTCGAGGTTTTTAAGGCCGATCAAACAGCTTCTTTATTGCTATAGTACGTAGCAGTGGCCTCCCGATACATACAATTCCTCAGAAATGCTTCTGAAAGAACAGGCTACTTATGTAGTCACTGCTCTATACACATGTTTTAAATTGGAACTAATTCCGTAAAGGGACTCCAATGTACTATAATATTTGAATTCTATTCTAATATCTATAATTTTATATAGTAATTGATATCCCAAGAAAAACGCAAGATGTGCACACTATAAGAACGAGATTTACTTATACTAATTTCTAATGACTGCACTAGTAATAGATGGTTCTAATTGTGTGGATGACGCTTAATACACGCAGACCTTTTTTAACTCTATTTGTTTAAAGATTTTAAATACAAATATGAGTAAGGTCATTGAGTTTGTCTATCAAAAATGTGTACACGATATTTGCACGTGATCGTAAGGAGTATATTAGATATTTCATTACATACGTTAGTTTTCGAGTATATCGTCTTTGCATTTTCCACAAGTTCTTTCGAAACTCCTGTGAGAAGAGAATGTATTATGACTATATAACATGTAAGATTTATAATGGAAATAGTCTTCAGAATGGGACTTTAACATACTGGAATGATTAAATTGCAGTTCCATTCTAAACAACAAGTGTTTTAAAAAAGACTTTAAATTCCAATACTTATACATTTCTAATTAGCTCTCAAAATAGATAGCAAATAGTGCATAGTAATGAGTGCACGTAACATTTTTCATGCGTTTATATAAAATATTTGTACTAAAAATAATTAAGTTACATATACATGTAACTTAATTATTATTAGTACAATACAAATGCTTGCACGCTAAAATGACCTCTATTATGCAAGGGTTAAGTATAAAAAGTGTATCTATCTCACCATTTCACGACTATACAGCTAAAGTACTAAGAATTTTAACAATGCTTTAGAACTGCAGTAAGTTCTATATTGGAATATATACATATTCCAGTATAGAACTTACTGCAGTTCTAGACAAGCCAATATCATGTCATTTAATATTTGTTGTAAGTGTATAAAAAGGCACATGCTATGTGCAATCCAATGTTATTGGATAGAAATTAGTCACTAGAATAGATTGGCTGGTCTTAACAGGTCGTTAGGAATCATCTATTATTATCTATTACCGTATTATGCACCTACTTTCTGTACTTGTCCGCTTTATTACGTAGGAACCACATTAAAGAAAAGAGACAAGCTGGCGGGCTGGTCAGTGGTCCCGGCGAGTTGACCATGGCCTCTATTTCGGGGATTGTTTTCTCTACCACTTCTATTATTTCATCGTCCACACCACCACCTGAAGAGCACAAAATTGAGTTTAGGTTACGTGAACTGTTTGTTTTTGTAGTGATGTGACCAAATAACCTTGAAACAGCGCCGTTTGATGTGGTTTGAATTTTAAAAACTATATATGTACTTCAGTTCAAAGTTACATCGCCCATTCGATCCGCGCAAACTTTAAGCGGCCACACTGTACTTTATTAGCAATTACAACACTAATTAAGATGCAAAATAAGAGAAGATAAATTGATTGTGAATAACTAAACTAGTCCTTGACTAACTGTAAAAACTACACTGAAAAATCTTTATTTATTACAACTGAAATGTATATAGATATATAAAACTTATTGTGAACATTTTAAATGTTTTATTTATATACTAGCTACCCACTCTGGCTTTGCACATGTGTACATGTATTATACATATAAACCCTCCTCTTGAATCACTATCCATTGTTAAAAAGTGCATAAAATCTATTAAAATATCTAAGCAATTAGACAGACCTCTTCATTTATACTATGTGAAGATGTGTATAATGTATAATACAACATGTTTCTATGTCTGTTGGACATAGAAACATTTTGTATTATACATGTTATATTATATGTGATGAAGGTCTTAGGACACAAATCATAGTGATGTTCAACTTACCTTGTTCTGTTTTCATATCATCAGTCACTTCACAATAGTATAGTGTTTGGAGAGCTCCCTGCACACCAACACCAGACCTAAAACACAAAATAACAAAAATTATTATGAATAATGGTACTACTACCATACTTGGGGCTGGTTATTTTTTTAAGCTTTTTTTTATTCAACCTACCCTCGGACCCACTCACTGGACATAATAAAACTGTTTGAACCTTCTTAGAAGGTGGAGAAAATATTTTATGAAATTAACCTGTGGTTCTGGAGCTAGTATTATAAGTACAAAGTGTATTACTTTGTCGTAATGCAAATTGCATAAACTAACATTATACATTTTATCCCACAAATTTGTGATATACATATAATTTATATTGCAAAGCTATACAGCGAGTATTAGAGAAATCATATATTCAACTCTGAACAAACATGAACTAAATTAATTAAAAAATTATATATATACATATATCAAGGACATTTTCTCAAAATGGTAACAGTAAGTGTAAATGGGTCAAATATTTACCTGTATGAAGTAACTTTATGCAAATCTTTGAGCTCAACATTATATCCACACTCTTCCAGCACTTCCTCTCTTGCAATCTCATCTATCGACTTATTCTTGTCTATGATACCCGCACACATCTCTAACGCAACACCCAATGATGCTGGATACTTATTTGTGTCTATAAAGTCTGCCTGTCTATCTTCAGGTTTTATACAGTTATAGTAAATAGCTGAAATTAAAGTAAAAATCAAAGACTAGTAGATTAAGAAACTTATTTCATTTTATATTGTATGTGTCAGCTCCAATATATTTTATTTGCTATTGTTTATGGATTTTACAACATTTTAGGGTTCCAATCTATTTAGACAGACATGTAAAAAAAATATAGTTTTAGGATACATAATACTGTCTACTAATAAACTATTTGATATTACATAAAGAAATATTGTTTTCAGACCACAATGGTGGAAATTAAGCAAAAGCTAATAGAAATGGTAACCATAAACTATGAACACAAAATACTCTCCTGGCAAAACTTCCTGTTCATTCCACAATATCAAGGTTTATTAGCACTAATATTAAAACTATGACTAGAGTGGTAACTAGAGCTACCTTCCTTGTTTATTCTATCACTCAGAAAAATATTTAAAGTGTTAAATAAATAACAGTGACAGTGTTTGTTTCGTGTTGTGTACCTACTCGCCCGGTCTCTAAAACCTCACTGTCCGAGAACACTATAGTATATATGGTAGGAGTTAAGATGTGGGTATGAATTCCCTGTCGATGGCGAGCTGTGCGATGGTAAAAAGTAGCTATAGGCAATAGTATAGGTTAAAATAAAAGCAATTAATACCTGGTCGAAATTGCTTGACGAATATCATAACCCTTCTTGTAACATTAAATACTATAATTACCACACTATCGTGAACCTCTAGGATGTCCCAAGTCTTTTTCATGCCGTTCTGAGTGTAATTAAACCTAAATGGTTTTACGTAAGGGGAATCAGGCAGTGGACTGAAAAAAACATCCTTAACATCTTCCATTGTATTCAAACTTGTACCTACTTGGACCTCTATAATATAAATATAATGGCAATTAGATTAAAAAGTATGATGTATATTATTTATTCTATAATTTTCTTTATGCCAAAAAAATATTCAATTCTAAATTTTCCTGTGAATTTAGTGTTGTGTTTGACAAATACTTATAAATCGATTATAAATTATTATTTATCGATTATATGTTCAATTCAAAGATAATCAATGATATTCAGAACGATATTCCATTATCATCTGCTTCTTCTATCACACATTCATTTGGGGGTCAGCGTAATATGTTTTTCTCTTCTATTTATCCCTCTTCGCACTCATCTTAACGAGATGACTACGAACATCACAGAACACCAATATCCTATTCACTGCCGTTCTTGCCATATATTAAGGCTAGAACGGCAGTGAATGCTTTCTTTAAAATATTATTTCATTATTACCAATATTTCATTAAATTTTCTTAATCCTGAAAAGAAGAATCGTAATGTGAAGTGATTTGAAAACATGATAATTTATATTACATTTAAAGGAATATATATTTTACTAATTATTTTATATAGGAAATATTATGCGGTAAGTGTTCAATTAATTTATTTTTATTAGTAATACCTGTGGTAATACATAATCGTTTATCGTAACAATAAATTTAGTACCTCACTATGTCGATTAGTGTCACATAGGAATGTCATAGCTGTACAGACCGAGTGTTATTGCCTTTCCTAAATCGGGAAAAACGGAACCAAAATAAAAAGGATGTCATTCTAAGTCAGTCAGCACATCATTACTTGTGCTACCCTGTATGCTGTATTTCGACTTGATTTTGACCAAGGAACATAATACTCTAAAGAGAAGAAGGGTAACCTAGTACAAAAAAAATGGGAAATACTCCAATACCACTAGCGCTACAAATTCCGCACGGAATATTTTAGCACTAATAGTGGAGGGAAATTCAAATATTTTGTGTTTATAATTTTATTACTCAAGTCTTTAGACGGTCAAGAGCTTCATCAAACACGGATATTTTGCCTTTAGGAACAAAAAAAATCAGGCAAATGTAGCCTTGAATGGCAAAAATAACACGTGCTTGATCAAGCTGTTGGCCGTCTACAAGCTTCATAAGAACTACCATACCCTGATGGATAAAATGGCAGAGAAGCCGTCATAAACATTAGTTAACTTTACAAATTAAAAATGTTTAAATTTTAATTTATAAGATTAACTGGCGCTTATGAAAGCAGGTCTAAAAGCATTAAAATAAAAAGTATATTTCATGTATTCTTGGAGATAAAATAAGAACAAAGATTTTGATTTTCTTTTATTAGTTTCATTCCATTTGCCCGTTCATTTGAGTGGCGTGTTACGCTTACATAGAATTCAATATCTTGACCCTAAAAATAAAAGAAACTACTTTTTTTACACATACTGAATACATACAATCACAAAATAATACAAAAACGAACAAACTTTTATATATCAATTTCTAAATTAATTTATTTAGGAATTGTATTTATGTACTTTATGTACACATAATATACTGAATCTATTAGGTTGTCAGAAAACAGTGATAACACTGTGTTAAAACTACATAGTAATTATAATTTAGGACTACTAAAATCATTATTATTATTTACTGTTACAATGGTGTTTTATTAGCAATAACGTTCATAGTTTGCATTATGTATGAACCATGTGAAGGGTATAAGGCAATGAACAGGGAATATTACAGTTTTTGTTTTCTTTCGTTTTGTACTAATATCTATATTAATGGTGGCTAATTATTTATCTACGGGCGAAACGAAAGGAACTGGGAATATCCATGACATTCTGGTATACTTTAATAATAAAAAATTGGTTTTGTTTGCTTATTTGCAACATAACATTTGATAACTTCTAAACAATAAATTGCGATTTTCTTGTAATACATTAATTAGGTCATTCCCGGTTCTGTCTGTATGCTATATATATATATATATGACAGTGGCAGATACAAACTAAATTTCGGAACTACAGTTATCAGTGTTTCATACATATTAAACATTTAAATATTTTAACAGCGTTATGTAAATAGCCCTAATATGAACTACATATTTCTATTTATAGATATGGCGCTGTAAATTTATTTGTATTTTCTTTTTTCAGAGCGTTGTGTTAGATATATTACAGTTTTTTCATGTAGCGGTATACAATAAAAATAATCTAAGAATAAACAGGACTTTATTAACTATGTTTATTGTATCCAAGTAGCAACGACAATAGCTATTTGTTAAAGGCGACAATTTATACAAAACTGAATGTTGTATGTATTTTATATGAATTGAAACAAAACATTTGGAAAAAATTTTGGATGTTTCAAGACGGTTAATGTAATGTGTACATTTTATTCTACATATACCCTGCATAAGGGATTGCAGCTAGTTTATTAGCAAGTTACCACTTTCTATTATAGAAAATAGTAAGAAAAGAACAACCGAGTACCACAGAGTACAATAGCTAAAACAGGTTTATAAGACAGCGTTTTACCTCCATATTCATAAAAATAAGCATGTAGTTAAAATAGATTTGTAGAAAGTATTATATTTTATCAACATGGGGTTTTATGGATAAGGAAGTAATGGAATGATACCTAATTAATAACAGCGAGAGAAATTACCATAATTTTGAACCTAACTCCTAGCTGTTCTTCGTATTACAATCAAGCTTACAATCGTAATTACAATTAATTACTTGTTTTTTAATATACGCATTTTTTTTTGTAAACTCTTTGATTTCTCCTCTTCATTAAATTCTCTGTTTCTTAATACAGTATACCTTTTAATACAAATACGAAAAGTAGATATTATTAAATGTTTTTTATTTTCATCATAATGTTCTGGACATTTTAATAAAAAATTAAAGTCCACTTGAGAAAGAGCAGATATTACATTATTTTTTAATCCCTTTTTCCAACCTTCCTCATTTAATATTTTATTCACTGCTGAAGCGCATACCTCTATACATTGCACAAATTGTATATTTACATATGTAAGACTTCTGTCCATTTCATTATATTCCCTAAAATCTGTAAATAAAATATTAATATCGTCCGTGGATTCCGATGATAAAAATATTTGTTTACAGCATATACATTTGTGTTTATTTTTTTTAAAAATTAATCCACAGACATACGCACATGCTTGCGCTTCAGCAGATGCCTGCTCAATTGCTTCGGTTGCATCAGCAATTAGTGGTTCAAAATCCACTGTGGAACTCTCACCTGTGGATATGTTATCAGGTTGTTTATCAGTAGGGAATAAAAAATTTTTTAAATTATCATTAAGGATGAATTCATCATCTTCGCAATTTCGTTTTAAGCCAGAATGGCGTAAATTATTTATAATAGCTGTTTTTGCTCCCGCGATGAATTGTCCAGTACTTGGGTTATCGTTAGATCCACAGTGGTATCTGATGCAACCGAAACAATTTTCAAGTGGATCTTGGTTTAAGCGGCGTGTCGAAAGAGTATTCACTCCTAAGTCCTGTAAATTTTTCCACAATCTTTCTACCGCGTTTATAGTTCGAATCCACCCAACCTGTGATGGTGGGGGTGAATTCGAACCAATAAACTTCATTTCCGAAATGAATTTTCTCATATTCCTAAATAATTGAAGGTGAGATGACCGTGGTGTCATATTGGTTGAAAATTTTTTGCCGCCACGTAAGTCAGGAATATCGGCATTAACGGCATCAAACAGTTGGTCAAAATTAATTAATAATGCCGCTGTAGCTGACGCCTCTGAAGGGAGTTCATCTGAAAAAATTATATAATAATTATATTCAAAATTTTCAGTTAATATACTAATGGAAACCTTTAAAAGAAACCTTTGCAGTGAAAACTAAGACAACACAAATATTGTCAAAGATGTGTAAGATATGAAATGTAGAGTTATTACAAAGAAAAAGAACTGATAAGAAACTCAATTGAATTACTTATTTGTTTTTTAAAAGCCAGTTTATTTACAATGTATATTAATATAGGTGTCTATGTCTATTCGTCATTAAATGAAAATTCAGTGTGTGAACAACTATTGCCATTTACACTCGTCATTCAAGTAATCGTTTAGTGAGTAATAGGCTTTGCTCAGTAAATATTAATAATAGCAAAAAACATCCAGACCAACACAAACAATCATACTCATGTATATAAATGTTTGTACCATGTGAGGGATCAAACCTGCTACCATTGGAAGTAAAGAGCTATGTTACAGCTAGAGCACTTCAGGCTATCAAAATAGATTAAAAAATACTTACTTGTTGCAATTTTATGCAATATTCCAGCTGTAACTTTATGGCTGAACACTTGCACAGCCAATTTGACACGCATTTTTTGTTTACTATTAGGGTTCAAATGGTGTTCCGTCAATGCAGGTGCAAAAACAAAATTAGGATTGTTTTTATCCAGTTCATAAAATTTTTGCACATGTGACCACTTCGCCACACCTGTTGTGATAAAGTTTTGTTAGAACATCACAACAATAATAATATTATACTAGTTAGAATACATAAATAACTTTATTAAATTATCTTTTATTTTGCTTAACCACTTTTCATAATGAATCAGAAACTCAAAATAGTATTTGAAGGGTTAATGCATGTATTACAGATAATGATAATACTACAACATAGTAAACTACTTTTATGTATGCTAGACATAATATATCTTTAATAGTTAGTTATTGTTTAAATGACTCTTCTGTTACATTATTATTATACTATATTTAATATTATTTACATACCTCTAGCAGTTTGACCATCAATATTATTTATGTTTGTTATTAAACATTCAATATCATGTTTTAAAAACATATTTCTCGTGCATTTGATGAGGTGCGGCGGGTCTAATATTGTGACAACTTCATGTCCATCATGCACAAAATAAGGATTCTCTTTTGTGGAACCAAGGATATCAAGAGCCTTTATGTTGACTCTTGATAAGTCGCATACTGTCGCCACTACAACTAAACCTGTCTTCCAACATTCATGTAATATCTGAAAAGTAATAATATATTAAAAATACAATAATATTTACTATACATAATATAAGAAATTGATTAAAAGAATATTGTATGTAATATTAAAAAAAAACATACTTCTTTAATTATGACTGATAATCTGTCTGAGGTTACAGACTTCCCAGAAAAATAAAATGATACTGGTTGCTTCCATTTTTTTCTTAAACCTGTCAACATGAACATTAAGGCATTACAAGCTATTTGATTTGTTCTGTTATGACTACCATGATCTTGGAATCCTTCAATAATATCTGTCTTCTCATTATAATACAGATGTTTTTTTATCGTCATTTCATCAAATACTAGAATACAAAGATTCTCATCCTCCAATTGGCCTTCAGCCATTCTCTTCAAACTTTCGAATACTTGTTTGTTAATGCCTGTTTTTAATGGTATTTTATTCAGCATCTTTTTTAATGTACTCTGACAGGGTAACGCAAACATTCTTCGTAAAAGTCTGTAGCATGCAGGTGACTTTTTGTACAATGTTAAAGCCATAATTTTTTGATCAACATTATATCGTCGACCTTTTAACTGTCTTTTACAATTTTGCAACTGGTTTTGCAACAATACTATAAATGTATTACTTAACTTCAAATCAGTCAATTTTTGAACATTTTCATTCTCACATATTTTTTCTAATTTGGCAGCTTTCTTTTTACATTTTAAACTTTTGCGTAATCTACTTATCTCCTTAAAACTCTGACTGCAAATTTTACAGTTTTTTCTCTCTAGCACTTAATTCAACAAACTTCTTAACATTTATATTTTTTAAAATTCCTGTGGAAATTTTTTTGGTTTTAGATTTTGATAGATTAGTTACACAGGATGGCCCTGGTTGTGGACTTATTTCGCAAGTCACTTGTGCTACAGTTTCAATATTTAGTGCAACTTGATGAGAGCTATCTACTGCAACATTATCTTCAGTAGGCACTGAATACCTTCCTAATTGCTTTTTTGTAGTGTTGGTAAAACAAAAATCCTTGAAGTGTCTTTTACATAACACTTTATTGCTTTTAAAAAGTTTGGATAAATCATCCAGTGATGTCCAGTCTTGGTCTGGCCAACAAAAGTTAGCCCAAGCTCTTGCCCTGTAAAACAGTAATAACAATATAAATATTTTTATTTACAATTATATGTTTACTTTTTCTGTCAAGTTTACATATGTTAGTTAATTTATTTGAACAAATTTAATCATTTAATAGAATAACCAAAATATTCAATGGTATTAGATTTTTTATTGTTACTGCTTTTATGATAACTATAAATTTTGGTTCTGGCCATTAACAGTTTTATCACTAAATTAAAATAATAAACTAATATAGAAAAATCTTTATGATAATTTTTAGGAATTTTAATTTCAGTTTGTCAATATATCTTTTGAAAATATACTAACGTGTTTCATTAGCAAACTTAGTCATTTCTCCATAAAACATGTCATTTAGGTTTCTATGTGAACAATTCAATTTCTTTTTATCAAAATTTTATGTATGTTACATAAAGGGAGGTGTGGGGGGGAGGGTGGCTTAAGAATTTTAGAAATGCAAATGTGGACATAGCACAAAAACGGTTGATTAAATTATTACTATATAGATATTACAATGGTATAACATACCCGGTAAATCATATCCAATTTGACTGTGAGGTGGAAAAATCAAATGTATGTATGTATAATAAAAGTTTACTATCATTTGGAATAATATTATAGTATAATTACATTATACTATAATATTATTGAAAATACTACCTGTACCCGTGGTTTCACCCGCCTGTTCTGATACATAGGTATATTATTGTAAAGTTTTATCAAAATCCGTTCAGTAGTTTTTGCGTGAAAAAGTAACAAACATCCATCCATCCATCTATCCATCCACACAAACAAATTTTCATGTTTATAATATTAATACGATAATAAGATGTGAAAGTCACCATACCGTCCGACATTTGTTTTTCCAGGTTTAGGAAACCGGTGGAATGATAGTGCCCCATCCTGAATAGCAGTTATTCCACATTTAGCACACTTTCTATATGCATCCGTAGACATAGTTGATTATACCCAATATCCACAATATGAATAAATACAAGTCGTTGCAGCGAATCAATTCTAGCATACATATAACTGCTGCTATGTTTATATTCAAAACATAAACACAAGAGCTAATTTATTCAACACAAGAAACAAGAAAAGAAACAATTTAAAAACTTTCGAAATGTAACGAACTTTCTAAAATGTGTTTTTTTAAATTAATATTACAACTTTGACTTTGACACTTCCATCGAAGCAAATAATCACTACGTTATGAACATGCTATTTTTGTTTATTACAAAAATAGCATGTTCATAACGTAGTGATTTTAGTAGTAAAAGTAAGTAAACAACATTTCAGTAGGTAATATAAGTTTCTTTGCTAATAAAGCATTTAGCGTGTAATCATTGCAAAATATATACAAAAGTATGCAGTATTTTGTTTTTTTTCTAATAAATTAAAATTTAAAATATAGTAAATTGAAAAAAGTTATTTTTGATTATTAATTATTCCATTTCGACAAGTATTTTTGAAAATAACTTCAATAATCTACTAAAATAAACAACTTATTACGAAAGCGAAACCACAACGTAAAGATACGCGTGGGTAAATGGAAATAATTTATTATATAAAAAACTGGTTCGCTGAGAGCTACTTCTTATCTTCATATTATATTTTTCTCTCATAAGTTATTTAATGAAATTACATTATTTTGTGGAATTCCGCTACCATACAAATCTGAATTATATAAATCCATTAAGTAATGAAACGGACTTCAGCAAAATAACACCTAGTTCTATAAAGCAGTATACCATCGTATCCGAAATGGGCTCTAAAAAGCAAGAACCCATGAATATTTTTTTTTATAAACTGTCGTTCAATGTTATACTCTGTTAACCTTCATTCATTGTCATTCATTGAATGTTGTTGATATTATTGCAAGAACTCAAGAGAAAACAGCACACTGTTTTGTCATATTAGATGTAATTTTGTTCAACCGATCTACAATCATGATAAATGGTTTAAATAATGATTATATAAATAAATTATTATAGTTTAGTCATATTATTATTTAAATGTTAATTTAATTAGTTTAAGTATATTATACGTACATTACCCATGAAATTATTTCTTTTTTTTATTATAGCAATAGTTAATATTCCGCAACTCACACATAAGCAATTGTTCATTGTCAAAAACATCTGTATGAAAGACAAACACCCCTGATTTTGACGCAAGCTGACTGTTGAATGACGGACTAATATTTTTATTTAATATTGTTATCTCTTTCCATTTCGTATTTAATATTATTTATTTAGCTAATATATTGGAAAATTTCTGTATGTGACCAAATTCTTTCTGTAAGGTACGCCTGTACCTATATAAATAACCTATTAAAACAAATGCAAACCAATGAATAGGTATGGCGAAACAAGAAAAAAATACGAAACCTGGGTTTGTAATCAAACTTTCATGTGAGACTGTTCAAAAATTATCAGAAGAAGACCAGCAATCTAAAGGGACAAGTAATTCTGAAATTTCTGAGCATACAGATAAAATACAAGTTAGCAAAGACACCGAAAAGTCCGATCAGGTAGAAAGCAATTTAAAGGTTATTACACAGACAGATGTAATAAATAAAGTAAATCAGGATACTACGTCAAAGGTAAAGGACAAAAACCTCAGTAAAAGTATTGAAAATGTACATAGTCTAGTAGAAAAAGATAAAACTTCTACAGATAAAAAAGATGCTACAGCATGGGGTGAGTACGCTCCATACATTACTTACGAAGGTACAGTAGCTACTTATACGGACCCAACAACACAACAAAAATATGTATGGGATGAAACCAGTACTTCCTGGACCCCTAAAAGTGGACAAGAAGTACCAGGGAGAACATACAGCTATGAGAATGATACACATGTTTACACAGAGCAAGATGGGTCTAAATTCTTTTGGGATGACCAAAAAAAGGCATGGATACCTAAAGTTGACGATGACTTTTTAGCCTACTACCAAATGTCATATGGTTTTGTTGATAACACTACTAAAGAAGAAAGTAAAGAGGATGCAACAAAAAAAGAGGCACAGAAGAAAGCTGAAGCCGGTTTAAAAAGGAAAGTTGAGCCACAGTGGTTTGAAGCTTCTGAGGAGACAAATACAAAGGTGTATGTATCAAATTTGCCATTGGATATAACAGAGGAGGACTTTGTTAATTTCATGCAGAAATGTGGTCTGGTGGAGCGTGATGTGAGTACACAGAAAATGAAGGTAAAATTATATATGGATAAAGAACAGAATTGTTTCAAAGGTGATGCATTATGTACATACATAAAAATAGAATCTGTAGATTTAGCTCTGAAATTATTAGATGGCAGCGATTTCAATGGCAATAAAGTTAAAGTGGAAAGGGCTCATTTCCAATTAAAAGGTGATTATAATCCTGCTCTTAAACCCAAGAAAAAAAAGAAAAAAGAACTTGAGAAAATAAAAAAAATGCAGCAGAAGTTGTTTGATTGGCGCCCTGAGAAGTTCCTAGGTGAACGGTCAAAACATGAGAGGATAGTGATAGTTAAGAATCTATTTCAGCCCACAGACTTTGATAAAGATGTACAATTGATACTTGATTATCAGCAAGACTTGAGAGAAGAATCTGCAAAATGTGGTGAGGTACGTAAAGTGGTCATCTATGATAGACATCCAGAAGGAGTTGCTCAAATCACCATGAAGGAACCAACGGAAGCCGATGCAGTAGTCCAGTTGATTAATGGAAGATGGTTTGGTAAGAGGCAAATTACAGCTGAAATATGGGATGGAAGGACTAAATATCGAATTGCAGAAACAGATGCAGAAATAAGTAAGAGAATAGACAAATGGGATAAGTTTTTGGAAGGAAAAGATAGTCAGAATAAAGAAGGCACTCCAGAAGAAAAAGCTAATAAGGATAAAGAAAGCAATGAAAAATCTGATACAGTAGTCTCACCGGAAACAGTTGAAACTAAAGAGACAGCTTAGTTGTATTAAGTTTCAAATACCTAACGTCTGTACATTTATATTATATTAAGAGTACCTTGCATTAGTGCATTACACTGTATTATAATAGTACATTAAAATAATTAATCACAAAATATATTTCATTTCAATAATATTACACTATCTACATGTATATTTAGCTACTCCTATATATGTATATTTAGTCCGCAGATACATGACGTCCCGGTTCATCCTACTTGGTGAATTCGCCGTAATGCAGTCACCAACCAGATATCCATCTCCTATTATGCACCATTGATGTCCTCTCAGTGTCAATGATATAGATAGTGCAGGCGAATGCACCATTTCATAAAAAAGGTGGGCGACAAAGGTGGCTGTCATTTCTATTAAATTTAATGACCGTAGAAGCCGCGGCGCAATGGTTACATAAATTGTTATATTTGTAATAATAATTGTATAATATAACATGTATGTTTTGATTTAATAGAAAACCGGTCAAGTGCGATTGGGATTTTCTCACAGAGTTCCGAACAAATTAACCGACTTCTAAAAAGGAGATTCCATGTCCGATATCTACATTCATAGATATCTTCGTCAATGGTAGACACATGGAATATTGACCATTTCTGTTGTTTATTGTCCATATACTGCTGTGAGAATATTCACACATGAAAAAAAAATACTAGTAGTAAATACAATGTTTTGGTTGAGATTATAATACCCCAATTTCATTACTAAAAGATAAGAACAATATGGTATGATGTTTACTGCAATGTATTACGATTAGATATGTATATTATTGATTGTAAATTATCTTTATTGATAATACAATTAAAACATAATGTTTAAAGACTAAAGCATATAGTATACGCATTCTACAAATATGAAAAATATATTATGTGAAAAATGAAGAGTGAAAACATGAAGACGAAATTAAGTCACTTAGCCTATGGTGGAAATTTCATCTGTAAATGGTTTTCAGACAAACCGTATGGAGGTCGACTTCATAGGATACATTGTTCATACTAGTAGGGCCAATAGACCTCGAATAACAATGCCCTGCCCTCCAAACTGAGGTACGAAGCAAAATAATATATACTTATCTAGATAAAATGGCGTGATATGTAATAGGCAAATAATAGAAATAGATGCTAGATATTAATAATTAATGTTTTTTTTACAAATGTATTTAAAATATAGATGGGTACCGTTTTAGCATATTTTTTGAAAACCCCACTATAGAAAACTAATCCATAGAGACGTAAAACTTAAACGGAATTCATTGTCTGTGCAAATATAATGCTCAATTATCATAGACAACTTACCGTCATGTCATGTCTGACACCTGACTTTACGTTGCAACTAAATATTTGTCTATTTCGTTTCGGTATTTCATAATTTATATTTGATGAAAACACACATTACAGCTTAAACTTATGAGTACTCGAATGAAGATATATTACAACAGTTTGCGAAATATGCTAATTGAGAACACGCTGGGATTTCCAAGCCCACACTTCGGCTGAGTTGTCAAGCTTTTACGGTGCTTCTCAGGCTGTCTCCATGAATTATATCCGGATAATATGATAACATGGCTGTTCAACCTGACTCTGGCGGGAAGGATGATGTGAAGACACAGTTCGTGACGCGGGAAGGGACCTATCGCCTGATGACACTTTCAGAGTATTCTAGACCCAACCGGGTGGGTTATACTAGTGGGTCGGGTTCTTCTCACGTGCGCGTGTCACTGGTATCGCTGCCGCCGGGACCTGGAGGAGGAGCACCCGGCTCCGACGGCCAGGGGTCGGATGATCGGATATGTTTCAACCATGGCAAAGAACTTTATGTTTATGTGTACAGAGGTGTTAAAAAGGTAAATTCAACTTATATTATGTGCTAAATAATAATACATTATTTTATAAAATAATTTACAACAGTGTAATACATGACATGTAATGTGGAAATATCCATTCATGTCTGAGAAAAATCTGTTTAGATACTCCGTCTCAAGATGGAGATATTGTCACTATATGTAAAATGGAATTAATAATAATTTAGTACTGATAAATTTCAGTATGTTGATCAATCTCTAATACTAAATAGTAAATTAATTTTTATGTTAGCGTTTTATGATATGGTGTGTAAAATAAGAACAATGTGGATGATACATGAATGGACTGTATGTTTGATATGAATTAAGCAATGTATACAAAATGGTAAATACTTATAATTTAGGTATGGCAATTTTAAATCATAAGAAAAAGACATGCAGAAGACATGACAAAATAATTTATACATCTATATATATAAATAAGTGTCTGTTTGTAATATTGAAATAACTGTTTTTTACTATGCATATGAATATAAATATGGTACAGCTAGTATTAAAATTGTGTAATGAATTTGCAATAAGCATATCTATAGTATTATAAATCAGTAAAACATATAATTAAGTAAATGCATTATATTATAATTATATGGTGCACTGGCCTGTGTTAACTGTATATGTTAATAGTGCTCTAGTGGTTGATGATAGCATGAGAATGGAGTCAGGTCTACATTAGCTCATTGTGGTGAATATAAGGTATTAATAACAATGTCGCTCACACTTATGTAATTATATTAAATCTATATATATTAATAACCTAAAACAAATCACACCATTTAGTCCCAAGATAAGCAGAGCTTGTACTATGTGTAATAAAATAGAATAGATATCTGTACCATGAGCAGGTAGGTAAGAGCCTCCTCCATCTTTTCCCAACCCATCTATCCATGGCAGTTTGCGTCCAGTCTTTTCCCACATTTTTTATATCATCAGTCCATCTTTTTTCTACCGTCCTACTGTATTAACTAGTATAAATTGTATATGTTTCCGCAGGCAGCAGATCTCACAAAACCAGTAGATAAGAAGATGTATAAAGGCACGAATCCGACATGCCATGATTTCAACACTGTCACCATGACAGCAGACAGTGTATCACTAGTTATAGGATTTTCTACCGGCCAAATACAACTAATAGACCCTATTAAGAAGGAATTAAGTAAATTGTACAATGAAGAGGTGAGTAAAATTAATCATCATAATTTTTTTTCTCTATTCATTGTTCACTATTGTATATCACAGACTTAGATAGACAGATAATACATTTGTTTGTGTGTAGAGCACACATAAGGTACAGTAATATAAAGAGATAGATGCACAGTAAATACATTAGGCAGTTAACAATATATAATATAGGTGCAAATAATGTGTCAGTAACCTAGTGTGTGTGCATCTCCAATAAGAAAAAAACATTTGTACCTCAGTGTATTGTTTATGGTTTGCAGTAAACTACTAGTTTTGCAGTTCAGTGTATCCTTTGCTCAAGCAGAAAATAGCTAATTTTAAGGTATTATCCAGAGACATATGTGAGAAATGAACCTGAATCAACTAATGAATAAAAAAATCAACTAAAAACACTAATGAAGGACAGGATAGTAGATTACGTTTTCTGTTTATGCATTACTTCATATAATCCATGCAAATTTCTTTGGTAAACCCCACCTATTATATGCTTCTATTGTAATATAAAATTTTTTCTTTAAAACATGATTTCTCTACTTTGGTGTGATACATCCATATCAAAATTATCTATTATTAAATCTATGTCTGTTAAGATATAATGTATAATTTGATGTTATTAGTTTTTCTACCAATCAGATTAATATTCATATGATTAAAGAAATATTACAATGTCTACTATAGATATCATAACAGTAAACCTTGAGGGTATGTGAGATATTGACAAATTATTGCAATAAATTAGCTATTCTGTTGTGTATTAATGAATCATTTGATATTATTGTTTCAGAGACTGATCGACAAAACACGCGTAACTTGCATCAGGTGGGTACCCGGTTCAAGTAACCTTTTCATCACGGCACACGCGTCCGGACAATTATACGTGTATAATGAGGAGCTGTCCTGTGGAACCACGGCGCCGCATTACCAGCTCTTCAAACAAGGCGATGGTTATTCCA
Source organism: Achroia grisella (assembly GCF_030625045.1). NCBI lineage: Eukaryota > Metazoa > Arthropoda > Insecta > Lepidoptera > Pyralidae > Achroia > Achroia grisella. The sequence goes on along the minus strand of NW_026713028.1, from coordinate 18,579 downwards.
TACACACTTGTCGAACAAAGTCCACTAGAAACCCACTATACAGGTGGGTTATAGGTGCCGAAGGTAGCTGTATAAATGAATTTGCGTTCTCACCCTGTGGAACTAATCTGGCTGTAGCATCACAGGATGGCTTCTTAAGAGTATTCCATTATGACACCATGGAGCTGATCGGCAGAGCGAGATCTTACTTCGGAGGGTTTCTATGTGTCTGTTGGTCTCCAGATGGAAAATACGTAGTAGTTGGTGGCGAGGACGATCTAGTTACTGTTTGGTGCTTCAGTGAAAGGAAAGTGGTAGCACGTGGACAAGGCCACAGATCGTGGGTTTCGGTGGTAGCGTTCGACCCTTACGTGGTGAGTTTCACGGATCCCGAGAGCGACGAGGGGGTCGAAGATGATAGACAAAAAAGTGAGAGTGTTCAGTGTTACAGACTAGGTAGTGTATCGCAAGACACGCAATTGTGCTTGTGGGACTTAACGGAGGACGTACTGAGGCCGCCGGTACGAGCGCGGGCGTCAGCCCATCTCTCGCCTAACAGTCAGACCTTTTCTCCGAACGGTGTACCCGGTATGAAAGTGCCGGCGAAAGGGGCGAAATCTAATAAAATAGGTCACAAACACGCAGAACTGAGCGGGCAAAATAATCCTTCTGGCGAATCGTCGGGAGCTAAACAACCTGCGAAAACGAAAGTGAATAACGTGTCTACTTTGAATATAAGCGTGGGGAAAGCGAAGGAGGAGAGTTCGGGTTCCCTCGGCGTTAACTCGTTGACGCAGCGGCTAGCGGGGTTTTCCTTCGGAGACCGCCGTTCGGAGCATAGACGGAACTTCAGTCTGACGAAGCCAGCCGAGCAGAAGTCGTCTGCGTCGAACACGGTCGCACTTAGAGGCAAATCGGCCGGGGCTCCGACGAATGACCCGTTCGATCCGTTGAAGCTGATAGGCACGGCCTCGTGTCCGAGGTTCGATGAGTGTCCGGTACTGGAGCCGCTGGTCTGCAAGAAGGTGGCCCACGAGCGATTGACCGCGCTACTGTTCCGCTCGGAGTACTTCGTGACGGCGTGTGCGGATGGCTGCGTTAACACGTGGGCGCGACCCGCTCGTTCCCTCAACGGCGAACCGCGCCCTCTCAGACGCTTTGAGAAGATCGACCTGGTTGACTAGTCTCCTGTTTCAGATCATAGAGGAATAAATGCAGAGTGACAGCTTTTTAGGCAGTGCTCATTTTGGGAAGTTGTAGTAGTAAAAAACGAAAATTGAACTATGATTAATGTTCATATTTTTCATTATGTTTTGTTAGATTAATACAACTTTTCATATTGAGCTACTGTCCAAGCTTGCATTCTGTATATGTCCTCTGTGGTCAGGCCGTCTCCCGTGTAACATGGCGTTGTCTATTCAAGAATGTTTCTATTACGAAATATCATTACAACGAAACTTAATGAAATAAACATATTTTTAGTGTAAATTTCATTGGATCGGTTTCTTACAGAGCATTTAGATTGTATTGTTTGGTAAATGCATCTTGAATAGACAAAACTTTTATATGTTGTAGTTATTTTTAAAATATCATTATTTTACCGAAAAGAAGTATATAAGTATATAAGCCATTACTATTGTATAAGTGTACATTTTGGGAGTAAATAAATTTCTTCATATTAATGAGATTAATACTGTTTGTTAGTTAAGGTCCTCATTTGTACTGAAAATATATTTTAAAAATAATTACACACTAATGTTATATTGTTTGGAAGGCCTTGTACGGTAATAATACAGAGATAATAGAGAAATTGAGTAATTGAAAATATGAAGTTTTGTGTAATAAATTATTCCATATTAGAAAGGTTGTTGGTTTGTGAGTGCATGTGTGTATGTGTATTTATAAGTCTCTAGACACCTCCTGTGTTTTTATATCACGTACAAATCAGGTATGAAAAATTAGGAATAATGTTTAAGATATAAAAGATCGTTTGAAAGCTTTTATTGTCAATATATTTGATTATAAATACAGGAGAGATCTGGAAGTGGAAAGTTTGAAGTTATTGTTTCTTATTGTAATATTAAAGCGATTTTAGGGGCGTTAATTAAATCATTGTTACTAACAATTTTCAATTAAAATAAATACATTCATGTACTGACAGTTGCAATTGTTAACCATATAACTTAGCTTACATATATCTGTAACTCATAAATAGATCGTAGAAAATAGCAAAATCCTTTGATTTTAATCTTGATCTAACATACTGACGAATGGCATCTAAGTCCTCGGAATGGCAATGCGTTATGATGACGGTCTTTACACGATGTAGATTTCCGAGGTGCTGTCAGATTGTTTGCCATTCAAATTAAATTAAAAAGATATATACAAGAGAATTGTTAGCAACGGTGATAATTAATTGTTAATCGCTATAGCAATGAGATTGTACTGTATTGTATAGAGGGGTGTATATTGTAATTATTAAGGAGAATTTCCTTCGGCTCACATATGTACATATAGTTAGGATAGAAGCGATCAAAGATTGCTCGGATATCGCAAACGCACTTGTGTGCTTTTCATTGTCTTTGAAAACTATTTATTTAATTTTTCTTTAATCAATTTGAATGTTGTTGTGACGGTTGACGCGTCTGTAAGACTTGCTAAGTTTTATTGGAGTATTACGGTGCATTTCTGATTTGGTCGATACGTCTTCTTTCATCTACTGAATATCTAGTTTCAGAATTAAAATTAGGATTTATTCTATTAGGTCTATTACATATACTTAGAGAATCAAATCTAACATCACATTAGATTAGTTTCGAACCATGAAATTACTCATTCAGATCTTACAAATGACACAATACACAATTACAAAAAATAACATTCCTGTATAAATAAAAGTCATGGAGATTGTAGTGAGTGACTACAAGCAAGCATATGCTATTACATTGTTGTCAAAATAAGTAATTACAGATACCCCACAGATTTATTTCTGTATCGCAACGAAATCACACTGACCAATTCAGGAAGGCACCCTAATATGTGAGAATTGTGTATATTGTTATTAAATTCAGCTATATTAGTTACTAGTAGGTAGCCTAGTAAAATTGTTTTATAGACAATACCGTGTCTACGGTACGACAGCTTTCTATGTAGATATGATGACTTGCTTAACATAATCTCTCATGAGAGGGAAACAAGCTTTAGAGTCTGTCTGGTGATGCCTAAGTTGTATAGACTCCTGTAAAACCCTTTTTTTATCGTGTTGAAAAATCTTTAAAATATCGTACCCTCCTGCCAGATTTGTGAGAAGCTGGTGTGTGGGATACTCACAAAACAGCACGATGTGCCGACGAGCGCCATTGTCAGAGTGGTAAGGTTGCGTTAAGATTCTACCGCGACTCTGTGTATTGACCCAACGTGTAGATGGTGTAGGATCACGCTAGGGCGCCGCCCTACTCAAATGTGGAAGCATGTAGATACGCACTACACCTCCAGGGCCATTTTATTTGACGCCTGCAACACTGGATGGAATGAGATTTATTTACTGCCAATGTCAAGTCAGTTTTGGACGTGACATATAATTTTCTCTAGTCCTGTTTAGAAAACACATGCAATTACTATTATTATTTTATCAAATGTCTGGATAACTTCGTCTTAATACAAACTCTATGGTAGTTTATTCCTCGTCTGGCAGCTTCAGTGAGGTGCAGGACTCACTCTATATTAGGCACTAGGCTTCCACCACTAGCCCCTTCATTCTTTATTGAAACTGTTGGTCTCCTAGTCTTTATGGCTTTGGACGTGTATTTTTGTAAGGCCCATTGTAGGCGTTTTTGTTGAAATATGAATATAATACATATATCTACATAGATAAAATACATTTCTCCTTGTATTATTAAATTATTATTGTAATTTAACAATTATAGTTACTATTATTTATGTGTATTACGTATAACGTTTTATGTTCTAAGTATACTATTAGTATATAGCAGTCGTTCCATGTTTTGTTGAAAGAATACAATTTTTAATGTTGAATTTATGCCTACACTCCGCTTGCTGTGGCATGGTGCGGATGACAGATATTTTTTAAATTATAGTACGGTATTGTATGAGATTTTTGAGTCCATAAAAACCAAGTATGCATAAATTCTGAATTTATATTTGTTGACAAACTCTAAAACCTTCAGACTACTAACGTGGTGGATAAGTTATTGGGCTACTTAAAATTTCATCTGCAATAATTTTCATGCTGACTCATTCACCATACTCGTTAATGGATGCTACTTCCTGGTTGTACTTGAGGGATTGCTCTGCTTCATTAACTGCAGTTGATAATTTTGATACTGTAATTGTATTATTTGATAGTTTGTATTCTTACGAAATACTTTTTGACTATTTTCCCACAAATATATATTATATATGAATAAAAATAATAATAAATACTATTCCGAAGTGTTTAAAATTAACAAAGATTTCTATTTCAATTGTAAACCCATGTTTTAACAATTTTTATGTCTGTCACCCGTACTATTCTCTAATGTTGGGATGGAATGATGATACCATCAATGAATTATTCGTAACTTAAAAGCATTTTAATTTCTGTTCGTATTCAATATTTATAAATATAAATATTTAATATGAAAGTAATGAAAATTTAAAGGGTTTTTAGGCAGGAATGGCGTTAGTTTTAGATCTCATAATGTTTTTTAACATGATTTATAATGTTCATAGGAATATATTCCTAAAGTTCCAATAGTTTAATGTGATTTCAATTACATTTAAAAACATCTTCAGAATTATTATGTTTGACACAATAATAATAGTACTTTGGACAATTCACGCAGCGCCATCTCGTCCCAAGCAATGCAAATGTCCAAACCAGCCTATATGGCTTATGTTAAGGGTACTGAACAACTAATAGAAATACTTCGATACATTTGTTTGTAAATACATAAGATACACGGAAAACATCCACACCGATACAAATCATATTTATGAATATAAATGCTTATAACGTGCGAGATATCGAACCCGCGACAATGCGATGTAAGTTGAAGTGGTAAACCGCTATAGCACCGATGTCGTCAAACTTATGTTTCACAATCCAATTTATTAGCATAGAAAATATATTATATATAGGTATATTTTTCCATAATTACTGGAATCGCTGCTGTATATAAGTTATTCTATAAAACAACTGTTTATTGTGGCCTTATTTTATTTATTTATTCCTTATATTAATCTCTTAATTATGAAATTTTATTCAGCAGAACCAGTATATAAAGAGTTGCGTGTATATTGTTAAAGAATTTAATACCCAATAAATATATTGTATTTTTATTACAATTTGTTAAATCACTTCATATACTTCAGTGGGTATTATTAATATATTTTTTAGTATAATCACGTCAACAAACTTGTTTGCTTGAGACGGAAATGTGTAATATCTAGATAAACATATACAAAAGTCTTAAAATATACACAAATAAAAATCGTTTTAGTAGTTTTATTTTCACACTAGCGACCCGTCTCGGCTTCGCACGGATGTATCACTAATTTTAGAATTTCTTGAATCACTCTATCCATTGTTGAAAACTGCATTAAAATCAGTCGCGTACCTTAAAAGATATAAGTGAACAGAGCGGTGGCGATTTTATACTATGTAAAGATAGCAATGTAAATTCCGTTTATTTGTTACTAGTTAAATTTTTAATACTTGTAGAATTATTTCTGCTACCGTAATGCTACGTTTACATTCAGCCGCTCCCCCTGCCACTCGCGTTGCTGGAAATATTGCCGGGCGACAACTGAGCGAGGGGGCTGAATGTAACACGCTGCCAGTCCTTTGACTCGCGCACGGAAAACGACAATCGAGGGAGCGCCAGGCAACGCGAGTGGCATGGGAAGTGTTTCGACTCTCGCGCTGCTTACTTCCCTGCCCACTGAGTGTAAATTGGGCATTAGAGGTAAATTTGCACAAAGCATTAGAAATAACAGTAGAACTTGTGACTATGGAATTATAGAATAGTTCTCCCGAATATCGCTGTATTGCCGGCATCAGTATGGAGAATGATAGTGTGGGATCAGATGTACTTAGTCAATCACGGTAAATATACTGGGATTAAATCACGATAGTTTTGGGCGTTTGAAGGGGGGGGGGGGGAGGGGGGCGACCTGACGAAGTATATTAGGAATACGCCCACTCTTCTTCACACTAAGAATTCCTTCTCTTCCCCATATATATTAACAATCCTCTCCTAGCGCATGTCTTTCAGATGACATATGAAATATGACAGCACACTGTAATTGTACAGAAGCATAACTCATATCCTCCAGAAGAGTAAACAATAAGTTGTACCACCGGACCTCACGTCATCACGCAACAGATAACAGCAAAAATAAAATAACGAAATGTAATTGTAACTAAATTTATTGACTAATCAGTAATTGTAAATCAAAATCCTGGGTCCCAAGAAGTGCGGTCGCTTGCGTCTACCATTTTGTAGCATATTATAGTATCCCCTGGCTTTACTTCGAATGTCGCGTCCTCGAAGCGCAGCCCGCATTCCATGTCGCGTTTTATCGTATTCGTCTCGTCTTTGAGATGTTTCATTGATACTAGTTTACCTGTGAGGAAAAATATTTATTTATTATGAAATACTAGCTGTACCCGCGTCTTCGTCCGCGTAAATAATGAAAAAATGTTTAAATACCTCACTCAATATAAGTCAAATGAAAAAGTTTCATCGTTTTAACTCCAAAAATGACGATACAAAAATTCCATAAAATTCAAACAACAGCTTAAAAAATAAGTGTCAAGCATCTAACTTTGATACTGAGGACACCTCTATACAATCTTGCAACCCTTTTTCTTTCTTTTTTTATTTAATCAATAGGCTAAAAAAGAAATTTCAAGCTTCTAGCTTTAAAAATGATGATACATCTATATAACCTTGGATCTACCTTTTCAATCCTCTTGCAACTCTATTTCACATTAAAAAGTAAGCTATGTCCTTTCTCAGGATCTAGTCTATGTCTGTTTCAAATTTCAATTTAAATCGGTTCAGTGGTTTTGACGTGAAAGCGAGACAGACAGACACAGATTTATATATATGTTGCGATGGTGATTAAGTAACCAACTCAACATAAAGCTACAGAACAACTACAGCGTTGACATTCTGTTGACTCCTACATGTAAAAAAATATTCAACTTAATGCTAAAATGTGTCTCTCAGTTACCTTTTATCGATAGAATGGCTTAATGGATGTTAATGAAATTTGACGTAATAATTCAGGTGAAAGAATATAGATATTTATCTAAACACCGATTTTTATTTGTATAAATACACTAAGGAGCTAGATTGCTGCCCTGTGAGACTGACGTGAAGTTAAGTTACCTTCATACACGACTTGTAGCTCTCTAATGACCCTGTAGAGGGCGTTGCGGTGGAGATTGCCCTTGACACAGCGGCACCCGGCCACTGGTACCTTACGCTTGCCCTCTGTCACTTGGAACAGCTGTAGAACATTCGCTTCACCTGATGGAGGAGTATATTACATAATTACTAGCTGACCCCGCAAACATTGTTTGGCCATATATATTAAAACCGCTATTAAAAAATAGGGGTTGGTGATAGAAGGGTGAAAATTATGAATTGAACGTATTTTTATGCCACAATATAAAAAGATAAAAATTTTGTTCAAACAATAAAAAATAATATTTTAGGGGTAGACAATCCTTATTACTTAAGGGTATGAAAAATAGAAAGTAGCCGACTTTCAGACCTACTCAATATGCATATAAAATTTTATAATCCGTCTGGCCGTTTTGGAGAAGTATGGTTAATTAACATTGTGATACGAGAATTTTTTAGATTATGATACACATTATTATAAAAAATGTTATTACACTCTAAAACTAATTTAGACGTGACCATACCCAGTGATTCCTCCTCCTGCCGCTTCGGTATCCTGGCGCTGATCTCCTCCTTTACATCATCCACCAGTTTGTATATAATGTTGTACTTCTTCACCGCTATGTCTTTCTTCTTAGCGGTAACGGCGAGTGGGGGTGGACAGTCCACGTTGAATGCGTATATAACAGCGTTGAATGCTTCCGCTATCTATACAGAAGACAGGAAGAAGGAAGGAAAGAAGAAAATAGAAGGCAGGAAAAAGGAAGAGAAGGAAGGAAAAGAGGAAGAAATAATTTATTTAGCGTCACAAACAATATAAAGTTCATAAAAAAATAATTAACCATTTGTGAGGACAGGCGATTGTTAGAAAAAAGAAAAATATATTTTATCGAAATAGATGTTATTTTGCGGAAGTCCATTAAGTAAAAAGTAAAATATGAATTTCAATCTAATCGAAAAATTAGAATATGCCAATGGCCTTCTGTATACTCTACATAACCTTAAGGTTTCCGGGAAAGGATTGTTAGTAATGGAATAATAACACAATTGCTAACAATGTACCATGTCAGCGGTTTCCCGCGGTTTCCCCTGGAAACCATCACGGTAAATTGTCATTTGCCAAGATGGGCTAACTGATCTGACCTCATGCTCATCTTATAATCCTCCATTGGTACCCCGCCAGCGTATACCGTTAGTGAAAACGGGTGCACTATTACAATAATAAAAAATCTTTAAGGTATCTGGCGTAAAGATAACATTTACCTCTAAATCATTGGGTGTCACCGGCCCAACACCGTAATGGATGAGGTCCAGTCTAACCTGGTCGTGTTCATCATACGTCTCCAAGATGTCCAGGATAGCTTCCACTGATCCGTCCACATCACCTAAAACATTTATATGATTACCACCGTTATTCAAATACTAGTAGTCCGCCCCGACATTGTTCAGGTGTTCATAACTTTTTTATATTTGCGATATATTGAGTGAATAAAAAATTAGAGTTGTGATTAATAATTATGAGTAATGCGATCGTTAGCGAAAATTTAAATGTTAACATAACCGTCATTAACCGTTGACGTTTTGTTTCTAACCAACTGTAATTTATATTAAAAAAAAACTTTTGGGCCACACATTCATATAACCGTGCCTGAACATATATATATTGTAACATAGTATATAGCCTAGGCGTACGTGGACTAAATAGGCGATGTATTAAAAGTGCCAAATTAAAACGTTGTTGTGTAAAATTAAAACGTGTGGTAGATAAAAAACAAATTGTTATGACTATTCAAAAGTGCTTAAATTAAGTTTATTTGAATAAATGATTTTCTATTCTAATTCTAAAAGTACCCAGAACCTGTGAACTTATATGAATAGGTTGACGAATATAGAGAAAGCAAAAGAGATAGGTATTCATTGAAGATTCGGCGTTCTTTAATCTCTGCCTATCTCAACAGGAGAGATAGATGTGACGATAAGTACATATGCATATATAGACAATATACCACTCTGAAATAACGTATTCTTCAAATAGTGAAAGAATTTGTGAAATATGCAATTACTCCAGACATTATTTACTTCGTTACACATTGAATGCCTAAATAACAGCATTCAATGTTTCCGTTATAGAATAGAATAGAAATTTTTTTTATTCAAATAATCTTGAATATAAGCTAGTATAGTACTTTTGAATAGTCATATTTTTTATAATCTCCCGTCATCTAAATATATATAACTCAAAGGTCAAACCACCGGACGGATCGGGCTGAAATTTGGCATGCAGGTAGATGTTATAACGTAGGATGCCTACGTTATAACGCTAAGAATGAATTTTGATTAAATCTACCCCTAAGGGGATAAAATAGGGGATGTAAGTTTGTATGAAACTTTGTCAATTTTAAACCGATCGGGCTGAGACTTTGCATGCATAAAGCTACTATGACGTAGGCATCCCCTTGGAAAGGATTTTGATAAATTCCACTCCTAAGGGGATAAATTAACGCGAGCGAAGCCGCGGGCAAAAGCTAGTTCATTTATAATTCTTAATAACTATACAAACGCACCTTTGACCAGTACATTAAGCGTGGGATGGTCGTCGTACTGTATCATCTTCTGCCTGGGCCCGTCCGGCTTCAGTTTGTAGCGTCCCATTGCTCTCTTGCGGGACAACGTGGCCTTGTACTGTTCTCTGTGGGCCCCCTCCTTCACTTCGATGGCGGCTCGGTCCATTTCCTGTTTCTCCTTCATGCGTTGGTTGTGACGCCATTTTAACACTTCACTGGCGCGTTTCTGATGAGAATTATGATTAAAACATTATAAAATATATATATATGTGTAAATAATACATGTATTTTATATAGAATGATAATTAATATATTATATGTAATTTATATATATACTATTGACTAGCTACCCGCCCCGGCTGCGCATATGCGCGGGGTGTATGTGTATTATACATATAAAACTTCCTTTTTTAATATACTATCTATTGATAAAAACTGCTTTAAAATCCATTGCGTAGTTTAAAAGATCTATGCGAACACACAGCGCCAGGGACTTCATTTTATAGTATGTAAAAAAGTATCTATACATTTATAGTACACATAACACAAACATTGCTTATTTTGGCACTAGATGGCGCTGTGTGAATGGTCGTTATATAGTTAATTTTTGTAGAAAAACTAACTTAGAATTCATAGTGCTGACTATACTGTCAACACTATGAATTCTAAGTTAGTTTTTCTACAAAAAGTTCTATTCTAAGTAAGTTTTTCTACAAAAACATTACTATCATTTATAAACTAAAGTAAATGATAGTAATGTTTTTGTTAGATATAAAGATAGAAATTAGAGACCGACCTCGGAATTGACTTCCAGCACCTGGTCTCCCGCAGACGGCAGCTCGCGCCACCCGACCACCGACACGGGCGTGGCCGGCGGCGCCTCCAGCACTGTTCGACCCTCTGCGTTGTTTAACACTCGCACCTACGTGTAACAGTCACCATCGTAGTCACCGCCAGTTACACTCTCACGTATAAAGATTAATATTATAAACGTAAGTTCGTGAGTATGGATGGACGTTTGTTACTCTTTCACGCAAAAATCTACTGAACGGATTTTGATGAAACTTTACAGTAATATAGCTTATACATCAGAATAACACATAGGCTGTTAATTTCAAGCGGGTTAAACCGCGGGCACAGCTAGTGAATTACTAAATCGAATTATTGTCATTGGTCATGACGTCATTTAATTGTTATGCATGTATTTATAACAAAACTATCAAAGTATAGTAGATATTAGTTGTCTAGTACTTATAACACAAACTCTGCTTACCGTGGGACTAGATGGCGCTATGTTAATTGTCCATGGTTATTTATTATTATTATTAATTATCATTGCAAAATGGCCGACATCTAACTATGAAGCAATGACATAATTATAGTTATTGATAATTTATAAACCTTAAGCATGTCTTTGGAAAATAAAATCATTGTCATAAAAAATGAAATTTTAAATCAAAATGAAATAACATGAAAAATACGCACAATAAAATCAAATCAAAAGTAATTATTCATGTAGAACACTTCAGTCGCTTATAAACGTAAAATATTTTGTATTAATATTTTTCCCTACCGTCCAGTTCAGTATACAGATTCAATTGAGAAGAACTGGCAAGAAATTACTTCATTATTTTTTTATCACATTTATTTATTTATATGTTCCTGATCGCGCTAAAGATCGTGTCATCTAAAGGCAGTTATTAATTGTTTATACTTAACGCAAAATTTTAAAGTAGCTAAAATTAAACCGTATTACTACATCAATAAGTCTCACCTTGGCCCATCCGGAGCCCGCTACGATCACGCATCCTCGTCGCAATGTTCCACGTTGCACCAGTACCGTAGCTTGTTTCCTAAAAGAAGCGTAAACTTAAGTAAAATTCTCATGACGGCATTATGATGCAGCGATCTAAGTCACTGCTACGCTACTTATGGATGCGGCTTCGATCTTTTCACAATACATACATTTGTACCGATGAGTATTTTTGAATAGTTCTGGGTCTGGTTCTATGTGTATTATCTTATATATAAAATTCTCGTGTCACAGTTTTCGTTCCCATACTCCTCCGAAACGGCTTGACCGATTCTCATGAAATTTTGTGAGCGTATTGAGTAGGTCTGAGAATCGGCCAACATCTATTTTTCATCCCCCAAATGTTAGGGGTAGTCCACCCCTAATTTTTTTTTATATTAAGGCAAAACAACGTTTGCCGGGACAGCTAGTCTATTTATAAAAACTTGTAATAAAATCCTATACCAGGCTTAATCAACATAGTAATAGTATGCTAATATTTTTCCGTATGAGAACCCATGTCTCGCAAAGGGTTTGTTATGAGGGAGAGGTAGCTGTTGTTAGCCATATACACTTGATCCTATTGTTAACAATACACCATATAATATAGGTAATCATATACTATCAGAATACCATAAAGAATAATTCCCAGTAAATCGACTATAATAGACTAAGCGAGTTGAATCTTTTAATCGACCATTCTCTCTTCTCTGGTGTCCACCATTATGTCCTTTATGCTATTATATATATGTCCTAGTACAATATATGCTGACGACCTCGGTGGTCTAGCGAGTTAGCATACTTAGTTCCGATTGTCATGAATTCCATTCCTTACACGATACAAACATTTGTATTCATGAGTATGACTGTTTACATTGGTCTGGGTGTTTCCCATGTATATTATGTATGTATTTACTAAAAAATATTTAAGTAATTGTATCAGTCGTCCAGTCAACAATACATAAGTTCTGCTTAGCTCCCTTCTAGTCTCAGATACCGTTGTGCGTATTGTCCAAAAAAAAAAATTACAGGTTACGGAGACTTGCCATAACGACGTACCTATATTCTCGAACAGCAATAGCTACTGTTTATTACCAGACTATAAGTAGCCTATATGTTATCTATTCAGAGCCTTTAAAATGAATAAATACTATGGTTTTGATGACGCTGTGAATTGTCCTAGTTTATTATTACGACCTGCCGAGGTTCCCTCACGAGACTGCAGTATAGGGTTTTTGAAGAAGGGTATATTAAGGTTTCTTAAGGGTCGGCAACGCGCACGTGACACCCCTGGTATCTCAGGCGACCATCGGCTACGATAACCATTTACTATCAGATAGATCATATAACGTTTGCCACCTTCGTATTTAAAAAAAAAATAACAGTGAAATAGAAATAGAAATAATCTTTAATCAAATAAACTTAATACAGGCACTTTTCGAATAGTCATATTTTTATTTTACCACTCATTCGGGACGCAAACTTATCACAAGAAGAATGAACAAGAAATTTGTGTGTTGCTCTTTTGAATAGATGTTTTTTTTAATAAATAATAACAAAACAACAAGTAAGAGGCATGCGATAATCAACATAGAAACCGTACGCACTCATTCTTAGTGCAATCAGTGGCGACCACCATTCTATCATCCACAAAAAGCTTACCCAGTTATATGTCTTACCCAGTACGAGGATCAAGTTGCGCCTCTATGACGACTCCCTCCACCAGCCCCCCTGAATCCGCCTTGAGGTCCATGAGCTGCGCCTGCAACGTGAGCGCCTCTACCAAGGTGTTGAGGTTCTGTTTCTTAAGGGCCGATATTGGTATCGCCTGCACATCACCTCCCAACTCCTCGCAGATGACGCCGTGTTGTGCTAGCGCGCGTAATATGCGTTCCTGATGGTGACAATTATTTGTCTTATTATAGTATAAAACAAAGTCGCTGTCGCTGTCTGTCCCTATATATGCCTAAATCTTTAAAACTACGCGACGGATTTTCAAGCGTTTTTTTAAAATAGATAGAGTGATTCAAGAGGTAAATGAGGTATATATAATGATATATTTTATGTACTAAGATGTTTATATTTTTGTACCTCTATACATACAAATAAAGTTGGAGTGTCTGTATGTAATATTGAAATAACCGTTTTTTACTACATACATATGAATATAAAAACGGTACATACACCAAAATGACTATTTTTACAATTTTTATCTGTGTGTCTGTTTGTTCCGGCTAATCTCTAAAATGTCTGGTCTGATTTGACGGGACTTTTTTTGACAGGAGCCAATGCAATAAGGAGTAACTTAGGCTGCTTTTATTTTAGAAAAATAAAGTTAAAATCAGCAGGTACAGCTAACGATAATGTAAAATTGAAGCATACCTACAATGTTTACACCTGGCTTGTCGATCTTGTTGATCGCCACTAATATAGGGACTGTAACAAAAAAAAACAATAATAACATTTCTGAACTACTCACACAACATTATCTAGTTAACTAAGCAGAGCTTGCGTTATGGGTACTAGATTAATTAATACTCTCTTCTCTGGTGTCCGCCATTATATCCCATTAGCTGTACCCGCGATTTCATCCGCGTGAAACTTATAGCCTATATGTTATTCTGATGTAGGTATAAGCTGTACTACTGTAACGTTTCATCAATATCTGTTCAGTAGTTCGTGAAAGAGTAACAAACATCCATCCAAACCCACAAACTTTCGTGTTTATAATATTATTAAGATTACTAAAGTATATGCCGACGAGCTCGGTAGTGTAGCGGGTTAGCGCACAGCCTTAGTTCCGATTGTTGCAAGTTCCAATCCTTGCACGGTACAAACATTTGTATTCCTGAGTATGGTTGTGTGTATCGGATTGACTGTTTTCTATGTATATTATATATTTACAAAAAAAAATCATCGATGTATATATCTAGTTATCTAGTCATAACCTGTGCTTAGCTTGGGACTAGATGGCGCTGTGTGAATTGTCCAGGGCTATATTGCTATAAAAAAGCCGGTATTGTCTCTGGTGAAAACCAGTTAAGTAGATCATTACTGATCCTGATTTCCCTGGCCATCGTTATGGACTCGGGTCTGATCGTTTGTATCAGTTTTAGTGTGTATATTATATATTAACAAATAATATATGTATTTATTAAGAAGATATATGAGTATTTATGTCAATTGTCTAATATCCATAATATAAGCTATGCTTAGTTTGCGATTATATAGCTCTGTGAATTGTCCAGGGTTGTTAAAGTGGTATAAATAAACCGGTATGTCGCTGGTGAGTAACATATTAGTTAATCAGCTCTGACCATCAGCAGTGGTGTATATTATCGCTGTTGAGTAACAGTTGAGTAGATCATCACTGACCTTCGGCCTCCCTGGCCATCCGTATGGACTCGAGGGTCTGCTCCATGACGCCGTCGTCTGCGGCCACCACCAGCACCACGACGTCTGTGGCGAGCGCGCCGCGCGACCTCATGGCGGTGAAGGCCGCGTGGCCCGGCGTGTCCAGGAACGTCACCTTCTCACCGCCCGGTAATTGCACTGATCACAAAACAAACTATATTGTACCTTACATCTATATACGTGAAACAATATCTTTCTACCCCTTTTTACGAAGATTGCGCGGGCGGAGGAGTATGAAATATAATTAATATATAAAGTAGACCTACTACTTTATATATTAATTACCCGCATGGAAGTAACATTATTTTTTTTAAATAAAAGTAGCATAGGTTACTTTTTATTACATCAGCTACCTGCCAATAAAAATCTCGTCAAATTCGGTCCAGACATTTCAGAAATTATCTGGAAAAAACAAACAGACAGACAGACAGACAAAACTTGTAAAAAAATGTTATGTTGGTGTATGTACCGTATTTATATTCATATGCATGTAGTAAGAAACGGTTATTTCAATATTACAAACAGACACTCCAATTTTATTTATATGTATAGACTTATATTAGGGTTTCTTAAGGGTCGGCAAAGCGCACAAATATAGACCGAAGCTGATAAGATGTTTGGCAACATAGGAAATCGTAGTTGACGAGTACACAGCCTCACATAAGACTCAGACTCAGTGTTGGATGGTATTGTGTTTCATACACGCATAGTACAAATATTTGTGTTAATTTATAAGAATTTCTGTATGTTATTTGTATTGTTCGAAAAAAGAGAGTCAGAGCCCAATCACAATCCATACAACACTATACTAATCACATTTTTCGGCTCTAAAATGAAACCAATTCTAATTATCCAATTTACCGTAGATTTGACTTACATATAGACGACCTAAATCAAATTAGAACTATCTAATATAGGTATCTACACATCTCTCTGCCATACAATGGATCACGGCGAATACATAGAATGTTAAGAAGTTCGTCTCTCTCCTTGTAATAGACCTTCACGGCAGTTCTCCCAAAAGTGGTAGTAATAGATATCAAATTTACCTTCAAAAGCACCAATATGTTGCGTGATGCCTCCGAACTCTTGGTCGACGACGGAGGTGTCCCTGAGCGCGTCGAGTAGCGTGGTCTTCCCGTGGTCCACGTGGCCCATCACGCACACCACCGGCGGTCGCGCCCGCAAAGCTTCGGGGGCTGCGGGCGGCGCGGGAACGGCATCTTTGTTCTACGGATACCACACAACAAGCATTAGATCTAACCTACTAGGCAATGAGGGACGATTTCTCCGCTACACTCATCTGACGCAGGACAACAGTTAGGCCTAGAGGCAGGGGCGTGCCCAAATCGGGGCTGGGGTGCTTACCTTAAGGAAGGTAGCGCCCCAACTAAATTCCCCAGGGGGCTGCATGGATAGACACTTCCACAGTAGAGTAAGGCAAGTAAGGTCACCCTAACAATGCTTTGTTCTAGGGATACCAAACAATAAATTACAATTCTACCCACTAGGGCAGAAGAGACAAAAGAGTTTGGCCTAGAGGTAGGAGTGTACTCAACTCCGCCCCACATCTATTTCCCACTAGGCCCACGCTCGCTCAGAGGGAGGCAGCGCTCCAACTAACAGCCCGGAGGCGTATACATGTACCCACACGCTTACACAATTAAGTATGGTGAAATACGTCGCCCTAACAACGAAATGGGGCCTGCCCATTTACAAGGCGGACTAGCGCTGCCAGAACCGCTGTAAAATGCTACCGCGTCCTCGCGACTCCGATAATGACGCTCTTAGATCCACCGTGGGTTTTTTAGTGAATAAAAGTGATACTATATGAATACAAATATTTGCACTGTGCGAGGAATCTGTAACCATCATCATCAGCCTGTAATCATCGAGAACTACTACTAGTAAAGTAGTAGTAGTAGTAAGGCGGTGTGCTAAACTGCTAGACCACCAATTTTAGTGACGAGAACTAATAATAAAAACTTTACTAATTTACCTCCTCTTCTTCTATTTCCTGGTCAGGATTTGGTACAATTTTGAATCTGAATCCAGATATTTTAACTATGTCTCTAATTATCTGAGGATTGTATATCACAGTGTTGTTCTTATAATCTGTGTCTGATGTTTTATCTGCGAATTCTAAGGCTTTCAGTACATGATCTGAAAGATATTATAGAGATAATTACTTTATAACTTACTAGCTAACCCAACCATGCATAGCTTTGGCTCTGGAGGTCATATACATACATCACTGAAAACTATCCAACATATACACATGACAATGTATGCTTATATAGAGATAAACTTTGTGACTTTGGACATTCAGGGTAAACACTTGTATTACCGCAATATTGAAAATTCTTTTATTATTGGATAGCCCAATTTATCGAGAGCATTATATATAATCCAGTCTTAATAGGTTTTAATAAGGTATATATTTGAAAAAAAGCTTTATAATTACTATTTTTTAAAGTTTCAACTAGGTTGAACTAGCCATGCTCACAAGCTGACTGGACATAAGTCAACTGAAGTCCAAATATAGTATTTTTAATTTAGTATTAAAAATATATGTTTATTTAAGAAACTTACCAATATCTTTATTGAGTACATTAGCTATATCCTGAACAGTCATGTTGCGCCATATTCCCACCACCTCTGAACCTGCTTTGGGTGAATATCTAATTGCTTTTCTTCCGCCAATTAGGGCTGCCTTTAAGTACCAAATAACAATGTTACAATATTACAAAGCTTCTATATATTCTGTAACTTCTATGATATTATGTACTAGCTAGCAACTTCGTGTGCAAGGAATAGTGGTAATTTTAAAATAGAAGCCAAAGAAAAAGTTCTTCATTTAGTTTTAAAAATGGTGATACATCTCCCCCTTTCTTTTCTTATTCTTACAACTCTTTTTTTGTATTAAACAGTAGCCAATGCCTTTTCTCAGGGTCTAGATTATCAGTGCACCTAATTTAATTTAAATCGGTTTAGTTTTGGTGTGAAAGTTAGACGCACACAGACAAACCTAGAACTGACATGAAATAGCTCCTATTCTTAATTATATTACACACACCTGTTCAATGTCGATAATCTCAGTAATTTTCAGTTTATCAAACAAAACCTATCTTTAAAGTAATGCACCACACAGTCTATTTTCAATTTGACATCAACAAAGAATCATTATCATTTTTTACGAAGTGGAACACATACTTGGAAAATAGAATCCTCAAGAAATTGGTATAGGTAAAGAAATCTAAAGTATATGAGAATGGAGTTAATATCAATCAGTCTTCATGAAATCTATGGGTAATAAAGATTAAACAAACAGGTTGTTTAACATTGGGTAAAATTATTATAACTTAAAGTTAAATAAATGCCAGAATAATTTGAGCATATTAGGGTTTATAGTATC